>NW_026948505.1:2616666-3925000 GCF_035770615.1 Melospiza melodia melodia
CCCATCCCGAAGCGGGGCAGCTGAGTTTTGTTTGCCAGGGAAACGGGCCGTTGCTTTTGATTGGGGTCTGTGGCTGAGAGTGGTCGGCTGGCTCCTGACAATCCACGATACGCAGGATGGTTCCCAGACCAAGGTGGCACCAGTGCCAAGTCCGGCTGGTTTGATAGTACCAAGTGGCTCCTGCAATCTGCCATCACGAAGCGGGGCAGTTGAGTTTTCTTTGCGGGAGAAATGGGCCGAGGTTTGTGTTTGAGGTCCTATGGCTGGGAGTGGCCGGCTGGCTCCTGAAAATCCATGATACGCAGCATGGTTCCCAGAGCCAAGGTGGCACCAGTGCCAAGTCGGGCTGGTTTGATAGTACTAAGTAGATCCTGCCATCTGCCATCCAGAAGCTGGGCAGCTGAGTTTTGTTTGCCAGGGAAACGGGCCGAGGTTGGTGTCTGCTGGCCTATGTCTGGGAGTGACCGGCTGGCTCCTGAAAAGCTACGATAGGCAGGATGGTTCCTAGACCCAAGGTGGCACCAGGGTAAAGTCGGCCTGGTTTGGTGATACAAAATGGTTCCTGCAATCTGACATCCAGAAGCGGGGCAGCTGATCTTGTTTGCCAGAGAAAACGTCCGTGGTTTGGTTTTGGGGGCATATGGCGTGGAGTGGCTGGCTGCCTCCTTAAAATGATCGATACGCAGGATGTTTCCCAGACCCAAGGTGGCATCAGTGCCAAGTCGGGCTGTTTTTGTAGTACCAAGTGCGTCCTGCAATTTGCCATCCAGAAGAGGGGCAGTTGAGTTTTGTTTGCCAGAGAAAAGGGCCATGGTTTGTGTTTTGGGGGCCTAAGGCTGAGAGTGGCCAGCTGGCCCCTGAAAATCCACGATACGCAGGATGGTTCCCAGACCCAAGGTGGCACCAGTGCCAAGTCGGGCTGGTTTGATAGTACCAAGTGTCTCCTGCAATCTGCCATCACGAAGCGGGGCAGCTGAGTTTTGTTTGCCAGGGAAACGGGCCGTTGTTTTTGATTGGGTTCTGTGGCTGAGAGTGGTCTGCTGGCTCCTGACAATCCACGATACGCAGGATGGTTCCCAGACCCAAGGTGGCACCAGTGCCAAGTCAGGCTGGTTTGACAGTGTCAAGGGCCTCCTGCCATCTCCCATCCAGAAGCGGGGCAGCGGAGTTTTGTTTGCCAGGGAAACGGGCCGTTGTTTTTGATTGGGGTCTGAGGTCGAGAGTGGTCGGCTGGCTCCTGACAATCCACGATATGCAGGGTGGTTCCCAGACCAAAGGTGGCACCAGTGCCAAGCCGGGCTGGTTTGATAGTGTCAAGTGGCTCCTGCAATCTGCCATCCAGAAGCGGGGCAGGTGAATTTTGTTTGCCAAGGAAAAGGGCCATGGTTTGTTTTTGGGGGCCTGTGGCAGGGAGTGGCCGGCTGGCTCCTTAGAATCCACATTACGCAGGATGTTTCCCAGACCCAAGGTAGCACCAGTGCCAAGTCGGGCTGGTTTGATAGTACCAAGTGGCTCCTGATTTCTGCCATCCAGGAGCGGGGCACCTGAGTTTTCTTTGCCAGAGAAATGGGCCAAGGTTTGTGTTTGAGGTCCTATGGCTGGGAGTGGCCGGCTGGCTCCTGAAAATCCATGATACGCAGCATGGTTCCCAGAGCCAAGGTGGCACCAGTGCCAAGTCGGGCTGGTTTGATAGTACCTAGTGGCTCATGCAATCTGCCATCCAGAAGCGAGGCAGCGGAGTTTTGTTTGCCAGAGAAAAGGGCCGAGGTTTGTGTTTGAGGTCCTATGGCTGGGAGTTGCCGGTTGGCTCCAGAAAATCAAACATAGCCATGATTGCTTCCAGACCCAATATGGCACCAGTGCCAAGTCGGGCTTGTTTGATAGTACCAAGTGCATCCTGCAACTTGCCATCCAGAAGAGGGGCAGTTGAGTTTTGTTTGCCAGAGAAAAGGGCCATGGTTTGTGTTTGGGGGCCTATGGCTGAGAGTGGCCAGCTGGCCCCTGAAAATCCACGATACGAAGGATGGTTCCCAGACCCAAGGTGGCACCAGTGCCAAGTCGGGCTGGTTTGATAGTACCAAGAGGCTCCTGCAATCTGCCATCCAGAAGCGGGGCAACTGATTTTTGTTTGCCAGAGAAAAGGGCTGTGGTTTGTGTTTGGGGGCCTGTGGCTGGGAGTGGTCGGCTGGCTCCTTAGAATCCATGATACGCAGGATGGTTCCCAGAGCCAAGGTGGCACCAGTGCCAAGTCGGGCTGGTTTGACAGTGTAAAGTGCCTCCTGCAATCTCCCATCCAGAAGCGGGGCAGCGGAGTTTTGTTTGCTAGGGAAACGGGCCGTTGTTTTTGATTGGGGTCTGAGGCCGAGAGTGGTCGGCTGGCTCCTGACAATCCACGATACGCAGGATGGTTCCCAGACCCAGGGTGGCACCAGTGCCAAGTCGGGCTGGTTTGACAGTGTCAAGTGCCTCCTGCAATCTCCCATCCAGAAGCGGGGCATCTGAGTTTTGTTTGCAGGGAAACGGGCCGAGGTTTGTGTCTGGGGGCCTATGGCTGGGAGTGACCGGCTGCCTCCTGAAAAGCTATGATAGGCAGGATGGTTTCCAGACCAATGGTGGCACCAGTGCCAAGTCGGGCTGGTTTGATAATATCAAGTGGCTCCTGCAATCTGCCATCAAAAAGGTGGCAGGCGATTTTTGTTTTCCAGGGAAAAGCGCCGTTGTTTTTGTTTGGGGTCCTGTGGCTGGGAGTGGCCGGCTGGCTCCTTAGAATCCACGATACGCAGGATGGTTCCCAGACCCAAGGTGGCATCAGTGCCAAGTCGGGCTGGTTTGATAGTACCAAGAGGCTCCTTAAATCTGCCATCCAGAAGCGGGGCAGCTGAGTTTGGTTTGCCAGAGTAAAGGGCCATGGTTTGTGTTTGGGGGCCTGTGGCTGGGAGTGGCCGGCTGGCTCCTGAAAATCCATGATACGCAGGATGGTTCCCAGAGCCAAGGTGGCACCAGTGCCAAGTCGGGCTGGTTTGACAGTGTCAAGTGCCTCCTGCAATCTGCCATCCAGAAGCGGGGCAGCTGAGTTTTGTTTGCCAGGGAAACGGGCCGTTGTTTTTGATTGGGGTCTGAGGCCGAGAGTGGTCGGCTGGCTCCTGACAATCCACGATACACAGGATGGTTCCCAGACCAAAGGTGGCACCAGTGCCAAGTCGGGCTGGTTTGATAGTATCAAGTGCCTCCTGCAATCTGCCATCCAGAAGCGGGGCAGGTGAATTTTGTTTGCAAAGGAAAAGGGCCATGGTTTGTTTTTGGTGGCCTGTGGCAGGGAGTGGCCGGCTGGCTACTTAGAATCCACATTACGCAGGATGGTTCCCAGACCCAAGGTGGCACCAGTGCCAAGTCGGGCTGGTTTGACAGTGTCCAGTGCCTCCTGCAATCTCCCATCCAGAAGCGGGGCAGCTGATCTTTGTTTGCCAGAGAAAAGGTCCGTGGTTTGGTTTTGGGGGCATATGGCGTGGAGTGGCCGGCTGCCTCCTTAAAATGATCGATACGCAGGATGGTTCCCAGACCCAAGGTTGCATCAGTGCCAAGTCGGGCTGGTTTGATAGTATCAAGTGGCTCCTGCAATCTGCCATCCAGAAGCGGGGCAGGTGAATTTTGTTTGCCAAGGAAAAGGCCATGGTTTATTTTGGGGGCCTGTGGCAGGGAGTGGTCGGCTGGCTCCTTAGAATCCACATTACGCAGGATGGTTCCCAGACCCAAGGTGGCACCAGTGCCAAGTCGGGCTGGTTTGATAGCACCAAGTGGCTCCTGCAATCTGCCATCCAGAAGCGGGGCAGCTGAGTTTTGTTTGCCAGAGAAATGGGCCGAGGTTTGTGTTTGAGGTCCTATGGCTGGGAGTGGGCGGCTGGCTCCTGAAAATCCATGATACGCAGCATGGTTCCCAGAGCCAAGGTGGCGTCAGTGCCAAGTTGGGCTGGTTTGACAGTGTCAAGTGCCTCCTGCAATCTCCCATCCAGAAGCGGGGCAGCTGAGTTTTGTTTGCCAGGGAAACGGGCCGTTGTTTTTGATTGGGGTCTGTGGCCGAGAGTGGTCGGTTGGCTCCTGACAATCCACGATACGCAGGATGGTTCCCAGACCCAAGGTGGCACCACTGCCAAGTCGGGCTGGTTTGATAGTACCAAGTGTCTCCTGCAATCTGCAATCTAGAAGCGGAGCAGATGAATTTTGTTTGCCAAGGAAAAGGGCCATGGTTTGTTTTTGGGGGCCTGTGGCTGGGAGTGGCCGGCTGGCTCCTGAAAATCCATGATACGCAGCACGGTTCCCAGACCCAGGGTGGCACCAGTGCCAAGTCGGGCTGGTTTGACAGTGTCAAGTGCCTCCTGCAATTTGCCATCCAGAAGCGAGGCAGCTGAGTTTTGTTTGCCAGGGAAAGGGGCCGTTGTTTTTGATTGGGGTCTGTGGCCGAGAGTGGTCGGCTGGCTCCTGACAATCCACGATACGCAGGATGGTTCCCAGACCCAAGGTGGCACCAGTGCCAAGTCGGGCTGGTTAGATAGTACCAAGTGTCTCCTGCAATCTGCCATCCAGAAGCGGAGCAGATGAATTTTGTTTGCCAAGGAAAAGGGCCATGGTTTGTTTTTGGGGGCCTGTGGCTGTGAGTGGCCGGCGTGCTCCTGAAAATCAATGATACGCAGGATGGTTCCCAGACCCAAGGTGGCACCAGTGCCAAGTCGGGCTGGTTTGACAGTGTCAAGTGCCTCCTGCAATCTCCCATCCAGAAGCGGGGCAGCTGAGTTTTGTTTGCAGGGAAACGGGCCTTTGTTTTTGATTGGGGTCTGTGGCCGAGAGTGGTCGGCTGGCTCCAGAAAATCCATGATACGCAGCATGGTTCCCAGACCCAAGGTGGCACCAGTGCCAAGACGGGCTGGTTTCATAGTACTAAGTCGCTCCTGCAATCTGCCATCCAGAAGCGGGGCAGTTGAGTTTTGTTTGCCAGGGAAACGGGCCGAGGTTTGTGTCTGGGGGCCTATGGCTAGGAGTGAGCTGCTGGCTCCTGAAAAGCTATGATAGGCAGGATGGTTTCCAGACCAATGGTGGCACCAGTGCCATGTCGGGCTGGTTTGACAGTGTCAAGTGCCTCCTGCAATCTCCCATCCAGAAGCGGGGCAGCTGAGTTTTGTTTGCCAGGGAAACGGGCCGTTGTTTTTGATTGGGGTCTGTGGCCGAGAGTGGTCGGCTGGCTCCTGACAATCCACGATACGCAGGATGGTTCCCAGAGCCAAGGTGGCACCAGTGCCAAGTAGGGCTGGTTTGATAGTATCAAGTGGCTCCTGCAATCTGCCATCCAGAAGCGGGGCAGGTGAATTTTGTTTGCCAAGGAAAAGGGCCATGGTTTGTTTTTGGGGGCCTGTGGCAGGGAGTGGCCGGCTGGCTCCGTAAAATCCACAATACGCAGCATGGTTCCCAGACCCAAGGTGGCACCAGTGCCAAGTCGGGCTGGTGTGATAGTACCAAGTGGCTCCTGCAATCTCCCATCCAGAAGCGGGGAAGCTGAGTTTTGTTTGCCAGTGAAATGGGCCGAGGTTTGTGTTTGATGTCCTATGGCTGGGAGTCGCCGGCTGGCTCCAGAAAATCAAACATAGCCATGATTGCTTCCAGACCCAAGATGGCACCAGTGCCAAGTCGGGCTGGTTTGATAGTACCAAGTGCATCCTGCAATTTGCCATCCAGAAGAGGGGCAGTTGAGTTTTGTTTGCCAGAGAAAAGGGCTGTGGTTTTTGTTTGGGGGCCTGTGGCTGGGAGTGGCCGGCTGGCTCCTGAAAATCCATGATACGCAGCATGGTTCCCAGACCCAAGGTGGCACCAGTGCCAAGTCAGGCTGGTTTGACAGTGTAAAGTGCCTCCTGCAATCTCCCATCCAGAAGGGGGGCAGCGGAGTTTTGTTTGCTAGGGAAACGGGCCGTTGTTTTGGATTGGGGTCTGAGGCCGAGAGTGGTCGGCTGGCTCCTGACAATCCACGATACGCAGGATGGTTCCCAGACCCAAGGTGGCACCAGTGCCAAGTCGGGCTGGTTTGATAGTACTAAGTCGCTCCTGCAATCTGCCACCCAGAAACGGGGCAGCTGAGTTTTGTTTGCCAGGGAAACGGGCCGAGGTTTGTGTCTGGTGGCCTATGGCTGGGAGTGACCGGCTGGCTCCTGAAAAGCTACGATAGGCAGGATGGTTACCAGACCCATGGTTGCACCAGTGCCAAGTCGGGCTGGTTTGATAGTACCAAGTGGCTCCTGCAATCTGCCATCCAGAAGCGGGGCAGTTGACTTTTGTTTGCCAGTGAAATGGGCCGAGGTTTGTGTTTGAGGTCTTATGGCTGGGAGTGGCCGGCTGGCTCCTGAAAATCCATGATACGCAGGATGGTTCCCAGAGCCAAGGTGGCACCATTGCCAAGTCGGGCTGGGTAGATAGTACCAAGTGGCTCCTGCAATCTGCCATCCAGAAGCGGGGCAGCTGAGTTTTGTTTGCCAGAGAAATGGGCCGAGGTTTGTGTTTGAGGTCCTATGGCTGGGAGTGGCCGGCTGGCTCCTGAAAATCCATGATACGCAGCATGGTTCCCAGACCCAAGGTGGCATCAGTGCCAAGTTGGGCTGATTTGACAGTGTCAAGTGCCTCCTGCAATTTGCCATCCAGAAGGGAGGCAGCTGAGTTTTGTTTGCCAGGGAAACGGGCCGTTGTTTTTGATTGGGGTCTGTGGCCGAGAGTGGTCGGCTGGCTCCTGACAATCCACGATACGCAGGATGGTTCCCAGACCCAAGGTGGCACCAGTGCCAAGTCGGGCTGGTTAGATAGTACCAAGTGTCTCCTGCAATCTGCCATCCAGAAGCGGAGCAGATGAATTTTGTTTGCCAAGGAAAAGGGCCATGGTTTGTTTTTGGGGGCCTGTGGCTGGGAGTGGCCGGCGTGCTCCTGAAAATCAATGATACGCAGGATGGTTCCCAGACCCAAGGTGGCACCAGTGCCAAGTCGGGCTGGTTTGACAGTGTCAAGTGCCTCCTTCAATCTCCCATCCAGAAGCGGGGCAGCTGAGTTTTGTTTGCAGGGAAACGGGCCTTTGTTTTTGATTGGGGTCTGTGGCCGAGAGTGGTCGGCTGGCTCCAGAAAATCCATGATACGCAGCATGGTTCCCAGACCCAAGGTGGCACCAGTGCCAAGACGGGCTGGTTTCATAGTACTAAGTCGCTCCTGCAATCTGCCATCCAGAAGCGGGGCAGCTGAGTTTTGTTTGCCAGGGAAACGGGCCGAGGTTTGTGTCTGGGGGCCTATGGCTAGGAGTGAGCGGCTGGCTCCTGAAAAGCTATGATAGGCAGGATGGTTTCCAGACCAATGGTGGCACCAGTGCCATGTCGGGCTGGTTTGACAGTGTCAAGTGCCTCCTGCAATCTCCCATCCAGAAGCGGGGCAGCTGAGTTTTGTTTGCCAGGGAAACGGGCCGTTGTTTTTGATTGGGGTCTGAGGTCGAGAGTGGTCGGCTGGCTCCTGACAATCCACGATACGCAGGATGGTTCCCAGACCCAAGGTGGCACCAGTGCCAAGTCGGGCTGGTTTGGTGATACAATGTGGCTCCTGCAATCTGCCATCCAGAAGCGGGGCAGGTGAATTTTGTTTGCCAAGGAAAAGGGCCATGGTTTGTTTTTGGTGGCCTGTGGCAGGGAGTGACCGGCTGGCTCCTTAGAATCCATATTACGCAGGATGGTTCCCAGACCCAAGGTGGAACCAGTGCCAAGTCGGGCTGGTTTGATAGTACGTTGTGGCTCCTGCAATCTGCCATCCAGAAGCGGGGCAGCTGAGTTTTGTTTGCCAGAGAAAAGGGCTGTGGTTTGTGTCTGGGTGCCTGTGGCTGGGAGTGGCCGGCTGGCTCCTGAAAATCCATGATACGCAGCATGGTTCGCAGAGCCAAGGTAGCATCAGTGCCAAGTCGGGCTGGTTTGACAGTGTCAAGTGCCTCCTGCAATCTCCCATCCAGAAGCGGGGCAGCTGAGTTTTGTTTGCCAGGGAAACGGGCCGTTGTTTTTGATTGGGGTCTGTGGCCGAGAGTGGTCGGCTGGCTCCTGACAATCCACGATACGCAGGATGGTTCCCAGACCCAAGGTGGCACCAGTGCCAAGTCGGGCTGGTTTGGTGATACAATGTGGCTCCTGCAATCTGCCATCCACAAGCGGGGCAGGTGAATTTTGTTTGCCAAGGAAAAGGGCCATGGTTTGTTTTTGGGGGACTGTGGCTGGGAGTGGCCGGCTGGCTCCTGAAAATCCACATTACGCAGGATGGTTCCCAGACCCAAGGTGGCACCAGTGCCAAGTTGGGCTGGTTTGATAGTAGCAAGTGCCTCCTGCAATCTCCCATCCAGAAGCGGGGCAGCTGAGTTTTGTTTGCCAGGGAAACGGGCCGTTGTTTTTGTTTGGGGTCTGTGGCCGAGAGTGGTCGGCTGGCTCCTGACAATCCATGATACGCAGGATGGTTCCCAGACCCAAGGCGGCACCAGTGCCAAGTCGGGCTGGTTTTGTGATACAAAGTGGCTCCTCTAATCTTCCATCCAGAAGCGGGGCAGCTGAATTTTGTTTGCCAAGGAAAAGGGCCATGGTTTGTTTTTGGGGGCCTGTGGCTGGGATTGGCCGGCTGGCTCATGAAAATCCACGATACGCAGGATGGTTCCCAGACCCAAGGTGGCACTAGTGCCAAGACAAGCACGTTTGATAGTACTAAGTAGCTCCTGCAATCTGCCATCCAGAAGCGGGGCAGCTGAGTTTTGTTTGCCAGAGAAAAGGGCTGTGGTTTGTGTTTGGGGGCCTGTGGCTGGGAGTGACCGGCTGGCTCCTGAAAAGCTATGATAGGCAAGATGGTTTCCAGACCCATGGTGGCACCAGTGCTAAGTTGGGCTGGTTTGATAGTACCAAGTGGCTCCTGCAATCTGCCATCAAAAAGGTGGCAGGCGAGTTTTGTTTTCCAGGGAAAAGCGCCATTGTTTGTGTTTGGGGGCCTGTGGCTGGGAGTGGCCGGCTGGCTCCTTAGAATCCACGATACGCAGCATGGTTCCCAGATCCAAGGTGGCACCAGTGCCAAGTTTTAGGGGGCTGAGTGAATGTGTATCTGGGGGCCTAAGTGAATATATGTATTGTAAATATATGTGTGGCAGTTAAAGATCTATCTATTGTATTAGTGACCCTGCCCTGATTCTAGTTATTGTAAATGGGCTGCACCTGTGATGTCCTTGATTGGGCAGCAGCTGTAGCCCATGGAGGTAACTGAGATAAAAGGGGGCGAGGTGGTCAGGGAGAGCCTAGGAGAGGAGCCCTGACTGAAAAGCAGCAACACCACTGCTGTGAAGATCTGCCATGAGATAATCACCCAGAAGGTATGAGGCCCTGGAAATATTATTGTACAGCAATGTGAATGCAACATTCTGGTGACCCCGACGTGATAAAGAACATACAGCCAAACGTCGAATGATGGTATGGAATCCCCCGGACAGTCGAGAGCTGTGCCAGCCAGAGAGCTGGGACAGAAAATAGGACAGCCGAGAGCTGTGCCAGCCAGAGAGCTGGGACAGAAGATAGGACAGCTGAGAGCTGTGGCATCTAGGGATTTGTGTGTGTGTTTAAAGACAGCTGAGAGCTGTGCCAGCCTGAGAGCTGGGACTATAGAAGAAAAGACAGCTGAGAGCTGTGCCAGCCTGAGAGCTGGGACTATAGAAGTAAAGACAGCTGCGAGCTGTGGCAGCCTGAGAGCTGGGACAGATATGTATATTGTAGTTGTGAAAATTGTTAAAAGTAAAGGGGGAAATGTAGGGGGCTGAGTGAATGTGTATCTGGGGGCCTAAGTGAATATATGTATTGTAAATATATGTATGGCAGTTAAAGATCTATCTATTGTATTAGTGACCCTGCCCTGATTCTGGTTATTGTAAATGGGCTGCAGCTGTGATGTCCTTGATTGGGCAGCAGCTGTAGCCTGTGGAGGTAGCTGAGATAAAAGGGGGCGGGGTGGTGAGGGAGAGCCTGGGAGAGGACCCCTGACCAAGAAGCAGCACCACCACTGCTGTGAAGATCTGCCATGAGAAAATCACCCAGAAGGTATGAGGCCCTGGAAATATAATCGTACAGCACTGTGAACGCAACACCAAGTCGGGCTGGTTTGATGGTACCAAGTGGCTCCTGCAGTCTGCCATCCAGAAGAGGGGCAGCTAAGTTTTGTTTGCCAGAAAAAAGGGCTATAGTTTTTGTGTTCGGGGGGCGGTGGCTGGGAGTGGCCAGCTGGCTCCTGAAAATCCACGATACGCAGGATGGTTGCTATGCCCAAGGTGGCACCACTGCCAAGTCGAGCTTGTTTGACAGTACCATGTTCGTCCTGCAATGTGCCATCCAGAAGCGTGGCAGGTGATTTTTTTTTTGCAAGGGAAAAGGGTCGAGGTTTGGATTTTGGGGCCTGTGGCTGGGAGTGGCCGGCTGGCTCCTCAAAATCCATGATACGCAGCATGGTTCCCAGACCCAAGGTGGCACCAGTGCCGAGTCGGGCTGGTTTGACAGTGTCAAGTGCCTCCTGCAATCTGCCATCCCGAAGCAGGGCAGCTGAGTTTTGTTTGCCAGGGCAACGGGCGGAGGTTTGTGTTTGAGGTCCTATGGCTGGGAGTGGCCGGCTGGCTCCAGAAAATCAACCATACGCATGATTGCTTCCAGACCGAAGGTGGCACCAGTGCCAAGTCGGGCTGGTTTGATAGTGCCAAGTGGCTCCTGCAATCGGCCATCCAGAAGCGGGGCAGGTGAATTTTGTTTGCCAAGGAAAAGGGCCATGTTTTGTTTTTGGGGGCCTGTGGCTGGGAGTGGTCGGCTGGCTCCTGAAAATCCACGATACGCAGGATGGTTCCCAGACCCAAGGTGGCACCAGTGCCAAGTCAGGCTGGTTTGATTGTACAAAGTAGCTCCTGCAATCTGCCATCCAGAAGCGGGGCAGCTGAGTTTTGTTTGCCCGGGAAATGGGCCGAGGTTTGTGTCTGGGGGCCTATGGCTGGGAGTGAACGGCTGGCTCCTGAAAAGCTATGATAGGCAGGACGGTTACCAGACCCATGGTTGCACCAGCGCCAAGTAGGGCTGGTTTGGTGATACAAAGTGGCTCCTGCAATCTGCCATCCAGAAGCGGGGCAGCTTAGTTTTTTTTGCCAGGGAAAAGGGCCGTGGTTTGTGTTTGGGGGGCGGTGGCTGGGAGTGGCCGACTGGCTCCTGAAAATCCACCATACGCAGGATGGTTGCTATGCCCAAGGTGGCACCACTGCCAAGTCGGGCTGTTTCGACAGTGTCAAGTCGCTTCTGCAATCTGCCATGCAGAAGCAGGGCAGGTGAGTTTTGCTTGCCAGGGAAAATGGCCGTTGTTTTGTTTGGGGGCCTATGGCAGGGAGTGGCAGCCTGGCGCCTTAAAATCCATGATTCGCAGGATGTTTTCCAGACCCAAAGAGGCACCAGTGCCAAGTCGAGCTTGTTTGACAGTACCATGTTCCTCCTGCAATGTGCCATCCAGAAGCGGGGCAGCTGAGTTTTGTTTTGCAAGGGAAAAGGGTTGAGGTTTGGATTTGGGGGCCTGTGGCCGAGGAGCCGGCTGGCTACTGAAAATCCATGATACGCAGCATGGTTTCCAGACCCATGGTGGCGCCAGTGCCAAGTCGGGCTGGTTTGACAGTGTCAAGTGCCTCCTGCAATCTCCCATCCAGAAGCGGGGCAGCTGAGTTTTGTTTGCCAGGGAAAAGGGCCGTGGTTTATGTTTGGGGGCCTATGGCTGAGAGTGGCCGGCTGGCTCCTGAAAATCCATGATACGCAGCATGGTTCCCAGACCAAGGTGGCACCAGTGCCAAGTCGGGCTGGTTTGACAGTGTCAAGTGCCTCCTGCAATCTCCCATCCAGAAGCGGGGCAGCTGAGTTTTGTTTGCCAGGGAAACGGGCCGTTGTTTTTTAATGCGGTCTGTGGCCGGAAGTGGTCGGCTGGCTCCTGAAAATCCATGATACGCAGCATGGTTCCCAGAGCCAAGGTGGCACCAGTGCCAAGTTGGGCTGGTTTGACAGTGTCAAGTGCCTCCTGCAATCTCCCATCCAGAAGCGGGGCAGCTGAGTTTTGTTTGCCAGGGTAACGGGCCGTTGTTTTTGATTGGGGTCTGTGGCTGAGAGTGGTCGGCTGGCTCCTGACAATCCACGATACGCAGGATGGTTCCCAGACCCAAGGTGGCACCAGTGCACAGTTGGGCAGGTGTGATAGCACCAAGTGGCTCCTGCAATCTGCCATCCAGAAGCGGGGCAGCTGAATTTTGTTTGCCAGAGAAATGGGCCGAGGTTTTTGTGTGAGGTCCTATGGCTGGGAGTGGCCAGCTGGCTCCAGAAAATCAACCATACGCATGATTGCTTCCAGACCCAAGTTGGCACCAGTGCCAAGTCAGGCTTGTTTGATAGTACCAAGTGGCTCCTGCAATCGGCCATCCAGAAGCGGGGCAGGTGAATTTTGTTTGCCAAGGAAAAGGGCCATGTTTTGTTTTTGGGGGCCTGTGGCTGTGAGTGGCCGGCTGGCTCCTGAAAATCCACGATACGCAGGATGGTTCCCAGACCCAAGGTGGCACCAGTGCCAAGTCAGGCTGGTTTGATAGTACCAAGTGGCTCCTGCAATCTGCCATCCAGAAGCGGGGCAGCTGAGTTCTGTTTGCCAGAGAAAAGGTCTGTGGTTTGTGTTTGGGGCCTGTGGCTGGGAGTGGTCGGCTGGCTCCTGAAAATCAATGATACGCAGCATGGTTCCCAGACCCAAGGTGGCACCAGTGCCAAGTTGGGCTGGTTTGACAGTGTCAAGTGCCTCCTGCTATCTCCCATCCAGAAGCGGGGCTGCTGAGTTTTGTTTGCCAGGGAAACGGGCTGTTGTTTTTTATTGCGGTCTGTGGCCGAGAGTGGTCGGCTGGCTCCGGAAAATACACGACACGCAGGATGGTTCCCAGACCCAAGGTGGCACCACTGCCAAGTCGGGCTGGTTTGATAGTACAAAGTGGCTCCTGCAATCTGCCATCCAGAAGCGGGGCAGCTGAGTTTTGTTTGCCAGAGAAAAGGGCTGTGGTTTGTGTTTGGGGGCCTGTGGCTGGGAGTGGCCGGTTGGCTCCTGAAAATCCATGATATGCAGCATGGTTCCCAGAGCCAAGGTGGCACCAGTGCCAAGTCGGGCTAGTTTGTCAGTGTCAAGTGCCTCCTGCAATCTGCCATCCAGAAGCGGGGCAGCTGAGATTTGTTTGCCAGGGAAACGGGCCTTTGTTTTTGATTGGGGTCTGTGGCCGAGAGTGGTCGGCTGGCTCCTGACAATCCACGATACGCAGGATGGTTCCCAGACCCAAGGTGGCACCAGTGCCAAGTCGGGCTGGTTTGATAGTCCCAAGTGGCTCCTGCAATCTGCCATGGTCACGTGAAGAAATACTTTCTGGTTTCAGTACTGGGCCATATGCTCTTTCTTCTCTCCCACAACTTCTCTATCACCTCTCATCTGTTTCACATGCGCTATCTTCAATGTCCACAGGCTACTTTTCACAGAATCTTCAGGCCTGATGCAGTGAGAATGATGAATAGAACAGAGCTGTGATTTTTTATCCAGTTTGGATAAAATGCGTTCTGCACACAAATCCAAAGAGAAGGTGCTGCCCCGATGCCCGGAAAAACTTTCACTCCTGCTAGTGTTCTATGTCAACCGCAACTTAGTCTGAAAGAAAAGCTTTTCCTCTGAGAGCATCTGAGAGGTTTGCATGAAGCACTGATATCTGACATATGCAGTTTTGAATAGGAGAGGAAAAAGAAAATGGCAAGGAGTTATTAATTTTAGTGGTTTCAATTTTAATTTCCGTGCACTTTTTCAAAACTTGTCAGCTCAAATGCCCATCAACATCTTTTAGTCATCTGTAAGTCAGTATTCATATAAAATGTGCTTCAAATCCAAAGGATTTCAAATTTGCACTCCAAGTTTCTATGCCTAGATTTATGATTTCCTACACATATTAGGTGAAAGGAAGGCCTTTTTTACTGTGGGAGTGCTGGAACACTGGAACAGGTTGCCCAGAGAAGTTGTGGGTGTCCCATCCCTGAAAGTATTCAAGGTCAGCTTGGATGGGGCTTGGAGCAGCAACAAAGGAGAAGCTTGATGGTAGAGAAACAAAGTTGGACTATAGAAGAAACTCGGATTGAAGTATAGGAGCAAGTTTTCTCTCAGCTCTTGGGGTAAATTCAAAGTTGTACAAAATGACATTTATCTGTGCTATTCACTACTGTAACAGAAAGTTTCATGAAAACTGTACAGAAGATAGTAAATTTTAAAAGAGATAAGAATTACAGCATAAAATCCATGGGATGGGTTACAACATGAGACACTCTCTAAGAGAAAATCTCTGTGTTTCAGCACTTCATCAGGGTAAGATTTCATGAAGTGCCAAAGAAGGCGGCAAAATATCATTCGGGACATTATTTACTGGAATTCAGCCTGGCCATTAGTAGGAACTGGCTTTGAACACATCATGTAGATATACCACACACACTTTCCCTTCACTGAAAAATTACTGTTTACAACGAATAAGCAATTGACGATCAAAATTGATTGAAAGCATCTTAAACATGTCAAGTATTTCATTGTAGAAGATCTGTGATCCAAATGCTTCTTCCACCTTCAAGAGGGACAGAAGAATTCTTCCATATCATGATGGTTTAAAACTGTATCAACCAATGTTTTCTGCTGAAAAGATATCATCTATTTTTTTCTATTTTTGGAAGAAAATATTCCTAGACATACAACAGGTGAGAACTAAGTAATTTTAAAGAAACAAATGAAATGAGACTATTCTGTAAATAGAATGAAATGAAAAGCTGTGTTTTAAATAGGAGCTAAATATTAAACAGAATTTTTGTACCAGGCATTTGAATTACTGCACCAGCTCTTTTGCCCATCAGGAGAGGCATTTAGCATTTCAGTCTTTTCCAAGGTGTTCATGATCTGCTATGCTGATCTCTGTGTGTGCCTAGGTGTGTGTGGAAGGGGGGGCATGTGAAGGGGAGTGTGTATGTTTGCTTTACAATTGTTGTGGCAGATTCATGCCTCAGCTCCACATTTTGTTTTAAAAAGGTCACACCGAGTGAATATGAAGTTTACTATCAACAAGAGATCAATTCCCAAATCATCCATTTGACTCTCCCTTATAAATCATGTGCTTTGTTGCATATTTTATCAAATATACTTTCAAGCCAGATGGAGGAAGGAGGATGTGGGAATCCCTCCACCATCTTGCAACTTTTATGCAAGTAGGTTTTCAAGAAAATCATCATTTCTCTTTTAAATATGTCTGGAACAGGCATGATGGTAGTGTCAACCTGTTGGAGTTTTTGTTGCTGGAAGAAGTTTTACAAAAGGATTGGTTTTTACATTGACCAGTGACTGAATCAAGCGCAGGAATACATTGGAAATTCAGCTGGGGGTTCCTTTTCCCAGCAGACTACTTCTAGAACGAGCTTGTACACTGAAGCTGACTCTTTTGCTCTCTTTTTGTTTCTTTCCTATTTTCTTGGCTTCTTTGCCACTATCTAGACAATTTTGGAACTTTGTTCCCAACTAAAATGGTTTCAATAGTCTGATTGTGATCATACATTTTTACAAGGAATTTTTAAAATCTTTCCTCGAGTTCAGAAAGTCAAGGACTTAGGTCTTTTTCGTCCCTTATCAATATTGCAATGAAATTGATAAATAAAGACCAACTCTTTATTTTTGTTTTTAACCCACGTAGATAATTCCCATCCATTCATCCATTTTGTGGACCAATAGTTGCCATTCTGATGGAAGTTGTCACTTCTTAACAATAGGCATTCTGTGACTATGTTGACAGCACTTTGGGTGAAGATCCTAACTGGTCTTAGATACACATAGGGAGAAATTTGCTCAGCCAGTGTCAGTCTTAAGCATGCGTATCAGAAGATCTTTCTAGAGCTGGGAATTTTCCCATGAAAGGGATTCAGTTAGGGAAGAGACACTTGTGCCAGAGTTTTACATTCTTCTTGAACACTGCTTAAGGAACTTAGATGCCATGTCCATTTGGATCTCTGTCTGCACAGAACTTTGTCATGCCAGTGCTTGAAATGCATCTTGAAGAGAATTCACTAGCACAGAATGAATGAGAGTGGAAGGGGTTGGTGGGGCTAACCAGGCCCAACCCCCCTGCCTAAACCAGGATACGTAGAGCCTCTTGCCCAGGATTCTATCTGGGTGTACTTTTAATGTCTTCAAAGATCCAGGCTCCACAATCTTTCTGGGCAGTCTGTGCCGTGGTTCAGTCACCCTCATGTCGGGAGTTTAGTTCAGGCATGGCTTAAAGAAAAAGGCCATGAAGCCATGCAATTGAGAGAAAACTAAAAGGTATTTGCAAAGCAGTTCCAAAGCAGTTCCCAGCCTGACTTCTATAAACAATTAGACTCTTTCAGGCATCATTGTATAAACAATAAAGTTCTCAGGCAGTCTTCTCATAACAAGTGTAACACTCTCTCTGGGAAAAGATGGCACCCTGAGAACAGATGTGGAAGTTTTGGGAACCGTTCATAACACAGTGGGAACACTGGTTTTGTTTTGTGTAAACAATCAACGGTGTAGTAAAACAAAAGGTGTGGTTAGAGTTTTCTCTGTTAGCCTATCATAAACCTGTATTTCAGAATATGCATGAAGTTCGTTAACACTATTATTTAAGCTGACTGATCGATCAATAAATGGAGTTCGATGCATCAAAGGATTGGTCGTTCTCCCCTCACTTCAACAAATGGTGACCACCCGGACGTGATAGCGGACACGACGATCGCGACCACCACGGGGATTGCGAACACCACGAGAAGTGAGGACTGGTTCAGGCTCCGAAGCAGCGGGAGCGGCAAATAAGCGCGAAACCAAAGCGGAGGAAAAAAAGCCGCCGATACGCGCCGTGCCCTGGCGACCATATTAGATGGGTCCAGCTGATACATGTGGCCGATGCCTGGAAAGCGCTGCTAGGTAAAAGTGCGCACTTAAAAGAGGTATGGAAAGGCAAGCCACATATGAACTTTTTATTATGTTTTTGCAAAAAAGGCAAATTAAGGGAATAGACTTACGGAAGGAATTGCAAGGTCTTTTGGCTTATGGTCTGGAATGGGGAGTCTTCGTGAATCCCCACACAGTTTACGAGTTAACGGAATTGCGTGAATTCGGTGATTTATTGTCAGAGGCTGCTTTAGAGAGTGGTAAAACTGCCAAGAAGCTAGGCAAGCCATGGCGAGTGATATATGGTGGACTGTTTTACTATCTCTCTGAGTGCAAGATAGCGGCCGCAGCCCGTGGAGCTTGCGGGGCTGTGCTACTCCGAACTCGGCACGGGCGCTCCGCCATGGCGAGCAGCCGCGGCGAGCGACGCGGGAGCGGAGGCAGCGGCGGGGAGAGTGGAGCCGCCGCCGCGGGAGCCGAGGCTCGCCGCCCCGGGAGAGAGCGAAGCCGCCGCAGGGGGAGCCGCGGGTGCAGCGGTGCCTGCAGAGTCAGCCTGCCGGCGAGTAAGCAAAGAGCCCAGCGCAGCGGGGGGGGTTTCGCCCGCTCCGACACACGCGCCGCGGGACTGGAGCGCTTTTTGCAGCGGGAGCGTTTCTCCCTCCCCCCACAGCTGGCAAAAACTTCAGTTTAAGACCTAACAGCCTAATGGATGCCTCGGTCTAGGACCTAACAGCCTAATGGATGTAACTTTTGTCAACAAAAGGAAAAGATCCCTGTTGAAATTAAGAAACAAGTGATGGTAAACAAGGAAAGTTAAAGGCACTTTTGTTCTTCCTGGCAGAGACTATGAAACAGGAATCAGCGTACTGTATGCATGGGTCAAATTTCGGCCGATTTGGCTCGGCATTGGTTATGCTGTCTTGAAATCACCTGCATTAACAAAAACTTTAACATCAGAAGCCCGGATGGTTCAGTCAGTGGAACATCAGACTCTAAAATTATATTTTGAAAAGTTTAAAAATGTTAAGATGTATTGGACTGATTGTATGAGTGAGATTGTATGAGTGTGCTTTTTGGTATAAATGCTGCAGCAGAAACGTGAGAAAGGTTGTTTTGATTTAGAGTTTTTGGAGTCAGGCCTGTGGGTGAGTGATAGTGAATGCTATATTTTATGTTTATAGTAAGTTATCTGTTGTTAAGTAGTTTAAGTTAAATTATTTATTAAGTGCCGTTCTATTAAGGTTAAGTTTGTTAAGTTTATTTTCTGTTAAGTTCGAGGTCTGTTAAGTTTAAATTGTATATTAGGTTTAAGTTAAGTTAGATTCTGTTAAGTTTAAATTATATTTAGTTTAAGTTGTATAGAATTTAAAGTCAGCTGATTTTATTAAAGTTTTATTAGATTTAAGTGATCTTACATGATTTACAAATAAGTCTGTTATTTAAAGTCAGTTAAGTTTTGTTATAGTTAAGTTTTATTAGAATTAAGAGATTTTACATGTAAGTTCTGTTGATTTAAAAATCTATTAAGTTTAAGTAAAGATAAGTTTAAGTAATGTTAAGATCTATTAAGTTTAAATATTTTAAGTTTAAATATTTTAAGTTTAAGTGCTATTAAGTTTAAGTGATGTTAGATAGATTTATGCTTTTACGATAGGCGTTTATTTTATGGCTTGTGTGCAAAGTGTTGTTGTGAACTTCAGAGAAACCTTGCTAGCTGAAAATACTATTTAATTATTAGAATTGCCTATTCTTATGTTGCAAAGAGTGTAACACAGCTAGCCCATAGAATTTTGAAGCCAGTTAAGTTATGTTAATTTACAAATAAGTCTGCTAAGTTAAATATTTTAAGTGCTTTAAGTGTATACTATTTTCTCACCACACCAAGTCAACAAAGGACTGAGAATCGCCCAGCTGATGCCATTTCAGCCAAATGACTAAAGGATTACAGACTGTAAAACTGATTTTGAACTTTTCTGAGAGGCCCAGGGAAAAGGTGGATGTGAAAATCTCAAGGACAAAAAGGATTGTTTTCAGACTTGCCGTTCACCTCCTCTCCAGGTTCACATGAATGAAAACAGCTAACAGCTGTCCTTTCTTAGTCCAATTACCGCCTATCTTGCAATGCCTGATAAGGCCGGACATTGTGGCTCAGCTGAGGGTGCGTTTAACCCTTTGGGATAACACGCCGTTGCCGGATGACCAGGGAACTGATTGACATTATTGAATCATTATCATCTTTCCATATAAAAGGACCGGCAAAAGAGAACTGCCTTGAATGTCACAGCCCAAATTGTGCTGCTTGGGTTGCACTGTGTTGTGGGGGTTGTGACAGGACTTTTTGGGTGGATCAGTTGTCACTTTTTCATTTATGGTGTAATACCTGTAATTATAGACATAACTGGGAACATAATTGGGAGTGGGCACTACGGAATGAAACAGGACTAAACACTGCCTCAGCTTTAGATCTTTATGAATCGCATGAGCAGAAAATCTTGGCTTATTATCGGTGGGAGGTACAGTGTATTTTGAAAAGGATTAAAGCTCAAAGTGCATCATATATAACCTCTGTAAGGTGTAGAAAACTGGTGCCTTTAACACAACATTCCGTTGTAGGGCCTATAAAAGGAGATCCCAATCAGGCATTAGATAACTGCATTAGAAGGTTACAAAGGTGTGGTCTTCGGATCTCGGGAACAGTAAGGTTAAAAACTGATAAGAAGAAAGTCAAAGTAAAACCAGAAAAATGAGGTTTCCTTTTATTATATTACTTGGTGTAGTGGTAGCTGAAGAATTAAAGGTAACACATTTTAGTCAACCTAGAGATAATGTATGGCTAACACTTGCTAGGCAGATTAATCAGACATCGCTTTGTCTCAGCATTGGAGGAGTTACTAACCCTTTTCGAACATGTTTGGTAGGGTTTCCAGTATAGTCTCCTTAAGAATTCTGCAGTTTTATTAATAACCGTGCCTTATGTATGCGCAGTATGGTAAATATCAAATTGCCTAAAGGGTATACTGCCAGTCAGAGTGACGGCTACCGCCAATGCCTGTTAATTCAATCACTTAATACTCCTTTGCATTCTCCACCTGAGGAGTTGGAGCTTTTCAGAAGTGCAAATGCTAGCATGACCAGCACTTCCAATAGTGAGTAGTTCAGCTTTGATTATTCTAATCCTCAAAAGATGAATCCACAGACACAAACGTGGGCTACCCTGGATTCAGCTCTAAAGCCAAACATAGTGTCTAAACAACTCTACAACCATTGTAAAGGCTCTAGCATCATAACACCTAAGAAATTACCTACGGGTATATTTCTAATTTGCGGAGATAGAGCCTGGAATGGTATACCTGCCCAACCTCAGAGTGGACCTTGTTATTTAGGCAAGTTATCTCTATTCCACCCTAATATATCTGTGCTAATGCAATTAAGTCATAAGATAAGCAGGCAAAAGCATAGCTTACATAATTTAGACTGTAGTCAAATAAGAGATCCATAGTTCTGGAGTAAATTTAAGCAAGTGATGGTTTCAGCTTTCCTACCATGGGGTGCTGCAAGCAAAGCATTGACTCTAGCAAAGCAAATAGGGTGTTGGGCTAAGGGTGAACTGAATAAAACTTCACAGATATTAGATATGTTAACTTCAGATGTACAGAGTGTTAATCACGCTGTTCTACAAAATAGAGCTGCTATAGATTTCTTATTATTAGCACAAGGCCATGGGTGTGAAGAGTTTGAAGGAATGTGTTGCATGAACTTATCTGATCATTCTGTATCTATTCATGCTAAGTTAGAAGAGCTACGGCTAGGATTCAACAAACTTAAGGAAGAAGAAGGATTAAGTATTGATGAGTGGCTTAAAAGCTTAGGACTGGGACCATGGCTAAGAAACCTTGTAATATATGCTATAGGGATATTAGGTGTACTCTTATTGCTTTTACTTATATTACCTTGTTTTTGTAGCTGTATTCAAAGGATGGTTAGTAGGATGATAGAGAAAACCTGGCAAACTAACTTCCTTTCTCAAAAAGAAAAAAGCGGGGCAAATGTCGGGAGTTTAGTTCAGGCATGGCTTAAAGAAAAAGGCCATGAAGCCATGCAATTGAGAGAAAAGTAAAAGGTAGTTGCAAAGCAGTTCCAAAGCAGTTCCGAGCCTGACTTCTATAAACAATTAGACTCTTTCAGGCATCATTGTATAAACAATAAAGTTCTCAGGCAGTCTTCTCATAACAAGTGTAACACTCTCTCTGGGAAAAGATGGCACCCTGAGAACAGATGTGGAAGTTTTGGGAACCGTTCATATCACAGTGGGAACACTGGTTTTGTTTTGTGTAAACAATCAACGGTGTAGTAAAACAAAAGGTGTGGTTAGAGTTTTCTCTGTTAGCCTATCATAAACCTGTATTTCGGAATATGCATGAAGTTCGTTAACACTATTATTTAAGCTGACTGATCGATCAATAAATGGAGTTCGATGCATCAAAGGATTGGTCGTTCTCCCCTCACTTCAACACCCTCACAGTAAAGAAACATTTACTGATGTTCAAAGGCAATCTCCTGTATTTCAGTGTGTGCCCACTGCCTCTTGTCTTTTCCCTCAGCATCACTGAAAAGACACTGATTCCCTCCCCTTTGCGCTATTGCTTCCATATGTATGTGTGCTGCCATGTAGAGATATGTCAAAAACCTCCCTGAAGCCCAGGCAGATAATATTCCCTTCATCTACCAGTCAAGTTGATTCATCAGAGGAGTTTAAAGTGATGTTCAGCATGAAATTCCCCTGAAAAATGATGCTAACTACATGATTTGGTCGTCTTTCATGTGCCTGGCAAGGTTTTCCAGGAAGAGCTGCTTCATCAAATTCCTGGGGATAAAAAAGAGACTGGCTGGTTTGTACTATCGCGAGTCCTCTTAATTGCCTTTTTTGAAGATGGCTGTCATTTCTTACATCCACTCTTTAGCCTCTCTCGTCGTCTACATCTTAGAAAAAAGCTTTTCCACTACATCTGGCAAGGAAAAACTGTGCCAGCACAGAAAACATCTCCCATCGTGTTCTAGACGTTGCACGGAGGTCTGCCAAGTGTTTGGCAGGAAGAAAAGGAAAGTTGTCCAAAACAGCTTCCAATCGAATGTTCATGTGATTGGAAAAGTCAGGAGAGTGCAAAGGTACTGTTTTCTATCAGTTGGCAAGCTGCGCACACAATCCCAGTGTTGTACAGCTTCCTTCTTCACCTTCCCGAAGCTGCCGCTCTCTCCGGCTCCCGGAGCCGAAGAAGCGGCTTCTTCGCGCAAAGACGATTGTGCCGCTCACAGTGCTCTCCTTAGCGCGGCTTCTGCCGAAAGATACCCGGGAGCGGCTCTTAGCTCTGGAGAGCATCGTACCTTTGTCTTTAGCGTCCCTTCTCATCTACATCTCAGCAAAAAGCTTTTCCACTATGTCTGGCTAGGAAAAACTGTGCCAGCACAGAAAACATCTCCCATCGTGTTCTAGACGTTGCACGGAGGTCTGCCAAGTGTTTGGCAGGAAGAAAAGAAAAGTTGTCCAAAACAGCTTCCAATCGAATATTCATGTGATTGGAAAAGTTAGGAGAGTGCAAAGGTACTGTTTTCTATCCGTTGGCAAGCTGCGTACACAATCCCAGTGTTGTACAGCTTCCTTCTTCACCTTCCCGAAGCTGCCGCTCTCCCCGGCTCCAGGAGCCGAAGAAGCGGCTTCTTCGCGCAAAGACGATTGTGCCGCTCACAGTGCTCTCCTTAGCGCGGCTTCTGCCGAAAGACGCCCGGGAGCGGCTCTCAGCTCCGGAGAGCATCGTACTTTCGTGTTTAACGTCTCTTCTCATCTACATCTTAGCAAAAAGCTTTTCCGCTATGTCTGGCTAGGTAAAACTGTGCCAGCACAGAAAACATCTCCCATCGTGTTCTAGACGTTACACGAAGGTCTGCCAAGTGTTTGGCAGGAAGAAAAGAAAAGTTGGCCAAAACAGCTTCCAATCGAATGTTCATGTGATTGGAAAAGTCGGGAGAGTGCAACGGTCCTGTTTTCTGTCAGTTGGCAAGCTGCGCACACAATCCCAGTGTTGTACAGCTTGCTTCTTCACCTTCCCGAAGCTGCCGCTCTCCCCGGCTCCCGGAGCCGAAGAAGCGGCTTCTTCACGCAAAGACGATTGTGCCGCTCACGGTGCTCTCCTTAGCGCGGCTTCTGCCGAAAGACGCCCGGGAGCGGCTCTTAGCTCCGGAGAGCATCGTACCTTCGTCTTTAGCGTCTCTTCTCACCTACGTCTCAGCAAAAAGCTTTTCCACTCTGTCTGGCTAGGAAAAACTGTGCCAGCACAGAAAACATCTCCCATCGTGTTCTAGACGTTGCACGGAGGTCTGCCAAGTGTTTGGCAGGAAGAAAAGGAAAGTTGTCCAAAACAGCTTCCAATCGAATGTTCATGTGATTGGAAAAGTCAGGAGAGTGCAAAGGTACTGTTTTCTATCAGTTGGCAAGCTGCGCACACAATCCCAGTGTTGTACAGCTTCCTTCTTCACCTTCCCGAAGCTGCCGCTCTCTCCGGCTCCCGGAGCCGAAGAAGCGGCTTCTTCGCGCAAAGACGATTGTGCCGCTCACAGTGCTCTCCTTAGCGCGGCTTCTGCCGAAAGATGCCCGGGAGCGGCTCTTAGCTCCGGAGAGCATCATACCTTTGTCTTTAGCGTCCCTTCTCATCTACATCTCAGCAAAAAGCTTTTCCACTATGTCTGGCTAGGAAAAACTGTGCCAGCACAGAAAACATCTCCCATCGTGTTCTAGACGTTGCACGGAGGTCTGCCAAGTGTTTGGCAGGAAGAAAAGAAAAGTTGTCCAAAACAGCTTCCAATCGAATATTCATGTGATTGGAAAAGTTAGGAGAGTGCAAAGGTACTGTTTTCTATCCGTTGGCAAGCTGCGTACACAATCCCAGTGTTGTACAGCTTCCTTCTTCACCTTCCCGAAGCTGCCGCTCTCCCCGGCTCCAGGAGCCGAAGAAGCGGCTTCTTCGCGCAAAGACGATTGTGCCGCTCACAGTGCTCTCCTTAGCGCGGCTTCTGCCGAAAGACGCCCGGGAGCGGCTCTCAGCTCCGGAGAGCATCGTACTTTCGTGTTTAACGTCTCTTCTCATCTACATCTTAGCAAAAAGCTTTTCCGCTATGTCTGGCTAGGTAAAACTGTGCCAGCACAGAAAACATCTCCCATCGTGTTCTAGACGTTTCACGAAGGTCTGCCAAGTGTTTGGCAGGAAGAAAAGAAAAGTTGGCCAAAACAGCTTCCAATCGAATGTTCATGTGATTGGAAAAGTCGGGAGAGTGCAACGGTCCTGTTTTCTGTCAGTTGGCAAGCTGCGCACACAATCCCAGTGTTGTACAGCTTGCTTCTTCACCTTCCCGAAGCTGCCGCTCTCCCCGGCTCCCGGAGCCGAAGAAGCGGCTTCTTCACGCAAAGACGATTGTGCCGCTCACGGTGCTCTCCTTAGCGCGGCTTCTGCCGAAAGACGCCCGGGAGCGGCTCTTAGCTCCGGAGAGCATCGTACCTTCGTCTTTAGCGTCTCTTCTCACCTACGTCTCAGCAAAAAGCTTTTCCACTATGTCTGGCTAGGAAAAACTGTGCCAGCACAGAAAACATCTCCCATCGTGTTCTAGACATTTCACGGAGGTCTGCCAAGTGTTTGGTAGGAAGAAAAGAAAAGTTGTCCAAAATAGCTTCCAATCAAATGTTCATGTGATTGGAAAAGTCAGGAGAGTTCAACGGTACTGTTTTCTATCAGTTGGCAAGCTGCGCACATAATCCCAGTGTTGTACAGCTTCCTTCTTCACCTTGCAGAAGCTGCCGCTCTCCCCGACTCCTGGAGCCGAAGAAGCGGCTTCTTCGCGCAAAGACGATTGTGCCGCTCACAGTGCTCTCCTTAGCGCGGCTTATGCCGAAAGATGCCCGGGAGCGGCTCTTAGCTCCGGAGAGCAACGTACTTCCGTGTTTAGCGTCTCTTCTCCTCTACATCTTAGCAAAAAGCTTTTCCACTATGTCTGGCTAGGAAAAACTGCGCCAGCTCAGAAAACATCTCCCATCGTGTTCCAGACGTTGCACGGAGGTCTGCCAAGTGTTTGGCAGGAAGAAAAGAAAAGTTGTCCAAAATAGCTTCCAATCGAATGTTCATGTGATTGGAAAAGTCAGGAGAGTGCAACGGTACTGTTTTCAATCAGTTGGCAAGCTGCGCACACAATCCCAGTGTTGTACAGCTTGCTTCTTCACCTTCCCGAAGCTGCCACTCTCCCCGGCTCCCGGAGTCGAAGAAGCGGCTTCTTCACGGAAAGACGATTGTGCCGCTCACAGTGCTTTCCTTAGCGCGGCTTCTGCCGAAAGACGCCCGGGAGCGGCTCTTAGCTCCGGAGAGCATCGTACCCTTGTCTTTAGCGTCTCTTCTCGTCTACGTCTAAGCAAAAAGCTTTTCCACTATGTCTGGCTAGGAAAAACTGTGCTAGCACAGAAAACATCTCCCATCGTTTTCTAGACGTTGCACGGAGGTCAGCCAATCTTTGGCAGGAAGAAAAGAAAAGTTGTCCAAAACAGCTTCCAATCGAATGTTCATGTGATTGGAAAAGTCAGGAGAGTGCAAAGGTACTGTTTTCTACCAGTAGGCAAGCTGCGCACACAATCCCAGTCTTGTACAGCTTGCTTCTTCACCTTCCCGAAGCTGCAGCACCTCCCGGCTCCCGGCGCCGAAGAAGCTGCTTCTTCGTGCAAAGACTATTGTGCCGCTCACAGTGCTGTCCTTCGCACGGGTTCTGCTGAAAGACGCCCGGGAGCGGCTCTTAGCTCCGGAGAGCATCGTACCTTCGTTTTTAGCGTCTCTTCTCGTCTACGTCTCAGCAAAAAGCTTTTCCACTATGTCTGGCTAGGAAAAACTGTGCCAGCACAGAAAACTTCTCCCATCGTGTTCTAGACGTTGCACGGAGGTTTGCCAAGTGTTTGGCAGGAAGAAAAGTAAAGTTGTCCAAAACAGCTTCCAATCGAATGTTCATGTGATTGGAAAAGTCGGGAGAGTGCAACGGTCCTGTTTTCTGTCAGTTGGCAAGCTGCGCACACAATCCCAGTGTTGTACAGCTTGCTTCTTCACCTTCCCGAAGCTGCCGCTCTCCCCGGCTCCCGGAGCCGAAGAAGCGGCTTCTTCACGCAAAGACGATTGTGCCGCTCACGGTGCTCTCCTTAGCGCGGCTTCTGCCGAAAGACGCCCGGGAGCGGCTCTTAGCTCCGGAGAGCATCGTACCTTCGTCTTTAGCGTCTCTTCTCACCTACGTCTCAGCAAAAAGCTTTTCCACTCTGTCTGGCTAGGAAAAACTGTGCCAGCACAGAAAACATCTCCCATCGTGTTCTAGACGTTGCACGGAGGTCTGCCAAGTGTTTGGCAGGAAGAAAAGGAAAGTTGTCCAAAACAGCTTCCAATCGAATGTTCATGTGATTGGAAAAGTCAGGAGAGTGCAAAGGTACTGTTTTCTATCAGTTGGCAAGCTGCGCACACAATCCCAGTGTTGTACAGCTTCCTTCTTCACCTTCCCGAAGCTGCCGCTCTCTCCGGCTCCCGGAGCCGAAGAAGCGGCTTCTTCGCGCAAAGACGATTGTGCCGCTCACAGTGCTCTCCTTAGCGCGGCTTCTGCCGAAAGATGCCCGGGAGCGGCTCTTAGCTCCGGAGAGCATCGTACCTTTGTCTTTAGCGTCCCTTCTCATCTACATCTCAGCAAAAAGCTTTTCCACTATGTCTGGCTCGGAAAAACTGTGCCAGCACAGAAAACATCTCCCATCGTGTTCTAGACGTTGCACGGAGGTCTGCCAAGTGTTTGGCAGGAAGAAAAGAAAAGTTGTCCAAAACAGCTTCCAATCGAATATTCATGTGATTGGAAAAGTTAGGAGAGTGCAAAGGTACTGTTTTCTATCCGTTGGCAAGCTGCGTACACAATCCCAGTGTTGTACAGCTTCCTTCTTCACCTTCCCGAAGCTGCCGCTCTCCCCGGCTCCAGGAGCCGAAGAAGCGGCTTCTTCGCGCAAAGACGATTGTGCCGCTCACAGTGCTCTCCTTAGCGCGGCTTCTGCCGAAAGACGCCCGGGAGCGGCTCTCAGCTCCGGAGAGCATCGTACTTTCGTGTTTAACGTCTCTTCTCATCTTCATCTTAGCAAAAAGCTTTTCCGCTATGTCTGGCTAGGTAAAACTGTGCCAGCACAGAAAACATCTCCCATCGTGTTCTAGACGTTTCACGAAGGTCTGCCAAGTGTTTGGCAGGAAGAAAAGAAAAGTTGGCCAAAACAGCTTCCAATCGAATGTTCATGTGATTGGAAAAGTCGGGAGAGTGCAACGGTCCTGTTTTCTGTCAGTTGGCAAGCTGCGCACACAATCCCAGTGTTGTACAGCTTGCTTCTTCACCTTCCCGAAGCTGCCGCTCTCCCCGGCTCCCGGAGCCGAAGAAGCGGCTTCTTCACGCAAAGACGATTGTGCCGCTCACGGTGCTCTCCTTAGCGCGGCTTCTGCCGAAAGACGCCCGGGAGCGGCTCTTAGCTCCGGAGAGCATCGTACCTTCGTCTTTAGCGTCTCTTCTCACCTACGTCTCAGCAAAAAGCTTTTCCACTATGTCTGGCTAGGAAAAACTGTGCCAGCACAGAAAACATCTCCCATCGTGTTCTAGACATTTCACGGAGGTCTGCCAAGTGTTTGGTAGGAAGAAAAGAAAAGTTGTCCAAAATAGCTTCCAATCAAATGTTCATGTGATTGGAAAAGTCAGGAGAGTTCAACGGTACTGTTTTCTATCAGTTGGCAAGCTGCGCACATAATCCCAGTGTTGTACAGCTTCCTTCTTCACCTTGCAGAAGCTGCCGCTCTCCCCGACTCCTGGAGCCGAAGAAGCGGCTTCTTCGCGCAAAGACGATTGTGCCGCTCACAGTGCTCTCCTTAGCGCGGCTTATGCCGAAAGATGCCCGGGAGCGGCTCTTAGCTCCGGAGAGCAACGTACTTCCGTGTTTAGCGTCTCTTCTCCTCTACATCTTAGCAAAAAGCTTTTCCACTATGTCTGGCTAGGAAAAACTGCGCCAGCTCAGAAAACATCTCCCATCGTGTTCCAGACGTTGCACGGAGGTCTGCCAAGTGTTTGGCAGGAAGAAAAGAAAAGTTGTCCAAAATAGCTTCCAATCGAATGTTCATGTGATTGGAAAAGTCAGGAGAGTGCAACGGTACTGTTTTCAATCAGTTGGCAAGCTGCGCACACAATCCCAGTGTTGTACAGCTTGCTTCTTCACCTTCCCGAAGCTGCCACTCTCCCCGGCTCCCGGAGTCGAAGAAGCGGCTTCTTCACGGAAAGACGATTGTGCCGCTCACAGTGCTTTCCTTAGCGCGGCTTCTGCCGAAAGACGCCCGGGAGCGGCTCTTAGCTCCGGAGAGCATCGTACCCTCGTCTTTAGCGTCTCTTCTCGTCTACGTCTAAGCAAAAAGCTTTTCCACTATGTCTGGCTAGGAAAAACTGTGCTAGCACAGAAAACATCTCCCATCGTTTTCTAGACGTTGCACGGAGGTCAGCCAAGTCTTTGGCAGGAAGAAAAGAAAAGTTGTCCAAAACAGCTTCCAATCGAATGTTCATGTGATTGGAAAAGTCAGGAGAGTGCAAAGGTACTGTTTTCTACCAGTAGGCAAGCTGCGCACACAATCCCAGTCTTGTACAGCTTGCTTCTTCACCTTCCCGAAGCTGCCGCACCTCCCGGCTCCCGGCGCCGAAGAAGCTGCTTCTTCGTGCAAAGACTATTGTGCCGCTCACAGTGCTGTCCTTCGCACGGGTTCTGCTGAAAGACGCCCGGGAGCGGCTCTTAGCTCCGGAGAGCATCGTACCTTCGTTTTTAGCGTCTCTTCTCGTCTACGTCTCAGCAAAAAGCTTTTCCACTATGTCTGGCTAGGAAAAACTGTGCCAGCACAGAAAACTTCTCCCATCGTGTTCTAGACGTTGCACGGAGGTTTGCCAAGTGTTTGGCAGGAAGAAAAGTAAAGTTGTCCAAAACAGCTTCCAATCGAATGTTCATGTGATTGGAAAAGTCGGGAGAGTGCAACGGTACTGTTTTCTGTCAGTTGGCAAGCTGCGCACACAATCCCAGTGTTGTACAGCTTGCTTCTTCACCTTCCCAAAGCTGCCGCTCTCCCCGGCTCCCGGAGCCGAAGAAGCGGCTTCTTCACGCAAAGACGATTGTGCCACTCACTGTGCTCTCCTTAGCGCGGCTTCTGCCGAAAGACGCCCGGGAGCGGCTCTTAGCTCCGGAGAGCATCGTACCTTCGTCTTTAGCGTCTCGTCTCATCTACATCTTAGCAAAAAGCTTTTCCACTATGTCTGGCTAGGAAAAACTGTGCCAGCACAGAAAACATCTCCCATCGTGTTCTAGAAGTTGCACGGAGGTCTGCCAAGTGTTTGGTAGGAAGAAAAGAAAAGTTGTCCAAAATAGCTTCCAATCGAATGTTCATGTGATTGGAAAAGTCAGGAGAGTGCAACGGTACTGTTTTCTATCAGTTGGCAAGCTGCGCACACAATCCCAGTGTTGTACAGCTTCCTTCTTCACCTTGCAAAAGCTGCCGCTCTCCCCGGCTCCCGGAGCCGAAGAAGCGGCTTCTTCGCGCAAAGACGATTGTGCCGCTCACAGTGCTCTCCTTAGCGCGGCTTCTGCCGAAAGATGCCCGGGAGCGGCTCTTAGCTCTGGAGAGCAACGTACTTCCGTGTTTTGCGTCTCTTCTCCTCTACATCTTAGCAAAAAGCTTTTCCACTATGTCTGGCTAGGAAAAACTGCGCCAGCTCAGAAAACATCTCCCATCGTGTTCTAGACGTTGCACGGAGGTCTGCCAAGTGTTTGGCAGGAAGAAAAGAAATGTTGTCCAAAATAGCTTCCAATCGAATGTTCATGTGATTGGAAAAGTCAGGAGAGTGCAAAGGTACTGTTTTCTATCAGTTGGCAAGCTGCGCACACAATCCCAGTGTTGTACAGCTTCCTTCTTCACCTTCCTGAAGTTGCCGCTCTCTCCGGCTCCCGGAGCCGAAGAAGCGGCTTCTTCGCGCAAAGACGATTGTGCCGCTCACAGTGCTCTCCTTAGCGCGGCTTCTGCTTAAAGACGCCCGGGAGCGGCTCTTTGCTCCTGAGAGCATCGTACCTTCGTCGTTAGCGTCTCTTCTCATCTACATCTCAGCAAAAAGCTTTTCCAATATGTCTGGCTAGGAAAAACTGTGCCAGCACAGAAACCATCTCCCATCATGTTCTAGATGTTGCACGGAGGTCTGCCAAGTGTTTGGCAGGAAGAAAAGAAAAGTTGTCCAAAAAAGCTTCCAATCGAATGTTCATGCGATTGGAAAAGTCAGGAGAGTGCAAGGGTACTGTTTTCTATCAGTTGGCAAGCTGCGCACACAATCCCAGTGTTGTACAGCTTGCTTCTTCACCTTCCCGAAGTTGCCGCTCTCTCCGGCTCCCGGAGCCGAAGAAGCGGCTTCTTCGCGCAAAGTCGATTGTGCCGCTCACAGTGCTTTCCTTAGCGCGGCTTCTGCCGATAGACGCCCGGGAGCGGCTTTTAACTTCGGAGAGCATCGTACCTTCGTCTTTAGCATCTCTTCTCATCTACATCTCAGCAAAAAGCTTTTCCACTATGTCTGGCTAGGAAAAACTGTGCCAGCACAGAAAACATCTCCCATCGTGTTCTAGACGTTTCACGAAGGTCTGCCAAATGTTTGGCAGGAAGAAAAGAAATGTTGTCCAAAACAGCTTCCAATCGAATGTTCATGCGATTGGAAAAGTCAGGAGACTGCAAAAGTACTGTTTTGTATCAGTTGGCAAGTTGCGCACGCAATCCTAGTGTTTTACAGCTTGCTTCTTCACCTTCCCGAAGCTGTCGCACTCCACGGATCCCAGAGGCGAAGAAGCGGCTTCTTCGCGCAAAGATGATTGTGCTCTCACAGTGCTCTCCTTAGAACGGCTTCAGCCGAAAGATGCCCGGGAGCGGCTTTTAGCTCCGGAGAGCATCCTACCATCGTCTTTAGCGTCTTTTGTAGTCTACATCTTAGCGCAACGCTTTTCCACTATGTCTGGCTAGGAAAAACTGTGCCAGCACAGAAATCATCTCCCATCGTGTTCTAGACGTTGCACGGAGGTCTGCCAAGTGTTTGGCAGGAAGAAAAGAAAAGTTGTCCAAAACAGCTTCCAATCAAATGTTCATGTGATTGGAAAAGTCAGGAGAGTGCAACGGTACTGTTTTCTATCAGTTTGCAAGCTGCGCACACAATCCCAGTGTTGTACAGCTTCCTTCTTCACCTTCCCGAAGCTGCCGCTCTCCCCAGCTCCCGGAGGCGAGGAAGCGGCTTCTTCGCGCAAAGACGATTGTGCCGCTCACAGTGCTCTCCTTAGCGCTGCTTCTGCCAAAAGACGCCCCGGAGCGGCTTTTAGCTCCGTACCTTCCAATTCAATTTTTTGGCTCGACAAACCAAATGGTATAATTGCAGCAGTAGGGCAGGACAGTGAACTGGACTTTCTCCTTTTAGAGAGAAGCTTATGAAAAAGTTTCACTGCAATCAGAGCAGACTGTCAAACAAGAAAAATGTCATGAAAATAAGCCAGTCTTATCCTCTTTGTCCTGCTCGCTGTGATTGGCCAAGAATCAAATGTATCTACTCTGTGTTTCTGGGTATCACATCAGTAACAGTTATTTCAGCTGCTGTACTTCTCTCCTAAAGTTAAGAACAGAATCCAAGGAATTGTGATTCCATGGTCTCAATTCACCCGATGAAAAAGGAGTGGAAGGTGCAGGGGTCAATTAACTTGAATGGCCTATGTCAATCAGCGGCCACTGATTTCCTGAAGGCTTCAAGAGGTTAGTTGCCTATGTTTTTCTTGGAATTGTTTTAACCTTTGGTCATGTTTTTCTTGGGATTCTTTTACCCTTTCCCCATTTGTTCAGCCTTTGCTCTCAAGCCTTTGCTGACATTTCCAATATCTCGGTAGCCTGGAAAAGTGTTGTCTTGATTGATCACATCATTATTCCCTTCCAAGGGTTGTTTGCCTCAAGTCTCAGTTTGGCTGGTTTTCTGCTAGTTGATTGTCAGAGGGCAGCAGGTGTTTTGTAAGAGCAAGTACACAATCCCATAGCTTGCTTTTCTTTGGATTTGGCCTGTCTAGAAAATGGAATGACTGAACATCTCTGAGAGGCTTTTCTCTCCCCATTAGGTTTCACTGGAAGGGCAGATGCAAATCGTCTACCTAAAGTCTTGGCACAGAAGAAAGTAGTGGTTTGCTGCTGCATATAGCTAGAAGCTTACAAAAGGAAGGCCTTGGGCTGAGGCCCATTACTTTGGCTAAGTAGAAAAGGACTGTGGGAGGTGAGGCAGCTGAATTAGAGGTAAATCAACAAGTTCTAGAACCGTCGTGTGTTCACAGCGTGGTGCATGGTGGTTGGTTGAATTGTGTTTGTTATGGCTTAAAGCTATGGAACTGATAAAGGCCTGATGTTGGAATCCATAAGGTTAGAGGATTTTTAAGAAATGGTTAAAAAGAAGTATGTAGGCCTTCGACTGGAGTTTTGTTAGCATTGCAGAAAAGTTTCCCATGCAAGCAGAAAAGTTTTCCGTGCAAGCAGAAAAGTTTCCCAAGCAGTAGACGTGACAAATGGCAAGAAGGTTATTTAATGTATATCTTTAGAAGGTTAGCATGAATAGAACTCTGTTCTTTGTCTCTTATCAACTAGTCTTTTAGCTACGATTACGTATGTTTTATAAGATTGGATAGAATGCTTGTCAAGATGTGTTTTCTGTGTCTGATTGGCTGAATTCTAGTCTGAGATGATTTTATGTATTGCTGTATGAGCCCTGTTGAAGGAGACATTTTTTGGTGTGGATCAGTGAGCTGTCATGTCTCCATTTTGTATTTTGAGACTGATGTGCTGGAAATAAAAGCAAAAATCTCTTCACTGGTCTGGTTACCATGTTATCCATATTTGGATATTATGCCGCGGCCTAGTGGGTTCCTTTTTTAAGGGGTGGGTTCCTGACACCATTAGACTTATACCTGCCCCGTCCCCTGCATATTGGTGCCCCGTGTGAGGACGTAGAATAGAAGAAAAAAAAAGAATGATCGTGGAAGTACCAGCCGCGGAGACCCAAGTGTTAACAAGGAGGACACTGTATCATCTCTCCCGCCGAAGCCAAGAAAATTGTAAGTAACTTATCTCGGGAGAGCGCTTGGGTGACGTTGGGAGGAAAAATAGAGAAAAAGAAAATTATTAAAAGAACACAAAAATGGGAACGAATTTATCAAAAGTTGAATGGGATGTTTTTCATCAATTAGAGACCATGTTACAAGAAAAAGGTCACTCTGAAATTTCAAAACCTGAGCTTAAAAACTTACTTATCTGGGTTAAAGCCAATACGCAAGATTTAAATCTGCAGTCTGCTTTTACTTTTCATTTTTGGGATCAGATAAACTGGAGAATCTATAATCTAGTCTCTCTCAAAAAAGATGAAAGCTTAAGAGAACTTGTGCCGGTTTGTAGAGCGCTGTTGGAGCGCTGTTTTAAACAAACTGATAATAATAAGATCAACTTGGACTCAGAAAACAAAGCTTCTGGTTCTGTCTCATGAAATTCCAGTAAACCGGAGACTGTGTGTGTATCGGAGAATGTTACAAGTGTTGTTGCAAATGCTGAAAGTATTGCTTTGAACTCTGTTGAACAAAATCTTTCTTCTCTCTCTCTGGGAAAAAATGAGACTCTTTTGGACTTTTCTTCACGTTATTCTGTTAATGTAAAAATATGTGACTCTTGTAAGGGGGATGGAACAAAGTGTGTAAAAGATGGAAATGAAAAAGTGACTGTACTTCCTAAAATTGTTTGTGCAGGGACACTGAAACCTGAATTGGATTCTGTTGGGCCTGGGGTGGAGGCTGAGGTGGCTGCTTCCACTCGGGAAATTGTGGTTCCGGGGAACTCTTTTTCAGTTAAGCAAAAACATGGTTGTTCTGGTGTTTGTCAATCTATAGATACAGAGAAAGAAAAATTGGCTTTAAGGGTGGGTCCTTTGAAAGGAAGAGATGGAAGAAACTCGCGACTGTGTTGTTGCTGAAATTCAAAAAGCTGGACTTGAAATCTCTGCAACGAAAATTCAAGAAGTTTCACCTTAGAAGTACCTGGGATGGAAGATGACTGAGACGACAAGAACACCACAGAAAATTCAGATCCGAACCAGAGTCAACAACCTACAAGAGTTACAACAACTTCTAGGAGAAATCAACTGGGTCAGACCGATGTTGGGAATCACCAATGATGAACTGAGTCCGCTCTTCCATTTGCTGAGAGGAAGTTGAGACATCACTTCGCCAAGAACTTTAACCCCTGAAGCTCGTGCTGCTCTCGACAAAGTCACAGAAGCTCTTCAAAAATGACAAGCTCATCGCTGCGTTCCTGAAAATCCTTTCTTTCTTGCAATCTTAGGAGAGAAGATGCAGCTTTGTGGTCTCATTTTCCAGTGGGATGCCACAGAACAAGATCCTTTGTTAATAATGGAATGGGTTTTTCCTCCCTACAGGTTTTCAAAGACCATTTGCTCAGTTTTAGAAATGATTGCATACATTATAATTAAGGCTAGAACCAGATTGTTAACTTTGGCAGGTCAAGAATTTTCAGTTATCTATTTGCCATTGAAAAATGAGTATTTCAATTGGGCAATGCAAAATTCTGATGATTTACAATATGCATTCTTAGGTTTTCCAGGTGTTTGTTCCATACACTATCCAGCTCAAAAGCTACTGCAAGCAAAATTGAGTTTCAGAGAAAAACCTAAATTAAGTGAAGAACCTTTACATGCTGTGACTCTCTTCACTGATGGCTCTGGTAAAAGCCACAAGTCCGTTGTGACTTGGTTTAATCAAAAGACTGATGTTTGGGAATCTGATATTCAAACAGTAGAGGGATCCCCTCAAATTGTTGAGCTTGCTGCAGTAGTTTGAGCTTTTCAGCTGTTTCCTCAGCCTTTTAATTTGGTCACAGATTCTGCTTATGTTGCTAATGTAGTCAGGAGAATAGAAGGTTCCATTTTAAAGGATGTTAGTAATGAAACTTTACATCGTTGGCTTTCATGTCTTTTTATAACTTTGCAATATAGAACTAATCCATATTTTGTTTCTCACATTAGGGCGCATTCTTCACTTCCTGGATTTTTAGTGGAAGGAAATGCAAGAGCGGACAAGCTGACCATGGTCATTTCTAACACATTGCCAAATAGTTTTGAACAAGCAAAATTGAGTCATGCCTTTTTCCACCAAAATGCACAAGCACTCATGCGAATGTTCCAAATCACTAAAAGTCAAGCTAAAGCTATCATTCGTACTTGCCCTGACTGTCAATTGGTACAACCTCCCGTTTCTACAGGAGCAATCAACCCCCGAGGCTTACAAAGCCTACAGATGTGGCAAACAGATGTTACTAAATAGCCTTCTTTTGGTAAATTTAAAAATATTCATGTTTCCATAGACACGTTCTCTGGTGCAGTTTTTGCTTCCCTTCACACAGGTGAAACTGGCAGCCATGCCTGTCATCATTTCCTGCAAGCTTTTGCTTCATTGGGTATACCCCAAAAAGTAAAAACTGACAATGGTCCCGCATACCTATCTCAAAAATTGGCCACATTTTTAAATGAATGGTGTGTTCGACACATTTTTGGTATTCCCCACTCTCCCACAAGCCAAGCAATCATTGAAAGAACACATCAAACCTTAAAACGCATATTAGATAAACAGAGAGGGGGAACGGAAATCACCCCACAGATGAGACTGAGTAAGGCTTTGTATGGATTAATTTTCTAAATAGTCCAAGTACAGAACCAGATCCACCAATCTTTAGACACTTTTCAAATAGCACACAGGCAAAACTGAAAGAACATCCTCCTCTTCTAATTAGAAACCCTGACTCTGGACAGATGGAAGGTCCGTTTCAATTAATAACGTGGGGCAAAGGGTATGCTTCTATTTCCACAGGTGATGGAAGAATTAAGTGGGTTCCTGCCAAAAACGTCAAACCGTATCGCACTTCAGAACCTGTTGTCGAGCCTAGAACTGAGGAAGCAAGTACGCAGACGTGGACCGAATGGAAGGATCCCAGGTCTCGCCTGACGCCTCTTGTGCCTGACGTTCTTTGTGCATCGGTGGAACCCATGAACTCTGATTTTGTGCCAATGTTATTTATGAGTATACGAATTGAATGCTGAATGTTTGTTTAACAAAGCTAATTTTTGGCTGAAAATTTAGGTTCTTGTTTTTGTTTAGAAAGAATTCTGCCAAAACTTAGTTCTTGAAAGAGATGGGGCAGAATCAAATGGTATACTTGTTTTGCTTGATTTTAATTGTTTTTTGTCGTGCAGATTTGCGTGTGGATCAACCGAAGACGAATGTTTGGGTGACCTTAGCCAAGGCTGCCGGATCGGATACTATATGTCTGTCTAATTCGGAACCAGAAAAGCCTTTCTCAACTTGTTTGGTTGGTGTGCCAGTGAAAGAGTTTCCTTTGGTCAGAAAAGAATCCAATGGTAAACCAGGTGGAATTGACAATGGAAACAGTCCTTCCTTCAATTGGAACATTTGGTCCAAGAAACTTCTCAGGGCAGCAAATGTTTCAAACAGTTGCGATGTGTTTCTGGAGACGGACCAATATCCACAGCAATTGCCAAAAGGGTATTGGATCATTTGCGGAGACAGAGGTTGGCAAGGCATTCCAGCCCACCTTGAAGGTGGCCCTTGCAGCATTGGTATGCTTACCATAATTGCCCCCACTGCCAAAGCAGTGATGAAAAAGAAACAAAGGAAAACAAGAGCTGTTCCTCATTATGATGAGAACTGTCAGAGTGATTTTATGCCTTGGAATGCCGCCAGAAGGGTTTCAGCATGTATATTTCTACCTTAATTGGCTTCATCTGTGGAATTGAGACAATTAGATCGAGTTGGATGTTGGCTGAGCAAACAAGCTAATGCCACATCCTCCGCAATCAGTGATATGTTGACTGATGTTGATAGTATTAGACATGCTACTCTTCAAAACAGAGCAGCCATTGATTTTCTCTTACTGGCACAAGGACATGGTTGTGGGTAATTGGAAGGATTGTGTTGTATGAATTTGTCTGATCATTCTGAATCCATTCACAAAAGCATTCAAAAATTAAAGGATCTGACAGCCCAAATTAAAGAAGATGGAGGTTCCTGGTTGGATGATTTGTTTCAAAATTGGAGTTTTGCACCTTGGCTAAGGCAACTTTACAAGATAGGTCTTTACATATTAGGTTTTCTAATACTGATATTGATAGTGGCACCTTGTATACTCTGTTGTCTTCGGCGAATGATGAACAAAACAGTCCGAGAAGTTTTTGTCATTCAAGCAGGAGAATTAGGAAGTAGAAGCACAGAGAGTGTACGAAATCTCACGGAAGCAGTAGATGAGGGTATTGACATGAACGAAGGTTTTGAATTAAGGCCTTGGAATCGACCAGAGTTTTTTGAACGATGCCTTGTGACTGTTGCCAAACGTGATTCATAGCTCTCTTTCAGGGATTGGGTCTTCAGAGCATTAAGTTGCTGTGCCGTAATATAGCAATGCTTCAGTTTAGTGAAAATAGGTCTTCAGCAGATAATAAGCAGAAATTTTGCAATAGAGCTATGAAACGCAAATAGCAAGCGACAAGAAAATGAAAGCTTCTGGGTCAAACAGAGAGGGGGAAATGTTGGAATCCATAAGGTTAGAGGATTTTTAAGAAATGGTTAAAAAGAAGTATGTAGGCCTTAGACTGGAGTTTTGTTAGCATTGCAGAAAAGTTTCCCATGCAAGCAGAAAAAGGTTTCCATGCAAGCAGAAAAGTTTCCCAAGCAGTAGACGTGACAAATAACAATAGGCTTCTGTAGAATTGGCTTTAGGATGGCAACAAGGTTATTTAATGTATATCTTTAGAAGGTTAGCATGAATAGAACTCTGTTCTTTGTCTCTTATCAACTAGTCTTTGTTTTAGCTACGATTACCTATGTTTTATAAGATTGGATAGAATGCTTGTCAAGATGTGTTTTCTGTGTCTGATTGGCTGAATTCTAGTCTGAGATGATTTTATGTATTGCTGTATGAGCCCTGTTGAAGGAGACATTTTTTGGTGTGGATCAGTGAGCTGTCATGTCTCCATTTTGTATTTTGAGACTGATGTGCTGGAAATAAAAGCAAAAATCTCTTCACTGGTCTGGTTACCATGTTATCCATATTTGGATATTATGCCGCGGCCTAGTGGGTTCCTTTTTTAAGGCGTGGGTTCCTGACACCATTGGACTTATACCTGTCCCGTCCCCCTCATATTGGTGCCTCGTGTGAGGACGTAGAATAGAAGAAAAACAAAGAAAAATCGTGGAAGTACCAGCCGCGGAGACCCAAGTGTTAACAAGGAGGACACTGTATCATTTCTCCCGCTGAAGCCAAGAAAATTGTAAGTGACTTATCTCGGGAGAGCACTTGGGTGACGTTGGGAGGCAAAATATTAGAAAAAGAAAATTATTACAAGAACACAAAAATGGGAATGAATTTATCAAAAGTTGAATGGGATGTTTTTCATCAATTAGAGACAATGTTACAAGAAAAAGGTCACTCTGAAATTTCAAAAACTGAGCTTAAAAACTTACTTATCTGGGTTAAAGCGAATACGCAAGATTTAAATCTGCAGTCTGCTTTTACTTTATATTTTTGGGATCAGATAAACTGGAGAATCTATAATCTAGTCTCTCTCAAAAAAGATGAAAGCTTAAGAGAACTTATGCCGGTTTGTAGTGCGCTGTTGGAGCGCTGTTTTAAACAAACTGATAATAATAAGATCAACTTGGACTCAGAAAACAAAGCTTCTGGTTCTGTCTCATGAAATTCCAGTAAACCGGAGACTGTGTGTGTATCGGAGAATGTTACAAGTGTTGTTGCAAATGCTGAAAGTATTGCTTTGAACTCTGTTGAACAAAATCTTTCTTCTCTCTCTCTGGGAAAAAATGAGACTCTTTTGGTCTTTTCTTCGCGTTGTTCTGTTAATGTAAAAATATGTGACTCTTGTAAGGGGGATGGAACAAAGTGTGTAAAAGATGGAAATGAAAAAGTGACTGTACTTCCTAAAATTGTTTGTGCAGGGACACTGAAACCTGAATTGGATTCTGTTGGGCCTGGGGTGGAGGCTGAGGTGGCTGCTTCCACTCGGGAAATTGTGGTTCCGGGGAACTCTTTTTCAGTTAAGCAAAAACATGGTTGTTCTGGTGTTTGTCAATCTATAGATACAGAGAAAGAAAAATTGGCTTTAAGGGTGGGTCCTTTGAAAGGAAGAGATGGAAGAAACTCGCGACTGTGTTGTTGCTGAAATTCAAAAAGCTGGACTTGAAATCTCTGCAACGAAAATTCAAGAAGTTTCACCTTAGAAGTACCTGGGATGGAAGATGACTGAGACGACAAGAACACCACAGAAAATTCAGATCCGAACCAGAGTCAACAACCTACAAGAGTTACAACAACTTCTAGGAGAAATCAACTGGGTCAGACCGATGTTGGGAATCACCAATGATGAACTGAGTCCGCTCTTCCATTTGCTGAGAGGAAGTTGAGACATCACTTCGCCAAGAACTTTAACCCCTGAAGCTCGTGCTGCTCTCGACAAAGTCACAGAAGCTCTTCAAAAATGACAAGCTCATCGCTGCGTTCCTGAAAATCCTTTCTTTCTTGCAATCTTAGGAGAGAAGATGCAGCTTTGTGGTCTCATTTTCCAGTGGGATGCCACAGAACAAGATCCTTTGTTAATAATGGAATGGGTTTTTCCTCCCTACAGGTTTTCAAAGACCATTTGCTCAGTTTTAGAAATGATTGCATACATTATAATTAAGGCTAGAACCAGATTGTTAACTTTGGCAGGTCAAGAATTTTCAGTTATCTATTTGCCATTGAAAAATGAGTATTTCAATTGGGCAATGCAAAATTCTGATGATTTACAATATGCATTCTTAGGTTTTCCAGGTGTTTGTTCCATACACTATCCAGCTCACAAGCTACTGCAAGCAAAATTGAGTTTCAGAGAAAAACCTAAATTAAGTGAAGAACCTTTACATGCTGTGACTCTCTTCACTGATGGCTCTGGTAAAAGCCACAAGTCCGTTGTGACTTGGTTTAATCAAAAGACTGATGTTTGGGAATCTGATATTCAAACAGTAGAGGGATCCCCTCAAATTGTTGAGCTTGCTGCAGTAGTTTGAGCTTTTCAGCTGTTTCCTCAGCCTTTTAATTTGGTCACAGATTCTGCTTATGTTGCTAATGTAGGCAGGAGAATAGAAGGATCCATTTTAAAGGATGTTAGTAATGAAACTTTACATCGTTGGCTTTCATGTCTTTTTATAACTTTGCAATATAGAACTAATCCATATTTTGTTTCTCACATTAGGGCGCATTCTTCACTTCCTGGATTTTTAGTGGAAGGAAATGCAAGAGCGGACAAGCTGACCATGGTCATTTCTAACACATTGCCAAATAGTTTTGAACAAGCAAAATTGAGTCATGCCTTTTTCCACCAAAATGCACAAGCACTCATGCGAATGTTCCAAATCACTAAAAGTCAAGCTAAAGCTATCATTCGTACTTGCCCTGACTGTCAATTGGTACAACCTCCCGTTTCTACAGGAGCAATCAACCCCCGAGGCTTACAAAGCCTACAGATGTGGCAAACAGATGTTACTAAATAGCCTTCTTTTGGTAAATTTAAAAATATTCATGTTTCCATAGACACGTTCTCTGGTGCAGTTTTTGCTTCCCTTCACACAGGTGAAACTGGCAGCCATGCCTGTCATCATTTCCTGCAAGCTTTTGCTTCATTGGGTATACCCCAAAAAGTAAAAACTGACAATGGTCCCGCATACCTATCTCAAAAATTGGCCACATTTTTAAATGAATGGTGTGTTCGACACATTTTTGGTATTCCCCACTCTCCCACAAGCCAAGCAATCATTGAAAGAACACATCAAACCTTAAAACGCATATTAGATAGAGAGGGGGAACGGAAATCACCCCACAGATGAGACTGAGTAAGGCTTTGTATGGATTAATTTTCTAAATAGTCCAAGTACAGAACCAGATCCACCAATCTTTAGACACTTTTCAAATAGCACACAGGCAAAACTGAAAGAACATCCTCCTCTTCTAATTAGAAACCCTGACTCTGGACAGATGGAAGGTCCGTTTCAATTAATAACGTGGGGCAAAGGGTATGCTTCTATTTCCACAGGTGATGGAAGAATTAAGTGGGTTCCTGCCAAAAACGTCAAACCGTATCGCACTTCAGAACCTGTTGTCGAGCCTAGAACTGAGAAAGCAAGTACGCAGACGTGGACCGAATGGAAGGATCCCAGGTCTCGCCTGACGCCTCTTGTGCCTGACGTTCTTTGTGCATCGGTGGAACCCATGAACTCTGATTTTGTGCCAATGTTATTTATGAGTATACGAATTGAATGCTGAATGTTTGTTTAACAAAGCTAATTTTTGGCTGAAAATTTAGGTTCTTGTTTTTGTTTAGAAAGAATTCTGCCAAAACTTAGTTCTTGAAAGAGATGGGGCAGAATCAAATGGTATACTTGTTTTGCTTGATTTTAATTGTTTTTTGTCGTGCAGATTTGCGTGTGGATCAACCGAAGACGAATGTTTGGGTGACCTTAGCCAAGGCTGCCGGATCGGATACTATATGTCTGTCTAATTCGGAACCAGAAAAGCCTTTCTCAACTTGTTTGGTTGGTGTGCCAGTGAAAGAGTTTCCTTTGGTCAGAAAAGAATCCAATGGTAAACCAGGTGGAATTGACAATGGAAACAGTCCTTCCTTCAATTGGAACATTTGGTCCAAGAAACTTCTCAGGGCAGCAAATGTTTCAAACAGTTGCGATGTGTTTCTGGAGACGGACCAATATCCACAGCAATTGCCAAAAGGGTATTGGATCATTTGCGGAGACAGAGGTTGGCAAGGCATTCCAGCCCACCTTGAAGGTGGCCCTTGCAGCATTGGTATGCTTACCATAATTGCCCCCACTGCCAAAGCAGTGATGAAAAAGAAACAAAGGAAAACAAGAGCTGTTCCTCATTATGATGAGAACTGTCAGAGTGATTTTATGCCTTGGAATGCCGCCAGAAGGGTTTCAGCATGTATATTTCTACCTTAATTGGCTTCATCTGTGGAATTGAGACAATTAGATCGAGTTGGATGTTGGCTGAGCAAACAAGCTAATGCCACATCCTCCGCAATCAGTGATATGTTGACTGATGTTGATAGTATTAGACATGCTACTCTTCAAAACAGAGCAGCCATTGATTTTCTCTTACTGGCACAAGGACATGGTTGTGAGGAATTGGAAGGATTGTGTTGTATGAATTTGTCTGATCATTCTGAATCCATTCACAAAAGCATTCAAAAATTAAAGGATCTGACAGCCCAAATTAAAGAAGATGGAGGTTCCTGGTTGGATGATTTGTTTCAAAATTGGAGTTTTGCACCTTGGCTAAGGCAACTTTACAAGATAGGTCTTTACATATTAGGTTTTCTAATACTGATATTGATAGTGGCACCTTGTATACTCTGTTGTCTTCGGCGAATGATGAACAAAACAGTCCGAGAAGTTTTTGTCATTCAAGCAGGAGAATTAGGAAGTAGAAGCACAGAGAGTGTACGAAATCTCACGAAAGCAGTAGATGAGGGTATTGACATGAACGAAGGTTTTGAATTAAGGCCTTGGAATCGACCAGAGTTTTTTGAACGATGCCTTGTGACTGTTGCCAAACGTGATTCATAGCTCTCTTTCAGGGATTGGGTCTTCAGAGCATTAAGTTGCTGTGCCGTAATATAGCAATGCTTCAGTTTAGTGAAAATAGGTCTTCAGCAGATAATAAGCAGAAATTTTGCAATAGAGCTATGAAACGCAAATAGCAAGCGACAAGAAAATGAACGCTTCTGGGTCAAACAGAGAGGGGGAAATGTTGGAATCCATAAGGTTAGAGGATTTTTAAGAAATGGTTAAAAAGAAGTATGTAGGCCTTAGACTGGAGTTTTGTTAGCATTGCAGAAAAGTTTCCCATGCAAGCAGAAAAAGGTTTCCATGCAAGCAGAAAAGTTTCCCAAGCAGTAGACGTGACAAATAACAATAGGCTTCTGTAGAATTGGCTTTAGGATGGCAACAAGGTTATTTAATGTATATCTTTAGAAGGTTAGCATGAATAGAACTCTGTTCTTTGTCTCTTATCAACTAGTCTTTGTTTTAGCTACGATTACCTATGTTTTATAAGATTGGATAGAATGCTTGTCAAGATGTGTTTTCTGTGTCTGATTGGCTGAATTCTAGTCTGAGATGATTTTATGTATTGCTGTATGAGCCCTGTTGAAGGAGACATTTTTTGGTGTGGATCAGTGAGCTGTCATGTCTCCATTTTGTATTTTGAGACTGATGTGCTGGAAATAAAAGCAAAAATCTCTTCACTGGTCTGGTTACCATGTTATCCATATTTGGATATTATGCCGCGGCCTAGTGGGTTCCTTTTTTAAGGCGTGGGTTCCTGACACCATTGGACTTATACCTGTCCCGTCCCCCTCATATTGGTGCCTCGTGTGAGGACGTAGAATAGAAGAAAAACAAAGAAAAATCGTGGAAGTACCAGCCGCGGAGACCCAAGTGTTAACAAGGAGGACACTGTATCATTTCTCCCGCTGAAGCCAAGAAAATTGTAAGTGACTTATCTCGGGAGAGCACTTGGGTGACGTTGGGAGGCAAAATATTAGAAAAAGAAAATTATTACAAGAACACAAAAATGGGAATGAATTTATCAAAAGTTGAATGGGATGTTTTTCATCAATTAGAGACAATGTTACAAGAAAAAGGTCACTCTGAAATTTCAAAAACTGAGCTTAAAAACTTACTTATCTGGGTTAAAGCGAATACGCAAGATTTAAATCTGCAGTCTGCTTTTACTTTATATTTTTGGGATCAGATAAACTGGAGAATCTATAATCTAGTCTCTCTCAAAAAAGATGAAAGCTTAAGAGAACTTATGCCGGTTTGTAGTGCGCTGTTGGAGCGCTGTTTTAAACAAACTGATAATAATAAGATCAACTTGGACTCAGAAAACAAAGCTTCTGGTTCTGTCTCATGAAATTCCAGTAAACCGGAGACTGTGTGTGTATCGGAGAATGTTACAAGTGTTGTTGCAAATGCTGAAAGTATTGCTTTGAACTCTGTTGAACAAAATCTTTCTTCTCTCTCTCTGGGAAAAAATGAGACTCTTTTGGTCTTTTCTTCGCGTTGTTCTGTTAATGTAAAAATATGTGACTCTTGTAAGGGGGATGGAACAAAGTGTGTAAAAGATGGAAATGAAAAAGTGACTGTACTTCCTAAAATTGTTTGTGCAGGGACACTGAAACCTGAATTGGATTCTGTTGGGCCTGGGGTGGAGGCTGAGGTGGCTGCTTCCACTCGGGAAATTGTGGTTCCGGGGAACTCTTTTTCAGTTAAGCAAAAACATGGTTGTTCTGGTGTTTGTCAATCTATAGATACAGAGAAAGAAAAATTGGCTTTAAGGGTGGGTCCTTTGAAAGGAAGAGATGGAAGAAACTCGCGACTGTGTTGTTGCTGAAATTCAAAAAGCTGGACTTGAAATCTCTGCAACGAAAATTCAAGAAGTTTCACCTTAGAAGTACCTGGGATGGAAGATGACTGAGACGACAAGAACACCACAGAAAATTCAGATCCGAACCAGAGTCAACAACCTACAAGAGTTACAACAACTTCTAGGAGAAATCAACTGGGTCAGACCGATGTTGGGAATCACCAATGATGAACTGAGTCCGCTCTTCCATTTGCTGAGAGGAAGTTGAGACATCACTTCGCCAAGAACTTTAACCCCTGAAGCTCGTGCTGCTCTCGACAAAGTCACAGAAGCTCTTCAAAAATGACAAGCTCATCGCTGCGTTCCTGAAAATCCTTTCTTTCTTGCAATCTTAGGAGAGAAGATGCAGCTTTGTGGTCTCATTTTCCAGTGGGATGCCACAGAACAAGATCCTTTGTTAATAATGGAATGGGTTTTTCCTCCCTACAGGTTTTCAAAGACCATTTGCTCAGTTTTAGAAATGATTGCATACATTATAATTAAGGCTAGAACCAGATTGTTAACTTTGGCAGGTCAAGAATTTTCAGTTATCTATTTGCCATTGAAAAATGAGTATTTCAATTGGGCAATGCAAAATTCTGATGATTTACAATATGCATTCTTAGGTTTTCCAGGTGTTTGTTCCATACACTATCCAGCTCACAAGCTACTGCAAGCAAAATTGAGTTTCAGAGAAAAACCTAAATTAAGTGAAGAACCTTTACATGCTGTGACTCTCTTCACTGATGGCTCTGGTAAAAGCCACAAGTCCGTTGTGACTTGGTTTAATCAAAAGACTGATGTTTGGGAATCTGATATTCAAACAGTAGAGGGATCCCCTCAAATTGTTGAGCTTGCTGCAGTAGTTTGAGCTTTTCAGCTGTTTCCTCAGCCTTTTAATTTGGTCACAGATTCTGCTTATGTTGCTAATGTAGGCAGGAGAATAGAAGGATCCATTTTAAAGGATGTTAGTAATGAAACTTTACATCGTTGGCTTTCATGTCTTTTTATAACTTTGCAATATAGAACTAATCCATATTTTGTTTCTCACATTAGGGCGCATTCTTCACTTCCTGGATTTTTAGTGGAAGGAAATGCAAGAGCGGACAAGCTGACCATGGTCATTTCTAACACATTGCCAAATAGTTTTGAACAAGCAAAATTGAGTCATGCCTTTTTCCACCAAAATGCACAAGCACTCATGCGAATGTTCCAAATCACTAAAAGTCAAGCTAAAGCTATCATTCGTACTTGCCCTGACTGTCAATTGGTACAACCTCCCGTTTCTACAGGAGCAATCAACCCCCGAGGCTTACAAAGCCTACAGATGTGGCAAACAGATGTTACTAAATAGCCTTCTTTTGGTAAATTTAAAAATATTCATGTTTCCATAGACACGTTCTCTGGTGCAGTTTTTGCTTCCCTTCACACAGGTGAAACTGGCAGCCATGCCTGTCATCATTTCCTGCAAGCTTTTGCTTCATTGGGTATACCCCAAAAAGTAAAAACTGACAATGGTCCCGCATACCTATCTCAAAAATTGGCCACATTTTTAAATGAATGGTGTGTTCGACACATTTTTGGTATTCCCCACTCTCCCACAAGCCAAGCAATCATTGAAAGAACACATCAAACCTTAAAACGCATATTAGATAGAGAGGGGGAACGGAAATCACCCCACAGATGAGACTGAGTAAGGCTTTGTATGGATTAATTTTCTAAATAGTCCAAGTACAGAACCAGATCCACCAATCTTTAGACACTTTTCAAATAGCACACAGGCAAAACTGAAAGAACATCCTCCTCTTCTAATTAGAAACCCTGACTCTGGACAGATGGAAGGTCCGTTTCAATTAATAACGTGGGGCAAAGGGTATGCTTCTATTTCCACAGGTGATGGAAGAATTAAGTGGGTTCCTGCCAAAAACGTCAAACCGTATCGCACTTCAGAACCTGTTGTCGAGCCTAGAACTGAGAAAGCAAGTACGCAGACGTGGACCGAATGGAAGGATCCCAGGTCTCGCCTGACGCCTCTTGTGCCTGACGTTCTTTGTGCATCGGTGGAACCCATGAACTCTGATTTTGTGCCAATGTTATTTATGAGTATACGAATTGAATGCTGAATGTTTGTTTAACAAAGCTAATTTTTGGCTGAAAATTTAGGTTCTTGTTTTTGTTTAGAAAGAATTCTGCCAAAACTTAGTTCTTGAAAGAGATGGGGCAGAATCAAATGGTATACTTGTTTTGCTTGATTTTAATTGTTTTTTGTCGTGCAGATTTGCGTGTGGATCAACCGAAGACGAATGTTTGGGTGACCTTAGCCAAGGCTGCCGGATCGGATACTATATGTCTGTCTAATTCGGAACCAGAAAAGCCTTTCTCAACTTGTTTGGTTGGTGTGCCAGTGAAAGAGTTTCCTTTGGTCAGAAAAGAATCCAATGGTAAACCAGGTGGAATTGACAATGGAAACAGTCCTTCCTTCAATTGGAACATTTGGTCCAAGAAACTTCTCAGGGCAGCAAATGTTTCAAACAGTTGCGATGTGTTTCTGGAGACGGACCAATATCCACAGCAATTGCCAAAAGGGTATTGGATCATTTGCGGAGACAGAGGTTGGCAAGGCATTCCAGCCCACCTTGAAGGTGGCCCTTGCAGCATTGGTATGCTTACCATAATTGCCCCCACTGCCAAAGCAGTGATGAAAAAGAAACAAAGGAAAACAAGAGCTGTTCCTCATTATGATGAGAACTGTCAGAGTGATTTTATGCCTTGGAATGCCGCCAGAAGGGTTTCAGCATGTATATTTCTACCTTAATTGGCTTCATCTGTGGAATTGAGACAATTAGATCGAGTTGGATGTTGGCTGAGCAAACAAGCTAATGCCACATCCTCCGCAATCAGTGATATGTTGACTGATGTTGATAGTATTAGACATGCTACTCTTCAAAACAGAGCAGCCATTGATTTTCTCTTACTGGCACAAGGACATGGTTGTGAGGAATTGGAAGGATTGTGTTGTATGAATTTGTCTGATCATTCTGAATCCATTCACAAAAGCATTCAAAAATTAAAGGATCTGACAGCCCAAATTAAAGAAGATGGAGGTTCCTGGTTGGATGATTTGTTTCAAAATTGGAGTTTTGCACCTTGGCTAAGGCAACTTTACAAGATAGGTCTTTACATATTAGGTTTTCTAATACTGATATTGATAGTGGCACCTTGTATACTCTGTTGTCTTCGGCGAATGATGAACAAAACAGTCCGAGAAGTTTTTGTCATTCAAGCAGGAGAATTAGGAAGTAGAAGCACAGAGAGTGTACGAAATCTCACGGAAGCAGTAGATGAGGGTATTGACATGAACGAAGGTTTTGAATTAAGGCCTTGGAATCGACCAGAGTTTTTTGAACGATGCCTTGTGACTGTTGCCAAACGTGATTCATAGCTCTCTTTCAGGGATTGGGTCTTCAGAGCATTAAGTTGCTGTGCCGTAATATAGCAATGCTTCAGTTTAGTGAAAATAGGTCTTCAGCAGATAATAAGCAGAAATTTTGCAATAGAGCTATGAAACGCAAATAGCAAGCGACAAGAAAATGAAAGCTTCTGGGTCAAACAGAGAGGGGGAAATGTTGGAATCCATAAGGTTAGAGGATTTTTAAGAAATGGTTAAAAAGAAGTATGTAGGCCTTAGACTGGAGTTTTGTTAGCATTGCAGAAAAGTTTCCCATGCAAGCAGAAAAAGGTTTCCATGCAAGCAGAAAAGTTTCCCAAGCAGTAGACGTGACAAATAACAATAGGCTTCTGTAGAATTGGCTTTAGGATGGCAACAAGGTTATTTAATGTATATCTTTAGAAGGTTAGCATGAATAGAACTCTGTTCTTTGTCTCTTATCAACTAGTCTTTGTTTTAGCTACGATTACCTATGTTTTATAAGATTGGATAGAATGCTTGTCAAGATGTGTTTTCTGTGTCTGATTGGCTGAATTCTAGTCTGAGATGATTTTATGTATTGCTGTATGAGCCCTGTTGAAGGAGACATTTTTTGGTGTGGATCAGTGAGCTGTCATGTCTCCATTTTGTATTTTGAGACTGATGTGCTGGAAATAAAAGCAAAAATCTCTTCACTGGTCTGGTTACCATGTTATCCATATTTGGATATTATGCCGCGGCCTAGTGGGTTCCTTTTTTAAGGCGTGGGTTCCTGACACCATTGGACTTATACCTGTCCCGTCCCCCTCATATTGGTGCCTCGTGTGAGGACGTAGAATAGAAGAAAAACAAAGAAAAATCGTGGAAGTACCAGCCGCGGAGACCCAAGTGTTAACAAGGAGGACACTGTATCATTTCTCCCGCTGAAGCCAAGAAAATTGTAAGTGACTTATCTCGGGAGAGCACTTGGGTGACGTTGGGAGGCAAAATATTAGAAAAAGAAAATTATTACAAGAACACAAAAATGGGAATGAATTTATCAAAAGTTGAATGGGATGTTTTTCATCAATTAGAGACAATGTTACAAGAAAAAGGTCACTCTGAAATTTCAAAAACTGAGCTTAAAAACTTACTTATCTGGGTTAAAGCGAATACGCAAGATTTAAATCTGCAGTCTGCTTTTACTTTATATTTTTGGGATCAGATAAACTGGAGAATCTATAATCTAGTCTCTCTCAAAAAAGATGAAAGCTTAAGAGAACTTATGCCGGTTTGTAGTGCGCTGTTGGAGCGCTGTTTTAAACAAACTGATAATAATAAGATCAACTTGGACTCAGAAAACAAAGCTTCTGGTTCTGTCTCATGAAATTCCAGTAAACCGGAGACTGTGTGTGTATCGGAGAATGTTACAAGTGTTGTTGCAAATGCTGAAAGTATTGCTTTGAACTCTGTTGAACAAAATCTTTCTTCTCTCTCTCTGGGAAAAAATGAGACTCTTTTGGTCTTTTCTTCGCGTTGTTCTGTTAATGTAAAAATATGTGACTCTTGTAAGGGGGATGGAACAAAGTGTGTAAAAGATGGAAATGAAAAAGTGACTGTACTTCCTAAAATTGTTTGTGCAGGGACACTGAAACCTGAATTGGATTCTGTTGGGCCTGGGGTGGAGGCTGAGGTGGCTGCTTCCACTCGGGAAATTGTGGTTCCGGGGAACTCTTTTTCAGTTAAGCAAAAACATGGTTGTTCTGGTGTTTGTCAATCTATAGATACAGAGAAAGAAAAATTGGCTTTAAGGGTGGGTCCTTTGAAAGGAAGAGATGGAAGAAACTCGCGACTGTGTTGTTGCTGAAATTCAAAAAGCTGGACTTGAAATCTCTGCAACGAAAATTCAAGAAGTTTCACCTTAGAAGTACCTGGGATGGAAGATGACTGAGACGACAAGAACACCACAGAAAATTCAGATCCGAACCAGAGTCAACAACCTACAAGAGTTACAACAACTTCTAGGAGAAATCAACTGGGTCAGACCGATGTTGGGAATCACCAATGATGAACTGAGTCCGCTCTTCCATTTGCTGAGAGGAAGTTGAGACATCACTTCGCCAAGAACTTTAACCCCTGAAGCTCGTGCTGCTCTCGACAAAGTCACAGAAGCTCTTCAAAAATGACAAGCTCATCGCTGCGTTCCTGAAAATCCTTTCTTTCTTGCAATCTTAGGAGAGAAGATGCAGCTTTGTGGTCTCATTTTCCAGTGGGATGCCACAGAACAAGATCCTTTGTTAATAATGGAATGGGTTTTTCCTCCCTACAGGTTTTCAAAGACCATTTGCTCAGTTTTAGAAATGATTGCATACATTATAATTAAGGCTAGAACCAGATTGTTAACTTTGGCAGGTCAAGAATTTTCAGTTATCTATTTGCCATTGAAAAATGAGTATTTCAATTGGGCAATGCAAAATTCTGATGATTTACAATATGCATTCTTAGGTTTTCCAGGTGTTTGTTCCATACACTATCCAGCTCACAAGCTACTGCAAGCAAAATTGAGTTTCAGAGAAAAACCTAAATTAAGTGAAGAACCTTTACATGCTGTGACTCTCTTCACTGATGGCTCTGGTAAAAGCCACAAGTCCGTTGTGACTTGGTTTAATCAAAAGACTGATGTTTGGGAATCTGATATTCAAACAGTAGAGGGATCCCCTCAAATTGTTGAGCTTGCTGCAGTAGTTTGAGCTTTTCAGCTGTTTCCTCAGCCTTTTAATTTGGTCACAGATTCTGCTTATGTTGCTAATGTAGGCAGGAGAATAGAAGGATCCATTTTAAAGGATGTTAGTAATGAAACTTTACATCGTTGGCTTTCATGTCTTTTTATAACTTTGCAATATAGAACTAATCCATATTTTGTTTCTCACATTAGGGCGCATTCTTCACTTCCTGGATTTTTAGTGGAAGGAAATGCAAGAGCGGACAAGCTGACCATGGTCATTTCTAACACATTGCCAAATAGTTTTGAACAAGCAAAATTGAGTCATGCCTTTTTCCACCAAAATGCACAAGCACTCATGCGAATGTTCCAAATCACTAAAAGTCAAGCTAAAGCTATCATTCGTACTTGCCCTGACTGTCAATTGGTACAACCTCCCGTTTCTACAGGAGCAATCAACCCCCGAGGCTTACAAAGCCTACAGATGTGGCAAACAGATGTTACTAAATAGCCTTCTTTTGGTAAATTTAAAAATATTCATGTTTCCATAGACACGTTCTCTGGTGCAGTTTTTGCTTCCCTTCACACAGGTGAAACTGGCAGCCATGCCTGTCATCATTTCCTGCAAGCTTTTGCTTCATTGGGTATACCCCAAGAAGTAAAAACTGACAATGGTCCCGCATACCTATCTCAAAAATTGGCCACATTTTTAAATGAATGGGGTGTTCGACACATTTTTGGTATTCCCCACTCTCCCACAAGCCAAGCAATCATTGAAAGAACACATCAAACCTTAAAACGCATATTAGATCAACAGAGAGGGGGAACGGAAATCACCCCACAGATGAGACTGAGTAAGGCTTTGTATGGTTTTAATTGTCTAAATAGTCCAAGTACAGAACCAGATCCACCAATCTTTAGACACTTTTCAAATAGCACACAGGCAAAACTGAAAGAACATCCTCCTCTTCTAATTAGAAACCCTGACTCTGGACAGATGGAAGGTCCGTTTCAATTAATAACGTGGGGCAAAGGGTATGCTTCTATTTCCACAGGTGATGGAAGAATTAAGTGGGTTCCTGCCAAAAACGTCAAACCGTATCGCACTTCAGAACCTGTTGTCGAGCCTAGAACTGAGGAAGCAAGTACGCAGACGTGGACCGAATGGAAGGATCCCAGGTCTCGCCTGACGCCTCTTGTGCCTGACGTTCTTTGTGCATCGGTGGAACCCATGAACTCTGATTTTGTGCCAATGTTATTTATGAGTATACTAATTGAATGCTGAATGTTTGTTTAACAAAGCTAATTTTTGGCTGAAAATTTAGGTTATTGTTTTTGTTTAGAAAGAATTCTGCCAAAACTTAGTTCTTGAAAGAGATGGGGCAGAATCAAATGGTATACTTGTTTTGCTTGATTTTAATTGTTTTTTGTCGTGCAGATTTGCCTGTGGATCAACCGAAGACGAATGTTTGGGTGACCTTAGCCAAGGCTGCCGGATCGGATAGTATATGTCTGTCTAATTCGGAACCAGAAAAGCCTTTCTCAACCTGTTTGGTTGGTGTGCCAGTGAAAGAGTTTCCTTTGGTCAGAAAAGAATCCAATGGTAAACCAGGTGGAATTGACAATGGAAACAGTCCTTCCTTCAATTGGAACATTTGGTCCAAGAAACTTCTCAGGGCAGCAAATGTTTCAAACAGTTACGATGTGTTTCTGGAGACGGACCAATATCCACAGCAATTGCCAAAAGGGTATTGGATCATTTGCGGAGACAGAGGTTGGCAAGGCATTCCAGCCCACCTTGAAGGTGGCCCTTGCAGCATTGGTATGCTTACCATAATTGCCCCCACTGCCAAAGCAGTGATGAAAAAGAAACAAAGGAAAACAAGAGCTGTTCCTCATTATGATGAGAACTGTCAGAGTGATTTTATGCCTTGGAATGCCGCCAGAAGGGTTTCAGCATGTATATTTCTACCCCAATTGGCTTCATCTGTGGCATTGAGACAATTAGATCGAGTTGGATGTTGGCTGAGCAAACAAGCTAATGCCACATCCTCCGCAATCAGTGATATGTTGACCGATGTTGATAGTATTAGACATGCTACTCTTCAAAACAGAACAGCCATTGATTTTCTCTTACTGGCACAAGGACATGGTTGTGAGGAATTGGAAGGATTGTGTTGTATGAATTTGTCTGATCATTCTGAATCCATTCACAAAAGCATTCAAAAATTAAAGGATCTGACAGCCCAAATAAAAGAAGATGGAGGTTCCTGGTTGGATGATTTGTTTCAAAATTGGAGTTTTGCACCTTGGCTAAGGCAACTTTACAAGATAGGTCTTTACATATTAGGTGTTCTAATACTGATATTGATAGTGGCACCTTGTATACTCTGCTGTCTTTGCGAATGATGAACAAAACAGTCCGAGAAGTTTTTGTCATTCAAGCAGGAGAATTAGGAAGTAGAAGCACAGAGAGTGTACGAAATCTCACGGAAGCAGTAGATGAGGGTATTGACATGAACGAAGGTTTTGAATTAAGGCCTTGGAATCGACCAGAGTTTTTTGAACGATGCCTTGTGACTGTTGCCAAACGTGATTCATAGCTCTCTTTCAGGGATTGGGTCTTCAGAGCATTAAGTTGCTGTGCCGTAATATAGCAATGCTTCAGTTTAGTGAAAATAGGTCTTCAGCAGATAATAAGCAGAAATTTTGCAATAGAGCTATGAAACGCAAATAGCAAGCGACAAGAAAATGAAAGCTTCTGGGTCAAACAGAGAGGGGGAAATGTTGGAATCCATAAGGTTAGAGGATTTTTAAGAAATGGTTAAAAAGAAGTATGTCGGCCTTAGACTGGAGTTTTGTTAGCATTGCAGAAAAGTTTCCCATGCAAGCAGAAAAAGTTTTCCATGCAAGCAGAAAAGTTTCCCAAGCAGTAGACGTGACAAATAACAATAGGCTTCTGTAGAATTGGCTTTAGGATGGCAACAAGGTTATTTAATGTATATCTTTAGAAGGTTAGCATGAATAGAACTCTGTTCTTTGTCTCTTATCAACTAGTCTGTTTTAGCTACGATTACGTATGTTTTATAAGATTGGATAGAATGCTTGTCAAGATGTGTTTTCTGTGTCTGATTGGCTGAATTCTAGTCTGAGATGATTTTATGTATTGCTGTATGAGCCCTGTTGAAGGAGACATTTTTTGGTGTGGATCAGTGAGCTGTCATGTCTCCATTTTGTATTTTGAGACTGATGTGCTGGAAATAAAAGCAAAAATCTCTTCACTGGTCTGGTTACCATGTTATCCATATTTGGATATTTTGCCGCGGCCTAGTGGGTTCCTTTTTTAAGGCGTGGGTTCCTGACACCATTGGACTTATACCTGTGCCATCCTCCGCAGCCTGAGTGTTTCAAAAGCCTGGTTTTTGCAAGAAAGCAGCTCTCCTTTGCATCTGCCTGGGGACTCTGCATCACCACGAACCCTCACTCCCAGTTTGCCAAGGAGATGATCAGTAGGAATGTTGCAGAGCTGCTGTGTGCATCTGAATGGAATGGCAGAGAGCGAAGTGCTGGACATTTCTGGCTTTAGTACAATGCTGCGGCATTGGTGCCAATTGAGTTGGTTTTCCATCAGTGGCCTTTCTGTCTAGAAGTACACTGCCCAGAGTATTTGATGCCTATTCCTTCCTGTTGTTTTCATACCTTCCTTCAGTTGAAAGGATGATACAACCTTTCCATTTTGAAGATCCCTTTTAGGGAACACTATGCCAGAGGAGTCATCGCTCCCTTTTCTTCTGCCTCCTTTGTCATTTTCAGAGACTCATTTCAAATTTCTCCTAATGTCAAGAAGAATACTGAGACTACTTAGCAGGGTTGACGCTCTCAGCTGCTTTCCTCTTTCATACCGCTTCATACTGGATGTGACTTCAAGACCTCGTTTTGTCATCTGCATTTTGCCGTGATCCAAAGCTAAATATTCCAGGCCTGTGAACACAAAAAGAACTCTTAGTCTTTTGCAAGAACTACCCCTAGGAGGATTTGTGTTCAGTTTGATCTCTACAGTGTTTCAGAAAAAAGGAGATTGTACTCTCTTCTTGTGTACTCTCTTCTTGTGCTCTCATTTCCCTCTCTCTGCCTTGCATGCCCTAGTTAATCCGCTGGCGTGACTCATTTGGCATCATCTCACGGTGAAAATTCTGCATAGTTTCATGTCCTTACAAATGCCAGTTGCCAAGGAGCCTATCTAACCATTCAAGGGGCAAAGAATTGTAGGGCTGGCAAGTTCAGGTGCTGAAACTGTAAGTCATGCCATATCAAAGTGACAGAGCAAATCAATTGATCTAGGACTTTCAGCTGGACACCTCTGAGAATAGCAGCTTGTCAGCAATGACACAGCCATCTTCCTAGCTGTATTCCAGAAAGAGGAAAGCGACACCTTCAATGGTTAATATGTTTGGCATGAGAAACAGCAAGAAATGTACCGCAAAATACTTGAGTCAGATCAAGTGCGTTTCTCTAGTGAGAAGTTTGCACTTGTTCTTTCTTGTCTGTGCCTTTACTTTTCACAGAAGACAGGGGAGCATTTCATTATTACTGTTCTTTTGTTTTCTTTTGTTGGCCTCCCTCTTTCCACCTGCAATTAACAAATTTGCCTTTCTTTACTGGCTTCTCTTTCTTTACTTCTACAAGTTGACATGAGGTCATCCAACCTTATCATCAATGTTCTCAGACAGTGGAGAGAAGTAGAAGGTACAGCTAAATGGATAAAAGAAACCCACAAAAATAGACAGGTTTTTCTCACAGTCTTCTGTGAGAACATTAGGACACAAGATGTCTTTGAACTGAGTAATGCTCTATTGATTTAACTTTTAGTCCACTCGTTACTATTATTACACGTGTTTGGCCTTTAGTACAGAGCCTTGGAACTAACCCAGGCCAATACTTTGGCTAATTTTGTTTTATTTCTAGTGAGGACTTTGTTTCTTAAGGAATAGTCCAGAGAAAGAGCGTCCACGGTACAGTTTGTGCTGGTAATACCTTTCTAGGAAAGAAAGGTTTGAAGGAAAGAAAGGTTTGACATCTTTTTTGACTTTCAAATGGAACCATTGTTTGAAAAACCTAAGAGTTGCGGTTCCCCCCCCACCCCACACCCCAAGTACTTCTCTTTGCACTGTTACTCAGGGATTACACATAAAAGCCCACCCTGTAAAATACGTTGCAGGTACTTTGCAATAAGTGCAGCTTAGCAGCTAGAGATGATAACGTGGGTTAAATAACATTGCTTCTGCAGTGATGGAAACTCTGTCTACGCAGACATACTCAACAAAGGTTACAATGGCTTAGCTCCTGTGCTCAAGTTAACGTGCATTTTAGAACTTCCCAAGAAGGTGAATTCAACCTCCTTCATTGCTCTCTGCTGGAGTCCCAAGAGAATTTCAGTCTGCTTTTTGTCATTTACAGCTGTCACTGCTTAGCTCTTGAACATGAGACTCCCTCATGACTGATGAAAGTTGTCTAGTTAAGAGTGGCTGAAAGACATGGTCTTGCTCTAGAAGGAGCTGAGAAGGTTTCTGCAGTCTTTGTCATCTCTACTGCTTGTGATTTCTATAAAAAACCAGTGGGAAATTTCTGAAGGCAGTCCAGAAGCTGGCAATATGGACAGCTTACAGCCGAACACTTGCTGCAGCGCAACCATGGTGACACCAGAAAGGACTTCAAAAATTTAAAAGGGCAAACAAAGCAGTTGGAAGGAAAAGAACATGAACCATTATTCCATTTTTCTAATCTATCTTTCTTTCAATCATCATTTTTGTGCAGTTTCGCGGCTTGCGTTGGTATCCCTCCGAAGGAATCTGAGACAGAGTAAGCTTTTGAATGGAGTAGAAGTGAGAAACGCAGGCCAAGTTGCCTTTTTTGCCATCAAATACCAGTTACGCTTGAACTACCCTTTGCTTAAGGTGCTTAGCTTACACTAAGAATTGATTAGCACATTTTGATGTGAGCAAATTTTACTGTCATGACTGAGTAAATTTTGCTGTCACTCAGAATTTTACTGTCGTCTGAATAGCAATGTTTGTGTCAAAATAGTATTTTGTCTCCTGTATCTGCAGCAGGTAAGCCTTTTGCTGTCAGCAGTGTTGCTTAACCTTTCATGTCATATCCCTCTTCACATCCATCTTCTGCTTAAGGCTTATTAATCTACTTTAGAATTGGCACGTGGAATAAGACTACTTTTCCTTTTTGAAAGCCAATGTCATTTGACCTACTTAGAGCAAATAATTCATTAATTGCAAGTCCCCAGCTAGCATCTTTTTGGCATATTCTAAACTTCTAAAGAAGTAACAAAAACACTCTCCAATACTTGGCTTTCATATCACAGTGGGAGCGCTGGCCCTGTATTCAATAAACAATCAAGGGTATGGTAAAACAAAAGGAGAGGTTAGAGTTTTCGCTGTTAACCTCTAGTCGGCTTGGATTTTGCAATATGCATGAAGGTAATTACCACTGTTATATAAAGTGGCTGATTTAATCAATAAATTGGAGTCAATGCTGATCAACGACAAGGTGGATTGCCTTCCCTTCATTTTCAACACAGTGCCAAGTCGGGCTGGTTTGATAGTACCAAGTGGCTCCTGCAATCTGCCATCCAGAAGCGGGGCAGGAGAGTTTTGTTTGCCAGGGAAAAGGGCCGTGGTTTGTGTTTGGGGGGCTGTGGCTGGGAGTGGCCGGCTGGCTCCTGAAAATCCATGATACGCAGGATGGTTGCTATGCCCAAGTTGCTTCGGGAAGGTGAAGAAGCAAGCTGTACAACACTGGGATTGTGCGCGCAGCTTGCCAACTGATAGAAAACTGTACCTTTGCACTCTCCTGACTTTTCCAATCACATGAACATTCGATTGGAAGCTGTTTTGGACAACTTTTCTTTTCTTCCTGCCAAACACTTGGCAGACCTCCGTGCAACGTCTAGAACACGATGGGAGATGTTTTCTGTGCTGGCTCAGTTTCTCCTTGCCAGATGTAGTGGAAAAGCTTTTTGCTAAGATGTAGACGACAAGAGAGGCTAAAGAGTGGATGTAAGCAAATGACTCCCATCTTCAAAAAAGGCAATTAGGAGGACTCGCGATAGTACAAACCAGTGAGCCTCTTTTTTATGCCCAGGAAGTTGAGGAAGCAGCTCTTTCTGGAAAACCTTGCCAGGCACATGAAAGACGACAAAATAATGTAGTTAGCATGATTTTTCAGGGGAATTTCATGCTGAACATCACTTTAAACTCCTCTGATGAATCAACTTGACTGGTAGATGAAGGGAATATTATCTGCCTGGGCTTCAGGGAGGTTTTTGACATATCTCTACATGGCAGCACACATACATATGGAAGCAATAGTGCAAAGGGGAGGGAATCAGTGTCTTTTCAGTGATGCTGAGGGAAAAGACAAGAGGCAGTGGGCACACACTGAAATACAGGAGATTGCCTTTGAACATCAGTAAATGTTTCTTTACTGTGAGGGTGACTGAACCACGGCACAGACTGCCCAGAAAGATTGTGGAGCCTGGATCTTTGAAGACATTAAAAGTACACCCAGATAGAATCCTGTGCAAGAGGCTCTAGGTATCCTGGTTTAGGCAGGGGGGTTGGGCCTGGTTAGCCCCACCAACCCCTTCCACTCTCATTCATTCTGTGCTAGTGAATTCTCTTCAAGATGCATTTCAAGCACTGGCATGACAAAGTTCTGTGCAGACAGAGATCCAAATGGACATGGCATCTAAGTTCCTTAAGCAGTGTTCAAGAAGAATGTAAAACTCTGGCACAAGTGTCTCTTCCCTAACTGAATCCCTTTCATGGGAAAATTCCCAGCTCTAGGAAGATCTTCTGATACGCATGCTTAAGACTGACACTGGCTGAGCAAATTTCTCCCTATGTGTATCTAAGACCAGTTAGGATCTTCACCCAAAGTGCTGTCAACATAGTCACAGAATGCCTATTGTTAAGAAGTGACAACTTCCATCAGAATGGCAACTATTGGTCCACAAAATGGATGAATGGATGGGAATTATCTACGTAGGTTAAAAACAAAAATAAAGAGTTGGTCTTTATTTATCAATTTCATTGCAATATTGATAAGGGAAGAAAAAGATCTAAGTCCTTGACTTTCTGAACTCGAGGAAAGATTTTAAAAATTCCTTGTAAAAATGTATGATCACAATCAGACTATTGAAACCATTTTAGTTGGGAACAAAGTTCCAAAATTGTCTAGATAGTGGCAAAGAAGCCAAGAAAATAGGAAAGAAACAAAAAGAGAGCAAAAGAGTCAGCTTCAGTGTACAAGCTCGTTCTAGAAGTAGTCTGCTGGGAAAAGGAACCCCCAGCTGAATTTCCAATGTATTCCTGCGCTTGATTCAGTCACTGGTCAATGTAAAAACCAATCCTTTTGTACAACTTCTTCCAGCAACAAAAACTCCAACAGGTTGACACTACCATCATGCCTGTTCCAGACATATTTAAAAGAGAAATGATGATTTTCTTGAAAACCTACTTGCATAAAAGTTGCAAGATGGTGGAGGGATTCCCACATCCTCCTTCCTCCATCTGGCTTGAAAGTATATTTGATAAAATATGCAACAAAGCACATGATTTATAAGGGAGAGTCAAATGGATGATTTGGGAATTGATCTCTTGTTGATAGTAAACTTCATATTCACTCGGTGTGACCTTTTTAAAACAAAATGTGGAGCTGAGGCATGAATCTGCCACAACAATTGTAAAGCAAACATACACACTCCCCTTCACATGCCCCCCCTTCCACACACACCTAGGCACACAAGGAGATCAGCATAGCAGATCATGAACACCTTGGAAAAGACTGAAATGCTAAATGCCTCTCTTGATGGGCAAAAGAGCTGGTGCAGTAATTCAAATGCCTGGTACAAAAATTTTGTTTAATATTTAGCTCCTATTTAAAACACAGCTTTTCATTTCATTCTATTTACAGAATATTTTCATTTCATTTGTTTCTTTAAAATTACTTAGTTCTCACCTGTTGTATGTCTAGGAATATTTTCTTCCAAAAATAGAAAAAAATAGATGATATCTTTTCAGCAGAAAACATTGGTTGATACAATTTTAAACCATCATGATATGGAAGAATTCTTCTGTCCCTCTCGAAGGTGGAAGAAGCATTTGGATCACAGATCTTCTACAATGAAATACTTGACATGTTTAAGATGCTTTCAATCAATTTTGATCGTCAATTGCTTATTCGTTGTAAACAGTAATTTTTCAGTGAAGGGAAAGTGTGTGTGGTATATCTACATGATGTGTTCAAAGCCAGTTCCTACTAATGGCCAGGCTGAATTCCAGTAAATAATGTCCCGAATGATATTTTGCCGCCTTCTTTGGCACTTCATGAAATCGTACCCCGATGAAGTGCTGAAACACAGAGATTTTCTCTTAGAGAGTGTCTCATGTTGTAACCCATCCCATGGATTTTATGCTGTAATTCTTATCTCTTTTAAAATTTACTATCTTCTGTACAGTTTTCATGAAACTTTCTGTTACAGTAGTGAATAGCACAGATAAATGTCATTTTGTACAACTTTGAATTTACCCCAAGAGCTGAGAGAAAACTTGCTCCTATACTTCAATCCGAGTTTCTTCTATAGTCCAACTTTGTTTCTCTACCATCAAGCTTCTCCTTTGTTGCTGCTCCAAGCCCCATCCAAGGTGACCTTGAATACTTTCAGGGATGGGACACCCACAACTTCTCTGGGCAACCTGTTCCAGTGTTCCAGCACTCCCACAGTAAAAAAGGCCTTCCTTTCATCTAATATGTGTAGGAAATCATAAATCTAGGCATAGAAACTTGGAGTGCAAATTTGAAATCCTTTGGATTTGAAGCACATTTTATATGAATACTGACTTACAGATGACTAAAAGATGTTGATGGGCATTTGAGCTGACAAGTTTTGAAAAAGTGCACGGAAATTAAAATTGAAACCACTAAAATTAAAAACTCCTTGCCATTTTCTTTTTCCTCTCCTATTCAAAATTGCATATGTCAGATATCAGTGCTTCATGCAAACCTCTCAGATGCTCTCAGAGAAAAAGCTTTTCTTTCAGACTAAGTTGCGGTTGACGTAGAACACTAGCAGGAGTGAAAGTTTTTCTGGGCATCGGGGCAGCACCTTCTCCTTGGATTTGTGTGCAGAATGCATTTTATCCAAACTGGAAAATAGATCCCAGCTCTGTTCTATTCATCATTCTTACTGCATCAGGCCTGAAGATTCTGTGAAAAGTAGCCTGTGGACCTTGAAGACAGCGCATGTGATACAGATGAGAGGTGATGGAGAAGTTGAGGGAGAGAAGAAAGAGCATATGGCTGAAACCAAAAAGTATTTCTTCACGTGAGCATGGCAGATTGCAGGAGCCACTTGGTGCTATCAAACCAGCCCGACTTGGCACTGGTGCCACCTTGGGTCTGGGAACCATCCTGCATATTGTGGATTGTCAGAAGCCAGCCGACCACTCTCGGCCACAGACCCCAATTAAAAACAACGGCCTGTTTCCCTGGCAAAAAAAACTCAGCTGCCTCGCTTCTGGATGGGAGATTGCAGGAGGCACTTGACACTGTCAAACCGGCCCGACTTGGCACTGGTGCCACCTTGGCTCAGGGATCCATGCTGCGTATCATGGATTTTCAGGAAACAGCCGGCCACTGCCAGCCACAGGCCCCCAAACACAAACCACAGCCCATTTCCCTGGCAAACAAAACTCAGCTTCCCCACATCTGGATGGCAGTTTGCAGGCGCCACTTGGGACTATCAAACCAGCCCGACTTGGCAGTGGTGCCACCTTGGGTCTGGGAACCATGCTGCGTATCGTGGATTGTCAGGAGCCAGCCGGCCACTCTCGGCCACAGGCCCCCAAATCCAAACCTCGAACCTTTTCCCTTGCAAAAAAAAAAAATCACCTGCCACGCTTCTGGATGGCACATTGCAGGAGGGACATGGTACTGTCAAACAAGCTCGACTTGGCACTGGTGCCTCTTTGGGTCTGGAAAACATCCTGCGAATCGTGGATTTTAAGGCGCCAGGCTGCCACTCCCTGCCATAGGCCCCCAAACAAAAACAATGGCCCTTTTCCCTGGCAAACAAAACTCTCCTGCTCCGCTTCTGGATGGCAGATTGCAGGAGCCACTTGGTACTATCAAACCAGCCCAACTTGGCACTGTGTTGAAAACGAAGGGAAGCCAATCCACCTTGTCGTTGATCAGCATTGACTCCAATTTATTGATTAAATCAGCCACTTTATATAACAGTGGTAATTAACTTCATGCATATTGCAAAATCCAAGCCGACTAGAGGTTAACAGCGAAAACTCTAACCCCTCCTTTTGTTTTACCATACCCATGATTGTTTATGGAAAACAGGGCCAGCGCTCCCACTGTGATATGAAAGCCAAGTATTGGAGAGTGTTTTTGTTACTTCTTTAGAAGTTTAGAATATGCCAAAAAGATGCTAGCTGGGGACTTGCAATTAATGAATTATTTGCTCTAAGTAGGTCAAATGACATTAGCTTTCAAAAAGGAAAAGTAGTCTTATTCCACGTGCCAATTCTAAAGTAGATTAATAAGCCTTAAGCAGAAGATGGATGTGAAGAGGGATATGACATGAAAGGTTAAAGCAACACTGCTGACAGCAAAAGGCTTACCTGCTGCAGATACAGGAGACAAAATACTATTTTGACACAAACATTGCTATTCAGACGACAGTAAAATTCTGAGTGACAGCAAAATTTACTCAGTCATGACAGTAAAATTTGCTCACATCAAAATGTGCTAATCAATTCTTAGTGTAAGCTAAGCACCTTAAGCAAAGGGTAGTTCAAGCGTAACTGGTATTTGATGGCAAAAAAGGCAACTTGGCCTGCGTTTCTCACTTCTACTCCATTCAAAAGCTTACTCTGTCTCAGATTCCTTCGGAGGGATACCAACGCAAGCCGCGAAACTGCACAAAAATGATGATTGAAAGAAAGATAGATTAGAAAAATGGAATAATGGTTCATGTTCTTTTCCTTCCAACTGCTTTGTTTGCCCTTTTAAATTTTTGAAGTCCTTTCTGGTGTCACCATGGTTGCGCTGCAGCAAGTGTTCGGCTGTAAGCTGTCCATATTGCCAGCTTCTGGACTGCCTTCAGAAATTTCCCACTGGTTTTTTATAGAAATCACAAGCAGTAGAGATGACAAAGACTGCAGAAACCTTCTCAGCTCCTTCTAGAGCAAGACCATGTCTTTCAGCCACTCTTAACTAGACAACTTTCATCAGTCATGAGGGAGTCTCATGTTCAAGAGCTAAGCAGTGACAGCTGTAAATGACAAAAAGCAGACTGAAATTCTCTTGGGACTCCAGCAGAGAGCAATGAAGGAGGTTGAATTCACCTTCTTGGGAAGTTCTAAAATGCACGTTAACTTGAGCACAGGAGCTAAGCCATCGTAACCTTTGTTGAGTATGTCTGCGTAGACAGAGTTTCTATCACTGCAGAAGCAATGTTATTTAACCCACGTTATCATCTCTAGCTGCTAAGCTGCACTTATTGCAAAGTACCTGCAACGTATTTTACAGGGTGGGCTTTTATGTGTAATCCCTGAGTAACAGTGCAAAGAGAAGTACTTGGGGTGTGGGGTGGGGGGGGAACCGCAACTCTTAGGTTTTTCAAATAATGGTTCCATTTGAAAGTCAAAAAAGATGTCAAACCTTTCTTTCCTTCAAACCTTTCTTTCCTAGAAAGGTATTACCAGCACAAACTGTCCCAGAATTTATGACCCGTTAACTGTACCGTGGACGCTCTTTCTCTGGACTATTCCTTAAGAAACAAAGTCCTCACTAGAAATAAAACAAAATTAGCCAAAGTATTGGCCTGGGTTAGTTCCAAGGCTCTGTACTAAAGGCCAAACACGTGTAATAATAGTAACGAGTGGACTAAAAGTTAAATCAATAGAGCATTACTCAGTTCAAAGACATCTTGTGTCCTAATGTTCTCACAGAAGACTGTGAGAAAAACCTGTCTATTTTTGTGGGTTTCTTTTATCCATTTAGCTGTACCTTCTACTTCTCTCCACTGTCTGAGAACATTGATGATAAGGTTGGATGACCTCATGTCAATTTGTAGAAGTAAAGAAAGAGAAGCCAGTAAAGAAAGGCAAATTTGTTAATTGCAGGTGGAAAGAGGGAGGCCAACAAAAGAAAACAAAAGAACAGTAATAATGAAATGCTCCCCTGTCTTCTGTGAAAAGTAAAGGCACAGACAAGAAAGAACAAGTGCAAACTTCTCACTAGAGAAACGCACTTGATCTGACTCAAGTATTTTGCGGTACATTTCTTGCTGTTTCTCATGCCAAACATATTAACCATTGAAGGTGTCGCTTTCCTCTTTCTGGAATACAGCTAGGAAGATGGCTGTGTCATTGCTGACAAGCTGCTATTCTCAGAGGTGTCCAGCTGAAAGTCCTAGATCAATTGATTTGCTCTGTCACTTTGATATGGCATGACTTACAGTTTCAGCACCTGAACTTGCCAGCCCTACAATTCTTTGCCCCTTGAATGGTTAGATAGGCTCCTTGGAAACTGGCATTTGTAAGGACATGAAACTATGCAGAATTTTCACCGTGAGATGATGCCAAATGAGTCACGCCAGCGGATTAACTAGGGCATGCAAGGCAGAGAGAGGGAAATGAGAGCACAAGAAGAGAGTACACAAGAAGAGAGTACAATCTCCTTTTTTCTGAAACACTGTAGAGATCAAACTGAACACAAATCCTCCTAGGGGTAGTTCTTGCAAAAGACTAAGAGTTCTTTTTGTGTTCACAGGCCTGGAATATTTAGCTTTGGATCACGGCAAAATGCAGATGACAAAACGAGGTCTTGAAGTCACATCCAGTATGAAGCGGTATGAAAGAGGAAAGCAGCTGAGAGTGTCAACCCTGCTAAGTAGTCTCAGTATTCTTCTTGACATTAGGAGAAATTTGAAATGAGTCTCTGAAAATGACAAAGGAGGCAGAAGAAAAGGGAGCGATGACTCCTCTGGCATAGTGTTTCCTAAAAGGGATCTTCAAAATGGAAAGGTTGTATCATCCTTTCAACTGAAGGAAGGTATGAAAACAACAGGAGGGAATTGGCATCAAATACTCTGGGCAGTGTACTTCTAGACAGAAAGGCCACTGATGGAAAACCAACTCAATTGGCACCAATGCCGCAGCATTGTACTAAAGCCAGAAATGTCCAGCACTTCGCTCTCTGCCATTCCATTCAGATGCACACAGCAGCTCTGCAACATTCCTACTGATCATCTCCTTGGCAAACTGGGAGTGAGAGTTCGTGGTGATGCAGAGTCCCCAGGCAGATGCAAAGGAGAGCTGCTTTCTTGCAAAAACCAGGCTTTTGAAACACTCAGGCTGTGGGGGATGGGACAGGTTTTAATCAAATGGTGTCAGGAACCCACCCCTTAAAAAAGGAACCCACTAGGCCGCGGCAAAATATCCAAATATGGATAACATGGTAACCAGACCAGTGAAGAGATTTTTGCTTTTATTTCCAGCACATCAGTCTCAAAATACAAAATGGAGACATGACAGCTCACTGATCCACACCAAAAAATGTCTCCTTCAACAGGGCTCATACAGCAATACATAAAATCATCTCAGACTAGAATTCAGCCAATCAGACACAGAAAACACATATTGAGAAGCATTCCATCCAATCTTATAAAACATAGGTAATCGTAGCTAAAACAAAGACTACTTGATAAGAGACAAAGAACAGAGTTCTATTCATGCTAACCTTCTAAAGATATACATTAAATAACCTTGTTGCCATCCTAAAGCCAATTCTACAGAAGCCTATTGTTATTTGTCACGTCTACTGCTTGGGAAACTTTTCTGCTTGCATGGAAACCTTTTTCTGCTTGCATGGGAAACTTTTCTGCAATGCTAACAAAACTCCAGTCTAAGGCCGACATACTTCTTTTTAACCATTTCTTAAAAATCCTCTAACCTTATGGATTCCAACATTTCCCCCTCTCTGTTTGACCCAGAAGCTTTCATTTCCTTGTCGCTTGCTATTTGCGTTTCATAGCTCTATTGCAAAATTTCTGCTTATTATCTGCTGAAGATCTATTTTCACTAAACTGAAGCATTGCTATATTACGGTACAGCAACTTAATGCTGTGAAGACCCAATCCCTGAAAGAGAGCTATGAATCACGTTTGGCAACAGTCACAAGGCATCGTTCAAAAAACTCTGGTCGATTCCAAGGCCTTAATTCAAAACCTTCGTTCATGTCAATACCCTCATCTACTGCTTCCGTGAGTTTTCGTACACTCTCTGTGCTTCTACTTCCTAATTCTCCTGCTTGAACGACAAAAACTTCTCGGACTGTTTTGTTCATCATTCGCCGAAGACAACAGAGTATACAAGGTACCACTATCAATATCAGTATTAGAACACCTAATATGTAAAGACCTATCTTGCAAAGTTGCCTTAGCCAAGGTGCAAAACTCCAATTTTGAAACAAATCAGCCAACCAGGAACCTCCATCTTCTTTAATTTTGGCTGTCAGATCCTTTAATTTTTGAATGCTTATGTGAAAGGATTCAGAATGATCAGACAAATTCATACAACACAATCCTTCCAATTCCTCACAACCATGTCCTTGTGCCAGTAAGAGAAAATCAATGGCTGCTCTGTTTTGAAGAGTAGCATGTCTAATACTATCAACATCGGTCAACATATCACTGATTGCGGAGGATGTGGCATTAGCTTGTTTGCTCAGCCAACATCCAACTCGATCTAATTGTCTCAATTCCACAGATGAAGCCAATTGGGGTAGAAATATACCTGCTGAAACCCTTCTGGCGGCATTCCAAGGCATAAAATCACTCTGACAGTTCTCATCATAATGAGGAACAGCTCTTGTTTTCCTGTGTTTCTTTTTCATCACTGCTTTCGCAGTGGGGGCAATTATGGCAAGCATACCAATGATGCAAGGGCCACCTTCAAGTTGGGCTGGAATGCCTTGCCAACCTCTGTCTCCGCAAATGATCCAATACCCTTTTGGCAATTGCCGTGGATATTGGTCCGTCTCCAGAAACACATCCCAACTGAAACATTTGCTGTTCTGAGAAGTTTGTTGGACCAAATGTTCCAATTGAAGGAAGGACTGTTTCCATTGTCAATTCCACCTGGTTTACCATTGGATTCTTTTCTGACCAAAAGAAAACTCTTTCACTGGCACACCAACCAAACAAGTTGAGAAAGGCTTTTCTGGTTCCAAATTAGACAGACATATAGTATCCGATCCGGCAGCCTTGGCTAAGGTCACCCAAACATTCGTCTTCGGTTGATCCACACGCAAATCTGCACGACAAAAAACAATTAAAATCAAGCAAAACAAGTATACCATTTGATTCTGCCCCATCTCTTTCAAGAACTAAGTTTTGGCAGAATTCTTTCTAAACAAAAACAATAACCTAAATTATCAGCCAAAATTAGCTTTGTTAAACAAACATTCAGCATTCAATTCGTATACTCATAAATAACATTGGCACAAAATCAGAGTTCATGGGTTCCACCGATGCACAAAGAACGTCAGGCACAAGAGGCGTCAGGCGAGACCCGGGATCCTTCGATTCGGTCCACGTCTGCGTACTTGCTTCCTCAGTTCTAGGCTCGACAACAGGTTCTGAAGTGCGATACGGTTTGACGTTTTTGGCAGGAACCCACTTAATTCTTCCAGCACCTGTGGAAATAGAAGCATACCCTTTGCCCCACGTTATTAATTGAAACGGACCTTCCATCTGTCCAGAGTCAGGGTTTCTAATTAGAAGAGGAGGATGTTCTTTCAGTTTTGCCTGTGTGCTATTTGAAAAGTGTCTAAAGATTGGTGGATCTGGTTCTGTACTTGGACTATTTAGACAATTAAAACCATACAAAGCCTTACTCAGTCTCATCTGTGGGGTGATTTCCGTTCCCCCTCTCTGTTGATCTAATATGCGTTTTAAGGTTTGATGTGTTCTTTCAATGATTGCTTGGCTTGTGGGAGAGTGGGGAATACCAAAAATGTGTCGAACACCCCATTCATTTAAAAATGTGGCCAATTTTTGAGATAGGTATGCGGGACCATTGTCAGTTTTTACTTCTTGGGGTATACCCAATGAAGCAAAAGCTTGCAGGAAATGATGACAGGCATAGCTGCCAGTTTCACCTGTGTGAAGGGAAGCAAAAACTGCACCAGAGAACGTGTCTATGGAAACATGAATATTTTTAAATTTACCAAAAGAAGGATATTTAGTAACATCTGTTTGCCACAACTGTAGGCTTTGTAAGCCTCGGGGGTTGATTGCTCCTGTAGAAACAGGAGGTTGTACCAATTGACAGTCAGGGCAAGTATGAAAGATAGCTTTAGCTTGACTTTTAGTGATTTGGAATATTCACATGAGTGCTTGTGCATTTTGGTGGAAAAAGGCATGACTCAATTTTGCTTGTTCAAAACTATTTGGCAATGCGTGAGAAATGACCATGGTCATCTTGTCCGCTCTTGCATTTCCTTCCACTAAAAATCCAGGAAGTGAAGAATGCGCCCTAATGTGAGAAACAAAATATGGATTAGTTCTATATTGCAAAGTTATAAAAAGACATGAAAGCCAACGATGTAAAGTTTCATTACTAACATCCTTTAAAATGGAACCTTCTATTCTCCTGACTACATTAGCAACATAAGCAGAATCTGTGACCAAATTAAAAGGCTGAGGAAACAGCTGAAAAGCTCAAACTACTGCAGCAAGCTCAACAATTTGAGGGGATCCCTCTACTGTTTGAATATCAGATTCCCAAACATCAGTCTTTTGATTAAACCAAGTCACAACGGACTTGTGGCTTTTACCAGAGCCATCAGTGAAGAGAGTCACAGCATGTAAAGGTTCTTCACTTAATTTAGGTTTTTCTCTGAAACTCAATTTTGCTTGCAGTAGTTTGTGAGCTGGATAGTGTATGGAACAAACACCTGGAAAACCTAAGAATGCATATTGTAAATCATCAGAATTTTGCATTGCCCAATTGAAATACTCATTTTTCAATGGCAAATAGATAACTGAAAATTCTTGACCTGCCAAAGTTAACAATCTGGTTCTAGCCTTAATTATAATGTATGCAATCATTTCTAAAACTGAGCAAATGGTCTTTGAAAACCTGTAGGGAGGAAAAACCCATTCCATTATTAACAAAGGATCTTGTTCTGTGGCATCTCACTGGAAAATGAGACCACAAAGCTGCATCTTCTCTCCTAAGATTGCAAGAAAGAAAGGATTTTCAGGAACGCAGCGATGAGCTTGTCTTTTTTGAAGAGCTTCTGTGACTTTGTCGAGAGCAGCACGAGCTTCAGGGGTTAAAGTTCTTGGCAAAGTGATGTCGCAACTTCCTCTCAGCAAATGGAAGAGCGGACTCAGTTCATCATTGGTGATTCCCAACATCGGTCTGACCCAGTTGATTTCTCCTAGAAGTTGTTGTAACTCTTGTAGGTTGTTGACTCTGGTTCGGATCTGAATTTTCTGTGGTGTTCTTGTCGTCTCAGTCATCTTCCATCCCAGGTACTTATAAGGTGAAACTTCTTGAATTTTCGTTGCAGAGATTTCAAGTCCAGCTTTTTGAATTTCAGCAACAACACAGTCGCCAGTTTCTTCCATCTCTTCCTTTCAAAGGACTCCACCCTTAAAGCCAATTTTTCTTTCTCTGTATCTATAGATTGACAAACACCAGAACAACCATGTTTTTGCTTAACTGAAAAAGAGTTCCCCGGAACCACAATTTCCCGAGTGGAAGCAGCCACCTCAGCCTCCACCCCAGGCCCAACAGAATCCAATTCAGGTTTCAGTGTCCCTTCACAAACAATTTTAGGAAGTACAGTCACTTTTTCATTTCCATCTTTTACACACTTTGTTCCATCCCCCTTACAAGAGTCACATATTTTTACATTAACAGAACAACGCGAAGAAAAGTCCAAAAGAGTCTCATTTTTTCCCAGAGAGAGAGAAGAAAGATTTTGTTCAACAGAGTTCAAAGCAATACTTTCAGCATTTGCAACAACACTTGTAACATTCTCCGATACACACACAGTCTCCGGTTTACTGGAATTTCATGAGACAGAACCAGAAGCTTTGTTTTCTGAGTCCAAGTTGATCTTATTATTATCAGTTTGTTTAAAACAGCGCTCCAACAGCGCTCTACAAACCGGCATAAGTTCTCTTAAGCTTTCATCTTTTTTGAGAGAGGCTAGATTATAGATTCTCCAGTTTATCTGATTCCAAAAATGAAAAGTAAAAGCAGACTGCAGATTTAAATCTTGCGTATTCGCTTTAACCCAGATAAGTAAGTTTTTAAGCTCAGTTTTTGAAATTTCAGAGTGACCTTTTTCTTGTAACATTGTCTGTAATTGATGAAAAACATCCCATTCAAATTTGATGAATTCGTTCCCATTTTTGTGTTCTTTTAATAATTTTCTTTTTCTCTATTTTGCCTCCCAACGTCACCCAAGCGCTCTCCCGAGATAAGTTACTTACAATTTTCTTGGCTTCGGCGGGAGAGATGATACAGTGTGCTCCTTGTTAACACTTGGGTCTCCGCGGCTGGTACTTCCACGATTTTTCTTTTTTTTTCTTCTATTCTACGTCCTCACACGGGGCACCAATATGCGGGGGACGGGACAGGTATAAGTCCAATGGTGTCAGGAACCCACCCCTTAAAAAAGGAACCCACTAGGCCGCGGCAAAATATCCAAATATGGATAACATGGTAACCAGACCTGTGAAGAGATTTTTGCTTTTATTTCCAGCACATCAGTCTCAAAATACAAAATGGAGACATGACAGCTCACTGATCCACACCAAAAATGTCTCCTTCAGCAGGGCTCATACAGCAATATATAAAATCATCTCAGACTAGAATTCAGCCAATCAGACACAGAAAACACATATTGACAAGCATTCTATCCAATCTTATAAAACATAGGTAATCGTAGCTAAAACAGACTAGTTGATAAGAGACAAAGAACAGAGTTCTATTCATGCTAACCTTCTAAAGATATACATTAAATAACCTTCTTGCCATTTGTCACGTCTACTGCTTGGGAAACTTTTCTGCTTGCATGGGAAAGTTTTCTGCAATGCTAACAAAACTCCAGTCTAAGGCCTACATACTTCTTTTTAACCATTTCTTAAAAATCCTCTAACCTTATGGATTCCAACATCAGGCCTTTATCAGTTCCATAGCTTTAAGCCATAACAAACACAATTCAACCAACCACCATGCACCACGCTGTGAACACACGACGGTTCTAGAACTTGTTGATTTACCTCTAGTTCAGCTGCCTCACCTCTCACAGTCCTTTTCTACTTAGCCAAAGTAATGGGCCTCAGCCCAAGGCCTTCCTTTTGTAAGCTTCTAGCTATATGCAGCAGCAAACCACTACTTTCTTCTGTGCCAAGACTTTAGGTAAACCATTTGCATCTGCCCTTCCAGTGAAACCTAATGGGGAGAGAAAAGCCTCTCAGAGATGTTCAGTCATTCCATTTTCTAGACAGGCCAAATCCAAAGAAAAGCAAGCTATGGGATTGTGTACTTGCTCTTACAAAACACCTGCTGCCCTCTGACAATCAACTAGCAGAAAACCAGCCAAACTGAGACTTGAGGCAAACAACCCTTGGAAGGGAATAATGATGTGATCAATCAAGACAACACTTTTCCAGGCTACCGAGATATTGGAAATGTCAGCAAAGGCTTGAGAGCAAAGGCTGAACAAATGGGGAAAGGGTAAAAGAATCCCAAGAAAAACATGACCAAAGGTTAAAACAATTCCAAGAAAAACATAGGCAACTAACCTGTTGAAGCCTTCAGGAAATCAGTGGCCGCTGATTTACATAGGCCATTCAAGTTAATTGACCCCTGCACCTTCCACTCCCTTTTCATAGGGTGAATTGAGACCATGGAATCACAATTCCTTGGATTCTGTTCTTAACTTTAGGAGAGAAGTACAGCAGCTGAAGTACCTGTTACTGATGTGATACCCAGAAACACAGAGTTGACACATTTGATTCTTGGCCAATCACAACAAGCAAGACTAAGAGGATAAGGCTGGCTTATTTTCATGACATTTTTCTTGTTTGACAGCCTGCTCTGATTGCAGTGAAACTTTTTCATTAGATTCTCTCTAAAAGGAGAAAGTCCAGTTCACTGTCCTGCCCTACTGCTGCAAGTAGACCATTTAGTTTGTCGAGCAAAAAAATTGAATTGGAAGGTACGGAGCTAAAAGCTGCTCCGGGGCGTCTTTCGGCAGAAGCTGCGCTAAGGAGAGTGCTGTGAGCGGCACAATCGTCTTTGCGCGAAGAAGCCGCTTCTCCGGCTCCGGGAGCCGGAGAGAGCGGCAGCTTCGGGAAGGTGAAGAAGCAAGCTGTACAACACTGGGATTGTGTGCGCAGCTTGCCAACTGATAGAAAACTGTACCTTTGCACTCTCCTGACTTTTCCAATCACATGAACATTCGATTGGAAGCTGTTTTGGACAACTTTTCTTTTCTTCCTGCCAAACACTTGGCAGACATCTCTGCAACTTCTAGAACACGATGGGAGATGTTTTCTGTGCTGGCACAGTTTTTCCTAGCCAGACATAGTGGAAAAGCTTTTTGCTAAGATGTAGATGAGACGAGACGCTAAAGACGAAGGTAGGATGCTCTCCGGAGCTAAGAGCCGCTCCCGGGCGTCTTTTGGCAGAAGCCGCACTAAGGATAGCACTGTGAGTGGCACAATCGTCTTTGCGCGAAGAAGCCGCTTCTTCGCCTCCGGGAGCCGGAGAGAGCGGCAGCTTCGGGAAGGTGAAGAAGCAAGCTGTACAACACTGGGATTGTGTGCGCAGCTTGCCAACTGATAGAAAACAGTACCTTTGCACTCTCCTGACTTTTCCAATCACATGAACATTCGATTGGAAGCTGTTTTGGACAACTTTTCTTTTCTTCCTGCCAAACACTTGGCAGACATCTCTGCAACTTCTAGAACACGATGAGAGATGTTTTCTGTGCTGGCAAAGTTTTTCCTAGCCAGACATAGTGGAAAAGCTTTTTGCTAAGATGTAGAGGAGAAGAGACGCTAAACACGGAAGTACGTTGCTCTCCAGAGCTAAAAGCCGCTCCCGGGCGTCTTTCGGCAGAAGCCGCGCTAAGGAGAGTACTGTGAGCGGCACAATCGTCTTTGCGCGAAGAAGCCGCTTCTCCGGCTCCGGGAGCCGGGGAGAGCGGCAGCTTCGGGAAGGTGAAGAAGCAAGCTGTACAACACTGGGATTGTGTGCGCAGCTTGCCAACTGATACAAAACAGTACTTTTGCACTCTCCTGACTTTTCCAATCACATGAACATTCCATTGGAAGCTGTTTTGGACAACTTTTCTTTTCTTCCTGCCAAACACTTGGCAGACATCTCTGCAACTTCTAGAACACGATGGGAGATGTTTTCTGTGCTGGCACAGTTTCTCCTTGCCAGATGTAGTGGAAAAGCTTTTTGCTAAGATGTAGACGACAAGAGAGGCTAAAGAGTGGATGTAAGCAAATGACACCCATCTTCAAAAAAGGCAATTAAGAGGACTCGCGATAGTACAAACCAGCCAGCCTCTTTTTTATGCCCAGGAAGTTAAGGAGCAGCTCTTCCTGGAAATCCTTGCCAGGCACATGCAAGACGACCAAATAATGTAGTTAGCATCATTTTTCAGGGGAATTTCATGCTGAACATCACTTTAAACTCCTCTGATGAATCAACTTGACTGGTAGATGAAGGGAATATTATCTGCCTGGGCTTCAGGGAGGTTTTTGACATATCTCTATATGGCAGCACACATACATATGGAAGCAATAGTGCAAAGGGGAGGGAATCAGTGTCTTTTCAGTGATGCTGAGGGAAAAGACAAGAGGCAGTGGGCACACACTGAAATACAGGAGATTGCCTTTGAACATCAGTAAATGTTTCTTTACTGTGAGGGTGACTGAACCATGGCACAGACTGCCCAGAAAGATTGTGGAGCCTGGATCTTTGAAGACATTAAAAGTACACCCAGATAGAATCCTGGGCAAGAGGCTCTAGGTATCCTGGTTTAGGCAGGGGGGTTGGGCCTGGTTAGCCCCACCAACCCCTTCCACTCTCATTCATTCTGTGCTAGTGAATTCTCTTCAAGATGCATTTCAAGCACTGGCATGACAAAGTTCTGTGCAGACAGAGATCCAAATGGACATGGCATCTAAGTTCCTTAAGCAGTGTTCAAGAAGAATGTAAAACTCTGGCACAAGTGTCTCTTCCCTAACTGAATCCCTTTCATGGGAAAATTCCCAGCTCTAGAAAGATCTTCTGATACGCATGCTTAAGACTGACACTGGCTGAGCAAATTTCTCCCTATGTGTATCTAAGACCAGTTAGGATCTTCACCCAAAGTGCTGTCAACATAGTCACAGAATGCCTATTGTTAAGAAGTGACAACTTCCATCAGAATGGCAACTATTGGTCCACAAAATGGATGAATGGATGGGAATTATCTACGTGGGTTAAAAACAAAAATAAAGAGTTGGTCTTTATTTATCAATTTCATTGCAACATTGATAAGGGACGAAAAAGACCTAAGTCCTTGACTTTCTGAACTCGAGGAAAGATTTTAAAAATTCCTTGTAAAAATGTATGATCACACTCAGACTATTGAAACCATTTTAGTTGGGAACAAAGTTCCAAAATTGTCTAGATAGTGACAAAGAAGCCAAGAAAATAGGAAAGAAACAAAAAGAGAGCAAAAGAGTCAGCTTCAGTGTACAAGCTCCTTCTAGAAGTAGTCTGCTGGGAAAAGGAACCCCCAGCTGAATTTCCAATGTATTCCTGCGCTTGATTCAGTCACTGGTCAATGTAAAAACCAATCCTTTTGTACAACTTCTTCCAGCAACAAAAACTCCAACAGGTTGACACTACCATCATGCCTGTTCCAGACATATTTAAAAGAGAAATGATGATTTTCTTGAAAACCTACTTGCATAAAAGTTGCAAGATGGTGGAGGGATTCCCACATCCTCCTTCCTCCATCTGGCTTGAAAGTATATTTGATAAAATATGCAACAAAGCACATGATTTATAAGGGAGAGTCAAATGGATGATTTGGGAATTGATCTCTTGTTGATAGTAAACTTCATATTCACTCGGTGTGACCTTTTTAAAACAAAATGTGGAGCTGAGGCATGAATCTGCCACAACAATTGTAAAGCAAACATACACACTCCCCTTCACATGCCCCCCCTTCCACACACACCTAGGCACACACAGAGATCAGCATAGCAGATCATGAACACCTTGGAAAAGACTGAAATGCTAAATGCCTCTCTTGATGGGCAAAAGAGCTGGTGCAGTAATTCAAATGCCTGGTACAAAAATTCTGTTTAATATTTAGCTCCTATTTAAAACACAGCTTTTCATTTCATTCTATTTACAGAATATTTTCATTTCATTTGTTTCTTTAAAATTACTTAGTTCTCACCTGTTGTATGTCTAGGAATATTTTCTTCCAAAAATAGAAAAAAATAGATGATATCTTTTCAGCAGAAAACATTGGTTGATACAATTTTAAACCATCATGATATGGAAGAATTCTTCTGTCCCTCTCGAAGGTGGAAGAAGCATTTGGATCACAGATCTTCTACAATGAAATACTTGACATGTTTAAGATGCTTTCAATCAATTTTGATCGTCAATTGCTTATTCATTGTAAACAGTAATTTTTCAGTGAAGGGAAAGTGTGTGTGGTATATCTACATGATGTGTTCAAAGCCAGTTCCTACTAATGGCCAGGCTGAATTCCAGTAAATAATGTCCCGAATGATATTTTGCCGCCTTCTTTGGCACTTCATGAAATCTTACCCCGATGAAGTGCTGAAACACAGAGATTTTCTCTTAGAGAGTGTCTCATGTTGTAACCCATCCCATGGATTTTATGCTGTAATTCTTATCTCTTTTAAAATTTACTATCTTCTGTACAGTTTTCATGAAACTTTCTGTTACAGTAGTGAATAGCACAGATAAATGTCATTTTGTACAACTTTGAATTTACCCCAAGAGCTGAGAGAAAACTTGCTCCTATACTTCAACCCTAGTTTCTTCTATAGTCCAACTTTGTTTCTCTACCATCAAGCTTCTCCTTTGTTGCTGCTCCAAGCCCCGTCCAAGGTGACCTTGAATACTTTCAGGGATGGGACACCCACAACTTCTCTGGGCAACCTGTTCCAGTGTTCCAGCACTCCCACAGTAAAAAAGGACTTCCTTTCATCTAATATGTGTAGGAAATTGTGGAAGGGGCTAGCAGCGGGCCTGTTAGCTAAAGGAGCGAGAAGTAAGAAGAAGAAGAAGCTGATAAGGAGCTTTCTCCAAGGCCGTAACCAAGGAGATCGAGAGAAGGACGATAAGAACATTCTTCAGCTGGATGAAGCATTTTTACAAAGTCAGGTGGAGTCAGTGTAACTTTTCACCAATGGCATGGTATTGAATTATTGTGGCCAATAGCTAAGGTAGAGGAAGGGTAAACAACTGAAAAGTGTATAAAAGATCAGCCATTTTCATTAACAAACTGTTGCCAAGTGTTGCTAACTGAGACTGCTTGTGGTCTCTGCTTTATGTCGTGACCGCCTCGACTGCGACATTTTAGAGACGCCGACGTGATAAGAACAAAGTCGGTGGGGGCCCATACGGGGTCCTAGCAATTGGTAACCGTGACCCACTGGGACGTAGTGGGGGAGGCGGCGTTGGTGCAGCTGAGAGTGGCAGGTGGAAGCCACAGGGAGGTCCGGACCTGATTCCCTTCAATCAAGACACCTGGAAGTAGGTGAGCCACCAACTAGTAATAATGGGACAAAATTTATCTAAAGAGGAAGAAAGTGTTCTGTCTACATGGAAAGTTTTGTTAAGAAATGAGGGAATTAATACGTCAGACTATGAGCTTCGTAATATATTGCTGTGGGCTAAATCACAGAATTTTGGCACTGATCCCAAAACAGCATTTAGTGTTAAGGCATGGAAGAAAGTCGGGGACAGACTATGGCAAGTTATTCGAGTGAGAGATAAAACAGCTGTTGATTTAGCAGTAACCTGGAACTCGCTCTTTGAGGCTTTAAAGGAATGGAGAATAGAGAGAGAAACGGAGCAAGATGCGGACGAAGAGTCGGGGCTGATATCTGACGGGGGGGCTGAGGTAGAAGGGGGCTCTGATGGGGAACTTGGTGAAGAAAGTTCGGATGCCATGGGAGTTACCCGGCATGCTGCCAGAGCTTCTGGGAAAGCTGCCAAAGCTTCCGGGAAGGCTGCCAGAGCTTTTGGGCTGGGTGCCAAGGCTTCTGGGAAAGCTGCCAAAGCTTCTGGGAAAGCTGCCAAGGCTTCTGGGTGTAGGGGCCTGAGTTAACTTATGTATTGTAAATATATGTATGGCAGTGAAAGATCTTTGTATTGTATTAGTGACCCTGCCCTGATTCTAGTTATTGTAAATGGGCTGCAGCTGTGATGTCCTTGATTGGGCAGCAGCTGTAGCCCATGGAGGTAACTGAGATAAAAGGGGGCGGGGTGGTCAGGGAGAGCCTTGGAGAGGAGCCCTGACCGAGAAGCAACAACACCACTGCTGGGAAGATCTGCCGTGAGAAAACCACCCAGAAGGTATGAGACTCGGGAAATATAATTATACAACAATATGAATACAACATCTGGGAAAGCTGCCAAAACTTCTGGGCAACCTGCCCTAGCCTCTTCTTATCAGACTCCTAAGCCTCCTTATCTCACACCTGCACAGCAGCTCAAGATGGTGCCTGTATATACTACACCGCTACGCCAGTTAGCTGAAATGTCTTTAGCAGAGAGAAAGGTCCAGCCATCTGCCCCCCCGCTTCCCTCCTCTCTGGTCCAGCCGTCTGCCCCCCCGCTCCCCTCTGAGATGCTTGAACAACCTGCAAGGCCATATCCTCCTTTACCTGACAGTGACAATAACAGTGAGTCAAGTGATGAGTCGCCCGCAGTAACACCTGAGTTGGGGCAGGGAGCTCTGGTTTCTTCATCTCCTAAGACCTCTAGTCTTACTGCCCCATGGACTTTGCCTCCATGCCAAGTCACTGTGCTTCCTTGACACCCTCAGGAGTTTTGGGAATTTGTTAGGAGGAAAGCAGTTGAAGAAAAGAACTGGGACATCATAGAAAGGTTAGGTGCTCCAAGAGTACCTCAGGAGAACAGTGCCATTGCAAATGTTGCTTGTGATAACCCTATGGCTTTTCCAGTTTTCAAAGCAGTTCCTGGAACAGGACAGAACGACAGTCATCATGTCTTCGCCTGGAGGGTTGTGCAAGACCTCCAATCAAAAGTAGCTCAATATGGTATTAATTCCTCAGAGGTAATGCAATTAATACGTGTGATTAATGCAGATTTGCTTGCACCTTATGACATCACTCATCTTGCTACAATTCTATTCCAGCCAGTACAATATGGTGTATTTCAAGAAACTTGGAGGCGAGTGGCTGAGCGCACTGCTTTATCAAATATGCAGTTGCCTCAACACGACCCTCGTCATGCTGTGGGTGTTGATGCCCTAATGGGCACTGGGCCTTTTGCTAATCCAGATTTACAGGCAAGGTGGGATCCTTCGATTTTGGCACAAGCTCAGCAAATTGGCATGAGTGCTTTAACTAAAACAATGGAAATGGCAGCTCCAAAACAGAAATATGTTACTATACAACAAGGAACAAGAGAACCATTTTTGCAGTTTGCAGAAAAATTTGCTGCCGCTATTGAGAAACAAGTAGATGATGAAACTTTGCGAGACAAATTGTGTGTACAATTGGCTAAAGAAAATGCAAACCCAGATTGCAGAAAGATTATTGATACTTTGCCTGGGGAACCCACCTTGTCTGAGATGGTTACTGCTTGCTCAAAAGTTGGTTCAGTCGAGCATAAAATGGCAGCTCTTGCTGCAGTGTTAAGACCTTCAGCGAAGTGTTATAATTGTGGACAACAAGGGCACGTAAAGTCACAGTGCTAGAAGAAGTTGAATTACCCCTAGCACACAAATTTGTTAACAGGATAGATCCCTCTGTTGGTGTTCAATTGTTTATTTTGAAAGACCATGAAATACCATGTGGAATACTGTGTCAATGGAATGATAATTGGGAAGATCAGTTGCATATTCTGGAATGGATATTTTTATCTTTCAGATCTCGGAAAACAGCTCCAGGACTTTATGAGCTCTTTGCAGATATTATCATCAAGGGTCGCAGGCGTTGTCATGAGATTTTGGGACAGGACCCTGTGACCATTGTGATACCTGTGCAACAGTGGTATTTTGAATGGTGCTTTCAAAATAATCATGAATTGCAATCTGCCTTATCTTGTTTTACAGGTCAAATCTCATATCACTTGCCTTCTCATCCTGTTCTAACACTGACTAAAGAGATTCCTTTTGAAGGCAAGCAAATTTGTTCTCCTGTTCCAGTGGAAGGTATAACGGTTTTTACAGATGGGTCCGGGAAAACCGGAAAAGCAGCTGTGGCTTGGAGAAAGGATGATCACTGGGAATATCAGACAGTGATTCAGCAGGGATCTCCTCAATTGGTTGAACTTTCTGCTGTTCTTTTGGCTTTTATTTTGTTTCCGGGTTCTGTAAATATAGTTACTGATTCAGTTTATGTTGCAAATTTGGTTAAGCATTTAGATCAAGCAGTGTTGTATAATATTCAAGAAAAACCATTGTTTACTATATTAGTGAAGTTGTGGACAGTTATTGGTGCTCAAAAACATTCTTACTTTATCATGCACATTCGCAGCCATACATCATACCATTGCTGAAGGCAATGCCTATGTAGACTCTTTAGTAGCTGCTGCTGCAATCAAAACTGTACCCAATGTGTTGCAGCAGGCAATTTTATCCCATCAATTTTTTCATCAGAGTGCTCAAGCTTTACAGCAGCAATTCAAATTGTCTACTGCTGAAGCAAAATCTATTCTTTCCTCTTGTCCCGACTGTCACATGATTCATGTCACTCAGTATTATGGTACCAACCCTAGAGGTCTTTCTGCATTAGAAGAATGGCAAACTGATGTTACAAAAATGCCAGAATTTGGTCGCTTTAAGTATGTGCATGTTTCAGTTGATACTTTTTCTCACGCAATGGTTGCTTCAGCATTCACAGGAGAGAAAACTCGAGATGCTATTCGTCATTTTTATCATGCCTTTTCTATTCTAGGTGTTCCATGTCATGTAAAAACAGATAACGGCCCAGCATATGCTTCACAGAAAATGCAGGCATTCTTTCGTGCTTGGGGCATTGAGCATTCAACAGGTATTCCACATGTCCCCACGGGCCAAGCAATTATTGAAAGAGCTCACGGACTTCTTAAACGTCAGGTTTAAAAACAAAAAGGGGGAATTCAACAGGAGTCACCTCAAGTGAGATTAGATAAAGCTGTTTATGTGTTAAACTTCTTGCATCCCCTACCTGACTCACAGTTATCTCCAATCTTTTGCCATTTTTCTTCTTGGAATTCTAAGCAACCAAATTTCCATAGAAATGTCAAGTTATGGGTCAAGGATTTGATTACTGGTATATGGTCTGGTCCAGTGGAACTGGTAACCTGGGGAAGGGGTTATGCTTGTGTTTTGACAGATAATGGTCCTCGATGGGTTCCTGCTCGCTGTGTTAAACCTTACCTAGAGTGTGCGGGAAAGGACAGGATCAATGGCTCCGCAGCTGAAGCAGAACGTGCGGATGACACTGGCTAAGACCATACATCAGTACTTAAAGATGGATGAAGGAAGAATGGGAATATTGTTGATGGTTGTGATTGTGATTTTGTGTGTCCCCTCTCTGCTTGGGTTTTTGCAAAGGGCCCTGCAAAAATACATAGCAGCTGTATTTACAGGTCAAAAACAAAAAGGGGGAATTGTGGAAGGGGCTAGCAGCGGGCCTGTTAGCTAAAGGAGTGAGAAGTAAGAAGAAGAAGAAGCTGATAAGGAGCTTTCTCCAAGGCCGTAACCAAGGAGATCGAGAGAAGGACGATAAGAACATTCTTCAGCTGGATGAAGCATTTTTAGAAAGTCAGGTGGAGTCAGTGTAACTTTTAACCAATGGCATGGTATTGAATTATTGTGGCCAATAGCTAAGGTAGAGGAAGGGTAAACAACTGAAAAGTGTATAAAAGATCAGCCATTTTCATTAATAAACTGTTGCCAAGTGTTGCTAACTGAGACTGCTTGTGGTCTCTGCTTTATGTCGTGACCGCCTCGACTGCGACAGGAAATCATAAATCTAGGCATAGAAACTTGGAGTGCAAATTTGAAATTCTTTGGATTTGAAGCACATTTTATATGAATACTGACTTACAGATGACTAAAAGATGTTGATGGGCATTTGAGCTGACAAGTTTTGAAAAAGTGCACTGAAATTAAAATTGAAACCACTAAAATTAAAAACTCCTTGCCATTTTCTTTTTCCTCTCCTATTCAAAATTGCATATGTCAGATATCAGTGCTTCATGCAAACCTCTCAGATGCTCTCAGAGAAAAAGCTTTTCTTTCAGACTAAGTTGCGGTTGACATAGAACACTAGCAGGAGTGAAAGTTTTTCTGGGCATCGGGGCAGCACCTTCTCCTTGGATTTGTGTGCAGAATGCATTTTATCCAAACTGGAAAATAGATCCCAGCTCTGTTCTATTCATCATTAATACTTCATCAGGCCTGAAGATTCTGTGAAAAGTAGCGTGTGGACCTTGAAGATAGCGCATGTGAAACAGATGAGAGGTGATAGAGAAGCTGAGGGAGAGAAGAAAGAGCATATGGCTGAAACCAGAAAGTATTTCTTTACGTGATCATGGAAGATTGCAGGAGCCACTTGGTGCTATCAAACCAGCCCGACTTGGTACGGGTGCCACCTTGGGTCTGGGAGCCATCTTGCATATCGTGGATTTTAAGGAGCCAGCCGGCCACTCCTAGCAACACACCCCCAAACACAAACCTCACCCCATTTCTCGGGCAAACAAAACTCAGCTGCCCCGCTTCTGGATGGCAGATTGCAGGAGCCACTTGGTACTATCAAACCAGCCCGACTTGGAACAGGTGCCACCTTGGGTCTGGGAACCATCCTGCGTATTGTGGATTGTCAGGAGCCAGCTGACCACTCTCGGCCACACACCCCAACCAAAAACAACGGCCCGTTTCCCTGGCAAAAAAAACTCAGCTGCCCAGCTTCTGGATGGCAGATTGCAGGAGGCACTTGACACTGTCAAACCAGCCCGACTTGGCACTGGTGCCACCATGGGTCTGGGAACCATGCTGCGTATCATGGATTTTCAGGTGCCAGCCGGCCACTCCCAGCCACAGGCCCCCAAATGCAAACAACAGTCCTTTTCTCTGGCAAACAAAACTCAGGTGCCCCGCTTCTGGATGGCAGATTGCAGGAGCCACTTGGTACTATCAAATCAGCCCAACTTGGCACTGGTGCCACCTTGGGTCTGGGAACCATCCTGCCTATCGTGGATTTTAAGGAGCCAACCGGCTCCTCCCAGCCACAGGCCCCCAAAAAAACCACGGCCCTTTTTTCTGGAAAACAAAACTTAGCTGCCCCGCTTCTGGATGGCAGATTGCAGGAGCCACTTGGTACTATCAAACCAGCCCGACTTGGCACTGGTGCCACCTTGGGTCTGGGAACCATCCTGCGTATCGTGGATTCTAAGGAGCCAGCCGGCCACTCCCAGCCACAGGCCCCCAAACAAAAACAACGGCGCTTTTCCCTGGAAAACAAAACTCGCCTGCCAACTTTTTGATGGCAGATTGCAGGAGCCACTTGGTACTATCAAACCAGCCCAACTTGGCACTGGTGCCACCATGGGTCTGGTAACCATCCTGCCTATCGTGGATTTTCAGGGGCCAGCCGGCCACTCTCAGCCATAGGCCCCCAGACACAAACGTCGGCCCGTTTCCCTGGCAAACAAAACTCAGCTGCCCCGCTTCTGGATGGCAGATTGAAGGAGCCTCTTGGTACTATCAAACCAGCCCGACTTGGCACTGGTGCCACCTTGGGTCTGGTTACCATCCTGCGTAACGTGCATTTTAAGGAGCCAGCTGCCACTCACAGCCATATGCACCCAAACAAAACCCACGGCCCTTTTCTCTGGCAAAAAAAACTCAGCTGCCCCGCTTCTGGATGGCAGATTGCAGGAGCCACTTGGTACTATCAAACCAGCCCGACTTGGCACTGGTGCCACCTTCGGTCTGATAACCATCCTGCGTATTGTGGATTGTCAGGAGCCAGCCGATCACTGTCGGCCACAGACCCCAATCAAAAACAACGTCCCGTTTCCCTGGCAAAAAAAACTCAGCTGCCCCGCTTCTGGATGGTAGATTGCAGGAGGCACTTGGTACTATCAAACCAGCCCGACTTGGCACTGGTGCAACCTTGGGTCTGGAAACCGTCCTGCCTATCGTGGATTTTAAGGAGCCAGCCGGCCACTCCCAGCCACAGGCCCCCAAACACAAACAATGGCGCTTTTCCCTGGAAAACAAAACTCAGCTTCCAACTTTTTGATGGCAGATTGCAGGAGCCACTTGGTACGATCAAACCAGCCCAACTTGGCACTGGTGCCACCATGGGTCTAGGAACCATCCTGCCTGTCGTGGATTCTAAGGAGCCAGCCGGCCACTCCCAGCCTTATGCCCTCAAAAACAAACCACGGTTCTTTTCTCTGGCAAACAAAACTCGCCTACCAACTTTTTGATGGCAGATTGCAGGAGCCACTTGGTACTATCAAACCAGCCCAACTTGGCACTGCTGCCACCATGGGTCTGGGAACCATCATGCCTATCGTAGCTTTTCAGGAGCCAGCCGGTCACTCCCAGCCATATGCCCCCAAACACAACCCACGGCCCTTTTCTCTGGCAAAAAAAACTCAGCTACCGCGCTTCTGGATGGCAGATTGCAGGAGCCACAACGTACTATCAAACCAGCCCGACTTGGCACTGGTGCCACCTTGGCTCTGGGAACCATCCTGCCTATCGTAGCTTTTCAGGAGCCAGCTGGTCACTCCCAGCCATAGGCCCCCGGACAAAAACCTCGGCCCGTTTCCCTGGTAAACAAAATTAAGCCGCCCCGCTTCTGGATGGCAGATTGCAGGAGCCACTTGGTACTATCAAACCACCCCAACTTGGCACTGGTGCCACCTTGAGTCTGGTAACCATCCTGTGTATCGTGGATTCTAAGGAGCCAGCCGGCCACTCCCAGCCACAGGCCCCCAAACACAAACAACGGCGCTTTTCCCTGGAAAACAAAACTCGCCTGCCAACTTTTTGATGGCAGATTGCAGGAGCAACTTGGAACTATCAAACCAGCCCAACTTGGCACTGGTGCCACCATGGGTCTGGTAACCATCCTGCCTATCGTAGCTTTTCAGGAGCCAGCCGGTCACTCCCAGCCATAGGCCCCCAGACACAAACCTCGGCCCGTTTCCCTGGCAAACAAAACTAAGCTGCCCCGCTTCTGGATGGCAGATTGCAGGAGCTACTTAGTACTATCAAACCAGCCCGACTTGGCACTAGTGCCACCTTGGCTCTGGGAACCATCCTGCGTATCGTGGATTCTAAGGACCAGCCGGCCACTCCCAGCCACACACCTCCAAACACAAAACTCGGCCCATATCTCTGGCAAACAAAACTCAGCTGCCCCGCTTCTGGATGGCAGTTTTCAGGAGCCACTTGGGACTATCAAACCAGCCCAACTTGGCACTGGTGCCACCTTGGATCTGGGAACCATCCTGCGTATTGTGGATTGTCAGGAGCCAGCCGACCACTCTCGGCCACAGACCCCAATCAAAAACAACGGCCCGTTTCCCAGGCAAAAAAACTCAGCTGCCCCGCTTCTGGATGGCAGATTGCAGGAGGCACTTGACACTGTCAAACCAGCCCGACTTGGCACTGGTGCCACCTTGGGTCTGGGAACCATGCTGCGTATCATGGATTTTCAGGAGCCAGCCGGCCACGGCCAGCCAGAGGCCCCCAAACGCAAACCACAGCCCTTTTCTCTGGCAAACAAAACTCAGGTTGTTGAAGTGAGGGGAGAACGACCCTCCTGTGATGCATCGAACTCAATTTATTGATCGATCAGTCAGCTTAAATAATAGTGTTAACGAACTTCATGCATATTCTGAAATACAGGTTTATGATAGGCTAACAGAGAAAACTCTAACCACACCTTTTGTTTTACTACACCGTTGATTGTTTACACAAAACAAAACCAGTGTTCTCACTGTGTTATGAACGGTTCCCAAAACTTCCACATCTGTTCTCAGGGTGCCATCTTTTCCCAGAGAGAGTGTTACACTTGTTATGGGAAGACTGCCTGAGAACTTTATTGTTTATACAATGATGCCTGAAAGAGTCTAATTGTTTATAGAAGTCAGGCTCGGAACTGCTTTGGAACTGCTTTGCAACTACCTTTTACTTTTCTCTCAATTGCATGGCTTCATGGCCTTTTTCTTTAAGCCATGCCTGAACTAAACTCCCGACATTTCCCCCGCTTTTTTCTTTTTGAGAAAGGAAGTTAGTTTGCCAGGTTTTCTCTATCATCCTACTAACCATCCTTTGAATACAGCTACAAAAACAAGGTAATATAAGTAAAAGCAATAAGAGTACACCTAATATCCCTATAGCATATATTACAAGGTTTCTTAGCCATGGTCCCAGTCCTAAGCTTTTAAGCCACTCATCAATACCTAATCCTTCTTCTTCCTTAAGTTTGTTGAATCCTAGCCGTAGCTCTTCTAACTTAGCATGAATAGATACAGAATGATCAGATAAGTTCATGCAACACATCCCTTCAAACTCCTCACACCCATGGCCTTGTGCTAATAGTAAGAAATTCTATGGCAGCTCTATTTTGCAGAACAGCGTGATTAACACTCTGTACATCTGAAGTTAACATATCTAATATCTGTGAAGTTTTATTCAATTCACCCTTAGCCCAACCTATTTGTTTTGCTAGAGTCAATGCTTTGCTGGCAGCACCCCACGGTAGGAGAGCTGAAACCATCACTTGCTTAAATTTACTCCAGAACCATGGATCTCCTATTTGACTACAGTCTAAATTATGTAAGCTACGCTTTTGCCTGCTTATGACTTAATTGCATTAGCACAGATATATTAGGGTGGAATAGTGATAACTTGCCTAAATAACAAGGTCCACCCTGAGGCTGAGCAGGTATACCATTCCAGGCTCTATCTCCACAAATTAGAAATATACCCGTAGGTAATTTCTTAGGTGTTATGATGCTAGAGCCTTTACAATGATTGTAGAGTTGTTTAGACACTATGTTTGGCTTTAGAGCTGAATCCAGGGTAGCCCACGTTTGTGTATGTTGATTCATCTTTTGAGGATTAGAATAATCAGAGCTAAACCACCCACCGTCGGAAGTGCTGGTCATGCTAGCATTTGCACTCCCGAAAAGCTCCAATTCCTCAGGTGGAGAATGCAAAGGAATATTTAGTGATTGAATTAACAGGCATTGACGGTAGCCGTCACTCTGACTGGCAGTATACCCTTTAGGCAATTTAATATTTACCATACTGTGCATACATAAGGCACGGTTATTAATAAGACTGCAGAATTCTTGAGGAGACCATACTGGAAGCCCTACCAAACATGTTCGAAAAGGGTTAGTAACTCCTCCAAGGCTGAAACAAAGCGATGTCTGATTAATCTGCCTAGCAAGTGTTAACCATACATTATCTCTAGATTGACTAAAATGTGTTACCTTTAATTCTTCAGCTACCACTACACCAAGTAATATAATAAAAGTAAACCTCACTTTTCTGTTTTTACTTTGACCTTCTTTTTCTTATAACTGTTTTTAACCTTACTGTTCCTGAGACCTGAAGACCACACCTTTGTAACCTTCTAATGCAGTTATCTAATGCCTGATTGGGATCTCCTTTTATAGGCCCTACAACGGAATGTTGTGTTAAAGGCACCAGTTTTTTACACCTTACAGAGGTTATATATGATGCACTTTGAGCTTTAATCCTTTTCAAAATACACTGTACCTCCCACCGATAATAAGCCAAGATTTTCTGCTCATGCGATTCATAAAGATCTAAAGCTGAGGCAGTGTTTAGTCCTGTTTCATTCCGTAGTGCCCACTCCCAATTATGTTCCCAGTTATGTCTATAATTACAGGTATTACACCATAAACGAAAAAGTGACAACTGATCCACCCAAAAGGTCCTGTCACAACCCCCACAACACAGTGCAACCCAAGCAGCACAATGTGGGCTGTGACATTCAAGGCAGTTCTCTTTTGCCGGTCCTTTTATATGGAAAGATGATAATGATTCAATAATGTCAATCAGTTCCCTGGTCGTCCGGCAACGGCGTGTTATCCCAAAGGGTTAAACGCACCCCCAGCTGAGCCACTATGTCCGGCCTTATCAGGCATTGCAAGATAGGTGGTAATTGGACTAAGAAAAGACAGCTGTTAGCTGCTTTCATTCATGTGAACCTGGAGAGGAGGTGAACGGCAAGTCTGAAAACAATCCTTTTTGTCCTTGAGATTTTCACATCCACCCCTTCCCTGGGCCTCTCAGAAAAGTTCAAAATCAGTTTTACAGTCTGTAATCCTTTAGTCATTTGGCTGAAATGGCATCAGCTGGGCGATTCTCAGTCCTTTGTTGATTTGGAGTGGTGAGAAAATAGTATACACTTAAAGCACTTAAAATATTTAACTTAGCAGACTTATTTGTAAATTAACATAACTTAACTGGCTTCAAAATTCTATGGGCTAGCTGTGTTACACTCTTTGCAACATAAGAATAGGCAATTCTAATAATTAAATAGTATTTTCAGCTAGCAAGGTTTCTCTGAAGTTCACAACAACACTTTGCACACAAGCCATAAAATAAACGCCTATCGTAAAAGCATAAATCTATCTAACATCACTTAAACTTAATAGCACTTAAACTTAAAATATTTAAACTTAAAATATTTAAACTTAATAGATCTTAACATTACTTAAACTTATCTTTACTTAAACTTAATAGATTTTTAAATCAACAGAACTTACATGTAAAATCTCTTAATTCTAATAAAACTTAACTATAAGAAAACTTAACTGACTTTAAATAACAGACTTATTTGTAAATAATGTAAGATCAAACTTAACAGAATCTAACTTAACCTAAACCTAATATAATTTAAACAGAATCTAGCTTTATTTAAACTTAATAACACTTAAACTTAACAGGAGATCAACTTAACAAAACTAAACCTTAACAGTATTTAACATTTAACGGCACTTAATAGATAATTCAACTTAAACTACTTAGCAACGGATAAAACTTACTATAGAAATAAAATATAGCATTTACTATAACTTACTTACAGGCCTGATTCTAAAATATTAAGCTAAAATAACTTTCTTCATGTGTTTGCTATAGCATTTCTATACCAAAAAGCACACTCACAACATCTCACTCATACAATCAATCCAACACATCTTAACATTTTTAAACTTTTCAAAATATAATTTTAGAGTCTGATGTTCCACTGACTGAACCATCCGGGCTTCTGATGTTAAAGTTTTTGTTAATGCAGGTGATTTCAAGACAGCATAACCAATGCCGAGCCAAATCGGCCGAAATTTGACCCATGCATACAGTACACTGATTCCTGTTTCATAGTCTCTGCCAGGAAGAACAAAAGTGCCTTTAACTTTCCTTGTTTACCATCACTTGTTTCTTAATTTCAACAGGGATCTTTTCCTTTTGTTGACAAAAGTTACATCCATTAGGCTGTTAGGTCCTAGACCGAGGCATCCATTAGGCTGTTAGGTCTTAAACTGAAGTTTTTGCCGGCTGTGGGGGGAGGGAGAAACTCTCCCGCTGCAAAAAGCGCTCCAGTCCCGCGGCGCGTGTGTCGGAGCGGGCGAAAACCCCCCCGCTGCGCTCGGCTCTCTGTTTACTCGCCGGCAGGCTGACTCCGCTGCAGGCACCGCTGCACCCGCGGCTCCCCCCGCGGCAGCTTCGCTCTCTCCCGGGGCGGCGCGGCTCGGCTCCCGCGGCGGCGGCGGCGGCTCGGCTCTCCCCTCCGCTGCCTCCGCTCCCGCGTCGCTCGCCGCGGCTGCTCGCCATGGCGGAGCGCCCGTGCCGAGTTCGGAGTAGCACAGCCTCGCAAGCTCCACGAGCTGCGGCCGCTGTCTTGCACTCAGAGAGATAGTAAAATAGTCCACCATATATCACTCGCCTGCTTAGCTTCTTGGCAGTTTTACCACTCTCTAAAGCAGCCTCTGACAATAAATCACCGAATTCACGCAATTCCGTTAACTCGTAAACTGTGTGGGGATTCACGAAGACTCCCCATTCCAGACCATAAGCCAAAAGACCTTGCAATTCCTTCCGTAAGTCTATTCCCTTAATTTGCCTTTTTTGCAAAAACATAATAAAAAGTTCATATGTGGCTTGCCTTTCCATACCTCTTTTAAGTGCGCACTTTTACCTAGCAGCGTTTTCCAGGCATCGGCCACACGTATCAGCTGGACCCATCTACTATGGTCGCCAGGGCACGGCGCGTATCGGCGGCTTTTTCCCTCCGCTTTGGTTTCGCGCTTATTTGCCGCTCCCGCTGCTTCGGAGCCTGAACCAGTCCTCACTTCTCGTGGTGTTCGCAATCCCCGTGGTGGTCGCGATCGTCGTGTCCGCTATCACGTCCGGGTGGTCACCATTTGTTGAAGTGAGGGGAGAACGACCATCCTGTGATGCATCGAACTCAATTTATTGATCGATCAGTCAGCTTAAATAATAGTGTTAACGAACTTCATGCATATTCTGAAATACAGGTTTATGATAGGCTAACAGAGAAAACTCTAACCACACCTTTTGTTTTACTACACCGTTGATTGTTTACACAAAACAAAACCAGTGTTCTCACTGTGTTATGAACGGTTCCCAAAACTTCCACATCTGTTCTCAGGGTGCCATCTTTTCCCAGAGAGAGTGTTACACTTGTTATGGGAAGACTGCCTGAGAACTTTATTGTTTATACAATGATGCCTGAAAGAGTCTAATTGTTTATAGAAGTCAGGCTGGGAACTGCTTTGGAACTGCTTTGCAACTACCTTTTACTTTTCTCTCAATTGCATGGCTTCATGGCCTTTTTCTTTAAGCCATGCCTGAACTAAACTCCCGACATTTCCCCCGCTTTTTTCTTTTTGAGAAAGGAAGTTAGTTTGCCAGGTTTTCTCTATCATCCTACTAACCATCCTTTGAATACAGCTACAAAAACAAGGTAATATAAGTAAAAGCAATAAGAGTACACCTAATATCCCTATAGCATATATTACAAGGTTTCTTAGCCATGGTCCCAGTCCTAAGCTTTTAAGCCACTCATCAATACCTAATCCTTCTTCTTCCTTAAGTTTGTTGAATCCTAGCCGTAGCTCTTCTAACTTAGCATGAATAGATACAGAATGATCAGATAAGTTCATGCAACACATCCCTTCAAACTCCTCACACCCATGGCCTTGTGCTAATAGTAAGAAATTCTATGGCAGCTCTATTTTGCAGAACAGCGTGATTAACACTCTGTACATCTGAAGTTAACATATCTAATATCTGTGAAGTTTTATTCAATTCACCCTTAGCCCAACCTATTTGTTTTGCTAGAGTCAATGCTTTGCTGGCAGCACCCCGCGGTAGGAGAGCTGAAACCATCACTTGCTTAAATTTACTCCAGAACCATGGATCTCCTATTTGACTACAGTCTAAATTATGTAAGCTACGCTTTTGCCTGCTTATGACTTAATTGCATTAGCACAGATATATTAGGGTGGAATAGTGATAACTTGCCTAAATAACAAGGTCCACCCTGAGGCTGAGCAGGTATACCATTCCAGGCTCTATCTCCACAAATTAGAAATATACCCGTAGGTAATTTCTTAGGTGTTATGATGCTAGAGCCTTTACAATGATTGTAGAGTTGTTTAGACACTATGTTTGGCTTTAGAGCTGAATCCAGGGTAGCCCACGTTTGTGTATGTTGATTCATCTTTTGAGGATTAGAATAATCAGAGCTAAACCACCCACCGTCGGAAGTGCTGGTCATGCTAGCATTTGCACTCCCGAAAAGCTCCAATTCCTCAGGTGGAGAATGCAAAGGAATATTTAGTGATTGAATTAACAGGCATTGACGGTAGCCGTCACTCTGACTGGCAGTATACCCTTTAGGCAATTTAATATTTACCATACTGTGCATACATAAGGCACGGTTATTAATAAGACTGCAGAATTCTTGAGGAGACCATACTGGAAGCCCTACCAAACATGTTCGAAAAGGGTTAGTAACTCCTCCAAGGCTGAAACAAAGCGATGTCTGATTAATCTGCCTAGCAAGTGTTAACCATACATTATCTCTAGATTGACTAAAATGTGTTACCTTTAATTCTTCAGCTACCACTACACCAAGTAATATAATAAAAGTAAACCTCACTTTTCTGTTTTTACTTTGACCTTCTTTTTCTTATAACTGTTTTTAACCTTACTGTTCCTGAGACCTGAAGACCACACCTTTGTAACCTTCTAATGCAGTTATCTAATGCCTGATTGGGATCTCCTTTTATAGGCCCTACAACGGAATGTTGTGTTAAAGGCACCAGTTTTTTACACCTTACAGAGGTTATATATGATGCACTTTGAGCTTTAATCCTTTTCAAAATACACTGTACCTCCCACCGATAATAAGCCAAGATTTTCTGCTCATGCGATTCATAAAGATCTAAAGCTGAGGCAGTGTTTAGTCCTGTTTCATTCCGTAGTGCCCACTCCCAATTATGTTCCCAGTTATGTCTATAATTACAGGTATTACACCATAAACGAAAAAGTGACAACTGATCCACCCAAAAGGTCCTGTCACAACCCCCACAACACAGTGCAACCCAAGCAGCACAATGTGGGCTGTGACATTCAAGGCAGTTCTCTTTTGCCGGTCCTTTTATATGGAAAGATGATAATGATTCAATAATGTCAATCAGTTCCCTGGTCGTCCGGCAACGGCGTGTTATCCCAAAGGGTTAAACGCACCCCCAGCTGAGCCACTATGTCCGGCCTTATCAGGCATTGCAAGATAGGTGGTAATTGGACTAAGAAAAGACAGCTGTTAGCTGCTTTCATTCATGTGAACCTGGAGAGGAGGTGAACGGCAAGTCTGAAAACAATCCTTTTTGTCCTTGAGATTTTCATATCCACCCCTTCCCTGGGCCTCTCAGAAAAGTTCAAAATCAGTTTTACAGTCTGTAATCCTTTAGTCATTTGGCTGAAATGGCATCAGCTGGGCGATTCTCAGTCCTTTGTTGATTTGGAGTGGTGAGAAAATAGTATACACTTAAAGCACTTAAAATATTTAACTTAGCAGACTTATTTGTAAATTAACATAACTTAACTGGCTTCAAAATTCTATGGGCTAGCTGTGTTACACTCTTTGCAACATAAGAATAGGCAATTCTAATAATTAAATAGTATTTTCAGCTAGCAAGGTTTCTCTGAAGTTCACAACAACACTTTGCACACAAGCCATAAAATAAACGCCTATCGTAAAAGCATAAATCTATCTAACATCACTTAAACTTAATAGCACTTAAACTTAAAATATTTAAACTTAAAATATTTAAACTTAATAGATCTTAACATTACTTAAACTTATCTTTACTTAAACTTAATAGATTTTTAAATCAACAGAACTTACATGTAAAATCTCTTAATTCTAATAAAACTTAACTATAAGAAAACTTAACTGACTTTAAATAACAGACTTATTTGTAAATAATGTAAGATCAAACTTAACAGAATCTAACTTAACCTAAACCTAATATAATTTAAACAGAATCTAGCTTTATTTAAACTTAATAACACTTAAACTTAACAGGAGATCAACTTAACAAAACTAAACCTTAACAGTATTTAACATTTAACGGCACTTAATAGATAATTCAACTTAAACTACTTAGCAACGGATAAAACTTACTATAGAAATAAAATATAGCATTTACTATAACTTACTTACAGGCCTGATTCTAAAATATTAAGCTAAAATAACTTTCTTCATGTGTTTGCTATAGCATTTCTATACCAAAAAGCACACTCACAACATCTCACTCATACAATCAATCCAACACATCTTAACATTTTTAAACTTTTCAAAATATAATTTTAGAGTCTGATGTTCCACTGACTGAACCATCCGGGCTTCTGATGTTAAAGTTTTTGTTAATGCAGGTGATTTCAAGACAGCATAACCAATGCCGAGCCAAATCGGCCGAAATTTGACCCATGCATACAGTACACTGATTCCTGTTTCATAGTCTCTGCCAGGAAGAACAAAAGTGCCTTTAACTTTCCTTGTTTACCATCACTTGTTTCTTAATTTCAACAGGGATCTTTTCCTTTTGTTGACAAAAGTTACATCCATTAGGCTGTTAGGTCCTAGACCGAGGCATCCATTAGGCTGTTAGGTCTTAAACTGAAGTTTTTGCCAGCTGTGGGGGGAGGGAGAAACGCTCCCGCTGCAAAAAGCGCTCCAGTCCCGCGGCGCGTGTGTCGGAGCGGGCGAAAACCCCCCCGCTGCGCTCGGCTCTCTGTTTACTCGCCGGCAGGCTGACTCCGCTGCAGGCACCGCTGCACCCGCGGCTCCCCCCGCGGCAGCTTCGCTCTCTCCCGGGGCGGCGCGGCTCGGCTCCCGCGGCGGCGGCGGCGGCTCGGCTCTCCCCTCCGCTGCCTCCGCTCCCGCGTCGCTCGCCGCGGCTGCTCGCCATGGCGGAGCGCCCGTGCCGAGTTCGGAGTAGCACAGCCTCGCAAGCTCCACGAGCTGCGGCCGCTGTCTTGCACTCAGAGAGATAGTAAAATAGTCCACCATATATCACTCGCCTGCTTAGCTTCTTGGCAGTTTTACCACTCTCTAAAGCAGCCTCTGACAATAAATCACCGAATTCACGCAATTCCGTTAACTCGTAAACTGTGTGGGGATTCATGAAGACTCCCCATTCCAGACCATAAGCCAAAAGACCTTGCAATTCCTTCCGTAAGTCTATTCCCTTAATTTGCCTTTTTTGCAAAAACATAATAAAAAGTTCATATGTGGCTTGCCTTTCCATACCTCTTTTAAGTGCGCACTTTTACCTAGCAGCGTTTTCCAGGCATCGGCCACACGTATCAGCTGGACCCATCTACTATGGTCGCCAGGGCACGGCGCGTATCGGCGGCTTTTTCCCTCCGCTTTGGTTTCGCGCTTATTTGCCGCTCCCGCTGCTTCGGAGCCTGAACCAGTCCTCACTTCTCGTGGTGTTCGCAATCCCCGTGGTGGTCGCGATCGTCGTGTCCGCTATCACGTCCGGGTGGTCACCATTTGTTGAAGTGAGGGGAGAACGACCATCCTGTGATGCATCGAACTCAATTTATTGATCGATCAGTCAGCTTAAATAATAGTGTTAACGAACTTCATGCATATTCTGAAATACAGGTTTATGATAGGCTAACAGAGAAAACTCTAACCACACCTTTTGTTTTACTACACCGTTGATTGTTTACACAAAACAAAACCAGTGTTCTCACTGTGTTATGAACGGTTCCCAAAACTTCCACATCTGTTCTCAGGGTGCCATCTTTTCCCAGAGAGAGTGTTACACTTGTTATGGGAAGACTGCCTGAGAACTTTATTGTTTATACAATGATGCCTGAAAGAGTCCAATTGTTTATAGAAGTCAGGCTCGGAACTGCTTTGGAACTACTTTGCAACTACCTTTTACTTTTCTCTCAATTGCATGGCTTCATGGCCTTTTTCTTTAAGCCATGCCTGAACTAAACTCCCGACATTTCCCCCGCTTTTTTCTTTTTGAGAAAGGAAGTTAGTTTGCCAGGTTTTCTCTATCATCCTACTAACCATCCTTTGAATACAGCTACAAAAACAAGGTAATATAAGTAAAAGCAATAAGAGTACACCTAATATCCCTATAGCATATATTACAAGGTTTCTTAGCCATGGTCCCAGTCCTAAGCTTTTAAGCCACTCATCAATACCTAATCCTTCTTCTTCCTTAAGTTTGTTGAATCCTAGCCGTAGCTCTTCTAACTTAGCATGAATAGATACAGAATGATCAGATAAGTTCATGCAACACATCCCTTCAAACTCCTCACACCCATGGCCTTGTGCTAATAGTAAGAAATTCTATGGCAGCTCTATTTTGCAGAACAGCGTGATTAACACTCTGTACATCTGAAGTTAACATATCTAATATCTGTGAAGTTTTATTCAATTCACCCTTAGCCCAACCTATTTGTTTTGCTAGAGTCAATGCTTTGCTGGCAGCACCCCACGGTAGGAGAGCTGAAACCATCACTTGCTTAAATTTACTCCAGAACCATGGATCTCCTATTTGACTACAGTCTAAATTATGTAAGCTACGCTTTTGCCTGCTTATGACTTAATTGCATTAGCACAGATATATTAGGGTGGAATAGTGATAACTTGCCTAAATAACAAGGTCCACCCTGAGGCTGAGCAGGTATACCATTCCAGGCTCTATCTCCACAAATTAGAAATATACCCGTAGGTAATTTCTTAGGTGTTATGATGCTAGAGCCTTTACAATGATTGTAGAGTTGTTTAGACACTATGTTTGGCTTTAGAGCTGAATCCAGGGTAGCCCACGTTTGTGTATGTTGATTCATCTTTTGAGGATTAGAATAATCAGAGCTAAACCACCCACCGTCGGAAGTGCTGGTCATGCTAGCATTTGCACTCCCGAAAAGCTCCAATTCCTCAGGTGGAGAATGCAAAGGAATATTTAGTGATTGAATTAACAGGCATTGACGGTAGCCGTCACTCTGACTGGCAGTATACCCTTTAGGCAATTTAATATTTACCATACTGTGCATACATAAGGCACGGTTATTAATAAGACTGCAGAATTCTTGAGGAGACCATACTGGAAGCCCTACCAAACATGTTCGAAAAGGGTTAGTAACTCCTCCAAGGCTGAAACAAAGCGATGTCTGATTAATCTGCCTAGCAAGTGTTAACCATACATTATCTCTAGATTGACTAAAATGTGTTACCTTTAATTCTTCAGCTACCACTACACCAAGTAATATAATAAAAGTAAACCTCACTTTTCTGTTTTTACTTTGACCTTCTTTTTCTTATAACTGTTTTTAACCTTACTGTTCCTGAGACCTGAAGACCACACCTTTGTAACCTTCTAATGCAGTTATCTAATGCCTGATTGGGATCTCCTTTTATAGGCCCTACAACGGAATGTTGTGTTAAAGGCACCAGTTTTTTACACCTTACAGAGGTTATATATGATGCACTTTGAGCTTTAATCCTTTTCAAAATACACTGTACCTCCCACCGATAATAAGCCAAGATTTTCTGCTCATGCGATTCATAAAGATCTAAAGCTGAGGCAGTGTTTAGTCCTGTTTCATTCCGTAGTGCCCACTCCCAATTATGTTCCCAGTTATGTCTATAATTACAGGTATTACACCATAAACGAAAAAGTGACAACTGATCCACCCAAAAGGTCCTGTCACAACCCCCACAACACAGTGCAACCCAAGCAGCACAATGTGGGCTGTGACATTCAAGGCAGTTCTCTTTTGCCGGTCCTTTTATATGGAAAGATGATAATGATTCAATAATGTCAATCAGTTCCCTGGTCGTCCGGCAACGGCGTGTTATCCCAAAGGGTTAAACGCACCCCCAGCTGAGCCACTATGTCCGGCCTTATCAGGCATTGCAAGATAGGTGGTAATTGGACTAAGAAAAGACAGCTGTTAGCTGCTTTCATTCATGTGAACCTGGAGAGGAGGTGAACGGCAAGTCTGAAAACAATCCTTTTTGTCCTTGAGATTTTCACATCCACCCCTTCCCTGGGCCTCTCAGAAAAGTTCAAAATCAGTTTTACAGTCTGTAATCCTTTAGTCATTTGGCTGAAATGGCATCAGCTGGGCGATTCTCAGTCCTTTGTTGATTTGGAGTGGTGAGAAAATAGTATACACTTAAAGCACTTAAAATATTTAACTTAGCAGACTTATTTGTAAATTAACATAACTTAACTGGCTTCAAAATTCTATGGGCTAGCTGTGTTACACTCTTTGCAACATAAGAATAGGCAATTCTAATAATTAAATAGTATTTTCAGCTAGCAAGGTTTCTCTGAAGTTCACAACAACACTTTGCACACAAGCCATAAAATAAACGCCTATCGTAAAAGCATAAATCTATCTAACATCACTTAAACTTAATAGCACTTAAACTTAAAATATTTAAACTTAAAATATTTAAACTTAATAGATCTTAACATTACTTAAACTTATCTTTACTTAAACTTAATAGATTTTTAAATCAACAGAACTTACATGTAAAATCTCTTAATTCTAATAAAACTTAACTATAAGAAAACTTAACTGACTTTAAATAACAGACTTATTTGTAAATAATGTAAGATCAAACTTAACAGAATCTAACTTAACCTAAACCTAATATAATTTAAACAGAATCTAGCTTTATTTAAACTTAATAACACTTAAACTTAACAGGAGATCAACTTAACAAAACTAAACCTTAACAGTATTTAACATTTAACGGCACTTAATAGATAATTCAACTTAAACTACTTAGCAACGGATAAAACTTACTATAGAAATAAAATATAGCATTTACTATAACTTACTTACAGGCCTGATTCTAAAATATTAAGCTAAAATAACTTTCTTCATGTGTTTGCTATAGCATTTCTATACCAAAAAGCACACTCACAACATCTCACTCATACAATCAATCCAACACATCTTAACATTTTTAAACTTTTCAAAATATAATTTTAGAGTCTGATGTTCCACTGACTGAACCATCCGGGCTTCTGATGTTAAAGTTTTTGTTAATGCAGGTGATTTCAAGACAGCATAACCAATGCCGAGCCAAATCGGCCGAAATTTGACCCATGCATACAGTACACTGATTCCTGTTTCATAGTCTCTGCCAGGAAGAACAAAAGTGCCTTTAACTTTCCTTGTTTACCATCACTTGTTTCTTAATTTCAACAGGGATCTTTTCCTTTTGTTGACAAAAGTTACATCCATTAGGCTGTTAGGTCCTAGACCGAGGCATCCATTAGGCTGTTAGGTCTTAAACTGAAGTTTTGCCGGCTGTGGGGGGAGGGAGAAACGCTCCCACTGCAAAAAGCGCTCCAGTCCCGCGGCGCGTGTGTCGGAGCGGGCGAAAACCCCCCCGCTGCGCTCGGCTCTCTGTTTACTCGCCGGCAGGCTGACTCCGCTGCAGGCACCGCTGCACCCGCGGCTCCCCCCGCGGCAGCTTCGCTCTCTCCCGGGGCGGCGCGGCTCGGCTCCCGCGGCGGCGGCGGCGGCTCGGCTCTCCCCTCCGCTGCCTCCGCTCCCGCGTCGCTCGCCGCGGCTGCTCGCCATGGCGGAGCGCCCGTGCCGAGTTCGGAGTAGCACAGCCTCGCAAGCTCCACGAGCTGCGGCCGCTGTCTTGCACTCAGAGAGATAGTAAAATAGTCCACCATATATCACTCGCCTGCTTAGCTTCTTGGCAGTTTTACCACTCTCTAAAGCAGCCTCTGACAATAAATCACCGAATTCACGCAATTCCGTTAACTCGTAAACTGTGTGGGGATTCATGAAGACTCCCCATTCCAGACCATAAGCCAAAAGACCTTGCAATTCCTTCCGTAAGTCTATTCCCTTAATTTGCCTTTTTTGCAAAAACATAATAAAAAGTTCATATGTGGCTTGCCTTTCCATACCTCTTTTAAGTGCGCACTTTTACCTAGCAGCGTTTTCCAGGCATCGGCCACACGTATCAGCTGGACCCATCTACTATGGTCGCCAGGGCACGGCGCGTATCGGCGGCTTTTTCCCTCCGCTTTGGTTTCGCGCTTATTTGCCGCTCCCGCTGCTTCGGAGCCTGAACCAGTCCTCACTTCTCGTGGTGTTCGCAATCCCCGTGGTGGTCGCGATCGTCGTGTCCGCTATCACGTCCGGGTGGTCACCATTTGTTGAAGTGAGGGGAGAACGACCATCCTGTGATGCATCGAACTCAATTTATTGATCGATCAGTCAGCTTAAATAATAGTGTTAACGAACTTCATGCATATTCTGAAATACAGGTTTATGATAGGCTAACAGAGAAAACTCTAACCACACCTTTTGTTTTACTACACCGTTGATTGTTTACACAAAACAAAACCAGTGTTCTCACTGTGTTATGAACGGTTCCCAAAACTTCCACATCTGTTCTCAGGGTGCCATCTTTTCCCAGAGAGAGTGTTACACTTGTTATGGGAAGACAGCCTGAGAACTCTATTGTTTATACAATGATGCCTGAAAGAGTCCAATTGTTTATAGAAGTCAGGCTGGGAACTGCTTTGGAACTGCTTTGCAACTACCTTTTACTTTTCTCTAAATTGCATGGCTTCATGGCCTTTTTCTTTAAGCCATGCCTCAACTAAACTCCCAACATCAGGTGCCCCGCTTCTGGATGGCAGATCGCAGGAGCCACTTGGTACTATCAAAGCAGCCTGACTTGGCACTGGTGCCACCTTGGGTCTGGGAACCATCCTGCCTGTCGTGGATTCTAAGGAGCCAGCCGGCCACTCCCAGCCATATGCCCTCAAAAACAAACCACGGTCCTTTTCTCTGGCAAAAAAAACTCAACTGCCCCTCTTCTGGATGGCAGTTTTCAGGAGCCACTTGGGACTATCAAACCAGCACGACATGGCACTGGTGCCACCTTGGGTCTGGTTACCATCCTGCGTATCGTGCATTTTAAGGAGCCACCTGGCCACACCCAGCCATATGCCCCTAAACACAACCCACGGCCCTTTTCTCTGGCAAACAAAACTCAGCTGCCGCGCTTCTGGATGGCAGATTGCAGGAGCCACTTGGTACTATCAAACCAGCCCGACTTGGCACTGGTGCCACCTTGGGTCTGGGAACCATCCTGCGAATTGTGGATTGTCAGGAGCCAGCCGACCACTCTCGGCCACAGACCCCAATCAAAAACAACGGCCCGTTTCCATGTCAAAAAAAACTCAGCTGCCCCGCTTCTGGATGGCAGATTGCAGGAGGCACTTGACACTGTCAAATCATCCCGACTTGGCACTGGTGCCACCTTGGGTCTGGTAACCATCCTGCCTATCGTAGCTTTTCAGGAGCCAGCCGGTCACTCCCAGCCATACGCCCCCAGACACAAACCTAGGCCCGTTTCCCTGGCAAACAAAATTAGGCCGCTCCGCTTCTGGATGGCAGATTGCAGGAGCCACTTGGTACTATAAAACCAGCCCAACTTGGCACTGGTGCCACCTTGAGTCTGGGAACCATCCTTCCTGTCGTGGATTCTAAGGAGCCAGTCGGCCACTCCCAGCCATATGCCCCCAAAAACTAACCACGGACCTTTTCTCTGGCAAACAAAAATCAGCTGCCCCGCTTCTGGATGGCAGATTGCAGGAGCCACTTTGCACCATCAAACCAGCCCGACTTGGCACTGGTGCCACCTTGGATCTGGGAACCATCCTGCCTATCGAGGATTTTCAGGGACCAGCCGGCCACTCTCACCCATAGGCCCCCAAACACAAACCACGGCCCTTTTCTATGGCAAACAAAACTCAACTGCCCCTTTTCTGGATGGCAAATTGCAGGAGCCACTTGGTACTACAAAAACAGCCCGACATGGCACTGGTGCCACCTTGGGTCTGGTTACCATGCTGCGTTTCGTGCATTTTAAGGAGCCAGCTGGCCACTCCCAGCCATATGCCCCCAAACAAAACCCATGGCCTTTTTCTCTGTCAAAAAAAAACTCAGCTGCCCCGCTTCTGGGTGGCAGATTGTAGGAGGCACTTGACACTGTCAAACCAGCCCGACTTGGCACTGGTGCCACCTTGGGTCTGGGAACCATGCTGCGTATCATGGATTTGCCGGAGCCAGCCAGCCACTCCCAGTCACAGGCCCCCAAACACGAACCCCAGCCCTTTTCTCTGGCAAACAAAACTCAGGTGCCCCGCTTCTGGATGGCCGATTGCAGGAGCCACTTGGTACTATCAAACCAGCCCAACTTGGCACTGGTGCCACCTTGGGTCTGGGAACCATCCTGCGTATTGTGGATTCTAAGGAGCCAGCCAGCCACTCCCAGCCACAAGTCCCCAAAGACAAACAACGGCGCTTTTCCCTGGAAAACAAAACTCGCCTACTAACTTTTTGATGGAAGATTGCAGGAGCCACTTGGTACTATCAAACCATCCCAACTTGGCACTGGTGCCACCATGGGTCTGGTAACCATCCTGCCTATCGTAGCTCTTGAGGAACCAGCCGGTCACTCCCAGCCATAGGCCCCCAAACACAAACCTCGGCCCGTTTCCCTGGCAACAAAAACTAAGTTTCCCCGCTTCTGGATGGCAGATTGCAGGAGCCACTTGGTACTATCAAACCAGCCTGACTTGGCACTGGTGCCACCTTGGGTCTGGGAACCATCCTGCCTGTCGTGGATTCTAAGGAGCCAGTCGGCCACTCCCAGCCATATGCCCTCAAAAACAAACCATGGTCCTTTTCTCTGGCAAACAAAACTCAACTGCCCCTCTTCTGGATGGCAAATTGCAGGAGCCACTTGGTACTACAAAAACAGCCCGACTTGGCACTGGTGCCACCTTGGATCTGGTTACCATCCTGCGTATCGTGCATTTTAAGGAGCCAGCTGGCCACTCCCAGCCATATGCCCCCAAACACAACCCACGGCCCTTTTCTCTGGCAAAAATAACTCAGCTGCCGCGCTTCTGGATGGCAGATTGCAGGAGCCACTTGGTACTATCAAACCAGTCCAACTTGGCCCTGGTGCCACCTTGGGTCTGGGAACCATCCTGCAAATTGTGGATTTTCAGGAGCCAGCCGACCACTCTCGGCCACAGACCCCAATCAAAAACAACGGCCCGTTTCCCTGGCAAAAAAAACTCAGCTGCCCAGCTTCTGGATGGCAGATTGCAGGAGCCACTTTACACGGTCAAACCAGCCCGACTTGGCACTGGTGCCACCTTGGGTCTGGGACCCATGCTGCGTATCATGGATTTTCAGGAGCCAGCCAGCCACTCCCAGCCACAGGCCCCAAACACAACCCACGGCCCTTTTCTCTGGCAAAAACAACTCAGCTGCCCCGCTTCTGGATGGCAGATTGCAGGAGCCACTTGGGACTTTCAAACCAGCCTGACTTGGCACTGGTGCCACCTTGGGTCGGGTAACCATCCTGCCTATCGTAGCTTTTCAGGAGCCCGCCGCTCACTCCCAGCCATAGGCCCCCAGACTCAAACCTCGGCACTTTTCTCTGGCAAACAAATATCAGGTGCCCCGCTTCTGGATGGCAGATTGCAGGAGGCACTTTGCACCATCAAACCAGCCCGACTTGGCACTGGTGCCACCTTGGATCTGGGAACCATCCCGCCTATGGAGGATTTTTAGGGGCCAGCCGGCCACTTTCACGCATAGGCCGCTAAACACAAACCACGGCCCATTACTCTGGCAAACAAAACTCAACTGCCCCTCTTCTGGATGGCCGATTTGAGGAGCCACTTGGTACTAAAAAAACAGCCCGGCTTGGCACTGGTGCCACCTTGGGTCTGGAAACCATCCTTCCTATCGTGGATTTTAAGGAGCCAGCCGGCCACTCCCAGCCACAGGCCCCCAAACCCAACCCACGGCCCTTTTCTCTGTCAAAAAAAACTCAGCTGCCCCGCTTCTGGATGGCAGATTGCAGGAGGCACTTGACACTGTCAAACCAGCCCGACTTGGCACTGGTGCCACCTTGGGTCTTGGAACCATGCTGCGTATCATGGATTTTCCGGAGCCAGCCAGCCACTCCCAGCCACAGGCCCCCAAACACAAACCACAGCCCTTTTCTCTGGCAAACAAAACTCCGCTGCCCCGCTTCTGGATGGGCGATTGCAGGAGCCACTTGGTACTATCAAACCAGCCTGACTTGGCACTGGTGCCACCTTGGGTCTGGGAACCATCCTGCGTATCGTGGATTCTAAGGAGCCAGCCGGCCACTCCCAGCCACCGCCCCCCAAACACAAACAACGGCGCTTTTCCCTGGAAAACAAAACTCGCCTACCAACTTTTTGATGGCAGATTGCAGGAGCCACGTGGTACTATCAAACCAGCCCAACTTGGCCCTGCTGCCACCATGGGTCTGGGAACCATCCTGCCTATCGTAGCTTTTCAGGAGCCAGCCGGTCACTCCCAGCCATAGGCTCCCAAACACAAACCTCGGCCTGTTTCCCTGGCAAAAAAAACTAAGCTGCCCCGCTTCTGGATGGCAGATTGCAGGAACCACTTGGTACTATCAAACCAGCCCGACTTGGCACTGGTGCCACCTTGGGTCTGGGAACCATCCTCCCTGTCGTGGATTCTAAGGAGCCAGCCGGCCACTCCCAGCCATATGCCCTCAAAAACAAACTACGGTCCTTTTCTCTGGCAAACAAAACTCAATTGCCCCTCTTCTGGATGGCAAATTGCAGGAGCCACTTGGTACTACAAAAACAGCCCAACTTGGCACTGGTGCCACCTTGGGTCTGTTTACCATCCTGCGTATCGTGCATTTTAAAGAGCCAGCTGGCCACTCCCAGCCATATGCCCCCAAACACAACCCACGGCCCTTTTCTCTGGCAAACAAAACTCAGCTGCCCAGCTTCTGGATGGCAGATTCCAGGAGCCACTTGGTACTATCAAACCAGCCCGACTTGGCACTGGTGCCACCTTGGGTCTGGGAACCATCCTGCGAATTGTGGATTGTCAGGAGCCAGCCGACCACTCTCGGCCACAGACCCCAATCAAAAACAACGGCCCATATCCCTGGAAAAAAAAACTCAGCTGCCCCGCTTCCGGATGGCAGATTGCAGGAGGCACTTGACACTGTCAAACCAGCCCGACTTGGCACTGGTGCCACCTTGGGTCTGGGAACCATGCTGGGTATCATGGATTTTCAGGTGCCAGCCGGCCACTCCCAGCCACAGGCCACCAAACACAAACCACAGCCCTTTTCTCTGGCAAACAAAACTCAGCTTCCCCGCTTCTGGATGGCAGATTGCAGGAGCCACTTTGCACTGTCAAACCAGCCCGACTTGGCACTGGTGCCACCTTGGGTCTGGGAACCATCCTGCGTAATGTGGATTGTCAGGAGCCAGCCGACCACTCTCGGCCACAGACCCCAATCAAAAACAACTGCCCGTTTCCCAGGCAAAAAAAACTCAGCTGCCCCGCTTCTGGATGGTAGATTGCAGGAGGCACTTGGTACTATCAAACCAGCCCGACTTGGCACTGGTGCAACCTTGGGTCTGGAAACCATCCTGCCTATCGTGGATTTTAAGGAGCCAGCCGGCCACTCCCAGCCACAGGCCCCCAAACACAAACAATGGCGCTTTTCCCTGGAAAACAAAACTCAGCTTCCAACTTTTTGATGGCAGATTGCAGGAGCCACTTGGTACTATCAAACCAGCCCAACTTGGCACTGGTGCCACCATGGGTCTAGGAACCATCCTGCCTGTCGTGGATTCTAAGGAGCCAGCCGGCCACTCCCAGCCTTATGCCCTCAAAAAAAAACCACGGTTCTTTTCTCTGGCAAACAAAACTCAACTGCTCCTCTTCTGGATGGCAAATTGCAGGAGCCACTTCGTACTACAAAAACAGCCCGACGTGGCACTGGTGCCACCTTGGGTCTGGTTACCATCCTGCGTATCATGCATTTTAAGGAGCCAGCTGGCCACTCCCTGCCATATGCCCCCAAACACAACCCACGGCCCTTTTATCTGGCAAAAAAAACTCAGCTGCCGCGCATCTGGATGGCAGATTTCAGGAGCCACTTGGTACTATCAAACCAGTCCGACTTGGCACTGGTGCCACCTTGGGTCTGGGAACCATCCTGCGTATTGTGGATTGTCAGGAGCCAGCCGACCAGTCTTGGCCACAGTCCCCCATCAAAAACAACGGCCCGTTTCCCTGGCAAAAAAAACTCAGCTGCCCAGCTTCTGGATGGAATATTGCAGGAGCCACTTGACACGGTCAAACCAGCCCGAGTTGGCACTGGTGCCACCTTGGGTCTGGGACCCATGCTGCGTATCATGGATTTTCCGGAGCCAGCCGGCCACTCCCAGCCACAGGCCCCCAAACACAAACCACAGCCCTTTTCTCTGGCAAACAAAACTCCGCTGCCCCGCTTCTGGATGGCCAATTGCAGGAGCCACTTGGGACTATCAAACCAGCCTGACTTGGCACTGGTGCCACCATGGGTCTGGTAACCATCCTGCCTATCGTAGCTTTTCAGGAGCCATCCGGTCACTCCCATCCATAGGCCCCCAGACACAAACCTGGGCCCGTTTCACGGGCAAACAAAACTAAGCTGCCCAGCTTCTGGATGGCAGATTGCAGGAACTACTTAGTACTATCAAACCAGCCCGACTTGGCACTGGTGCCACCTTGGGTCTGGGAACCATCCTGCGTATCGTGGATTCTAAGGAGCCAGCCGGCCACTCCCGGCCACAGGCCCCCAACACAAACCTCGGCCCATTTCTCTGGCAAACAAAACTCAGCTGCCCCGCTTCTGGATTGCAGTTTGCAGGAGCCACTTGGGACTATCAAACCAGCCCGACTTGGCACTGGTGCCACCTTGGATCTGGGAACCATCCTGCGTATTGTGGATTGTCAGGAGCCAGCCGACCACTCTCGGCCACAGACCCCCATCAAAGACAACGGCCCGTTTCCCAGGCAAAAAAAACTCAGCTGCCCCGCTTCTGGATGGGAGATTGCAGGAGGCACTTGACACTGTCAAACCAGCCCGACTTGGCACTGGTGCCACGTTGGGTCTGGGTACCATGCTGGGTATCATGGATTTTCAGGTGCCAGCCGGCCACTCCCAGCCACAGGCCACCAAACACAAACCACAGCCGTTTTCTCTGGCAAAAAAAACTCCGCTGCCCCGCTTCTGGATGGCCGATTGCAGGAGCCACTTGGTACTATCAAACCAGCCCGACTTGGCACTGGTGCCACCTTGGGTCTGGGAACCATCCTGCGTATCGTGGATTCTAAGGAGCCAGCCGGCCACTCCCAGCCACCGCCCCCCAAACACAAACAACGGCGCTTTTCCCTGGCAAACAAAACTCAGCTGCCCCGGTTCTGGATGGCAGATTGCAGGAGCCACTTTAAACTGTCAAACCAGCCCGACTTGGCACTGGTGCCACCTTGGGTCTGGGAACCATCCTGCCTATCGTGGATTTTAAGGAGCCAGCCGGCTCCTCCCTGCCACAGGCCCCCAACAAAAACCACGGCCCTTTCTTCTGGCAAACACAACTTTGCTGCCCTTTTCTGGATGGCAGATTGCAGGAGGCACTTGACACTGTCAAACCAGTCCGACTGGGCACTGGTGCCACCTTGGGTCAGGGAACCATCCTGCGTATCGTGGATTCTAAGGAGCCAGCCGGCCACTCCCAGCCACAGGCCCCCAAACACAAACAACGGCGCTTTTCCCTGGAAAACAAAACTCGCCAGCAAACTTTTTGATGGCAGATTGCAGGAGCCACTTGGTACTATCAAACCAGCCCAACTTGGCACTGGTGCCACCATGGGTCTGGTAACCATCCTGCGTATCGTAGCTTTTCAGGAGCCAGCCGGTCACTCCCAGCCATAGGCCCCCAGACACAAACCTCGGCCCGTTTCCCTGGCAAACAAAACTAAGCTGCCCCGCTTCTGGATGGCAAATTGCAGGAGCTACTTAGTACTATCAAACCAGCCTGACTTGGCACTGGTGCCACCTTGGGTCTGGGAACCATCCTGCCTATCGTGGATTCTAAGGAGCCAGCCGGCTCCTCCCAGCCACAGGCCCCCAACAAAAACCACGGCCCTTTCTTCTGGCAAACAAAACTTAGCTGCCCTTTTCTGGATTGCAGATTGCAAGAGCCACTTGGGACTATCAAACCAGCCCGACTTGGCACTGGTGCCACCTTGGATCTGGGAACCATCCTGCGTATTGTGGATTTTCAGGAGCCAGCCGACCACTCTCGGCCACAGACCCCAATCAAAAACAACGGCCCGTTTCCCAGGCAAAAAAAAAACTCAGCTGCCCCGCTTCTGGATGGCAGATTGCAGGAGGCACTTGACACTGTCAAACCAGCCCGACTTGGCACTGGTGCCACCTTGGGTCTGGGAACCATCCTCCCTGTCTTGGATTCTAAGGAGCCAGCCGGCCACTCCCAGCCACAGGCCCCCAAACACAAACCACAGCCCTTTTCTCTAGCAAACAAAACTCAGCTGCCCTGCTTCTGGATGGCAGATTGCAGGAGCCACTTGACACTCTCAAACCAGCCTGACTTGGCACTGGTGCCACCTTGGGTCTGGGAACCATCCTGCCTATCGTGGATTTTAAGGAGCCAGCCGGCTCCGCCCAGCCACAGGCCCCCAACAAAATCCACGGCCCTTTCTTCTGGCAAACAAAACTTAGCTGCCCTTTTCTGGATGACTGATTGCAGGAGCCACTTGGTACTATCAAACCAGCCCGACTTGGCACTGGTGCCACCTTGGGTCTGGGAACCATCCTGCGAATTGTGGATTGTCAGGAGCCAGCCGACCACTCTCGGCCACAGACCCCCATCAAAAACAAAAGCCCGTTTCCCTGGCAAAAAAAACTCAGCTGCCCCGCTTCTGGATGGCAGATTGCAGGAGGCACTTGAAGCTGTCAAACCAGCCCGACTTGGCACTGGTGCCACCTTGGGTTTGGGAACCATGCTGCGTATCATGGATTTTCAGGAGCCAGCCGGCCACTCCCAGCCACCGGCCCCCAAACACAAACCACAGCCCTTTTCTCTGGCAAACAAAACTCAGCTGCCCCGCTTCTGGATGGCAGATTGCAGGAGCCACTTGGGACTATCAAACCAGCCTGACTTGGCACTGGTGCCACCATGGGTCTAGTAACCATCCTGCCTATCGTAGCTTTTCAGGAGCCATCCGGTCACTCCCAGCCATAGGCCCCCAGACACAAACCTCGGCCCGTATCACTGGCAAACAAAACTCAGCTGCCCCGCTTCTGGATGGCAGATTGCAGGAGCCACTTGGGACTATCAAACCAGCCCGACTTGACACTGGTGCAACCTTGGATCTGGGAACCATCCTGCGTATTGTGGAATGTCAGGAGCCAGCCGACCACTCTCGGCCACAGACCCCAATTAAAAACAACGGCCCGTTTCCCTGGCAAAAAAAACTCAGCTGCCCCGCTTCTGGATGGCAGATTGCAGGAGGCACTTGACACTGTCAAACCAGCCCGACTTGGCACTGGTGCCACCTTGGGTCTGGGAACCATGCTGCGTATCATGGATTTTCAGGAGCCAGCCAGCCACTCCCAGCCACAGGCCCCCAAACACAAACCTCGGCCCATTTCTCTGGCAAACAAAACTCAGCTGCCCCGCTTCTGGATGGCAGTTTGCAGGAGCCACTTGGTACTACAAAAACAGCCCGACTTGGCACTGCTGCCACCTTGGGTCTGGTTACCATCCTGCGTATCGTGCATTTTAAGGAGCCAGCTGGCTACTCCCAGCCATATGCCCCCAAACACAACCCACGGCCCTTTTCTCTGGCAAAAAAAACTCAGCTACCGCGCTTCTGGATGGCCGATTGCAGGAGCCACTTGGTACTATCAAACCAGCCAAACTTGGCACTGGTGCCACCTTGGGTCTGGTAACCATCCTGCCTATCGTAGCTTTTCAGGAGCCAGCCGGTCACTCCCAGCCATATGCCCCCAAAAACAAAAACCTCGGCCCGTTTCCCTGGTAAACAAAATTAAGCCGCCCCGCTTCTGGATGGCAGATTGCAGGAACTACTTAGTACTATCCAACCAGCCCGACTTGGCACTGGTGCCACCTTGGCTCTGGGAACCATCCTGCGTATCGTGGATTCCAAGGAGCCAGCCGGCCACTCCCAGCCACAGGCCCCCAACACAAACCTCGGCCCATTTCTCTGGCAAACAAAACTCAGCTTCCCCGCTTTTTGATGGCAGATTGCAGGAGCCAATTGGGACTATCAAACCAGCCCGACTTGGCACTGGTGCCACCTTGGATCTGGGAACCATCCTGCGTATTGTGGATTGTCAGGAGCCAGCCGACCACTCTCGGCCACAGACCCCCATCAAAAACAACGGCCCGTTTCCCAGGCAAAAAAAACTCAGCTGCCCTGCTTCTGGATGGCAGATTGCAGGAGGCACTTGACACTGTCAAACCAGCCCGACTTGGCACTGGTGCCACGTTGGGTCTGGGAACCATGCTGGCTATCATGGATTTTCAGGTGCCAGCCAGCCACTTCCAGCCACAGGCCACCAAACACAAACCACAGCCCTTTTCTCTGGCAAACAAAACTCAGCTGCCCCGCTTCTGGATGGCAGATTGCAGGAGCCACTTTAAACTGTCAAACCAGCCCGACTTGGCACTGGTGCCACCTTGGGTCTGGGAACCATCCTGCGTATCGTGGATTTTCAGGAGCCAGCCGGCTCCTCCCAGCCACAGGCCCTCAACAAAAACCACGGCCCTTTCTTCTGGCAAACAAAACTTAGCTGCCCTTTTCTGGATGGCAGATTGCAGGAGCCACTTGGTACTATCAAACCAGCCTGACTTGGCACTGGTGCCACCTTGGGTCTGGGAACCATCCTGAGTATCGTGGATTCTAAGGAGCCAGCCGGCCGCTCCCAGCCACAGGCCCCCAAACACAAACAACGGCGCTTTTCCCTGGAAAACAAAACTCGCCTGGAAACTTTTTGATGGCAGATTGCAGGAGCCACTTGGTACTATCAAACCAGCCCAACTTGGCACTGGTGCCACCATGGGTCTGGTAACCATCCTGCCTATCGTAGCTTTTCAGGAGCCAGCCAGTCACTCCCAGCCATAGGCCCCCAGACACAAACCTCGGCCCGTTTCCCTGGCAAACAAAACTAAGCTGCCCCGCTTCTGGATGGCAGATTGCAGGAGCTACTTAGTACTATCAAACCACCCTGACTTGGCACTGGTGCCACCTTGGGTCTGGGAACCATCCTGCGTATCGTGGATTCTAAGGAGCCAGCCGGCCACTCCCAGCCACAGGCCCCCAAACACAAACCTCGGCCCATTTCTCTGGCAAACAAAACTCAGCTTCCCCGCTTCTGGATGGCAGTTTGCAGGAGCCACTTGGGACTATCAAACCAGCCCAACTTGGCACTGGTGCCAACTTGGATCTGGGAACCATCCTGCGTATTGTGGATTGTCAGGAGCCAGCTGACCACTCTCGGCCACAGACCCCAATCAAAAACAACGGCCCGTTTCCCAGGCAAAAAAAACTCAGCTGCACCGCTTCTGGATGGTAGATTGCAGGAGGCACTTGGTACTATAAAACCAGCCCGACTTGGCACTGGTGCCACCTTGGGTCTGGAAACCATCCTTCCTATCGTGGATTTTAAGGAGCCAGCCGGCCACTCCCAGCCACAGGCCCCCAAACACAAACAATGGCGCTTTTCCCTGGAAAACAAAACTCAGCTTCCAACTTTTTGATGGCAGATTGCAGGAGCCACTTGGTACTATCAAACCAGCCCAACTTGGCACTGGTGCCACCATGGGTCTAGGAACCATCCTGCCTGTCGTGGATTCTAAGGAGCCAGCCGGCCACTCCCAGCCTTATGCCCTCAAAAACAAACCACGGTTCTTTTCTCTGGCAAACAAAACTCAACTGCCCCTCTTCTGGATGGCAAATTGCAGGAGCCACTTGGTACTACAAAAACAGCCCGACTTGGCACTGGTGCAACCTTGGATCTGGGAACCATCCTGCGTATTGTGGAATGTCAGGAGCCAGCCGACCACTCTCGGCCACAGACCCCAATTAAAAACAACGGCCCGTTTCCCTGGCAAAAAAAAACTCAGCTGCCCCGCTTCTGGATGGCAGATTGCAGGAGGCACTTGACACTGTCAAACCAGCCCGACTTGGCACTGGTGCCACCTTGGGTCTGGGAACCATGCTGCGTATCATGGATTTTCAGGAGCCAGCCAGCCACTCCCAGCCACAGGCCCCCAAACACAAACCTCGGCCCATTTCTCTGGCAAACAAAACTCAGCTGCCCCGCTTCTGGATGGCAGTTTGCAGGAGCCACTTGGTACTACAAAAACAGCCCGACTTGGCACTGCTGCCACCTTGGGTCTGGTTACCATCCTGCGTATCGTGCATTTTAAGGAGCCAGCTGGCTACTCCCAGCCATATGCCCCCAAACACAACCCACGGCCCTTTTCTCTGGCAAAAAAAACTCAGCTACCGCGCTTCTGGATGGCCGATTGCAGGAGCCACTTGGTACTATCAAACCAGCCAAACTTGGCACTGGTGCCACCTTGGGTCTGGTAACCATCCTGCCTATCGTAGCTTTTCAGGAGCCAGCCGGTCACTCCCAGCCATATGCCCCCAAAAACAAAAACCTCGGCCCGTTTCCCTGGTAAACAAAATTAAGCCGCCCCGCTTCTGGATGGCAGATTGCAGGAACTACTTAGTACTATCCAACCAGCCCGACTTGGCACTGGTGCCACCTTGGCTCTGGGAACCATCCTGCGTATCGTGGATTCCAAGGAGCCAGCCGGCCACTCCCAGCCACAGGCCCCCAACACAAACCTCGGCCCATTTCTCTGGCAAACAAAACTCAGCTTCCCCGCTTTTTGATGGCAGATTGCAGGAGCCAATTGGGACTATCAAACCAGCCCGACTTGGCACTGGTGCCACCTTGGATCTGGGAACCATCCTGCGTATTGTGGATTGTCAGGAGCCAGCCGACCACTCTCGGCCACAGACCCCCATCAAAAACAACGGCCCGTTTCCCAGGCAAAAAAAACTCAGCTGCCCTGCTTCTGGATGGCAGATTGCAGGAGGCACTTGACACTGTCAAACCAGCCCGACTTGGCACTGGTGCCACGTTGGGTCTGGGAACCATGCTGGCTATCATGGATTTTCAGGTGCCAGCCAGCCACTTCCAGCCACAGGCCACCAAACACAAACCACAGCCCTTTTCTCTGGCAAACAAAACTCAGCTGCCCCGCTTCTGGATGGCAGATTGCAGGAGCCACTTTAAACTGTCAAACCAGCCCGACTTGGCACTGGTGCCACCTTGGGTCTGGGAACCATCCTGCGTATCGTGGATTTTCAGGAGCCAGCCGGCTCCTCCCAGCCACAGGCCCTCAACAAAAACCACGGCCCTTTCTTCTGGCAAACAAAACTTAGCTGCCCTTTTCTGGATGGCAGATTGCAGGAGCCACTTGGTACTATCAAACCAGCCTGACTTGGCACTGGTGCCACCTTGGGTCTGGGAACCATCCTGAGTATCGTGGATTCTAAGGAGCCAGCCGGCCGCTCCCAGCCACAGGCCCCCAAACACAAACAACGGCGCTTTTCCCTGGAAAACAAAACTCGCCTGGAAACTTTTTGATGGCAGATTGCAGGAGCCACTTGGTACTATCAAACCAGCCCAACTTGGCACTGGTGCCACCATGGGTCTGGTAACCATCCTGCCTATCGTAGCTTTTCAGGAGCCAGCCAGTCACTCCCAGCCATAGGCCCCCAGACACAAACCTCGGCCCGTTTCCCTGGCAAACAAAACTAAGCTGCCCCGCTTCTGGATGGCAGATTGCAGGAGCTACTTAGTACTATCAAACCAGCCTGACTTGGCACTGGTGCCACCTTGGGTCTGGGAACCATCCTGCGTATCGTGGATTCTAAGGAGCCAGCCGGCCACTCCCAGCCACAGGCCCCCAAACACAAACCTCGGCCCATTTCTCTGGCAAACAAAACTCAGCTTCCCCGCTTCTGGATGGCAGTTTGCAGGAGCCACTTGGGACTATCAAACCAGCCCAACTTGGCACTGGTGCCAACTTGGATCTGGGAACCATCCTGCGTATTGTGGATTGTCAGGAGCCAGCTGACCACTCTCGGCCACAGACCCCAATCAAAAACAACGGCCCGTTTCCCAGGCAAAAAAAACTCAGCTGCACCGCTTCTGGATGGTAGATTGCAGGAGGCACTTGGTACTATAAAACCAGCCCGACTTGGCACTGGTGCCACCTTGGGTCTGGAAACCATCCTTCCTATCGTGGATTTTAAGGAGCCAGCCGGCCACTCCCAGCCACAGGCCCCCAAACACAAACAATGGCGCTTTTCCCTGGAAAACAAAACTCAGCTTCCAACTTTTTGATGGCAGATTGCAGGAGCCACTTGGTACTATCAAACCAGCCCAACTTGGCACTGGTGCCACCATGGGTCTAGGAACCATCCTGCCTGTCGTGGATTCTAAGGAGCCAGCCGGCCACTCCCAGCCTTATGCCCTCAAAAACAAACCACGGTTCTTTTCTCTGGCAAACAAAACTCAACTGCCCCTCTTCTGGATGGCAAATTGCAGGAGCCACTTGGTACTACAAAAACAGCCCGACTTGGCACTGCTGCCACCTTGGGTCTGGTTACCATCCTGCGTATCGTGCATTTTAAGGAGCCAGCTGGCCACTCCCAGCCATATGCCCCCAAACACAACCCACGGCCCTTTTCTCTGGCAAAAAAAACTCAGCTACCGCGCTTCTGGATGGCAGATTGCAGGAGCCACTTGGTACTATCAAACCAGCCAAACTTGGCACTGGTGCCACCTTGGGTCTGGTAACCATCCTGCCTTTCGTAGCTTTTCAGGAGCCAGCCGGTCACTCCCAGCCATAGGCCCCCAGACAAAAACCTCGCGTCGTTTCCCTGGTAAACAAAATTAAGCCGCCCCGCTTCTGGATGGCAGATTGCAGGAGCCACTTGGTACTATCAAACCAGCCTGACTTGGCACTGGTGCCACCTTGGGTCTGGGAACCATCCTGTGTAGCGTGGATTCTAAGGAGCCAGCCGGCCACTCCCAGCCACAGGCCCCCAAACACAAACAACGGCGCTTTTCCCTGGAAAACAAAACTCGCCTGCCCCGCTTCTGGATGGCCGATTGCAGGAGCCACTTGCTACTACAAAAACAGCCCGACTTGGCATTGGTGCCACCTTGGGTCTGGTTACCATCCTGCGTTTCGTGCATTTTAAGGAGCCAGCTGGCCACTCCCAGCCATATGTCCCCAAACACAAAACACAGCCCTTTTCTCTGGCAAACAAAACTCAGCTGCCCCGCTTCTGGATGGCAGATTGCAGGAGCCACTTGGGACTATCAAACCAGCCTGACTTGGCACTGGTGCCACCATGGGTCTGGTAACCATCCTGCCTATCGTAGCTTTTCAGGAGCCATCCGGTCACTCCCAGCCATAGGCCCCCAGACACAAACCTCGGCCCGTTTCACTGGCAAACAAAACTAAGCTGCCCCGCTTCTGGATGGCAGATTGCAGGAACTACTTAGTACTATCAAACCAGCCCGACTTGGCACTGGTGCCACCTTGGCTCTGGGAACCATCCTGCGTATCGTGGATTCTAAGGAGCCAGCCGGCCACTCCCAGCCACAGGCCCCCAACACAAACCTCGGCCCATTTCTCTGGCAAACAAAACTCAGCTTCCCCGCTTCTGGATGGCAGTTTGCAGGAGCCACTTGGGACTATCAAACCAGCCCGACTTGGCACTGGTGCCACCTTGGATCTGGGAACCATCCTGCGTATTGTGGATTGTCAGGAGCCAGCCGACCACTCTCGGCCACAGACCCCCATCAAAAACAACGGCCCGTTTCCCAGGCAAAAAAAACTCAGCTTCCCCGCTTCTGGATGGCAGATTGCAGGAGGCACTTGACACTGTCAAACCAGCCCGACTTGGCACTGGTGCCACGTTGGGTCTGGGAACCATGCTGGGTATCATGGATTTTCAGGTGCCAGCCGGCCACTCCCAGCCACAGGCCACCAAACACAAACCACAGCCCTTTTCTCTGGCAAACAAAACTCCGCTGCCCCGCTTCTGGATGGCCGATTGCAGGAGCCACTTGGTACTATCAAACCAGCCCGACTTGGCACTGGTGCCACCTTGGGTCTGGGAACCATCCTGCGTATCGTGGATTTTCAGGAGCCAGCCGGCCACTCCCAGCCACCGCCCCCCAAACACAAACAACGGCGCTTTTCCCTGGCAAACAAAACTCAGCTGCCCCGGTTCTGGATGGCAGATTGCAGGAGCCACTTTAAACTTTAAAACCAGCCCGACTTGGCACTGGTGCCACCTTGGGTCTGGGAACCATCCTGCCTATCGTGGATTTTAAGGAGCCAGCCGGCTCCTCCCTGCCACAGGCCCCCAACAAAAACCACGGCCCTTTCTTCTGGCAAACAAAACTTAGCTGCCCTTTTCTGGATGGCAGATTGCAGGAGGCACTTGACACTGTCAACCCAGTCCGACTGGGCACTGGTGCCACCTTGGGTCTGGGAACCATCCTGCGTATCGTGGATTCTAAGGAGCCAGCCGGCCACTCCCAGCCACAGGCCCCCAAACACAAACAACGGCGCTTTTCCCTGGAAAACAAAAGTCGCCTGCAAACTTTTTGATGGCAGATTGCAGGAGCCACTTGGTACTATCAAACTAGCCCAACTTGGCACTGGTGCCACCTTGGATCTGGGAACCATCCTGCGTATTGTTGATTTTCAGGAGCCAGCCGACCACTCTCGGCCACAGACCCCAATCAAAAACAACGGCCCGTTTCCCAGGCAAAAAAAACTCAGCTGCCCCGCTTCTGGATGGCAGATTGCAGGAGGCACTTGACACTGTCAAACCAGCGCGACTTGGCACTGGTGCCGCGTTGGGTCTGGTTACCATCCTGCGTATCATGGATTTTCAGGTGCCAGCCGGCCACTCCCAGCCACAGGCCCCCAAACACAAACCACAGCCCTTTTCTCTAGCAAACAAAACTCAGCTGCCCTGCTTCTGGATGGCAGATTGCAGGAGCCACTTGACACTGTCAAACCAGCCCGACTTGGCACTGGTGCCACCTTGGGTCTGGGAACCATCCTGCCTATCGTGGATTTTAAGGAGCCAGCCGGCTCCTCCCAGCCACAGGCCCCAACAAAATCCACGGCCCTTTCTTCTGGCAAACAAAACTTAGCTGCCCTTTTCTGGATGACCGATTGCAGGAGCCACTTGGTACTATCAAACCAGCCCAACTTGGCACTGGTGCCACCATGGGTCTGGTAACCATCCAGCCTATCGTAGCTTTTCAGGAGCCAGCCAGTCACTCCCAGCCATAGGCCCCCAGACACAAACCTCAGCCCGTTTCCCTGGCAAACAAAACTAAGCTGCCCAGCTTCTGGATGGCAGATTGCAGGAGCCACTTTACACTGTCAAACCAGCCCGACTTGGCACTGGTGCAACCTTGGGTCTGGGGACCATCCTGCCTATCGTGGATTTTAAGGAGCCAGCCGGCTACTCCCTGCTTCAGTCCCCCAACAAAAACCACGGCCCTTTCTTCTGGCAAACAAAACTTAGGTGCCCCGCTTCTGGATGGCAGATTGCAGGAGCCACTTGGTACTATCAAACCAGCCCGAATTGGCACTGGTGCCACCTTGGGTCTGGGAACCATCCTGCGTATCGTGGATTCTAAGGAGCCAGCCGGCCACTCCCATCCACAGGCCCCCAAACAAAAACAATGGCGCTTTTCCCTAAAAAGCAAAACACGGCTTGCAAATTTTGATGGCATATTGCAGGAACCACATGGTACTATCAAACCAGCCTTAATTGGTACTGGTGCCACCATGGGTCTGGTAACCATCCTGCGTATCGTAGCTTTTCAGGAGCCAGCTGGTCTCTCCCAGCCATAGGCCCCCAGACAGAAATCTCGGCCCGTTTCCCTGGCAAAAAAAACTAAGCTGCCGCGCTTCTGGATGGCAGATTGCAGGAGCCACTTGGTAGTATTAAACCAGCCCGACTTGGCACTGGTGCCACCTTGGGTCTGGGAACCATCCTGCGAATTGTGGATTGTCAGGAGCCAGCCGACCACTCTCGGCCACAGACCCCAATCAAAAACAACGGCCCGTTTCCCTGTCAAAAAAAACTCAGCTGCCCCGCTTCTGGATGGCAGATTGCAGGAGCCACTTGACACTGTCAAACCAGCCCGACTTGGCACTGGTGCCACCTTGGGTCTGGGAACCATGCTGCGTATCATGGTTTTTCAGGAGCCAGCCAGCCACTCCCAGCCACAGGCCCCCAAAAAGAAACCACAGCCCTTTTCTCTGGCAAACAAAAATCAGCTGCCCCGCTTCTGGATGGTCAACTGCAGGAGCCACTTGGTACTATCAAACCTGCCTGACTTGGCACTGGTGCCACCATGGGTCTGGTAACCATCCGGCCTACGTAGCTTTTCAGGAGCAATCCGGTCACTCCCAGCCATAGGCCCCCAGACACAAACCTTGGCCCGTTTCCGTGGCAAACAAATATAAGCCGCCCCGCTTCTGGATGGCAGATTTCAGGAGCCACTTGGGACTATCAAACCAGCCTGACTTGGCACTGGTGCCACCATGGGTCTGGTAACCATCCTGCCTATCGTAGCTTTTCAGGAGCCAGCCGGTCACTCCCAGCCATAGGCTCCAAACACAAACCTCGGCCCGTTTCCCTGGCAAACAAAATTAGGCCGCCCCGCTTCTGGATGGCAGATTTCAGGAGCCACTTGGTACTATCAAACCAGCCCAACTTGGCACTGGTGCCACTTTGAGTCTGGGAACCATCCTGCCTGTCGTCGATTCTAAGGAGCCAGCCGGCCACTCCCAGCCATATGCCCCCAAAAACAAACCACGGACCTTTTCTCTGGCAAACAAAAATCAGCTGCCCCACTTTTGGATGGCAGATTGCAGGAGCCACTTTGCACCATCAAACCAGCCCGACTTGGCACGGGTGCCACCTTGGATCTGGGAACCATCCTGCCTATCGAGGATTTTCAGGGGCCAGCCAAGCACTCTCACCCATAGGCCCCCAAACACAAACAACGGCCCTTTCCTCTGGCAAACAAAACTCAACTGCCCCGCTTCTGGATGGCAAATTGCAGGAGCCATTTGGTACTACAAAAAAAGCCCGACTTGGCACTGGTGCCACCTTGGGTCTGGTTACCATCCTGCGTATCGTGCATTTTAAGGAGCCAGCTGGCCACTCCCAGCCATATGCTCCGAAACACAACCCACAGCCCTTTTCTCTGTCAAAAAAAACTCAGCTGCCCCGCTCCTGAATGGCAGATTGCAGGAGGCACTTGACACTGCCAAACCAGCCCGACTTGGCACGGGTGCCGCCTTGTGTCTGGGAACCATGCGGCGTATCATGGATTTTCTGGAGCCAGCCAGCCGCTCCCAGCCACAGGCCCCCAAACACAAACAACGGCGCTTTTCCCTGGAAAACAAAACTCGCCTGCCAAATTTTTGATGGCAGATTGCAGGAGCCACTTGGTACTATCAAACCAGCCCAACTTGGCACTGGTGCCACCATGGGTCTGGAAACCATCCGGCCTATCGTAGCTTTTCAGGAGCCAGCTGGTCACTGCCAGCCATAGGCCCCCAGACACAAACCTCGGCCCATTTCCCTGGCAAACAAAATTAAGCGGCCCCGCTTCTGGATGGTAGATTGCAGGAGCCACTTGGTACTATCAAACCAGCCCAACTTGGCACTGGTGCCACCTTGGGTCTGGGAACCATCCTGCGTATCGTGGATTCTAAGGAGCCAGCCGGCCAATCCCAGCCACAGGCCCCCAAACAGAAACAACGGCGCTTTTCCCTGGAAAACAAAACTCGCCTACCAACTTTTTGATGGAAGATTGCAGGAGCCACTTGGTACTATCAAACCAGCCCAACTTGGCACAGGTGCCACCATGGGTCTGGTAACCATCCTGCATATCGTCCATTTTAAGGAGCCAGCCGGCCACTCCCAGCAACAGGCCCCCAAACACAAACCACGGACCATTTCTCTGGCAAACAAAACTCAGCTGCCCCGCTTCTGGATGGCAGATTGCAAGAGCCAATTGGTACTATCAAACCACTCCGACTTGGCACTGGTGCCACCTTGGGTCTGGGAACCATCCTGCGTATTGTGGATTGTCAGGAGCCAGCCGACCACTCTCGGCCACAGTCCCCCATCAAAAACAACGGCCCGTTTCCCAGGCAAAAAAAACTCAGCTTCCCCGCTTCTGGATGGCAGATTGCAGGAGGCACTTGACACTGTCAAACCAGCCGGACTTGGCACTGGTGCAACCTTGGCTCTGGGAACCATGCTGGGTATCATGGATTTTCAGGTGCCAGCCGGCCACTCCCAGCCACAGGCCACCAAACACAAACCACAGCCCTTTTCTCTGGCAAACAAAACTAAGCTTCCCCGGTTCTGGATGGCAGATTGCAGGAGCCACTTTAAACTGTCAAACCAGCCCAACTTGGCACTGGTGCCACCTTGGGTCTGGGAACCATCCTGCCTATCGTGGATTTTAAGGAGCCAGCCGGCTCCTCCCAGCCACAGGCCCCAACAAAAACCACGGCCCTTTCTTCTGGCAAACCAAACTTAGCTGCCCTTTTCTGGATGGCAGATTGCAGGAGCCACTTGGTACTATCAAACCAGCCCGACTGGGCACTGGTGCCACCTTGGGTCTGGGAACCATCCTGCGTATCGTGGATTCTAAGGAGCCAGCCGGCCACTCCCAGCCACAGGCCCCGAAACACAAACAACGGCGCTTTTCCCTGGAAAACAAAACTCGCCTGCAAACTTTTTGAGGGCAGATTGCAGGAGCCACTTGGTACTATCAAACCAGCCAAACTTGGCACTGGTGCCACCATGGGTCTGGTAACCATCCTGCGTATCATGGCTTTTCAGGAGCCAGCTGGTCTCTCCCAGCCATAGGCCCCCAGACAGAAATCTCGGCCCGTTTCCCTGGCAAAAAAAACTAAGCTGCCGCGCTTCTGGATGGCAGATTGCAGGAGCCACTTGGTACTATTAAACCAGCTCGACTTGGCACTGGTGCCACCTTGGGTCTGGGAACCATCCTGCGAATTGTGGATTGTCAGGAGCCAGCCGACCACTCTCGGCCACAGACCCGAATCAAAAACCACGGCCCGTTTCCCTGTCAAAAAAAACTCAGCTTCCCCGCTTCTGGATGGCAGATTGCAGGAGCCACTTGACACTGTCAAACCAGCCCGACTTGGCACTGGTGCCACCTTGGGTCTGGGAACCATGCTGCGTATCATGGTTTTTCAGGAGCCAGCCAGCCACTCCCAGCCACAGGCCCCCAAAAAGAAACCACAGCCCTTTTCTCTGGCAAACAAAAATCAGCTGCCCCGCTTCTGGATGGCCGATTGCAGGAGCGACTTGGTACTATCAAACCTGCCTGACTTGGCACTGGTGCCACCATGGGTCTGGTAACCATCCGGCCTATCGTAGCTTTTCAGGAGCCAGCCGGTCACTTCCAGCCATAGGCCCCCAGACACAAACCTTGGCCCGTTTCCGTGGCAAACAAAATTAGGCCGCCCCGCTTCTGGATGGCAGATTTCAGGAGCCACTTGGGACTATCAAACCAGCCCGACTTGGCACTGGTGCCACCATGGGTCTGGTAACCATCCTGCCTATCGTAGCTTTTCAGGAGCCAGCCGGTCACTCCTAGCCATAGGCTCCCAGACACAAACCTCGGCCCGTTTCCCTGGCAAACAAAATTAAGCCGCCCCGCTTCTGGATGGCAGATTTCAGGAGCCACTTGGTACTATCAAACCAGCCCAACTTGGCACTGGTGCCACTTTGAGTCTGGGAACCATCCTGCCTGTCGTCGATTCTAAGGAGCCAGCCGGCCACTCCCAGCCATATGCCCCCAAAAACAAACCACGGACCTTTTCTCTGGCAAACAAAAATCAGCTGCCCCACTTCTGGATGGCAGATTGCAGGAGCCACTTTGCACCATCAAACCAGCCCGACTTGGCACTGGTGCCACCTTGGATCTGGGAACCATCCTGCCTATCGAGGATTTTCAGGGGCCAGCCAAGCACTCTCACCCATAGGCCCCCAACAAAAACCACGGCCCTTTCTTCTGGCAAACAAAACTTATCTGCCCTTTTCTGCATGGCAGATTGCAGGAGCCACTTGGGACTATCAAACCAGCCCGACTTGGCACTGGTGCCACCTTGGATCTGGGAACCATCCTGCGTATTGTGGATTTTCAGGAGCCAGCCGACCACTCTCGGCCACAGACCCCAATCAAAAACAACGGCCTGTTTCACAGGCAAAAAAAACTCAGCTGCCCCACTTCTGGATGGCAGATTGCAGGAGGCACTTGACACTGTCAAACCAGCCCGACTTGGCACTGGTGCCACGTTGGGTCTGGTTACCATCCTGCGTATCATGAATTTTCAGGTGCCAGCCGGCCACTCCCAGCCACAGGCCCCCAAACACAAACCACAGCCCTTTTCTCTAGCAAACAAAACTCAGCTGCCCTGCTTCTGGATGGCAGATTGCAGGAGCCACTTGACACTGTCAAACCAGCCCGACTTGGCACTGGTGCCACCTTGGGTCTGGGAACCATCCTGCCTATCGTGGATTTTAAGGAGCCAGCCGGCTCCTCCCAACCACAGGCCCCCAACAAAATCCACGGCCCTTTCTTCTGGCAAACAAAACTTAGCTGCCCTTTTCTGGATGACCGATTGCAGGAGCCACTTGGTACTATCAAACCAGCCCAACTTGGCACTGGTGCCACCATGGGTCTGGTAACCATCCAGGCTATCGTAGCTTTTCAGGAGCCAGCCAGTCACTCCCATCCATAGGCCCCCAGACACAAACCTCGGCCCGTTTCCCTGGCAAACAAAACTAAGCTGCCCCGCTTCTGGATGGCAGATTGCAGGAGCCACTTGAAACTGTCAAACCAGCCCGACTTGGCACTGGTGCAAACTTGGGTCTGGGAACCATCCTGCCTATCGTGGATTTTCAGGAGCCAGCCGGCCACTCCCATCCACAGGCCCCCAAACAAAAACAATGGCGCTTTTCCCTTAATAGCAAAACACGGCCTGCAAATTATGATGGCAGATTGCAGGAGCCACTTGGTACTATCAAACCAGCCAAACTTGGCACTGGTGCCACCATGGGTCTGGTAACCATCCTGCGTATCGTAGCTTTTCAGGAGCCAGCCGGTCTCTCCCAGCCATAGGCCCCCAGGCACAAATCTCGGCCCGTTCCCCTGGCAAAAAAAACTAAGCTGCCGCGCGTCTGGATGGCAGATTGCAGGAGCCACTTGGTACTATTAAACCAGCCCGACTTGGCACTGGTGCCACCTTGAGTCTGGGAACAATCCTGCCTGCCGTGGATTCTAAGGAGCCAGCCGGCCACTCCCAGCCATATGCCCCCAAACACAAACCTTGGCCCGTTTCCGTGGCAAACAAAATTAAACCGCCCCGCTTCTGGATGCCAGATTTCAGGAGCCACTTGGTACTATCAAACCAGCCCGACTTGGCACTGGTGTCACCTTGCGTCTGGGAACCATCCTGCGAATTGTGGATTTTAAGGAGCCAGCCGACCACTCTCGGCCACAGACCCCAATAAAAAACAACGGCCAGTTTCCCTGGCAAAAAACACTCAGCTGCCCCGCTTCTGGATGGCAGATTGCAGGAGGCACTTGACACTGTCAAACCAGCCCGACTTGGCACTGGTGCCACCTTGGGTCTGGGAACCATGCTGCGTATCATGGATTTTCAGAAACCAGCCAGCCACTCCCAGCCACAGGCAACCAAACACAACCCACGGCCCTTTTCTCTGGCAAAAAAAACTCAGCTACCCCGCTTCAGGATGGCAGATTGCAGGAGCCACTTGGGACTATCAAACCAGCCCGACTTGGCACTGGTGCCACCTTGGGTCTGGTAACCATCCTGCCTATCGTAGCTTTTCAGGAGCCAGCCGGTCACTCCCAGCCATAGGCCCCCAGACACAAACCTTGCCCCATTTCTCTGGCAAACAAAACTCAGCGGCCCCGCTTCTGGATGGCAGATTGCAGGAGCCACTTGGTACTATCAAACCAGCCCGACTTGGCACTGGTGCCACCTTGGGTCTGGGAACCATCCTGCGAAATGTGGATTGTCAGGAGCCAGCCGACCACTTTCGGCCACAGACCCCAATAAAAAACAACGGCCCGTTTCCCTGTCAAAAAAAACTCAGCTGCCCCGCTTCTGGATGGCAGATTGCAGGAGGCACTTGACACTGTCAAACCAGCCCGACTTGGCACTGATGCCACCTTGGGTCTGGGAACCATGCTGCGTATGATGGATTTTCAGGAGCCAGCCAGCCACTCCCAGCAACAGGCCCCCAAACACAAACCACAGCCCTTTTATCTGGCAAAAAAAATTCAGCTGCCTAGCTTCTGGATGGCAGATTGCAGCAGCCACTTGGTACTATCAAACCAGCCCAACTTGGCACTGGTGCCACTATGGGTCTGGTAACCATCCGGCCTATCGTAGCTTTTCAGGAGCCAGCCGGTCACTCCCAGCCATAGGCCCCCAGAGACAAACCTCGGCCCGTTTCCCTGGCAAACAAAATAAAGCCGCCCCGCTTCTGGATGGCAGATTGCAGGAGCCACTTGAGACTATCAAACCAGCCCGACTTGGCACTGGTGCCACCTTGGGTCTGGGAACCATCCTGCGTATCGTGGATTCTAAGGAGCCAGCCGGCCACTCCCAGCCACAGGCCCCCAAAGAAAAACAACGGCGCTTTTCCCTGGAAAACAAAACTCGCCTACCAAATTTTGATGGCAGATTGCAGGAGCCACTTTGCCCCATCAAACCAGCCTGACTTGGCACTGGTGCCACCTTGGATCTGGGAACCAACCCGCCTATCGAGGATTTTCTGGGGCCAGCCAAGCACTCTCACCCATAGGCCCCCAAACACAAACCACGGCCCTTTTCTCTGGCAAACAAAACTCAACTGCCCCTCTTCTGGATGGCAAATTGCAGGAGCCACTTGGTACTACAAAAACAGCCCGACTTGGCACTGGTGCCACCTTCGGTCTGGTTACCATCCTGCGTATCGTGCATTTTAAGGATCCAGCTGGCCACTCCCAGCCATATGCCCCCAAACACAACCCACAGCCCTTTTCTCTGTCAAAAAAAACACAGCTGCCCCGCTTCTGGATGGCAGATTGCAGGAGCCACTTGACACTGTCAAACCAGCCCGACTTGGCACTGGTGCCACCTTGGGTCTGGGAACCATGCGGCGTATCGTGCATTTTAAGGAGCCAGCTGGCCACTCCCAGCCATATGCCCCCAAACACAACCCATGGCCTTTTTCTATGGCAAACAAAACTCAGTTGCCGCTTCTGGATGGCAGATTGCAGGAGCCACTTGGTACTATCAAACCAGCCCAACTTTGCACTGGTGCCACCTTGGGTCTGGGAACCATCCTGCGTATCGTGGATTCTAAGGAGCCAGCCAGCCACTCCCAGCCACAGGCCCTCAAACACAAACAACGGCGCTTTTCCCTGGTAAACAAAACTCGCCTGCCAAATTTTTGATGGCAGATTGCAGGAGCCACTTGGTACTATCAAACCAGCCCAACTTGGCACTGGTGCCACCTTGGGTCTGGAAACCATCCGGCCTATCGTAGCTTTTCAGGAGCCAGCCGGTCACTCCCAGCCATACGCCCCCAGACACAAACCGCGGCCCGTTTCCCTGGCAAACAAAACTAAGCTGCCCCGCTTCTGGATGGCATATTGCAGGAGCCACTTGGTACTATCAAACCAGCCCAACTTGGCACTGGTGCCACCTTGGGTCTGGGAACCATCCTGCCTGTCGTGGATTCTAAGGAGCCAGCCGGCCACTCCCAGCCACAGGCCCCCAAACACAAACCACGGACCATTTCTCTGGCAAACAAAACTCAGCTGCCCTGCTTCTGGATGGCAGATTGCAGGAGCCACTTTGGACTATCAAACCAGCCACACTTCACACTGGTGCCACCTTGGATCTGGGAACCATCCTGCGTATTTTGGATTGTCTGGAGCCAGACGACCACTCTCGGCCACAGACCCCAATCAAAAACAACGGCCCGTTTTCTCTGGCAAGCAAAACTCAGCTGCCCCGCTTCTGGATGGCTGATTGCAGGAGCCACTTGACACTGTCAAACCAGCCCGACTTGGCACTGGTGCCACCTTGGGTCTGGGAACCATCCTGCCTATCGCGGATTTTAAAGAGCCAGCTGGTTACTCCCAGCCACACGCCCCCAAAAAATACCACGGCCCTTTCTTCTGGCAAACAAATCTTAGCTGCCCCGCTTCTGGATGGCAGATTACAGGAGCCACTTTGCACCATCAAACCAGCCCGACTTGGCGCTGGTGCCACCTTGGATCTTGGAACCATCCTGTGTATCGTGGATTTTCAGGGGCCAGCCGGCCACTCTCAGCCATAGGCTCCAAACACCAACCACGGCCCTTTTCTCTGGCAAACAAAACTCAACTGTCCCTCTTCTGGATGGCAAATTGCAGGAGCCACTTGGTGCTAGAAAAACAGCCCGACTTGGCACTGGTGCCACCTTGGGTCTGGTTACCATCCTGCGTATTGTGGATTTTAAGGAGCCAGCCGGCTACTCCCAGCACAAAGGCCCCCAAAAAAAACCACGGCCCTTTCTTCTGGCAAACAAAACTCAGCTGCCCAGCTTCTGGATGGCAGAATCCAGGAGCCACTTGGTACTATCAAACCAGTCCGACTTGGCACTGGTGCCACCTTGGGTCTGGGAACCATCCTGCGTATTGTGGATTATCAGGAGCCAGCCGACCCCTCTCAGCCACAGACCCCAATCAGAAACAACGGCCCGTTTCTCAGGCAAAAAAAACTGAGCTGCCCCGCTTCTGGATGGCTGATTGCAGAAGGCACTTGACACTGTCAAACCAGCCCGACTTGGCACTGGTGCCACCTTGGGTCTGGGAACCATCCTGCCTATCGTGGATTTTAAGGAGCCAGCCGGCTACTCCCAGACACAGGCCCCCAACAAAAACCACGGCCCTTTCTTCTGGCAAACAAAACTTAGCTGGCCCGCTTCAGGATGGCAGATGGCAGGAGCCACTTGGTACTATCAAACCAGCCTGACTTGGCACTGGTGCCACCCTGAGTCTGGGAACCATGCTGCGTATCATGGATTCTAAGGAGCCAGCCGGCCACACCCAGCCACAGGCCCCCAAACACCAACAACGGCGCTTTTCCCTGGAAAACGAAACTCGCCTGCCAACTTTTTCATGGCAGATTGCAGGAACCACTTGGTACTATCAAACCAGCCCAACTTGGCACTGGTGCCACCTTGAGTCTGGGAACCATCCTGCCTGTCGTGGATTTTAAGAGCCAGCCGGCCACTCCCAGCCATATGCCCCCAAACACAAACCACGGCCCTTTACTCTGGCAAACAAAACTCAACTGCCCCTCTTCTGGATGGCAAACTGCAGGAGCCACTTGGTACTACAAAAACAGCCCGACTTGACAGTAGTGCCACCTTGGGTCTGGTTACCATCCTGCGTATCGTGCATTTTAAGGAGCCAGCTGGCCACTCCCTGCCATATGCCCCCAAACACAACCCATGGCCTTTTTCTATGGCAAACAAAACTCAGCTGCCGTGCTTCTGGATGGCAGATTGCAGGAGCCACTTGGTACTATCAAACCAGCCAAACTTTGCACTGGTGCCACCTTGGGTCTGGGAACCATCCTGCGTATCGTGGATTGTCTGGAGCCAGCAGGCCACTCCCAGCCACAGGCCCCCAAACACAAACAACAGCGCTTTTCCCTGGAAAACAAAACTCGCCTGCCAACTTTTTGATGGCAGATTGCAGGAGCCACTTGGTATAATCAAACCAGCCCAACTTGGCACTGGTGCCACCATGGGTCTGGTAACCATCCTGCCTATCGTAGCTTTTCAGCAGCCAGCCGGTCTCTCCCAGCCATAGGCCCCCAAACACAAACCTCGGCCCATTTCTCTGGCAAACAAAACTCAGCTGCCCCGCTTCTGGATGGCAGTTTGCAGGAGTCACTTGGGACTATTAAACCAGCCCAACTTGGAACTGGTGCCACCTTGGGTCTGGGAAACATCCTGCGTATCGTGGATTCTAAGGAGACAGCCGGCCACTCCCAGCCACAGGCCCGCAGACACAAACCTCAGCCCGTTTCCCTGGCAAACAAAACTCAGCTGCCCCGCTTCTGGATGGCATATTGCAGGAGGCACTTGACACTGTCAAACCAGCCCGACTTTGCACTGGTGCCACCTTGGGTCTGGGATCCATGCTGCTTATCATGGATTTTCAGGAGCCAGCCGGCCACTCCCAGCCACAGGCCCCCAAACACAAACCACAGCCCTTTTCTCTGGCAAACAATACTCAGCTGCCCCGCTTCTGGATGGCAGATTGCAGGAGCCACTTGGTATAATCAAACCAGCCCAACTTGGCACTGGTGCCACCATGGGTCTGGTAACCATCCTGCCTATCGTAGCTTTTCAGCAGCCAGCCGGTCTCTCCCAGCCATAGGCCCCCAAACACAAACCTCGGCCCATTTCTCTGGCAAACAAAACTCAACTGCCCCGCTTCTGGATGGCAGTTTGCAGGAGTCACTTGGGACTATCAAACCAGCCCAACTTGGAACTGGTGCCACCTTGGGTCTGGTTACCATCCTGCGTATTGTGGATTCTAAGGAGCCAGCCGGCCACTCCCAGACATAGGCCCCCAAACACAAACAATGGCGCTTTTCCCTGGAAAACAAAACTCGCCTGCCAATTTTTTGATGGCAGATTGCAGGAGCCACTTGGTACTGTCAAACCAGCCCAACTTGGCACTGGTGCCACCATGGGTCTGGTAACCATCCTGCGTATCGTGGATTCTAAGGAGCCAGCCGGCCACTCCCAGCCACAAGCCCCCAAACACAAACCTCGGCCCATTTCTCTAGCAAACAAAACTCAGCTGCCCCGCTTCTGGATGGCAGATTGCGGGAGCCACTTTGTACTACAAAAACAGCCCGACTTGGAACTGGTGCCACCTTGGGTCTGGGAACCATCCTGCGTTTCGTGCATTTTAAGGAGCCAGCCGGCCACTCCTAGCCACCGCCCCCCAAACACAAACCACGCCCCTTTTCCCTGGCAAACAAAACTCTCCTGCCCCGCTTCTGGATGGCAGATTGCAGGAGCCACTTGGTACTATCAAACCAGCCCGACTTGGCATTGTGTTGAAAACGAAGGGAAGCCAATCCACCTTGTCGTTGATCAGCATTGACTCCAATTTATTGATTAAATCAGCCACTTTATATAACAGTGGTAATTACCTTCATGCATATTGCAAAATCCAAGGTCACTAGAGGTTAACAGCGAAAACTCTAACCCCTCCTTTTGTTTTACCCTACCCATGATTGTTTATTGAAAACAGGGCCAGCGCTCCCACTGTGATATGAAAGCCAAGTATTGGAGAGTGTTTTTGTTACTTCTTTAGAAGTTTAGAATATGCCGAAAGATGCTAGCTGGGGACTTGCAATTAATGAATTATTTGCTCTAAGTAGGTCAAATGACATCAGCTTTCAAAAAGGAAAAGTAGTCTTATTCCACGTGCCAATTCTAAAGTAGATTAATAAGCCTTAAGCAGAAGATGGATGTGAAGAGGGATATGACATGAAAGGTTAAAGCAACATTGCTGACAGCAAAAGGCTTACCTGCTGCAGATACAGGAGACAAAATACTATTTTGACACAAACATTGCTATTCAGACGACAGTAAAATTCTGAGTGACAGCAAAATTTACTCAGTCATGACAGTAAAATTTGCTCACATCAAAATGTGCTAATCAATTCTTAGTGTAAGCTAAGCACCTTAAGCAAAGGGTAGTTCAAGCGTAACTGGTATTTGATGGCAAAAAAGGCAACTTGGCCTGCGTTTCTCACTTCTACTCCATTCAAAAGCTTACTCTGTCTCAGATTCCTTCGGAGGGATACCAACGCAAGCCGCGAAACTGCACGAAAATGATGATTGAAAGAAAGATAGATTAGAAAAATGGAATAATGGTTCATGTTCTTTTCCTTCCAAATGCTTTGTTTGCCCTTTTAAATTTTTGAAGTCCTTTCTGGTGTCACCATGGTTGCACTGCAGCAAGTGTTCGGCTGTAAGCTGTCCATATTGCCAGCTTCTGGACTGCCTTCAGAAAACTTCCCACTGGTTTTGTATAGAAATCACAAGCAGTAGAGATGACAAAGACTGCAGAAACCTTCTCATCTCCTTCTAGAGCAAGACCATGTCTTTCAGCCACTCTTAACTAGACAACTTTCATCAGTCATGAGGGAGTCTCATGTTCAAGAGCTAAGCAGTGACCGCTGTAAATGACAAAAAGCAGACTGAAATTCTCTTGGGACTCCAGCAGAGAGCAATGAAGGAGGTTGAATTCACCTTCTTGGGAAGGTACAGAGTTTCCTTCACTGCAGAAGCAATGTTATTTAACCCACGTTATCATCTCTAGCTGCTAAGCTGCACTTATTGCAAAGTATCTGCAACGTATTTTACAGGGTGGGCTTTTATGTGTAATCCCTGAGTAACAGTGCAAAGAGAAGTACTTGGGGTGTGGGGTGGGGGGGGGAACCGCAACTCTTAGGTTTTTCAAATCATGGTTCCATTTGAAAGTCAAAAAAGATGTCAAACCTTTCTTTCCTTCAAACCTTTCTTTCCTAGAAAGGTATTACCAGCACAAACTGTACCAGAATTTATGACCCGTAACTGTACCGTGGACGCTCTTTCTCTGGACTATTCCTTAAGAAACAAAGTCCTCACTAGAAATAAAACAAAATTAGCCAAAATATTGGCCTGGGTTAGTTCCAAGGCTCTGTACTAAAGGCCAAACACGTGTAATAATAGTAACGAGTGGACTAAAAGTTAAATCAATAGAGCATTACTCAGTTCAAAGACATCTTGTGTCCTAATGTTCTCACAGAAGACTGTAAAAACCTGTCTATTTTTGTGGGTTTCTTTTATCCATTTAGCTGTACCTTCTACTTCTCTCCACTGTCTGAGAACATTGATGATAAGGTTGGATGACCTCATGTCAACTTGTAGAAGTAAAGAAAGAGAAGCCAGTAAAGAAAGGCAAATTTGTTAATTGCAGGTGGAAAGAGGGAGGCCAACAAAAGAAAACAAAAGAACAGTCATAATGAAATGCTCCCCTGTCTTCTGTGAAAAGTAAAGGCACAGACAAGAAAGAACAAGTGCAAACTTCTCACTAGAGAAACGCACTTGATCTGACTCAAGTATTTTGCGGTACATTTCTTGCTGTTTCTCATGCCAAACATATTAACCATTGAAGGTGTCGCTTTCCTCTTTCTGGAATACAGCTAGGAAGATGGCTGTGTCATTGCTGACAAGCTGCTATTCCCAGAGGTGTCCAGCTGAAAGTCCTAGATCAATTGATTTGCTCTGTCACTTTGATATGGCATGACTTACAGTTTCAGCACCTGAACTTGCCAGCCCTACAATTCTTTGCCCCTTGAATGGTTAGATAGGCTCCTTGGCAACTGGCATTTGTAAGGACATGAAACTATGCAGAATTTGCACCGTGAGATGATGCCAAATGAGTCACGCCAGCGGATTAACTAGGGCATGCAAGGCAGAGAGAGGGAAATGAGAGCACAAGAAGAGAGTACACAAGAAGAGAGTACAATCTCCTTTTTTCTGAAACACTGTAGAGATCAAAGTGAACACAAATCCTCCTAGGGGTAGTTCTTGCAAAAGACTAAGAGTTCTTTTTGTGTTCACAGGCCTGGAATATTTAGCTTTGGATCACGGAAAAATGCAGATGACAAAACGAGGTCTTGAAGTCACATCCAGTATGAAGCGGTATGAATGAGGAAAGCAGCTGAGAGCATCAACCCTGCTAAGTAGTCTCAGTATTCTTCTTGACATTAGCAGAAATTTGAAATGAGTCTGAAAATGACAAAGGAGGCAGAAGAAAAGGGAGCGATGACTCCTCTGGCATAGTGTTTCCTAACAGGGATCTTCAAAATGGAAAGGTTGTATCATCCTTTCAACTGAAGGAAGGTATGAAAACAACAGGAAGGAAATGGCATCAAATACTCTGGGCAGTGTACTTCTAGACAGAAAGGCCACTGATGGAAAACCAACTCAACTGGCACCAAAGCAGCAGCACTGTACTAAAGCCAGAAATGTCCAGCACTTCGCTCTCTGCCATTCCATTCAGATGCACACAGCAGCTCTGCAACATTCCTACTGATCATCTCCTTGGCAAACTGGGAGTGAGGGTTCGTGGTGATGCAGAGTCCCCAGGCAGATGCAAAGGAGAGCTGCTTTCTTGCAAAAACCAGGCTTTTGAAACACTCAGGCTGCGGGGGACGGGACAGGTATAAGTCCAATGGTGTCAGGAACCCACGCCTTAAAAAAGGAACCCACTAGGCCGCGGCAAAATATCCAAATATGGATAACATGGTAACCAGACCAGTGAAGAGATTTTTGCTTTTATTTCCAGCACATCAGTCTCAAAATACAAAATGGAGACATGACAGCTCACTGATCCACACCAAAAAATGTCTCCTTCAACAGGGCTCATACAGCAATACATAAAATCATCTCAGACTAGAATTCAGCCAATCAGACACAGAAAACACATCTTGACAAGCATTCTATCCAATCTTATAAAACATAGGTAATCGTAGCTAAAACAAAGACTAGTTGATAAGAGACAAAGAACAGAGTTCTATTCATGCTAACCTTCTAAAGATATACATTAAATAACCTTGTTGCCATCCTAAAGCCAATTCTACAGAAGCCTATTGTTATTTGTCACGTCTACTGCTTGGGAAACTTTTCTGCTTGCATGGAAAACTTTTTCTGCTTGCATGGGAAACTTTTCTGCAATGCTAACAAAACTCCAGTCTAAGGCCTACATACTTCTTTGTAACCATTTCTTAAAAATCCTCTAACCTTATGGATTCCAACATTTCCCCCTCTCTGTTTGACCCAGAAGCTTTAATTTTCTTGTCGCTTGCTATTTGCGTTTCATAGCTCTATTGCAAAATTTCTGCTTATTATCTGCTGAAGACCTATTTTCACTAAACTGAAGCATTGCTATATTACGGCACAGCAACTTAATGCTGTGAAGACCCAATCCCTGAAAGAGATATGAATCACGTTTGGCAACAGTCACAAGGCATCGTTCAAAAAACTCTGGTCGATTCCGAGGCCTCAATTCAAAACCTTCGTTCATGTCAATACCCTCATCTACTGCTTTAGCGAGATTTCGTACACTCTCTGTGCTTCTACTTCCTAATTCTCCTGCTTGAATGACAAAAACTTCTCGGACTGTTTTGTTCATCATTCGCCGAAGACAACAGAGTATACAAGGTGCCACTATCAATATCAGTATTAGAACACCTAATATGTAAAGACCTATCTTGCAAAGTTGCCTTAGCCAAGGTGCAAAACTCCAATTTTGAAACAAATCATCCAACCAGCAACCTCCATCTTCTTTAATTTGGGCTGTCAGATCCTTTAATTTTTGAATGCTTTTGTGAATGGATTCAGAATGATCAGACAAATTCATACAACACAATCCTTCCAATTCCTCACAACCATGTCCTTGTGCCAGTAAGAGAAAATCAATGGCTGCTCTGTTTTGAAGAGTAGCATGTCTAATACTATCAACATCGGTCAACATATCACTGATTGCGGAGGATGTGGCATTAGCTTGTTTGCTCAGCCAACATCCAACTCGATCTAATTGTCTCAATGCCACAGCTGAAGCCAATTGGGGTAGAAATATACCTGCTGAAACCCTTCTGGCGGCATTCCAAGGCATAAAATCACTCTGACAGTTCTCATCATAATGAGGAACAGCTCTTGTTTTCCTTTGTTTCTTTTTCATCACTGCTTTGGCAGTGGGGGCAATTATGGTAAGCATACAAATGCTGCAAGGGCCACCTGCAAGGTGGGCTGGAATGCCTTGCCAACCTCTGTCTCCGCAAATGATCCAATACCCTTTTGGCAATTGCCGTGGATATTGGTCCATCTCCAGAAACACATCCCAACTGTTCGAAACATTTGCTGCCCTGATAAGTTTCTTGGACCAAATGTTCCAATTGAAGGAAGGACTGTTTCCATTGTCAATTCCACCTGGTTTACCATTGGATTCTTTTCTGACCAAAGGAAACTCTTTCACTGGCACACCAACCAAACAGGTTGAGAAAGGCTTTTCTGGTTCCGAATTAGACAGACATATAGTATCCGATCCGGCAGCCTTGGCTAAGGTCACCCAAACATTCGTTTTCGGTTGATCCACAGGCAAATCTGCACGACAAAAAACAATTAAAATCAAGCAAAACAAGTATAGCATTTGATTCTGCCCCATCTCTTTCAAGAACTAAGTTTTGGCAGAATTCTTTCTAAACAAAAACAAGAACCTCAATTTTCAGCCAAAAATTAGCTTTGTTAAACAAACATTCAGCATTCAATTCGTATACTCATAAATAACATTGGCACAAAATCAGAGTTCATGGGTTCCACCGATGCACAAAGAACGTCAGGCACAAGAGGCGTCAGGCGAGACCCGGGATCCTTCGATTCGGTCCACGTCTGCGTACTTGCTTCCTCAGTTCTAGGCTCGACAACAGGTTCTGAAGTGCGATACGGTTTGACGTTTTTGGCAGGAACCCACTTAATTCTTCCAGCACCTGTGGAAATAGAAGCATACCCTTTGCCCCACGTTATTAATTGAAACGGACCTTCCATCTGTCCAGAGTCAGGGTTTCTAATTAGAAGAGGAGGATGTTCTTTCAGTTTTGCCTGTGTGCTATTTGAAAAGTGTCTAAAGATTGGTGGATCTGGTTCTGTACTTGAACTATTTAGAAAATTAAAAACATACAAAGCCTTACTCAGTCTCATCTGTGGGGTGATTTCCGTTCCCCCTCTCTGTTTATCTAATATGCGTTTTAAGGTTTGATGTGTTCTTTCAATGATTGCTTGGCTTGTGGGAGAGTGGGGAATACCAAAAATGTGTCGAACACCCCATTCATTTAAAAATGTGGCCAATTTTTGAGATATGTATGCGGGACCATTGTCAGTTTTTACTTCTTGGGGTATACCCAATGAAGCAAAAGCTTGCAGGAAATGATGACAGGCATGGCTGCCAGTTTCACCTGTGTGAAGGGAAGCAAAAACTGCACCAGAGAACGTGTCTATGGAAACATGAATATTTTTAAATTTACCAAAAGAAGGATATTTAGTAACATCTGTTTGCCACAACTGTAGGCTTTGTAAGCCTAGGGGGTTGATTGCTCCTGTAGAAACAGGAGGTTGTACCAATTGACAGTCAGGGCAAGTACGAATGATAGCTTTAGCTTGACTTTTAGTGATTTGGAACATTCGCATGAGTGCTTGTGCATTTTGGTGGAAAAAGGCATGACTCAATTTTGCTTGTTCAAAACTATTTGGCAATGTGTTAGAAATGACCATTGTCAGCTTGTCCGCTCTTGCATTTCCTTCCACTAAAAATCCAGGAAGTGAAGAATGCGCCCTAATGTGAGAAACAAAATATGGATTAGTTCTATATTGCAAAGTTATAAAAAGACATGAAAGCCAACGATGTAAAGTTTCATTACTAACATCCTTTAAAATGGGACCTTCTATTCTCCGGACTACATTAGACACATAGGCAGAATCTGTGACCTAATTAAAAGGCTGAGGAAACAGCTGAAAAGCTCAAACTACTGCAGCAGGCTCAACAATTTGAGGGGATCCCTCTACTGTTTGAATATCAGATTCCCAAACATCAGTCTTTTGATTAAACCAAGTCACAACGGACTTGTGGCTTTTACCAGAGCCATCAGTGAAGAGAGTCACAGCATGTAAAGGTTCTTCCCTTAATTTAGGTTTTTCTCTGAAACTCAATTTTGCTTGCAGTAGTTTGTGAGCTGGATAGTGTATGGAACAAACACCTGGAAAACCTAAGAATGCATATTGTAAATCATCAGAATTTTGCATTGCCCAATTGAAATAATCATTTTTCAATGGCAAATAGATAACTGAAAATTCTTGATCTGCCAAAGTTAACAATCTGGTTCTAGCCTTAATTATAATGTATGCAATCATTTCTAAAACTGAGCAAATGGTCTTTGAAAACCTGTAGGGAGGAAAATCCCATTCCATTATTAACAAAGGATCTTGTTCTGTGGCATCCCACTGGAAAATGAGACCACAAAGCTGCATCTTCTCCCCTAAGATTGCAAGAAAGAAAGGATTTTCAGGAACGCAGCGATGAGCTTGTCTTTTTTGAAGAGCTTCTGTGACTTTGTCGAGAGCAGCACGAGTTTCAGGGGTTAAAGTTCTTGGCAAAGTGATGTCGCAACTTCCTCTCAGCAAATGGAAGAGCGGACTCAGTTCATCATTGGTGATTCCCAACATCGGTCTGACCCAGTTGATTTCTCCTAGAAGTTGTTGTAACTCTTGTAGGTTGTTGACTCTGGTTCGGATCTGAATTTTCTGTGGTGTTATTGTCGTCTTCCATCATCTTCCATCCCAGGTACTTCTAAGGTGAAACTTCTTGAATTTTCGTTGCAGAGATCTCAAGTCCAGCTTTTTGAATTTCAGCAACAACACAGTCGCCAGTTTCTTCCATCTCTTCCTTTCAAAGGACTCCACCCTTAAAGCCAATTTTTCTTTCTCTGTATCTATAGATTGACAAACACCAGAACAACCATGTTTTTGCTTAACTGAAAAAGAGTTCCCCGGAACCACAATTTCCCGAGTGGAAGCAGCCACCTCAGCCTCCACCCCAGGCCCAACAGAATCCAATTCAGGTTTCAGTGTCCCTGCACAAACAATTTTAGGAAGTACAGTCACTTTTTCATTTCCATCTTTTACACACTTTGTTCCATCCCCCTTACAAGAGTCACATATTTTTACATTAACAGAACAACGCGAAGAAAAGTCCAAAAGAGTCTCATTTTTTCCCAGAGAGAGAGAAGAAAGATTTTGTTCAACAGAGTTCAAAGCAATACTTTCAGCATTTGCAACAACACTTGTAACATTCTCCCATACTCACACAGTCTCCGGTTTACTGGAATTTCATGAGACAGAACCAGAAGCTTTGTTTTCTGAGTCCAAGTTGATCTTATTATTATCAGTTTGTTTAAAACAGCGCTCCAACAGCGCTCTACAAACCAGCATAAGTTCTCTTAAGCTTTCATCTTTTTTGAGAGAGACTAGATTATAGATTCTCCAGTTTATCTAATCCCAAAAAAAAAAAGTAAAAGCAGACTGAAGATTTAAATCTTGCGTATTCGCTTTAACCCAGATAAGTAAGTTTTTAAGCTCAGTTTTTGAAATTTCAGAGTGACCTTTTTCTTGTAACATTGTCTCTAATTGATGAAAAACATCCCATTCAACTTTTGATAAATTCGTTCCCATTTTTGTGTTCTTTTAATAATTTTCTTTTTCTCTATTTTTCCTCCCAACGTCACCCAAGCGCTCTCCCGAGATAAGTTACTTACAATTTTCTTGGCTTCGGCGGGAGAGATGATACAGTGTGCTCCTTGTTAACACTTGGGTCTCCGCGGCTGGTACTTCCACGATTTTTCTTTTTTTTTCTTCTATTCTACGTCCTCACACGGGGCACCAATATGCGGGGCACGGGACAGGTATAAGTCCAATGGTGTCAGGAACCCACGCCTTAACAAAGGAACCCACTAGGCCGCAGCAAAATATCCAAATATGGATAACATGGTAACCAGACCAGTGAAGAGATTTTTGCTTTTATTTCCAGCACATCACTCTCAAAATACAAAATGGAGACATGACAGCTCACTGATCCACACCAAAAAATGTCTCCTTCAACAGGGCTCATACAGCAATACATAAAATCATCTCAGACTAGAATTCAGCCAATCAGACACAGAAAACACATATTGACAAGCATTCTATCCAATCTTATAAAACATAGGTAATCGTAGCTAAAACAAAGACTAGTTGATAAGAGACAAAGAACAGAGTTCTATTCATGCTAACCTTCTAAAGATATACATTAAATAACCTTGTTGCCATTTGTCACGTCTACTGCTGGGAAACTTTTCTGCTTGCATGGAAAACTTTTCTGCTTGCATGGGAAACTTTTCTGCAATGCTCACAAAACTCCAGTCTAAGGCCTACATACTTCTTTTTAACCATTTCTTAAAAATCCTCCAACCTTATGGATTCCAACATCACGCCTTTATCAGTTCCATAGCTTTAAGCCATAACAAACACAATTCAACCAACCACCATGCACCACGCTGTGAACACACGACGGTTCTAGAACTCCTTGATTTACCTCTAATTCAGCTGCCTCACCTCCCACAGTCCTTTTCTACTTTGCCAAAGTAATGGGCCTCAGCCCAAGGCCTTCCTTTTGTAAGCTTCTAGCTATATGCAGCAGCAAACCACTACTTTCTTCTGTGCCAAGACTTTAGGTAGACGATTTGCATCTGCCCTTCCAGTAAAACCTAAAGGGGAGAGAAAAGCCTCTCAGAGATGTTCAGTCGTTCCATTTTCTAGACAGGCCAAATCCAAAGAAAAGCAAGCTATGGGATTGTGTACTTGCTCTTACAAAACACCTGCTGCCCTCTGACAATCAACTAGCAGAAAACCAGCCAAACTGAGACTTGAGGAAAAAAACAAGGGAATAATGATGTGATCAATCAAGACAACACTTTTCCAGGCTACCGAGATATTGGAAATGTCAGCAAAGGCTTGAGAGCAAAGGCTGAACAAATGGGGAAAGGGTAAAAGAATCCCAAGAAAAACATGACCAAAGGTTAAAACAATTCCAAGAAAAACATAGGCAACTAACCTCTTGAAGCCTTCAGGAAATCAGTGGCCGCTGATTTACATAGGCCATTAAAGTTAATTGACCCCTGCACCTTCTACTCCTTTTTCATCGGGTGAATTGAGACCATGGAATCACAATTCCTTGGATTCTGTTCTTAACTTTAGGAGAGAAGTACAGCAGCTGAAGTACCTGTTACTGATGTGATACCCAGAAACACAGAGTTGACACATTTCATTCTTGGCCAATCACAGCAAGCAGGACTAAGAGGATAAGGTTGGCTTATTTTCATGACATTTTTCTTGTTTGACAGCCTGCTCTGATTGCAGTGAAACTTTTTCATTAGCTTCTCTCTAAAAGGAGAAAGTCCAGTTCACTGTCCTGCCCTACTGCTGCAAGTAGACCATTTGGTTTGTCGAGCCAAAAAATTGAATTGGAAGGTACGGAGCTAAGAGCCGCTCCGGGGCGTCTTTCGGCAGAAGCCGCGCTAAGGAGAGCACTGTGACCGGCACAATCGTCTTTGCGCGAAGAAGCCGCTTCTTCGCCTCAGGGAGCAGGGGAGAGCGGCAGCTTCGGGAAGGTGTAGAAGCAAGCTGTACAACACTGGGATTGTGTGCGCAGCTTGCCAACTGATAGAAAACAGTACCGTTGCACTCTCCTGACTTTTCCAATCACATGAACATTCGATAGGAAGCTTTTTTGGACAACTTTTCTTCCTGCCAAACACTTGGCAGACATCTCTTAAACTTCTAGAACACGATGGGAGATGTTTTCTGTGCTGGCACAGTTTTTCCGAGCCAGACATAGTGGAAAAGCTGTTTGCTAAGATGTAGACGAGAAGAGACGCTAAACACGAAAGTACGATGGTCTCCGGAGCTAAGAGCCGCTCCCGGGCGTCTTTCCGCAGAAGCCGGGCTAAGGAGAGCCCTGTGAGCGGCACAATCGTCTTTGCGCGAAGAAGCCGCTTCTTCGACTCCGGGAGACGGGGAGAGCGGCAGCTTCGGGAAGGTGAAGAAGCAAGCTGTACAACACTGGGATTGTGTGCGCAGCTTGCCAACTGACACAAAACAGTACCGTGGCACTCTCCAGACTTTTCCAATCACATGAAAATTCGGTTGGAAGCTGTTTTGGACAACTTTTCTTTTCTTCCTGCCAAACACTTGGCAGATATCTCTTAAACTTCTAGAATACGATGGGAGATGTTTTCTGTGCTGGCACAGTTTCTCCTAGCCAGACATAGAGGAAAAGCTTTTTGCTAAGATGTAGATGAGAAGAGACGCAAAAGACGAAGGTACGATGCTCTCCGGAGCTAAGAGCCGCTCCCAGGCGTCTTTCGGCAGAAGCCGCGCTAAGGAGAGCACTGTGAGCGGCACAATCGTCTTTGCGCGAAGAAGCCGCTTCTTCGGCTCCGGGAGCCGGAGAGAGCGGCATCTTCGGGAAGGTGAAGAAGGAAGCTGTACAACATTGTGATTGTGTGCGCACCGTGCCAGCTGATGGAAAACAGCACCGTTGCACTCTCCTGACTTTTCCAATCACATGAACATTCGATTGGAAGCTGTTTTGGACAACTTTTCTTTTCTTCCTGCCAAACACTTGGCAGACATCTCTGCAACTTCTAGAACACAATGGGAGATGTTTTCTGTGCTGGCACAGTGTTTCCTAGCCAGACATAGTGGAAAAGCTTTTTGCTGAGATGTAGATGAGAAGAGAAGCTAAACACGAAAGTACGATGCTCTCCGGAGCTAAGAGCCGCACCCGGGCGTCTTTCGGCAGAACCCGCGCTAAGGAGAGCACTGTGAGCGGCACAATCGTCTTTGCGCGAAGAAGCCGCTTTTTGGCTCCGGTAGCCGGGGAGAGCGGCAGCTTCGGGAGGGTGAAGAAGCAAGCTGTACAACACTGGGATTGTGTGCGCAGCTTGCCAACTGATAGAAAACAGTACCGTTGCACTCTCCTGATTCTTCCAATCACATGAACATTCGAATGGAAGCTTTTTTGGACAACTTTTCTTTTCTTCCTGCCAAACACGTGGCAGACGTCTCAGCAATTTCTAGAACACGATGGGAGATGTTTTCTGTGCTGGCACAGTTTTTCCTAGGCAGACATAGTGGAAAAGCTTTTTGCTGAGATGTAGATGAGAAGAGACGCTAAAGACGAAAGTACGATGGTCTCCGGAGCTAAGAGCCGCTCCCGGGCGTCTTTCCGCAGAAGCCGGGCTAAGGAGAGCCCTGTGAGCGGCACAATCGTCTTTGCGCGAAGAAGCCGCTTCTTCGGCTCCGGGAGACGGGGAGAGCGGCAGCTTCGGGAAGGTGAAGAAGCAAGCTGTACAACACTGGGATTGTGTGCGCAGCTTGCCAACTGACACAAAACAGTACCGTGGCACTCTCCTGACTTTTCCAATCACATGAACATTCGATTGGAAGCTGTTTTGGACAACTTTTCTTTTCTTCCTGCCAAACACTTGGCAGACATCTCTTAAACTTCTAGAACACGATGGGAGATGTTTTCTGTGCTGGCACAGTTTCTCCTAGCCATACATAGAGGAAAAGCTTTTTGCTAAGATGTAGATGAGAAGAGACGCAAAAGACGAAGGTACGATGCTCTCCGGAGCTAATAGCCGCTCCCAGGCGTCTTTCGGCAGAAGCCGCGCTAAGGAGAGCACTGTGAGCGGCACAATCGTCTTTGCGCGAAGAAGCCGCTTCTTCGGCTCCGGGAGCCGGAGAGAGCGGCATCTTCGGGAAGGTGAAGAAGGAAGCTGTACAACATTGTGATTGTGTGCGCACCCTGCCAGCTGATGGAAAACAGCACCGTTGCACTCTCCTGACTTTTCCAATCACATGAACATTCGATTGGAAGCTGTTTTGGACAACTTTTCTTTTCTTCCTGCCAAACACTTGGCAGACATCTCTGCAACTTCTAGAACACAATGGGAGATGTTTTCTGTGCTGGCACAGTGTTTCCTAGCCAGACATAGTGGAAAAGCTTTTTGCTGAGATGTAGATGAGAAGAGAAGCTAAACACGAAAGTACGATGCTCTCCGGAGCTAAGAGCCGCACCCGGGCGTCTTTCGGCAGAACCCGCGCTAAGGAGAGCACTGTGAGCGGCACAATCGTCTTTGCGCGAAGAAGCCGCTTCTTTGGCTCCGGTAGCCGGAGAGAGCGGCAGCTTCGGGAGGGTGAAGAAGCAAGCTGTACAACACTGGGATTGTGTGCGCAGCTTGCCAACTGATAGAAAACAGTACCGTTGCACTCTCCTGATTTTTCCAATCACATGAACATTCGAATGGAAGCTTTTTTGGACAACTTTTCTTTTCTTCCTGCCAAACACGTGCCAGACGTCTCAGCAATTTCTAGAACACGATGGGAGATGTTTTCTGTGCTGGCACAGTTTTTCCTAGGCAGACATAGTGGAAAAGCTTTTTGCTGAGATGTAGATGAGAAGTGACGCTAAAGACGAAGGTACGATGCTCGCCGGAGCTAAGAGCCACTCCCCAGCGTCTTTCGGCAGAAGCCGCGCTAAGGAGAGCACTGTGAGCGGCACAATCCTCTTTGCGCGAAGAAGCCGCTTCTTCGGCTCCGGGAGTCGGGGAGAGCGTCAGCTTCGGGAAGGTGAAGAAGCAAGCTGTACAACACTGGGATTAAGTGCGCACCTTGCCAACTGATAGAAAACAGTACCGTTGCACTCTCCAGACTTTTCCAATCACATGAAAATTCGGTTGGAAGCTGTTTTGGACAACTTTTCTTTTCTTCCTGCCAAACGCTTGGCAGACATCTCTGCAATGTCTAGAACACGATGGGAGATGTTTTCTGTGCTGGCACAGTTTTTCCCAGCCAGACATAGTGGAAAAGCGTTTTGCTAAGGTGTAGACTACAAAAGACGCTAAACTTGAAGGTACGATGCCCTCCGGAGCTAAGAGCCGCTCCCGGGCGTCTTTCGGCAGAAGCCGCGCTAAGGAGAGCACTGTGAGCGGCACAATCGTCTTTGCGCGAAGAAGTCGCTTCTTCGGCTCTGGGAGCCGGGGAGAGCGGCATCTTCGGGAAGGTGTAGAAGCAAGCTGTACAAGAATGGGATTGTGTGCGCACCTTGCCAACTGATACAAAACAGTACTTTTGCACTCTCCTGACTTTTCCAATCACATGAACATTCGATTGGAAACTGTTTTGGACAACTTTTCTTTTCTTCCTACCCAGCACTTGACAGACATCTCTGCAACTTCTGGAAGACGATGGGAGATGTTTTCTGTGCTGGCACAGTTTTTTTTAGCCAGACATAGTGGAAAAGCGTTTTGCTAAGATGTAGACTAGAAAAGACGCTAAAGACGAAGGTACGATGCTCTCCGGAGCTAAGAGCCGCTCCCAGGCGTCTTTCGGCAGAAGCCGCGCTAAGGAGAGCACTGTGAGCGGCACAATCGTCTTTGCGCGAAGAAGCCGCTTCTTCGGCTCTGGGAGCCGGAGAGAGCGGCATCTTCGGGAAGGTGAAGAAGGAAGATGTACAACACTGGGATTGTGTGCGCAGCTTGCCAACTGATAGAAAACAGTACCGTTGCACTCTCCTGACTTTTCCAATCACATGAAAATTCGATTGGAAGCTGTTTTGGACAACTTTTCTTTTCTTCCTGCCAAACACTTGGCAGACATCTCTGCAACTTCTAGAACACGATGAGAGTTGTTTTCTGTGCTGGCACAGTTTTTCCTTGCCAGATGTAGTGGAAAAGCTTTTTGCTATATGTAGACAACAAGAGAGGCTAATGAGTGGATGTAAGCAAATGAGACCCATCTTCAAAAAAGACAATTAAGAGGACTCGTGATAGTACAAACCAGCCAGCCTCTTTTTTATCCCCAGGAAGTTGAGGAAGCAGCTCTTCCTGGAAATCCTTGCCAGGCACATGAAAGACGACCAAATAATGTAGTTAGCATGATTTTTCAGAGGAATTTCATGCTGAACATCACTTTAAACTCCTCTGATGAATCAACTTGACTGGTAGATGAAGGGAATATTATCTGCCTGGGCTTCAGGGAGGTTTTTGACATATCTCTACATGGCAGCACACATACATATGGAAGCAATAGCGCAAAGGGGAGGGAATCAGTGTCTTTTCAGTGATGCTGAGGGAAAAGACAAGAGGCAGTGGGCACACACTGAAATACAGGAGATTGCCTTTGAACATCAGTAAATGCTTCTTTACTGTGAGGGTGACTGAACCACGGCACAGACTGCCCAGAAAGTTTGTGGAGCCTGGATCTTTGAAGACATTAAAAGTACACCCAGATAGAATCCTGGGCAAGAGGCTCTAGGTATCCTGGTTTAGGCAGGGGGGTTGGGCCTGGTTAGCCCCACCAACCCCTTCCACTCTCCTTCATTCTGTGCTAGTGAATTCTCTTCAAGATGCATTTCAAGCACTGGCATGACAAAGTTCTGTGCAGACAGAGATCCAAATGGACATGGCATCTAAGTTCCTTAAGCAGTGTTCAAGAAGAATGTAAAACTCTGGCACAAGTGTCTCTTCCCTAACTGAATCCCTTTCATGGGAAAATTCCCAGCTCTAGAAAGATCTTCTGATACGCATGCTTAAGACTGACACTGGCTGAGCAAATTTCTCCCTATGTGTATCTAAGACCAGTTAGGATCTTCACCCAAAGTGCTGTCAACATAGTCACAGAATGCCTATTGTTAAGAAGTGACAACTTCCATCAGAATGGCAACTATTGGTCCACAAAATGGATGAATGGATGGGAATTATCTACGTGGGTTAAAAACAAAAATAAAGAGTTGGTCTTTATTTATCAATTTCATTGCAATATTGATAAGGGAAGAAAAAGACCTAAGTCCTTGACTTTCTGAACTCGAGGAAAGATTTTAAAAATTCCTTGTAAAAATGTATGATCACAATCAGACTATTGAAACCATTTTAGTTGGGAACAAAGTTCCAAAATTGTCTAGATAGTGGCAAAGAAGCCAAGAAAATAGGAAAGAAACAAAAAGAGAGCAAAAGAGTCAGCTTCAGTGTACAAGCTCCTTCTAGAAGTAGTCTGCTGGGAAAAGGAACCCCCAGCTGAATTTCCAATGTATTCCTGCGCTTGATTCAGTAACTGGTCAATGTAAAAACCAATCCTTTTGTACAACTTCTTCCAGCAACAAAAACTCCAACAGGTTGACACTACCATCATGCCTGTTCCAGACATATTTAAAAGAGAAATGATGATTTTCTTGAAAACCTACTTGCATAAAAGTTGCAAGATGGTGGAGGGATTCCCACATCCTCCTTCCTCCATCTGGCTTGAAAGTATATTTGATAAAATATGCAACAAAGCACATGATTTATAAGGGAGAGTCAAATGGATGATTTGGGAATTGATCTCTTGTTGATAGTAAACTTCATATCCACTCGGCGTGACCTTTTTAAAACAAAATGTGGAGCTGAGGCATGAATCTGCCACAACAATTGTAAAGCAAACATACACATTCCCCTTCACATGCCCCCCCTTCCACACACACCTAGGCACACACAGAGATCAGCATAGCAGATCGTGAACACCTTGGAAAAGACGGAAATGCTAAATGCCTCTCTTGATGGGCAAAAGAGCTGGTGCGGTAATTCAAATGCCTGGTACAAAAATTCTGTTTAATATTTAGCTCCTATTTAAAACACAGCTTTTCATTTCATTCTATTTACAGAATATTTTCATTTCATTTGTTTCTTTAAAATTACTTAGTTCTCACCTGTTGTATGTCTAGGAATATTTTCTTCCAAAAATAGAAAAAAATAGATGATATCTTTTCAGCAGAAAACATTGGTTGATACAATTTTAAACCATCATGATATGGAAGAATTCTTCTGTCCCTCTCGAAGGTGGAAGAAGCATTTGGATCACAGATCTTCTACAATGAAATACTTGACATGTTTAAGATGCTTTCAATCAATTTTGATCGTCAATTGCTTATTCGTTGTAAACAGTAATTTTTCAGTGAAGGGAAAGTGTGTGTGGTATATCTACATGATGTGTTCAAAGCCAGTTCCTACTAATGGCCAGGCTGAATTCCAGTAAATAATGTCCCGAATGATATTTTGCCGCCTTCTTTGGCACTTCATGAAATCTTACCCCGATGAAGTGCTGAAACACAGAGATTTTCTCTTAGAGAGTGTCTCATGTTGTAACCCATCCCATGGATTTTATGCTGTAATTCTTATCTCTTTTAAAATTTACTATCTTCTGTACAGTTTTCATGAAACTTTCTGTTACAGTAGTGAATAGCACAGATAAATGTCATTTTGTACAACTTTGAATTTACCCCAAGAGCTGAGAGAAAACTTGCTCCTATACTTCAATCCGAGTTTCTTCTATAGTCCAACTTTGTTTCTCTACCATCAAGCTTCTCCTTTGTTGCTGCTCCAAGCCCCGTCCAAGGTGACCTTGAATACTTTCAGGGATGGGACACCCACAAATTCTCTGGGCAACCTGTTCCAGTGTTCCAGCACTCCCACAGTAAAAAAGGACTTCCTTTCATCTAATATGTGTAGGAAATCATAAATCTAGGCATAGAAACTTGGAGTGCAAATTTGAAATCCTTTGGATTTGAAGCACATTTTATATGAATACTGACTTACAGATGACTAAAAGATGTTGATGGGCATTTGAGCTGACAAGTTTTGAAAAAGTGCACGGAAAATAAAATTGAAACCATTAAAATTAAAAACTCCTTGCCATTTTCTTTTTTTCTCTCCTATTCAAAATTGCATATGTCAGATATCAGTGCTTCATGCAAACCTCTCAGATGCTCTCAGGGAAAAGCTTTTCTTTCAGACTAAGTTGCGGTTGACGTAGAACACTAGCAGGAGTGAAAGTTTTTCTGGGCATCGGGGCAGCACATTCTCCTTGGATTTGTGCGCAGAATGCATTTTATCCAAACTGGAAAATAGATCCCAGCTCTGTTCTATTCATCATTCTTACTGCATCAGGCCTGAAGATTCTGTGAAAAGTAGCCTGTGGACCTTGAAGATAGCGCATGTGAAACAGATGAGAGGTGATGGAGAAGTTGAGGGAGAGAAGAAAGAGCATATGGCCCAGTACTGTACCCAGAAAGTATTTCTTCACGTGATCATGGCAGATTGCAGGAGCCACTTGGTGCTATCAAACCAGCCCGACTTGGCACTGATGCCACCTTGGGTCTGGGAGCCATCCTGCATATGGTGGATTTTAAGGAGCCAGCCGGCCACTCCTAGCCACACACCCCCAAACACAAACCTCAGCCTTTTTCTCGGGCAAAAAAAACTCAGCTGCCCCGCTTCTGGATGGCAGATTGCAGGAGCCACTTGGTACAATCAAACCAGCCAAACTTGGCACTGGTGCCACCTTGGGTCTGGGAACCATCCTGTGTATCGTTGATTCTAACGAGCCAGCCGACCACTCTCGGCCAGAGACCCCAATCACAAACAACGGCCCGTTTCCCAGGCAAACAAAAGTCAACTGCCCTGCTTCTGGGTGGGAGATTGCAGGAGGCACTTGACACTGTCAAACCAGCCCGACTTGGCACTGGTGCCACCTTGGGTCTGGGAACCATCCTGCGTATCATGGATTTTCAGGAGCCAGCCGGCCACGCCCAGCCACTGGCCCCCAGACACAAACCACAGCCCTTTTCTCTGGCAAACAAAACTCAGCTGCCCCTCTCCTGGATGGCAAATTGCAGGATGCACTTGGTACTACAAAAACAGCCCGACTTGGCTCTGGTGCCACCTTGGGTCTGGGAACCATCCTGTGTATCGTTGATTCTAAGGAGCCAGCCGACCACTCTCGGCCACAGACCCCAATCAAAAACAACGGCCCGTTTCCCTGGCAAACAAAACTAAGCTGCCCTGCTTCTGGATGGCAGATTGCAGGAGCCACTTTGTACCATCAAACCAGCCCGACTTGGCACTGGTGCCACCTTGGGTCTGGGAAGCATCCTGCCTATCAATGAATTCCAGGAGCCAGCCAGCCACTCTCGGCCACAGGCCCCCAAATCCAAACCTCGACCCTTTTCCCTTGGAAAAAAAAATCACCTGCCACGCTTCTGGATGGCACATTGCAGGAGGAACATGGTTCTGTCAAACAAGCTCGACTTGGCACTGGTGCCTCTTTGGGACTGGAAAACATCCTGCGAATCGTGGATTTTAAGGCGCCAGGCTGCCACTCCCTGCCATAGGCCCCCAAACAAAAACAACGTCCCTTTTCCCTGGCAAACAAAACTCACCTGCCCCGCTTCTGCATGGCAGATTGCAGAAGCGACTTGACACTGTCGAAACAGCCTGACTTGGCAGTGGTGCCACCTTGGGCATAGCAACCATCCTGTGTATCGTGGATTTTCAGGAGCCAGCCGGCCACTCCCAGCCACCGCCCCCCAAGCACAAACCACGGCCCTTTTCTCTGGCAAACAAAACTGTCCTGCCCCGCTTCTGGATGGCAGATTGCAGGAGCCACTTGGTAATATCAAACCAGCCCGACTTGGCACTGTGTTGAAAACGAAGGGAAGCCAATCCACCTTGTCGTTGATCAGCATTGACTCCAATTTATTGATTAAATCAGCCACTTTATATAACAGTGGTAATTAACTTCATGCATATTGCAAAATCCAAACTCACTAGAGGTTAACAGCGAAAACTCTAACCCCTCCTTTTGTTTTACCATACCCATGATTGTTTATTGAAAACAGGGCCAGCGCTCCCACTGTGATATGAAAGCCAAGTATTGGAGAGTGCTTTTGTTACTTCTTTAGAAGTTTAGAATATGCCGAAAAGATGCTAGCTGGGGACTTGCAATTAATGAATTATTTGCTCTAAGTAGGTCAAATGACATTAGCTTTCAAAAAGGAAAAGTAGTCTTATTCCACGTGCCAATTCTAAAGTAGATTAATAAGCCTTAAGCAGAAGATGGATGTGAAGAGGGATATGACATGAAAGGTTAAGCAACACTGCTGACAGCAAAAGGCTTACCTGCTGCAGATACAGGAGACAAAATACTATTTTGACACAAACATTGCTATTCAGACGACAGTAAAATTCTGAGTGACAGCAAAATTTACTCAGTCATGACAGTAAAATTTGCTCACATCAAAATGTGCTAATCAATTCTTAGTGTAAGCTAAGCACCTTAAGCAAAGGATAGTTCAAGCGTAACTGGTATTTGATGGCAAAAAAGGCAACTTGGCCTGCGTTTCTCACTTCTACTCCATTCAAAAGCTTACTCTGTCTCAGATTCCTTCGGAGGGATACCAACGCAAGCCGCGAAACTGCACAAAAATGATGATTGAAAGAAAGATAGATTAGAAAAATGGAATAATGGTTCATGTTCTTTTCCTTCCAAATGCTTTGTTTGCCCTTTTAAATTTTTGAAGTCCTTTCTGGTGTCACCATGGTTGCACTGCAGCAAGTGTTCGGCTGTAAGCTGTCCATATTGCCAGCTTCTGGACTGCCTTCAGAAATTTCCCACTGGTTTTTTATAGAAATCACAAGCAGTAGAGATGACAAAGACTGCAGAAACCTTCTCATCTCCTTCTAGAGCAAGACCATGTCTTTCAGCCACTCTTAACTAGACAACTTTCATCAGTCATGAGGGAGTCTCATGTTCAAGAGCTAAGCAGTGACAGCTGTAAATGACAAAAAGCAGACTGAAATTCTCTTGGGACTCCAGCAGAGAGCAATGAAGGAGGTTGAATTCACCTTCTTGGGAAGTTCTAAAATGCACGTTAACTTGAGCACAGGAGCTAAGCCATCGTAACCTTTGTCGAGTATGTCTGCGTAGACAGAGTTTCCATCACTGCAGAAGCAATGTTATTTAACCCACGTTATCATCTCTAGCTGCTAAGCTGCACTTATTGCAAAGTATCTGCAACGTATTTTACAGGGTGGGCTTTTATGTGTAATCCCTGAGTAACAGTGCAAAGAGAAGTACTTGGGGTGTGGGGTGGGGGGGGAACCGCAACTCTTAGGTTTTTCAAATCATGGTTCCATTTGAAAGTCAAAAAAGATGTCAAACCTTTCTTTCCTTCAAACCTTTCTTTCCTAGAAAGGTATTACCAGCACAAACTGCACCAGAATTTATGACCCGCAACTGTACCGTGGACCCTCTTTCTCTGGACTATTCCTTAAGAAACAAAGTCCTCACTAGAAATAAAACAAAATTAGCCAAAGAATTGGCCTGGGTTAGTTCCAAGGCTCTGTACTAAAGGCCAAACACGCGTAATAATAGTAACGAGTGGACTAAAAGTTAAATCAATAGAGCATTACTCAGTTCAAAGACATCTTGGGTCCTAATGTTCTCACAGAAGACTGTGAGAAAAACCTGTCTATTTTTGTGGGTTTCTTTTATCCATTTAGCTGTACCTTCTACTTCTCTCCACTGTCTGAGAACATTGATGATAAGGTTGGATGACCTCATGCCAACTTGTAGAAGTAAAGAAAGAGAAGCCAGTAAAGAAAGGCAAATTTGTTAATTGCAGGTGGAAAGAGGGAGGCCAACAAAAGAAAACAAAAGAACAGTAATAATGAAATGCTCCCCTGTCTTCTGTGAAAAGTAAAGGCACAGACAAGAAAGAACAAGTGCAAACTTCTCACTAGAGAAACGCACTTGATCTGACTCAAGTATTTTGCGGTACATTTCTTGCTGTTTCTCATGCCAAACATATTAACCATTGAAGGTGTCGCATTCCTCTTTCTGGAATACAGCTAGGAAGATGGCTGTGTCATTGCTGACAAGCTGCTGTTCTCAGAGGTGTCCAGCTGAAAGTCCTAGATCAATTGATTTGCTCTGTCACTTTGATATGGCATGACTTACAGTTTCAGCACCTGAACTTGCCAGCCCTACAATTCTTTGCCCCTTGAATGGTTAGATAGGCTCCTTGGCAACTGGCATTTGTAAGGACATGAAACTATGCAGAATTTGCACCGTGAGATGATGCCAAATGAGTCATGCCAGCGGATTAGCAAGGGCATGCAAGGCAGAGAGAGGGAAATGAGAGCACAAGAAGAGAGTACACAAGAAGAGAGTACAATCGCGTTTTTTCTGAAACACTGTAGAGATCAAACTGAACACAAATCCTCCTAGGGGTAGTTCTTGCAAAAGACTAAGAGTTCTTTTTGTGTTCACAGGCCTGGAATATTTAGCTTTGGATCACGGCATAATGCAGATGACAAAACGAGGTCTTGAAGTCACATCCAGTATGAAGCGGTATGAAAGAGGAAAGCAGCTGAGAGCGTCAACCCTGCTAAGTAGTCTCAGTATTCTTCTTGACATTAGCAGAAATTTGAAATGAGTCTCTGAAAATGACAAATGAGGCAGAAGAAAAGGGAGCGATGACTCCTCTGGCATAGTGTTTCCTAACAGGGATCTTCAAAATGGAAAGGTTGTATCATCCTTTCAACTGAAGGAAGGTATGAAAGCAACAGGAAGGAAATGGCATCAAATACTCTGGGCAGTGTACTTCTAGACAGAAAGGCCACTGATGGAAAACCAACTCAACTGGCACCAATGCAGCAGCATTGTACTAAAGCCAGAAATGTCCAGCACTTCGCTCTCTGCCATTCCATTCAGATGCACACAGCAGTTCTGCAACATTCCTACTGATCATCTCCTTGGCAAACTGGGAGTGAGGGTTCGTGGTGATGCAGAGTCCCCAGGCAGATGCAAAGGAGAGCTGCTTTCTTGCAAAAACCAGGCTTTTGAAACACTCAGGCTGCGGGGGACGGGACAGGTATAAGTCCAATGGTGTCAGGAACCCACGCCTTAAAAAAGGAACCCACTAGGCCACGGCAAAATATCCAAATATGGATAACATGGTAACCAGACCAGTGAAGAGATTTTTGCTTTTATTTCCAGCACATCACTCTCAAAATACAAAATGGAGACATGACAGCTCACTGATCCACACCAAAAAATGTCTCCTTCAACAGGGCTCATACAGCAATACATAAAATCATCTCAGACTAGAATTCAGCCAATCAGACACAGAAAACACATATTGACAAGCATTCTATCCAATCTTATAAAACATAGGTAATCGTAGCTAAAACAAAGACTAGTTGATAAGAGACAAAGAACAGAGTTCCATTCATGCTAACCTTCTAAAGATATACATTAAATAACCTTGTTGCCATCCTAAAGCCAATTCTACAGAAGCCTATTGTTATTTGTGACATCTACTGCTTGGGAAACTTTTCTACTTGCATGGAAGACTTTTTCTGCTTGCATGGGAAAACTTTCTGCAATGCTGTCAAAACTCCAGTCTAAGGCCTACATACTTCTTTTTAACCATCTCTTAAAAATCCTCTAACCTTATGGATTCCAACATTTCCCCCTCTCTGTTTGACCCAGAAGCTTTAATTTTCTTGTCGCTTGCTATTTGCGTTTCATAGCTCTATTGTAAAATTTGTGCTTATTATCTGCTGAAGACCTATTTTCACTAAACTGAAGCATTGCTATATTATGGCACAGCAACTTAATGCTGTGAAGACTCAATCCCTGAAAGAGATATGAATCACGTTTGGCAACAGTCACAAGGCATCGTTCAAAAAACTCTGGTCGATTCCAAGGCCTTAATTCAAAACCTTCGTTCATGTCAATACCCTCATCTACTGCTTTCGTGAGATTTCGTACACTCTCTGTGCTTCTACTTCCTAATTCTCCTGCTTGAATGACAAAAACTTCTCGGACTGTTTTGTTCATCATTCGCCGAACACAACAGAGTATACAAGGTACCACTATCAATATCAGTATTAGAACACCTAATATGTAAAGACCTATCTTGCAAAGTTGCCTTAGCCAAGGTGCAAAACTCCAATTTTGAAACAAATCATCCAACCAGGAACCTCCATCTTCTTTAATTTGGGCTGTCAGATCCTTTAATTTTTGAATGCTTTTGTGAATGGATTCAGAATGATCAGACAAATTCATACAACACAATCCTTCAAATTCCTCACAACCATGTCCTTGTGCCAGTAAAAGAAAATCAATGGCTGCTCTGTTTTGAAGAGTAGCATGTCTAATACTATCAACATCGGTCAACATATCACTGATTGCGGAGGATGTGGCATTAGCTTGTTTGCTCAGCCAACATCCAACTCGATCTAATTGTCTCAATGCCACAGCTGAAGCCAATTGGGGTAGAAATATACCTGCTGAAACCCTTCTGGCGGCATTCCAAGGCATAAAATCACTCTGACAGTTCTCATCATAATGAGGAACAGCTCTTGTTTTCCTTTGTTTCTTTTTCATCACTGCTTTGGCAGTGGGGGCAATTATGGTAAGCATACCAATGCTGCAAGGGCCACCTTCAAGGTGGGCTGGAATGCCTTGCCAACCTCTGTCTCCGCAAATGATCCAATACCCTTTTGGCAATTGCCGTGGATATTGGTCCGTCTCCAGAAACACATCCCAACTGTTTGAAACATTTGCTGCCGTGAGAAGTTTTTTGGACCAAACGTTCCAATTGAAGGAAGGACTGTTTCCATTGTCTATTCCACCTGGTTTACCATTGGATTCTTTTCTGACCAAAGGAAACTCTTTCACTGGCACACCAACCAAACAGGTTGAGAAAGGGTTTTCTGGTTCCAAATTAGACAGACATATAGTATCGGATCCGGCAGCCTTGGCTAAGGTCACCCAAACATTCGTTTTCGGTTGATCCACAGGCAAATCTGCACGACAAAAAACAATTAAAATCAAGCAAAACAAGTATACCATTTTATTCTGCCCCATCGCTTTCAAGAAGTAAGTTTTGGCAGAATTCTTTCTAAACAAAAACAAGAACCTCAATTTTCAGCCAAAAATTTTCTTTGTTGAACAAACATTCAGCATTCAATTTGTATACTCATAAATAACATTGGCACAAAATCAGAGTTCATGGGTTCCACCGATGCACAAAGAACGTCAGGCACAAGAAGCGTCAGGCGAGACCTGGGATCCTTCGATTCGGTCCACGTCTGTGTACTTGCTTCCTCAGTTCTAGGCTCGACAACAGGTTCTGAAGTGCGATACGGTTTGACGCTTTTGGCAGAAACCCACTTAATTCTTCCAGCACCTGTGGAAATAGAAGCATACCCTTTGCCCCACGTTATTAATTGAAACGGACCTTCCATCTGTCCAGAGTCAAGGTTTCTAATTAGAAGAGGAGGATGTTCTTTCAGTTTTGCCTGTGTGCTATTTGAAAAGTGTCTAAAGATTGGTGGATCTGGTTCTGTACTTGAACTATTTAGAAAATTAAAAACATACAAAGCCTTACTCAGTCTCATCTGTGGGGTGATTTCCGTTCCCCCTCTCTGTTTATCTAATATGCGTTTTAAGGTTTGATGTGTTCTTTCAATGATTGCTTGGCTTGTGGGAGAGTGGGGAATACCAAAAATGTGTCGAACACCCCATTCATTTAAAAATGTGGCCAATTTTTGAGATATGTATGCGGGACCATTGTCAGTTTTTTACTTCTTGGGGTATACCCAATGAAGCAAAAGCTTGCAGGAAATGATGACAGGCATGGCTGCCAGTTTCACCTGTGTGAAGGGAAGCAAAAACTGCACCAGAGAACGTGTCTATGGAAACATGAATATTTTTAAATTTACCAAAAGAAGGCTATTTAGTAACATCTGTTTGCCACAACTGTAGGCTTTGTAAGCCTCGGGGGTTGATTGCTCCTGTAGAAACAGGAGGTTGTACCAATTGACAGTCAGGGCAAGTACGAATGATAGCTTTAGCTTGACTTTTAGTGATTTGGAACATTCGCATGAGTGCTTGTGCATTTTGGTGGAAAAAGGCATGACTCAATTTTGCTTGTTCAAAACTATTTGGCAATGTGTTAGAAATGACCATTGTCAGCTTGTCCCTCTTGCATTTCCTTCCACTAAAAATCCAGGAAGTGAAGAATGCGCCCTAATGTGAGAAACAAAATATGGATTAGTTCTATATTGCAAAGTTATAAAAAGACATGAAAGCCAACGATGTAGTTTCATTACTAACATCCTTTAAAATGGAACCTTCTATTCTCCTGACTACATTAGCAACATAAGCAGAATCTGTGACCAAATTAAAAGGCTGAGGAAACAGCTGAAAAGCTCAAACTACAGCAGCAGGCTCAACAATTTGAGGGGATCCCTCTACTGTTTGAATATCAGCTTCCCAAACATCAGTCTTTTGATTAAACCAAGTCACAACGGACTTGTGGCTTTTACCAGAGCCATCAGTGAAGAGAGTCACAGCATGTAAAGGTTCTTCACTTAATTTAGGTTTTTCTCTGAAACTCAATTTTGCTTGCAGTAGTTTGTGAGCTGGATAGTGTATGGAACAAAGACCTGGAAAACCTAAGAATGCATATTGTAAATCAATTAGAGACAATGTAACAAGAAAAATGTCACTCTGATGTTTCAAAAACAGAGCTTAAAAACTTACTTATCTGGGTTAAAGCGAATACGCAAGATTCAAATCTGCAGTCTGCTTTTACTTTTCATTTTTGGGATCAGATAAACTGGAGAATCTATAATCTAGTCTCTCTCAAAAAAGATGAAAGCTTAAGAGACCTTATGCCGGTTTGTAGAGCGCTGTTGGAGCGCTGTTTTAAACAAACTGATAATAATAAGATCAACTTGGACTCAGAAAACAAAGCTTCTGGTTCTGTCTCATGAAATTCCAGTAAACCGGAGACTGTGTTTGTATCGGAGAATGTTACAAGTGTTGTTGCAAATGCTGAAAGTATTGCTTTGAACTCTGTTGAACAAAATCTTTCTTCTCTCTCTCTGGGAAAAAATGAGACTCTTTTGGACTTTTCTTCGCGTTGTTCTGTTAATGTAAAAATATGTGACTCTTGTAAGGGGGATGGAACAAAGTGTGTAAAAGATGGAAATGAAAAAGTGACTGTACTTCCTAAAATTGTTTGTGCAGGGACACTGAAACCTGAATTGGATTCTGTTGGGCCTGGGGTGGAGGCTGAGGTGGCTGCTTCCACTCGGGAAATTGTGGTTCCGGGGAACTCTTTTTCAGTTAAGCAAAAACATGGTTGTTCTGGTGTTTGTCAATCTATAGATACAGAGAAAGAAACATTGGCTTTAAGGGTGGAGTCCTTTGAAAGGAAGAGATGGAAGAAACTCGCGACTGTGTTGTTGCTGAAATTCAAAAAGTTGGACTTGAAATCTCTGCAACGAAAATTCAGCAAGTTTCACCTTAGAAGTACCTGGGATGGAAGATGACTGAGACGACAATAACACCACAGAAAATTCAGATCCGAACCAGAGTCAACAACCTACAAGAGTTACAACAACTTCTAGGAGAAATCAACTGGGTCAGACCGATGTTGGGAATCACCAATGATGAACTGAGTCCGCTCTTCCATTTGCTGTGAGGAAGTTGCGACATCACTTCGCCAAGAACTTTAACCCCTGAAGCTCATGCTGCTCTCGACAAAGTCACAGAAGCTCTTCAAAAAAGACAAGCTCATCGCTGCGTTCCTGAAAATCCTTTCTTTCGTGCAATCTTAGGAGAGAAGATGCAGCTTTGTGGTCTCATTTTCCAGTGGGATGCCACAGAACAAGATCCTTTGTTAATAATGGAATGGGATTTTCCTCCCTACAGGTTTTCAAAGACCATTTTCTCAGTTTTAGAAATGATTGCATACATTATAATTAAGGCTAGAACCAGATTGTTAACTTTGGCAGGTCAAGAATTTTCAGTTATCTATTTGCCATTGAAAAATGATTATTTCAATGGGCAATGGAAAATTCTGATGATTTAAAATATGCATTCTTAGGTTTTCCAGGTCTTTGTTCCATACACTATCCAGCTCACAAACTACTGCAAGCAAAATTGAGTTTCAGAGAAAAACCTAAATTAAGGGAAGAACCTTTACATGCTGTGACTCTCTTCACTGATGGCTCTGGTAAAAGCCACAAGTCCGTTGTGACTTGGTTTAATCAAAAGACTGATGTTTGGGAATCTGATATTCAAACAGTAGAGGGATCCCCTCAAATTGTTCAGCTTGCTGCAGTAGTTTGAGCCTTTCAGCTGTTTCCTCAGCCTTTTAATTTGGTCGCAGATTCTGCTTATGTTGCTAATGTAGTCAGGAGAATAGAAGGTTCCATTTTAAAGGATGTTAGTAATGAAACTACATCGTTGGCTTTCATGTCTTTTTATAACTTTGCAATATAGAACTAATCCATATTTTGTTTCTCACATTAGGGCGCATTCTTCACTTCCTGGATTTTTAGTGGAAGGAAATGCAAGAGCGGACAAGCTGACAATGGTCATTTCTAACACATTGCCAAATAGTTTTGAACAAGCAAAATTGAGTCATGCCTTTTTCCACCAAAATGCACAAGCACTCATGCGAATGTTCCAAATCACTAAAAGTCAAGCTAAAGCTATCATTCGTACTTGCCCTGACTGTCAATTGGTACAACCTCCTGTTTCTACAGGAGCAATCAACCCCCGAGGCTTACAAAGCCTACAGTTGTGGCAAACAGATGTTACTAAATAGCCTTCTTTTGGTAAATTTAAAAATATTCATGTTTCCATAGACACGTTCTCTGGTGCAGTTTTTGCTTCCCTTCACACAGGTGAAACTGGCAGCCATGCCTGTCATCATTTCCTGCAAGCTTTTGCTTCATTGGGTATACCCCAAGAAGTAAAAAACTGACAATGGTCCCGCATACATATCTCAAAAATTGGCCACATTTTTAAATGAATGGGGTGTTCGACACATTTTTGGTATTCCCCACTCTCCCACAAGCCAAGCAATCATTGAAAGAACACATCAAACCTTAAAACGCATATTAGATAAACAGAGAGGGGGAACGGAAATCACCCCACAGATGAGACTGAGTAAGGCTTTGTATGTTTTTAATTTTCTAAATAGTTCAAGTACAGAACCAGATCCACCAATCTTTAGACACTTTTCAAATAGCACACAGGCAAAACTGAAAGAACATCCTCCTCTTCTAATTAGAAACCTTGACTCTGGACAGATGGAAGGTCCGTTTCAATTAATAACGTGGGGCAAAGGGTATGCTTCTATTTCCACAGGTGCTGGAAGAATTAAGTGGGTTTCTGCCAAAAGCGTCAAACCGTATCGCACTTCAGAACCTGTTGTCGAGCCTAGAACTGAGGAAGCAAGTACACAGACGTGGACCGAATCGAAGGATCCCAGGTCTCGCCTGACGCTTCTTGTGCCTGACGTTCTTTGTGCATCGGTGGAACCCATGAACTCTGATTTTGTGCCAATGTTATTTATGAGTATACAAATTGAATGCTGAATGTTTGTTCAACAAAGAAAATTTTTGGCTGAAAATTGAGGTTCTTGTTTTTGTTTAGAAAGAATTCTGCCAAAACTTACTTCTTGAAAGCGATGGGGCAGAATAAAATGGTATACTTGTTTTGCTTGATTTTAATTGTTTTTTGTCGTGCAGATTTGCCTGTGGATCAACCGAAAACGAATGTTTGGGTGACCTTAGCCAAGGCTGCCGGATCCGATACTATATGTCTGTCTAATTTGGAACCAGAAAACCCTTTCTCAACCTGTTTGGTTGGTGTGCCAGTGAAAGAGTTTCCTTTGGTCAGAAAAGAATCCAATGGTAAACCAGGTGGAATAGACAATGGAAACAGTCCTTCCTTCAATTGGAACGTTTGGTCCAAAAAACTTCTCACGGCAGCAAATGTTTCAAACAGTTGGGATGTGTTTCTGGAGACGGACCAATATCCACGGCAATTGCCAAAAGGGTATTGGATCATTTGCGGAGACAGAGGTTGGCAAGGCATTCCAGCCCACCTTGAAGGTGGCCCTTGCAGCATTGGTATGCTTACCATAATTGCCCCCACTGCCAAAGCAGTGATGAAAAAGAAACAAAGGAAAACAAGAGCTGTTCCTCATTATGATGAGAACTGTCAGAGTGATTTTATGCCTTGGAATGCCGCCAGAAGGGTTTCAGCAGGTATATTTCTACCCCAATTGGCTTCAGCTGTGGCATTGAGACAATTAGATCGAGTTGGATGTTGGCTGAGCAAACAAGCTAATGCCACATCCTCCGCAATCAGTGATATGTTGACCGATGTTGATAGTATTAGACATGCTACTCTTCAAAACAGAGCAGCCATTGATTTTCTTTTACTGGCACAAGGACATGGTTGTGAGGAATTTGAAGGATTGTGTTGTATGAATTTGTCTGATCATTCTGAATCCATTCACAAAAGCATTCAAAAATTAAAGGATCTGACAGCCCAAATTAAAGAAGATGGAGGTTCCTGGTTGGATGATTTGTTTCAAAATTGGAGTTTTGCACCTTGGCTAAGGCAACTTTGCAAGATAGGTCTTTACATATTAGGTGTTCTAATACTGATATTGATAGTGGTACCTTGTATACTCTGTTGTGTTCGGCGAATGATGAACAAAACAGTCCGAGAAGTTTTTGTCATTCAAGCAGGAGAATTAGGAAGTAGAAGCACAGAGAGTGTACGAAATCTCACGAAAGCAGTAGATGAGGGTATTGACATGAACGAAGGTTTTGAATTAAGGCCTTGGAATCGACCAGAGTTTTTTGAACGATGCCTTGTGACTGTTGCCAAACGTGATTCATATCTCTTTCAGGGATTGGGTCTTCACAGCATTAAGTTGCTGTGCCGTAATATAGCAATGCTTCAGTTTAGTGAAAATAGGTCTTCAGCAGATAATAAGCAGAAATTTTGCAATAGAGCTATGAAACGCAAATAGCAAGCGACAAGAAAATGAAAGCTTCTGGGTCAAACAGAGAGGGGGAAATGTTGGAATCCATAAGGTTAGAGGATTTTTAAGAAATGGTTAAAAAGAAGTATGTAGGCCTTAGACTGGAGTTTTGTTAGCATTGCAGAAAAGTTTCCCATGCAAGCAGAAAAAGTTTTCCATGCAAGTAGAAAAGTTTCCCAAGCAGTAGACGTCACAAATAACAATAGGCTTCTGTAGAATTGGCTTTAGGATGGCAACAAGGTTATTTAATGTATATCTTTAGAAGGTTAGCATGAATGGAACTCTGTTCTTTGTCTCTTATCAACTAGTCTTTGTTTTAGCTACGATTACCTATGTTTTATAAGATTGGATGGAATGCTTGTCAATATGTTTTTTCTGTGTCTGATTGGCTGAATTCTAGTCTGAGATGATTTTATGTATTGCTGTATGAGCCCTGTTGAAGGAGACATTTTTTGGTGTGGATCAGTGAGCTGTCATGTCTCCATTTTGTATTTTGAGAGTGATGTGCTGGAAATAAAAGCAAAAATCTCTTCACTGGTCTGGTTACCATGTTATCCATATTTGGATATTTTGCCGTGGCCTAGTGGGTTCCTTTTTTAAGGCGTGGGTTCCTGACACCATTGGACTTATACCTGTCCCGTCCCCCGCAGCCTGAGTGTTTCAAAAGCCTGGTTTTTGCAAGAAAGCAGCTCTCCTTTGCATCTGCCTGGGGACTCTGCATCACCACGAACCCTCACTCCCAGTTTGCCAAGGAGATGATCAGTAGGAATGTTGCAGAACTGCTGTGTGCATCTGAATGGAATGGCAGAGAGCGAAGTGCTGGACATTTCTGGCTTTAGTACAATGCTGCTGCATTGGTGCCAGTTGAGTTGGTTTTCCATCAGTGGCCTTTCTGTCTAGAAGTACACTGCCCAGAGTATTTGATGCCATTTCCTTCCTGTTGTTTTCATACCTTCCTTCAGTTGAAAGGATGATACAACCTTTCCATTTTGAAGATCCCTGTTAGGAAACACTATGCCAGAGGAGTCATCGCTCCCTTTTCTTCTGCCTCCTTTGTCATTTTCAGAGACTCATTTCAAATTTCTGCTAATGTCAAGAAGAATACTGAGACTACTTAGCAGGGTTGACGCTCTCAGCTGCTTTCCTCTTTCATACCGCTTCATACTGGATGTGACTTCAAGGCCTCGTCATCTGCATTTTGCCGTGATCCAAAGCTAAATATTCCAGGCCTGTGAACACAAAAAGAACTCTTAGTCTTTTGCAAGAACTACCCCTAGGAGGATTTGTGTTCAGTTTGATCTCTACAGTGTTTCAGAAAAAAGGAGATTGTACTCTCTTCTTGTGTACTCTCTTCTTGTGCTCTCATTTCCCTCTCTCTGCCTTGCATGCCCTAGTTCATCCGCTGGCGTGACTCATTTGGCATCATCTCACGGTGCAAATTCTGCATAGCTTCATGTCCTTACAAATGCCAGTTGCCAAGGAGCCTATCTAAGCATTCAAGGGGCAAAGAATTGTAAGGCTGGCAAGTTCAGGTGCTGCAACTGTAAGTCATGCCATATCAAAGTGACAGAGCAAATCAATTGATCTAGGACTTTCAGCTGGACACCTCTGAGAATAGCAGCTTGTCAGCAATGACACAGCCATCTACCTAGCTGTATTCCAGAAAGAGGAAAGCGACACCTTCAATGGTTAATATGTTTGGCATGAGAAACAGCAAGAAATGTACCGCAAAATACTTGAGTCAGATCAAGTGCGTTTCTCTAGTGAGAAGTTTGCACTTGTTCTTTCTTGTCTGTGCCTTTACTTTTCACAGAAGACAGGGGAGCATTTCATTATTACTGTTCTTTTGTTTTCTTTTGTTGGCCTCCCTCTTTCCACCTGCAATTAACAAATTTGCCTTTCTTTACTGGCTTCTCTTTCTTTACTTCTACAAGTTGACATGAGGTCATCCAACCTTATCATCAATGTTCTCAGACAGTGGAGAGAAGTAGAAGGTACAGCTAAATGGATAAAAGAAACCCACAAAAATAGACAGGTTTTTACAGTCTTCTGTGAGAACATTAGGACCCAAGATGTCTTTGAACTGAGTAATGCTCTATTGATTTAACTTTTAGTCCACTCGTTACTATTATTACACGTGTTTGGCCTTTAGTACGGAGCCTTGGAACTAACCCAGGCCAATACTTTGGCTAATTTTGTTTTATTTCTAGTGAGGACTTTATTTCTTAAGGAATAGTCCAGAGAAAGAGCGTCCACGGTACAGTTACGGGTCATAAATTCTGCTACAGTTTGTGCTGGTAATACCTTTCTAGGAAAGAAAGGTTTGAAGGAAAGAAAGGTTTGACATATTTTTTGACTTTCAAATGGAACCATGATTTGAAAAACCTAAGAGTTGCGGTTCCCCCCCCACCCCACACCCCAAGTACTTCTCTTTGCACTGTTACTCAGGGATTACACATAAAAGCCCACCCTGTAAAATACGTTGCAGATACTTTGCAATAAGTGCAGCTTAGCAGCTAGAGATGATAACGTGGGTTAAATAACATTGCTTCTGCAGTGATGGAAACTCTGTCTACGCAGACATACTCGACAAAGGTTACGATGGCTTAGCTCCTGTGCTCAAGTTAACGTGCATTTTAGAACTTCCCAAGAAGGTGAATTCAACCTCCTTCATTGCTCTCTGCTGGAGTCCCAAGAGAATTTCAGTCTGCTTTTTGTCATTTACAGCTGTCACTGCTTAGCTCTTGAACATGAGACTCCCTCATGACTGATGAAAGTTGTCTAGTTAAGAGTGGCTGAAAGACATGGTCTTGCTCTAGAAGGAGATGAGAAGGTTTCTGCAGTCTTTGTCATCTCTACTGCTTGTGATTTCTATAAAAAACCAGTGGGAAATTTCTGAAGGCAGTCCAGAAGCTGGCAATATGGACAGCTTACAGCCGAACACTTGCTGCAGTGCAACCATGGTGACACCAGAAAGGACTTCAAAAATTTAAAAGGGCAAACAAAGCAGTTGGAAGGAAAAGAACATGAACCATTATTCCATTTTTCTAATCTATCTTTCTTTCAATCATCATTTTTGTGCAGTTTCGCGGCTTGCGTTGGTATCCCTCCGAAGGAATCTGAGACAGAGTAAGCTTTTGAATGGAGTAGAAGTGAGAAACGCAGGCCAAGTTGCCTTTTTTGCCATCAAATACCAGTTACGCTTGAACTACCCTTTGCTTAAGGTGCTTAGCTTACACTAAGAATTGATTAGCACACTTTGATGTGAGCAAATTTTACTGTCATGACTGAGTAAATTTTGCTGTCACTCAGAATTTTACTGTCATCTGAATAGCAATGTTTGTGTCAAAATAGTATTTTGTCTCCTGTATCTGCAGCAGGTAAGCCTTTTGCTGTCAGCAGTGTTGCTTAACCTTTCATGTCATATCCCTCTTCACATCCATCTTCTGCTTAAGGCTTATTAATCTACTTTAGAATTGGCACGTGGAATAAGACTACTTTTCCTTTTTGAAAGCTAATGTCATTTGACCTACTTAGAGCAAATAATTCATTAATTGCAAGTCCCCAGCTAGCATCTTTTCGGCATATTCTAAACTTCTAAAGAAGTAACAAAAGCACTCTCCAATACTTGGCTTTCATATCACAGTGGGAGCGCTGGCCCTGTTTTCAATAAACAATCATGGGTATGGTAAAACAAAAGGAGGGGTTAGAGTTTTCGCTGTTAACCTCTAGTGAGCTTGGATTTTGCAATATGCATGAAGTTAATCACCACTGTTATATAAAGTGGCTGATTTAATCAATAAATTGGAGTCAATGCTGATCAACGACAAGGTGGATTGGCTTCCCTTCGTTTTCAACACAGTGCCAAGTCGGGCTGGTTTGATAGTACCAAGTGGCTCCTGCAATCTGCCATCCAGAATCGGGGCAGGAGAGTTTTGTTTGCCAGGGAAAAGAGCCGTGGTTTGTGCTTGGGGGGCGGTGGCTGGGAGTGGCCGACTGGCTCCTGAAAATCCACCATACGCAGGATGGTTGCTATGCCCAAGGCGGCACCACTGCCAAGTCGGGCTGTTTCGACAGGGTCAAGTCGCTTCTGCAATCTTCCATGCAGAAGCGGGGCAGGTGAGTTTTTTTTGCCAGGGAAAATGGACGTTGTTTTTGTTTAGGGGCCTAAGGCAGGGAGTGGCAGCCTGGCGCCTTAAAATCCACGATTCGCAGGATGTTCTCCAGACCCAAAGAGGCACCAGCGCCAAGTCGAGCTTGTTTGACTGTACCATGTTGCTCCTGCAATGTGCCATCCAGAAGCGTGGCAGGTGATTTTTTTTTTGCAAGGGAAAAGGGTCGAGGTTTGGATTTGGGGGCCTGTGGCCGAGAGTGGCCGGCTGGCTCCTGTAATTCATTGATAGGCAGGATGCTTCCCAGACCCAAGGTGGCACCAGTGCCAAGTCGGGCTGGTTTGATGGTACAAAGTGGCTCCTGCAATCTGCCATCCAGAAGAGGGGCAGGTGAGTTTTGTTTGCCAGAGAAAAGGGCCGTGGTTTGTGTCTGGGGGCCTATGGCTGAGAGTGGCCAGCTGGCCCCCAAAAATCCACGATACGCAGGATGGTTCCCAGACCCAAGGTGGCACCAGCGCCAAGTCGGGCTGGTTGGATAGCACCAAGTGGCTCCTGCAATCGGCCATCCAGAAGCGGGGCAGCTGAGTTTTTTTTGCCAGAGAAATGGGTTGAGGTTTGTGTTTGAGGTCTTATGGCTGGGAGTGGCCGGCTGGCTCCAGAAAATCAACCATACGCATGATTGCTTCCAGACCCAAGGTGGCACCAGTGCCAAGTCGAGCTTGTTTGATAGAACCAAGTGGCTCCTGCAATCGGCCATCCAGAAGCGGGGCAGCTGAGTTTTGTTTGCCAGTGCAACGGGCCGTTGTTTTTGATTGGGGTCTGCGGCCGCGAGTGGTCGGCTGGGTCCTTAGAATCCACGATACGCAGGATGGTTCCCAGACCCAAGGTGGCACCAGTGCCGAGTTTGGCTGGTTTGATAGTAGTAAGTGGCTCCTGCAATCTGTGATCCAGAAGCGGGGCAGGTGAATTTTGGTTGCCAGAGAAAAGGGCTGTGGTTTGTGCTTGGGGGCCTGTGGCTGGGAGTGGCCGGCTGGCTCCTGAAAATCCATGATACGCAGCATGGTTCCCAGACCCAATGTGACACCAGTGCCAAGTTGGGCTGGTTTTAAAGTACCAAGTGCCTCCTGCAGTCTCCCATCCAGAAGAGGGGCAGCTGATTTTTGTTTGCCAGAGCAACGGGCCGTTGTTTTTGATTGGGGTCTGTGGCCGAGAGTGGTCGGCTGGCTCCTTAGAATCCACGAAACGCAGGATGGTTCCCAGACCCAAGGTGGCACCACTGCCAAATCGGGCTGGTTTGATAGTACCAAGAGGCTCCTGCAATCTGCCATCCAGAAGCGGGGCAGCTGAGTTTTGTTTGCCAGTGAAATGGGCCGAGGTTTGTGTTTGAGGTCCTATGGCTGGGAGTGGCCGGCTGGCTCCTTAGAATCCACGATACGCAGGATGGTTCCCAGACCCAAGGTGGCACCAGTGCCAAGTCGGGCTTGTTTGATAGTACCACGTGGCTCCTTCAATCTGCCATACCGAAGCGGGGCAGCTGAGTTTTGTTTGCCAGAGAAATGGGCCGAGGTTTGTGTTTTAGGTCCTATGGCTGGGAGTGGCCGGCTGGCTCCTAAAAATCAACCATACGCATGATTGCTTTCAGACCCAAGGTGGCACCACTGCCAAGTCGGGCTGGTTTGATTGTGCAAAGAGGCTCCTGCAATCGGCCATCCAGAAGCGGGGCAGGTGAATTTTGTTTGCCAAGGAAAAGGGCCATGGTTTGTTTTTGGGGGCCTGTGGCTGGGAGTGGCCGGCTGGCTCCTGAAAATCCACGATACGCAGGATGGTTCCCAGACCCAAGGTGGCACCAGTGCAAAGTCGGGCTGGTTTGATAGTACCATGTTCCTCCTGCAATGTGCCATCCAAAAGCGTGGCAGGTGATTTTTTTTTTGCAAGGGAAAAGGGTCGAGGTTTGGATTTGGGGGCCTGTGGCCGAGAGTGGCCGGCTGGCTCCTGTAATTCATTGATAGGCAGGATGCTTCCCAGACCCAAGTGGCACCAGTGCCAAGTCAGACTGGTTTGATGGTACAAAGTGGCTCCTGCAATCTGCCATCCAGAAGCGGGGCAGCTTTTTTTTGTTTGCCAGAGAAAAGGGCCGTGTGTTGTGTTTGGGGGCATATAGGTGGGAGTGGCCAGCTCGCTCCTTAAATTCACGATACGCAGGAGGGTTCCCAGACCCAAGGCGGCACCTCTGCCAAGTCGGGCTGTTTTTGTAATACCAAGTGCGTCCTTGAATTTGCCATCCAGAAGCGGGGCAGCTGAGTTTTGTTTGCCAGAGAAAAGGGCCATGGTTTGTTTTTGGGGGCCTGTGGCTGGGTGTGGTCGGCTGGCTCCTGACAATCCGCGATACGCAGGATGGTTCCCAGACCCAAGGTGGCACCACTCCCAAGTTGGGCTGGTTTGATAGTACCAAGTGGCTCCTGCAATCTGCCATCCAGAAGTAGGGCAGCTGATTTTTGTTTGTCAGAGAAAAGGTCCGTGGTTTGCTTTTGGGGGCATATGGCTGGGAGTGGCCGGCTGGCTCCTTAAAATGCTCGATACGCAGGATGGTTCCCAGACCCAAGGTGGCACCACTGTCAAGTCGGGCTGGTGTGATAGTACCAAGTGGCTCCTGCATTCTGCCATCCAGAAGCGAGGCAGCTGAGTTTTGTTTGCCAGAGAAAACGGCCGAGGGTTGTGTCTGAGGGCCTATGGCTGGGAGTTACCGGCTGGCTCCTGAAAAGCTACGATAGGCAGGATGGTTACCAGACCCATGGTGGCACCAGGGCCAAGTCGGGCTGGTTTGATAGTACCACGTGGCTCCTGCAATCTGCCATCAAAAAGTTGGCAGGCGAGTTTTGTTTTCCAGGGTAAAGCGCCGTTGTTTATATTTGGGGGCCTGTGGCTGGGAGTGGTCGGCTGGCTCCTTAGAATCCACGATACGCAGGATGGTTCCCAGACCCAAGGTGGCACCAGTTCCTAGTCGGGCTGGTTTGATAGTACTAAGTAGCTCCTGCAATCTGCCGTCCAGAAGCGGGGCAGCTGTGTTTTGTTTTCCAGGGAAACGGGCCGAGGTTTGTGTTTGGGGGTGTGTGGCTAGGACTGGCCCGCTGGTTCCTAAAAATCCATGAAATTCAGGATGGCTCCCAGACCCAAGGTGGCACCAGTGCCAAGTCGGGCTGGTATGATAGCACCAAGTAGCTCCTGCAATCTGCCATCCAGAAGCGGGGCAGCTGAGTTTTGTTTGCCAGGGAAACGGGCCGAGGTTTCTGTCTGGGGGCCTATGGCTGGGAGTTACCGGCTGGCTCCTTAAAATCCCCGTAACGCAGGATGGTTCCCAGATCCAAGGTGGCACCAGTGCCAAGTCGGGCTGGTTTGGTGATACAAAGTGGCTCCTGCAATCTGCCATCCAGAAGCGGGGCAGCTGATTTTTTCTTACCCGAGAAATGGTCCGTGGTTTGTCTTTGGGGGCCTATGGCTGGGAGTGGCCGGCGAGCCCCTGAAAATCCACGATACGCAGGATGGTTCCCAGACCCAAGGTGGCACCAGTGCCAAGTCGGGCTGGTTTGAGAGTGTCAAGTGCCTCCTGCAATCTCCCACCCAGAAGCGGGGCAGCTGAGTTTTGTTTGCCAGGGAAACGGGCCGTTGTTTTTGATTGGGGTCTGCGGCCGCGAGTGGTCTGCTGGCTCCTTAGAATCCACGATACACAGGATGGTTCCCAGACGCAAGGTGGCACCAGTGCCAAGTCGGGCTGGTTTGATAGTACCAAGTGGCTCCTGCAATCTGCAATCCAGTAGGGGGGCAGCTAAGTTTTGTTTGCCAGGAAAAAGGGCCGTGGTTTTTGTTAGGGGCCAGTGGCTGGGAGTAGCCGGCTGGCTCCTTAAAATCCACGATACGCAGGATGGTTCCCAGATCCAAGGGGGCACCAGTGTCAAGTCAGGCTGGTTTGGTGATACAAAGTGGCTCCTGCAATCTGTCATCCAGAAGCGGGGCAGCTGAGTTTTGTTTGCCAGGGAAAACGGCTGTGGTTTGTTTCTGGGAGCCTATGGCTGGGAGTGGCCGGCTGGCTCCAGAAAATCAACCATACGCATGATTGCTTCCAGACCCAAGGTGGCACCAGTGCCAAGTCGGGCTTGTTTGATAGTACCAAGAGGCTCCTGCAATCTGCCATCCAGAAGCGGGGCAGCTGAGTTTTGTTTGCCAGAGAAAAGGGCCATGGTTTGTGTTTGGGGGCCTATGGCTGAGAGTGGCCAGCTGGCCCCTGAAAATCCACAATACGCAGGATGGTTCCCAGACCCAAGGTGGCACCAGTGCCAAGTCAGGCTGGTGTGATAGTACCAAGTGGCTCCTGCAATCTGCTATCCAGAAGCGGGGCAGGTGAATTTTGTTTGCAAAGGAAAAAGGCCATGGTTTGTGTTTGGGGGCCTGTGGCAGGGAGTGGCTGGCTGGCTCCTTAGAATCCACATTACGCAGGATGGTTCCCAGACCCAAGGTGGCACCAGTGCCATGTCGGGCTGGTTTGATAGTACCAAGTGGCTCCTGCAATCTGCCATCCAGAAGCGGGGCAGCTGAGTTTTGTTTGCCAGAGAAATGGGCCGAGGTTTGTGTTTGAGGTCCTATGGCTGGGAGTGGCCGGCTGGCTCCTGATAATCCATGATACGCAGCATGGTTCCCAGACCCAAGGTGGCACCAGTGCCAAGTCGGGCTGGTTAGACAGTGTCAAGTGCCTCCTGTAATCTCCAATCCAGAAGCGGGGCAGCTGAGTTTTGTTTGCCATGGGAAAGGGCCATGGGTTTTTTTTGGGGGCCTGTGGCTGGGAGTAGTCGGCTGGCTCCTGAAAATCCACAATACGCAGGATGGTTCTCAGACCCAAGGTGGCACCAGTGCCAAGTCGGGCTGGTGTGATACTACCAAGTGGCTCCTGCAATCTGCCATCCAGAAGCGGGGCAGGTGAATTTTGTTTGCCAAGGAAAAGGGCCATGGTTTGTTTTTGGGGGCCTGTGGCTGGGAGTGGCCGGCTGGCTCCTGACAATCCACGATACGCAGGATGGTTCCCAGACCCAAGGTGGCACCAGTGCCAAGTCGGGCTGGTAAGACAGTGTCAAGTGCCTTCTGCAATCTCCCATCCAGAAGCGGGGCAGCAAGGTTTTTTTTGCCAGGGTTACGGGCCGTTGTTTTTGATTGGTATCTGAGACCGAGACTTGTCGGCTGGCTCCTGACAATCCACGATACGCAGGATGGTTCCCAGACCCAAGGTGGCACCAGTGCCAAGTCGGGCTGGTTTGATAGTACCAAGTGGCTGCTGCAATCTGCCATCCAGAAGCGGGGCAGCTGAGTTTTGTTTGCCAGAGAAATGGGCCGAGGTTTGTGTTTGAGGTCCTGTGGCTGGGAGTGGCCGGCTGGCTCCTGATAATCCATGATACGCAGCATGGTTCCCAGACCCAAGGTGGCACCAGTGCCAAGTCGGGCTGGTAAGACAGTGTCAAGTGCCTCCTGCAATCTCCCATCTAGAAGCAGGGCAGCTGAGTTTTGTTTGCCAGGGAAACGGGCCGTTGTTTTTGATTGGGGTCTATGGCCGACAGTGGCCAGCTGGCTCCTGAAAATCCATGATACGCAGCATGGTTCCCAGAGCCAAGGTGGCACCAGTGCCAAGTCGGGCTGGTTTGATACTACCAAGTGGCTCCTGCAATCTGCCATCCAGAAGCGGGGCAGGTGAATTTTATTTGCCAAGGAAAAGGGCCATGGTTTGTTTTTGGGGGCCTGTGGCTGGGAGTGGCCGGCTGGCTCCTGAAAATCCACAATACGCAGGATGGTTCCCAGACCCAAGGTGGCACCAGTGCCAAGTCAGGCTGCTGTGATAGTGCCAAGTGGCTCCTGCAAACTGCTATCCAGAAGCGGGGAAGCTGAGTTTTGTTTGCCAGAGAAATGGGCCGTTGTTTTTATTGGGCTCTGTGGCCGAGAGTGGTCGGCTGGCTCCTGACAATCCACGATACGCAGGATGGTTCCCAGACCCAAGGTGGCACCAGTGCCAAGTCGGGCTGGTGTGATAGTACGAAGTGGCTCCTGCAATCTGCCATCCAGAAGCGGGGCAGTTGAGTTTTGTTTGCCAGTGAAATGGGCTGAGGTTTGTGTTTGAGGTCCTATGGCTGGGAGTGGCCGGCTGGCTCCAGAAAATCAACCATAGGCATGATTGCTTCCAGACCCAAGGTGGTACCAGTGCCAAGTCGGGCTTGTTTGATAGTACCAAGTGCGTCCTGCAATTGGCCATCCAGAAGCGGCGCAGCTGAGTTTTGTTTGCCAGAGAAAAGGGCTGTGGTTTGTGTTTGGGGGCCTGTGGCTGGGAGTGGCCGGCTGGCTCCTGAAAATCCATGATACGCAGGATGGTTCCCAGACCCAAGGTGGCACCAGTGCCAAGACGGGCTGGTGTGATAGTACCAAGTGGCTCCTGCAATCTGCCATCAATCAGAGGGGAAGCTGAGTTTGGTTTGCCAAGGGAAAGGGCCATGGTTTTTTTTGGGGGCGTGTTGCTGGGAGTGGCCTGCAGGCTCCTGAAAATCCACATTACGCAGGATGGCTCTCAGACCCAAGGTGGCACCAGTGCCAAGTCGGGCTGGTGTGATACTACCAAGTGGCTCCTGCAATCTGCCATCCAGAAGCGGGGCAGGTGAATTTTGTTTGCCAAGGAAAAGGGCCATGGTTTGTTTCTGGGGGCCTGTGGCTGGGAGTGGCCGGCTGGCTCCTGAAAATCCACAATACGCAGGATGGTTCCCAGACCCAAGGTGGCACCAGTGCCAAGTCAGGCTGGTGTGATAGTGCCAAGTGGCTCCTGCAATCTGCTATCCAGAAGCGGGGCAGCTGAGTTTTGTTTGCCAGAGAAATGGGCCGTTGTTTTTATTGGGCTCTGTGGCCGAGAGTGGTCGGCTGGCTCCTGACAATCCACGATATGCAGGATGGTTCCCAGACCCAAGGTGGCACCAGTGCCAAGTCGTGCTGGTGTGATAGTACGAAGTGGCTCCTGCAATCTGCCATCCAGAAGCGGGGCAGTTGATTTTTGTTTGCCAGTGAAATGGGCTGAGGTTTGTGTTTGAGGTCCTATGGCTGGGAGTGGCCGGCTGGCTCCAGAAAATCAACCATAGGCATGATTGCTTCCAGACCCAAGGTGGTACCAGTGCCAAGTCGGGCTTGTTTGATAGTTCCAAGTGCGTCCTGCAATTTGCCATCCAGAAGCGGGGCAGCTGAGTTTTGTTTGCCAGAGAAAAGGGCTGTGGTTTGTGTTTGGGGGCCTGTGGCTGGGAGTGGCCGGCTGGCTCCTGAAAATCCATTATACGCAGCATGGTTCCCAGAGCCAAGGTGGCACCAGTGCCAAGTCGGGCTGGTTTGACATTGTCAAGTGCCTTCTGCAATCTCCCATCCAGAAGCGGGGCAGCAAAGTTTTGTTTGCCAGGGAAACGGGCCGTTGTTTTTGATTGGGGTCTGAGGCCGAGAGTGGTCGGCTGGCTCCTGACAATCCACGATACGCAGGATGGTTCCCAGACCCAAGGTGGCACCAGTGCCAAGTCGGGCTGGTTTGATAGTATGAAGTGGCTGCTGCAATCTGCCATCCATAAGCAGGGCAGCTGAGTTTTCTTTGCCAGAGAAATGGGCCGAGGTTTTTGTTTGAGGTCCTATGGCTGGGAGTGGCCGGCTGGCTCCTGTAAATCCATGATACGCAGCATGGTTCCCAGAGCCAAGGTTGCACCAGTGCCAAGTTGGGCTGGTTTGACAGTGTCAAGTGCCTCCTGCAATCTCCCATCCAGAAGCGGGGCAGTTGAGTTTTGTTTGCCAGGGAAACGGGCCGTTGTTTTTGATTGGGGTCTGCGGCCGAGAGTGGTCGGCTGGCTCCTGACAATCCACGATACGCAGGATGGTTCCCAGACCCAAGGTGGCACCAGTGCCAAGTCGGGCTGGTTTGATAGTACCAAGTGGTTCCTGCAATCTGCCATCCAGAAGCGGGGCAGGTGAATATTGTTTGCCAAGGAAAAGGGCCATGGTTTGTTTTTGGGGGCCTGTGGCTGGTAGTGGCCGGCTGGCTCCAGAAAATCCACAATACGCAGGATGGTTCCCAGACCCAAGGTGGCACCAGTGCCAAGTCAGGCTGGTGTGATAGTACCAAGTGGCTCCTGCAATCTGCCATCCTGAAGCGGGGAAGCTGAGTTTTGTTTGCCATGGGAAAGGGCCATGGTTTGTTTTTGGGGGCCTGTGGCTGGGAGTGGCCGGCTGGCTCCTGAAAATCCACATTACGCAGGATGGTTCCCAGACCCAAGGTGGCACCAGTGCCAAGTCGGGCTGGTGTGATAGTACCAAGGGGCTCCTGCAATCTGCCATCCAGAAGCGGGGCAGGTGAATTTTGTTTGCCAAGGAAAAGGGTCATGGTTTGTTTTTGGGGGCCTACGGCTGGGAGTGGCCAGCTGGCTCCTGAAAATCCACAATACGCTGGATGGTTCCCAGACCCAAGGTGGCACCAGTGCCAAGTCGGGCTGGTTTGATAGTACCAAGTGCGTCCTGCAATCTTCCTTCCAGAAGCAGGGCAGCTGAGTTTTGTTTGCCAGAGAAATGGGCTGTGGTTTGTGTTTGGGGGCCTGTGGCTGGGAGTGGCCGGCTGGCTCCTGAAAATCCATGATACGCAGCATGGTTCCCAGAGCCAAGGTGGCACCAGTGCCAAGTCGGGCTGGTTTGACAGTGTCAAGTGCCTCCTGCAATCTCCCATCCAGAAGCGGGGCAGCTGAGTTTTGTTTGCCAGGGAAACGGGCCGTTGTTTTTGATTGGGGTCTGTGGCCGAGAGTGGTCGGCTGGCTCTGGACAATCCACGATACACAGGATGGTTCCCAGACCCAATGTGGCACCAGTGCCAAGTCGAGCTGGTGTGATAGTACCAAGGGGCTCCTGCAATCTGCCATCCAGAAGCGGGGCTGTTGAGTTTTGTTTGCCAGTGAAATGGGCTGAGGTTTGTGTTTGAGGTCCTATGGCGGGGAGTGGCCGGCTGGCTCCAGAAAATCAACCATACGCATGATTGCTTCCAGACCCAAGGTGGCACCAGTGCCAAGTCGGGCTTGTTTGATAGTACCAAGTGCGTCCTGCAATTTGCCAGCCAGAAGCGGGGCAGCTGAGTTTTGTTTGCCAGAGAAAAGGGCCAGGGTTTGTGTTTGGGGGCCTATGGCTGAGAGTGGCCAGCTGGCCCCTGAAAATCCACAATACGCAGGATGGTTCCCAGTCCCAAGGTGGCACCAGTGCCAAGTCGGGCTGGTTTGATAGTATCAAGTGGTTCCTGCAATCTGCCATCCAGAAGCGGGGCAGGTGAATTTTGTTTGCCAAGGAAAAGGGCCATGGTTTGTTTTTGGGGGCCTGTGGCAGGGAGTGGCCAGCTGGCTCCTTAGAATCCACATTACGTAGGATGGTTCCCAGACCCAAGGTGGCACCAGTGCCAAGTCGGGCTGGTTTGATATTACCAAGTGGCTCCTTCAATCTGCCATCCAGAAGCGGGGAAGCTGAGTTTTGTTTGCCAAGGGAAAGGGCCATGGCTTGTTTTTGGGGGCCTGTGGCTGGGAGTGGCTGGCTGGCTCCTGACAATCCACGATACGCAGGATGGTTCCCAGACCCAAGGTGGCACCAGTGCCACGTCGGGCTGGTTTGATAGTACCAAGTGGCTCCTGCAATCTATCATCCAGAAGAGGGGCAGCTGAGTTTTGTTTACCAGAGAAATGGGCCGAGGTTTGTGTTTGAGGTCCTATGGCTGGGAGTGGCCGGCTGGCTCCTGATAATCCATGATACGCAGCATGGTTCCCAGACCCAAGGTGGCACCAGTGCCAAGTCGGGCTGGTGTGATAGTACCAAGTGGCTCCTGCAATCTGCTATCCAGAAGTAGGTCAGCTGAGTTTTGTTTGGCAGTGGAAATGGCTGTGGTTTGTGTTTGGGGGCCTGTGGCTGCGAGTGGCCAGCTGGCTCCTGAAAATCCATGATACACAGCATGGTTCCCAGAGCCAAGGTGGCACCAGTGCCAAGTCGGGCTGGTTTGACAGTGTCAAGTGCCTGCTGCAATCTCCCATCCAGAAGCGGGGCAGTTGAGTTTTGTTTGCCAGGGAAACGGGCCGTGGTTTTTGATTGGGGTCTGTGGCCGAGAGTGGTCGGCTGGCTCCTGACAATCCACGATACGCAGGATGGTTCCCAGACCCAAGGTGGCACCAGTGACAAGTCAGGCTGGTTGGATAGTACCAAGTGGCTCCTGCAATCTGCCATCCAGAAGCGGGGCAGTTGAGTTTTGTTTGTCAGAGAAATGGGCCGAGGTTTGTGTTTGAGGTCCTATGGCTGGGAGTGGCCGGCTGGCTCCTGAAAATCAACCATGCGCATGATTGCTTCCAGACCCAAGGTGGCACCAGTGCCAAGTCGGGCTGGTTTGATAGTACTAAGTGTCTCCCACAATCTGCCATCCAGAAGCGGGGCAGCTGAGTTTTGTTTGCCAAGGAAACGGGCCGACGTTTGTGTCTGGGGGCCTGTGGCTGGGTGTGGCCGGCTGGCTCCTGAAAATCCACGATACGCAGGATGGTTGCCATATCCAAGTTGGCACCAGGGCCAAGTCGGGCTGGTTTGGTGATACAAAATGTTTCCTGCAATCTGCCATCCAGAAGCAGGGCAGCTGATCTTTGTTTGCCAGAGAAAAGGTCCGTGGTTTGTTTTTGGGGGCATATGGCTGGGAGTGGAGGGCTGCCTCCTTAAAATGCTCGACACGCAGGATGGTTCCCAGACCCAAGGTGGCACCAGTGCCAAGTCGGGCTGTTTCTGTAGTACCAAGTGCGTCCCGCAATTTGCCATCCAGAAGAGGGGCAGTTGAGTTTTGTTTGCCAGAGAAAAGGGCCGTGGTTTGTGTTTGGGGGCCTATGGCTGAGAGTGGCCGTCTGGCTCCTGACAATCCACGATACGCAGGATGGTTCCCAGACCCAAGGTTGCACCAGTGCCAAGTAGGGCTGGTTTGATAGTATCAAGTGGCTCCTGCAATCTGCCATCCCAAAGCGGGGCAGGTGAATTTTGTTTGCCAAGGGAAAGTGCCATGGTTTGTTTTTGGGGGCCTGTGGCAGGGAGTGGCCGGCTGGCTCCTTAGAATCCACATTACGCAGGATGGTTCCCAGACCCAAGGTGGCACCAGTGCCAAGTCGGGCTGGTTTGATAGTACCAAGAGGCTCCTGCAATCTGCCATCCAGAATCGGGGCAGCTGAGTTTTGTTTGCCAGAGAAATGGGCCGAGGTTTGTGTTTGAGGTCCTATTGCTGGGAGTGGCCGGCGGGCTCCTGAAAATAAACCATACGCATGATTGCTTCCAGACCCAAGGTGGCACTAGTGCCAAGTCGGGCTGGTTTGATAGTGCTAAGTAGCTCCTGCAATCTGCCATCCAGAAGCGGGGCAGCTGAGTTTTGTTCGCCAGGGAAACGGGCCGAGGTTTGTGTCTGGGGGCCTATGGCTGGGAGTGACCGGCTGGCTCCTGAAAAGCTACGATAGGCAGGATGGTTACCAGATCCATGGTGGCACCAATGCCAAGTCGGGCTGGTTTGATAGTACCAAGTGGCTCCTGCAATCTGCCATCAAAAAGTTGGCAGGCGAGTTTTGTTTTCCAGGGAAAAGCGCCGTTGTTTGTGTTTGGGGGCCTGTGGCTGGGAGTGGCCGGCTGGATCCTTTAATCCACGATACGCAGGATGTTTGCCATGTCCAATGTGGCAATAGGGCCAAGTCAGGCTGTTTTTGAAGTACCAAGTGCGTCCTGCAATTTGCCATCCAGAAGAGGGGCAGTTGAGTTTTGTTTGCCAGAGAAAAGGGCCATGGTTTGTGTTTGGGGGCCTCTGGCTGAGAGTTGCCAGCTGCCCCCTGACAATCCATGATACCCAGGATGGTTCCCAGACCCAAGGTGGCACCAGTGCCAAGTCGGGCTGGTTTGATAGTACCAAGTGGCTCCTGCAATCTGCCATCCACAAGCGGGGCAGGTGAGTTTTGTTTGCCAGAGAAAATGGCTGTGGTTTTTGTTTGGGGGCCTGTGGCTGGGAGTGGCCGGCTGGCTCCTGAAAATCCATGATACGCAGCATGGTTCCCAGACCCAAGGTGGCACCAGTGCCAAGTCGGGCTGGTTTGACAGTGTCAAGTGCCTCCTGCAATCTCCCATCCAGAAGCGGGGCAGCTGAGTTTTGTTTGCCAGGGAAACAGGCCGTTGTTTGTGTTTGGGGGCCTGTGGCTGGGAGTGGCCGGCTGGCTCCAGAAAATCAACCATAGGCATGATTGCTTCAGAACCCAAGGTGGCACCAGTGCCAAGTCGGGCTTGTTTGATAGTACCAAGTGCGTCCTGCAATTTGCCAGCCAGAAGCGGGGCAGCTGAGTTTTGTTTGCCAGAGAAAAGGGCCATGGTTTGTGTTTGGGGGCCTATGGCTGAGAGCGGCCAGCTGGCCCCTGAAAATCCACAATACGCAGGATGGTTCCCAGTCCCAAGGTGGCACCAGTGCCAAGTCTGGCTGGTTTGATAGTATCAAGTGGTTCCTGCAATCTGCCATCCAGAAGCGAGGCAGGTGAATTTTGTTTGCCAAGGAAAAGGGCCATGGTTTGTTTTTGGGGGCCTGTGGCAGGGAGTGGCCAGCTGGCTCCTTAGAATCCACATTACGCAGGATGGTTCCCAGACCCAAGGTGGCACCAGTGCCAAGTCGGGCTGGTTTGATATTACCAAGTGGCTCCTGCAATCTGCCATCCAGAAGCGGGGAAGCTGAGTTTTGTTTGCCAAGGGAAAGGGCCATGGTTTGTTTTTGGGGGCCTGTGGCTGGGAGTGGCCGGCTGGCTCCTGAAAATCCACGATACGCAGGATGGTTCCCAGACCCAAGGTGGCACCAGTGCCACGTCGGGCTGGTTTGATAGTACCAAGTGGCTCCTGCAATCTATCATCCAGAAGAGGGGCAGCTGAGTTTTGTTTGCCAGAGAAATGGGCCGAGGTTTGTGTTTGAGGTCCTATGGCTGGGAGTGGCCGGCTGGCTCCTGATAATCCATGATACGCAGCATGGTTCCCAGACCCAAGGTGGCACCAGAGCCAAGTCGGGCTGGTGTGATAGTACCAAGTGGCTCCTGCAATCTGCTATCCAGAAGTAGGTCAGCTGAGTTTTGTTTGGCAGAGGAAAAGGCTGTGGTTTGTGTTTGGGGGCCTGTGGCTGCGAGTGGCCAGCTGGCTCCTGAAAATCCATGACACACAGAATGGTTCCCAGAGCCAAGGTGGCACCAGTGCCAAGTCGGGCTGGTTTGACAGTGTCAAGTGCCTCCTGCAATCTCCCATCCAGAAGCGGGGCAGTTGAGTTTTGTTTGCCAGGGAAACGGGCCGTGGTTTTTGATTGGGGTCTGTGGCCGAGAGTGGTCGGCTGGCTCCTGACAATCCACGATACGCAGGATGGTTCCCAGACCCAAGGTGGCACCAGTGCCAAGTCGGGCTTGTTTGATATTACCAAGTGTGTCCTGCAATTTGCCATCCAGAAGCGGGGCAGCTGAGTTTTGTTTGCCAGGGAAACGGGCCATTGTTTTTGATTGGTATCTGAGGCCGAGAGTGGTCGGCTGGCTCCTGACAATCCACGATACGCAGGATGGTTCCCAGACCCAAGGTGGCACCAGTGCCAAGTCGGGCTGGTTTTATAGTACGAAGTGGCTGCTGCAATCTGCCATCCAGAAGCGGGGCAGCTGAGTTTTGTTTGCCAGAGAAATGGGCCGAGGTTTTTGTTTGAGGTCCTATGGCCGAGAGTGGTCGGCTGGCTCCTGACAATCCACGATACGCAGGATGGTTCCCAGACCCAAGGTGGCACCAGTGCCAAGTTGGGCTGGTTTGGCAGTGTCAAGTGCCTCCTGCAATCTCCCATCCAGAAGCAGGGCAGCTGAGTTTTGTTTGCCAGGGAAACGGGCCATTGTTTTTGATTGGGGTCTGTGGCCGAGAGTGGTCGGCTGGCTCCTGACAATCCACGATACGCAGGATGGTTCCCAGACCCAAGGTGGCACCAGTGCCAAGTCAGGCTGGTTTGATAGTACCAAGTGGTTCCTGCAATCTGCCATCCAGAAGCGGGGCAGGTGAATTTTGTTTGCCAAGGGAAAGTGCCATGGTTTGTTTTTGGGGGCCTGTGGCAGGGAGTGGCCGGCTGGCTCCTTAGAATCCACATTACGCAGGATGGTTCCCAGACCCAAGGTGGCACCAGTGCCAAGTCGGGCTGGTTTGATAGTACCAAGAGGCTCCTGCAATCTGCCATCCAGAAGCGGGGCAGGTGAATTTTGTTTGCCAAGGAAAAGGGCCATGGTTTGTGTTTGGGGGCCTATGGCTGGGAGTGGCCGGCTGGCTCCTGAAAATCCACAGTACGCTGGATGGTTCCCAGACCCAAGGTGGCACCAGTGCCAAGTCGGGCTGGTTTGATAGTACCAAGTGGCTCCTGCAATCTGCCATCCAGAAGCAGGGCAGCTGAGTTTTGTTTGCCAGAGAAATGGGCTGTGGTTTGTGTTTGGGGGCCTGTGGCTGGGAGTGGCCGGCTGGCTCCTCAAAATCCATGATACGCAGCATGGTTCCCAGAGCCAAGGTGGCACCAGTGCCAAGTCGGGCTGGTTTGACAGTTTCAAGTGCCTCCTGCAATCTCCCATCCAGAAGCGGGGCAGCTGAGTTTTGTTTGCCAGGGAAATGGGCCATGGTTTATTTTTGATTGGGGTCTGTGGCCGAGACTGGTCGGCTGGCTCCTGACATTCCACGATACGCAGGATGGTTCCCAGACCCAAGGTGGCACCAATGCCAAGTCGGACTGGTTTGATAGTACCAAGTGGCTCCTGCAATCTGCCATCAAAAAGTTGGCAGGCGAGTTTTGTTTTCCAGGGAAAAGCGACGTTGTTTGTGTTTGGGGGCCTGTGGCTGGGAGTGGCCGGCAGGATCCTTTAATCCACGATACGCAGGATGATTGCCATGTCCAAGGTGGCAATAGGGCCAAGTCGGGCTGTTTTTGAAGTACCAAGTGTGTCCCGCAATTTGCCCTCCAGAAGAGGGGCAGTTGAGTTTTGTTTGCCAGAGAAAAGGGCCATGGTTTGTGTTTGGGGGCCTATGGCTCAGAGTGGCCAGCTGGCCCCTGACAATCCACGATATGCAGGATGGTTCCCAGACCCAAGGTGGCACCAGTGCCAAGTCGGGCTGGTTTGATAGTACCAAGTGGCTCCTGCAATCTGCCATCCAGAAGCGGGGAAGCTGAGTTTATTTTGCCAGAGAAAGGGGCCAAGGTTTGTGTTTGAGGTCCTATGGCTGGGAGTGGCCGGCTGGCTCCTGAGAATCCATTATACGCCGGATGGTTCCCAGAGCCAAGGTTGCACCAGTGCCAAGTTGGGCTGGTTTGACAGTGTCAAGTGCCTCCTGCAATCTCCCATCCAGAAGTGGGGCAGCTGAGTTTTGATTGCCAGGGAAACGGTCCGTTGGTTTTGATTGGGTTCAGTGCCCGAGAGTGGTCGGCTGGCTCCTGACAATCCACGATACGCAGGATGGTTCCCAGACCCAAGGTGGCACCAGTGCGAAGTCAGGCTGTTGTGATAGTACCAAGTGGCTCTTGCAATCTGCCATCCAGAAGCGGAGAAGCTGAGTTTTGTTTGCCAAGGGAAAGGGCCATGGTTTGATTTTGGGGGCCTGTGGCTGGGAGTGGCCGGCTGGCTCCTGAAAATCCACATTACGCAGGATGGTTCCCAGACCCAAGGTGGCACCAGTGCCAAGTCGGGCTGGTGTGATAGTACCAAGGGGCTCCTGCAATCTGCCATCCAGAAGCGGGGCAGGTGAATTTTGTTTGCCAAGGAAAAGGGCCATGGTTTGTTTTTGGGGGCCTATGGCTGGGAGTGGCCGGCTGGCTCCTGAAAATCCACAATACGCTGGATGGTTCCCAGACCCAAGGTGGCACCAGTGCCAAGTCGGGCTGGTTTGATAGTACCAAGTGCGTCCTGCAATCTGCCATCCAGAAGCAGGGCAGCTGAGTTTTGTTTGCCAGAGAAATGGGCTGTGGTTTGTGTTTGGGGGCCTGTGGCTGGGAGTGGCCGGCTGGCTCCTGAAAATCCATGATACGCAGCATGGTTCCCAGAGCCAAGGTGGCACCAGTGCCAAGTCGGGCTGGTTTGACAGTGTCAAGTGCCTCCTGCAATCTCCCATCCAGAAGCGGGGCAGCTGAGTTTTGTTTGCCCGGGAAACGGGCCGTTGTTTTTGATTGGGGTCTGTGGCCGAGAGTGGTCGGCTGGCTCCTGACAATCCACGATACGCAGGATGGTTCCCAGACCCAATGTGGCACCAGTGCCAAGTCGAGCTGGTGTGATAGTACCAAGGGGCTCCTGCAATCTGCCATCCAGAAGCGGGGCTGTTGAGTTTTGTTTGCCAGTGAAATGGGCTGAGGTTTGTGTTTGAGGTCCTATGGCGGGGAGTGGCCGGCTGGCTCCAGAAAATCAACAATACGCATGATTGCTTCCAGACCCAAGGTGGCACCAGTGCCAAGTCGGGCTGGTTTGATAGTACCAAGTGGCTCCTGCAATCTTCCATCCAGAAGCGGGGCAGGTGAATATTGTTTGCCAAGGAAAAGGGCCATGGTTTGTTTTTGGGGGCCTGTGGCTGGGAGTGGCCGGCTGGCTCCTGAAAATCCACAATACGCAGGATGGTTCCCAGACCCAAGGTGGCACCAGTGCCAAGTCGGGCTGGTGTGATAGTACCAAGTGGCTCCTGCAAACTGCCATCCAGAAGTAGGGCAGGTGAGTTTTGTTTGCCAGAAGAAATGGCTGTGGTTTTTGTTTGGGGGCCTGTGGCTGCGAGTGGCCAGCTGTCTCCTGAAAATCCATGATACACAGCATGGTTCCCAGAGCCAACGTGGCACCAGTGCCAAGTCGGGCGGGTTTGACATTGACAAGTGCCTCCTGCAATCTCCCATCCAGAAGCGGGGCAGTTGAGTTTTGTTTGCCAGGGAAACGGGCCGTGGTTTTTGATTGGAGTCTGTGGCTGAGAGTGGTAGGCTGGCTCCTGACAATCCACAATACGCAGGATGGTTCCCAGACCAAAGGTGGCACCAGTGCCAAGTCGGCTGGTGTGATAGTACGAAGTGGCTCCTGCAATCTGCCATCCAGAAGCGGGGCAGTTGAGTTTTGTTTGCCAGTGAAATGGGCTGAGGTTTGTGTTTGTGGTCCTATGGCTGGGAGTGGCCGGCTGGCTCCAGAAAATCAACCATAGGCATGATGGCTTCAAGACCCATGGTGGTACCAGTGCCAAGTCGGGCTTGTTTGATAGTTCCAAGTCTGGCTTGTTTGATAGCACCAAGTGCGTCCTGCAATTTGCCATCCAGAAGCGGGGCAGCTGAGTTTTGTTTGCCAGGGAAACGGGCCGTTGTTTTTGATTGGTATCTGAGGCCGAGACTGGTCGGCTGGCTCCTGACAATCCACGATACGCAGGATGGTTCCCAGACCCAAGCTGGCACCAGTGCCAAGTCGGGCTGGTTTGATAGTACGAAGTGGCTCCTGCGATCTGCCATCCAGAAGCGGGGCAGCTGAGTTTTGTTTGCCAGAGAAATGGGCCGAGTTTTTTGTTTGAGGTCCTATGGCCGAGAGTGGTCGGCTGGCTCCTGACAATCCACGATACGCAGCATGGTTCCCAGAGCCAAGGTGGCACCAGTGCCAAGTTGGGCTGGTTTGACAGTGTCAAGTGCCTCCTGCAATCTCCCATCCAGAAGCGGGGCAGCTGAGTTTTGTTTGCCAGGGAAACGGGCCGTTGTTTTTGATTGGGGTCTGTGGCCGAGAGTGGTCGGCTGGCTCCTGACAATCCACGATACGCAGGATGGTTCCCAGACCCAAGGTGGCACCAGTGCCAAGTCGGGCTGGTTTGATAGTACCAAGTGGCTCCTGCAATCTGCCATCCAGAAGCGGGGCAGGTGAATATTGTTTGCCAAGGAAAAGGGCCATGGTTTGTTTTTGGGGGCCTGTGGCTGGGAGTGGCCGGCTGGCTCCAGAAAATCCACAATACGCAGGATGGTTCCCAGACCCAAGGTGGCACCAGTGCCAAGTCAGGCTGGTGTGATAGTACCAAGTGGCTCCTGCAATCTGCCATCCAGAAGCGGAGAAGCTGAGTATGGTTTGCCAAGGAAAAGGGCCATGGTTTGTTTTTGGGGGCCTGTGGCTGGGAGTGTCCGGCTGGCTCCAGAAAATCCACAATACGCAGGATGGTTCCCAGACCCAAGGTGGCACCAGTGCCAAGTCAGGCTGGTGTGATAGTACCAAGTGGCTCCTGCAATCTGCCATCCAGAAGCGGAGAAGCTGAGTTTTGTTTGCCAAGGGAAAGGGCCATGGTTTGTTTTTGGGGGCCTGTGGCTGGGAGTGGCCGGCTGGCTCCTGAAAATCCACAATACGCAGGATGGTTCCCAGACCCAAGGTGGCACCAGTGCCAAGTCGAGCTGGTGTGATAGTACCAAGTGGCTCCTGCAATCTGCCATCCAGAAGCGGGGCAGCTGAGTTTTGTTTGCCAAGGAAAAGGGCCATGGTTTGTTTTTGGGGGCCTATGGCTGGGATTGGTCGTCTGGCTCTTGAAAATCTACGATATGCAGGATTGTTTCCAGATCCAAGGTGGCACCAGTGCCAAGTCGGGCTGGTTTGATAGTACCAAGTGGCTCCTGCAATCTGCCATCCAGAAGCAGGGCAGCTGAGTTTTGTTTGCCAGAGAAATGGGCTGTGGTTTGTGTTTGGGGGCCTGTGGCTGGGAGTGGCCGGCTGGCTCCTGAAAATCCGCGATACGCAGGATGGTTCCCAGACCCAAGGTGGCACCAGTGCCAAGTCGGGCTGGTTTGACATTGTCAAGTGTCTCCTGCAATCTCCCATCCAGAAGCGGGGCAGCAAAGTTTTGTTTGCCATGGAAACGGGCCATTGTTTTTGATTGGGGTCTGAGGCCGAGAGTGGTCGGCTGGCTCCTGAAAATCCACGATACGCAGGATGGTTCCAAGACCCAAGGTGGCACCAGTGCCAAGTCGGGCTGGTTTGATAGTACCAAGTGGCTCCTGCAATCTGCCATCCAGAAGCGGGGCAGCTGAGTTTTGTTTGCCAGAGAAATGGGCCGAGGTTTGTGTTTGAGGTCCTATGGCTGGGAGTGGCCGGCTGGCTCCTGTAAATCCAAGATACGCAGCATGGTTCCCAGAGCCAAGGTTGCACCAGTGCCAAGTTGGGCTGGTTTGACAGTGTCAAGTGCCTCCTGCAATCTCCCATCCAGAAGCGGGGCAGCTGAGTTTTGTTTGCCAGGGAAACGGGCCGTTGTTTTTGATTGGGGTCTGTGGCCGAGAGTGGTCGGCTGGCTCCTGACAATCCACGATACGCAGGATGGTTCCCAGACCCAAGGTGGCACCAGTGCCAAGTCGGGCTGGTTTGATAGTACCAAGTGGCTCCTGCAATCTGCCATCCAGAAGCGGGGCAGGTGAATATTGTTTGCCAAGGAAAAGGGCCATGGTTTGTTTTTGGGGGCCTGTGGCTGGGAGTGGCCGGCTGGCTCCTGACAATCCACATTACGCAGGATGGTTCCCAGACCCAAGGTGGCACCAGTGCCAAGTCGGGCTGGTGTGATAGTACCAAGAGGCTCCTGCAATCTGCCATCCAGAAGCGGGGCAGGTGAATTTTGTTTGCCAAGGAAAAGGGTCATGGTTTGTTTTTGGTGCCTATGGCTGGGAGTGGCCGGCGGGCTCCGGAAAATCCACAATACGCTGGATGGTTCCCAGACCCAAGGTGGCACAAGTGCCAAGTCGGGCTGGTTTGATAGTTCCAAGTGCGTCCTGCAATCTGCCATCCAGAAGCAGGGCAGCTGAGTTTTGTTTGCCAGAGAAATGGGCTGTGGTTTGTGTTTGGGGGCCTGTGGCTGGGAGTGGCCGGCTGGCTCCTGAAAATCCATGATACGCAGCATGGTTCCCAGACCCAAGGTGGCACCAGTGCCAAGTCGGGCTGGTTTGACAGTGTCACGTGCCTCCTGCAATCTCCCATCCAGAAGCGGGGCAGCTGTGTTTTGTTTGCCAGGGAAACGGGCCGTTGTTTTTGATTGGGGTCTGTGGCCGAGAGTGGTCGGCTGGCTCCTGACAATCCACGATACGCAGGATGGTTCCCAGACCCAATGTGGCACCAGTGCCAAGTCAAGCTGGTGTGATAGTACCAAGTGGCTCCTGCAATCTGCCATCCAGAAGCGGGGCAGTTGAGTTTTGTTTGCCAGTGAAATGGGCTGAGGTTTGTGTTTGAGGTCCTATGGCGGGGAGTGGCCAGCTGGCTCCTGAAAATCAACCATACGCATGATTGCTTCCAGACCCAAGGTGGCACCAGTGCCAAGTCAGGCTGGTTTGATAGTACCAAGTGGCTCCTGCAATCTTCCATCCAGAAGCGGGGCAGGTGAATATTGTTTGCCAAGGAAAAGGGCCATGGTTTGTTTTTGGGGGCCTGTGGCTGGGAGTGGCCGGCTGGCTCCTGAAAATCCACAATACGCTGGATGGTTCCCAGACCCAAGGTGGCACCAGTGCCAAGTCCGGCTGGTTGGATAGTACCAAGTGGCTCCTGCAATCTGCCATCCAGAAGCGGGGCAGTTGAGTTTTGTTTGTCAGAGAAATGGGCCGAGGTTTGTGTTTGACGTCCTATGGCTTAGAGTGGCCGGCTGGCTCCTGAAAATCAACCATACGCATGATTGCTTCCAGACCCAAGGTGGCACCAGTGCCAAGTCGGGCTGGTTTGATAGTACTAAGTGTCTCCCGCAATCTGCCATCCAGAAGCGGGGCAGCTGAGTTTTGTTTGTCAGGGAAACGGGCCGAGGATTGTGTCTGGGGGCCTGTGGCTGGGAGTGGCCGGCTGGCTCCTGAAAATCCACGATACGCAGTATGGTTGCCATATCCAAGGTGGCACCAGGGCCAAGTCGGGCTGGTTTGGTGATACAAAATGTTTCCTGCAATCTGCCATCCAGAAGCAGGGCAGCAGATCTTTGTTTGCCAGAGAAAAGGTCCGTGGTTTGTTTTTGGGGGCATATGACTGGGAGTGGAGGGCTGCCTCCTTAAAATGCTCGACACGCAGGATGGTTCCCAGACCCAAGGTGGAACCAGTGCCAAGTCGGGCTGGTTTGATAGTACCAAGTGGCTCCTGCAATCTGCCATCCAGAAGCGGAGCAGCAGAGTTTTGTTTGCCAGAGAAAATGGCTGTGGTTTTTGTTTGGGGGCCTGTGACTGGGAGTGGCCGGCTGGCTCCTGAAAATCCACAATACGCAGGATGGTTCCCAGAGCAAGGTGGCACCAGTGCCAAGTCGGGCTGGTTTGATAGTACCAAGTGGCTCCTGCAATCTGCCATCCAGAAGCGGGGCAGCTGAGTTTTGTTTGCCAGAGAAAATGGCTGTGGTTTGTGTTTGGGGGCCTGTGGCTGGGAGTGGCCGGCTGGCTCCAGAAAATCAACCATAGGCATGATTTCTTCCAGACTCAAGGTGGCACCAGTGCCAAGTCGGGCTTGTTTGATAGTACCAAGTGCGTCCTGCAATTTGCCATTCAGAAGAGGGGCAGTTGAGTTTTGTTTGCCAGAGAAAAGGGCCATGGTTTGTGTTTGGGGGCCTATGGCTGAGAGTGGCCAGCTGGCCCCTGAAAATCCACGAAACACAGGATGGTTCCCAGACTCAAGGTGGCACCAGTGCCAAGTCGGGCTGGTTTGATAGTACCAAGAGGCTCCTGCAATCTGCCATCCAGAAGCGGGGCAGCTGAGTTTTGTTTGCCAGAGAAAAGGGCCATGGTTTGTGTTTGAGGGCCTATGGCTGGGAGTGGCCAGCTGGCCCCTGAAAATCCACGATGCGCAGGATGGTTCCCAGACCCAAGGTGGCACCAGTGCCAAGTCGGGCTGGTTTGATAGTATCAAGTGTTTCCTGCAATCTTCCATCCAGAAGCGGGGCAGGTGAATTTTGTTTGCCAAGGAAAAGGGCCATGGTTTGTTTTTGGGGGCCTGTGGCAGGGAGTGGCCAGCTGGCTCCTTAGAATCCACATTAGGCAGCATGGTTCCCAGACCCAAGGTGGCACCAGTGCCAAGTCGGGCTGGTTTGACAGTTTAAAGTGGCTCCTGCAATCTGCCATCCAGAACCGGGGCAGCTGAGTTTTGTTTGCCAGGGAAAAGGGCCGAGGTTTGTGTTTGATGTCCTATGGCTGGGAGTGGCCGGCTGGCTCCTGATAATCCATGATACGCAGGATGGTTCCCAGACCCAAGGTGGCACCAGTGCCAAGTCGGGCTGGTTTGACAGTGTCAAGTGCCTCCTGCAATCTGCCATCCAGAAGCGGGGAAGCTGAGTTTTGTTTGCCAAGGGAAAGGGCCATGGTTTTTTTTTGGGGGCCTGTGGCTGGGAGTGGCCGGCTGGCTCCTGAAAATCCACAATACGCAGGATGGTTCCCCGACCCAAAGTGGCACCAGTGCCAAGTCAGGCTGGTGTGATAGTACCAAGTGGCTCCTGCAATCTGCCATCCAGCAGAGGGGAAGCTGAGTTTGGTTTTCCAAGGGAAAGGGCCATGGTATGTTTTTGGGGGCGTGTGGCTGGGAGTGGCCGGCTGGCTCCTGAAAATCCATGATACGCAGCATGGTTCCCAGAGCCAAGGTGGCACCAGTGCCAGGTCGGGCTTGTTTGATAGTGCCAAGTCGGGCTTGTTTGATAGTACCAAGTGCGTCCTGCAATTTGCCATCCAGAAGCGGGGCAGCTGAGTTTTGTTTGCCAGGGAAACGGGCCATGGTTTATTTTTGATTGGGGTCTGTGGCCGAGACTGGTCGGCTGGCTCCTGACAATCCACGATACGCAGGATGGTTCCCAGACCCAAGGTGGCACCAGTGCCAAGTCGGGCTGGTTTGACAGTGTCAAGTGCCTCCTGCAATCTGCCATCCAGAAGCGGGGAAGCTGAGTTTTGTTTGCCAAGGGAAAGGGCCATGGTTTTTTTTTCGGGGCCTGTGGCTGGGAGTGGCCGGCTGGCTCCTGAAAATCCACAATACGCAGGATGGTTCCCCGACCCAAGGTGGCACCAGTGCCAAGTCAGGCTGGTGTGATAGTACCAAGTGGCTCCTGCAATCTGCCATCCAGCAGAGGGGAAGCTGAGTTTGGTTTGCCAAGGGAAAGGGCCATGGTTCGTTTTTGGGGGCGTGTGGCTGTGAGTGGCCGGCTGGCTCCTGAAAATCCATGATACGCAGCATGGTTCCCAGAGCCAAGGTGGCACCAGTGCCAAGTCGGGCTGGTTTGATAGTACCAAGTGGCTCCTGCAATCTGCCATCCAGAAGCGGGGCAGCTGAGTTTTGTTTGCCAGAGAAATGGGCCGTTGTTTTTATTGGGCTCTGTGGCCGAGAGTGGTCGGCTGGCTCCTGACAATCCACGATACGCAGGATGGTTCCCAGACCAAATGTGGCACCACTGCCAAGTCGGCTGGTGTGATAGTACGAAGTGGCTCCTGCAATCTGCCATCCAGAAGCGGGGCAGTTGAGTTTTGTTTGCCAGTGAAATGGGCTGAGGTTTGTGTTTGTGGTCCTATGGCTGGGAGTGGCCGGCTGGCACCAGAAAATCAACCATAGGCATGATTGCTTCCAGACTCAAGGTGGCACCAGTGCCAAGTCGGGCTTGTTTGATAGTACCAAGAGGCTCCTGCAATCTGCCATCCAGAAGCGGGGCAGGTGAATTTTGTTTGCTAGAGAAAAGGGCCATGGTTTGTGTTTGGGGGCCTATGGCTGGGAGTGGCCGGCTGGCTCCAGAAAATCAACCATAGGCATGATGGCTTCAAGACCCATGGTGGTACCTGTGCCAAGTCGGGCTTGTTTGATAGTACCACGTGCGTCCTGCAATTTGCCATCCAGAAGCGGGGCAGCTGAGTTTTGTTTGCCAGGGAAACGGGCCGTTGTTTTTGATTGGTATCTGAGGCCGAGACTGGTCGGCTGGCTCCTGACAATCCACGATACGCAGGATGGTTCCCAGACCCAAGGTGGCACCAGTGCCAAGTCGGGCTGGTTTGATAGTACGAAGTGGCTGCTGCAATCTGCCATCCAGAAGCGGGGCAGCTGAGTTTTGTTTGCCAAGGAAAAGGGCCATGGTTTTTTTTTGGGGGCCTGTGGCTGGGAGTGGCCGGCTGGCTCCTGAAAATCCACAATACGCAGGATGGTTCCCAGACCCAAGGTGGCACCAGTGCCAAGTCAGGCTGGTGTGATAGTACCAAGTGGCTCCTGCAATCTGCCATCCAGAAGCGGGGCAGCTGTGTCTTGTTTCCCAGAGAAAAGGGCTGTGGTTTGTGCTTCGGGGCCTGTGGCTGGGAGTGGCCGGCTGGCTCCAGAAAATCCACAATACGCAGGATGGTTCCCAGACCCAAGGTGGCACCAGTTCCAAGTCGGGCTGGTTTGATGGTACCAAGTGGCTCCTGCAATCTCCCATCCAGAAGCAGGGCAGCTGAGTTTTGTTTGCCAGAGAAATGGGCTGTGGTTTGTGTTTGGGGGCCTGTGGCTGGGAGTGGCCGGCTGGCTCCTGAAAATCCATGATACGCAGCATGGTTCCCAGAGCCAAGGTGGCACCAGTGCCAAGTCGGGCTGGTTTGATAGTGTCAAGTGCCTCCTGCAATCTCCCATCCAGAAGCGGGGCATTTGAGTTTTGTTTGCCAGGGACACGGGCCATGGTTTATTTTTGATTGGGGTCTGTGGCCGAGAGTGGTCGGCTGGCTCCTGACAATCCACGATACGCAGGATGGTTCCCAGACCAAAGGTGGCACCAGTGCCAAGTCGGGCTGGTTTGATATTACCAAGTGGCTCCTGCAATCTGCCATCCAGAAGCGGGGAAGCTGATTTTTGTTTGCCAAGGGAAAGGGCCATGGTTTGTTTTTGGGGGCCTGTGGCTGGGAGTGGCCGGCTGGCTCCTGAAAATCCACAATACGCAGGATGGTTCCCAGACCCAAGCTGGCACCTGTGCCAAGTCAGGCTGGTGTGATAGTACCAAGTGGCTCCTGCAATCTGCCATCCAGAAGCGGGGCAGGTGAATTTTGTTAGCTAAGGAAAAGGGCCATGGGTTATTTTTGGAGGCCTGTGGCAGGGAGTGGCCGGCTGGCTCCTTAGAATCCACATTACGCAGGATGGTTCCCAGACCCAAGGTGGCACCAGTGCCAAGTCGGGCTGGTTTGACAGTGCCAAGTGCCTCCTGCAATCTCCCATCCAGAAGCGGGGCAGCTAAGTTTTGTTTGCCAGGGAAACGGGCCATGGTTTATTTTTGATTGGGGTCTGTGGCTGAGACTGGTCGGCTGGCTCCTGACAATCCACGATACGCAGGATGGTTCCCAGACCAAAGGTGGCACCAGTGCCAAGTCGGCTGGTGTGATAGTACGAAGTGGCTCCTGCAATCTGCCATCCAGAAGCGGGGCAGTTGAGTTTTGTTTGCCAGTGAAATGGGCTGAGGTTTGTGTTTGTGGTCCTATGGCTGGGAGTGGCCGGCTGGCTCCAGAAAATCAACCATAGGCATGATGGCTTCAAGACCCATGGTGGTACCCGTGCCAGGTCGGGCTTGTTTGATAGTGCCAAGTCGGGCTTGTTTGATAGTACCAAGTGCGTCCTGCAATTTGCCATCCAGAAGCGGGGCAGCTGAGTTTTGTTTGCCAGGGAAACGGGCCATGGTTTATTTTTGATTGGGGTCTGTGGCCGAGACTGGTCGGCTGGCTCCTGACAATCCACGATACGCAGGATGGTTCCCAGACCCAAGGTGGCACCAGTGCCAAGTCGGGCTGGTTTGACAGTGTCAAGTGCCTCCTGCAATCTGCCATCCAGAAGCGGGGAAGCTGAGTTTTGTTTGCCAAGGGAAAGGGCCATGGTTTTTTTTTCGGGGCCTGTGGCTGGGAGTGGCCGGCTGGCTCCTGAAAATCCACAATACGCAGGATGGTTCCCCGACCCAAGGTGGCACCAGTGCCAAGTCAGGCTGGTGTGATAGTACCAAGTGGCTCCTGCAATCTGCCATCCAGCAGAGGGGAAGCTGAGTTTGGTTTGCCAAGGGAAAGGGCCATGGTTCGTTTTTGGGGGCGTGTGGCTGTGAGTGGCCGGCTGGCTCCTGAAAATCCATGATACGCAGCATGGTTCCCAGAGCCAAGGTGGCACCAGTGCCAAGTCGGGCTGGTTTGATAGTACCAAGTGGCTCCTGCAATCTGCCATCCAGAAGCGGGGCAGCTGAGTTTTGTTTGCCAGAGAAATGGGCCGTTGTTTTTATTGGGCTCTGTGGCCGAGAGTGGTCGGCTGGCTCCTGACAATCCACGATACGCAGGATGGTTCCCAGACCAAATGTGGCACCACTGCCAAGTCGGCTGGTGTGATAGTACGAAGTGGCTCCTGCAATCTGCCATCCAGAAGCGGGGCAGTTGAGTTTTGTTTGCCAGTGAAATGGGCTGAGGTTTGTGTTTGTGGTCCTATGGCTGGGAGTGGCCGGCTGGCACCAGAAAATCAACCATAGGCATGATTGCTTCCAGACTCAAGGTGGCACCAGTGCCAAGTCGGGCTTGTTTGATAGTACCAAGAGGCTCCTGCAATCTGCCATCCAGAAGCGGGGCAGGTGAATTTTGTTTGCTAGAGAAAAGGGCCATGGTTTGTGTTTGGGGGCCTATGGCTGGGAGTGGCCGGCTGGCTCCAGAAAATCAACCATAGGCATGATGGCTTCAAGACCCATGGTGGTACCTGTGCCAAGTCGGGCTTGTTTGATAGTACCACGTGCGTCCTGCAATTTGCCATCCAGAAGCGGGGCAGCTGAGTTTTGTTTGCCAGGGAAACGGGCCGTTGTTTTTGATTGGTATCTGAGGCCGAGACTGGTCGGCTGGCTCCTGACAATCCACGATACGCAGGATGGTTCCCAGACCCAAGGTGGCACCAGTGCCAAGTCGGGCTGGTTTGATAGTACGAAGTGGCTGCTGCAATCTGCCATCCAGAAGCGGGGCAGCTGAGTTTTGTTTGCCAAGGAAAAGGGCCATGGTTTTTTTTTGGGGGCCTGTGGCTGGGAGTGGCCGGCTGGCTCCTGAAAATCCACAATACGCAGGATGGTTCCCAGACCCAAGGTGGCACCAGTGCCAAGTCAGGCTGGTGTGATAGTACCAAGTGGCTCCTGCAATCTGCCATCCAGAAGCGGGGCAGCTGTGTCTTGTTTCCCAGAGAAAAGGGCTGTGGTTTGTGCTTCGGGGCCTGTGGCTGGGAGTGGCCGGCTGGCTCCAGAAAATCCACAATACGCAGGATGGTTCCCAGACCCAAGGTGGCACCAGTTCCAAGTCGGGCTGGTTTGATGGTACCAAGTGGCTCCTGCAATCTCCCATCCAGAAGCAGGGCAGCTGAGTTTTGTTTGCCAGAGAAATGGGCTGTGGTTTGTGTTTGGGGGCCTGTGGCTGGGAGTGGCCGGCTGGCTCCTGAAAATCCATGATACGCAGCATGGTTCCCAGAGCCAAGGTGGCACCAGTGCCAAGTCGGGCTGGTTTGATAGTGTCAAGTGCCTCCTGCAATCTCCCATCCAGAAGCGGGGCATTTGAGTTTTGTTTGCCAGGGACACGGGCCATGGTTTATTTTTGATTGGGGTCTGTGGCCGAGAGTGGTCGGCTGGCTCCTGACAATCCACGATACGCAGGATGGTTCCCAGACCAAAGGTGGCACCAGTGCCAAGTCGGGCTGGTTTGATATTACCAAGTGGCTCCTGCAATCTGCCATCCAGAAGCGGGGAAGCTGATTTTTGTTTGCCAAGGGAAAGGGCCATGGTTTGTTTTTGGGGGCCTGTGGCTGGGAGTGGCCGGCTGGCTCCTGAAAATCCACAATACGCAGGATGGTTCCCAGACCCAAGCTGGCACCTGTGCCAAGTCAGGCTGGTGTGATAGTACCAAGTGGCTCCTGCAATCTGCCATCCAGAAGCGGGGCAGGTGAATTTTGTTAGCTAAGGAAAAGGGCCATGGGTTATTTTTGGAGGCCTGTGGCAGGGAGTGGCCGGCTGGCTCCTTAGAATCCACATTACGCAGGATGGTTCCCAGACCCAAGGTGGCACCAGTGCCAAGTCGGGCTGGTTTGACAGTGCCAAGTGCCTCCTGCAATCTCCCATCCAGAAGCGGGGCAGCTAAGTTTTGTTTGCCAGGGAAACGGGCCATGGTTTATTTTTGATTGGGGTCTGTGGCTGAGACTGGTCGGCTGGCTCCTGACAATCCACGATACGCAGGATGGTTCCCAGACCCAAGGTGGCACCAGTGCCAAGTCGAGCTGGTTTGATAGTACGAAGTGGCTGCTGCAATCTGCGATCCAGAAGCGGGGCAGCTGAGTTTTGTTTGCCAGAGAAATGGGCCGAGGTTTGTGTTTGAGGTCCTATGGCTGGGAGTGGCCGGCTGGCTCCTGTAAATCCATCATACGCAGCATGGTTCCCAGAGCCAAGGCGGCACCAGTGCCAAGTTGGGCTGGTTTGACAGTGTCAAGTGCCTCCTGCAATCTCCCATCCAGAAGCGGGGCAGCTGAGTTTTGTTTGCCAGGGAAACGGGCCGTTGTTTTTGAGTGGGGTCTGTGGCCGAGAGTGGTCGGCTGGCTCCTGACAATCCACGATACGCAGGATGGCTCCCAGACCCAAGGTGGCACCAGTGCCAAGTCGGGCTGGTGTGATAGTACCAAGGGGCTCCTGCAATCTGCCATCCAGAAGTGGGGCAGCTGAGTTTTGTTTGCCAAGGAAAAGGGCCATGGTTTGTTTTGGGGGCCTGTGGCTGGGAGTGGCCGGCTGGCTCCTGAAAATCCACAATACGCAGGATGGTTCCCAGATCCAAGGTGGCACCAGTGCCAAGTCAGGCTGGTTTGATAGTACCAAGTGGCTCCTGCAATCTGCCATCCAGAAGTGGGGCAGTTGAGATTTGTTTGCCAGTGAAATGGGATGAGGTTTGTGTTTGTGGTCCTATGGCTGGGAGTGGCCAGCTGGCTCCAGAAAATCCATGATACGCAGCATGGTTCCCAGAGCCAAGGTGGCACCAGTGCCAAGTCGGGCTTGTTTGACAGTGTCAAGTGCCTCCTGCAATCTCCCATCCAGAAGCGGGGCAGCTGAGTTTTGTTTGCCAGGGAAACGGGCCATGGTTTATTTTTGATTGGGGTCTGTGGCCGAGAGTGGTCGGCTGGCTCCTGACAATCCACGATACGCAGGATGGTTCCCAGACCCAAGGTGGCACCAGTGCCAAGTCAGGCTGGTGTGATAGTGCCAAGTGGCTCCTGCAATCTGCCATCCAGAAGCGGGGAAGCTGAGTTTTGTTTGCCAAGGGAAAGGGCCATGGTTTGTTTTTGGGGGCGTGTTGCTGGGAGTGGCCGGCAGGCTCCTGAAAATCCATATTACGCAGGATGGTTCTCAGACCCAAGGTGGCACCAGTGCCAAGTCGGGCTGGTGTGATACTACCAAGTGGCTCCTGCAATCTGCCATCCAGAAGCGGGGCAGGTGAATTTTGTTTGCCAAGGAAAAGGGCCATGGTTTGTTTTTGGGGGCCTGTGGCTGGGAGTGGCCGGCTGGCTCCTGAAAATCCACAATACGCAGGATGGTTCCCAGACCCAAGGTGGCACCAGTGCCAAGTCAGGCTGGTGTGATAGTACCAAGTGGCTCCTGCAATCTGCCATCCAGAAGCGGGGCAGCTGTGTCTTGTTTGCCAGAGAAAAGGGCTGTGGTTTGTGTTTCGGGGCCTGTGGCTGGGAGTGGCCGGCTGGCTCCAGAAAATCCACAATACGCAGGAAGTTTCCCGACCCAAGGTGGCACCAGTGCTAAGTCAGGCTGGTGTGATAGTACCAAGTGGCTCCTGCAATCTGCCATCCAGAAGCGGAGAAGCTGAGTTTTGTTTGCCAAGGGAAAGGGCCATGGTTTGTTTTTGGGGGCCTGTGGCTGGGAGTGGCCGGCTGGCTCCTGAAAATCCACATTACGCAGGATGGTTCCCAGACCCAAGGTGGCACCAGTGCCAAGTCGGGCTGGTTTGATAGTACCAAGTGGCTCCTGCAATCTGCCATCCAGAAGCGGGGCAGCTGAGTTTTGTTTGCCAGAGAAATGGGCCGAGGTTTGTGTTTGAGGTCCTATGGCTGGGAGTGGCCGGCTGGCTCCTGTAAATCCATCATACGCAGCATGGTTCCCAGAGCCAAGGTGGCACCAGTGCCAAGTTGGGCTGGTTTGACAGTGTCAAGTGCCTCCTGCAATCTCCCATCCAGAAGCGGGGCAGCTGAATTTTGTTTGCCAGGGAAACGGGCCGTTGTTTTTGATTGGGGTCTGTGGCCGAGAGTGGTCGGCTGGCTCCTGACAATCCACGATACGCAGGATGGCTCCCAGACCCAAGGTGGCACCAGTGCCAAGTCGGGCTTGTGTGATAGTACCAAGGGGCTCCTGCAATCTGCCATCCAGAAGCGGGGCAGCTGAGTTTTGTTTGCCAAGGAAAAGAGCCATGGTTTGTTTTTGGGGGCCTGTGGCTGGGAGTGGCCGGCTGGCTCCTGAAAATCCACATTACGCAGGATGGTTCTCAGACCCAAGGTGGCACCAGTGCCAAGTCGGGCTGGTGTGATACTACCAAGTGGCTCCTGCAATCTGCCATCCAGAAGCGGGGCAGGTGAATTTTGTTTGCCAAGGAAAAGGGCCATGGTTTGTTTTTGGGGGCCTGTGGCTGGGAGTGGCCGGCTGGCTCCTGAAAATCCACGATACGCAGTATGGTTCCCAGACCCAAGGTGGCACCAGTGCCAAGTCAGGCTGGTGTGATAGTACCAAGTGGCTCCTGCAATCTGCCATCCAGAAGCGGGGCAGCTGAGTCTTGTTTTCCAGAGAAAAGGGCTGTGGTTTTTGTTTGGGGGCCTGTGGCTGGGAGTGGCCGCCTGGCTTATGAAAATCCATGATACGCAGCATTGTTCCCAGACCCAAGGTGGCACCAGTGCCAAGTCGGGCTGGTTTGACAGTGTCAAGTGCCTCCTGCAATCTCCCATCAAGAAGCGGGGCAGCGGAGTTTTGTTTGCCAGGGAAACGGGCCGTTGTTTTTGATTGGGGTCTGTGGCCGAGAGTGGTTGGCTGGCTCCTGACAATCCACGATACGCAGGATGGTTCCCAGACCCAAGGTGGCACCAGTGCCAAGTTGGGCTGGTTTGATAGTACCAAGTGGCTCCTGCAATCTGCCATCAAGAAGCGGGGCAGCTGAGTTTTGTTTGCCAGAGAAATGGACCAAGGTTTGTGTTTGAGGTCCTATGGCTGGGAGTGGCCGGCTGGCTCCTGATAATCCATGATACGCAGCATGGTTCCCAGACCCAAGGTGGCACCAGTGCCAAGTCGGGCTGGTTTGATAGTACCAACTGGCTCCTGCAATCTGCCATCCAGAAGCGGGGAAGCTGAGTTTTGTTTGCCAAAGGAAAGGGCCATGGTTTTTTTTTGGGGGCCTGTGGCTGGGAGTGGCCGGCTGGCTCCTGAAAATCCACAATACGCAGGATGGTTCCCAGACCCAAGGTGGCACCTGTGCCAAGTCAGGCTCGTGTGATAGTACCATGGCTCCTGCAATCTGCCATCCAGCAGAGGGGAAGCTGAGTTTGGTTTGCCAAGGGAAAGGGCCATGGTTTGTTTTTGGGGGCGTGTGGCTGGGAGTGGCCGGCTGGCTCATGAAAATCCACAATACGCAGGATGGTTCCCAGACCCAAGGTGGCACCAGTGCCAAGTCAGGCTGGTGCGATAGTACCAAGTGGCTCCTGCAATCTGCCATCCAGAAGCGGGGCAGTTGAGTTTTGTTTGCCAGTGAAATGGGCTGAGGTTTGTGTTTGAGGTCCTATGGCTGGGAGTGGCCGGCTGGCTCCAGAAAATCAACCATAGGCATGATTGCTTCCAGACCCAAGGTGGTACCAGTGCCAAGTCGGGCTTGTTTGATAGTACCAAGTGCGTCCTGCAGTTTGCCATCCACAAGCGGGGCAGCTGAGTTTTGTTTGCCAGAGGAAATGGCTGTGGTTTGTGTTTGGGGGCCTGTGGCTGCGTGGGGCCGGCTGGCTCCTGAAAATCCATGATACGCAGCATGGTTCCAAGACCCAAGGTGGCACCAGTTCCAAGTCGGGCTGGTGTGATAGTACCAAGTGCCTCCTGCAATCTCCCATCCAGAAGCGGGGCAGGTGAGTTTTGTTTGCCAGTGAAATGGGCTTAGGTTTGTTTTTGGGGGCCTGTGGCCGAGAGTGGTCGGCTGGCTCCTGACAATCCACGATACGCAGGATGGTTCCCAGACCCAAGGTGGCACCAGTGCCAAGTCAAGCTGGTTTGATAGTACCAAGTGGCTGCTGCAATCTGCCATCCAGAAGCGGGGCAGCTGTGTTTTGTTTGCCAAGGGAAAGGGCCATGGTTTGTTTTTGGGGGCGTGTTACTGGGAGTGGCCGGCAGGCTCCTGAAAATCCACATTACGCAGGATGGTTCTCAGACCCAAGGTGGCACCAGTGCCAAGTCGGGGTGGTGTGATACTACCAAGTGGCTCCTGCAATCTCCCATCCAGAAGCGGGGCAGGTGAGTTTTGTTTGCCAGGGAAACAGGCCATGGTTTATTTTTGATTGGGGTCTGTGGCCGAGAGTGGTCGGCTGGCTCCTGACAACCCACGATACGCAGGATGGTTCCCAGACCCAAGGTGGCACCAGTGCCAAGTCAAACTGGTTTGATAGTACCAAGTGGCTCCTGCAATCTGCCATCCAGAAGCGGGGAAGCTGACTTTTGTTTGCCAAGGGAAAGGGCCATGGTTTGTTTTTGGGGGCATGTGGCTGGGAGTGGCCGGCTGGCTCCTGAAAATCCACAATACGCAGGATGGTTCCCAAACGCAAGGTGGCACCAGTGCCAAGTCAGGCTGGTGTGATAGTACCAAGTGGCTCCTGCAATCTGCCATCCAGAAGCGGGGCAGGTGAATTTTGTTTGCCAAGGAAAAGGGCCATGGTTTGTTTTTGGGGGCCTGTGGCTGGGAGTGGCCGGCTGGCTCCTGAAAATCCACAATACGCAGGATGGTTCCCAGACCCAAGGTGGCACCTGTGCCAAGTCAGGCTCGTGTGATAGTACCATGGCTCCTGCAATCTGCCATCCAGCAGAGGGGAAGCTGAGTTTGGTTTGCCAAGGGAAAGGGCCATGGTTTGTTTTTGGGGGCGTGTGGCTGGGAGTGGCCGGCTGGCTCATGAAAATCCACAATACGCAGGATGGTTCCCAGACCCAAGGTGGCACCAGTGCCAAGTCAGGCTGGTGCGATAGTACCAAGTGGCTCCTGCAATCTGCCATCCAGAAGCGGGGCAGTTGAGTTTTGTTTGCCAGTGAAATGGGCTGAGGTTTGTGTTTGAGGTCCTATGGCTGGGAGTGGCCGGCTGGCTCCAGAAAATCAACCATAGGCATGATTGCTTCCAGACCCAAGGTGGTACCAGTGCCAAGTCGGGCTTGTTTGATAGTACCAAGTGCGTCCTGCAGTTTGCCATCCACAAGCGGGGCAGCTGAGTTTTGTTTGCCAGAGGAAATGGCTGTGGTTTGTGTTTGGGGGCCTGTGGCTGCGTGGGGCCGGCTGGCTCCTGAAAATCCATGATACGCAGCATGGTTCCAAGACCCAAGGTGGCACCAGTTCCAAGTCGGGCTGGTGTGATAGTACCAAGTGCCTCCTGCAATCTCCCATCCAGAAGCGGGGCAGGTGAGTTTTGTTTGCCAGTGAAATGGGCTTAGGTTTGTTTTTGGGGGCCTGTGGCCGAGAGTGGTCGGCTGGCTCCTGACAATCCACGATACGCAGGATGGTTCCCAGACCCAAGGTGGCACCAGTGCCAAGTCAAGCTGGTTTGATAGTACCAAGTGGCTGCTGCAATCTGCCATCCAGAAGCGGGGCAGCTGTGTTTTGTTTGCCAAGGGAAAGGGCCATGGTTTGTTTTTGGGGGCGTGTTACTGGGAGTGGCCGGCAGGCTCCTGAAAATCCACATTACGCAGGATGGTTCTCAGACCCAAGGTGGCACCAGTGCCAAGTCGGGGTGGTGTGATACTACCAAGTGGCTCCTGCAATCTCCCATCCAGAAGCGGGGCAGGTGAGTTTTGTTTGCCAGGGAAACAGGCCATGGTTTATTTTTGATTGGGGTCTGTGGCCGAGAGTGGTCGGCTGGCTCCTGACAACCCACGATACGCAGGATGGTTCCCAGACCCAAGGTGGCACCAGTGCCAAGTCAAACTGGTTTGATAGTACCAAGTGGCTCCTGCAATCTGCCATCCAGAAGCGGGGAAGCTGACTTTTGTTTGCCAAGGGAAAGGGCCATGGTTTGTTTTTGGGGGCATGTGGCTGGGAGTGGCCGGCTGGCTCCTGAAAATCCACAATACGCAGGATGGTTCCCAAACGCAAGGTGGCACCAGTGCCAAGTCAGGCTGGTGTGATAGTACCAAGTGGCTCCTGCAATCTGCCATCCAGAAGCGGGGCAGGTGAATTTTGTTTGCCAAGGAAAAGGGCCATGGTTTGTTTTTGGGGGCCTGTGGCTGGGAGTGGCCGGCTGGCTCCTGATAATCCATGATACGCAGCATGGTTCCCAGACCCAAGGTGGCACCAGTGCCAAGTCGGGCTGGTTTGACAGTGCCAAGTGCCTCCTGCAATCTCCCATCCAGAAGCGGGGCAGCTGAGTTTTGTTTGCCAGGGAAACGGGCCATGGTTTATTTTTGATTGGGGTCTGTGGCCGAGAGTGGTCGGCTGGCTCCTGACAACCCACGATACGCAGGATGGTTCCCAGACCCAAGGTGGCACCAGTGCCGAGTCGGGCTGGTTTGATAGTACCAAGGGGCTCCTGCAATCTGCCATCCAGAAGCGGGGCAGCTGAGTTTTGTTTGCCAAGGAAAAGGGCCATGGTTTGTTTTGGGGGCCTGTGGCTGGGAGTGGCCGGCTGGCTCCTGAAAATCCACAATACGCAGGATGGTTCCCAGACCCAAGGTGGCACCAGTGCCAAGTCAGGCTGGTGTGATAGTACCAAGTGGCTCCTGCAATCTGCCATCCAGAAGTGGGGCAGTTGAGATTTGTTTGCCAGTGAAATGGGATGAGGTTTGTGTTTGTGGTCCTATGGCTGGGAGTGGCCAGCTGGCTCCAGAAAATCCATGATACGCAGCATGGTTCCCAGAGCCAAGGTGGCACCAGTGCCAAGTCGGGCTTGTTTGAGAGTGTCAAGTGCCTCCTGCAATCTCCCATCCAGAAGCGGGGCAGCTGAGTTTTGTTTGCCAGGGAAACGGGCCATGGTTTATTTTTGATTGGGGTCTGTGGCCGAGAGTGGTCGGCTGGCTCCTTACAATCCACGATACGCAGGATGGTTCCCAGACCCAAGGTGGCACCAGTGCCAAGTCAGGCTGGTGTGATAGTGCCAAGTGGCTCCTGCAATCTGCCATCCAGAAGCGGGGAAGCTGAGTTTTGTTTGCCAAGGGAAAGGGCCATGGTTTGTTTTTGGGGGCGTGTTGCTGGGAGTGGCCGGCAGGCTCCTGAAAATCCATATTACGCAGGATGGTTCTCAGACCCAAGGTGGCACCAGTGCCAAGTCGGGCTGGTGTGATACTACCAAGTGGCTCCTGCAATCTGCCATCCAGAAGCGGGGCAGGTGAATTTTGTTTGCCAAGGAAAAGGGCCATGGTTTGTTTTTGGGGGCCTGTGGCTGGGAGTGGCCGGCTGGCTCCTGAAAATCCACAATACGCAGGATGGTTCCCAGACCCAAGGTGGCACCAGTGCCAAGTCAGGCTGGTGTGATAGTACCAAGTGGCTCCTGCAATCTGCCATCCAGAAGCGGGGCAGCTATGTCTTGTTTGCCAGAGAAAAGGGCTGTGGTTTGTTTTTCGGGGCCTGTGGCTGGGAGTGGCCGGCTGGCTCCAGAAAATCCACAATACGCAGGAAGTTTCCCGACCCAAGGTGGCACCAGTGCCAAGTCGGGCTGGTGTGATAGTACCAAGTGGCTCCTGCAATCTGCCATCCAGAAGCGGAGAAGCTGAGTTTTGTTTGCCAAGGGAAAGGGCCATGGTTTGTTTTTGGGGGCCTGTGGCTGGGAGTGGCCGGCTGGCTCCTGAAAATCCACATTACGCAGGATGGTTCCCAGACCCAAGGTGGCACCAGTGCCAAGTCGGGCTGGTGTGATACTACCAAGTGGCTCCTGCAATCTGCCATCCAGAAGCAGGGCAGCTGAGTTTTGTTTGCCAGAGAAATGGGCCGAGGTTTGTGTTTGAGGTCCTATGGCTGGGAGTGGCCGGCTGGCTCCTGTAAATCCATCATACGCAGCATGGTTCCCAGAGCCAAGGTGGCACCAGTGCCAAGTTGGGCTGGTTTGACAGTGTCAAGTGCCTCCTGCAATCTCCCATCCAGAAGCGGGGCAGCTGAATTTTGTTTGCCAGGGAAACGGGCCGTTGTTTTTGATTGGGGTCTGTGGCCGAGAGTGGTCGGCTGGCTCCTGACAATCCACGATACGCAGGATGGCTCCCAGACCCAAGGTGGCACCAGTGCCAAGTCGGGCTGGTGTGATAGTACCAAGGGGCTCCTGCAATCTGCCATCCAGAAGCGGGGCAGCTGAGTTTTGTTTGCCAAGGAAAAGAGCCATGGTTTGTTTTTGGGGGCCTGTGGCTGGGAGTGGCCGGCTGGCTCCTGAAAATCCACATTACGCAGGATGGTTCTCAGACCCAAGGTGGCACCAGTGCCAAGTCAGGCTGGTGTGATAGTACCAAGTGGCTCCTGCAATCTGCCATCCAGAAGCGGGGCAGCTGAGTCTTGTTTTCCAGAGAAAAGGGCTGTGGTTTGTGTTTGGGGGCCTGTGGCTGGGAGTGGCCGCCTGGCTTATGAAAATCCATGATACGCAGCATTGTTCCCAGACCCAAGGTGGCACCAGTGCCAAGTCGGGCTGGTTTGACAGTGTCAAGTGCCTCCTGCAATCTCCCATCAAGAAGCGGGGCAGCGGAGTTTTGTTTGCCAGGGAAACGGGCCGTTGTTTTTGATTGGGGTCTGTGGCCGAGAGTGGTTGGCTGGCTCCTGACAATCCACGATACGCAGGATGGTTCCCAGACCCAAGGTGGCACCAGTGCCAAGTTGGGCTGGTTTGATAGTACCAAGTGGCTCCTGCAATCTGCCATCAAGAAGCGGGGCAGCTGAGTTTTGTTTGCCAGAGAAATGGACCAAGGTTTGTGTTTGAGGTCCTATGGCTGGGAGTGGCCGGCTGGCTCCTGATAATCCATGATACGCAGCATGGTTCCCAGACCCATGGTGGCACCAGTGCCAAGTCGGGCTGGTTTGACAGTGCCAAGTGCCTCCTGCAATCTCCCATCCAGAAGCGGGGCAGCTGAGTTTTGTTTGCCAGGGAAACGGGCCATGGTTTATTTTTGATTGGGGTCTGTGGCCGAGAGTGGTCGGCTGGCTCCTGACAATCCACGATACGCAGGATGGTTCCCAGACCCAAGGTGGCACCAGTGCCAAGTCGGGCTGGTTTGATAGTACCAACTGGCTCCTGCAATCTGCCATCCAGAAGCGGGGAAGCTGAGTTTTGTTTGCCAAAGGAAAGGGCCATGGTTTTTTTTTGGGGGCCTGTGGCTGGGAGTGGCCGGCTGGCTCCTGAAAATCCACAATACGCAGGATGGTTCCCAGACCCAAGGTGGCACCTGTGCCAAGTCAGGCTCGTGTGATAGTACCATGGCTCCTGCAATCTGCCATCCAGCAGAGGGGAAGCTGAGTTTGGTTTGCCAAGGGAAAGGGCCATGGTTTGTTTTTGGGCGCGTGTGGCTGGGAGTGGCCGGCTGGCTCATGAAAATCCACAATACGCAGGATGGTTCCCAGACCCAAGGTGGCACCAGTGCCAAGTCAGGCTGGTGCGATAGTACCAAGTGGCTCCTGCAATCTGCCATCCAGAAGCGGGGCAGTTGAGTTTTGTTTGCCAGTGAAATGGGCTGAGGTTTGTGTTTGAGGTCCTATGGCTGGGAGTGGCCGGCTGGCTCCAGAAAATCAACCATAGGCATGATTGCTTCCAGACCCAAGGTGGTACCAGTGCCAAGTCGGGCTTGTTTGATAGTACCAAGTGCGTCCTGCAGTTTGCCATCCACAAGCGGGGCAGCTGAGTTTTGTTTGCCACAGGAAATGGCTGTGGTTTGTGTTTGGGGGCCTGTGGCTGCGTGGGGCCGGCTGGCTCCTGAAAATCCATGATACGCAGCATGGTTCCAAGAGCCAAGGTGGCACCAGTTCCAAGTCGGGCTGGTGTGATAGTACCAAGTGCCTCTTGCAATCTCCCATCCAGAAGCGGGGCAGGTGAGTTTTGTTTGCCAGTGAAATGGGCTTAGGTTTGTTTTTGGGGGCCTGTGGCCGAGAGTGGTCGGCTGGCTCCTGACAATCCACGATACGCAGGATGGTTCCCAGACCCAAGGTGGCACCAGTGCCAAGTCAAACTGGTTTGATAGTACCAAGTGGCTGCTGCAATCTGCCATCCAGAAGCGGGGCAGCTGTGTTTTGTTTGCCAAGGGAAAGGGCCATGGTTTGTTTTTGGGGGCGTGTTACTGGGAGTGGCCGGCAGGCTCCTGAAAATCCACATTACGCAGGATGGTTCTCAGACCCAAGGTGGCACCAGTGCCAAGTCGGGGTGGTGTGATACTACGAAGTGGCTCCTGCAATCTCCCATCCAGAAGCGGGGCAGGTGAGTTTTGTTTGCCAGGGAAACGGGCCATGGTTTATTTTTGATTGGGGTCTGTGGCCGAGAGTGGTCGGCTGGCTCCTGACAACCCACGATACGCAGGATGGTTCCCAGACCCAAGGTGGCACCAGTGCCAAGTCAAACTGGTTTGATAGTACCAAGTGGCTCCTGCAATCTGCCATCCAGAAGCGGGGAAGCTGACTTTTGTTTGCCAAGGGAAAGGGCCATGGTTTGTTTTTGGGGGCATGTGGCTGGGAGTGGCCGGCTGGCTCCTGAAAATCCACAATACGCAGGATGGTTCCCAGACGCAAGGTGGCACCAGTGCCAAGTCAGGCTGGTGTGATAGTACCAAGTGGCTCCTGCAATCTGCCATCCAGAAGCGGGGCAGGTGAATTTTGTTTGCCAAGGAAAAGGGCCATGGTTTGTTTTTGGGGGCCTGTGGCTGGGAGTGGCCGGCTGGCTCCTGATAATCCATGATACGCAGCATGGTTCCCAGACCCAAGGTGGCACCAGTGCCAAGTCGGGCTGGTTTGACAGTGCCAAGTGCCTCCTGCAATCTCCCATCCAGAAGCGGGGCAGCTGAGTTTTGTTTGCCAGGGAAACGGGCCATGGTTTATTTTTGATTGGGGTCTGTGGCCGAGAGTGGTCGGCTGGCTCCTGACAATCCACGATACGCAGGATGGTTCCCAGACCCAAGGTGGCACCAGTGCCAAGTCGGGCTGGTTTGATAGTACCAAGTGGCTCCTGCAATCTGCCATCCAGAAGCGGGGAAGCTGAGTTTTGTTTGCCAAAGGAAAGGGCCATGGTTTTTTTTTGGGGGCCTGTGGCTGGGAGTGGCCGGCTGGCTCCTGAAAATCCACGATACGCAGGATGGTTCCCAGACCCAAGGTGGCACCTGTGCCAAGTCAGGCTCGTGTGATAGTACCAAGTGGCTCCTGCAATCTGCCATTCAGCAGAGGGGAAGCTGAGTTTGGTTTGCTAAGGGAAAGGGCCATGGTTTGTTTTTGGGGGCGTGTGGCTGGGAGTGGCCGGCTGGCTCATGAAAATCCACAATACGCAGGATGGTTCCCAGACCCAAGGTGGCACCAGTGCCAAGTCAGGCTGGTGTGATAGTACCAAGTGGCTCCTGCAATCTGCCATCCAGAAGCGGGGCAGTTGAGTTTTGTTTGCCAGTGAAATGGGCTGAGGTTTGTGTTTGAGGTCCTATGGCTGGGAGTGGCCGGCTGGCTCCAGAAAATCAACCATAGGCATGATTGCTTCCAGACCCAAGGTGGTACCAGTGCCAAGTCGGGCTTGTTTGATAGTAGCAAGTGCGTCCTGCAATTTGCCATCCAGAAGCGGGGCAGCTGAGTTTTGTTTGCCAGAGGAAATGGCTGTGGTTTGTGTTTGGGGGCCTGTGGCTGCGAGGGGCCGGCTGGCTCCTGAAAATCCATGATACGCAGCATGGTTCCAAGAGCCAAGGTGGCACCAGTTCCAAGTCGGGCTGGTGTGATAGTACCAAGTGACTCCTGCAATCTGCCATCCAGAAGCGGGGCAGGTGAGTTTTGTTTGCCAGTGAAATGGCCTTAGGTTTGTTTTTGGGGGCCTGTGGCCGAGAGTGGTCGGCTGGCTCCTGACAATCCACGATACGCAGGATGGTCCCCAGACCCAAGGTGGCACCAGTGCCAAGTCAAACTGGTTTGATAGCACCAAGTGGCTGCTGCAATCTGCCATCCAGAAGCGGGGCAGCTGTGTTTTGTTTGCCAAGGGAAAGGGCCATGGTTTGTTTTTGGGGGCGTGTTGCTGGGAGTGGCCGGCAGGCTCCTGAAAATCCACATTACGCAGGATGGTTCTCAGACCCAAGGTGGCACCAGTGCCAAGACGGGCTGGTGTCATACTACCAAGTGGCTCCTGCAATCTCCCATCCAGAAGCGGGGCAGGTGAGTTTTGTTTGCGAGGGAAACGGGCCATGGTTTATTTTTGATTGGGGTCTGTGGCCGAGAGGGGTCGGCTGGCTCCTGACAACCCACGATACGCAGGATGGTTCCCAGACCCAAGGTGGCACCAGTGCCAAGTCAAACTGGTTTGATAGTACCAAGTGGCTCCTGCAATCTGCCATCCAGACGCGGGGAAGGTGAATTTTGTTTGCCAAGGAAAAGGGCCATGGTTTGTTTTTGGGGGCCTGTGGCTGGGAGTGGCCGGCTGGCTCCTGCAAATCCACAATACGCAGGATGGTTCCCAGACCCAAGGTGGCACCACTGCCAAGTCAGGCTGGTGTGATAGTACCAAGTGGCTCCTGCAATCTGCCATCCAGCAGAGGGGAAGCTGAGTTTGGTTTCCCAAGGGAAAGGGCCATGGTTTGTTTTTGGGGGCCTGTGGCTGGGAGTGGCCGGCTGGCTCTTGAAAATCCATGATACGCAGCATGGTTCCCAGAGCCAAGGTGGCACCAGTGCCAAGTCGGGCTGGTGTGATAGTACCAAGTGGCTCCTGCAATCTGCCATCCAGAAGCGGGGCAGCTTAGTTTTGTTTGCCAAGGAAAAGGGCCATGGTTTGTTTTTGGGGGCCTGTGGCTGGGAGTGGCCGGCTGGCTCCTGACAATCCACAATACGCAGGATGGTTCCCAGACCCAAGGTGGCACCAGTGCCAAGTCAGGCTGGTGTGATAGTACCAAGTGGCTCCTGCAATCTGCCATCCAGAAGCGGGGCAGCTGAGTTTTGTTTGCCAGAGAAATGGGCCGTTGTTTTTGATTGGGGTCTGTGGCCGAGAGGGGTCGGCTGGCTCCTGACAACCCACGATACGCAGGATGGTTCCCAGACCCAAGGTGGCACCAGTGCCAAGTCAAACTGGTTTGATAGTACCAAGTGGCTCCTGCAATCTGCCATCCAGAAGCGGGGCAGTTGAGTTTTGTTTGCCAGTGAAATGGACTGAGGTTTGTGTTTGAGGTCCTATGGCTGGGAGTGGCCGGCTGGCTCCAGAAAATCATCCATAGGCATGATTGCTTCCAGACCCAAGGTGGTACCAGTGCCAAGTCGGACTTGTTTGATAGTTCCAAGTGCGTCCTGCAATTTGCCATCCAGATGCGGTGCAGCTGAGTTTTGTTTGCCAGAGAAAAGGGCTGTGGTTTGTGTCTGGGGGCCTGTGGCTGGGAGTGGCCGGCTGGCTCCTGAAAATCCATGATACGCAGCATGGTTCCAAGAGCCAAGGTGGCACCAGTGCCAAGTCGGGCTGATTTGACAGTGTCAAGTGCCTTCTGCAATCTCCCATCCAGAAGCGGGGCAGCAAAGTTTTGTTTGCCAGGGAAACGGGCCGTTGTTTTTGATTGGTATCTGAGGCCGAGAGTGGTCGGCTGGCTCCTGAAAATCCACGATACGCAGGATGGTTCCCAGACCCAAGGTGGCACCAGTGCCAAGTCAGGCTTGTGTGATAGTACCAAGTGGCTCCTGCAATCTGCCATCCAGAAGCGGAGAAGCTGAATTTTGTTTGCCAAGGGAAAGGGCCATGGTTTGTTTTTGGGGGCCTGTGGCTGGGAGTGGCCGGCTGGCTCCTGAAAATCCACATTACGCAGGATGGTTCCCAGACCCAAGGTGGCACCAGTGCCAAGTTGGGCTGGTGTGATAGTACCAAGGGGCTCCTGCAATCTGCCATCCAGAAGCGGGGCAGGTGAATTTTGTTTGCCAAGGAAAAGGGCCATGGTTTGTTTTTGGGGGCCTGTGGCTGGGAGTGGCCGGCTGGCTCCTGAAAATCCACAATACGCAGGATGGTTCCCAGACCCAAGGTGGCACCAGTGCCAAGTCAGGCTGGTGTGATAGTACCAAGTGGCTCCTGCAATCTGCCATCCAGAAGCGGGGCAGCTGTGTCTTGTTTGCCAGAGAAAAGGGCTGTGGTTTGTGTTTCGGGGCCTGTGGCTGGGAGTGGCCGGCTGGCTCCAGAAAATCCACAATACGCAGGAAGTTTCCCGACCCAAGGTGGCACCAGTGCCAAGTCAGGCTGGTGTGATAGTACCAAGTGGCTCCTGCAATCTGCCATCCAGAAGCGGAGAAGCTGAGTTTTGTTTGCCAAGGGAAAGGGCCATGGTTTGTTTTTGGGGGCCTGTGGCTGGGAGTGGCCGGCTGGCTCCTGAAAATCCACATTACGCAGGATGGTTCCCAGACCCAAGGTGGCACCAGTGCCAAGTCGGGCTGGTTTGATAGTACCAAGTGGCTCCTGCAATCTGCCATCCAGAAGCGGGGCAGCTGAGTTTTGTTTGCCAGAGAAATGGGCCGAGGTTTGTGTTTGAGGTCCTATGGCTGGGAGTGGCCGGCTGGCTCCTGTAAATCCATCATACGCAGCATGGTTCCCAGAGCCAAGGTGGCACCAGTGCCAAGTTGGGCTGGTTTGACAGTGTCAAGTGCCTCCTGCAATCTCCCATCCAGAAGCGGGGCAGCTGAATTTTGTTTGCCAGGGAAACGGGCCGATGTTTTTGCTTGGGGTCTGTGGCCGAGAGTGGTCGGCTGGCTCCTGACAATCCACGATACGCAGGATGGCTCCCAGACCCAAGGTGGCACCAGTGCCAAGTCGGGCTGGTGTGATAGTACCAAGGGGCTCCTGCAATCTGCCATCCAGAAGCGGGGCAGCTGAGTTTTGTTTGCCAAGGAAAAGAGCCATGGTTTGTTTTTGGGGGCCTGTGGCTGGGAGTGGCCGGCTGGCTCCTGAAAATCCACATTACGCAGGATGGTTCTCAGACCCAAGGTGGCACCAGTGCCAAGTCGGGCTGGTGTGATACTACCAAGTTGCTCCTGCAATCTGCCATCCCGAAGCGGGGCAGCTGAGTTTTGTTTGCCAAGGAAAAGAGCCATGGTTTGTTTTTGGGGGCCTGTGGCTGGGAGTGGCCGCCTGGCTTATGAAAATCCATGATACGCAGCATTGTTCCCAGACCCAAGGTGGCACCAGTGCCAAGTCGGGCTGGTTTGACAGTGTCAAGTGCCTCCTGCAATCTCCCATCAAGAGGCAGGGCAGCGGAGTTTTGTTTGCCAGGGAAACGGGCCGTTGTTTTTGATTGGGGTCTGTGGCCGAGAGTGGTTGGCTGGCTCCTGACAATCCACGATACGCAGGATGGTTCCCAGACCCAAGGTGGCACCAGTGCCAAGTTGGGCTGGTTTGATAGTACCAAGTGGCTCCTGCAATCTGCCATCAAGAAGCGGGGCAGCTGAGTTTTGTTTGCCAGAGAAATGGACCAAGGTTTGTGTTTGAGGTCCTATGGCTGGGAGTGGCCGGCTGGCTCCTGATAATCCATGATACGCAGCATGGTTCCCAGACCCATGGTGGCACCAGTGCCAAGTCGGGCTGGTTTGACAGTGCCAAGTGCCTCCTGCAATCTCCCATCCAGAAGCGGGGCAGCTGAGTTTTGTTTGCCAGGGAAACGGGCCATGGTTTATTTTTGATTGGGGTCTGTGGCCGAGAGTGGTCGGCTGGCTCCTGACAATCCACGATACGCAGGATGGTTCCCAGACCCAAGGTGGCACCAGTGCCAAGTCGGGCTGGTTTGATAGTACCAACTGGCTCCTGCAATCTGCCATCCAGAAGCGGGGAAGCTGAGTTTTGTTTGCCAAAGGAAAGGGCCATGGTTTTTTTTTGGGGGCCTGGGGCTGGGAGTGGCCGGCTGGCTCCTGAAAATCCACAATACGCAGGATGGTTCCCAGACCCAAGGTGGCACCTGTGCCAAGTCAGGCTCGTGTGATAGTACCATGGCTCCTGCAATCTGCCATCCAGCAGAGGGGAAGCTGAGTTTGGTTTGCCAAGGGAAAGGGCCATGGTTTGTTTTTGGGGGCGTGTGGCTGGGAGTGGCCGGCTGGCTCATGAAAATCCACAATACTCAGGATGGTTCCCAGACCCAAGGTGGCACCAGTGCCAAGTCAGGCTGGTGCGATAGTACCAAGTGGCTCCTGCAATCTGCCATCCAGAAGCGGGGCAGTTGAGTTTTGTTTGCCAGTGAAATGGGCTGAGGTTTGTGTTTGAGGTCCTATGGCTGGGAGTGGCCGGCTGGCTCCAGAAAATCAACCATAGGCATGATTGCTTCCAGACCCAAGGTGGTACCAGTGCCAAGTCGGGCTTGTTTGATAGTACCAAGTGCGTCCTGCAGTTTGCCATCCACAAGCGGGGCAGCTGAGTTTTGTTTGCCAGAGGAAATGGCTGTGGTTTGTGTTTGGGGGCCTGTGGCTGCGTGGGGCCGGCTGGCTCCTGAAAATCCATGATACGCAGCATGGTTCCAAGAGCCAAGGTGGCACCAGTTCCAAGTCGGGCTGGTGTGATAGTACCAAGTGCCTCCTGCAATCTCCCATCCAGAAGCGGGGCAGGTGAGTTTTGTTTGCCAGTGAAATGGGCTTAGGTTTGTTTTTGGGGGCCTGTGGCCGAGAGTGGTCGGCTGGCTCCTGACAATCCACGATACGCAGGATGGTTCCCAGACCCAAGGTGGCACCAGTGCCAAGTCAAACTGGTTTGATAGTACCAAGTGGCTGCTGCAATCTGCCATCCAGAAGCGGGGCAGCTGTGTTTTGTTTGCCAAGGGAAAGGGCCATGGTTTGTTTTTGGGGGCGTGTTACTGGGAGTGGCCGGCAGGCTCCTGAAAATCCACATTACGCAGGATGGTTCTCAGACCCAAGGTGGCACCAGTGCCAAGTCGGGGTGGTGTGATACTACCAAGTGGCTCCTGCAATCTCCCATCCAGAAGCGGGGCAGGTGAGTTTTGTTTGCCAGGGAAACGGGCCATGGTTTATTTTTGATTGGGGTCTGTGGCCGAGAGTGGTCGGCTGGCTCCTGACAACCCACGATACGCAGGATGGTTCCCAGAGCCCAGGTGGCACCAGTGCCAAGTCAAACTGGTTTGATAGTACCAAGTGGCTCCTGCAATCTGCCATCCAGAAGCGGGGAAGCTGAATTTTGTTTGCCAAGGGAAAGGGCAATGGTTTGTTTTTGGGGACGTGTGGCTGGGAGTGGCCGGCTGGCTCCTGAAAATCCACAATACGCAGGATGGTTCCCAGACGCAAGGTGGCACCAGTGCCAAGTCAGGCTGGTGTGATAGTACCAAGTGGCTCCTGCAATCTGCCATCCAGAAGCGGGGCAGGTGAATTTTGTTTGCCAAGGAAAAGGGCCATGGTTTGTTTTTGGGGGCCTGTGGCTGGGAGTGGCCGGCTGGCTCCTGATAATCCATGATACGCAGCATGGTTCCCAGACCCAAGGTGGCACCAGTGCCAAGTCGGGCTGGTTTGACAGTGCCAAGTGCCTCCTGCAATCTCCCATCCAGAAGCGGGGCAGCTGAGTTTTGTTTGCCAGGGAAACGGGCCATGGTTTATTTTTGATTGGGGTCTGTGGCCGAGAGTGGTCGGCTGGCTCCTGACAATCCACGATACGCAGGATGGTTCCCAGACCCAAGGTGGCACCAGTGCCAAGTCGGGCTGGTTTGATAGTACCAAGTGGCTCCTGCAATCTGCCATCCAGAAGCGGGGAAGCTGAGTTTTGTTTGCCAAAGGAAAGGGCCATGGTTTTTTTTTGGGGGCCTGGGGCTGGGAGTGGCCGGCTGGCTCCTGAAAATCCACAATACGCAGGATGGTTCCCAGACCCAAGGTGGCACCTGTGCCAAGTCAGGCTCGTGTGATAGTACCAAGTGGCTCCTGCAATCTGCCATCCAGCAGAGGGGGAGCTGAGTTTGGTTTGCTAAGGGAAAGGGCCATGGTTTGTTTTTGGGGGCGTGTGGCTGGGAGTGGCCGGCTGGCTCATGAAAATCCACAATACGCAGGATGGTTCCCAGACCCAAGGTGGCACCAGTGCCAAGTCAGGCTGGTGTGATAGTACCAAGTGGCTCCTGCAATCTGCCATCCAGAAGCGGGGCAGTTGAGTTTTGTTTGCCAGTGAAATGGGCTGAGGTTTGTGTTTGAGGTCCTATGGCTGGGAGTGGCCGGCTGGCTCCAGAAAATCAACCATAGGCATGATTGCTTCCAGACCCAAGGTGGTACCAGTGCCAAGTCGGGCTTGTTTGATAGTACCAAGTGCGTCCTGCAATTTGCCATCCAGAAGCGGGGCAGCTGAGTTTTGTTTGCCAGAGGAAATGGCTGTGGTTTGTGTTTGGGGGCCTGTGGCTGCGAGGGGCCGGCTGGCTCCTGAAAATCCATGATACGCAGCATGGTTCCAAGAGCCAAGGTGGCACCAGTTCCAAGTCGGGCTGGTGTGATAGTACCAAGTGACTCCTGCAATCTGCCATCCAGAAGCGGGGCAGGGGAGTTTTGTTTGCCAGTGAAATGGGCTTAGGTTTGTTTTTGGGGGCCTGTGGCCGAGAGTGGTCGGCTGGCTCCTGACAATCCACGATACGCAGGATGGTTCCCAGACCCAACGTGGCACCAGTGCCAAGTCAAACTGGTTTGATAGCACCAAGTGGCTGCTGCAATCTGCCATCCAGAAGCGGGGCAGCTGTGTTTTGTTTGCCAAGGGAAAGGGCCATGGTTTGTTTTTGGGGGCGTGTTGCTGGGAGTGGCCGGCAGGCTCCTGAAAATCCACATTACGCAGGATGGTTCTCAGACCCAAGGTGGCACCAGTGCCAAGTCGGGCTGGTGTCATACTACCAAGCGGCTCCTGCAATCTCCCATCCAGAAGCGGGGCAGGTGAGTTTTGTTTGCCAGGGAAACGGGCCATGGTTTATTTTTGATTGGGGTCTGTGGCCGAGAGGGGTCGGCTGGCTCCTGACAACCCACGATACGCAGGATGGTTCCCAGACCCAAGGTGGCACCAGTGCCAAGTCAAACTGGTTTGATAGTACCTAATGACTCCTGCAATCTGCCATCCAGAAGCGGGGAAGCTGAGTTTTGTTTGCCAAGGGAAAGGGCCATGGTTTGTTTTTGGGGGCCTGTGGCTGGGAGTGGCCGGCTGGCTCCTGAAAATCCACAATACGCAGGATGGTTCCCAGACCCAAGGTGGCACCAGTGCCAAGTCAGGCTGGTGTGATAGTACCAAGTGGCTCCTGCAATCTGCCATCCAGAAGCGGGGCAGGTGAATTTTGTTTTCCAAGGAAAAGGGCCATGGTTTGTTTTTGGGGGCCTGTGGCTGGGAGTGGCCGGCTGGCTCCTGCAAATCCACAATACGCAGGATGGTTCCCAGACCCAAGGTGGCACCACTGCCAAGTCAGGCTGGTGTGATAGTACCAAGTGGCTCCTGCAATCTGCGATCCAGCAGAGGGGAAGCTGAGTTTGGTTTCCCAAGGGAAAGGGCCATGGTTTGTTTTTGGGGGCCTGTGGCTGGGAGTGGCCGGCTGGCTCTTGAAAATCCATGATACGCAGCATGGTTCCCAGAGCCAAGGTGGCACCAGTGCCAAGTCGGGCTGGTGTGATAGTACCAAGTGGCTCCTGCAATCTGCCATCCAGAAGCGGGGCAGCTTAGTTTTGTTTGCCAAGGAAAAGGGCCATGGTTTGTTTTTGGGGGCCTGTGGCTGGGAGTGGCCGGCTGGCTCCTGACAATCCACAATACGCAGGATGGTTCCCAGACCCAAGGTGGCACCAGTGCCAAGTCAGGCTGGTGTGATAGTACCAAGTGGCTCCTGCAATCTGCCATCCAGAAGCGGGGCAGCTGAGTTTTGTTTGCCAGAGAAATGGGCCGTTGTTTTTGATTGGGCTCTGTGGCCGAGAGTGGTCGGCTGGCTCCTGACAATCCACGATACGCAGGATGGTTCCCAGACCCAAGGTGGCACCAGTGCCAAGTCGGGCTGGTGTGATAGTACGAAGTGGCTCCTGCAATCTGCCATCCAGAAGCGGGGCAGTTGAGTTTTGTTTGCCAGTGAAATGGGCTGAGGTTTGTGTTTGAGGTCCTATGGCTGGGAGTGGCCGGCTGGCTCCAGAAAATCAACCATAGGCATGATTGCTTCCAGACCCAAGGTGGTACCAGTGCCAAGTCGGGCTTGTTTGATAGTACCAAGTGCGTCCTGCAATTTGCCATCCAGAAGCGGGGCAGCTGAGTTTTGTTTGCCAGAGGAAATGGCTGTGGTTTGTGTTTGGGGGCCTGTGGCTGCGAGGGGCCGGCTGGCTCCTGAAAATCCATGATACGCAGCATGGTTCCAAGAGCCAAGGTGGCACCAGTTCCAAGTCGGGCTGGTGTGATAGTACCAAGTGACTCCTGCAATCTGCCATCCAGAAGCGGGGCAGGGGAGTTTTGTTTGCCAGTGAAATGGGCTTAGGTTTGTTTTTGGGGGCCTGTGGCCGAGAGTGGTCGGCTGGCTCCTGACAATCCACGATACGCAGGATGGTTCCCAGACCCAACGTGGCACCAGTGCCAAGTCAAACTGGTTTGATAGCACCAAGTGGCTGCTGCAATCTGCCATCCAGAAGCGGGGCAGCTGTGTTTTGTTTGCCAAGGGAAAGGGCCATGGTTTGTTTTTGGGGGCGTGTTGCTGGGAGTGGCCGGCAGGCTCCTGAAAATCCACATTACGCAGGATGGTTCTCAGACCCAAGGTGGCACCAGTGCCAAGTCGGGCTGGTGTCATACTACCAAGCGGCTCCTGCAATCTCCCATCCAGAAGCGGGGCAGGTGAGTTTTGTTTGCCAGGGAAACGGGCCATGGTTTATTTTTGATTGGGGTCTGTGGCCGAGAGGGGTCGGCTGGCTCCTGACAACCCACGATACGCAGGATGGTTCCCAGACCCAAGGTGGCACCAGTGCCAAGTCAAACTGGTTTGATAGTACCTAATGACTCCTGCAATCTGCCATCCAGAAGCGGGGAAGCTGAGTTTTGTTTGCCAAGGGAAAGGGCCATGGTTTGTTTTTGGGGGCCTGTGGCTGGGAGTGGCCGGCTGGCTCCTGAAAATCCACAATACGCAGGATGGTTCCCAGACCCAAGGTGGCACCAGTGCCAAGTCAGGCTGGTGTGATAGTACCAAGTGGCTCCTGCAATCTGCCATCCAGAAGCGGGGCAGGTGAATTTTGTTTTCCAAGGAAAAGGGCCATGGTTTGTTTTTGGGGGCCTGTGGCTGGGAGTGGCCGGCTGGCTCCTGCAAATCCACAATACGCAGGATGGTTCCCAGACCCAAGGTGGCACCACTGCCAAGTCAGGCTGGTGTGATAGTACCAAGTGGCTCCTGCAATCTGCGATCCAGCAGAGGGGAAGCTGAGTTTGGTTTCCCAAGGGAAAGGGCCATGGTTTGTTTTTGGGGGCCTGTGGCTGGGAGTGGCCGGCTGGCTCTTGAAAATCCATGATACGCAGCATGGTTCCCAGAGCCAAGGTGGCACCAGTGCCAAGTCGGGCTGGTGTGATAGTACCAAGTGGCTCCTGCAATCTGCCATCCAGAAGCGGGGCAGCTTAGTTTTGTTTGCCAAGGAAAAGGGCCATGGTTTGTTTTTGGGGGCCTGTGGCTGGGAGTGGCCGGCTGGCTCCTGACAATCCACAATACGCAGGATGGTTCCCAGACCCAAGGTGGCACCAGTGCCAAGTCAGGCTGGTGTGATAGTACCAAGTGGCTCCTGCAATCTGCCATCCAGAAGCGGGGCAGCTGAGTTTTGTTTGCCAGAGAAATGGGCCGTTGTTTTTGATTGGGCTCTGTGGCCGAGAGTGGTCGGCTGGCTCCTGACAATCCACGATACGCAGGATGGTTCCCAGACCCAAGGTGGCACCAGTGCCAAGTCGGGCTGGTGTGATAGTACGAAGTGGCTCCTGCAATCTGCCATCCAGAAGCGGGGCAGTTGAGTTTTGTTTGCCAGTGAAATGGACTGAGGTTTGTGTTTGAGGTCCTATGGCTGGGAGTGGCCGGCTGGCTCCAGAAAATCATCCATAGGCATGATTGCTTCCAGACCCAAGGTGGTACCAGTGCCAAGTCGGACTTGTTTGATAGTTCCAAGTGCGTCCTGCAATTTGCCATCCAGATGCGGTGCAGCTGAGTTTTGTTTGCCAGAGAAAAGGGCTGTGGTTTGTGTCTGGGGGCCTGTGGCTGGGAGTGGCCGGCTGGCTCCTGAAAATCCATGATACGCAGAATGGTTCCAAGAGCCAAGGTGGCACCAGTGCCAAGTCGGGCTGATTTGACAGTGTCAAGTGCCTTCTGCAATCTCCCATCCAGAAGCGGGGCAGCAAAGTTTTGTTTGCCAGGGAAACGGGCCGTTGTTTTTGATTGGTATCTGAGGCCGAGAGTGGTCGGCTGGCTCCTGAAAATCCACGATACGCAGGATGGTTCCCAGACCCAAGGTGGCACCAGTGCCAAGTCAGGCTGGTGTGATAGTACCAAGTGGCTCCTGCAATCTGCCATCCAGAAGTGGAGAAGCTGAATTTTGTTTGCCAAGGGAAAGGGCCATGGTTTGTTTTTGGGGGCCTGTGGCTGGGAGTGGCCGGCTGGCTCCTGAAAATCCACATTACGCAGGATGGTTCCCAGACCCAAGGTGGCACCAGTGCCAAGTCGGGCTGGTGTGATAGTACCAAGGGGCTCCTGCAATCTGCCATCCAGAAGCGGGGCAGCTGAGTTTTGTTTGCCAAGGAAAAGGGCCTTGGTTTGTTTTTGGGGGCCTATGGCTGGGAGTGGCCGGCTGACTCCTGAAAATCCACAATACGCTGGATGGTTCCCAGACCCAAGGTGGCACCAGTGCCAAGTCGGGCTGGTTTGATAGTACCAAGTGGCTCCTGCAATCTGCCATCCAGAAGCAGGGTAGCTGAGTTTTGTTTGCCAGAGAAATGGGCTGTGGTTTGTTTTTGGGGGCCTGTGGCTAGGAGTGGCCGGCTGGCTCCTGAAAATCCATGATACGCAGCATGGTTCCCAGAGCCAAGGTGGCACCAGTGCCAAGTCGGGCTGGTTTGACAGTGTCAAGTGCCTCCTGCAATCTCCCATCCAGAAGCGGGGCAGCTGAGTTTTGTTTGCCAGGGAAACGGGCCGTTGTTTTTGATTGGGGTCTGTGGCCGAGAGTGGTCGGCTGGCTCCTGACAATCCAAGATACGCAGGATGGTTCTCAGACCCAAGGTGGCACCAGTGCCAAGGCGGGCTGGTTTGATAGTATCAAGTGGCTTCAGCAATCTGCCATCCAGAAGCGGGGCAGGTGAATTTTGTTTGCTAAGGAAAAGGGCCATGGTTTATTTTTGGAGGCCTGTGGCAGGGAGTGGCCGGCTGGCTCCTTAGAATCCACATTACGCAGGATGGTTCCCAGACCCTAGGTGGCACCAGTGCCAAGTCAGGCTGGTTTGAGAGTACCAAGTGGCTCCTGCAATCTGCCATCCAGAAGCGGGGCAGCTGAGTTTTGTTTGCCAGAGAAATGGGCCGAGGCTTGTGTTTGAGCTCCTATGGCTGGGAGTGGCCGGCTGGCTCCTGAAAATCCATTATACGCAGCTTGGTTCCCAGAGCCAAGGTGGCACCAGTGCCAAGTCGGGCTGGTTTGACAGTGTCAAGTGCCTCCTGCAATCTCCCATCAAGAAGCGGGGCAGCGGAGTTTTGTTTGAAAGGGAAACGGGCCGTTGTTTTTGATTGGGGTCTGAGGCCGAGAGTGGTCGGCTGGCTCCTGACAATCCACGATACGCAGGATGGTTCCCAGACCCAAGGTGGCATCAGTGCCAAGGCGGGCTGGTTTGATAGTATCAAGTGGCTCCTGCAATCTGCCATCCAGAAGCAGGGCAGGTGAATTTTGTTAGCTAAGGAAAAGGGCCATGGTTTATTTTTGGAGGCCTGTGGCAGGGAGTGGCCTGCTGGCTCCTTAGAATCCACATTACGCAGGATGGTTCCCAGACCCAAGGTGGCACCAGTGCCAAGTCGGGCTGGTTTGATAGTACCAAGTGGCTCCTGCAATCTGCCATCCAGAAGCGGGGAAGCTGAGCTTTGTTTGCCAGAGAAATGGGTCGAGGATTGTTTTTGAGGTCCTATGGCTGGGAGTGGCCGGCTGGCTCCTGACAATCCACGATACGCAGGATGGTTCCCAGACCCAAGGTGGCACCAGAGCCAAGTCGGGCTGGTTTGACAGTGTCAAGCGCCTCCTGCAATCTCCCATCAAGAAGCGGGGCCGCGGAGTTTTGTTTGCCAGGGAAACGGGCCGTTGTTTTTGATTGGGGTCAGTGCCCGAGAGTGGTCGGCTGGCTCCTGACAATCCACGATACGCAGGATGGTTCCCAGACCCAAGGTGGCACCAGTGCCAAGTCGGGCTGGTTTGATAGTACCAACTGGCTCCTGCAATCTGCCATCCAGAAGCGGGGCAGTTGAGTTTTGTTTGCCAGTGAAATGGGCCAAGGTTTGTGTTTGAAGTCCTATGGCTGGGAGTGGCCGGCTGGCTCCAGAAAATCAACCATAGGCATGATTGCTTCCAGACCCAAGGTGCAACCAGTGCCAAGTCGGGCTTGTTTGATAGTACCAAGTGCGTCCTGCAATTTGCCATCCAGAAGCGGGGCAGCTGAGTTTTGTTTGCCAGAGAAAAGGGCTGTGGTTTGTGTTTGGGGGCCTGTGGCTGGGAGTGGCCGGCTGGCTCCTGAAAATCCATGATTCGCAGCATGGTTCCAAGAGCCAAGGTGGCACCAGTGCCAAGTCGGGCTGGTTTGACAGTGTCAAGTGCCTTCTGCAATCTCCCATCCAGAAGCGGGGCAGCAAAGTTTTGTTTGCCAGGGAAACGGGCCGTTGTTTTTGATTGGTATCTGAGGCCGAGAGTGGTCGGCTGGCTCCTGACAATCCACGATACGCAGGATGGTTCCCAGACCCAAGGTGGCACCAGTGCCAAGTCGGGCTTGTTTGATAGTACCAAGTGCGTCCTGCAATTTGCCATCCAGAAGAGGGGCAGTTGAGTGTTGTTTGCCAGAGAAAAGGGCCATGGTTTGTGTTTGGGGGCCTATGGCTGAGAGTGGCCAGCTGGCCCATGAAAATCCACGATACGCAGGATGGTTCCCAGACCAAAGGTGGCACCAGTGCCAAGTCGGGCTGGTTTGATAGTACCAAGAGGCTCCTGCAATCTGCCATGCAGAAACGGGGCCGTTGAGTTTTGTTTACCAGAGAAAAGGGCCATGGTTTGTGTTTGGGGGCCTATGGCTGAGAGTGGCCAGCTGGCCCCTGAAAATCCCCGATACGCAGCATGGTTCCCAGAGCCAAGGTGGCACCAGTGCCAAGTCTGGCTGGTTTGATAGTACCAAGAGGCTCCTGCAATCTGCCATGCAGAAGCGGGGCAGCTGAGTTTTGTTTGCCAGAGAAAAGGGCTGTGGATTGTGTTTGGGGGCCTGTGGCTGGGAGTGGCCGGCTGGCTCCTGAAAATCCATGATATGCCGCATGGTTCTTAGAGGCAATGTGGCATCAGTGCCAAGTCGGGCTGGTTTGACAGTGTCAAGTGCCTCCTGCAATCTCCCATCAAGAAGCGGGGCAGCTGAGTTTTGTTTGCCAGGGAAATGGGCCGAGGTTTGTGTTTGAGGTCCAATGGCTGGGAGTGGCCGGCTGGCTCCTGAAAATCCATGATACGCAGCATGGTTCCCAGACCCAAGGTGGCACCAGTGCCAAGTTGGGCTGATTTGACAGTGTCAAGTGCCTCCTGCAATCTCCCATCCAGAAACGGGGCAGCTGAGTTTTGTTTGCCAGGGAAACGGGCCGTTGTTTTTGATTGGGATCTGTGGCCGAGAGTGGTCGGCTGGCTCCTGACAATCCACGATACGCAGGATGGTTCCCAGACCCAAGGTGGCACCAGCGCCAAGTCGGGCTGGTTTGATAGTACCAAGTGGCTCCTGCAATCTGCCATCCAGAAGCGGGGCAGGTGAATTTTGTTTGCCAAGGAAAAGGGCCATGGTTTGTTTTTGGGGGCCTGTGGCTGGGAGTGGCCGGCTGGCTCCTGAAAATCCACATTACGCAGGATGGTTCCCAGACCCAAGGTGGCACCAGTGCCAAGTCGGGCTGGTTTGATAGTACCAAGTGGCTCCTGCAATCTGCCATCCAGAAGCGGGGCAGCTGAGTTTTGTTTGCCAGAGAAATGGGCCGAGGTTTGTGTTTGAGGTCCTATGGCTGGGAGTGGCCGGCTGGCTCCTGTAAATCCATCATACGCAGCATGGTTCCCAGAGCCAAGGTGGCACCAGTGCCAAGTTGGGCTGGTTTGACAGTGTCAAGTGCCTCCTGCAATCTCCCATCCAGAAGCGGGGCAGCTGAATTTTGTTTGCCAGGGAAACGGGCCGATGTTTTTGCTTGGGGTCTGTGGCCGAGAGTGGTCGGCTGGCTCCTGACAATCCACGATACGCAGGATGGCTCCCAGACCCAAGGTGGCACCAGTGCCAAGTCGGGCTGGTGTGATAGTACCAAGGGGCTCCTGCAATCTGCCATCCAGAAGCGGGGCAGCTGAGTTTTGTTTGCCAAGGAAAAGAGCCATGGTTTGTTTTTGGGGGCCTGTGGCTGGGAGTGGCCGGCTGGCTCCTGAAAATCCACATTACGCAGGATGGTTCTCAGACCCAAGGTGGCACCAGTGCCAAGTCGGGCTGGTGTGATACTACCAAGTTGCTCCTGCAATCTGCCATCCAGAAGCGGGGCAGGTGAATTTTGTTTGCCAAGGAAAAGGGCCATGGTTTGTTTTTGGGGGCCTGTGGCTGGGAGTGGCCGGCTGGCTCCTGAAAATCCACAATACGCAGGATGGTTCCCAGACCCAAGGTGGCACCAGTGCCAAGTTGGGCTGGTGTGATAGTACCAAGTGGCTCCTGCAATCTGCCATCCAGAAGCGGGGCAGCTGAGTTTTTTTTCCAGAGAAAAGGGCTGTGGTTTGTGTTTGGGGGCCTGTGGCTGGGAGTGGCCGCCTGGCTTATGAAAATCCATGATACGCAGCATTGTTCCCAGACCCAAGGTGGCACCAGTGCCAAGTCGGGCTGGTTTGACAGTGTCAAGTGCCTCCTGCAATCTCCCATCAAGAAGCGGGGCAGCGGAGTTTTGTTTGCCAGGGAAACGGGCCGTTGTTTTTGATTGGGGTCTGTGGCCGAGAGTGGTTGGCTGGCTCCTGACAATCCACGATACGCAGGATGGTTCCCAGACCCAAGGTGGCACCAGTGCCAAGTTGGGCTGGTTTGATAGTACCAAGTGGCTCCTGCAATCTGCCATCAAGAAGCGGGGCAGCTGAGTTTTGTTTGCCAGAGAAATGGACCAAGGTTTGTGTTTGAGGTCCTATGGCTGGGAGTGGCCGGCTGGCTCCTGATAATCCATGATACGCAGCATGGTTCCCAGACCCATGGTGGCACCAGTGCCAAGTCGGGCTGGTTTGACAGTGCCAAGTGCCTCCTGCAATCTCCCATCCAGAAGCGGGGCAGCTGAGTTTTGTTTGCCAGGGAAACGGGCCATGGTTTATTTTTGATTGGGGTCTGTGGCCGAGAGTGGTCGGCTGGCTCCTGACAATCCACGATACGCAGGATGGTTCCCAGACCCAAGGTGGCACCAGTGCCAAGTCGGGCTGGTTTGATAGTACCAAGTGGCTCCTGCAATCTGCCATCCAGAAGCGGGGAAGCTGAGTTTTGTTTGCCAAAGGAAAGGGCCATGGTTTTTTTTTGGGGGCCTGGGGCTGGGAGTGGCCGGCTGGCTCCTGAAAATCCACAATACGCAGGATGGTTCCCAGACCCAAGGTGGCACCTGTGCCAAGTCAGGCTCGTGTGATAGTACCATGGCTCCTGCAATCTGCCATCCAGCAGAGGGGAAGCTGAGTTTGGTTTGCCAAGGGAAAGGGCCATGGTTTGTTTTTGGGGGCGTGTGGCTGGGAGTGGCCGGCTGGCTCATGAAAATCCACAATACTCAGGATGGTTCCCAGACCCAAGGTGGCACCAGTGCCAAGTCAGGCTGGTGCGATAGTACCAAGTGGCTCCTGCAATCTGCCATCCAGAAGCGGGGCAGTTGAGTTTTGTTTGCCAGTGAAATGGGCTGAGGTTTGTGTTTGAGGTCCTATGGCTGGGAGTGGCCGGCTGGCTCCAGAAAATCAACCATAGGCATGATTGCTTCCAGACCCAAGGTGGTACCAGTGCCAAGTCGGGCTTGTTTGATAGTACCAAGTGCGTCCTGCAGTTTGCCATCCACAAGCGGGGCAGCTGAGTTTTGTTTGCCAGAGGAAATGGCTGTGGTTTGTGTTTGCGGGCCTGTGGCTGCGTGGGGCCGGCTGGCTCCTGAAAATCCATGATACGCAGCATGGTTCCAAGAGCCAAGGTGGCACCAGTTCCAAGTCGGGCTGGTGTGATAGTACCAAGTGCCTCCTGCAATCTCCCATCCAGAAGCGGGGCAGGTGAGTTTTGTTTGCCAGTGAAATGGGCTTAGGTTTGTTTTTGGGGGCCTGTGGCCGAGAGTGGTCGGCTGGCTCCTGACAATCCACGATACGCAGGATGGTTCCCAGACCCAAGGTGGCACCAGTGCCAAGTCAAACTGGTTTGATAGTACCAAGTGGCTGCTGCAATCTGCCATCCAGAAGCGGGGCAGCTGTGTTTTGTTTGCCAAGGGAAAGGGCCATGGTTTGTTTTTGGGGGCGTGTTACTGGGAGTGGCCGGCAGGCTCCTGAAAATCCACATTACGCAGGATGGTTCTCAGACCCAAGGTGGCACCAGTGCCAAGTCGGGGTGGTGTGATACTACCAAGTGGCTCCTGCAATCTCCCATCCAGAAGCGGGGCAGGTGAGTTTTGTTTGCCAGGGAAACGGGCCATGGTTTATTTTTGATTGGGGTCTGTGGCCGAGAGTGGTCGGCTGGCTCCTGACAACCCCTGATACGCAGGATGGTTCCCAGAGCCCAGGTGGCACCAGTGCCAAGTCAAACTGGTTTGATAGTACCAAGTGGCTCCTGCAATCTGCCATCCAGAAGCGGGGAAGCTGAATTTTGTTTGCCAAGGGAAAGGGCAATGGTTTGTTTTTGGGGACGTGTGGCTGGGAGTGGCCGGCTGGCTCCTGAAAATCCACAATACGCAGGATGGTTCCCAGACGCAAGGTGGCACCAGTGCCAAGTCAGGCTGGTGTGATAGTACCAAGTGGCTCCTGCAATCTGCCATCCAGAAGCGGGGCAGGTGAATTTTGTTTGCCAAGGAAAAGGGCCATGGTTTGTTTTTGGGGGCCTGTGGCTGGGAGTGGCCGGCTGGCTCCTGATAATCCATGATACGCAGCATGGTTCCCAGACCCAAGGTGGCACCAGTGCCAAGTCGGGCTGGTTTGACAGTGCCAAGTGCCTCCTGCAATCTCCCATCCAGAAGCGGGGCAGCTGAGTTTTGTTTGCCAGGGAAACGGGCCATGGTTTATTTTTGATTGGGGTCTGTGGCCGAGAGTGGTCGGCTGGCTCCTGACAATCCACGATACGCAGGATGGTTCCCAGACCCAAGGTGGCACCAGTGCCAAGTCGGGCTGGTTTGATAGTACCAAGTGGCTCCTGCAATCTGCCATCCAGAAGCGGGGAAGCTGAGTTTTGTTTGCCAAAGGAAAGGGCCATGGTTTTTTTTTGGGGGCCTGTGGCTGGGAGTGGCCGGCTGGCTCCTGAAAATCCACGATACGCAGGATGGTTCCCAGACCCAAGGTGGCACCTGTGCCAAGTCAGGCTCGTGTGATAGTACCAAGTGGCTCCTGCAATCTGCCATCCAGCAGAGGGGGAGCTGAGTTTGGTTTGCTAAGGGAAAGGGCCATGGTTTGTTTTTGGGGGCGTGTGGCTGGGAGTGGCCGGCTGGCTCATGAAAATCCACAATACGCAGGATGGTTCCCAGACCCAAGGTGGCACCAGTGCCAAGTCAGGCTGGTGTGATAGTACCAAGTGGCTCCTGCAATCTGCCATCCAGAAGCGGGGCAGTTGAGTTTTGTTTGCCAGTGAAATGGGCTGAGGTTTGTGTTTGAGGTCCTATGGCTGGGAGTGGCCGGCTGGCTCCAGAAAATCAACCATAGGCATGATTGCTTCCAGACCCAAGGTGGTACCAGTGCCAAGTCGGGCTTGTTTGATAGTACCAAGTGCGTCCTGCAATTTGCCATCCAGAAGCGGGGCAGCTGAGTTTTGTTTGCCAGAGGAAATGGCTGTGGTTTGTGTTTGGGGGCCTGTGGCTGCGAGGGGCCGGCTGGCTCCTGAAAATCCATGATACGCAGCATGGTTCCAAGAGCCAAGGTGGCACCAGTTCCAAGTCGGGCTGGTGTGATAGTACCAAGTGACTCCTGCAATCTGCCATCCAGAAGCGGGGCAGGGGAGTTTTGTTTGCCAGTGAAATGGGCTTAGGTTTGTTTTTGGGGGCCTGTGGCCGAGAGTGGTCGGCTGGCTCCTGACAATCCACGATACGCAGGATGGTTCCCAGACCCAACGTGGCACCAGTGCCAAGTCAAACTGGTTTGATAGCACCAAGTGGCTGCTGCAATCTGCCATCCAGAAGCGGGGCAGCTGTGTTTTGTTTGCCAAGGGAAAGGGCCATGGTTTGTTTTTGGGGGCGTGTTGCTGGGAGTGGCCGGCAGGCTCCTGAAAATCCACATTACGCAGGATGGTTCTCAGACCCAAGGTGGCACCAGTGCCAAGTCGGGCTGGTGTCATACTACCAAGCGGCTCCTGCAATCTCCCATCCAGAAGCGGGGCAGGTGAGTTTTGTTTGCCAGGGAAACGGGCCATGGTTTATTTTTGATTGGGGTCTGTGGCCGAGAGGGGTCGGCTGGCTCCTGACAACCCACGATACGCAGGATGGTTCCCAGACCCAAGGTGGCACCAGTGCCAAGTCAAACTGGTTTGATAGTACCTAATGACTCCTGCAATCTGCCATCCAGAAGCGGGGAAGCTGAGTTTTGTTTGCCAAGGGAAAGGGCCATGGTTTGTTTTTGGGGGCCTGTGGCTGGGAGTGGCCGGCTGGCTCCTGAAAATCCACAATACGCAGGATGGTTCCCAGACCCAAGGTGGCACCAGTGCCAAGTCAGGCTGGTGTGATAGTACCAAGTGGCTCCTGCAATCTGCCATCCAGAAGCGGGGCAGGTGAATTTTGTTTTCCAAGGAAAAGGGCCATGGTTTGTTTTTGGGGGCCTGTGGCTGGGAGTGGCCGGCTGGCTCCTGCAAATCCACAATACGCAGGATGGTTCCCAGACCCAAGGTGGCACCACTGCCAAGTCAGGCTGGTGTGATAGTACCAAGTGGCTCCTGCAATCTGCGATCCAGCAGAGGGGAAGCTGAGTTTGGTTTCCCAAGGGAAAGGGCCATGGTTTGTCTTTGGGGGCCTGTGGCTGGGAGTGGCCGGCTGGCTCTTGAAAATCCATGATACGCAGCATGGTTCCCAGAGCCAAGGTGGCACCAGTGCCAAGTCGGGCTGGTGTGATAGTACCAAGTGGCTCCTGCAATCTGCCATCCAGAAGCGGGGCAGCTTAGTTTTGTTTGCCAAGGAAAAGGGCCATGGTTTGTTTTTGGGGGCCTGTGGCTGGGAGTGGCCGGCTGGCTCCTGACAATCCACAATACGCAGGATGGTTCCCAGACCCAAGGTGGCACCAGTGCCAAGTCAGGCTGGTGTGATAGTACCAAGTGGCTCCTGCAATCTGCCATCCAGAAGCGGGGCAGCTGAGTTTTGTTTGCCAGAGAAATGGGCTGTTGTTTTTGATTGGGCTCTGTGGCCGAGAGTGGTCGGCTGGCTCCTGACAATCCACGATACGCAGGATGGTTCCCAGACCCAAGGTGGCACCAGTGCCAAGTCGGGCTGGTGTGATAGTACGAAGTGGCTCCTGCAATCTGCCATCCAGAAGCGGGGCAGTTGAGTTTTGTTTGCCAGTGAAATGGACTGAGGTTTGTGTTTGAGGTCCTATGGCTGGGAGTGGCCGGCTGGCTCCAGAAAATCATCCATAGGCATGATTGCTTCCAGACCCAAGGTGGTACCAGTGCCAAGTCGGACTTGTTTGATAGTTCCAAGTGCGTCCTGCAATTTGCCATCCAGATGCGGTGCAGCTGAGTTTTGTTTGCCAGAGAAAAGGGCTGTGGTTTGTGTCTGGGGGCCTGTGGCTGGGAGTGGCCGGCTGGCTCCTGAAAATCCATGATACGCAGCATGGTTCCAAGAGCCAAGGTGGCACCAGTGCCAAGTCGGGCTGATTTGACAGTGTCAAGTGCCTTCTGCAATCTCCCATCCAGAAGCGGGGCAGCAAAGTTTTGTTTGCCAGGGAAACGGGCCGTTGTTTTTGATTGGTATCTGAGGCCGAGAGTGGTCGGCTGGCTCCTGAAAATCCACGATACGCAGGATGGTTCCCAGACCCAAGGTGGCACCAGTGCCAAGTCAGGCTGGTGTGATAGTACCAAGTGGCTCCTGCAATCTGCCATCCAGAAGTGGAGAAGCTGAATTTTGTTTGCCAAGGGAAAGGGCCATGGTTTGTTTTTGGGGGCCTGTGGCTGGGAGTGGCTGGCTGGCTCCTGAAAATCCACATTACGCAGGATGGTTCCCAGACCCAAGGTGGCACCAGTGCCAAGTCGGGCTGGTGTGATAGTACCAAGGGGCTCCTGCAATCTGCCATCCAGAAGCGGGGCAGCTGAGTTTTGTTTGCCAAGGAAAAGGGCCTTGGTTTGTTTTTGGGGGCCTATGGCTGGGAGTGGCCGGCTGACTCCTGAAAATCCACAATACGCTGGATGGTTCCCAGACCCAAGGTGGCACCAGTGCCAAGTCGGGCTGGTTTGATAGTACCAAGTGGCTCCTGCAATCTGCCATCCAGAAGCAGGGTAGCTGAGTTTTGTTTGCCAGAGAAATGGGCTGTGGTTTGTTTTTGGGGGCCTGTGGCTAGGAGTGGCCGGCTGGCTCCTGAAAATCCATGATACGCAGCATGGTTCCCAGAGCCAAGGTGGCACCAGTGCCAAGTCGGGCTGGTTTGACAGTGTCAAGTGCCTCCTGCAATCTCCCATCCAGAAGCGGGGCAGCTGAGTTTTGTTTGCCAGGGAAACGGGCCGTTGTTTTTGATTGGGGTCTGTGGCCGAGAGTGGTCGGCTGGCTCCTGACAATCCACGATACGCAGGATGGTTCCCAGACCCAAGGTGGCACCAGTGCCAAGTCAGGCTGGTGTGATAGTACCAAGTGGCTCCTGCAATCTGCCATCCAGAAGTGGAGAAGCTGAATTTTGTTTGCCAAGGGAAAGGGCCATGGTTTGTTTTTGGGGGCCTGTGGCTGGGAGTGGCCGGCTGGCTCCTGAAAATCCACATTATGCAGGATGGTTCCCAGACCCAAGGTGGCACCAGTGCCAAGTCGGGCTGGTGTGATAGTACCAAGGGGCTCCTGCAATCTGCCATCCAGAAGCGGGGCAGCTGAGTTTTGTTTGCCAAGGAAAAGGGCCTTGGTTTGTTTTTGGGGGCCTATGGCTGGGAGTGGCCGGCTGACTCCTGAAAATCCACAATACGCTGGATGGTTCCCAGACCCAAGGTGGCACCAGTGCCAAGTCGGGCTGGTTTGATAGTACCAAGTGGCTCCTGCAATCTGCCATCCAGAAGCAGGGTAGCTGAGTTTTGTTTGCCAGAGAAATGGGCTGTGGTTTGTTTTTGGGGGCCTGTGGCTAGGAGTGGCCGGCTGGCTCCTGAAAATCCATGATACGCAGCATGGTTCCCAGAGCCAAGGTGGCACCAGTGCCAAGTCGGGCTGGTTTGACAGTGTCAAGTGCCTCCTGCAATCTCCCATCCAGAAGCGGGGCAGGTGAGTTTTGTTTGCCAGGGAAACGGGCCGTTGTTTTTGATTGGGGTCTGAGGCCGAGAGTGGTCGGCTGGCTCCTGACAATCCACGATACGCAGGATGGTTCCCAGACCCAAGGTGGCATCAGTGCCAAGGCGGGCTGGTTTGATAGTATCAAGTGGCTCCTGCAATCTGCCATCCAGAAGCAGGGCAGGTGAATTTTGTTAGCTAAGGAAAAGGGCCATGGTTTATTTTTGGAGGCCTGTGGCAGGGAGTGGCCTGCTGGCTCCTTAGAATCCACATTACGCAGGATGGTTCCCAGACCCAAGGTGGCACCAGTGCCAAGTCGGGCTGGTTTGATAGTACCAAGTGGCTCCTGCAATCTGCCATCCAGAAGCGGGGAAGCTGAGCTTTGTTTGCCAGAGAAATGGGTCGAGGATTGTGTTTGAGGTCCTATGGCTGGGAGTGGCCGGCTGGCTCCTGACAATCCACGATACGCAGGATGGTTCCCAGACCAAAGGTGGCACCAGAGCCAAGTCGGGCTGGTTTGACAGTGTCAAGCGCCTCCTGCAATCTCCCATCAAGAAGCGGGGCCGCGGAGTTTTGTTTGCCAGGGAAACGGGCCGTTGTTTTTGATTGGGGTCAGTGCCCGAGAGTGGTCGGCTGGCTCCTGACAATCCACGATACGCAGGATGGTTCCCAGACCCAAGGTGGCACCAGTGCCAAGTCGGGCTGGTTTGATAGTACCAACTGGCTCCTGCAATCTGCCATCCAGAAGCGGGGCAGTTGAGTTTTGTTTGCCAGTGAAATGGGCCAAGGTTTGTGTTTGAGGTCCTATGGCTGGGAGTGGCCGGCTGGCTCCAGAAAATCAACCATAGGCATGATTGCTTCCAGACCCAAGGTGCAACCAGTGCCAAGTCGGGCTTGTTTGATAGTACCAAGTGCGTCCTGCAATTTGCCATCCAGAAGCGGGGCAGCTGAGTTTTGTTTGCCAGAGAAAAGGGCCATGGTTTGTGTTTGGGGGCCTGTGGCTGGGAGTGGCCGGCTGGCTCCTGAAAATCCATGATTCGCAGCATGGTTCCAAGAGCCAAGGTGGCACCAGTGCCAAGTCGGGCTGGTTTGACAGTGTCAAGTGCCTTCTGCAATCTCCCATCCAGAAGCGGGGCAGCAAAGTTTTGTTTGCCAGGGAAACGGGCCGTTGTTTTTGATTGGTATCTGAGGCCGAGAGTGGTCGGCTGGCTCCTGACAATCCACGATACGCAGGATGGTTCCCAGACCCAAGGTGGCACCAGTGCCAAGTCGGGCTTGTTTGATAGTACCAAGTGCGTCCTGCAATTTGCCATCCAGAAGAGGGGCAGTTGAGTGTTGTTTGCCAGAGAAAAGGGCCATGGTTTGTGTTTGGGGGCCTATGGCTGAGAGTGGCCAGCTGGCCCATGAAAATCCACGATACGCAGGATGGTTCCCAGACCAAAGGTGGCACCAGTGCCAAGTCGGGCTGGTTTGATAGTACCAAGAGGCTCCTGCAATCTGCCATGCAGAAACGGGGCCGTTGAGTTTTGTTTACCAGAGAAAAGGGCCATGGTTTGTGTTTGGGGGCGTATGGCTGAGAGTGGCCAGCTGGCCCCTGAAAATCCCCGATACGCAGCATGGTTCCCAGAGCCAAGGTGGCACCAGTGCCAAGTCTGGCTGGTTTGATAGTACCAAGAGGCTCCTGCAATCTGCCATGCAGAAGCGGGGCAGCTGAGTTTTGTTTGCCAGAGAAAAGGGCTGTGGATTGTGTTTGGGGGCCTGTGGCTGGGAGTGGCCGGCTGGCTCCTGAAAATCCATGATATGCCGCATGGTTCTTAGAGGCAATGTGGCATCAGTGCCAAGTCGGGCTGGTTTGACAGTGTCAAGTGCCTCCTGCAATCTCCCATCAAGAAGCGGGGCAGCTGAGTTTTGTTTGCCAGGGAAATGGGCCGAGGTTTGTGTTTGAGGTCCAATGGCTGGGAGTGGCCGGCTGGCTCCTGAAAATCCATGATACGCAGCATGGTTCCCAGACCCAAGGTGGCACCAGTGCCAAGTTGGGCTGATTTGACAGTGTCAAGTGCCTCCTGCAATCTCCCATCCAGAAACGGGGCAGCTGAGTTTTGTTTGCCAGGGAAACGGGCCGTTGTTTTTGATTGGGATCTGTGGCCGAGAGTGGTCGGCTGGCTCCTGACAATCCACGATACGCAGGATGGTTCCCAGACCCAAGGTGGCACCAGCGCCAAGTCGGGCTGGTTTGATAGTACCAAGTGGCTCCTGCAATCTGCCATCCAGAAGCGGGGCAGGTGAATTTTGTTTGCCAAGGAAAAGGGCCATGGTTTGTTTTTGGGGGCCTGTGGCTGGGAGTGGCCGGCTGGCTCCTGAAAATCCATGATACGCAGCATGGTTCCCAGAGCCAATGTGGCATCAGTGCCAAGTAGGGCTGGGTCGTCAGTGTCAAGTGCCTCCTGCAATCTCCCATCATGAAGCGGGGCAGCTGAGTTTTGTTTGCCAGGGAAACGGGCCGTTGTTTTTGATTGGGGTCTGTGGCTGGGAGTGGCCGGCTGGCTCCTGAAAATCCGCAATACGCAGGATGGTTCCCAGACCCAAGGTGGCACCAGTGCCAAGTCGCGCTGGTGTGATAGTACCAAGTGGCTCCTGCAATCGGCCATCCAGAAGCGGGGCAGGTGAATATTGTTTGCCAAGGAAAAGGGCCATGGTTTGTTTAATGGGGCCTGTGGCTGGGAGTGGCCGGCTGGCTCCTGAAAATCCACAATACGCAGGATGGTTCCCAGAGCCAAGGTGGCACCAGTGCCAAGTCGGGCTGGTTTGACAGTACCAAGCGGCTCCTGCAATCTGCCATCCAGAAGCGGGGCAGCTGAGTTTTGTTTGCCAGAGAAATGGGCCGAGGTTTGTGTTTGAGGTCCTATGGCTGGGAGTGGCCGGCTGGCTCCTTTAAATCCATGATACGCAGGATGGTTCCCAGACCCAAGGTGGCACCAGTGCCAAGTCGGGCTGGTTTGACAGTGTCAAGTGCCTCCTGCAATCTCCCATCCAGAAGCGGGGCAGCTGAGCTTTGTTTGCCAGGGAAACGGGCCGTTGTTTTCGATTGGGGTCTGTGGCCGAGAGTGGTCGGCTGGCTCCTGACAATCCACGATACGCAGGATGGTTCCCAGACCCAAGGTGGCACCAGTGCCAAGTCGGGCTGGTTTGATAGTACCAAGTGGTTCCTGCAATCTGCCATCCAGAAGCGGGGCAGCTGAGTTTTGTTTACCAGAGAAAAGGGCCATGGTTTGTTTTTCGGGGCCTGTGGCTGGGAATGGCCGGCTGTCGCCAGAAAATCCAAAATACGCAGGATGGTTTCCAGACCCAAGGTGGCACCAGTGCCAAGTTGGGCTGGTTTGACAATGTCAAGTGTCTCCTGCAATCTGCCATCCAGAAGCGGGGCAGCTTAGTTTTGTTTGTCAAGGGAAAGGGCCATGGTTTGTTTTTGGGGGCCTGTGGCTGGGAGTGGCCGGCTGGCTCCTGAAAATCCACGATACGCAGTATGGTTCCCAGACCCAAGGTGGCACCGGTGCAAAGTCGGGCTGGTTTGATAGTACCAAGTGGCTCCTGCAATCTGCCATCCAGAAGCGGGGCAGCTGAGTTTTGTTTGCCAGAGAAAAGGGCTGTGGTTTGTGTTTGGGGGCCTGTGGCTGGGACTGGCCGGCTGGCTCCTTAAAATCCATGATATGCAGCATGGTTCCCAGACCCAAGGATGCACCAGTGCAAAGTTGGGCTGGTTTGACAGTGTCAAGTGCCTCCTGCAATCTCCCATCCAGAAGCGGGGCAGCTGAGTTTTGTTTGCCAGGGAAACGGGCCGTTGTTTTTTTTTGGGGTCTGAGGCCGAGAGTGGTCGGCTGGCTCCTGAAAATCCACGATACGCAGGATGGTTCCCAGACCCAAGGTGGCACCAGTGCCAAGTCGGGCTGGTTTGATAGTACCAAGTGGCTCCTGCAATCTGCCATCCAGAAGCGGGGCAGTTGAATTTTGTTTGCCAGTGAAATGGGCCGAGGTTTGTGTTTGAGGTCCTATGGCTGGGAGTGGCCGGCTGGCTCCAGAAAATCAACCTTAGGCATGATTGCTTCCAGACCCAAGGTGGCACCAGTGCCAAGTCGGGCTTGTTTTATAGTACCAAGTGCGTCCTGCAATTTGCCATCCAGTAGAGGGGCAGTTGAGTTTTGTTTGCCAGAGAAAAGGGCCATGGTTTGTGTTTGGGGGCCTATGGCTGGGAGTGGCCAGCTGGCCCCTGAAAATCCACGATAAGCAGAATGGTTCCCAGACAAAAGGTGGCACCAGTGCCAAGTCGGGCTGGTTTGACAGTGTCAAGTGCCTCCTGCAATCTCCCATCCACAAGCGGGGCAGCTGAGTTTTGTTTGCCAGGGAAACCGGCCGTTGTTTTTGATTGGGGTCTGTGGCCGAGAGTGGTCGGCTGGCTCCTGACAATCCACATTACGCAGGATGGTTCCCAGACCCAAGGTGGCACCAGTGCCAAGTCGGGCTGGTTTGACAGTGTCAAGTTCCTCCTGCAATCTCCCATCCAGAAGCGGGGCAGCTGAGTTTTGTTTACACCAGAAAAGGGCCATCGTTTGTTTTTCAGGGCCTGTGGCTGGGAGTGGCCGGCTGGCTCCAGAAAATCCACAATACGCAGGATGGTTTCCAGACCCAAGGAGGCACCAGTGCCAAGTTGGTCTGGTTTGACAGTGTCAAGTGCCTCCTGCAATCACCCATCCAGAAGCGGGGCAGCTTAGTTTTGTTTGCCAAAGAAAAGGGCCATGGTTTGTTTTTGGGGGCCTGTGGCTGGGAGTGGCCTGCTGGCTCCTGAAAATCCACAATACGCAGGATGGTTCCCAGACCCAAGGTGGCACCAGTGCAAAGTTGGGCTGGTTTGACAGTTTCAAGTGCCTCCTGCAATCTCCCATCTAGAAGCGGGGCAGCTGAGTTTTTTTTGCCAGGGAAACGGGCCGTTGTTTTTGATTGGGGTCTGAGGCCGAGTGTGGTCGGCCAGCTCCTGACAATCCACGATACGCAGGATGGTTCCCAGACCCAAGGTGGCAGCAGTGCCAAGTCGGGCTGGTTTGATAGTACCAAGTGGCTCCTGCAATCTGCCATCCAGAAGCGGGGCAGTTGAGTTTTGTTTGCCAGTGAAATGGGCCGAGGTTTGTGTTTGAGGTCCTATGGCTGGGAGTGGCCGGCTGGCTCCAGAAAATCCAACATAGGCATGATTGCTTCCAGACCCAAGGTGGCACCAGTGCCAAGTCGGGCTGGTTTGACAGTGTCAAGTGCCTCCTGCAATCTCCCATCCAGAAGCGGGGCAGCTGAGTTTTGTTGGCCAGGGAAACTGGTCGTTGTTTTTGATTGGGATCTGAGGCCGAGAGTGGTCGGCTGGCTCCTGACAATCCACGATACGCAGGATGATTCCCAGACCCAAGGTGGCACCAGTGCCAAGTCAGGCTGGTTTGACAGTGTCAAGTGCCTCCTGCAATCTCCCATCAAGAAGCGGGGAAGCTGAGTTTTGTTTGCCAGGGAAACGGGCCATGGTTTATTTTTGATTGGGGTCTGTGGCCGAGAGTGGTCGGCTGGCTCCTGACAATCCACGATACGCAGGATGGTTCCCAGACCCAAGGTGGCACCAGTGCCAAGTCGGGCTGGTTTGATAGTACCAAGTGGCTCCTGCAATCTGCCATCCAGAAGCGGGGCAGTTGAGTTTTGTTTGACAGAGAAAAGGGCAGTGGTTTTTGTTTGGGGGCCTGTGGCTGGGAGTGGCCGGCTGGCTCCTGAAAATCCATGATACGCAGCATGGTTCCCAGAGCCAAGGTGGCACCAGTGCCAAGTCGGGCTGGTTTGACAGTGTCAAGTGCCACCTGCAGTCTCCCATCCAGAAGCGGGGCAGCTGAGTTTTGTTGGCCAGGGAAACGGGTCGTTGTGTTTGATTGGGATCTGAGGCCGAGAGAGGTCGGCTGGCTCCTGACAATCCACGATACGCAGGATGGTTCCCAGACCCAAGGTGGCACCAGTGCCAAGAAGGGCTGGTTTGATAGTATTAAGTGGCTCCTGATATCGGCCATCCAGAAGCAGGGCAGGTGAATTTTGTTTGCCAAGGAAAAGGGCCATGGTTTGTTTTTGGGGGCCTGTGGCAGGGAGTGGCCGGCTGGCCCCTTAGAATCCACATTACGCAGGATGGTTCCCAGACCCAAGGTGGCACCAGTGCCAAGTCAAACTGGTTTGATAGTACCAAGTGGCTCCTGCAATCTGCCATCCAGAAGCGGGGCAGGTGAATTTTGTTTTCCAGAGAAATGGGCCGCGGTTTGTGTTTGAGGTCCTATGGCTGGGAGTGGCCGGCTGGCGCCTGAAAATCCTTGATACGCAGCATGGTTCCCAGACCCAAGGTGGCACCAGTGCCAAGTCGGGCTGGTTTGACAGTGTCAAGTGCCTCCTGCAATCTCCCATCCAGAAGCGGGGGAGCTGAGTTTTGTTTGCCAGGGAAACCGGCCGTTGTTTTTGATTGGGGTCTGTGGCCGAGAGTGGTCGGCTGGCTCCTGGCAATCCACGATACGCAGGATGGTTCCCAGACCCAAGGTGGCACCAGTGCCAAGTTGGGCTGGTTTGACAGTGTCAAGTTCCCCCTGCAATCTCCCATCCAGAAGCGGGGCAGCTTAGTTTTGTTTGCCAAGGGAAAGGGCCATGGTTTGTTTTTGGGGGCCTGTGGCTGGGAGTGGCCGGCTGGCTCCTGACAATCCACAATACGCAGGATGGTTCCCAGACCCAAGGTGGCACCAGTGCAAAGTTGGGCTGGTTTGACAGTGTCAAGTGCCTCCTGCAATCTCCCATCCAGAAGCGGGGCAGCTGAGTTTTGTTTGCCAGGGAAACGGGCCGTTGTTTTTGATTCGGGTCTGAGGCCAAGTGTGGTCGGCTAGCTCCTGACAATCCACGATACGCAGGATGGTTCCCAGACCCCAGGTGGCACCAGAGCCAAGTCGGGCTGGTTTGATAGTACCAAGTGGCTCCTGCAATCTGCCATCCAGAAGCGGGGCAGTTGAGTTTTGTTTGCCAGTGAAATGGGCCGAGGATTGTTTTTGAGGTCCTATGGCTGGGAGTGGCCGGCTGGCTCCAGAAAATCAACCATAGGCATGATTGCTTCCAGACCCAAGGTGGCACCAGTGCCAAGTCGGGCTTGTTTGATAGTACCAAGTGCGTCCTGCAATTTGCCATCCAGTAGAGGGGCAGTTGAGTTTTGTTTGCCAGAGAAAAGGGCCATGGTTTGTGTTTGGGGGCCTATGGCTGAGAGAGGCCAGCTGGCCCCTGAAAATCCACGATACGCAGGATGGCTCCCAGACCCAAGGTGGCACCAGTGCCAAGTCGGGCTGGTTTGATAGTACCAAGAGGCTCCTGCAATCTGCCATTCAGAAGCGGGGCAGCTGAGTTTTGTTTGCCAGAGAAAAGGGCTGTGGTTTGTGTTTGGGGGCCTGTGGCTGGGAGTGGCCGGATGGCTCCTGAAAATCCATGATACGCAGCATGGTTCCCAGATCCAAGGTGGCACCAGTGTCAAGTCGGGCTGGTTTGACAGTGTCATGTGCCTCCTGCAATCTCCCATCCAGAAGCGGGGCAGCTGAGTTTTGTTGGCCAGGGAAACTGGTCGTTGTTTTTGATTGGGATCTGAGGCCGAGAGTGGTCGGCTGGCTCCTGACAATCCACGATACGCAGGATGGTTCCCAGACCCAAGGTGGCACCAGTGCCAAGTCGGGCTGGTTTGATAGTATCAAGTGGCTCCTGATATCGGCCATCCAGAAGTGGGGCAGGTGAATTTTGTTTGCCAAGGAAAAGGGCCATGGTTTTTTTTTGGGGGCCAGTGGCAGGGAGTGGCCGGCTGGCTCCTTAGAATCCACATTACGCAGGATGGTTCCCAGACCCAAGGTGGCACCAGTGCCAAGTCGGGCTGGTTTGATAGTACCAAGTGGCTCCTGCAATCTGCCATCCAGAAGCGGGGCAGCTGAGTTTTGTTTTCCAGAGAAATGGGCCGCGGTTTGTGTTTGAGGTCCTATGTCTGGGAGTGGCCGGCTGGCTCCTGAAAATCCATGATACGCAGCAGGGTTCCCAGACCCAAGGCGGCACCAGTGCCAAGTCGGGCTTGTTTGATAGTACCAATTGGCTCCTGCAATCGGCCATCCAGAAGCGGGGCAGGTGAATTTTGTTTGCCAAGGAAAAGGGCCATGTTTTGTTTTTCGGGGCCTGTCGCTTGGAGTGGCCGGCTGGCTCCTGAAAATCCACGATACGCAGGATGGTTCCCAGACCCAAGGTGGCACCAGTACCAAGTAAGGCTGGTTTGATAGTACTAAGTAGCTCCTGCAATCTGCCATCCAGATGCGGGGCTGCTGAGTTTTGTTTGCCAGGGAAACGGGCCGAGGTTTGTGTCTGGGGGCCTATGGCTGGGAGTGACCATCTGGCTCCTGAAAAGCTACGATAGGCAGGATGGTTACCAGACCCATGGTGGCACCAGTGCCAAGTCAGGCTGGTTTGAAAGCACCAAGTGGCTCCTGCAATCTGCCATCCAGAAGCGGGGAAGCTGAGTTTTGTTTGCCAAAGGAAAGGGCCATGGTTTTTTTTTGGGGGCCTGTGGCTGGGAGTGGCCGGCTGGCTCCTGAAAATCCACGATACGCAGGATGGTTCCCAGACCCAAGGTGGCACCTGTGCCAAGTCAGGCTCGTGTGATAGTACCAAGTGGCTCCTGCAATCTGCCATCCAGCAGAGAGGGAGCTGAGTTTGGTTTGCTAAGGGAAAGGGCCATGGTTTGTTTTTGGGGGCGTGTGGCTGGGAGTGGCCGGCTGGCTCCTGAAAATCCATGATACGCAGGATGGTTCCCAGACCCAAGGTGGCACCAGTGCCAAGTCAGGCTGGTGTGATAGTACCAAGTGGCTCCTGCAATCTGCCATCCAGAAGCGGGGCAGTTGAGTTTTGTTTGCCAGTGAAATGGGCTGAGGTTTGTGTTTGAGGTCCTATGGCTGGGAGTGGCCGGCTGGCTCCAGAAAATCAACCATAGGCATGATTGCTTCCAGACCCAAGGTGGTACCAGTGCCAAGTCGGGCTTGTTTGATAGTACCAAGTGCGTCCTGCAATTTGCCATCCAGAAGCGGGGCAGCTGAGTTTTGTTTGCCAGAGGAAATGGCTGTGGTTTGTGTTTGGGGGCCTGTGGCTGCGAGGGGCCGGCTGGCTCCTGAAAATCCATGATACGCAGCATGGTTCCAAGAGCCAAGGTGGCACCAGTTCCAAGTCGGGCTGGTGTGATAGTACCAAGTGACTCCTGCAATCTGCCATCCAGAAGCGGGGCAGGGGAGTTTTGTTTGCCAGTGAAATGGGCTTAGGTTTGTTTTTGGGGGCCTGTGGCCGAGAGTGGTCGGCTGGCTCCTGACAATCCACGATACGCAGGATGGTTCCCAGACCCAACGTGGCACCAGTGCCAAGTCAAACTGGTTTGATAGCACCAAGTGGCTGCTGCAATCTGCCATCCAGAAGCGGGGCAGCTGTGTTTTGTTTGCCAAGGGAAAGGGCCATGGTTTGTTTTTGGGGGCGTGTTGCTGGGAGTGGCCGGCAGGCTCCTGAAAATCCACATTACGCAGGATGGTTCTCAGACCCAAGGTGGCACCAGTGCCAAGTCGGGCTGGTGTCATACTACCAAGCGGCTCCTGCAATCTCCCATCCAGAAGCGGGGCAGGTGAGTTTTGTTTGCCAGGGAAACGGGCCATGGTTTATTTTTGATTGGGGTCTGTGGCCGAGAGGGGTCGGCTGGCTCCTGACAACCCACGATACGCAGGATGGTTCCCAGACCCAAGGTGGCACCAGTGCCAAGTCAAACTGGTTTGATAGTACCTAATGACTCCTGCAATCTGCCATCCAGAAGCGGGGAAGCTGAGTTTTGTTTGCCAAGGGAAAGGGCCATGGTTTGTTTTTGGGGGCCTGTGGCTGGGAGTGGCCGGCTGGCTCCTGAAAATCCACAATACGCAGGATGGTTCCCAGACCCAAGGTGGCACCTGTGCCAAGTCAGGCTCGTGTGATAGTACCAAGTGGCTCCTGCAATCTGCCATCCAGCAGAGAGGGAGCTGAGTTTGGTTTGCTAAGGGAAAGGGCCATGGTTTGTTTTTGGGGGCGTGTGGCTGGGAGTGGCCGGCTGGCTCCTGAAAATCCATGATACGCAGGATGGTTCCCAGACCCAAGGTGGCACCAGTGCCAAGTCAGGCTGGTGTGATAGTACCAAGTGGCTCCTGCAATCTGCCATCCAGAAGCGGGGCAGTTGAGTTTTGTTTGCCAGTGAAATGGGCTGAGGTTTGTGTTTGAGGTCCTATGGCTGGGAGTGGCCGGCTGGCTCCAGAAAATCAACCATAGGCATGATTGCTTCCAGACCCAAGGTGGTACCAGTGCCAAGTCGGGCTTGTTTGATAGTACCAAGTGCGTCCTGCAATTTGCCATCCAGAAGCGGGGCAGCTGAGTTTTGTTTGCCAGAGGAAATGGCTGTGGTTTGTGTTTGGGGGCCTGTGGCTGCGAGGGGCCGGCTGGCTCCTGAAAATCCATGATACGCAGCATGGTTCCAAGAGCCAAGGTGGCACCAGTTCCAAGTCGGGCTGGTGTGATAGTACCAAGTGACTCCTGCAATCTGCCATCCAGAAGCGGGGCAGGGGAGTTTTGTTTGCCAGTGAAATGGGCTTAGGTTTGTTTTTGGGGGCCTGTGGCCGAGAGTGGTCGGCTGGCTCCTGACAATCCACGATACGCAGGATGGTTCCCAGACCCAACGTGGCACCAGTGCCAAGTCAAACTGGTTTGATAGCACCAAGTGGCTGCTGCAATCTGCCATCCAGAAGCGGGGCAGCTGTGTTTTGTTTGCCAAGGGAAAGGGCCATGGTTTGTTTTTGGGGGCGTGTTGCTGGGAGTGGCCGGCAGGCTCCTGAAAATCCACATTACGCAGGATGGTTCTCAGACCCAAGGTGGCACCAGTGCCAAGTCGGGCTGGTGTCATACTACCAAGCGGCTCCTGCAATCTCCCATCCAGAAGCGGGGCAGGTGAGTTTTGTTTGCCAGGGAAACGGGCCATGGTTTATTTTTGATTGGGGTCTGTGGCCGAGAGGGGTCGGCTGGCTCCTGACAACCCACGATACGCAGGATGGTTCCCAGACCCAAGGTGGCACCAGTGCCAAGTCAAACTGGTTTGATAGTACCTAATGACTCCTGCAATCTGCCATCCAGAAGCGGGGAAGCTGAGTTTTGTTTGCCAAGGGAAAGGGCCATGGTTTGTTTTTGGGGGCCTGTGGCTGGGAGTGGCCGGCTGGCTCCTGAAAATCCACAATACGCAGGATGGTTCCCAGACCCAAGGTGGCACCAGTGCCAAGTCAGGCTGGTGTGATAGTACCAAGTGGCTCCTGCAATCTGCCATCCAGAAGCGGGGCAGGTGAATTTTGTTTTCCAAGGAAAAGGGCCATGGTTTGTTTTTGGGGGCCTGTGGCTGGGAGTGGCCGGCTGGCTCCTGCAAATCCACAATACGCAGGATGGTTCCCAGACCCAAGGTGGCACCACTGCCAAGTCAGGCTGGTGTGATAGTACCAAGTGGCTCCTGCAATCTGCGATCCAGCAGAGGGGAAGCTGAGTTTGGTTTCCCAAGGGAAAGGGCCATGGTTTGTTTTTGGGGGCCTGTGGCTGGGAGTGGCCGGCTGGCTCTTGAAAATCCATGATACGCAGCATGGTTCCCAGAGCCAAGGTGGCACCAGTGCCAAGTCGGGCTGGTGTGATAGTACCAAGTGGCTCCTGCAATCTGCCATCCAGAAGCGGGGCAGCTGAGTTTTGTTTGCCAGAGAAATGGGCCGTTGTTTTTGATTGGGCTCTGTGGCCGAGAGTGGTCGGCTGGCTCCTGACAATCCACGATACGCAGGATGGTTCCCAGACCCAAGGTGGCACCAGTGCCAAGTCGGGCTGGTGTGATAGTACGAAGTGGCTCCTGCAATCTGCCATCCAGAAGCGGGGCAGTTGAGTTTTGTTTGCCAGTGAAATGGACTGAGGTTTGTGTTTGAGGTCCTATGGCTGGGAGTGGCCGGCTGGCTCCAGAAAATCATCCATAGGCATGATTGCTTCCAGACCCAAGGTGGTACCAGTGCCAAGTCGGACTTGTTTGATAGTTCCAAGTGCGTCCTGCAATTTGCCATCCAGATGCGGTGCAGCTGAGTTTTGTTTGCCAGAGAAAAGGGCTGTGGTTTGTGTCTGGGGGCCTGTGGCTGGGAGTGGCCGGCTGGCTCCTGAAAATCCATGATACGCAGCATGGTTCCAAGAGCCAAGGTGGCACCAGTGCCAAGTCGGGCTGATTTGACAGTGTCAAGTGCCTTCTGCAATCTCCCATCCAGAAGCGGGGCAGCAAAGTTTTGTTTGCCAGGGAAACGGGCCGTTGTTTTTGATTGGTATCTGAGGCCGAGAGTGGTCGGCTGGCTCCTGAAAATCCACGATACGCAGGATGGTTCCCAGACCCAAGGTGGCACCAGTGCCAAGTCAGGCTGGTGTGATAGTACCAAGTGGCTCCTGCAATCTGCCATCCAGAAGTGGAGAAGCTGAATTTTGTTTGCCAAGGGAAAGGGCCATGGTTTGTTTTTGGGGGCCTGTGGCTGGGAGTGGCCGGCTGGCTCCTGAAAATCCACATTACGCAGGATGGTTCCCAGACCCAAGGTGGCACCAGTGCCAAGTCGGGCTGGTGTGATAGTACCAAGGGGCTCCTGCAATCTGCCATCCAGAAGCGGGGCAGCTGAGTTTTGTTTGCCAAGGAAAAGGGCCTTGGTTTGTTTTTGGGGGCCTATGGCTGGGAGTGGCCGGCTGACTCCTGAAAATCCACAATACGCTGGATGGTTCCCAGACCCAAGGTGGCACCAGTGCCAAGTCGGGCTGGTTTGATAGTACCAAGTGGCTCCTGCAATCTGCCATCCAGAAGCAGGGTAGCTGAGTTTTGTTTGCCAGAGAAATGGGCTGTGGTTTGTTTTTGGGGGCCTGTGGCTAGGAGTGGCCGGCTGGCTCCTGAAAATCCATGATACGCAGCATGGTTCCCAGAGCCAAGGTGGCACCAGTGCCAAGTCGGGCTGGTTTGACAGTGTCAAGTGCCTCCTGCAATCTCCCATCCAGAAGCGGGGCAGCTGAGTTTTGTTTGCCAGGGAAACGGGCCGTTGTTTTTGATTGGGGTCTGTGGCCGAGAGTGGTCGGCTGGCTCCTGACAATCCACGATACGCAGGATGGTTCCCAGACCCAAGGTGGCACCAGTGCCAAGTCAGGCTGGTGTGATAGTACCAAGTGGCTCCTGCAATCTGCCATCCAGAAGTGGAGAAGCTGAATTTTGTTTGCCAAGGGAAAGGGCCATGGTTTGTTTTTGGGGGCCTGTGGCTGGGAGTGGCCGGCTGGCTCCTGAAAATCCACATTACGCAGGATGGTTCCCAGACCCAAGGTGGCACCAGTGCCAAGTCGGGCTGGTGTGATAGTACCAAGGGGCTCCTGCAATCTGCCATCCAGAAGCGGGGCAGCTGAGTTTTGTTTGCCAAGGAAAAGGGCCTTGGTTTGTTTTTGGGGGCCTATGGCTGGGAGTGGCCGGCTGACTCCTGAAAATCCACAATACGCTGGATGGTTCCCAGACCCAAGGTGGCACCAGTGCCAAGTCGGGCTGGTTTGATAGTACCAAGTGGCTCCTGCAATCTGCCATCCAGAAGCAGGGTAGCTGAGTTTTGTTTGCCAGAGAAATGGGCTGTGGTTTGTTTTTGGGGGCCTGTGGCTAGGAGTGGCCGGCTGGCTCCTGAAAATCCATGATACGCAGCATGGTTCCCAGAGCCAAGGTGGCACCAGTGCCAAGTCGGGCTGGTTTGACAGTGTCAAGTGCCTCCTGCAATCTCCCATCCAGAAGCGGGGCAGGTGAGTTTTGTTTGCCAGGGAAACGGGCCGTTGTTTTTGATTGGGGTCTGAGGCCGAGAGTGGTCGGCTGGCTCCTGACAATCCACGATACGCAGGATGGTTCCCAGACCCAAGGTGGCATCAGTGCCAAGGCGGGCTGGTTTGATAGTATCAAGTGGCTCCTGCAATCTGCCATCCAGAAGCAGGGCAGGTGAATTTTGTTAGCTAAGGAAAAGGGCCATGGTTTATTTTTGGAGGCCTGTGGCAGGGAGTGGCCTGCTGGCTCCTTAGAATCCACATTACGCAGGATGGTTCCCAGACCCAAGGTGGCACCAGTGCCAAGTGGGGCTGGTTTGATAGTACCAAGTGGCTCCTGCAATCTGCCATCCAGAAGCGGGGAAGCTGAGCTTTGTTTGCCAGAGAAATGGGTCGAGGATTGTGTTTGAGGTCCTATGGCTGGGAGTGGCCGGCTGGCTCCTGACAATCCACGATACGCAGGATGGTTCCCAGACCCAAGGTGGCACCAGAGCCAAGTCGGGCTGGTTTGACAGTGTCAAGCGCCTCCTGCAATCTCCCATCAAGAAGCGGGGCCGCGGAGTTTTGTTTGCCAGGGAAACGGGCCGTTGTTTTTGATTGGGGTCAGTGCCCGAGAGTGGTCGGCTGGCTCCTGACAATCCACGATACGCAGGATGGTTCCCAGACCCAAGGTGGCACCAGTGCCAAGTCGGGCTGGTTTGATAGTACCAACTGGCTCCTGCAATCTGCCATCCAGAAGCGGGGCAGTTGAGTTTTGTTTGCCAGTGAAATGGGCCAAGGTTTGTGTTTGAGGTCCTATGGCTGGGAGTGGCCGGCTGGCTCCAGAAAATCAACCATAGGCATGATTGCTTCCAGACCCAAGGTGCAACCAGTGCCAAGTCGGGCTTGTTTGATAGTACCAAGTGCGTCCTGCAATTTGCCATCCAGAAGCGGGGCAGCTGAGTTTTGTTTGCCAGAGAAAAGGGCTGTGGTTTGTGTTTGGGGGCCTGTGGCTGGGAGTGGCCGGCTGGCTCCTGAAAATCCATGATTCGCAGCATGGTTCCAAGAGCCAAGGTGGCACCAGTGCCAAGTCGGGCTGGTTTGACAGTGTCAAGTGCCTTCTGCAATCTCCCATCCAGAAGCGGGGCAGCAAAGTTTTGTTTGCCAGGGAAACGGGCCGTTGTTTTTGATTGGTATCTGAGGCCGAGAGTGGTCGGCTGGCTCCTGACAATCCACGATACGCAGGATGGTTCCCAGACCCAAGGTGGCACCAGTGCCAAGTCGGGCTTGTTTGATAGTACCAAGTGCGTCCTGCAATTTGCCATCCAGAAGCGGGGCAGCTGAGTGTTGTTTGCCAGAGAAAAGGGCCATGGTTTGTGTTTGGGGGCCTATGGCTGAGAGTGGCCAGCTGGCCCATGAAAATCCACGATACGCAGGATGGTTCCCAGACCAAAGGTGGCACCAGTGCCAAGTCGGGCTGGTTTGATAGTACCAAGAGGCTCCTGCAATCTGCCATGCAGAAACGGGGCCGTTGAGTTTTGTTTACCAGAGAAAAGGGCCATGGTTTGTGTTTGGGGGCCTATGGCTGAGAGTGGCCAGCTGGCCCCTGAAAATCCCCGATACGCAGCATGGTTCCCAGAGCCAAGGTGGCACCAGTGCCAAGTCTGGCTGGTTTGATAGTACCAAGAGGCTCCTGCAATCTGCCATGCAGAAGCGGGGCAGCTGAGTTTTGTTTGCCAGAGAAAAGGGCTGTGGATTGTGTTTGGGGGCCTGTGGCTGGGAGTGGCCGGCTGGCTCCTGAAAATCCATGATATGCCGCATGGTTCTTAGAGGCAATGTGGCATCAGTGCCAAGTCGGGCTGGTTTGACAGTGTCAAGTGCCTCCTGCAATCTCCCATCAAGAAGCGGGGCAGCTGAGTTTTGTTTGCCAGGGAAATGGGCCGAGGTTTGTATTTGAGGTCCAATGGCTGGGAGTGGCCGGCTGGCTCCTGAAAATCCATGATACGCAGCATGGTTCCCAGACCCAAGGTGGCACCAGTGCCAAGTTGGGCTGATTTGACAGTGTCAAGTGCCTCCTGCAATCTCCCATCCAGAAACGGGGCAGCTGAGTTTTGTTTGCCAGGGAAACGGGCCGTTGTTTTTGATTGGGATCTGTGGCCGAGAGTGGTCGGCTGGCTCCTGACAATCCACGATACGCAGGATGGTTCCCAGACCCAAGGTGGCACCAGCGCCAAGTCGGGCTGGTTTGATAGTACCAAGTGGCTCCTGCAATCTGCCATCCAGAAGCGGGGCTGGTGAATTTTGTTTGCCAAGGAAAAGGGCCATGGTTTGTTTTTGGGGGCCTGTGGCTGGGAGTGGCCGGCTGGCTCCTGAAAATCCATGATACGCAGCATGGTTCCCAGAGCCAATGTGGCATCAGTGCCAAGTAGGGCTGGGTCGTCAGTGTCAAGTGCCTCCTGCAATCTCCCATCATGAAGCGGGGCAGCTGAGTTTTGTTTGCCAGGGAAACGGGCCGTTGTTTTTGATTGGGGTCTGTGGCTGGGAGTGGCCGGCTGGCTCCTGAAAATCCGCAATACGCAGGATGGTTCCCAGACCCAAGGTGGCACCAGTGCCAAGTCGCGCTGGTGTGATAGTACCAAGTGGCTCCTGCAATCGGCCATCCAGAAGCGGGGCAGGTGAATATTGTTTGCCAAGGAAAAGGGCCATGGTTTGTTTAATGGGGCCTGTGGCTGGGAGTGGCCGGCTGGCTCCTGAAAATCCACAATACGCAGGATGGTTCCCAGAGCCAAGGTGGCACCAGTGCCAAGTCGGGCTGGTTTGACAGTACCAAGCGGCTCCTGCAATCTGCCATCCAGAAGCGGGGCAGCTGAGTTTTGTTTGCCAGAGAAATGGGCCGAGGTTTGTGTTTGAGGTCCTATGGCTGGGAGTGGCCGGCTGGCTCCTTTAAATCCATGATACGCAGGATGGTTCCCAGACCCAAGGTGGCACCAGTGCCAAGTCGGGCTGGTTTGACAGTGTCAAGTGCCTCCTGCAATCTCCCATCCAGAAGCGGGGCAGCTGAGCTTTGTTTGCCAGGGAAACGGGCCGTTGTTTTCGATTGGGGTCTGTGGCCGAGAGTGGTCGGCTGGCTCCTGACAATCCACGATACGCAGGATGGTTCCCAGACCCAAGGTGGCACCAGTGCCAAGTCGGGCTGGTTTGATAGTACCAAGTGGTTCCTGCAATCTGCCATCCAGAAGCGGGGCAGCTGAGTTTTGTTTACCAGAGAAAAGGGCCATGGTTTGTTTTTCGGGGCCTGTGGCTGGGAATGGCCGGCTGTCGCCAGAAAATCCAAAATACGCAGGATGGTTTCCAGACCCAAGGTGGCACCAGTGCCAAGTTGGGCTGGTTTGACAATGTCAAGTGTCTCCTGCAATCTGCCATCCAGAAGCGGGGCAGCTTAGTTTTGTTTGTCAAGGGAAAGGGCCATGGTTTGTTTTTGGGGGCCTGTGGCTGGGAGTGGCCGGCTGGCTCCTGAAAATCCACGATACGCAGTATGGTTCCCAGACCCAAGGTGGCACCGGTGCAAAGTCGGGCTGGTTTGATAGTACCAAGTGGCTCCTGCAATCTGCCATCCAGAAGCGGGGCAGCTGAGTTTTGTTTGCCAGAGAAAAGGGCTGTGGTTTGTGTTTGGGGGCCTGTGGCTGGGACTGGCCGGCTGGCTCCTTAAAATCCATGATATGCAGCATGGTTCCCAGACCCAAGGATGCACCAGTGCAAAGTTGGGCTGGTTTGACAGTGTCAAGTGCCTCCTGCAATCTCCCATCCAGAAGCGGGGCAGCTGAGTTTTGTTTGCCAGGGAAACGGTCCGTTGTTTTTTTTTGGGGTCTGAGGCCGAGAGTGGTCGGCTGGCTCCTGAAAATCCACGATACGCAGGATGGTTCCCAGACCCAAGGTGGCACCAGTGCCAAGTCGGGCTGGTTTGATAGTACCAAGTGGCTCCTGCAATCTGCCATCCAGAAGCGGGGCAGTTGAATTTTGTTTGCCAGTGAAATGGGCCGAGGTTTGTGTTTGAGGTCCTATGGCTGGGAGTGGCCGGCTGGCTCCAGAAAATCAACCTTAGGCATGATTGCTTCCAGACCCAAGGTGGCACCAGTGCCAAGTCGGGCTTGTTTTATAGTACCAAGTGCGTCCTGCAATTTGCCATCCAGTAGAGGGGCAGTTGAGTTTTGTTTGCCAGAGAAAAGGGCCATGGTTTGTGTTTGGGGGCCTATGGCTGGGAGTGGCCAGCTGGCCCCTGAAAATCCACGATAAGCAGAATGGTTCCCAGACAAAAGGTGGCACCAGTGCCAAGTCGGGCTGGTTTGACAGTGTCAAGTGCCTCCTGCAATCTCCCATCCACAAGCGGGGCAGCTGAGTTTTGTTTGCCAGGGAAACCGGCCGTTGTTTTTGATTGGGGTCTGTGGCCGAGAGTGGTCGGCTGGCTCCTGACAATCCACATTACGCAGGATGGTTCCCAGACCCAAGGTGGCACCAGTGCCAAGTCGGGCTGGTTTGACAGTGTCAAGTTCCTCCTGCAATCTCCCATCCAGAAGCGGGGCAGCTGAGTTTTGTTTACACCAGAAAAGGGCCATCGTTTGTTTTTCAGGGCCTGTGGCTGGGAGTGGCCGGCTGGCTCCAGAAAATCCACAATACGCAGGATGGTTTCCAGACCCAAGGAGGCACCAGTGCCAAGTTGGTCTGGTTTGACAGTGTCAAGTGCCTCCTGCAATCACCCATCCAGAAGCGGGGCAGCTTAGTTTTGTTTGCCAAAGAAAAGGGCCATGGTTTGTTTTTGGGGGCCTGTGGCTGGGAGTGGCCTGCTGGCTCCTGAAAATCCACAATACGCAGGATGGTTCCCAGACCCAAGGTGGCACCAGTGCAAAGTTGGGCTGGTTTGACAGTTTCAAGTGCCTCCTGCAATCTCCCATCTAGAAGCGGGGCAGCTGAGTTTTTTTTGCCAGGGAAACGGGCCGTTGTTTTTGATTGGGGTCTGAGGCCGAGTGTGGTCGGCCAGCTCCTGACAATCCACGATACGCAGGATGGTTCCCAGACCCAAGGTGGCAGCAGTGCCAAGTCGGGCTGGTTTGATAGTACCAAGTGGCTCCTGCAATCTGCCATCCAGAAGCGGGGCAGTTGAGTTTTGTTTGCCAGTGAAATGGGCCGAGGTTTGTGTTTGAGGTCCTATGGCTGGGAGTGGCCGGCTGGCTCCAGAAAATCCAACATAGGCATGATTGCTTCCAGACCCAAGGTGGCACCAGTGCCAAGTCGGGCTGGTTTGACAGTGTCAAGTGCCTCCTGCAATCTCCCATCCAGAAGCGGGGCAGCTGAGTTTTGTTGGCCAGGGAAACTGGTCGTTGTTTTTGATTGGGATCTGAGGCCGAGAGTGGTCGGCTGGCTCCTGACAATCCACGATACGCAGGATGATTCCCAGACCCAAGGTGGCACCAGTGCCAAGTCAGGCTGGTTTGACAGTGTCAAGTGCCTCCTGCAATCTCCCATCAAGAAGCGGGGAAGCTGAGTTTTGTTTGCCAGGGAAACGGGCCATGGTTTATTTTTGATTGGGGTCTGTGGCCGAGACTGGTCGGCTGGCTCCTGACAATCCACGATACGCAGGATGGTTCCCAGACCCAAGGTGGCACCAGTGCCAAGTCGGGCTGGTTTGATAGTACCAAGTGGCTCCTGCAATCTGCCATCCAGAAGCGGGGCAGTTGAGTTTTGTTTGACAGAGAAAAGGGCAGTGGGTTTTTTTTGGGGGCCTGTGGCTGGGAGTGGCCGGCTGGCTCCTGAAAATCCATGATACGCAGCATGGTTCCCAGAGCCAAGGTGGCACCAGTGCCAAGTCGGGCTGGTTTGACAGTGTCAAGTGCCACCTGCAGTCTCCCATCCAGAAGCGGGGCAGCTGAGTTTTGTTGGCCAGGGAAACGGGTCGTTGTGTTTGATTGGGATCTGAGGCCGAGAGAGGTCGGCTGGCTCCTGACAATCCACGATACGCAGGATGGTTCCCAGACCCAAGGTGGCACCAGTGCCAAGAAGGGCTGGTTTGATAGTATTAAGTGGCTCCTGATATCGGCCATCCAGAAGCAGGGCAGGTGAATTTTGTTTGCCAAGGAAAAGGGCCATGGTTTGTTTTTGGGGGCCTGTGGCAGGGAGTGGCCGGCTGGCCCCTTAGAATCCACATTACGCAGGATGGTTCCCAGACCCAAGGTGGCACCAGTGCCAAGTCAAACTGGTTTGATAGTACCAAGTGGCTCCTGCAATCTGCCATCCAGAAGCGGGGCAGGTGAATTTTGTTTTCCAGAGAAATGGGCCGCGGTTTGTGTTTGAGGTCCTATGGCTGGGAGTGGCCGGCTGGCGCCTGAAAATCCTTGATACGCAGCATGGTTCCCAGACCCAAGGTGGCACCAGTGCCAAGTCGGGCTGGTTTGACAGTGTCAAGTGCCTCCTGCAATCTCCCATCCAGAAGCGGGGGAGCTGAGTTTTGTTTGCCAGGGAAACCGGCCGTTGTTTTTGATTGGGGTCTGTGGCCGAGAGTGGTCGGCTGGCTCCTGGCAATCCACGATACGCAGGATGGTTCCCAGACCCAAGGTGGCACCAGTGCCAAGTTGGGCTGGTTTGACAGTGTCAAGTTCCCCCTGCAATCTCCCATCCAGAAGCGGGGCAGCTTAGTTTTGTTTGCCAAGGGAAAGGGCCATGGTTTGTTTTTGGGGGCCTGTGGCTGGGAGTGGCCGGCTGGCTCCTGACAATCCACAATACGCAGGATGGTTCCCAGACCCAAGGTGGCACCAGTGCAAAGTTGGGCTGGTTTGACAGTGTCAAGTGCCTCCTGCAATCTCCCATCCAGAAGCGGGGCAGCTGAGTTTTGTTTGCCAGGGAAACGGGCCGTTGTTTTTGATTCGGGTCTGAGGCCAAGTGTGGTCGGCTAGCTCCTGACAATCCACGATACGCAGGATGGTTCCCAGACCCCAGGTGGCACCAGAGCCAAGTCGGGCTGGTTTGATAGTACCAAGTGGCTCCTGCAATCTGCCATCCAGAAGCGGGGCAGTTGAGTTTTGTTTGCCAGTGAAATGGGCCGAGGATTGTTTTTGAGGTCCTATGGCTGGGAGTGGCCGGCTGGCTCCAGAAAATCAACCATAGGCATGATTGCTTCCAGACCCAAGGTGGCACCAGTGCCAAGTCGGGCTTGTTTGATAGTACCAAGTGCGTCCTGCAATTTGCCATCCAGTAGAGGGGCAGTTGAGTTTTGTTTGCCAGAGAAAAGGGCCATGGTTTGTGTTTGGGGGCCTATGGCTGAGAGAGGCCAGCTGGCCCCTGAAAATCCACGATACGCAGGATGGCTCCCAGACCCAAGGTGGCACCAGTGCCAAGTCGGGCTGGTTTGATAGTACCAAGAGGCTCCTGCAATCTGCCATTCAGAAGCGGGGCAGCTGAGTTTTGTTTGCCAGAGAAAAGGGCTGTGGTTTGTGTTTGGGGGCCTGTGGCTGGGAGTGGCCGGATGGCTCCTGAAAATCCATGATACGCAGCATGGTTCCCAGATCCAAGGTGGCACCAGTGTCAAGTCGGGCTGGTTTGACAGTGTCATGTGCCTCCTGCAATCTCCCATCCAGAAGCGGGGCAGCTGAGTTTTGTTGGCCAGGGAAACTGGTCGTTGTTTTTGATTGGGATCTGAGGCCGAGAGTGGTCGGCTGGCTCCTGACAATCCACGATACGCAGGATGGTTCCCAGACCCAAGGTGGCACCAGTGCCAAGTCGGGCTGGTTTGATAGTATCAAGTGGCTCCTGATATCGGCCATCCAGAAGTGGGGCAGGTGAATTTTGTTTGCCAAGGAAAAGGGCCATGGTTTTTTTTTGGGGGCCAGTGGCAGGGAGTGGCCGGCTGGCTCCTTAGAATCCACATTACGCAGGATGGTTCCCAGACCCAAGGTGGCACCAGTGCCAAGTCGGGCTGGTTTGATAGTACCAAGTGGCTCCTGCAATCTGCCATCCAGAAGCGGGGCAGCTGAGTTTTGTTTTCCAGAGAAATGGGCCGCGGTTTGTGTTTGAGGTCCTATGTCTGGGAGTGGCCGGCTGGCTCCTGAAAATCCATGATACGCAGCAGGGTTCCCAGACCCAAGGCGGCACCAGTGCCAAGTCGGGCTTGTTTGATAGTACCAATTGGCTCCTGCAATCGGCCATCCAGAAGCGGGGCAGGTGAATTTTGTTTGCCAAGGAAAAGGGCCATGTTTTGTTTTTCGGGGCCTGTCGCTTGGAGTGGCCGGCTGGCTCCTGAAAATCCACGATACGCAGGATGGTTCCCAGACCCAAGGTGGCACCAGTACCAAGTAAGGCTGGTTTGATAGTACTAAGTAGCTCCTGCAATCTGCCATCCAGATGCGGGGCTGCTGAGTTTTGTTTGCCAGGGAAACGGGCCGAGGTTTGTGTCTGGGGGCCTATGGCTGGGAGTGACCATCTGGCTCCTGAAAAGCTACGATAGGCAGGATGGTTACCAGACCCATGGTGGCACCAGTGCCAAGTCAGGCTGGTTTGAAAGCACCAAGTGGCTCCTGCAATCTGCCATCAAAAAGTTGGCCGGTGAGTTCTGTTTTCCAGGGAAAAGCGCCGTTGTTTGTGTTTGGGGGCCTGTGGCAGGGAGTGGCCGGCTGGCTCCTTAGAATCCACGATACGCAGGATGGTTCCCAGACCCAAGGTGGCACCAGTGCCAAGTCGGGCGAGTTTGGTGATACAAAATGGCTCCTGCAATCTGCCATCCAGAAGCGGGGCACGTGAATTTTGTTTGCCAGAAAAAAGGGCCATGGTTTGTGTTTGGGGGCCTGTGGCTGGGAGTGGCTGGCTGGCTCCTGACAATCCACATTACGCAGGATGGTTCCCAGAGCCAAGGTGGCACCAGTGCCCAGTCGGGCTGGTTTGATAGTACCAAGTGGCTCCTGCAATCTGCCATCCAGAAGTGGGGAAGCTGAGTTTTGTTTGCCAGAGAAAAGGGCTGTGGTTTGTGTTTGGGGGCCTGTGGCTGGGAGTGTCCGGCTGGCTCCTGAAAATCCATGATACGCAGCATGGTTCCCAGACCCAAGGTGGCACCAGTGCCAAGTCGGACTGGTTTGACAGTGTCAAGTGCCTCCTGCAATCTGCCATCCAGAAGCGAGGCAGCTAAGTTTTGTTTGCCAGGGAAACGGGCCGTTGTTTTTGATTGGGGTCTGTGGCCGAGAGTGAACGGCTGGCTCGTGACGATCCATGATACGCAGGATGGTTGCTATGCCCAAGGTGGCAACAGAGACAAGTCGGGATGGTTTGATAGTACCAAGTGGCTCATGCAATCTGCCATCCAGAAGCGGGGCAAGTGAATTTTGTTTGCCAAGGAAAAGGGCCATGGTTCGTTTTTGGGGCCTGTGGCTGGGAGTGGCCGGCTGGCTCCTGAAAATCCACAATACGCAGGATGGTTCCCAGACCCAAGGTGGCACTAGTTCCAAGTCGAGCTGGTGTGATAGTACCAAGGGGCTCCTGCAGTCTACCATCCAGAAGCGGGGAAGCTGAGTTTTGTTTGCCAAGGAAAGGGGCCATGGATTGTTTTTGGGGGCCTGTGGCTGGGAGTGGCCGGCTGGCTCCTGAAAATCCATGATACGCAGCATGGTTCCCAGACCCAAGGTGGCACCAGTTCCAAGTCATGCTGGTGTGATAGTACCAAGTGTCTCCTGCAATCTGCCATCCAGAAGCGGGGCAGTTGAGTTTTGTTTGCCAGGGAAAAGCGCCGTTGTTTGTGTTTGGGGGCCTGTGGCAAGGAGTGGCCGGCTGGCTCCAGAAAATCCAACATAGGCATGATTGCTTCCAGACGCAAGGTGGCACCAGTGCCAAGTCGGGCTTGTTTGATAGTACCAAGTGCGTCCTGCAATTTGCCATCAAATAGTGGGGCAGTTGAGTTTTGTTTGCCAGAGAAAAGGGCCATGGTTTGTGTTTGGGGGCCTATGGCTGAGAGTGGCCAGCTGGCCCCTGAAAATCCACGATACGCAGGATGGTTCCCAGACCCAAGGTGGCACCAGTGCCAAGTCGGGCTGGTTTGATAGTACTAAGTAGCTCCTGCAATCTGCCATCCAGAAGCGGGGCAGCTGAGTTTCGTTTGCCAGAGAAAAGGGCTGTGGTTTGTGTTTGGGGGCCTGTGGCTGGGAGTGGCCGGATGGCTTCTTAAAATCCATGATACGCAGCATGGTTCCCAGACCCAAGGTGGCACCAGTGCCAAGTCGGGCTGGTTTGACAGTGTCAAGTGCCTCCTGCAATCTCCCATCCAGAAGCGGGGCAGCTGAGTTTTGTTGGCCAGGGAAACTGGTCGTTGTTTTTGATTGGGATCTGAGGCCGAGAGTGGTCGGCTGGCTCCTGACAATCCACGATACGCAGGATGATTCCCAGACCCAAGGTGGCACCAGTGCCAAGTGAGGCTGGTTTGACAGTGTCAAGTGCCTCCTGCAATCTCCCATCCAGAAGCGGGGCAGCTGAGTTTTGTTTGCCAGGGAAACGGGCCATGGTTTATTTTTGATTGGGGTCTGTGGCCGAGACTGGTCGGCTGGCTCCTGACAATCCACGATACGCAGGATGGTTCCCAGACCCAAGGTGGCACCAGTGCCAAGTCGGGCTGGTTTGATAGTACCAAGTGGCTCCTGCAATCTGCCATCCAGAAGCGGGGCAGTTGAGTTTTGTTTGCCAGAGAAAAGGGCAGTGGTTTTTGTTTGGGGGCCTGTGGCTGGGAGTGGCCGGCTGGCTCCTGACAATCCACGATACGCAGGATGGTTCCCAGACCCAAGGTGGCACCAGTGCCAAGTCGGGCTGGTTTGACAGTGTCAAGGGCCTCCTGCAATCTCCCATCCAGAAGCGGGGCAGCTGAGTTTTGTTTGCCAGGGAAACCGGCCGTTGTTTTTGATTGGGGTCTGTGGCCGAGAGTGGTCGGCTAGCTCCTGACAATCAACGATACGCAGGATGGTTCCCAGACCCAAGGTGGCATCAGTGCCAAGTCGGGCTGGTTTGACAGTGTCAAGTTCCCCCTGCAATCTCCCATCCAGAAGCGGGGCAGCTTAGTTTTGTTTGCCAAGGGAAAGGGCCATGGTTTCTTTTTGGGGGCCTGTGGCAGGGAGTGGCCGGCTGGCCCCTTAGAATCCACATTACGCAGGATGGTTCCCAGACCCAAGGTGGCACCAGTGCCAAGTCAAACAGGTTTGATAGTACCAAGTGGCTCCTGCAATCTGCCATCCAGAAGCGGGGCAGCTGAGTTTTGTTTTCCAGAGAAATGGGCTGCGGTTTGTGTTTGAGGTCCTATGGCTGGGAGTGGCCGGCTGGCTCCTGAAAATCCGTGATACGCAGCATGGTTCCCAGACCCAAGGTGGCACCAGTGCCAAGTCGGGCTGGTTTGAGAGTGTCAAGTGCCTCCTGCAATCTCCCATCCAGAAGCGGGGCAGCTGAGTTTTGTTTGCCAGGGAAACCGGCCGTTGTTTTTGATTGGGGTCTGTGGCCGAGAGTGGTCGGCTGGCTCCTGACAATCAACGATACGCAGGATGGTTCCCAGACCCAAGGTGGCACCAGTGCCGAGTCGGGCTGGTTTGATAGTACCAAGTGGGTCCTGCAATCTGCCATCCAGAAGCGGGGCAGGTGAATTTTGTTTACCAGAGAAAAGGGCCATGGTTTGTTTTTCGGGGCCTGTGGCTGGTAGTGGCCGGCTGGCTCCAGAAAATCCACAATACGCAGGATGGTTCCCAGACCCAAGGTGGCACCAGTGCAAAGTTGGGCTGGTTTGACAGTGTCAAGTGCCTCCTGCAATCTCCCATCCAGAAGCGGGGCAGCTGAGTTTTGTTTGCCAGGGAAACCGGCCGTTGTTTTTGATTGGGGTCTGTGGCCGAGAGTGGTCGGCTAGCTCCTGACAATCAACGATACGCAGGATGGTTCCCAGACCCAAGGTGGCACCAGTGCCAAGTCGGGCTGGTTTGACAGGGTCAAGTTCCCCCTGCAATCTCCCATCCAGAAGCGGGGCAGCTTAGTTTTGTTTGCCAAGGGAAAGGGCCATGGTTTGTTTTTGGGGGCCTGTGGCTGGGAGTGGCCGGCTGGCTCCTGACAATCCACAATACGCAGGATGGTTCCCAGACCCAAGGTGGCACCAGTGCAAAGTTGGGCTGGTTTGACAGTGTCAAGTGCCTCCTGCATTCTCCCATCCAGAAGCGGGGCAGCTGAGTTTTGTTTGCCAGGGAAACGGGCCATTGTTTTTGATTCGGGTCTGAGGCCAAGTGTGGTCGGCTAGCTCCTGACAATCCACGATACGCAGGATGGTTCCCAGACCCCAGGTGGCACCAGTGCCAAGTCGGGCTGGTTTGATAGTACCAAGTGGCTCCTGCAATCTGCCATCCAGAAGCGGGGCAGTTGAGTTTTGTTTGCCAGTGAAATGGGCCTGAGGTTTGTGTTTGAGGTCCTATGGCTGGGAGTGGCCGGCTGGCTCCAGAAAATCAACCATAGGCATGATTGCTTCCAGACCCAAGGTGGCACCAGTGCCAAGTCGGGCTTGTTTGATAGTACCAAGTGCGTCCTGCAATTTGCCATCCAGTAGAGGGGCAGTTGAGTTTTGTTTGCCAGAGAAAAGGGCCATGGTTTGTGTTTGGGGGCCTATGGCTGAGAGTGGCCAGCTGGCCCCTGAAAATCCACGATACGCAGGATGGCTCCCAGACCCAAGGTGGCACCAGTGCCAAGTCGGGCTGGTTTGATAGTACCAAGAGGCTCCTGCAATCTGCCATTCAGAAGCGGGGCAGCTGAGTTTTGTTTGCCAGAGAAAAGGGCTGTGGTTTGTGTTTGGGGGCCTGTGGCTGGGAGTGGCCGGATGGCTCCTGAAAATCCATGATACGCAGCATGGTTCCCAGATCCAAGGTGGCACCAGTGCCAAGTCGGGCTGGTTTGACAGTGTCAAGTGCCTCCTGCAATCTCCCATCCAGAAGCGGGGCAGCTGAGTTTTGTTGGCCAGGGAAACTGGTCGTTGTTTTTGATTGGGATCTGAGGCCGAGAGTGGTCGGCTGGCTCCTGACAATCCACGATACGCAGGATGGTTCCCAGACCCAAGGTGGCACCAGTGCCAAGTCGGGCTGGTTTGATAGTATCAAGTGGCTCCTGATATTGGCCATCCAGAAGTGGGGCAGGTGAATTTTGTTTGCCAAGGAAAAGGGCCATGGTTTGTTTTTGGGGGCCAGTGGCAGGGAGTGGCCGGCTGGCTCCTTAGAATCCACATTACGCAGGATGGTTCCCAGATCCAAGGTGGCACCAGTGCCAAGTCGGGCTGGTTTGATAGTACCAAGTGGCTCCTGCAATCTGCCATCCAGAAGCGGGGCAGCTGAGTTTTGTTTTCCAGAGAAATGGGCCGCGGTTTGTGTTTGAGGTCCTATGTCTGGGAGTGGCCGGCTGGCTCCTGAAAATCCATGATACGCAGCAGGGTTCCCAGACCCAAGGTGGCACCAGTGCCAAGTCGGGCTGGTTTGACAGTGTCAAGTGCCTTCTGCAATCTCTCATCCAGAAGCGGGGCAGCGGAGTTTTTTTGGCCAGGGAAACTGGTCGTTATTTTTGATTGGGGTCTGAGGCCGAGAGTGGTCGGCTGGCTCCTGACAATCCACAATACGCAGGATGGTTCCCAGACCCAAGGCGGCACCAGTGCCAAGTCGGGCTTGTTTGATAGTACCAATTGGCTCCTGCAATCGGCCATCCAGAAGCGGGGCAGGTGAATTTTGTTTTCCAAGGAAAAGGGCCATGTTTTGTTTTTGGGGGCCTGTCGCTTGGAGTGGCCGGCTGGCTCCTGAAAATCCACGATACGCAGGATGGTTCCCAGACCCAAGGTGGCACCAGTGCAAAGTTGGGCTGGTTTGATAGTACTAAGTAGCTCCTGCAATCTGCCATCCAGATGCGGGGCTGCTGAGTTTTGTTTGCCAGGGAAACGGGCCGAGGTTTGTGTCTGGGGGCCTATGGCTGGGAGTGACCGGCTTGCTCCTGAAAAGCTACGATAGGCAGGATGGTTACCAGACCCATGGTGGCACCAGTGCCAAGTCAGGCTGGTTTGAAAGCACCAAGTGGCTCCTGCAATCTGCCATCAAAAAGTTGGCCGGTGAGTTCTGTTTTCCAGGGAAAAGCGCCGTTGTTTGTGTTTGGGGGCCTGTGGCAGGGAGTGGCCGGCTGGCTCCTTAGAATCCACGATACGCAGGATGGTTCCCAGACCCAAGGTGGCACCAGTGCCAAGTCGGGCGAGTTTGGTGATACAAAATGGCTCCTCCAATCTGCCATCCAGAAGCGGGGCACGTGAATTTTGTTTGCCAGAAAAAAGGGCCATGGTTTGTGTTTGGGGGCCTGTGGCTGGGAGTGGCTGGCTGGCTCCTGACAATCCACAATACGCAGGATGGTTCCCAGAGCCAAGGTGGCACCAGTGCCAAGTCGGACTGGTTTGACAGTGTCAAGTGCCTCCTGCAATCTGCCATCCAGAAGCGAGGCAGCTAAATTTTGTTTGCCAGGGAAACGGGCCGTTGTTTTTGATTGGGGTCTGTGGCCGAGAGTGGTTGGCTGGCTCGTGACGATCCATGATACGCAGGATGGTTGCTATGCCCAGGGTGGCAACAGAGACAAGTCGGGATGGTTTGATAGTACCAAGTGGCTCATGCAATCTGCCATCCAGAAGCGGGGCAAGTGAATTTTGTTTGCCAAGGAAAAGGGCCATGGTTCGTTTTTGGGGCCTGTGGCTGGGAGTGGCCGGCTGGCTCCTGAAAATCCACAATACGCAGGATGGTTCCCAGACCCAAGGTGGCACCAGTTCCAAGTCGAGCTGGTGTGATAGTACCAAGGGGCTCCTGCAGTCTGCCATCCAGAAGCGGAGAAGCTGAGTTTTGTTTGCCAAGGGAAGGGGCCATGGATTGTTTTTGGGGGCCTGTGGCTGGGAGTGGCCGGCTGGCTCCTGAAAATCCATGATACGCAGCATGGTTCCCAGACCCAAGGTGGCACCAGTGCCAAGTCGGGCTGGTTTGACAGTGTCAAGTGCCTCCTGCAATCTCCCATCCAGAAGCGGGGCAGCTGAGTTTTGTTTGCCAGGGAAACGGGCCATTGTTTTTGATTCGGGTCTGAGGCCAAGTGTGGTCGGCTAGCTCCTGACAATCCACGATACGCAGGATGGTTCCCAGACCCCAGGTGGCACCAGTGCCAAGTCGGGCTGGTTTGATAGTACCAAGTGGCTCCTGCAATCTGCCATCCAGAAGCGGGGCAGTTGAGTTTTGTTTGCCAGTGAAATGGGCCTGAGGTTTGTGTTTGAGGTCCTATGGCTGGGAGTGGCCGGCTGGCTCCAGAAAATCAACCATAGGCATGATTGCTTCCAGACCCAAGGTGGCACCAGTGCCAAGTCGGGCTGGTTTGATAGTATCAAGTGGCTCCTGATATCGGCCATCCAGAAGTGGGGCAGGTGAATTTTGTTTGCCAAGGAAAAGGGCCATGGTTTGTTTTTGGGGGCCAGTGGCAGGGAGTGGCCGGCTGGCTCCTTAGAATCCACATTACGCAGGATGGTTCCCAGACCCAAGGTGGCACCAGTGCCAAGTCGGGCTGGTTTGATAGTACCAAGTGGCTCCTGCAATCTGCCATCCAGAAGCGGGGCAGCTGAGTTTTGTTTTCCAGAGAAATGGGCCATGGTTTGTGTTTGGGGGCCTACGGCTGAGAGTGGCCAGCTGGCCCCTGAAAATCCACGATACGCAGGATGGTTCCCAGACCCAAGGTGGAACAAGTGCCAAGTCGGGCTGGTTTGATTGTACCAAGTGGCTCCTGCAATCTGCCATCCAGAAGCGGGGCAGCTTAGTTTTGTTTGCCAGAGAAAAGACCGGTGGTTTGTGTTTGGGGTTCTGTGGCTGGGAGTGGCCGGCTGGCTCCTGAAAATCCATTATACGCAGCATGGTTCCCAGAGCCAATGTGGCATCAGTGCAAAGTCGGGCTGGTTTGAAAGTGTCAAGTGCCTCCTGCAATCTCCCATCAAGAAGCGGGGAAGCTGAGTTTTGTTTGTCAGGGAAACGGGCCGTTGTTTTTGATTGGGGTCTGTGGCCGAGAGTGGTCGGCTGGCCCCTGACAATCCACGATACGCAGTATGGTTCCCAGACCCAAGGTGGCACCAGTGCCAAGTCGGGCTGGTTTGATAGTACCAAGAGGCTCCTGCAATCTGCCATCCAGAAGCGGGGCAGATGAATTTTGTTTGCCAAGGAAAAGGGCCATGGTTTGTTTTGGGGGCCTGTGGCAGGGAGTGGCCAGCTGGTTCCTTAGAATCCACATTACGCAGGATGGTTCCCAGACCCAAGGTGGCACCAGTGCCAAGTCGGGCTGGTTTGATAGTACCAAGAGGCTCCTGCAATCTGCATTCCAGAAGCGGGGAAGCTGAGTTTTGTTTGCCTGAGAAAAGTGCTGTGGTTTGTGTTTGGGGGCCTGTGGCATGGAGTGGCCGGCTGGCTCCTGAAAATCCATGATACGCAGGATGGTTCCCAGACCCAAGGTTGCACCAGTGCCAAGTCAGGCTGGTTTGATAGTACCGAGTGTCTCCTGCAATCGGCCATCCAGAAGCAGGGCAGGTGACTATTGTTTGCCAAGGCAAAGGGACATGGTTTGTTTTTGGGGGCCTGTGGCTGGGAGTGGCCGGCTGGCTCCTGAAAATCCACAATACGCAGGATGGTTCCCAGAGCCAAGGTGGCACCAGTGCCAAGTCGGGCTGGTTTGATAGTACCAAGTGGCTCCTGCAATCTGCCATCCAGAAGCGGGGCAGCTGAGTTTTGTTTGCCAGGAAAACGGGCCGTTGTTTTTGATTGGGGTCTGTGGCCGAGAGTGGTCGGCTGGCTCGTGACGATCCATGATACGCAGGATGGTTGCTATGCCCAAGGTGGCAACAGAGACAAGTCGGGATGGTTTGATAGTACCAAGTGGCTCATGCAATCTGCCATCCAGAAGCGGGGCAAGTGAATTTTGTTTGCCAAGAAAAAGGGCCATGGTTCGTTTTTGGGGCCTGTGGCTTGGAGTGGCCGGCTGGCTCCTGAAAATCCACAATACGCAGGATGGTTCCCAGACCCAAGGTGGCACCAGTGCCAAGTCGAGCTGGTGTGATAGTACCAAGTGGCTCCTGCAGTCTGCCATCCAGAAGCGGGGAAGCTGAGTTTTGTTGGCCAAGGGAAAGGGCCATGGATTGTTTTTGGGGGCCTGTGGCTGGGAGTGGTCGGCTGGCTCCTGAAAATCCATGATACGCAGCATGGTTCCCTGAGCCAAGGTGGCACCAGTGCCAAGTCGGGCTGGTTTGACAGTGTCAAGTGCCTCCTGCAATCTCCCATCCAGAAGCGGGGCAGCTAAATTTTGTTTGCCAGGGAAACGGGCCGTTGTTTTTGATTGGGGTCTGTGGCCGAGAGTGGTGGGCTGGCTCCTGACAATCCACGATACGCAGGATGGTTCCCAGACCTAAGGTGGCACCAGTGCCAAGTCGGGCTGGTTTGATAGTACCAAGTGGCTCCTGCAATCTGCCACCCAGAAGCGGGGCAGTTGAGTTTTGTTTGCCAGTGAAATGGGCCGAGGTTTGTGTTTGGGGTCTTATGGCTGGGAGTGGCCGGCTGGCTCCTGAAAATCCACGATACGCCGGATGTTTCCCAGACCCAAGGTGGCACCAGTGCCAAGTCGGGCTGGTTTGATAGTACCAAGTGGCTCCTGCAATCTGCCATCCAGAAGCGGGGCAGCTGAGTTTTGTTTGCCAGAGAAAAGGGCTGTGGTTTGTGTTCGGGGGCCTGTGGCTGGGAATGGCCGGCTGGCTCCTGAAAATCCATGATACGCAGCATGGTTCCCAGAGCCAAGGTGGCACCAGTGCCAAGTCGGGCTGGTTTGACAGTGTCAAGTGCGTCCTGCAATCTCCCATCCAGAAGCGGGGCAGCTGAGTTTTTTTTGCCAAGGAAACGGGCCGTTGTTTTTGATTGGGGTCTGTGGCCGAGAGTGGTCGGCTGGCTCCTGACAATCCACATTACGCAGGATGGTTCCCAGACCCAAGGTGGCACCAGTGCCAAGTCAGGCTCGTGTGATAGTACCAAGTGGCTCCTGCAATCTGCCATCCAGAAGCGGGGCAGGTGAATATTGTTTGCCAAGGAAAAGGGCCATGGTTTGTTTTTGGGGGCCTGTGGCTGGGAGTGGCTGGCTGGCTCCTGAAAATCCACATTACGCAGGATGGTTCCCAGACCCAAGGTGGCACCAGTGCCAAGTCGGGCTGGTGTGATTGTACCAAGTGGCTCCTGCAATCTGCCATCCAGAAGCGGGGCAGGTGAATACTGTTTGCCAAGGAAAAGGGCCATGGTTTGTTTTTGGGGGCCTGTGGCTGGGAGTGGCCGGCTGGCTCCTGAAAATCCACATTACGCAGGATGGTTCCCAGACCCAAGGTGGCACCAGTGCCAAGTCGGGCTGGTGTGATAGTACCAAGTGGCTCCTGCAATCTGCCATCCAGAAGCGGGGCAGGTGAATATTGTTTGCCAAGGAAAAGAGCCATGGTTTGTTTTATGGGGCCTGTGGCTGGGAGTGGCCGGCTGGCTCCTGAAAATTCACGATACGCAGGATGGTTCCCAGACCCAAGGTGGCACCAGTGCCAAGTCGGGCTGGTTTGATAGTACCAAGTGGCTCCTGCAATCTGCCATCCAGAAGCGGGGAAGCTGAGTTTTGTTTGCCAGAGAAATGGGCTGTGGTTTGTGTTTGAGGTCCTATGGCTGGGAATGGCCGGCTGGCTCCTGAAAATCCATGATACGCAGCATGGTTCCCTGACCCAAGGTGGCACCAGTGCCAAGTTGGGCTGGTTTGACAGTGTCAAGTGCCTCGTGCAATCTCCCATCCAGAAGCGGGGCAGCTGAGTTTTGTTTGCCAGGGAAACGGGCCGTTGTTTTTGATTGGGATCTGAGGCCGAGAGTGGTCGGCTGGCTCCTGACAATCCACGATACGCAGGATGGTTGCTATGCCCAAGGTGGCACCAAGTGCCAAGTCGGGCTGGTTTGATAGTACCAAGTGGCTCCTGCAATCTGCCATCCAGAAGCGGGGCAGGTGAATTGTGTTTTCCAAGGGAAAGGGCCATGGATTGTTTTTGGGGGACTGTGGCAGGGAGTGGCCGGCTGGCTCCTTAGAAACCACATTACGCAGGATGGTTCCCAGACCCAAGGTGGCACCAGTGCCAAGTCGGGCTGGTTTGACAGTACCAAGTTGCTCCTGCAATCTGCCATCCAGAAGCGGGGCAGCTGAGTTTTGTTTGCCAGAGAAATGGGCCGAGGTTTGTGTTTGAGGTCCTATGGCTGGGAGTGTCCGGCTGGCTCCTGAAAATCCATGATACGCAGGATGGTTCCCAGACCCAAGGTGGCACCAGTGCCAAGTCGGGCTGGTTTGACAGTGTCAAGTGCCTCCTGCAATCTCCCATCCAGAAGCGGGGCAGCTGAGCTTTGTTTGCCAGGGAAACCGGCCGTTGTTTTTGATTGGGGTCTGTGGCCGAGAGTGGTCGGCTGGCTCCTGACAATCCACGATACGCAGCATGGTTCCCAGACCCAAGGTGGCACCAGTGCCAAGTCGGGCTGGTTTGATAGTACCAAGTGGCTCCTGCAATCTGCCATCCAGAAGCGGGGCAGCTGAGTTTTGTTTTCCAGAGAAATGGGCCGCGGTTTGTGTTTGAGGTCCTATGTCTGGGAGTGGCCGGCTGGCTCCTGAAAATCCACAATACGCAGGATGGTTCCCAGACCCAAGGTGGCACCAGTTCCAAGTCGAGCTGGTGTGATAGTACCAAGGGGCTCCTGCAGTCTACCATCCAGAAGCGGGGAAGCTGAGTTTTGTTTGCCAAGGGAAGGGGCCATGGATTGTTTTTGGGGGCCTGTGGCTGGGAGTGGCTGGCTGGCTCCTGAAAATCCACAATACGCAGGATGGTTCCCAGACCCAAAATGGCACCAGTACTAAGTAAGGCTGGTTTGATAGTACTAAGTAGCTCCTGCAATCTGCCATCCAGAAGCGGGGCAGCTGAGTTTTGTTTGCCAGGGAAACGGGCCGAGGTTTGTGTCTGGGGGCCTATGGCTGGGAGTGACCGGCTGGCTCCTGAAAAGCTACGATAGGCAGGATGGTTACCAGACCCATGGTGGTACCAGTGCCAAGTCGGGCTTGTTTGATAGCACCAAGTGCGTCCTGCAATTTGCCATCCAGAAGAGGGGCAGTTGAGTTTTGTTTGCCAGAGAAAAGGGCCATGGTTTGTGTTTGGGGGCCTATGGCTGGGAGTGGCCAGCTGGCCCCTGAAAATCCACGATATGCAGGATGGTTCCCAGACCCAAGGTGGCACCAGTGCCAAGTAGGGCTGGTTTGATAGTACCAAGAGGCTCCTGCAATCTGCCATGCAGAAGCGGGGCAGCTGAGGTTTGTTTGCCAGAGAAAAGGGCCATGGTTTGTGTTTGGGGGCCTACGGCTGAGAGTGGCCAGCTGGCCCCTGAAAATCCACGATACGCAGGATGGTTCCCAGACCCAAGGTGGAACAAGTGCCAAGTCGGGCTGGTTTGATTGTACCAAGTGGCTCCTGCAATCTGCCATCCAGAAGCGGGGCAGCTGAGTTTTGTTTGCCAGAGAAAAGACCGGTGGTTTCTGTTTGGGGGTCTGTGGCTGGGAGTGGCCGGCTGGCTCCTGAAAATCCATTATACGCAGCATGGTTCCCAGAGCCAATGTGGCATCAGTGCCAAGTCGGGCTGGTTTGAAAGTGTCAAGTGCCTCCTGCAATCTCCCATCAAGAAGCGGGGAAGCTGAGTTTTGTTTGCCAGGGAAACGGGCCGTTGTTTTTGATTGGGGTCTGTGGCCGAGAGTGGTCGGCTGGCCCCTGACAATCCACGATACGCAGGATGGTTCCCAGACCCAAGGTGGCACCAGTGCCAAGTCAGGTTGGTTTGATAGTACCAAGAGGCTCCTGCAATCTGCCATCCAGATGCGGGGCAGATGAATTTTGTTTGCCAAGGAAAAGGGCCATGGTTTGTTTTGGGGGCCTGTGGCAGGGAGTGGCCGGCTGGTTCCTTAGAATCCACATTACGCAGGATGGTTCCCAGACCCAAGGTGGCACCAGTGCCAAGTCGGGCTGGTTTGATAGTACCAAGTGGCTCCTGCAATCTGCCATCCAGAAGCGGGGAAGCTGAGTTTTGTTTGCCTGAGAAAAGGGCTGTGGTTTGTGTTTGGGGGCCTGTGGCTGGGAGTGGCCGGCTGGCTCCTGAAAATCCATTATACGCAGGATGGTTCCCAGACCCAAGGTTGCACCAGTGCCAAGTCGGGCTGGTTTGATAGTACCGAGTGTCTCCTGCAATCGGCCATCCAGAAGCGGGGCAGGTGACTATTGTTTGCCAAGGAAAAGGGGCATGGTTTGTTTTTGGGGGCCTGTGGCTGGGAGTGGCCGGCTGGCTCCTGAAAATCCACAATACACAGGATGGTTCCCAGACCCAAGGTGGCACCAGTGCCAAGTCGGGCTGGTTTGATAGTACCAAGAGGCTCCTGCAATCTGCCATCCAGAAGCGGGGCAGCTGAGTTTTGTTTGCCAGAGAAAAGGGCTGTGGTTTGTGTTTGGGGGCCTGTGGCTGGGAGTGGCCGGCTGGCTCCTGAAAATCCATGATATGCCGCATGGTTCTTAGAGGCAATGTGGCATCAGTGCCAAGTCGGGCTGATTTGACAGTGTCAAGTGCCTCCTGCAATCTCCCATCCAGAAACGGGGCAGCTGAGTTTTGTTTGTCAGGGAAACGGGCCGTTGTTTTTGATTGGGATCTGTGGCCGAGAGTGGTCGGCTGGCCCCTGACAATCCACGATACGCAGGATGGTTCCCAGACCCAAGGTGGCACCAGTGCCAAGTCGGGCTGGTTTGATAGTACCAAGTGGCTCCTGCAATCTGCCATCCAGAAGCGGGGCAGGTGAATATTTTTTGCCAAGGAAAAGGGCCATGGTTTTTTTTTGGGGGCCTGTGGCTGGGAGTGGCCGGCTGGCTCCTGAAAATCCACAATAGGCAGGATGGTTCCCAGACCCAAGGTGGCACCAGTGCCAAGTCGCGCTGGTGTGATAGTACCAAGTGGCTCCTGCAATCTGCCATCCAGAAGCGGGGAAGCTGAGTTTTGTTTGCCAGAGAAAAAGGCTGTGGTTTGTGTTTGGGGGCCTGTGGCTGGGAGTGGCCGGCTGGCTCCTGAAAATCCATGATACGCAGCATGGTTCCCAGAGCCAATGTGGCATCAGTGCCAAGTCGGGCTGGTTCGTCAGTGTCAAGTGCCTCCTGCAATCTCCCATCATGAAGCGGGGCAGCTGAGTTTTGTTTGCCAGGGAAACGGGCCGTTGTTTTTGATTGGGGTCTGTGGCCGAGAGTGGTCGGCTGGATCCTGACAATCCACGATACGCAGGATGGTTCCCAGACCCAAGGTGGCACCAGTGCCAAGTCGGGCTGGTTTGATAGTACCAAGTGGCTCCTGCAATCTGCCATCCAGAAGCGGGGCAGGTGAATTTTGTTTGCCAAGGAAAAGGGCCATGGTTTGTTTTTGGGGGCCTGTGGCAGGGAGTGGCCGGCTGGCTCCTTAGAATCCACATTACGCAGGATGGTTCCCAGACCCAAGGTGGCACCAGTGCCAAGTCGGGCTGGTTTGATAGTACCAAGTGGCTCCTGCAATCGGCCATCCAGAAGCGGGGCAGGTGAATATTGTTTGCCAAGGAAAAGGGCCATGGTTTGTTTTATGGGGCCTGTGGCTGGGAGTGGCCGGCTGGCTCCTGAAAATCCACAATACGCAGGATGGTTCCCAGAGCCAAGGTGGCACCAGTGCCAAGTCGGGCTGGTTTGATAGTACCAAGTGGCTCCTGCAATCTGCCACCCAGAAGCGGGGCAGTTGAGTTTTGTTTGCCAGTGAAATGGGCCGAGGTTTGTGTTTGAGGTCTTATGGCTGGGAGTGGCCGGCTGGCTCCTGAAAATCCACGATACGCCGGATGGTTCCAAGACCCAAGGTGGCACCAGTGCCAAGTCGGGCTGGTTTGATAGTACCAAGTGGCTCCTGCATTCTGCCATCCAGAAGCGGGGCAGCTGAGTTTTGTTTGCCAGAGAAAAGGGCTGTGGTTTGTGTTCGGAGGCCTGTGGCTGGGAATGTCCGGCTGGCTCCTGAAAATCCATGATACGCAGCATGGTTCCCAGACCCAAGGTGGCACCAGTGCCAAGTCGGGCTGGTTTGACAGTGTCAAGTGCGTCCTGCAATCTCCCATCCAGAAGCGGGGCAGCTGAGTTTTTTTTGCCAAGGAAACGGGCCGTTGTTTTTGATTGGGGTCTGTGGCCGAGAGTGGTCGGCTGGCTCCTGACAATCCACATTACGCAGGATGGTTCCCAGACCCAAGGTGGCACCAGTGCCAAGTCAGGCTCGTGTGATAGTACCAAGTGGCTCCTGCAATCTGCCATCCAGAAGCGGGGCAGGTGAATATTGTTTGCCAAGGAAAAGGGCCATGGTTTGTTTTTGGGGGCCTGTGGCTGGGAGTGGCTGGCTGGCTCCTGAAAATCCACATTACGCAGGATGGTTCCCAGACCCAAGGTGGCACCAGTGCCAAGTCGGGCTGGTGTGATTGTACCAAGTGGCTCCTGCAATCTGCCATCCAGAAGCGGGGCAGGTGAATACTGTTTGCCAAGGAAAAGAGCCATGGTTTGTTTTATGGGGCCTGTGGCTGGGAGTGGCCGTCTGGCTCCTGAAAATTCACGATACGCAGGATGGTTCCCAGACCCAAGGTGGCACCAGTGCCAAGTCGAGCTGGTTTGATAGTACCAAGTGGCTCCTGCAATCTGCCATCCAGAAGCGGGGCAGCTGAGTTTTGTTTGCCAGAGAAATGGGCTGTGGTTTGTGTTTGAGGTCCTATGGCTGGGAATGGCCGGCTGGCTCCTGAAAATCCATGATACGCAGCATGGTTCCCAGACCCAAGGTGGCACCAGTGCCAAGTCGGGCTGGTTTGACAGTGTCAAGTGCCTCGTGCAATCTCCCATCCAGAAGCGGGGCAGCTGAGTTTTGTTTGCCAGGGAAACGGGCCGTTGTTGTTGATTGGGATCTGAGGCCGAGAGTGGTCGGCTGGCTCCTGACAATCCACGATACGCAGGATGGTTGCTATGCCCAAGGTGGCACCAAGTGCCAAGTCGGGCTGGTTTGATAGTACCAAGTGGCTCCTGCAATCTGCCATCCAGAAGCGGGGCAGGTGAATTGTGTTTGCCAAGGAAAAAGTCCATGGTTTTTTTATGGGGGCCTGAGGCTGGGAGTGGCCGGATGGCTCCTTAAAATCCACAATACGCAGGATGATTCCCAGACCCAAGGTGGAACCAGTACAAAGTCAGGCTGGTTTGATAGTACCAAGTGGCTCCTGCAATCTGCCATCCAGAAGCAGGGCAGCTGAGTTTTGTTTGCCATGGGAAAGGGCCATGGATTGTTTTTGGGGGACTGTGGCAGGGAGTGGCCGGCTGGCTCCTTAGAAACCACATTACGCAGGATGGTTCCCAGACCCAAGGTGGCACCAGTGCCAAGTCGGGCTGGTTTGACAGTACCAAGTTGCTCCTGCAATCTGCCATCCAGAAGCGGGGCAGCTGAGTTTTGTTTGCCAGAGAAATGGGCCGAGGTTTGTGTTTGAGGTCCTATGGCTGGGAGTGTCCGGCTGGCTCCTGAAAATCCATGATACCAGGATGGTTCCCAGACCCAAGGTGGCACCAGTGCCAAGTCGGGCTGGTTTGACAGTGTCAAGTGCCTCCTGCAATCTCCCATCCAGAAGCGGGGCAGCTGAGCTTTGTTTGCCAGGGAAACCGGCCGTTGTTTTTGATTGGGGTCTGTGGCCGAGAGTGGTCGGCTGGCTCCTGACAATCCACGATACGCAGGATGGTTCTCAGACCCAAGGTGGCACCAGTGTCAAGTCGGGCTGGTTTGATAGTACCAAGTGGTTCCTGCAATCTGCCATCCAGAAGCGGGGAAGCTGAGTTTTGTTTACCAGAGAAAAGGGCCATGGTTTGTTTTTCGGGGCCTGTGGCTGGGAGTGGCCGGCTGTCTCCAGAAAATCCACAATACGCAGGATGGTTTCCAGACCCTAGGTGGCACCAGTGCCAAGTTGGGCTGGTTTTACAGTGTCAAGTGTCTCCTGCAATCTGCCATCCAGAAGCGGGGCAGCTGAGTTTTGTTTGCCAAGGGAAAGGGCCATGGTTTGTTTTTGGGGGCCTGTGGCTGGGAGTGGCCGGCTGGCTCCTGAAAATCCACAATACGCAGGATGGTTCCCAGACCCAAGGTGGCACCGGTGGCAAGTCGGGCTGGTTTGATAGTACCAAGAGGCTCCTGCAATCTGCCATCCAGAAGCGGGGCAGCTGAGTTTTGTTTGCCAGAGAAAAGGGCTGTGGATTGTGTTTGGGGGCCTGTGGCTGGGAGTGGCCGGCTGGCTCCTGAAAATCCATGATACGCAGCATGGTTCCCAGACCCAAGGTGGCACCAGTGCCAAGTCGGGCTGGTTTGACAGTGTCAAGTGCCTCCTGCAATCTCCCATCCAGAAGCGGGGCAGCTGAGTTTTGTTTGCCAGGGAAACGGGCCGTTGTTTTTGATTGGGGTCTGAGGCCGAGAGTGGCTGGCTGTCTCCAGAAAATCCACGATACGCAGGATGGTTCCCAGACCCAAGGTGGCACCAGTGCCAAGTTGGGCTGGTTTGATAGTACCAAGTGACTCCTGCAATCTGCCATCCAGAAGCGGGGCAGGTGAATATTTTTTGCCAAGGAAAAGGGCCATGGTTTGTTTTTGGGGGCCTGTGGCTGGGAGTGGCCGGCTGGCTCCTGAAAATCCACAATACGCAGGATGGTTCCCAGACCCAAGGTGGCACCGGTGCCAAGTCGGGCTGGTTTGATAGTACCAAGAGGCTCCTGCAATCTGCCGTCCAGAAGCGGGGCAGCTGAGTTTTGTTTGCCAGAGAAAAGGGCTGTGGATTGTGTTTGGGGGCCTGTGGCTGGGAGTGGCCGGATGGCTCCTGAAAATCCATGATACGCAGCATGGTTCCCAGACCCAAGGTGGCACCAGTGCAAAGTTGGGCTGGTTTGACAGTGTCAAGTGCCTCCTGCAATCTCCCATCCAGAAGCGGGGCAGCTGAGTTTTGTTTGCCAGGGAAACGGGACGTTGTTTTTGATTGGGGTCTGAGGCCGAGAGTGGCCGGCTGTCTCCAGAAAATCCACGATACGCAGGATGGTTCCCAGACCCAAGGTGGCACCAGTGCCAAGTTGGGCTGGTTTGATAGTACCAAGTGGCTCCTGCAATCTGCCATCCAGAAGCAGGGCAGGTGAATATTTTTTGCCAAGGAAAAGGGCCATGGATTGTTTTTGGGGGCCTGTGGCTGGGAGTGGCCGGCTGGCTCCTGAAAATCCACAATACGCAGGATGGTTCCCAGACCCAAGGTGGCACCAGTGCCAAGTCGCGCTGGTGTGATAGTACAAAGTGGCTCCTGCAATCTGCCATCCAGAAGCGGGGAAGCTGAGTTTTGTTTGCCAGAGAAAAAGGCTGTGGTTTGTTTTTGGGGGCCTGTGGCTGGGAGTGGCCGGCTGGCTCCTGAAAATCCATGATACGCAGCATGGTTCCCAGAGCCAATGTGGCATCAGTGCCAAGTCGGGCTGGTTCGTCAGTGTCAAGTGCCTCCTTCAATCTCCCATCATGAAGCGGGGCAGCTGAGTTTTGTTTGCCAGGGAAACGGGCCGTTCTTTTTGATTGGGGTCTGAGGCCGAGAGTGGCCGGCTGTCTCCAGAAAATCCACGACACGCAGGATGGTTCCCAGACCCAAGGTGGCACCAGTGCCAAGTCGGGCTGGTTTGATAGTACCAAGTGGCTCCTGCAATCTGCCATCCAGAAGCGGGGCAGGTGAATTTTGTTTGCCAAGGAAAAGGGCCATGGTTTGTTTTTGGGGGCCTGTGGCAGGGAGTGGCCGGCTGGCTCCTTAGAATCCACATTACGCAGGATGGTTCCCAGACCCAAGGTGGCACCAGTGCCAAGTCGGGCTGGTTTGATAGTACCAAGTGGCTCCTGCAATCGGCCATCCAGAAGCGGGTCAGGTGAATATTGTTTGCCAAGGAAAAGGGCCATGGTTTGTTTTATGGGGCCTGTGGCTGGGAGTGGCCGGCTGGCTCCTGAAAATCCACAATACGCAGGATGGTTCCCAGACCCAAGGTGGCACCAGTGCCAAGTCGGGCTGGTTTGATAGTACCAAGTGGCTCCTGCAATCTGCCATCCAGAAGCGGGGCATCTGAGTTTTGTTTGCCAGGAAAACGGGCCGTTGTTTTTGATTGGGCTCTGTGGCCGAGAGTGGTCGGCTGGCTCGTGACGATCCATGATACGCAGGATGGTTGCTATGCCCAAGGTGGCAACAGAGACAAGTCGGGCTGGTTTGATAGTACCAAGTGGCTCATGCAATCTGCCATCCAAAAGCGGGGCAAGTGAATTTTGTTTTCCAAGGAAAAGGGCCATGGTTCGTTTTTGGGGCCAGTGGCTGGGAGTGGCCGGCTGGCTCCTGAAAATCCACAATACGCAGGATGGTTCCCAGACCCAAGGTGGCACCAGTGCCAAGTCGGGCTGGTTTGATAGTACCAAGTGGCTCCTGCAATCGGCCATCCAGAAGCGGGGCAGGTGAATATTGTTTGCCAAGGAAAAGAGCCATGGTTTGTTTTATGGGGCCTGTGGCTAGGAGTGGCCGGCTGGCTCCTGAAAATTCACGATACGCAGCATGGTTCCCAGACCCAAGGTGGCACCAGTGCCAAGTCGGGCTGGTTTGATAGTACCAAGAGGCTCCTGCAATCTGCCATCCAGAAGCGGGGCAGCTGAGTTTTGTTTGCCAGAGAAAAGGGCTGTGGATTGTGTTTGGGGGCCTGTTCCTGGGAGTGGCCGGCTGGCTCCTGAAAATCCATGATATGCCGCATGGTTCTTAGAGGCAATGTGGCATCAGAGCCAAGTCGGGCTGATTTGACAGTGTCAAGTGCCTCCTGCAATCTCCCATCCAGAAACGGGGCAGCTGAGTTTTGTTTGCCAGGGAAACGGGCCGTTGTTTTTGATTGGGATCTGTGGCCGAGAGTGGTCGGCTGGCTCCTGACAATCCACGATACGCAGGATGGTTCCCAGACCCAAGGTGGCACCAGTGCCAAGTTGGGCTGATTTGATAGTACCAAGTGGCTCCTGCAATCTGCCATCCAGAAGCGGGGCAGCTGAGTTTTGTTTGCCAGGAAAACGGGCCGTTGTTTTTGATTGGGGTCTGTGGCCGAGAGTGGTCGGATGGCTCGTGACGATCCATGATACGCAGGATGGTTGCTATGCCCAAGGTGGCAACAGAGACAAGTCAGGCTGGTTTGATAGTACCAAGTGGCTCATGCAATCTGCCATCCAGAAGCGGGGCAAGTGAATTTTGTTTTCCAAGGAAAAGGGCCATGGTTCGTTTTTGGGGCCTGTGGCTGGGAGTGGCCGGCTGGCTCCTGAAAATCCACAATACGCAGGATGGTTCCCAGACCCAAGGTGGCACCAGTGCCAAGTCGAGCTGGTGTGATAGTACCAAGGGGCTCCTGCAGTCTGCCATCCAGAAGCGGGGAAGCTGGGTTTTGTTTGCCAAGGGAAAGGGCCATGGATTGTTTTTGGGGGCCTGTGGCTGGGAGTGGCCGGCTGGCTCCTGAAAATCCATGATACGCAGCATGGTTCCCTGAGCCAAGGTGGCACCAGTGCCAAGTCGGGCTGGTTTGACAGTGTCAAGTGCCTCCTGCAATCTCCCATCCAGAAGCGGGGAAGCTGAGTTTTGTTTGCCAGGGAAACGGGCCGTTGTTTTTGATTGGGGTCTGTGGCCGAGAGTGGTGGGCTGGCTCCTGACGATCCACGATACGCAGGATGGTTCCCAGACCTAAGGTGGCACCAATGCCAAGTCGGGCTGGTTTGATAGTACCAAGTGGCTCCTGCAATCTGCCATCCAGAAGCGGGGCAGGTGAATATTGTTTGCCAAGGAAAAGGGCCATGGTTTGTTTTTGGGGGCCTGTGGCTGGGAGTGGCTGGCTGGCTCCTGAAAATCCACATTACGCAGGATGGTTCCCAGACCCAAGGTGGCACCAGTGCCAAGTCGGGCTGGTGTGATAGTACCAAGTGGCTCCTGCAATCTGCCATCCAGAAGCGGGGCAGGTGAATACTGTTTGCCAAGCAAAAGGGCCATGGTTTGTTTTTGGGGGCCTGTGGCTTGGAGTGGCCGGCTGGCTCCTGAAAATCCACATTACGCAGGATGGTTCCCAGACCCAAGGTGGCACCAGTGCCAAGTCGGGCTGGTGTGATAGTACCAAGTGGCTCCTGCAATCTGCCATCCAGAAGCGGGGCAGGTGAATATTGTTTCCCAAGGAAAAAGGCCATGGTTTGTTTTATGGGGCCTGTGGCTGGGAGTGGCCGGCTGGCTCCTGAAAATTCACGATACGCAGGATGGTTCCCTGACCCAAGGTGGCACCAGTGCCAAGTTGGGCTGGTTTGACAGTGTCAAGTGCCTCGTGCAATCTCCCATCCAGAAGCGGGGCAGCTGAGTTTTGTTTGCCAGGGAAACGGGCCGTTGTTTTTGATTGGGATCTGAGGCCGAGAGTGGTCGGCTGGCTCCTGACAATCCACGATACGCAGGATGGTTGCTATGCCCAAGGTGGCACCAAGTGCCAAGTCGGGCTGGTTTGATAGTACCAAGTGGCTCCTGCAATCTGCCATCCAGAAGCGGGGCAGGTGAATTGTGTTTGCCAAGGAAAAAGTCCATGGTTTGTTTATGGGGGCCTGAGGCTGGGAGTGGCCGGATGGCTCCTTAAAATCCAAAATACGCAGGATGATTCCCAGACCCAAGGTGGCACCAGTGCAAAGTCAGGCTGGTTTGATAGTACCAAGTTGCTCCTGCAATCTGCCATCCAGAAGCAGGGCAGCTGAGTTTTGTTTGCCATGGGAAAGGGCCATGGATTGTTTTTGGGGGACTGTGGCAGGGAGTGGCCGGCTGGCTCCTTAGAAACCACATTACGCAGGATGGTTCCCAGACCCAAGGTGGCACCAGTGCCAAGTCGGGCTGGTTTGACAGTACCAAGTGGCTCCTGCAATCTGCCATCCAGAAGCGGGGCAGCTGAGTTTTGTTTGCCAGAGAAATGGGCCGAGGTTTGTGTTTGAGGTCCTATGGCTGGGAGTGTCCGGATGGCTCCTGAAAATCCACGATACGCAGGATGGTTCCCAGACCCAAGGTGGCACCAGTGCCAAGTCGGGCTGGTTTGATAGTACCAAGTGGTTCCTGCAATCTGCCATCCAGAAGCGGGGCAGCTGAGTTTTGTTTGCCAGTGAAATGGGCCGAGGTTTGTGTTTGAGGTCCTATGGCTGGGAGTGTCCGGCTGGCTCCAGAAAATCAACCATAGGCATGATTGCTTCCAGACCCAAGGTGGCACCAGTGCCAAGTCGGGCTTGTTTGATAGTACCAAGTGCGTCCTGCAATTTGCCATCCAGTAGAGGGGCAGTTGAGTTTTGTTTGCCAGAGAAAAGGGCCATGGTTTGTGTTTGGGGGCCTATGGCTGGGAGTGGCCAGCTGGCCCCTGAAAATCCACAATACGCAGAATGGTTCCCAGACCCAAGGTGGCACCAGTGCCAAGTCGGGCTGATTTGATAGTACCAAGTGGCTCCTGCAATCTGCCATCCAGAAGCGGGGCAGCTGAGATTTGTTTGCCAGAGAAATGGGCCGAGGTTTGTGTTTGAGGTCCTATGGCTGGGAGTGTCCGGCTGGCTCCTGAAAATCCATGATACGCAGCATGGTTCCCAGACCCAAGGTGGCACCAGTGCCAAGTCGGGCTGGTTTGACAGTGTCAAGTGCGTCCTGCAATCTCCCATCCAGAAGCGGGGCAGCTGAGCTTTGTTTGCCAGGGAAACCGGCCGTTGTTTTTGATTGGGGTCTGTGGCCGAGAGTGGTCGGCTGGCTCCTGACAATCCACGATACGCAGGATGGTTCCCAGACCCAAGGTGGCACCAGTGCCAAGTCGGGCTGGTTTGATAGTACCAAGTGGGTCCTGCAATCTGCCATCCAGAAGCGGGGCAGCTGAGTTTTGTTTACCAGAGAAAAGGGCCATCGTTTGTTTTTCAGGGCCTGTGGCTGGGAGCGGCCGGCTGGCTCCAGAAAATCCACAATACGCAGGATGGTTTCCAGACCCAAGGAGGCACCAGTGCCAAGTTGGTCTGGTTTGACAGTGTCAAGTGCCTCCTGCAATCACCCATCCAGAAGCGGGGCAGCTTAGTTTTGTTTGCCAAAGGAAAGGGCCATGGTTTGTTTTTGGGGGCCTGTGGCTGGGAGTGGCCGGCTGGCTCCTGAAAATCCATGATACGCAGCATTGTTCCCTGACCCAAGGTGGCACCAGTGCCAAGTTGGGCTGGTTTGACAGTGTCAAGTGCCTCGTGCAATCTCCCATCCAGAAGCGGGGCAGCTGAGTTTTTTTTGCCAAGGAAACGGGCCGTTGTTTTTGATTGGGGTCTGTGGCCGAGAGTGGTCGGCTGGCTCCTGACAATCCACATTACGCAGGATGGTTCCCAGACCCAAGGTGGCACCAGTGCCAAGTCGGGCTGGTGTGATAGTACCAAGTGGCTCCTGCAATCTGCCATCCAGAAGCGGGGCAGGTGAATATTGTTTGCCAAGGAAAAGGGCCATGGTTTGTTTTATGGGGCCTGTGGCTGGGAGTGGCTGGCTGGCTCCTGAAAATCCACATTACGCAGGATGGTTCCCAGACCCAAGGTGGCACCAGTGCCAAGTCGGGCTGGTGTGATAGTACCAAGTGGCTCCTGCAATCTGCCATCCAGAAGCGGGGCAGGTGAATACTGTTTGCCAAGGAAAAGGGCCATGGTTTGTTTTTGGGGGCCTGTGGCTGGCAGTGGCCGGCTGGCTCCTGAAAATCCACATTACGCAGGATGGTTCCCAGAGCCAAGGTGGCACCAAGTGCCAAGTCGGGCTTGTTTGATAGTACCAAGTGCGTCCTGCAATCTGCCATCCAGAAGCGGGGCAGGTGAGTTGTGTTTGCCAAGGAAAAATCCATGGTTTGTTTATGGGGGCCTGAGGCTGGGAGTGGCCAGATGGCTCCTTAAAATCCACAATACGCAGGATGATTCCCAGACCCAAGGTGGCACCAGTGCAAAGTCAGGCTGGTTTGATAGTACCAAGTTGCTCCTGCAATCTGCCATCCAGAAGCAGGGCAGCTGAGTTTTGTTTGCCATGGGAAAGGGCCATGGATTGTTTTTGGGGGACTGTGGCAGGGAGTGGCCGGCTGGCTCCTTAGAAACCACATTACGCAGGATGGTTCCCAGACCCAAGGTGGCACCAGTGCCAAGTCGGGCTGGTTTGACAGTACCAAGTGGCTCCTGCAATCTGCCATCCAGAAGCGGGGCAGCTGAGTTTTGTTTGCCAGAGAAATGGGCCGAGGTTTGTGTTTGAGGTCCTATGGCTGGGAGTGTCCGGATGGCTCCTGAAAATCCATGATACGCAGGATGGTTCCCAGACCCAAGGTGGCACCAGTGCCAAGTCGGGCTGGTTTGACAGTGTCAAGTGCCTCCTGCAATCTCCCATCCAGAAGCGGGGCAGCTGAGCTTTGTTTGCCAGGGAAACCGGCCGTTGTTTTGGATTGGGGTCTGTGGCCGAGAGTGGTCGGCTGGCTCCTGACAATCCACGATACGCAGGATGGTTCCCAGACCCAAGGTGGCACCAGTGCCAAGTCGGGCTGGTTTGATAGTACCAAGTGGTTCCTGCAATCTGCCATCCAGAAGCGGGGCAGCTGAGTTTTGTTTGCCAGTGAAATGGGCCGAGGTTTGTGTTTGAGGTCCTATGGCTGGGAGTGTCCGGCTGGCTCCAGAAAATCAACCATAGGCATGATTGCTTCCAGACCCAAGGTGGCACCAGTGCCAAGTCGGGCTTGTTTGATAGTACCAAGTGCGTCCTGCAATTTGCCATCCAGTAGAGGGGCAGTTGAGTTTTGTTTGCCAGAGAAAAGGGCCATGGTTTGTGTTTGGGGGCCTATGGCTGGGAGTGGCCAGCTGGCCCCTGAAAATCCACGATACGCAGAATGGTTCCCAGACCCAAGGTGGCACCAGTGCCAAGTCGGGCTGATTTGATAGTACCAAGTGGCTCCTGCAATCTGCCATCCAGAAGCGGGGCAGCTGAGATTTGTTTGCCAGAGAAATGGGCCGAGGTTTGTGTTTGAGGTCCTATGGCTGGGAGTGTCCGGCTGGCTCCTGAAAATCCATGATACGCAGCATGGTTCCCAGACCCAAGGTGGCACCAGTGCCAAGTCGGGCTGGTTTGACAGTGTCAAGTGCCTCCTGCAATCTCCCATCCAGAAGCGGGGCAGCTGAGCTTTGTTTGCCAGGGAAACCGGCCGTTGTTTTTGATTGGGGTCTGTGGCCGAGAGTGGTCGGCTGGCTCCTGACAATCCACGATACGCAGGATGGTTCCCAGACCCAAGGTGGCACCAGTGCCAAGTCGGGCTGGTTTGATAGTACCAAGTGGGTCCTGCAATCTGCCATCCAGAAGCGGGGCAGCTGAGTTTTGTTTACCAGAGAAAAGGGCCATCGTTTGTTTTTCAGGGCCTGTGGCTGGGAGCGGCCGGCTGGCTCCAGAAAATCCACAATACGCAGGATGGTTTCCAGACCCAAGGAGGCACCAGTGCCAAGTTGGTCTGGTTTGACAGTGTCAAGTGCCTCCTGCAATCACCCATCCAGAAGCGGGGCAGCTTAGTTTTGTTTGCCAAAGGAAAGGGCCATGGTTTGTTTTTGGGGGCCTGTGGCTGGGAGTGGCCGGCTGGCTCCTGAAAATCCATGATACGCAGCATTGTTCCCTGACCCAAGGTGGCACCAGTGCCAAGTTGGGCTGGTTTGACAGTGTCAAGTGCCTCGTGCAATCTCCCATCCAGAAGCGGGGCAGCTGAGTTTTTTTTGCCAAGGAAACGGGCCGTTGTTTTTGATTGGGGTCTGTGGCCGAGAGTGGTCGGCTGGCTCCTGACAATCCACATTACGCAGGATGGTTCCCAGACCCAAGGTGGCACCAGTGCCAAGTCGGGCTGGTGTGATAGTACCAAGTGGCTCCTGCAATCTGCCATCCAGAAGCGGGGCAGGTGAATATTGTTTGCCAAGGAAAAGGGCCATGGTTTGTTTTATGGGGCCTGTGGCTGGGAGTGGCTGGCTGGCTCCTGAAAATCCACATTACGCAGGATGGTTCCCAGACCCAAGGTGGCACCAGTGCCAAGTCGGGCTGGTGTGATAGTACCAAGTGGCTCCTGCAATCTGCCATCCAGAAGCGGGGCAGGTGAATACTGTTTGCCAAGGAAAAGGGCCATGGTTTGTTTTTGGGGGCCTGTGGCTGGCAGTGGCCGGCTGGCTCCTGAAAATCCACATTACGCAGGATGGTTCCCAGACCCAAGGTGGCACCAGTGCCAAGTCGGGCTGGTGTGATAGTACCAAGTGGCTCCTGCAATCTGCCATCCAGAAGCGGGGCAGGTGAATATTGTTTGCCAAGGAAAAGGGCCATGGTTTGTTTTATGGGGCCTGTGGCTGGGAGTGGCCGGCTGGCTCCTGAAAATTCACGATACGCAGGATGGTTCCCAGACCCAAGGTGGCACCAGTGCCAAGTCGGGCTGGTTTGATAGTACCAAGTGGCTCCTGCAATCTGCCATCCAGAAGCGGGGCAGCTGAGTTTTGTTTGCCAGAGAAATGGGCTGTGGTTTGTGTTTGAGGTCCTATGGCTGGAAATGGCCAGCTGGCTCTCGAAAATCCATGATACGCAGGATGGTTGCTATGCCCAAGGTGGCACCAAGTGCCAAGTCGGGCTTGTTTGATAGTACCAAGTGCGTCCTGCAATCTGCCATCCAGAAGCGGGGCAGGTGAGTTGTGTTTGCCAAGGAAAAATCCATGGTTTGTTTATGGGGGCCTGAGGCTGGGAGTGGCCAGATGGCTCCTTAAAATCCACAATACGCAGGATGATTCCCAGACCCAAGGTGGCACCAGTGCAAAGTCAGGCTGGTTTGATAGTACCAAGTGGCTCCTGCAATCTGCCATCCAGAAGCAGGGCAGCTGAGTTTTGTTTGCCATGGGAAAGGGCCATGGATTGTTTTTGGGGGACTGTGGCAGGGAGTGGCCGGCTGGCTCCTTAGAAACCACATTACGCAGGATGGTTCCCAGACCCAAGGTGGCACCAGTGCCAAGTCGGGCTGGTTTGACAGTACCAAGTGGCTCCTGCAATCTGCCATCCAGAAGCGGGGAAGCTGAGTTTTGTTTGCCAGAGAAATGGGCCGAGGTTTGTGTTTGAGGTCCTATGGCTGGGAGTGTCCGGATGGCTCCTGAAAATCCATGATACGCAGGATGGTTCCCAGACCCAAGGTGGCACCAGTGCCAAGTCGGGCTGGTTTGACAGTGTCAAGTGCCTCCTGCAATCTCCCATCCAGAAGCGGGGCAGCTGAGCTTTGTTTGCCAGGGAAACCGGCCGTTGTTTTTGATTGGGGTCTGTGGCCGAGAGTGGTCGGCTGGCTCCTGACAATCCACGATACGCAGGATGGTTCCCAGACCCAAGGTGGCACCAGTGCCAAGTCGGGCTGGTTTGATAGTACCAAGTGGTTCCTGCAATCTGCCATCCAGAAGCGGGGCAGCTGAGTTTTGTTTGCCAGAGAAAAGGGCCATGGTTTGTGTTTGGGGGCCTATGGCTGGGAGTGGCCAGCTGGCCCCTGAAAATCCACGATACGCAGAATGGTTCCCAGACCCAAGGTGGCACCAGTGCCAAGTCGGGCTGATTTGATAGTACCAAGTGGCTCCTGCAATCTGCCATCCAGAAGCGGGGCAGCTGAGATTTGTTTGCCAGAGAAATGGGCCGAGGTTTGTGTTTGAGGTCCTATGGCTGGGAGTGTCCGGCTGGCTCCTGAAAATCCATGATACGCAGCATGGTTCCCAGACCCAAGGTGGCACCAGTGCCAAGTCGGGCTGGTTTGACAGTGTCAAGTGCCTCCTGCAATCTCCCATCCAGAAGCGGGGCAGCTGAGCTTTGTTTGCCAGGGAAACCGGCCGTTGTTTTTGATTGGGGTCTGTGGCCGAGAGTGGTCGGCTGGCTCCTGACAATCCACGATACGCAGGATGGTTCCCAGACCCAAGGTGGCACCAGTGCCAAGTCGGGCTGGTTTGATAGTACCAAGTGGGTCCTGCAATCTGCCATCCAGAAGCGGGGCAGCTGAGTTTGGTTTACCAGAGAAAAGGGCCTTCGTTTGTTTTTCAGGGCCTGTGGCTGGGAGCGGCCGGCTGGCTCCAGAAAATCCACAATACGCAGGATGGTTTCCAGACCCAAGGAGGCACCAGTGCCAAGTTGGTCTGGTTTGACAGTGTCAAGTGCCTCCTGCAATCACCCATCCAGAAGCGGGGCAGCTTAGTTTTGTTTGCCAAAGGAAAGGGCCATGGTTTGTTTTTGGGGGCCTGTGGCTGGGAGTGGCCGGCTGGCTCCTGAAAATCCACATTACGCAGCATTGTTCCCTGACCCAAGGTGGCACCAGTGCCAAGTTGGGCTGGTTTGACAGTGTCAAGTGCCTCGTGCAATCTCCCATCCAGAAGCGGGGCAGCTGAGTTTTTTTTGCCAAGGAAACGGGCCGTTGTTTTTGATTGGGGTCTGTGGCCGAGAGTGGTCGGCTGGCTCCTGACAATCCACATTACGCAGGATGGTTCCCAGACCCAAGGTGGCACCAGTGCCAAGTCGGGCTGGTGTGATAGTACCAAGTGGCTCCTGCAATCTGCCATCCAGAAGCGGGGCAGGTGAATATTGTTTGCCAAGGAAAAGGGCCATGGTTTGTTTTATGGGGCCTGTGGCTGGGAGTGGCTGGCTGGCTCCTGAAAATCCACATTACGCAGGATGGTTCCCAGACCCAAGGTGGCACCAGTGCCAAGTCGGGCTGGTGTGATAGTACCAAGTGGCTCCTGCAATCTGCCATCCAGAAGCGGGGCAGGTGAATACTGTTTGCCAAGGAAAAGGGCCATGGTTTGTTTTTGGGGGCCAGTGGCTGGCAGTGGCCGGCTGGCTCCTGAAAATCCACATTACGCAGGATGGTTCCCAGACCCAAGGTGGCACCAGTGCCAAGTCGGGCTGGTTTGACAGTACCAAGTGGCTCCTGCAATCTGCCATCCAGAAGCGGGGCAGCTGAGTTTTGTTTGCCAGAGAAATGAGCCGAGGTTTGTGTTTGAGGTCCTATGGCTGGGAGTGGCCGGCTGGCTCCTGAAAATCCATGATACGCAGGATGGTTCCCAGACCCAAGGTGGCTCCAGTGCCAAGTCGGGCTGGTTTGACAGTGTCAAGTGCCTCCTGCAATCTCCCATTCAGAAGCGGGGCAGCTGAGCTTTGTTTGCCTGGGAAACCGGCCGTTGTTTTTGATTGGGGTCTGTGGCCGAGAGTGGTCGGCTGGCTCCTGACAATCCACGATACGCAGGATGGTTCCCAGACCCAAGGTGGCACCAGTGCCAAGTCGGGCTGGTTTGATAGTACCAAGTGGTTCCTGCAATCTGCAATCCAGAAGCGGGGCAGCTGAGTTTTGTTTACCAGAGAAAAGGGCCATGGTTTGTTTTTCGGGGCCTGTGGCTGGGAGTGGCCGGCTGGCTCCTGAAAATCCACAATACGCAGGATGGTTCCCAGACCCAAGGTGGCACCGGTGCCAAGTCGGGCTGGTTTGATAGTACCAAGTGCCTCCTGCAATCTCCCATCCAGAAGCGGGGCAGCTGAGTTTTGTTTGCCAGGGAAACGGGCCGTTGTTTTTGATTGGGGTCTGAGGCCGAGAGTGGTCGGCTGGCTCCTGAAAATCCACGATACGCAGGATGGTTCCCAGACCCAAGGTGGCACCAGTGCCAAGTCGGGCTGGTTTGATAGCACCAAGTGTCTCCTGCAATCTGCCATCCAGAAGCGGGGCAGTTGAGTTTTGTTTGCCAGTGAAATGGGCCGAGGTTTGTGTTTGAGGTCCTATGGCTGGGAGTGGCCGGCTGGCTCCAGAAAATCAACCATAGGCATGATTGCTTCCAGACCCAAGGTGGCACCAGTGCCAAGTCGGGCTTGTTTGATAGTACCAAGTGCGTCCTGCAATTGGCCATCCAGTAGAGGGGCAGTTGAGTTTTGTTTGCCAGAGAAAAGTGCCATGGTTTGTGTTTGGGGGCCTATGGCTGCGAGTGGCCAGCTGGCCCCTGAAAATCCACGATACGCAGAATGGTTCCCAGACCCAAGGTGGCACCAGTGCCAAGTCGGGCTGATTTGATAGTACCAAGTGGCTCCTGCAATCTGCCATCCTGAAGCGGAGCAGCTGAGATTTGTTTGCCAGAGAAATGGGCCGAGGTTTGTGTTTGAGGTCCTATGGCTGGGAGTGTCTGGCTGGCTCCTGAAAATCCATGATACGCAGCATGGTTCCCAGACCCAAGGTGGCACCAGTGCCAAGTCGGGCTGGTTTGTCAGTGTCAAGTGCCTCCTGCAATCTCCCATCCAGAAGCGGGGCAGCTGAGTTTTGTTTGCCAGGGAAACCGGCCGTTGTTTTTGATTGGGTTCTGTGGCCGAGAGTGGTCGGCTGGCTCCTGACAATCCACGATACGCAGGATGGTTCCCAGACCCAAGGTGGCACCAGTGCAAAGTCGGGCTGGTTTGATCGCACCAAGTGTCTCCTGCAATCTGCCATCCAGAAGCGGGGCAGTTGAGTTTTGTTTGCCAGTGAAATGGGCCGAGGTTTGTGTTTGAGGTCCTATGGCTGGGAGTGGCCGGCTGGCTCCAGAAAATCAACCATAGGCATGATTGCTTCCAGATCCAAGGTGGCACCAGTGCCAAGTCGGGCTTGTTTGATAGTACCAAGTGCGTCCTGCAATTTGCCATCCAGTAGAGGGGCAGTTGAGTTTTGTTTGCCACAGAAAAAGGCCATGGTTTGTGTTTGGGGGCCTATGGCTGGGAGTGGCCAGCTGGCCCCTGAAAATCCACGATACGCAGAATGGTTCCCAGACCCAAGGTGGCACCAGTGCCAAGTCGGGCTGGTTTGATAGTACCAAGTGGGTCCTGCAATCTGCCATCCAGAAGCGGGGCAGCTGAGTTTTGTTTACCAGAGAAAAGGGCCATCGTTTGTTTTTCAGGGCCTGTGGCTGGGAGCGGCCGGCTGGCTCCAGAAAATCCACAATACGCAGGATGGTTTCCAGACCCAAGGAGGCACCAGTGCCAAGTTGGTCTGGTTTGACAGTGTCAAGTGCCTCCTGCAATCACCCATCCAGAAGCGGGGCAGCTTAGTTTTGTTTGCCAAAGAAAAGGGCCATGGTTTGTTTTTGGGGGCCTGTGGCTGGGAGTGGCCGGCTGGCTCCTGAAAATCCATGATACGCAGCATGGTTCCCGGACCCAAGGTGGCACCAGTGCCAAGTTGGGCTGGTTTGACAGTGTCAAGTGCCTCGTGCAATCTCCCATCCAGAAGCGGGGCAGCTGAGTTTTGTTTGCCAGGGAAACGGGCCGTTGTTTTTGATTGGGATCTGAGGCCGAGAGTGGTCGGCTGGCTCCTGACAATCCACGATACGCAGGATGGTTGCTATGCCCAAGGTGGCACCAAGTGCCAAGTCGGGCTGGTTTGATAGTACCAAGTGGCTCCTGCAATCTGCCATCCAGAAGCAGGGCAGCTGAGTTTTGTTTGCCATGGGAAAGGGCCATGGATTGTTTTTGGGGACTGTGGCATTGAGTGGCCGGCTGGCTCCTTAGAAACCACATTACGCAGGATGGTTCCCAGACCCAAGGTGGCACCAGTACCAAGTCGGGCTGGTTTGACAGTACCAAGAAGCTCCTGCAATCTGCCATCCAGAAGCGGGGCAGCTGAGTTTTGTTTGCCAGAGAAATGGGCCGAGGTTTGTGTTTGAGGTCCTATGGCTGGGAGTGTCCGGCTGGCTCCTGAAAATCCATGATACGCAGGATGGTTCCCAGACCCAAGGTGGCACCAGTGCCAAGTCGGGCTGGTTTGACAGTGTCAAGTGCCTCCTGCAATCTCCCATCCCGAAGCGGGGCAGCTGAGCTTTGTTTGCCAGGGAAACCGGCCGTTGTTTTTGATTGGGGTCTGTGGCCGAGAGTGGTCGGCTGGCTCCTGACAATCCACGATACGCAGGATGGTTCCCAGACCCAAGGTGGCACCAGTGCCAAGTCGGGCTGGTTTGATAGTACCAAGTGGTTCCTGCAATCTGCCATCCAGAAGCGGGGCTGCTGAGTTTTGTTTACCAGAGAAAAGGGCCATGGTTTGTTTTTCGGGGCCTGTGGCTGGGAGTGGCCGGCTGTCTCCGGAAAATCCACAATACGCAGGATGGTTTCCAGACCCAAGGTGGCACCAGTGCCAAGTTGGGCTGGTTTGACAGTGTCAAGTGTCTCCTGCAATCTGCCATCCAGAAGCGGGGCAGCTTAGTTTTGTTTGCCAAGGGAAAGGGCCATGGTTTGTTTTTTGGGGCCTGTGGCTGGGAGTGGCCGGCTGGCTCCTGAAAATCCACAATACGCAGGATGGTTCCCAGACCCAAGGTGGCACCGGTGCCAAGTCGGGCTGGTTTGATAGTACCAAGAGGCTCCTGCAATCTGCCATCCAGAAGCGGGGCAGCTGAGTTTTGTTTGCCAGAGAAAAGGGCTGTGGTTTGTGTTTGGGGGCCTGTGGCTGGGAGTGGCCGGATGGCTCCTGAAAATCCATGATACGCAGCATGGTTCCCAGACCCAAGGTGGCACCAGTGCCAAGTCGGGCTGGTTTGACAGTGTCAAGTGCCTCCTGCAATCTCCCATCCAGAAGCGGGGCAGCTGAGTTTTGTTTGCCAGGGAAACGGGCCGTTGTTTTTGATTGGGGTCTGAGGCCGAGAGTGGTCGGCTGGCTCCTGACAATCCACGATACGCAGGATGGTTCCCAGACCCAAGGTGGCACCAGTGCCAAGTCGGGCTGGTTTGATAGCACCATGTGTCTCCTGCAATCTGCCATCCAGAAGCGGGGCAGTTGAGTTTTGTTTGCCAGTGAAATGGGCCGAGGTTTGTGTTTGAGGTCCTATGGCTGGGAGTGGCCGGCTGGCTCAAGAAAATCAACCATAGGCGTGATTGCTTCCAGACCCAAGGTGGCACCAGTGCCAAGTCGGGCTTGTTTGATAGTACCAAGTGTGTCCTGCAATTTGCCATCCAGTAGAGGGGCAGTTGAGTTTTGTTTGCCAGAGAAAAGGGCCATGGTTTGTGTTTGGGGGCCTATGGCTGGGAGTGGCCAGCTGGCCCCTGAAAATCCACGATACGCAGAATGGTTCCCAGACCCAAGGTGGCACCAGTGCCAAGTCGGGCTGATTTGATAGTACCAAGTGGCTCCTGCAATCTGCCATCCAGAAGCGGAGCAGCTGAGATTTGTTTGCCAGAGAAATGGGCCGAGGTTTGTGTTTGAGGTCCTATGGCTGGGAGTGTCTGGCTGGCTCCTGAAAATCCATGATACGCAGCATGGTTCCCAGACCCAAGGTGGCACCAGTGCCAAGTCGGGCTGGTTTGACAGTGTCAAGTGCCTCCTGCAATCTCCCATCCAGAAGCGGGGCAGCTGAGTTTTGTTTGCCAGGGAAACCGGCCGTTGTTTTTGATTGGGTTCTGTGGCCGAGAGTGGTCGGCTGGCTCCTGACAATCCACGATACGCAGGATGGTTCCCAGACCCAAGGTGGCACCAGTGCCAAGTCGGGCTGGTTTGATAGTACCAAGTGGCTCCTGCAATCTGCCATCCAGAAGCGGGGCAGCTGAGTTTTGTTTACCAGAGAAAAGGGCCATCGTTTGTTTTTCAGGGCCTGTGGCTGGGAGTGGCCGGCTGGCTCCAGAAAATCCACAATACGCAGGATGGTTTCCAGACCCAAGGAGGCACCAGTGCCAAGTTGGTCTGGTTTGACAGTGTCAAGTGCCTCCTGCAATCACCCATCCAGAAGCGGGGCCGCGGAGTTTTGTTTGCCAAGGGAAAGGGCCATGGTTTGTTTTTGGGGACCTGTGGCTGGGAGTGGCCGGCTGGCTCCTGAAAATCCACGATACGCAGGATGGTTCCCAGACCCAAGGTGGCACCAGTGCCAAGTCGGGCTTGTTTGATAGTGCCAATTGGCTCCTGCAATCGGCCATCCAGAAGCGGGGCAGGTGAATTTTGTTTGCCAAGGAAAAGGGCCATGGTTTGTTTTTGGGGGCCTGTGGCTGGGAGTGGCCGGCTGGCTCCTGAAAATCCATGATACGCAGCATGGTTCCCAGACCCAAGGTGGCACCAGTGCCAAGTCGGGCTGGTTTGACAGTGCCAAGTGCCTCCTGCAATCTCCCACCCAGAAGCGGGGCAGCTGAGTTTTGTTTTCCAGGGAAACGGGTCGTTGTTTTTGATTGGGATCTGAGGCCGAGAGTGGTCGGCTGGCTCCTGACAATCCACGATACGCAGGATGGTTCCCAGACCCAAGGTGGCACCAGTGCCAAGTCGGGCTGGTTTGATAGTACCACGTGCGTCCTGCAATTTGCCATCCAGTAGAGGGGCAGTTGAGTTTTGTTTGCCAGAGAAAAGGGCCATGGTTTGTGTTTGGGGGCCTATGGCTGAGAGTGGCCAGCTGGCCCCTGAAAATCCACGATACGCAGGATGGTTCCCAGACCCAAGGTGGCACCAGTGCCAAGTCGGGCTGGTTTGATAGTACCAAGAGGCTCCTGCAATCTGCCATCCAGAAGCGGGGCAGCTGAGTTTTGTTTGCCAGAGAAAAGGGCTGTGGTTTGTGTTTGGGGGCCTGTGGCTGGGAGTGGCCGGATGGCTCCTGAAAATCCATGATACGCAGCATGGTTCCCAGACCCAAGGTGGCACCAGTGCCAAGTCGGGCTGGTTTGACAGTGTCAAGTGCCTCCTGCAATCTCCCATCCAGAAGCGGGGCAGCTGAGTTTTGTTTGCCAGGGAAACGGGCCGTTGTTTTTGATTGGGATCTGAGGCCGAGAGTGGTCGGCTGGCTCCTGACAATCCACGATACGCAGGATGGTTCCCAGACCCAAGGTGGCACCAGTGCCAAGTCGGGCTGGTTTGATAGTATCAAGTGGCTCCTGATATTGGCCATCCAGAAGTGGGGCAGGTGAATTTTGTTTGCCAAGGAAAAGGGCCATGGTTTGTTTTTGGGGGCCAGTGGCAGGGAGTGGCCGGCTGGCTCCTTAGAATCCACATTACGCAGGATGGTTCCCAGACCCAAGGTGGCACCAGTGCCAAGTCGGGCTGGTTTGATAGTACCAAGTGGCTCCTGCAGTCTGCCATCCAGAAGCGGGGCAGCTGAGTTTTGTTTTCCAGAGAAATGGGCCGCGGTTTGTGTTTGAGGTCCTATGTCTGGGAGTGGCCGGCTGGCTCCTGAAAATCCATGATACGCAGCAGGGTTCCCAGACCCAAGGTGGCACCAGTGCCAAGTCGGGCTGGTTTGACAGTGTCAAGTGCCGTCTGCAATCTCCCATCCAGAAGCGGGGCAGCGGAGTTTTTTTGGCCAGGGAAACTGGTCGTTATTTTTGATTGGGATCTGAGGCCGAGAGTGGTCGGCTGGCTCCTGACAATCCACGATACACAGGATGGTTCCCAGACCCAAGGTGGCACCAGTGCCAAGTCGCGCTGGTTTGATATTACCAAGTGGCTCCTGCAATCTGCCATCCAGAAGCGGGGCAGTTGAGTTTTGTTTGCTAGTGAAATGGGCTGAGGTTTGTGTTTGAGGTCCTATGGCTGGGAGTGGACGGCTGGCTCCAGAAAATCAACCATACGCATGATTGCTTCCAGACCCAAGGTGGCACCAGTGCCAAGTCAGGCTTGTTTGATAGTACCAAGTGGCTACTGCAATCGGCCATCCAGAAGCGGGGCAGGTGAATATTGTTTGCCAAGGAAAAGGGCCATGTTTTGTTTTTGGGGCCTGTGGCTTGGAGTGGCCGGCTGGATCCTGAAAATCCACGATACGCAGGATGGTTCCCAGACACAAGGTGGCACCAGTACCAAGGAAGGCTGGTTTGATACTACTAAGTAGCTCCTGCAATCTGCCATCCAGATGCGGGGCAGCTGAGTTTTGTTTGCCAGGGAAACGGGCCGATGTTTGTGTCTGGGGGCCTAAGGCTGGGAGTGACCGGCTAACTCCTGAAAAGCTACGATAGGCAGGATGGTTACCAGACCCATGGTGGCAGCAGTGCCAAGTCAGGCTGGTTTGAAAGCACCAAGTGGCTCCTGTAATCTGCCATCAAAAAGTTGGCCGGCGAGTTCTGTTTTCCAGGGAAAAGCGCCGTTGTTTGTTTTTGGGGGCCCGTGGCAGGGAGTGGCCGGCTAGCTCCTTAGAATCCACGATACGCAGGATGGTTCCCAGACACAAGGTGGCACCAGTACCAAGTAAGGCTGGTTTGATAGTACTAAGTAGCTCCTGCAATCTGCCATCCAGAAGCGGGGCAGCTGATCTTTGTTTGCCAGAGAAAAGGTCCATGGTTTGTTTTTGGGGGCATATGGCTGGGAGTGGCCGGCTGCCTCCTTAAAATGCTCGATACGCAGGATGGTTCCCAGACCCAAGGTGGCACCAGTGCCAAGTCTGGCTGTTTTTGTAGTACCAAGTGCGTCCTTCAATTTGCCATCCAGAAGAGAGGCAGTTGAGTTTTGTTTGCCAAGGGAAAGGGCCATGGTTTGTTTTTGGGGGCCTGTGGCTGGGAGTGGCCGGCTGGCTCCTGAAAATGCTCGATACGCAGGATGGTTCCCAGACCCAAGGTGGCACCAGTGCCAAGTCGGGCTGGTGTGATAGTACCAAGTGGCTCCTGCAATCTGCCATCCAGAAGCGGGGCAGGTGAATTTTGTTTGCCAGAAAAAAGGGCCATGGTTTGTGTTTGGGGGCCTGTGGCTGGGAGTGGCCGGCAGGCTCCTGAAAATCCACAATACGCAGGATGGTTCCCAGACCCAAGGTGGCTCCAGTGCCCATTCGGGCTGGTGTGATAGTACCAAGTGGCTCCTGCAATCTGCCATCCAGAAGTGGGGCAGCTGAGTTTTGTTTGCCAGAGAAAAGGGCTGTGGTTTGTGTTTGGGGGCCTGTGGCTGGGAGTGGCCGGCTGGCTCCTGAAAATCCATGATACGCAGCATGGTTCCCAGAGCCAAGGTGGCACCAGTGCCAAGTCGGGCTGGTTTGACAGTGTCAAGTGCCTCCTGCAATCTGCCATCCAGAAGCGAGGCAGCTGAGTTTTGTTTGCCAGGGAAACGGGTCGTTGTTTTTGATGGGGGTCTGTGGCCGAGAGTGGTCGGCTGGCTCCTGACAATCCACGATACGCAGGATGGTTCCCAGACCCAAGGTGGCACCAGTGCCAAGTCGGGCTGGTTTGATAGCACCAAGTGTCTCCTGCAATCTGCCATCCAGAAGCGGGGCAGTTGAGTTTTGTTTGCCAGTGAAATGGGCCGAGGTTTGTGTTTGAGGTCCTATGGCTGGGAGTGGCCGGCTGGCTCCAGAAAATCAAACATAGTCATGATTGCTTCCAGACCCAAGGTGGCACCAGGGCCAAGTCGGGCTAGTTTGATAGTACCAAGTGCGTCCTGCAATTTGCCATCCAGTAGAGGGGCAGCTGAGTTTTGTTTGCCAGAGAAAAGGGCCATGGTTTGTGTTTGGGGGCCTATGGCTGAGAGTGGCCAGCTGGCCCCTGAAAATCCACGATACGCAGGATGGTTCCCAGACCCAAGGTGGCACCAGTGCCAAGTCGGGCTGGTTTGATAGTACTAAGTAGCTCCTGCAATCTGCCATCCAGAAGCGGGGCAGCTGAGTTTTGTTTGCCAGAGAAAAGGGCTGTGGTTTGTGTTTGGGGGCCTGTGGCTGGGAGTGGCCGGATGGCTCCTGAAAATCCATGATACGCAGCATGGTTCCCAGACCCAAGGTGGCACCAGTGCCAAGTCGGGCTAGTTTGACAGTGTCAAGTGCCTCCTGCAATCTCCCATCCAGAAGCGGGGCAGCTAAGTTTTGTTGGCCAGGGAAACTGGTCTTTGTTTTTGATTGGGATCTGAGGCCGAGAGTGGTCGGCTGGCTCCTGACAATCCACGATACGCAGGATGGTTCCCAGACCCAAGGTGGCACCAGTGCCAAGTCGGGCTGGTTTGATAGTATCAAGTGGCTCCTGATATCGGCCATCCAGAAGTGGGGCAGGTGAATTTTGTTTGCCAAGGAAAAGGGCCATGGTTTGTTTTTGGGGGCCCGTGGCAGGGAGTGGCCGGCTGGCTCCTTAGAATCCACATTACGCAGGATGGTTCCCAGACCCAAGGTGGCACCAGTGCCAAGTCAGGCTGGTTTGATAGCACCAAGTGGCTCCTGCAATCTGCCATCCAGAAGCGGGGCAGCTGAGTTTTGTTTGCAAGAGAAAAGGGCAGTGGTTTTTGTTTGGGGGCCTGTGGCTGGGAGTGGCCGGCTGGCTCCTGAAAATCCATGATACGCAGCATGGTTCCCAGAGCCAAGGTGGCACCAGTGCCAAGTTGGGCTGGTTTGACAGTGTCAAGTGCCTCCTGCAATCTCCCATCCAGAAGCGGGGAAGCTTAGTTTTGTTTGCCAAGGGAAAGGGCCATGGTTTGTTTTTGGGGACCTGTGGCTGGGAGTGGCCGGCTGGCTCCTGAAAATCCACAATACGCAGGATGGTTCCCAGACCCAAGGTGGCACCAGTGCAAAGTTGGGCTGGTTTGACAGTGTCAAGTGCCTCCTGCAATCTCCCACCCAGAAGCGGGGCAGCTGAGTTTTGTTTGCCAGTGAAACGGGCCATTTTTTTTGATTGGGATCTGCGGCCGAGAGTGGTCGGCTGGCTCCTGACAATCCACAATACGCAGGATGGTTCCCAGACCCAAGGTGGCACCGGTGCCAAGTCGGGCTGGTTTGATAGTACCAAGAGGCTCCTGCAATCTGCCACCCAGAAGCGGGGCAGCTGAGTTTTGTTTGCCAGAGAAAAGGGCTGTGGTTTGTGTTTGGGGGCCTGTGGCTGGGAGTGGCCGGATGGCTCCTGAAAATCCATGATACGCAGCATGGTTCCCAGACCCAAGGTGGCACCAGTGCCAAGTCGGGCTGGTTTGACAGTGTCAAGTGCCTCCTGCAATCTCCCATCCAGAAGCGGGGCAGCTGAGTTTTGTTGGCCAGGGAAACTGGTCGTTGTTTTTGATTGGGATCTGAGGCCGAGAGTGGTCGGCTGGCTCCTGACAATCCACGATACGCAGGATGGTTCCCAGACCCAAGGTGGCACCATTGCCAAGTCGGGCTGGTTTGATAGTATCAAGTGGCTCCTGATATTGGCCATCCAGAAGTGGGGCAGGTGAATTTTGTTTGCCAAGGAAAAGGGCCATGGTTTGTTTTTGGGGGCCAGTGGCAGGGAGTGGCCGGCTGGCTCCTTAGAATCCACATTACGCAGGATGGTTCCCAGACCCAAGGTGGCACCAGTGCCAAGTTGGGCTGGTTTGATAGTACCAAGTGGCTCCTGCAATCTGCCATCCAGAAGCGGGGCAGCTGAGTTTTGTTTTCCAGAGAAATGGGCCGCGGTTTGTGTTTGAGGTCCTATGTCTGGGAGTGGCCGGCTGGCTCCTGAAAATCCATGATACGCAGCAGGGTTCCCAGACCCAAGGTGGCACCAGTGCCAAGTCGGGCTGGTTTGACAGTGTCAAGTGCCTTCTGCAATCTCCCATCCAGAAGCGGGGCAGCGGAGTTTTTTTGGCCAGGGAAACTGGTCGTTATTTTTGATTTGGATCTGAGGCCGAGAGTGGTCGGCTGGCTCCTGACAATCCACGATACGCAGGATGGTTCCCAGACCCAAGGTGGCACCAGTGCCAAGTCGGGCTTGTTTGATAGTGCCAATTGGCTCCTGCTATCGGCCATCCAGAAGTGGGGCAGGTGAATTTTGTTTGCCAAGGAAAAGGGCCATGGTTTGTTTTTGGGGGCCTGTGGCTGGGAGTGGCTGGCTGGCTCCTGAAAATCCACAATACGCAGGATGGTTCCCAGACCCAAGGTGGCACCAGTGCAAAGTTGGGCTGGTTTGACAGTGCCAAGTGCCTCCTGCAATCTCCCACCCAGAAGCGGGGCAGCTGAGTTTTGTTGGCCAGGGAAACTGGTCGTTTTTTTTGATTGGGATCTGAGGCCGAGAGTGGTCGGCTGGCTCCTGACAATCCACGATACGCAGGATGGTTCCCAGACCCAAGGTGGCACCAGTGCCAAGTCGGGCTGGTTTGATAGTATCAAGTGGCTCCTGATATTGGCCATCCAGAAGTGGGGCAGGTGAATTTTGTTTGCCAAGGAAAAGGGCCATGGTTTGTTTTTGGGGGCCAGTGGCAGGGAGTGGCCGGCTGGCTCCTTAGAATCCACATTACGCAGGATGGTTCCCAGACCCAAGGTGGCACCAGTGCCAAGTCGGGCTTGTTTGATAGTGCCAATTGGCTCCTTCAATCGGCCATCCAGAAGCGGGGCAGGTGAATTTTGTTTGCCAAGGAAAAGGGCCATGTTTTGTTTTTGGGGGCCTGTGGCTGGGAGTGGCCAGCTGGCTCCTGAAAATCCACGATACGCAGGATGGTTCCCAGACACAAGGTGGCACCAGTACCAAGTAAGGCTGGTTTGATAGTACTAAGTAGCTCCTGCAATCTGCCATCCAGATGCGGGGCTGCTGAGTTTTGTTTGCCAGGGAAACGGGCCGAGGTTTGTGTCTGGGGGCCTATGGCTGGAAGTGACCGGCTGGCTCCTGAAAAGCTACGATAGGCAGGATGGTTACCAGACCCAAGGTGGCACCAGTGCCAAGTCAGGCTGGTTTGAAAGCACCAAGTGGCTCCTGCAATCTGCCATCAAAAAGTTGGCCGGTGAGTTCTGTTTTCCAGGGAAAAGCGCCGTTGTATGTGTTTGGGGGCCTGTGGCAGGGAGTGGCCGGCTGGCTCCTTAGAATCCACGATACGCAGGATGATTCCCAGACCCAAGGTGGCACCAGTGCCAAGTCGGGCGAGTTTGGTGATACAAAATGGCTCCTGCAATCTGCCATCCAGAAGCGGGGCAGCTGAGTTTTGTTTGCCAGAGAAAAGGTCCATGATTTGTGTTTGGGGGCCTATGGCTAAGAGTGGCCAGCTGGCCCCTGAAAATCCACGATACGCAGGATGGTTCCCAGACCCAAGGTGGCACCAGTGCCAAGTCGGGCTGGTTTGATAGCACCAAGTGGCTCCTGCAATCTGCCATCCAGAAGCGGGGCAGTTGAGTATTGTTTGGCAGTGAAATGGGCCGAGGTTTGTGTTTGAGGTCCTATGGCTGGGAGTGGCCGGCTGGCTCCAGAAAATCAACCATACGCGTGATTGCTTCCAGACCCAAGGTGGCACCAGTGCCAAGTCGGGCTGGTTTGACAGTGTCAAGTGCCTCCTGCAATCTCCCATCCAGAAGCGGGGCAGCTGAGTTTTGTTTGCCAGAGAAAAGGGCTGTGGTTTGTGTTTGGGGGCCTGTGGCTGGGAGTGGCCGGTCTGCTCCTGAAAATCCATGATACGCAGCAGGGTTCCCAGACCCAAGGTGGCACCAGTGCCAAGTCGGGCTGGTTTGACATTGTCAAGTGCCTTCTGCAATCTCCCATCCAGAAGCGGGGCAGCGGAGTTTTTTTGGCCAGGGAAACTGGTCGTTATTTTTGATTGGGATCTGAGGCCGAGAGTGGTCGGCTGGCTCCTGACAATCCACGATACGCAGGATGTTTCCCAGACCCAAGGTGGCACCAGTGCCAAGTCGGGCTGGTTTGACAGTGTCAAGTGCCTCCTGCAATCTCCCATCCAGAAGCGGGGCAGCTGAGTTTTGTTTGCCAGAGAAAAGGGCTGTGGTTTGTGTTTGGGGGCCTGTGGCTGGGAGTGGCCGGCTGGCTCCAGAAAATCCACAATACGCAGGATGGTTTCCAGACCCAAGGAGGCACCAGTGCCAAGTTGGTCTGGTTTGACAGTGTCAAGTGCCTTCTGCAATCTGCCATCCAGAAGCGGGGCAGCTTAATTTTGTTTGCCAAAGAAAAGGGCCATGGTTTGTTTTTGGGGGCCTGTGGCTGGGAGTGGCCTGCTTGCTCCTGAAAATCCACAATACGCAGGATGGTTCCCAGACCCAAGGTGGCACCAGTGCAAAGTTGGGCTGGTTTGACAGTTTCAAGTGCCTCCTGCAATCTCCCATCTAGAAGCGGGGCAGCTGAGTTTTGTTTGCCAGGGAAACGGGCCGTTGTTTTTGATTGGGGTCTGAGGCCGAGTGTGGTCGGCTAGCTCCTGACAATCCACGATACGCAGGATGGTTCCCCGACCCAAGGTGGCAGCAGTGCCAAGTCGGGCTGGTTTGATAGTACCAAGTGTCTCCTGCAATCTGCCATCCAGAAGCGGGGCAGTTGAGTTTTGTTTGCCAGTGAAATTGGCCGAGGTTTGTGTTTGAGGTCCTATGGCTGGGAGTGGCCGGCTGGCTCCAGAAAATCAAACATAGGCATGATTGCTTCCAGACCCAAGGTGGCACCAGTGCCAAGTCGGGCTTGTTTGATAGTACCAAGTGCGTCCTGCAATTTGCCATCCAGTAGAGGGGCAGCTGAGTTTTGTTTGCCAGAGAAAAGGGCCATGGTTTGTGTTTGGGGGCCTATGGCTGAGAGTGGCCAGCTGGCCCCTGAAAATCCACGATACGCAGGATGGTTCCCAGACCCAAGGTGGCACCAGTGCCAAGTCGGGCTGGTTTGATAGTACTAAGTAGCTCCTGCAATCTGCCATCCAGAAGCGGGGCAGCTGAGTTTTGTTTGCCAGAGAAAAGGGCTGTGGTTTGTGTTTGGGGGCCTGTGGCTGGGAGTGGCCGGATGGCTCCGGAAAATCCATGATACGCAGCATGGTTCCCAGACCCAAGGTGGCACCAGTGCCAAGTCGGGCTAGTTTGACAGTGTCAAGTGCCTCCTGCAATCTCCCATCCAGAAGCGGGGCAGCTAAGTTTTGTTGGCCAGGGAAACTGGTCGTTGTTTTTGATTGGGATCTGAGGCCGAGAGTGGTCGGCTGGCTCCTGACAATCCACGATACGCAGGATGGTTCCCAGACCCAAGGTGGCACCAGTGCCAAGTCGGGCTGGTTTGATAGTATCAAGTGGCTCCTGATATTGGCCATCCAGAAGTGGGGCAGGTGAATTTTGTTTGCCAAGGAAAAGGGCCATGGTTTGTTTTGGGGGGCCAGTGGCAGGGAGTGGCCGGCTGGCTCCTTAGAATCCACATTACGCAGGATGGTTCCCAGACCCAAGGTGGCACCAGTGCCAAGTCGGGCTTGTTTGATAGTGCCAATTGGCTCCTGCAATCGGCCATCCAGAAGCGGGGCAGGTGAATTTTGTTTGCCAAGGTAAAGGGCCATGTTTTGTTTTTGGGGGCCTGTGGCTGGGAGTGGCCAGCTGGCTCCTGAAAATCCACGATACGCAGGATGGTTCCCAGACACAAGGTGGCACCAGTACCAAGTAAGGCTGGTTTGATAGTACTAAGTAGCTCCTGCAATCTGCCATCCAGATGCGGGGCTGCTGAGTTTTGTTTGCCAGGGAAACGGGCCGAGGTTTGTGTCTGGGGGCCTATGGCTGGAAGTGACCGGCTGGCTCCTGAAAAGCTAAGATAGGCAGGATAGTTACCAGACCCAAGGTGGCACCAGTGCCAAGTCAGGCTGGTTTGAAAGCACCAAGTGGCTCCTGCAATCTGCCATCAAAAAGTTGGCCGGTGAGTTCTGTTTTCCAGGGAAAAGCGCCGTTGTATGTGTTTGGGGGCCTGTGGCAGGGAGTGGCCGGCTGGCTCCTTAGAATCCACGATACGCAGGATGATTCCCAGACCCAAGGTGGCACCAGTGCCAAGTCGGGCGAGTTTGGTGATACAAAATGGCTCCTGCAATCTGCCATCCAGAAGCGGGGCAGCTGAGTTTTGTTTGCCAGAGAAAAGGTCCATGATTTGTGTTTGGGGGCCTATGGCTAAGAGTGGCCAGCTGGCCCCTGAAAATCCACGATACGCAGGATGGTTCCCAGACCCAAGGTGGCACCAGTGCCAAGTCGGGCTGGTTTGATAGTACCAAGTGGCTCCTGCAATCTGCCATCCAGAAGCGGGGCAGGTGAATTTTGTTTGCCAAGGAAAAGGGCCATTGTTTGTTTGTGGGGCCTGTGGCTGGGAGTGGCCGGCTGGCTCCTGAAAATCCACAATTCGCAGGATGGTTCCCAGACCCAAGGTGGCACCAGTGCCAAGTCGAGCTTGTGTGATAGTACCAAGTGGCTCCTGCAATCTGCCATCCAGAAGCGGGGCAGCTGAATTTTGTTTGCCAGGGAAACGGGCCGTTGTTTTTGATTGGGGTCTGTGGCCTAGAGTGGTCGGCTGGCTCCTGACAATCCACGATACGCAGGATGGTTCCCAGACCCAAGGTGGCACCAGTGCCAAGTCACGCTGGTTTGATAGTACCAAGTGGCTCCTGCAATCTGCCATCCAGAAGCGGGGCAGTTGAGTTTTGTTTGCCAGTGAAATGGGCTGAGGTTTGTGTTTGAGGTCCTATGGCTGGGAGTGGACGGCTGGCTCCAGAAAATCAACCTTACGCATGATTGCTTCCAGACCCAAGGTGGCACCAGTGCCAAGTAGGGCTTGTTTGATAGTACCAAGTGGCTACTGCAATCGGCCATCCAGAAGCGGGGCAGGTGAATATTGTTTGCCAAGGAAAAGGGCCATGTTTTGTTTTTGGGGCCTGTGGCTTGGAGTGGCCGGCTGGATCCTGAAAATCCACGATACGCAGGATGGTTCCCAGACACAAGGTGGCACCAGTACCAAGGAAGGCTGGTTTGATACTACTAAGTAGCTCCTGCAATCTGCCATCCAGATGCGGGGCAGCTGAGTTTTGTTTGCCAGGGAAACGGGCCGATGTTTGTGTCTGGGGGCCTAAGGCTGGGAGTGACCGGCTGGCTCCTGAAAAGCTACGATAGGCAGGATGGTTACCAGACCCATAGTGGCACCAGTGCCAAGTCAGGCTGGTTTGAAAGCACCAAGTGGCTCCTGTAATCTGCCATCAAAAAGTTGGCCGGCGAGTTCTGTTTTCCAGGGAAAAGCGCCGTTGTTTGTTTTTGGGGGCCCGTGGCAGGGAGTGGCCGGCTGGCTCCTTAGAATCCACGATACGCAGGATGGTTCCCAGACCCAAGGTGGCACCAGTGCCAAGTAAGGCTGGTTTGATAGTACTAAGTAGCTCCTGCAATCTGCCATCCAGAAGCGGGGCAGCTGATCTTTGTTTGCCAGAGAAAAGGTCCATGGTTTGTTTTTGGTGGCATATGGCTGGGAGTGGCCGGCTGCCTCCTTAAAATGCTCGATACGCAGGATCGTTCCCAGACCCAAGGTGGCACCAGTGCCAAGTCTGGCTGTTTTTGTAGTACCAAGTGCGTCCTTCAATTTGCCATCCAGAAGAGAGGCAGTTGAGTTTTTTTTGCCAAGGGAAAGGGCCATGGTTTGTTTTTGGGGGCCTGTGGCTGGGAGTGGCCGGCTGGCTCCTGAAAATGCTCGATACGTAGGATGGTTCCCAGACCCAAGGTGGCACCAGTGCCAAGTCGGGCTGGTGTGATAGTACCAAGTGGCTCCTGCAATCTGCCATCCAGAAGCGGGGCAGGTGAATTTTGTTTGCCAGAAAAAAGGGCCATGGTTTGTGTTTGGGGGCCTGTGGCTGGGAGTGGCCGGCAGGCTCCTGAAAATCCACAATACGCAGGATGGTTCCCAGACCCAAGGTGGCTCCAGTGCCCATTCGGGCTGGTGTGATAGTACCAAGTGGCTCCTGCAATCTGCCATCCAGAAGCGGGGCAGCTGAGTTTTCTTTGCCAGAGAAAAGGGCTGTGGTTTGTGTTTGGGGGCCTGTGGCTGGGAGTGGCCGGCTGGCTCCTGAAAATCCATGATACGTAGCATGGTTCCCAGAGCCAAGGTGGCACCAGTGCCAAGTCGGGCTGGTTTGACAGTGTCAAGTGCCTCCTGCAATCTGCCATCCAGAAGCGAGGCAGCTAAGTTTTGTTTGCCAGGGAAACGGGCCGTTGTTTTTGATTGGGGTCTGTGGCCGAGAGTGGTCGGATGGCTCCAGAAAATCCACAATACGCAGGATGGTTCCCAGACCCAAGGTGGCACCAGTGCCAAGTCGGGCTGGTTTGATAGCACCAAGTGGCTCCTGCAATCTGCCATCCAGAAGCGAGGCAGCTGAGTTTTGTTTGGCAGTGAAATGGGCCGAGGTTTGTGTTTGAGGTCCTATGGCTGGGAGTGGCCGGCTGGCTCCAGAAAATCAACCATACGCGTGATTGCTTCCAGACCCAAGGTGGCACCAGTGCCAAGTCGGGCTTGTTTGATAGTACCAAGTGGCTCCTGCAATCGTCCATCCAGAAGCGGGGCAGGTGAATTTTGTTTGCCAAGGAAAAGGGCCATGTTTTGTTTTTGGGGGCCTGTGGCTGGGTGTGGCTGGCTGGCTCCTGAAAATCCATGATACGCAGCATGGTTCCCAGACCCAAGGTGGCACCAGTGCCAAGTCGGGCTGGTTTGATAGTACCAAGTGCTCCTGCAATCTGCCATCCAGATGCGGGGCAGCTAAGTTTTGTTTGCCAGAAAATAGCGCTTTGGTTTGTGTCTGGGGGCCTATGGCTGGGAGCGCTTGGCTGGCTCCTTAAAATCCACGATGCGCAGAATGGTTCCCAGATCCAAGGTGGCACCAGTGCCATGTCGGGCGGGTGTGGTGATACAAAATGGCTCCTGCAATCTGCCATCCAGAAGCGGGGCAGTTGATCTTTGTTCGCCAGAGAAAAGGTCCGTGGTTTGTGTTTGAGGTCCTATGGCTGGGAGTGGCCGGCTGGCTCCTGAAAATCCATGATACGCAACATTGTTCCCAGAGCCAAGGTGGCACCAGCGCCATGTCGGGCTGGTTTGACAGTGTCAAATGCCTCCTGCAATCTCCCATCCAGAAGCGGGGCAGCTGAGTTTTGTTTGCCAGGGAAACGGGCCGTTGTTTTTGATTGGGGTCTGTGGCCGAGAGTGGTCGGCTGGGCCCTGACAATCCACACTACGCAGGATGGTTCCCAGACCCAAGGTGGCACCAGTGCCAAGTCGGACTGGTTTGATAGCACCAAGTGGCTCCTGCAATCTGCCACCCAGAAGCGGGGCAGGTGAATTTTGTTTGCCAACGAAAAGGGCCATGTTTTGTTTTTGGGGGCATATGGCTGGGAGTGGCTGGCTGGCTCCTTAAAATGCTCGATACTCAGGATGGTTCCAAGAACCAAGGTGGCACCAGTGTAAGGCCGGCTGTTTTTGTAGTACCAAGTGCGTCCTGCAATTTGCCATGCAGAAGAGGAGCAGTTGAGTTTTGTTTGCCAGAGAAAAGTGCTGTGGTTTGTGTTTGGGGGCCTATGGCTGAGAGTGGTCGGCTGGCTCCTGACAATCCACGATACGCAGGATGGTTCCCAGACACAAGGTGGCACCAGTACCAAGTAAGGCTGGTTTGATAGTACTCAGTAGCTCCTGCAATCTGCCATCCAGAAGTGGGGCAGCTGAGTTTTGTTTGGCAGTGAAATGGGCCGTGGTTTGTGTTTGAGGTCCTATGGCTGGGAGTGGCCGGCTGGCTCCAGAAAATCAACCATACGCGTGATTGCTTCCAGACCCAAGGTGGCACCAGTGCCAAGTCGGGCTGGTTTGACAGTGTCAAGTGCCTCCTGCAATCTCCCATCCAGAAGCGGGGCAGCTGAGTTTTGTTTGCCAGAGAAAAGGGCTGTGGTTTGTGTTTGGGGGCCTGTGGCTGGGAGTGGCCGGTTGGCTCCTGAAAATCCATGATACGCAGCAGGGTTCCCTGACCCAAGGTGGCACCAGTGCCAAGTCGGGCTGGTTTGACAGTGTCAAGTGCCTGCTGCAATGTCCCATCCAGAAGCGGGGCAGCGGAGTTTTGTTTGCCAGGGAAACGGGCCGTTGTTTTTGATTGGGATCTGAGGCCGAGAGTGGTCGGCTGGCTCCTGACAATCCACGATACGCAGGATGTTTCCCAGACCCAAGGTGGCACCAGTGCCAAGTCGAGCTGGTTTGACAGTGTCAAGTGCCTCCTGCAATCTCCCATCCAGAAGCGGGGCAGCTGAGTTTTGTTTGCCAGGGAAACGGGCCGTGGTTTTTGATTGGGGTCTGTGGCCGAGAGTGGTCGGCTGGCTCCTGACAATCCACGATACGCAGGATGGTTCCCAGACACAAGGTGGCACCAGTACCAAGTAAGGCTGGTTTGATAGTACTCAGTAGCTCCTGCAATCTGCCATCCAGAAGTGCGGCAGCTGAGTTTTGTTTGCCAGGGAAACGGGCCGAGGTTTGCGTCTGGGGGCCTATGGCTGGGAGTGACCGGCTGGCTCCTGAAAAGCTACGATAGGCAGGATGGTTACCAGACCCATGGTGGCACCAGTGCCAAGTCAGGCTGGTTTGAAAGCACCAAGTGGCTCCTGCAATCTGCCATCAAAAAGTTGGCCGGCGAGTTCTGTTTTCCAGGGAAAAGTGCCGTTGTTTGTGTTTGGGGGCCTGTGCCAGGGAGTGGCCGGCTGGCTCCTTAGAATCCACGATACGCAGGATGGTTCCCAGACCCAAGGTGGCACCAGTGCCAAGTCGGGCGAGTTTGGTGATACAAAATGGCTCCTGCAATCTGCCATCCAGAAGCGGGGCAGCTGATCTTTGTTTGCCAGAGAAAAGGTCCGTGGATTGTTTTTGGGGGCATATGGCTGGGAGTGGCCGGCTGCCTCCTTAAAATGCTCGACACGCAGGATGGTTCCCAGACCCAAGGTGGCACCAGTGCCAATTCTGGCTGTTTTTGTAGTACCAAGTGCATCCTGCAATTTGCCATCCAGAAGAGAGGCAGTTGAGTTTTGTTTGCCAAGGGAAAGGGCCATGGTTTTTTTTGGGGGGCCTGTGGCTGGGAGTGGCCGGCTGGCTCCTGAAAATCCACGATACGCAGGATGGTTCCCAGACCCAAGGTGGCGCCAGTGCCAAGTCGGGCTGGTTTGATAGTACCAAGTGCTCCTGCAATCTGCCATCCAGAAGCGGTACAGCTAAGTTTTGTTTGCCAGAAAATAGGGCTGTGGTTTTTGTTCGGGGCCTGTGGCTGGGAGTGGCCGGCTGGCTCCTTAAAATCCACGATGCGCAGAATGGTTCCCAGATCCACGGTGGCATCTGTGCCATGTTGGGCGGATGTGGTGATACAAAATGGCTCCTGCAATCTGCCATCCAGAAGCGGGGCAGTTGATCTTTGTTCACCAGAGAAAAGGTCCGTGGTTTGTGTTTGAGGTCCTATGGCTGGGAGTGGCCGGCTGGCTCCTGAAAATCCATGATACGCAGCATTGTTCCCAGAGCCAAGGTGGCACCAGTGCCAAGTCGGGCTGGTTTGAAAGTGTCAAGTGCCTCCTGCAATCTCCCATCCAGAAGCGGGGCAGCTGAGTTTTGTTTGCCAGGGAAACTGGCCGTTGTTTTTGATTGGGGTCTGTGGCCGATAGTGGTCGGTTGGCTCCTGACAATCCACGATACGCAGGATGGTTCCCAGACCCAAGGTGGCTCCAGTGCCAAGTCGGGCGGGTTTGAAAGTGTCAAGTGCCTCCTGCAATCTCCCATCCAGAAGCGGGGCAGCTGAGTTTTGTTTGCCAGGGAAACGGGCCGATGTTTTAGATTGGGGTCTGTGGCCGAGAGTGGTCGGCTGGGCCCGGACAATCCACAATACGCAGGATGGTTCCCAGACCCAAGGTGGCACCAGTGCCAAGTCGGACTGGTTTGATAGTACCAAGTGGCTCCTGCAATCTGCCATCCAGAAGCGGGGCAGGTGAATTTTGTTTGCCAAGGAAAAGGGCCATGGTTTTTTTTTGGGGGCCTGTGGCTGGGAGTGGCTGGCTGGCTCCTGAAAATCCAAAATACGCAGGATGGTTGCCACACCCAAGGTGGCACCAGTGTCAAGTCGGGCTGGTGTGATAATAGTAATTAGCTCCTGATATCTCCCACCCAGAAGCGGGGCAGCTGAGTTTTGTTTGCCAGGGAAACGGGCCGAGGTTTGTGTCTGGGGGCCTATGGCTGGGAGTGACCGGCTGGCTCCTGAAAAGCTACGATAGGCAGGATGGTTACCAGACCCATGGTGGCACCAGTGCCATGTCGGGCTTGTTTGATAGTTCCAAGTGGCTCCGGCAATCTGCCATCCAGAAGAGGGGAAGCTAAGTATTGTTTGCCAGAAAAAAGGGCTGCGGTTTTTGTTCGGTGCCTGTGGCCGGGAATAGCCGGCTGGCTCCTTAAAATCCACGATATGCAGGATGGTTCCCAGATCCAAAGTGGCACCAGTGCCAAGTCGGGCTGGTTTGGTTATACAAAATGGCTCCTGCAATCTGCCATCCAGAAGCGGGGCAGCTGATTTTTGTTTGCCGGCCAAACGGTCCGTGGTTTGTTTTTGGGGGCATATGGCTGGGAGTGGCCGGCTGGCTCCTTAATATGCTCGATACTCAGGATGGTTCCCAGACTCAAGGAGGCACCAGTGCCAAGTCGGGCAGTTTTTTAGTACCAAGTGCGTCCTGCAATTTGCCATCCAGAAGAGGGGCAGTTGAGTTTTTTTTGACAGAGAAATGGGCTGTGGTTTGTGTTTGGGGGCCTGTGGCTGGGAGTGGCCGGCTGGCTCCTTAAAATCCATGATACACAGCATGGTTCCCAGACCCAAGGTGGCACCAGTGCCAAGTTGGGCTGGTTTGACAGTGTCAAGTGCCTCCTGCAATCTGCCATCCAGAAGCGGGGCAGCTGAGTTTTTTTTGTTAGGGAAATGGGCCGTTGTTTTAGATTGGGGTCTGTGGCCGATAGTGGTCGGTTGGCTCCTGACAATCCACGATACGCAGGATGGTTCCCAGACCCAAGGTGGCTCCAGTGCCAAGTCGGGCGGGTTTGATAGTACCAAGTGGCTCCTGCAATCTGCCATCCAGAAGCGGGGCAGCTGAGTCTTGTTTGCCAGAGAAAAGGGCTGTGGTTTGTGTTTGGGGGCCTGTGGCTGGGAGTGACCGGCTGGCTCCTGAAAAGCTACGATAGGCAGGATGGTTACCAGACCCATGGTGGCACCAGTGCCAAGTCGGGCTGGTTTGATAGTACCAAGTGGCTCCTGCAATCTGCCATCAAAAAGTTGGCATGCGAGTTTTGTTTTCCAGGGAAAAGCGCCGTTGTTTGTGTTTGGGGGCTTGTGGCAGGGAGTGGCCGGCTGGCTCCTTAGAATCCACAATAAGCAGGATGGTTCCCAGACCCAAGGTGGCACCAAGTGCCAAGTCGGGCTGGTTTGATAGTACCAAGCGTCTCCTGCAATCTGCCATCCAGAAGAGGGGCAGCTAAGTATTGTTTGCCAGAAAAAAGGGCTGTGGTTTTTGTTCAGGGCCTGTGGCTGGGAGTAGCCGGCTGGCTCCTTAAAATCCACCTTACGCAGGATGGTTCCCAGATCCAAGGTGGCACCAGTGCCAAGTCGGGCTGTTTTTTAGTACCAAGGGCGTCCTGATATTTGCCATCCAGGAGAGGGGCAGTTGAGTTTTGTTTGCCAGAGAAAAGGGCCGTGGTTTGTGTTTGGGGGCCTATGGCTGAGAGTGGCCAGCTGTCCCCTAAAAATCCACCTTACGCAGGATGGTTCCCAGAACCAAGGTGGCACCAGTGCCAAGTCAGGCTGGTTTGATAGTACCAAGTGGCTCCTGCAATCTGCCATCCAGAAGCGGGGCAGCTGAGTTTTGTTTGCCAGAGAAAAGGGCTGTCGTTTGTGTTTGGGGGCCTGTGGCTGGGAGTGACCGGCTGGCTCCTGAAAAGCTACAATAGGCAGGATGGTTACCAGACCCATGGTGGCACCAGTGCCAAGTCGGGCTGGTTTGATAGTACCAATTGGCTCCTGCAATCTGGCATCCAGAAGCGGGGCAGCTAAGTTTTGTTTGCAAGAAAAAAGGGCTGTGGTTTTTGTTCGGGGCCTGTGCCTGGGAGTACCCGGCTGGCTCCTTAAAATCCACGATACGCAGGATGGTTCCCAGATCCAAGGTGGTACCAGTGCCAAGTCGGGCTGGTTTGGTTATACAAAATGGCTCCTGCAATCTGCCATCTAGAAGCGGGGCAGCTGATTTTTTTTTGCCAGAGTAAAGATCCGTGGTTTGTTTTTGGGGGCATATGGCTGGGAGTGGCCGGCTGGCTCCTTAAAATCCACGATACGCAGGATGGTTTTCAGACCCAAGGTGGCACCAGTGCCAAGTCGGGCCGTTTTTTAGTACCAAGTGTGTCCTGCAATTTGCCATCCAGAAGAGGGACAGTTGAGTTTTGTTTGCCAGAGAAAAGGGCTGTGGTTTGTGTTTGGGGGCCTGTGGCTGGGAGTGGCCGGCTGGCTCCTGAAAATCCATGATACGCAGCATGGTTCCCAGACCCAAGGTGGCACCAGTGCCAAGTCGGGCTGTTTTTGTAGTACCAAGTCCGTCGTGATAGTTGCCATCCAGAAGAGGGGCAGTTGAGTTTTGTTTGCCCGAGAAAAGGGCCGTGGTTTGTGTTTGGGGGCCCATGGCTGAGAGTGGCCAGCTGGCCCCTGAAAATCCACGATACGCCGGATTGTTTCCAGACCCAAGGTGGCACTAGTGCCAAGTAAGACTGGTTTGATAGTACCAAGTGTCTCCTGCAATCTGCCATCCAGAAGCGGGGCAGCTGAGTTTTGTTTGCCAGGGAAACGGGCCGTTGTTTTTGATTGGGGTCAGTGGCCGAGTGTGGCCGGCTGGCTCCTTACGATCCACGATACACAGGATGGTTCCCTGACACAAGGTGGCACCAGTGCCAAGTCGGGCTGGTTTGATAGTACCAAGTGGTTCCTGCAATCTGCCATCCAGAAGCGGGGCAGTTGAATTTTGTTTTCCAGAGAAATGGGCCGAGGTTTGTGTTTGAGGTCCTATGGCTGGGAGTGGCCGGCTGGCTCCTGAAAAGCTACGATAGGCAGGATGGTTACCAGACCCATGGTGGCACCAGTGCCAAGTCAGTCTGGTTTGATAGTACCAAAAGGCTCCTGCAATCTGCCATCAAAAAGTTGGCCGGCGAGTTTTTTTTTCCAGGGAAAAGCGCCGTTGTTTGTGTTTGGGGGCCTGTGCCAGGGAGTGGCCGGCTGGCTCCTTAGAATCCACGATACGCAGGATGGTTCCCAGACCCAAGGTGGCACCAGTGCCAAGTCGGGCTGGTTTGATAGTACCAAGTGGCTCCTGCAATCTGGCATCCAGAAGCGGGGAAGCTAAGGTTTGTTTGCCAGAAAAAAGGGCTGTGGTTTTTGCTCGGGGCCTGTGGCTGGGAGTAGCCGGCTGGCTCCTTAAAATCCACGATACGCAGCATGATTCCCAGATCCAAGGTGGCACCAGTGCTAAGTCAGGCAGGTGTGATAGTACCAAGTGGCTCCTGCAATCTGCCATCCAGAAGCGGGGCTGCTGAGTTTTGTTTGCCAGGGAAACGGGCCGTTGTTTTTGATTGGGGTCAGTGGCCGAGTGTGGCCGGCTGGCTCCTTATAATCCACGATACACCGGATGGTTCCCTGACACAAGGTGGCTCCAGTGCCAAGTCGGGCTGGTTTGATAGTACCAAGTGGTTCCTGCAATCTGCCATCCAGAAGCGGGGCAGTTGAATTTTGTTTTCCAGAGAAATGGGCCGAGGTTTGTGTTTGAGGTCCTATGGCTGGGAGTGGCCGGCTGGCTCCTGAAAAGCTACGATAGGCAGGATGGTTACCAGACCCATGGTGGCACCAGTGCCAAGTCAGGCTGGTTTGATAGTACCAAAAGGCTCCTGCAATCTGCCATCAAAAAGTTGGCCGGCGAGTTTTGTTTTCCAGGGAAAAGCGCCGTTGTTTCTGTTTGGGGGCCTGTGCCAGGGAGTGGCCGGCTGGCTCCTTAGAATCCACGATACGCAGGATGGTTCCCAGACCCAAGGTGGCACCAGTGCCAAGTCGGGCTGGTTTGATAGCACCAAGTGGCTCCTGCAATCTGGCATCCAGAAGCGGGGCAGCTAAGGTTTGTTTGCCAGAAAAAAGGGCTGTGGTTTTTGCTCGGGGCCTGTGGCTGGGAGTGACCGGCTGGCTCCTGACAATCCACGATACGCGGGATGGTTCCCAGACCCAAGGTGGCACCAGTGCCAAGTCGGGTTGGTTTCATAGTACCAAGTGGCTCCTGCAATCTGCCATCCAGAAGCGGGGCAGGTGAATTTTGTTTGCCAAGGAAAAGGTCCATGGTTTGTTTATGGGGGCGTGTGGCTGGGAGTGGCCGGCTGGCTCCTTAAAATCCACAATACGCAGCATGATTCCCAGACCCAAGGTGGCACCAGTGCTAAGTCAGGCTGGTGTGATAGTACCAAGTGGCTCCTGCAATCTGCCATCCAGAAGCGGGGCAGCTGAGTTTTGTTTGCCAGAGAAAAGGGCTGTGGTTTGTGTTTGGGGACCTGTGGCTGGGAGTGCCCGGCTGGTTCCTTAAAATTGAAGATACGCAGGATGGTTACCCGACCCATGGTGGCACCAGTGCCAAGTCTTGCTGGTTTGACAGTGTCAAGTGCCTCCTGCAATCTCCCATCCAGAAGCGGGGCAGCTGAGTTTTGTTTGCCAGGGAAACGGGCCGTTGTTTTTGATTGGGGTCTGAGGCCGAGAGTGGCCGGCAGGCACCTGACAATCCACGATACGCAGGATGGTTCCCAGACACAAGGTGGCACCAGTGCCAAGTCGGGCTGGTTTGATAGTACCAAGTGGCTCCTGCAATCGGCCATCCAGAAGCAGGCCAGGTGAATTTTGTTTGCCAAGGAAAAGGGCCATGGCTTGTTTTTGGGGGCCTGTGGCAGGGAGTGGCCGGCGGGCTCCTGAAAATCCATGATACGCAGGATGGTTCCCAGAACCAAGGTGGCACCAGTGCCAAGTCGGGCTGGTTTGATAGTACCAAGCGTCTCCTGCAATCTGCCATCCAGAAGCGGGGCAGCTGAGTTTTGTTTGCCAGAGAAATGGGCTGAGGTTTGTTTTTGGGGGCATATGGCTGGGAGTGGCCGGCTGGCTCCTTAATATGCTCGATACTCAGGATGGTTCCCAGACCCAAGGTGGCACCAGTGCCAAGTCGGGCAGTTTTTTAGTACCAAGTGCGTCCTGCAATCTGCCATGCAGAAGCGGGGCAGCTGAGTTTTGTTTGCCAGAGAAAAGGGCTGTGGTTTGTGTTTGGGGGCCTGTGGCTGGGAGTGGCCGGCTGGCTCCTGACAATCCATGATACGCAGCATGGTTCCCAGACCCAAGGTGGCACCAGTGCCAAGTCAGGCTGGTTTTGTAGTACCAAGTCCGTCCTGATATTTGCCATCCAGAAGAGGGGCAATTGAGTTTTTTTTGCCAGAGAAAAGGGCCATGGTTTGTGTTTGGGGGCCCATGGCTGAGAGTGGCCAGCTGGGCCCTGAAAATCCACGATACGCAGGATGGTTCCCAGACCCAAGGTGGCACTAGTGCCAAGTCGGGCTGGTTTGACAGTGTTAAGTGGCTCCAGCAATCTGCCATCCAGAAGCGGGGCAGCTGAGTTTTGTTTGCCAGAGAAAAGGGCTGTGGTTTGTGTTTGGGGGCCTGTGGCTGGGAGTGGCCGTCTGGCTCCTTAGAATCCATGATACGCAGCATGGTTCCCAGACCCAAGGTGGCACCAGTGCAAAGTCGGGCTGGTTTGACAGTGTCAAGTGCCTCCTGCAATCTCCCGTCCAGAAGCGGGGCAGCTGAGTTTTGTTTGCCAGGGAAATGGGCCGTTGTTTTTTATTGGGGTCCGTGGCCGAGAGTGGTCGGCTGGCTCCTGACAATCCACGATACGCAGGATGGTTCCCAGACACAAATGGCACCAGTGCCAAGTCGGGCTGGTTTGATAGTACCAAGTGGTTCCTGCAATCTGCCATCCAGAAGCGGGGCAGTTGAATTTTGTTTTCCAGAGAAATGGGCCGAGGTTTGTGTTTGAGGTCCTATGGCTGGGAGTGGCCGGCTGGCTCCTGAAAAGCTACGATAGGCAGGATGGTTACCAGACCCAAGGTGGCACCAGTGCCAAGTCGGGCTGGTTTGATAGTACCAAAAGTCTCCTGCAATCTGCCATCAAAAAGTTGGCCGGCGAGTTTTGTTTTCCAGGGAAAAGCGCCGTTGTATGTGTTTGGGGGCCTGTGGCAGGGAGTGGCCGGCTGGCTCCTTAGAATCCACGATACGCAGGATGGTTCCCAGACCCAAGGTGGCATCAGTGCCAAGTCGGGCTGGTTTGATAGTACCAAGTGGCTCCTGCAATCTGGCATCCAGAAGCGCGGCAGCTAAGCTTTGTTTGCCAGAAAAAAGGGCTGTGGTTTTTGTTCGTGGCCTGTGGCTGGGAGTAGATGGCTGGCTCCTTAAAATCCACGATACGCAGGATGATTCCCAGATCCAAGGTGGCACCAGTGCCAAGTCAGGCTGGTTTTGTAGTACCAAGTCCGTCCTGATATTTGCCATCCAGAAGAGGGGCAATTGAGTTTTGTTTGCCAGAGAAAAGGGCCATGGTTTGTGTTTGGGGGCCCATGGCTGAGAGTGGCCAGCTGGGCCCTGAAAATCCACGATACGCAGGATGGTTCCCAGACCCAAGGTGGCACTACTGCCAAGTCGGGCTGGTTTGACAGTGTTAAGTGGCTCCAGCAATCTGCCATCCAGAAGCGGAGCAGCTGAGTTTTGTTTGCCAGAGAAAAGGGCTGTGGTTTGTGTTTGGGGGCCTGTGGCTGGGAGTGGCCGTCTGGCTCCTTAGAATCCATGATACGCAGCATGGTTCCCAGACCCAAGGTGGCACCAGTGCAAAGTCGGGCTGGTTTGACAGTGTCAAGTGCCTCCTGCAATCTCCCGTCCAGAAGCGGGGCAGCTGAGTTTTGTTTGCCAGGGAAATGGGCCGTTGTTTTTTATTGGGGTCCGTGGCCGAGAGTGGTCGGCTGGCTCCTGACAATCCACGATACGCAGGATGGTTCCCAGACACAAGGTGGCACCAGTGCCAAGTCGGGCTGGTTTGATAGTACCAAGTGGTTCCTGCAATCTGCCATCCAGAAGCGGGGCAGTTGAATTTTGTTTTCCAGAGAAATGGGCCGAGGTTTGTGTTTGAGGTCCTATGGCTGGGAGTGGCCGGCTGGCTCCTGAAAAGCTACGATAGGCAGGATGGTTACCAGACCCATGGTGGCACCAGTGCCAAGTCAGGCTGGTTTGATAGTACCAAAAGGCTCCTGCAATCTGCCATCAAAAAGTTGGCCGGCGAGTTTTGTTTTCCAGGGAAAAGCGCCGTTGTTTGTGTTTGGGGGCCTGTGGCAGGGAGTGGCCGGCTGGCTCCGTAGAATCCACGATACGCAGGATGGTTCCCAGACCCAAGGTGGCACCAGTGCCAAGTCGGGCTGGTTTGATAGTACCAAGTGGCTCCTGCAATCTGGCATCCAGAAGCGGGGCAGCTAAGGTTTGTTTGCCAGAAAAAAGGGCTGTGGTTTTTGCTCGGGGCCTGTGGCTGGGAGTAGCCGGCTGGCTCCTTAAAATCCACGATACGCAGCATGATTCCCAGATCCAAGGTGGCACCAGTGCCAAGTCGGGCTGGTTTGGTTATACAAAATGGCTCCTGCAATCTGCCATCCAGAAGCGGGGCAGCTGAGTTTTGTTTGCCAGAGAAAAGGGCCGTGGTTTGTGTTTGGGGGCGTGTGGCTGGGAGTGACCGGCTGGCTCCTGACAATCCACGATACGCGGGATGGTTCCCAGACCCAAGGTGGCACCAGTGCCAAGTCGGGTTGGTTTGATAGTACCAAGTGGCTCCTGCAATCTGCCATCCAGAAGCGGGGCAGGTGAATTTTGTTTGCCAAGGAAAAGGTCCATGGTTTGTTTATGGGGGCGTGTGGCTGGGAGTGGCCGGCTGGCTCCTTAAAATCCACAATACGCAGGATGATTCCCAGACCCAAGGTGGCACCAGTGCTAAGTCAGGCAGGTGTGATAGTACCAAGTGTCTCCTGCAATCTGCCATCCAGAAGCGGGGCAGCTGAGTTTTGTTTGCCAGGGAAACGGGCCGTTGTTTTTGATTGGGGTCAGTGGCCGAGTGTGGCCGGCTGGCTCCTTACAATCCACGATACACCGGATGGTTCCCTGACACAAGGTGGCTCCAGTGCCAAGTCGGGCTGGTTTGATAGTACCAAGTGTTTCCTGCAATCTGCCATCCAGAAGCGGGGCAGTTGAATTTTGTTTTCCAGAGAAATGGGCCGAGGTTTGTGTTTGAGGTCCTATGGCTGGGAGTGGCCGGCTGGCTCCTGAAAAGCTACGATAGGCAGGATGGTTACCAGACCCATGGTGGCACCAGTGCCAAGTCAGGCTGGTTTGATAGTACCAAAAGGCTCCTGCAATCTGCCATCAAAAAGTTGGCCGACGAGTTTTGTTTTCCAGGGAAAAGCGCCGTTGTTTCTGTTTGGGGGCCTGTGCCAGGGAGTGGCCGGCTGGCTCCTTAGAATCCACGATACGCAGGATGGTTCCCAGACCCAAGGTGGCACCAGTGCCAAGTCGGGCTGGTTTGATAGCACCAAGTGGCTCCTGCAATCTGGCATCCAGAAGCGGGGCAGCTAAGGTTTGTTTGCCAGAAAAAAGGGCTGTGGTTTTTGCTCGGGGCCTGTGGCTGGGAGTAGCCGGCTGGCTCCTTAAAATCCACGATACGCAGCATGATTCCCAGATCCAAGGTGGCACCAGTGCCAAGTCGGGCTGGTTTGGTTATACAAAATGGCTCCTGCAATCTGCCATCCAGAAGCGGGGCAGCTGAGTTTTGTTTGCCAGAGAAAAGGGCCGTGGTTTGTGTTTGGGGGCGTGTGGCTGGGAGTGACCGGCTGGCTCCTGACAATCCACGATACGCAGGATGGTTCCCAGACCCAAGGTGGCACCAGTGCCAAGTCGGGTTGGTTTGATAGTACCAAGTGGCTCCTGCAATCTGCCATCCAGAAGCGGGGCAGGTGAATTTTGTTTGCCAAGGAAAAGGTCCATGGTTTGTTTATGGGGGCGTGTGGCTGGGAGTGGCCGGCTGGCTCCTTAAAATCCACAATACGCAGGATGATTCCCAGACCCAAGGTGGCACCAGTGCTAAGTCAGGCTGGTGTGATAGTACCAAGTGGCTCCTGCAATCTGCCATCCAGAAGCGGGGCAGCTGAGTTTTGTTTGCCAGAGAAAAGGGCTGTGGTTTGTGTTTGGGGACCTGTGGCTGGGAGAGCCCGGCTGGTTCCTTAAAATTGAAGATACGCAGGATGGTTACCAGACCCATGGTGGCACCAGTGCCAAGTCTGGCTGGTTTGACAGTGTCAAGTGCCTCCTGCAATCTGCCATCCAGAAGCGGGGCAGCTGAGTTTTGTTTGCCAGAGAAAAGGGCCGTGGTTTGTGTTTGGGGGCGTGTGGCTGGGAGTGACCGGCTGGCTCCTGACAATCCACGATACGCGGGATGGTTCCCAGACCCAAGGTGGCACCAGTGCCAAGTCGGGTTGGTTTGATAGTACCAAGTGGCTCCTGCAATCTGCCATCCAGAAGCGGGGCAGGTGAATTTTGTTTGCCAAGGAAAAGGTCCATGGTTTGTTTATGGGGGCGTGTGGCTGGGAGTGGCCGGCTGGCTCCTTAAAATCCACAATACGCAGGATGATTCCCAGACCCAAGGTGGCACCAGTGCTAAGTCAGGCAGGTGTGATAGTACCAAGTGTCTCCTGCAATCTGCCATCCAGAAGCGGGGCAGCTGAGTTTTGTTTGCCAGGGAAACGGGCCGTTGTTTTTGATTGGGGTCAGTGGCCGAGTGTGGCCGGCTGGCTCCTTACAATCCACGATACACCGGATGGTTCCCTGACACAAGGTGGCTCCAGTGCCAAGTCGGGCTGGTTTGATAGTACCAAGTGTTTCCTGCAATCTGCCATCCAGAAGCGGGGCAGTTGAATTTTGTTTTCCAGAGAAATGGGCCGAGGTTTGTGTTTGAGGTCCTATGGCTGGGAGTGGCCGGCTGGCTCCTGAAAAGCTACGATAGGCAGGATGGTTACCAGACCCATGGTGGCACCAGTGCCAAGTCAGGCTGGTTTGATAGTACCAAAAGGCTCCTGCAATCTGCCATCAAAAAGTTGGCCGACGAGTTTTGTTTTCCAGGGAAAAGCGCCGTTGTTTCTGTTTGGGGGCCTGTGCCAGGGAGTGGCCGGCTGCCTCCTTAGAATCCACGATACGCAGGATGGTTCCCAGACCCAAGGTGGCACCAGTGCCAAGTCGGGCTGGTTTGATAGCACCAAGTGGCTCCTGCAATCTGGCATCCAGAAGCGGGGCAGCTAAGGTTTGTTTGCCAGAAAAAAGGGCTGTGGTTTTTGCTCGGGGCCTGTGGCTGGGAGTAGCCGGCTGGCTCCTTAAAATCCACGATACGCAGCATGATTCCCAGATCCAAGGTGGCACCAGTGCCAAGTCGGGCTGGTTTGGTTATACAAAATGGCTCCTGCAATCTGCCATCCAGAAGCGGGGCAGCTGAGTTTTGTTTGCCAGAGAAAAGGGCCGTGGTTTGTGTTTGGGGGCGTGTGGCTGGGAGTGACCGGCTGGCTCCTGACAATCCACGATACGCAGGATGGTTCCCAGACCCAAGGTGGCACCAGTGCCAAGTCGGGTTGGTTTGATAGTACCAAGTGGCTCCTGCAATCTGCCATCCAGAAGCGGGGCAGGTGAATTTTGTTTGCCAAGGAAAAGGTCCATGGTTTGTTTATGGGGGCGTGTGGCTGGGAGTGGCCGGCTGGCTCCTTAAAATCCACAATACGCAGGATGATTCCCAGACCCAAGGTGGCACCAGTGCTAAGTCAGGCTGGTGTGATAGTACCAAGTGGCTCCTGCAATCTGCCATCCAGAAGCGGGGCAGCTGAGTTTTGTTTGCCAGAGAAAAGGGCTGTGGTTTGTGTTTGGGGACCTGTGGCTGGGAGAGCCCGGCTGGTTCCTTAAAATTGAAGATACGCAGGATGGTTACCAGACCCATGGTGGCACCAGTGCCAAGTCTGGCTGGTTTGACAGTGTCAAGTGCCTCCTGCAATCTCCCATCCAGAAGCGGGGCAGCTGAGTTTTGTTTGCCAGGGAAACGGGCCGTTGTTTTTGATTGGGGTCTGAGGCCGAGAGTGGCCGGCAGGCACCTGACAATCCACGATACGCAGGATGGTTCCCAGACACAAGGTGGCACCAGTGCCAAGTCGGGCTGGTTTGATAGTACCAAGTGGCTCCTGCAATCGGCCATCCAGAAGCAGGCCAGGTGAATTTTGTTTGCCAAGGAAAAGGGCCATGGCTTGTTTTTGGGGGCCTGTGGCAGGGAGTGGCCGGCGGGCTCCTGAAAATCCATGATACGCAGGATGGTTCCCAGAACCAAGGTGGCACCAGTGCCAAGTCGGGCTGGTTTGATAGTACCAAGCGTCTCCTGCAATCTGCCATCCAGAAGCGGGGCAGCTGAGTTTTGTTTGCCAGAGAAATGGGCCGAGGTTTGTTTTTGGGGGCATATGGCTGGGAGTGGCCGGCTGGCTCCTTAATATGCTCGATACTCAGGATGGTTCCCAGACCCAAGGTGGCACCAGTGCCAAGTCGGGCAGTTTTTTAGTACCAAGTGCGTCCTGCAATCTGCCATGCAGAAGCGGGGCAGCTGAGTTTTGTTTGCCAGAGAAAAGGGCTGTGGTTTGTGTTTGGGGGCCTGTGGCTGGGAGTGGCCGGCTGGCTCCTGAAAATCCATGATACGCAGCATGGTTCCCAGACCGAAGGTGGCACCAGTGCCAAGTCAAGCTGGTTTTGTAGTACCAAGTCCGTCCTGATATTTGCCATCCAGAAGAGGGGCAATTGAGTTTTGTTTGCCAGAGAAAAGGGCCATGGTTTGTGTTTGGGGGTCCATGGCTGAGAGTGGCCAGCTGGGCCCTGAAAATCCACGATACGCAGGATGGTTCCCAGACCCAAGGTGGCACTAGTGCCAAGTCGGGCTGGTTTGACAGTGTTAAGTGGCTCCAGCAATCTGCCATCCAGAAGCGGGGCAGCTGAGTTTTGTTTGCCAGAGAAAAGGGCTGTGGTTTGTGTTTTGGGGCCTGTGGCTGGGAGTGGCCGTCTGGCTCCTTAGAATCCATGATACGCAGCATGGTTCCCAGACCCAAGGTGGCACCAGTGCAAAGTCGGGCTGGTTTGACAGTGTCAAGTGCCTCCTGCAATCTCCCGTCCAGAAGCGGGGCAGCTGAGTTTTGTTTGCCAGGGAAATGGGCCGTGGTTTTTTATTGGGGTCCGTGGCCGAGAGTGGTCGGCTGGCTCCTGACAATCCACGATACGCAGGATGGTTCCCAGACACAAGATGGCACCAGTGCCAAGTCGGGCTGGTTTGATAGTACCAAGTAGTTCCTGCAATCTGCCATCCAGAAGCGGGGCAGTTGAATTTTGTTTTCCAGAGAAATGGGCCGAGGTTTGTGTTTGAGGTCCTATGGCTGGGAGTGGCCGGCTGGCTCCTGAAAAGCTACGATAGGCAGGATGGTTACCAGACCCAAGGTGGCACCAGTGCCAAGTCGGGCTGGTTTGATAGTACCAAAAGTCTCCTGCAATCTGCCATCAAAAAGATGGCCGGCGAGTTTTGTTTTCCAGGGAAAAGCGCCGTTGTATGTGTTTGGGGGCCTGTGGCAGGGAGTGGCCGGCTGGCTCCTTAGAATCCACGATACGCAGGATGGTTCCCAGACCCAAGGTGGCATCAGTGCCAAGTCGGGCTGGTTTGATAGTACCAAGTGGCTCCTGCAATCTGGCATCCAGAAGCGCGGCAGCTAAGATTTGTTTGCCAGAAAAAAGGGCTGTGGTTTTTGTTCGTGGCCTGTGGCTGGGAGTAGATGGCTGGCTCCTTAAAATCCACCATACGCAGGATGATTCCCAGATCCAAGGTGGCACCAGTGCCAAATCAGGCTGGTTTGATAGTACCAAGTGGCTCCTGCAATCTGCCATCCAGAAGCAGGGCACCTGATTTTTGTTTGCCAGAGAAAAGGTCCGTGGTTTGTTTTTGGGGGCATATGGCTGGGAGTGGCCGGCTGGCTCCTTAATATGCTCGACACTCAGGATGGTTCCCAGACCAAAGGTGGCACCAGTGCCAATTCGGGCAGTATTTTAGTACCAAGTGCGTCCTGCAATTTGCCATCCAGAAGAGGGGCAGTTGAGTTTTGTTTGCCAGAGAAAAGGTCCGTGGTTTGTGTTTGGGGGCCCATGGCTGAGAGTGGCCAGCTGGCCCCTGAAAATCCACGATACGCAGGATGGTTCCCAGACCCAAGGAGGCACTAGTGCCAAGTCGGGCTGGTTTGATCGTACCAAGTGGCTCCTGCAATCTGCCATCCAGAAGCGGGGCACCTGAGTTTTGTTTGCCAGGGAAAAGGGCTGTGGTTTGTGTTTGGGGGCCTGTGGCTGGGAGTGAACGGCTGGCTCCTGAAAAGCTACGATAGGAAGGATGGTTCCCAGACCCAAGGTGGCACCAGTGCCAAGTCGGGCAGGTTTGATAGTACCAAGTGGCTCCTGCAATCTGCCATCCAGAAGCGGGGCAGCTGAGTTTTGTTTGCCAGAGAAAAGGGCTGTAGTTTGTGTTTGGGGGCCTATGGCTGGGAGTGACGGGCTGGCTCCTGAAAAGCTACGATAGGCAGGATGGTTACCAGACCCACGGTGGCACCAGTGCCAAGTCGGGCTGGTTTGACAGTGTCAAGTGCCTCCTGCAATCTCCCATCCAGAAGCGGGGCAGCTGAGTTTTGTTTGCCAGGGAAATCGGCCGTTGTTTTAGATTGGGGACTGTGGCCGATAGTGGTCGGCTGGCTCCTGACAATCCACGATACGCAGGATGGTTCCCAGACCCAAGGTGGCACCAGTGCCAAGTCGGGCTGGTTTGATAGTGCCAAGTGGCTCCTGCAATCTGCCATCAAAAAGCGGGGCAGCTGAGTTTTGTTTACCAGAGAAAAGGGCTGTGGATTGTGTTTGGGGGCCTGTGGCTGGGAGCGGCCGGCTGGCTCCTTACAATCCACGATACGCAGGATGGTTCCCAGACACAAGGTGGCACCAGTTCCAAGTCGGGCTGGTTTGATAGTACCAAGTGGTTTCTGCAATCTGCCATCAAGAAGCGGGGCAGTTGAATTTTGTTTTCCAGAGAAATGGGCCGAGGTTTGTGTTTGAGGTCCTATGGCTGGGAGTGACCGGCTGGCTCCTGAAAAGCTACGATAGGCAGGATGGTTACCAGACCCATGGTGGCACCAGTGCCAAGTCGGACTGGTTTGATAGTACCAATTGGCTCCTGCAATCTGCCATCAAAAAGTTGGCCGTCGAGTTTTGTTTTCCAGGGAAAAGCGCCGTTGTTTGTGTTTCGGGGCCTGTGGCAGGGAGTGGCCGGCTGGCTCCTTAGAATCCATCATACGCAGGATGGTTCCCAGACCCAAGGTGGCACCAGTGCCAAGTCGGGCTGGTTTGATAGTACCAAGTGGCTCCTGCAATCTGGCATCCAGAAGCGGGGAAGCTAAGTTTTGTTTGCCAGAAAAAAGGGCTGTGGTTTTTGTTCGGGGCCTGTGGCTGGGAGTAGCCGGCTGGCTCCTTAAAATCCACGATACGCAGAATGGTTCCCAGATCCAAGGTGGCACCAGTGCCAAGTCAGGCTGGTTTGGTTATACAAAATGGCTCCTGCAATCTGCCATCCAGAAGAGGGGCAGTTGAGTTTTGTTTGCCAGAGAAAAGGGCTGTGGTTTGTGTTTGGGGGCCTATGGCTGGGAGTGGCCGGCTGGCTCCTGAAAATCCATGATACGCAGCATGGTTCCCAGACCCAAGGTGGCACCAGTGCCAAGTCGGGCTGGTTTGAAAGTGTCAAGTGCCTCCTGCAATCTCCCATCCAGAAGCGGGGCAGCTGAGTTTTGTTTGCCAGGGAAACGGGCCGTTGTTTTTGATTGGGGTCTGTGGCCGATAGTGGTCGGTTGGCTCCTGACAATCCACGATACGCAGGATGGTTCCCAGACCCAAGGTGGCTCCAGTGCCAAGTCGGGCGGGTTTGATAGTACCAAGTGGCTCCTGCAATCTGCCATCTAGAAGCGGGGCAGTTGAGTTTTGTTTGCCAGAAAAAAGGGCTGTGGTTTGTGTTTGGGGGCCTGTGGCTGGGAGTGACCGGCTGGCTCCTGAAAAGCTACGATAGGCAGGATGGTTACCAGACCCAAGGTGGCACCAGTGCCAAGTCGGGCTGGTTTGATAGTACCAAGTGGCTCCTGCAATCTGCCATCAAAAAGTTGGCCGGCGCGTTTTGTTTTCCAGGGAAAAGCGCCGTTGTTTGTGTTTCGGGGCCTGTGGCAGGGAGTGGCCGGCTGGCTGCTTAGAATCCATCATACGCAGCATGGTTCCCAGACCCAAGGTGGCACCAGTGCCAAGTCGGGCTGGTTTGATAGTACCAAGTGGCTCCTGCAATCTGGCATCCAGAAGCGGGGAAGCTAAGTTTTGTTTGCCAGAAAAAAGGGCTGTGGTTTTTGTTCGGGGCCGGTGGCTGGGAGTAGCCGGCTGGCTCCTTAAAATCCACGATACGCAGGATGGTTCCCAGATCCAAGGTGGCACCAGTGCCAAGTCGGGCTGGTTTGGTTATACAAAATGGCTCCTGCAATCTGCCATCCAGAAGAGGGGCAGTTGAGTTTTGTTTGCCAGAGAAAAGGGCTGTGGTTTGTGTTTGGGGGCCTATGGCTGGGAGTGGCCGGCTGGCTCCTGAAAATACATGATACGCAGCATGGTTCCCAGACCCAAGGTGGCACCAGTGCCAAGTCGGGCTGGTTTGAAAGTGTCAAGTGCCTCCTGCAATCTCCCATCCAGAAGCGGGGCAGCTGAGTTTTGTTTGCCAGGGAAACTGGCCGTTGTTTTTGATTGGGGTCTGTGGCCGATAGTGGTCGGTTGGCTCCTGACAATCCACGATACGCAGGATGGTTCCCAGACCCAAGGTGGCTCCAGTGCCAAGTCGGGCGGGTTTGATAGTACCAAGTGTCTCCTGCAATCTGCCATCCAGAAGCGGGGCAGCTTAGTATTGTTTGCCCGAAAAAATGGCTGTGGTTTTTGTTCAGGGCCTGTGGCTGGGAGTAGCCGGCTGGCTCCTTAAAATCCACCTTACGCAGGATGGTTCCCAGATCCAAGGAGGCACCAGTGCCATGTCGGGCTGTTTTTTAGTACCAAGTGCATCCTGCAATTTGCCATCCAGAAGAGGGGCAGTTGAGTTTTGTTTGCCAGAGAAAAGGGCCGTGGTTTGTGTTTGGGGGCCTATGGCTGAGAGTGGCCAGCTGTCCCCTGAAAATCCACGATACGCAGCATGGTTCCCAGACCCAAGGTGGCACCAGTGCCAAGTCGGGCTGGTTTGACAGTGTCAAGTGCCTCCTGATATCTCCCATCCAGAAGCGGGGCAGCTGAGTTTTGTTTGCCAGGGAAATGGGCCGTGGCTTTAGATGGGGGTCTGTGGCCGATAGTGGTCGGCTGGCTCCTGAAAATCCACCTTACACAGGATGGTTCCCAGAACCAAGGTGGCACCAGTGCAAAGTCAGGCTGGTTTGATAGTACCAAGTGGCTCCTGCAATCTGCCACCCAGAAGCGGGGCAGCTGAGTTTTGTTTGCCAGAGAAAAGAGCTGTGGTTTGTGTTTGGGGGCCTGTGGCTGGGAGTGACCGGCTGGCTCCTGAAAAGCTACGATAGGCAGGATGGTTACCAGACCCATGGTGGCACCAGTGCCAAGTCGGGCTGGTTTGATAGTACCAATTGGCTCCTGAAATCTTCCATCAAAAAGTTGGCCGGCGAGTTTTGTTTTCTAGGGAAAAGCGCCGTTGCTTGTGTTTGGGGGCCGGTGGCAGGGAGTGGCCGGCTGGCTCCTTAGAATCCATGATACGCAGGATGGTTCCCAGACCCAAGGTGGCACCAGTGCCAAGTCGGGCTGGTTTGATAGTACCAAGTGGCTCCTGCAATCTGGCATCCAGAAGCGGGGCAGCTAAGTTTTGTTTGCCAGAAAAAAGGGCTGTGGTTTGTGTTTGGGGGCCTGTGGCTGGGAGTGGCCGGCTGGCTCCTGAAAATCCATGATACGCAGCATGGTTCCCAGACCCAAGGTGGCACCAGTGCTAAGTCGGGCTGGTTTGGTTTTACAGAATGGCTCCTCCAATCTGCCATGCAGAAGCGGGGCAGCTGATTTTTGTTTGCCAGAGAAAAGATCCGTGGTTTGTTTTTGGTGGCATATGGCTGGGAGTGGCCGGCTGGCTCCTTAATATGCTCGATACTCAGGATGGTTCCCAGACCCAAGGTGGCACCAGTGCCAATTCGGGCAGTTTTTTAGTACCAAGTTCGTCCTGCAATTTGCCATCCAGAAGAGGGGCAGTTGAGTTTTGTTTGCCAGAGAAAAGGGCTGTGGTTTGTGTTTGGGGGCCTATGACTGGGAGTGACCGGCTGGCTCCTGAAAAGCTACGATAGGCAGGATCGTTACCAGACCCATGGTGGCACCAGTGCCAAGTCGGGCTGGTTTGACAGTGTCAAGTGCCTCCTGCAATCTCCCATCCAGAAGCGGGGCAGCTGAGTTTTGTTTGCCAGGGAAATTGGCCGTTGTTTTAGATTGGGGTCTGTGGCCGATAGTGGTCGGCTGGCTCCTGACAATCCACGATACGCAGGATGGTTCCCAGACCCAAGGTATCACCAGTGCCAAGTCAGGCTGGTTTGATAGTGTCAAGTGCCTCCTGCAATCTCCCATCCAGAAGCGGGGCAGCTGAGTTTTGTTTGCCAGGGAAATTGGCCGTTGTTTTAGATTGGGGTCTGTGGCCGATAGTGGTCGGCTGGCTCCTGACAATCCACGATACGCAGGATGGTTCCCAGACCCAAGGTATCACCAGTGCCAAGTCGGGCTGGTTTGATAGTACCAAGTGGCTCCTGCAATCTGCCATCAAAAAGTTGGCCGGCGAGTCTTGTTTTCCAGGGAAAAGCGCCGTTGTTTGTGTTTGGGGGCCTGTGGCAGGGAGTGGCCGGCTGGCTCCTTAGAATCCACATTACGCAGGATGGTTACCAGACCCACGGTGGCACCAGTGCTAAGTCGGGTTGGTTTGACAGTGTCAAGTGCCTCCTGCAATCTCCCATCCAGAAGCGGGGCAGCTGAGTTTTGTTTGCCAGGGAAATTGGCCATTGTTTTAGATTGGGGACTGTGGCCGATAGTGGTCGGCTGGCTCCTGACAATCCACGATACGCAGGATGGTTCCCAGACCCAAGGTGGCACCAGTGCCAAGTCGGGCTGGTTTGATAGTGCCAAGTGGCTCCTGCAATCTGCCATCCACAAGCGGGGCAGCTGAGTTTTGTTTGCCAGAGAAAAAGGCTGTGGATTGTGTTTGGGGGCCTGTGGCTGGGAGTGGCCGGCTGGCTCGTGAAAAGCTACGATAGGCAGGATGGTTACCAGACCCATGTTGGCACCAGTTCCAAGTCGGGCTGGTTTGATAGTACCAATTGGCTCCTGCAATCTGCCATCAAAAAGTTGGCCGGCGAGTTTTGTTTTCTAGGGAAAAGCGGCGTTGTTTGTGTTTGGGGGCCTGTGGCAGGGAGTGGCCGGCTGGCTCCTTAGAATCCATGATACGCAGGATGGTTCCCAGACCCTAGGTGGCACCAGTGCCAAGTCGGGCTGGTTTGATAGTACCAAGTGGCTCCTGCAATCTGGCATCCAGAAGCGGGGCAGCTGAGTTTTGTTTGCCAGAGAAAAGGGCTGTGGTTTGTGTTTGGGGGCCTGTGGCTGGGAGTGGCCGGCTGGCTCCTGACAATCCATGATACGCAGCATGGTTCCCAGACCCAAGGTGGCACCAGTGCCAAGTCGGGCTGGTTTGGTTTTACAAAATGGCTCCTGCAATCTGCCATCCAGAAGCGGAGCAGCTGATTTTTGTTTGCCAGAGAAGAGGTCCGTGGTTTGTTTTTGGGGGCATATGGCTGGGAGTGGCCGGCTGGCTCCTTAATATGCTCGAAACTCAGGATGGTTCCCAGACCCAAGGTGGCACCAGCGCCAAGTCGGGCAGTTTTTTAGTACCAAGTGCGTCCTGCAATTTGCCATCCAGAAGAGGGACAGTTGAGTTTTGTTTGCCAGAGAAAAGGGCTGTGGTTTGTGTTTGGGGCCCTGTGGCTGGGAGAGGCCGGCTGGCTCCTGAAAATCCATGATACGCAGCATGGTTCCCAGACCCAAGGTGGCACCAGTGCCAAGTCGGGCAGTTTTTTAGTACCAAATGCGTCCTGCAATTTGCCATCCAGAAGAGGGACAGTTGAGTTTTGTTTGCCAGAGAAAAGGGCTGTGGTTTGTGTCTGGGGGCCTATGGCTGGGAGTGACCGGCTGGCTCCTGAAAAGCTACGATAGGCAGGATCGTTACCAGACCCATGGTGGCACCAGTGCCAAGTCGGGCTGGTTTGACGGTGTCAAGTGCCTCCTGCAATCTCCCATCCAGAAGCGGGGCAGCTGAGTTTTGTTTGCCAGGGAAATTGGCCGTTGTTTTAGATTGGGGTCTGTGGCCGATAGTGGTCGGCTGGCTCCTGACAATCCACGATACGCAGGATGGTTCCCAGACCCAAGGTATCAGCAGTGCCAAGTCACGCTGGTTTGATAGTGCCAAGTGCCTCCTGCAATCTCCCATCCAGAAGCGGTGCAGCTGAGTTTTGTTTTCCAGGGAAATGGGCCGTTGCTTTAGATTGGGGTCTGTGGCCGATAGTGGTCGGCTGGCTCCTGAAAATCCACGATACGCAGGATGGTTCCCAGACCCATGGTGGCACCAGTGCCAAGTCGGGCTGGTTTGATAGTACCTAGTGGCTCCTGCAATCTGCCATCAAAAAGTTGGCCGGCGAGTTTTGTTTTCCAGGGAAAAGCGCCGTTGTTTGTGTTTGGGGGCCTGTGGCAGGGAGTGGCCGGCTGGCTCCTTAGAATCCACGATACGCAGGATGGTTACTAGACCCAAGGTGGCACCAGTGCCAAGTCGGGTTGGTTTGACAGTGTCAAGTGCCTCCTGCAATCTCCCATCCAGAAGCGGGGCAGCTGAGTTTTGTTTACCAGAGAAAAGGGCTGTGGATTGTGTTTGGGGGCCTGTGGCTGGGAGTGGCCGGCTGGCTCCTTACAATCCACGATACGCAGGATGGTTCCCAGACACAAGGTGGCACCAGTGCCAAGTCAGGCTGGTTTGATAGTACCAAGTGCGTCCTGCAATCTGCCATCAAGAAGCGGGGCAGTTGAATTTTGTTTTCCAGAGAAATGGGCCGAGGTTTGTGTTTGAGGTCCTATGGCTGGGAGTGGCCGGCTGGCTCCTTACAATCCACGATACGCAGGATGGTTCCCAGACCCATGGTGGCACCAGTGCCAAGTCGGGCTGGTTTGATAGAAACAATTGGCTCCTGCAATCTGCCATCAAAATTTGGCCGGCGAGTTTTGTTTTCCAGGGAAAAGCGCCGTTGTTTGTGTTTGGGGGCCTGTGGCAGGGATAGGCCGGCTGGCTGCTTAGAATCCATCATACGCAGGATGGTTCCCAGACCCAAGGTGGCACCAGTGCCAAGTTGGGCTGGTTTGATAGTACCAAGTGGCTCCTGCAATCTGGCATCCAGAAGCGGGGCAGCTAAGCTTTGTTTGCCAGAAAAAAGGGCTGTGGTTTTTGTTCGGGGCCTGTGGCTGGGAGTAGACGGCTGGCTCCTTAAAATCCACGATACGCAGCATGGTTCCCAGATCCAAGGTGGCACCAGTGCCAAGTTGGGCTGGTTTGGTTATACAAAATGGCTCCTGCAATCTGCCATCCAGAAGCGGGGCAGCTGATTTTTGTTTGCCAGAGAAAAGGTCCGTGGTTTGTTTTTGGGGGCATATGGCTGGGAGTGGCCGGCTGGCTCCTTAATGTGCTCGATACTCAGGATGGTTCCCAGACGCAAGGTGGCACCAGTGCCAAGTCGGGCAGTTTTTTAGTACCAAGTGCGTCCTGCAATTTGCCATCCAGAAGAGGGGCAGTTGAGTTTTGTTTGCCAGAGAAAAGGGCTGTGGTTTGTGTTTGGGGGCCTGTGGCTGGGAGTGGCCGGCTGGCTCCTGAAAATCCATGATACGCAGCATGGTTCCCAGACCCAAGGTGGCACCAGTGCCAAGTCGGGCTGGTTTGACAGTGTCAAGTGCCTCCTGCAATCTCCCATCCAGAAGCGGGGCAGCTGAGTTTTGTTTGCCAGGGAAATTGGCCGTTGTTTTAGATTGGGGTCTGTGGCCGATAGTGGTCGGCTGGCTCCTGACAATCCACGATACGCAGGATGGTTCCCAGACACAAGGTAGCACCAGTGCCAAGTCGGGCTGGTTTGATAGTATGAAGTGTCTCCTGCAATCTGCCATCCAGAAGAGGGGCAGCTAAGTATTGTTTGCCAGAAAAAAGGGCTGTGGTTTTTGTTCAGGGCCTGTGGCTGGGAGTAGCCGACTGGCTCCTGAAAAGCTACGATAGGCAGGATGGTTACCAGACCCATGGTGGCACCAGTGCCAAGTCGGGCTGGTTTGATAGTACCAATTGGCTCCTGCAATCTGCCATCAAAAAGTTGGCTGGCGAGTTTTGTTTTCTAGGGAAAAGCGCCGTTGTTTGTGTTTGGGGGCCTGTGGCAGGGAGTGGCCGGCTGGCTCCTTAGAATCCATGATACGCAGGATGGTTCCCAGACCCAAGGTGGCACCAGTGCCAAGTCGGGCTGGTTTGATAGTACCAAGTGGCTCCTGCAATCTGGCATCCAGAAGCGGGGCAGCTTAGTTTTGTTTGCCAGAAAAAAGGGCTGTGGTTTTTGTTCGGGGCCTGTGGCTGGGAGTAGCCGGCTGGCTCCTTAAAATCCACGATACGCAGGATGGTTCCCAGATCCAAGGTGGCACCAGTGCCAAGTCGGGCTGGTTTGGTTTTACAAAATGGCTCCTGCAATCTGCCATCCAGATGCGGGGCAGCTGATTTTTGTTTGCCAGAGAAAAGATCCGTGGTTTGTTTTTGGGGGCATATGGCTGGGAGTGGCCGGCTGGCTCCTTAATATGCTCGATACTCAGGATGGTTCCCAGACCCAAGGTGGCACCAGTGCCAAGTCAGGCAGTTTTTTAGTACCAAGTGCGTCCTGCAATTTGCCATCCAGAAGAGGGACAGTTGAGTTTTGTTTGCCAGAGAAAAGGGCTGTGGTTTGTGTTTGGGGCCCTGGGGCTGGGAGTGGCCGGCTGGCTCCTGAAAATCCATGATACGCAGCATGGTTCCCAGACCCAAGGTGGCACCAGTGCCAAGTCGGGCAGTTTTTTAGTACCAAGTGCGTCCTGCAATTTGCCATCCAGAAGAGGGACAGTTGAATTTTGTTTGCCAGAGAAAAGGGCTGTGGTTTGTGTTTGGGGGCCTATGGCTGGGAGTGACCGGCTGGCTCCTGAAAAGCTACGATAGGCAGGATCGTTACCAGACCCATGGTGGCACCAGTGCCAAGTCGGGCTGGTTTGACAGTGTCAAGTGCCTCCTGCAATCTCCCATCCAGAAGCGGGGCAGCTGAATTTTGTTTGCCAGGGAAATTGGCCGTTGTTTTAGATTGGGGTCTGTGGCCGATAGTGGTCGGCTGGCTCCTGACAATCCATGATACGCAGGATGGTTCCCAGACCCAAGGTAGCACCAGTGCCAAGTCGGGCTGGTTTGATAGTGCCAAGTGCCTCCTGCAATCTCCCATCCAGAAGCGGGGCAGCTGAGTTATGTTTGCCAGGGAAATGGGCCGTTGTTTTAGATTGGGGTCTGTGGCCGATAGTGGTCGGCTGGCTCCTGAAAATCCACGATACGCAGGATGGTTCCCAGACCCATGGTGGCACCAGTGCCAAGTCGGGCTGGTTTGATAGTACCAAGTGGCTCCTGCAATCTGCCATCAAAAAGTTGGCCGGCGAGTTTTGTTTTCCAGGGAAAAGCGCCGTTGTTTTTCTTTGGGGGCCTGTGGCTGGGAGTGGCCGGCTGGCTCCTTAGAATCCACGATACGCAGGATGGTTCCCAGACCCAAGGTGGCACCAGTGCCAAGTCGGGCTGGTTTGATAGTACCAAGTGCGTCCTGCAATCTGCCATGCAGAAGCAGGGCAGCTGAGTTTTGTTTGCCCGAGAAAAGGGCTGTGGTTTGTGTTTGGGGGCCTATGGCTGGGAGTGACCGGCTGGCTCCTGACAATCCACGATACGCAGGATGGTTCCCAGACCCAAGGTGGCACCAGTGCCAAGTCGGGCTGGTTTGATAGTACCAAGTGGCTCCTGCAATCTGCCATCCAGAAGCGGGGCAGCTAAGTTTTGTTTGCCAGAAAAAGGGCTCTGGTTTGTGTTCGGGTCCTGTGGCTGGGAGTAGCCGGCTGGCTCCTTAAAATCCATGATACGCAGGATGGTTCCCAGATCCAAGGTGGCATCAGTGCCAAGTTGGGCTGGTTTGGTGATACAAAATGGCTCCTGCAATCTGCCATCCAGAAGCGGGGCAGATGATTTTTGTTTGCCAGAGAAAAGGTCCGTGGTTTGTTTTTGGGGGCATATGGCTGGGAGTGGCCGGCTGGCTCCTTAATATGCTCGATACTCAGGATGGTTCCCAGACCCAAGGTGGCACCATTGCCAAGTCGGGCAGTTTTTTAGTACCAAGTGCGTCCTGCAATCTGCCATGCAGAAGCGGGGCAGCTGAGTTTTGTTTGCCAGAGAAAAGGGCTGTGGTTTGTGTTTGGGGGCCTGTGGCTGGGAGTGGCCGGCTGGCTCCTGAAAATCCATGATACGCAGCATGGTTCCCAGACCCAAGGTGGCACCAGTGCCAAGTCGGGCTGGTTTTGTAGTACCAAGTCCGTCGTGATTGTTGCCATCCAGAAGAGGGGCAGTTGAGTTTTGTTTGCCAGAGAAAAGGGCCGTGGTGTGTGTTTGGGGGCCCATGGCTGAGAGTGGCCAGCTGGCCCCTGAAAATCCACGATACGCAGTATGGTTCCCAGACCCAAGGTGGCACTAGTGCCAAGTCGGGCTGGTTTGATAGTACCAAGTGGCCCCTGCTATCTGCCATCCAGAAGCGGGGCAGCTGAGTTTTGTTTGCCAGAGAAAAGAGCTGTGGTTTGTGTTTGGGGGCCTGTGGTTGGGAGTGGCCGGCTGGCTCCTGAAAATCCATGATACGCAGCATGGTTCCCAGACCCAAGGTGGCACCAGTGCCAAGTCGGGCTGGTTTGACAGTGTCAAGTGCCTCCTGCAATCTCCCATCCAGAAGCGGGGCAGCTGAGTTTTGTTTGCCCGGGAAATGGGCCGTTGTTTTTGATTGGGGTCCGTGGCCGAGAGTGGTCGGCTGGCTCCTGACAATCCACGATACGCAGGATGGTTCCCAGACACAAGGTGGCACCAGTGCCAAGTCGGGCTGGTTTGACAGTGTCAAGTGCCTCCTGCAATCTCCCATCCAGAAGCGGGGCAGTTGAATTTTGTTTTCCAGAGAAATGGGCCGAGGTTTGTGTTTGAGGTCCTATGGCTGGGAGTGGCCGGCTGGCTCCTGAAAAGCTACGATACGCAGGATGGTTACCAGACCCATGGTGGCACCAGTGCCAAGTCGGGCTGGTTTGATAGAAGCAATTGGCTCCTGCAATCTGCCATCAAAAAGTTGGCCGGTGAGTTTTGTTTTCCAGGGAAAAGCGCCGTTGTTTGTGTTTGGGGTCCTGTGGCAGGGAGTGGCCGGCTGGCTCCTTAGAATCCACGATACGCAGGATGGTTCCCAGACCGAAGGTGGCACCAGTGCCAAGTCGGGCTGGTTTGACAGTGTCAAGTGCCTCCTGCAATCTCCCATCCAGAAGCGGTGCAGCTGAGCTTAGTTTGCCAGGGAAACCGGCCGTTGTTTTTGATTGGGGTCTGTGGCCGAGAGTGGTCGGCTGGCTCCTGACAATCCACGATACGCAGGATGGTTCCCAGACCCAAGGTGGCACCAGTGCCAAGTCGGGCTGGTTTGGTTATACAAAATGGCTCCTGCAATCTGCCATCCAGAAGCAGGGCAGCTGATTTTTGTTTGCCAGAGAAGAGGTCCGTGGTTTGTTTTTGGGGGCGTATGGCTGGGAGTGGCCGGCTGGCTCCTTAATATGCTCGATACTCAGGATGGTTCCCAGGCCCAAGGTGGCACCACTGCCAAGTCGGGCTGTATTTTAGTACCAAGTGCGTCCTGCAATTTGCCATCCAGAAGAGGGGCAGTTGAGTATTGTTTGCCAGAGAAAAGGTCCGTGGTTTGTGTTTGGGGGCCTATGGCTGAGAGTGGCCAGCTGGCCCCTGAAAATCCACGATACGCAGGATGGTTCCCAGACCCAAAGAGGCACTAGTGCCAAGTCGGGCTGGTTTGATCGTACCAAGTGTCTCCTGCAATCTGCCATCCAGAAGCGGGGCAGCTGAGTTTTGTTTGGCAGGGAAAAGGGCTGTGGTTTGTGTTTGGGGGCCTATGGCTGGGAGTGACCGGCTGGCTCCTGAAAAGCTACGAAAGGCAGGATGGTTACCAGACCCATGGTGGCACCAGTGCCAAGTCGGGCTGGTTTGACAGTGTCAAGTGCCTCCTGCAATCTCCCATCCAGAAGCGGGGCAGCTGTGTTTTGTTTGCCAGAGAAAAGGGCCGTGGTTTGTGTTTGGGGTCCTGTGGCTGGGAGTGACCGGCTGGCTCCTGAAAATCCAAGATACGCAGCATGGTTCCCAGATCCAAAGTGGCACCAGTGCCAAGTCGGGCTGGTTTGACAGTGTCAAGTGGCTCCTGAAATCTGCCATCCAGAAGCGGTGCAGCTGAGTTTTGTTTGCCAGGGAAATGGGCCGTTGTTTTTTATTGGGGTCCGTGGCTGAGAGTGGTCGGCTGGCTCCTGACAATCCACGATATGCAGGATGGTTCCCAGACCCAAGGTGGCACCAGTTCCATGCCGGGCTGCTTTGATAGTACCAAGTGGCTCCTGCAATCTGCCATCCAGAAGCGGGGCAGCTGAGCTTTGTTTTCCAGAGAAATGGGCCGAGGTTTGTGTTTGAGGTCCTATGGCTGGGAGTGGCCGGCTGGCTCCAGAAAATCAACATTACACATGATTGCTTCCAGACCCAAAGTGGCACTAGTGCCAAGTCGGGCTTGTTTTATAGTACCAAGTGGCTCCTGCAATCGGCCATCCAGAAGCGGGGCAGGTGAATTTTGTTTGCCAAGGAAAAGGGCCATGGTTTGTTTTTGGGGGCCTGTGGCTGGGAGTGGCTGGCTGGCTCCTGAAAATTCACGATACGCAGGATGGTTCCCAGACCCATGGTGGCACCAGTGCCAAGTCGGGCTGGTTTGACAGTGTCAAGTGCCTCCTGCAATCTCCCATCCAGAAGCGGGGCAGCTGAGTTTTGTTTGCCAGGGAAACGGGCCGAGGTTTGTGTCTGGGGGCCTATGGCTGGGAGTCACCGGCTGGCTCCTGAAAAGCTACAATAGGTTAGGATGGTTACCAGATCCATGGTGGCACCAGTGCCAAGTCGGGCTGGTTTGACAGTGTCAAGTGCCTCCTGCAATCTCCCATCCAGAAGCGGGGCAGCTGAGTTTTGTTTGCCAGGGAAACGGGCCGAGATATGAGTCTGGGGGCCTATTGTTGGGAGTGACCGGCTGGGTCCTGAAAAGCTACGGTAGGCAGGATGGTTACCCGACCCAAGGTGGCACCAGTGCCAAGTCGGGCTGGTTTGATAGTACCAAGTGGCTCCTGCAATCTGCCATCAAAAAGTCGGCAGGCGAGTTTTTTTTTCCAGGGAAAAGCGCCGTTGTTTTTGTTTGGGGGCCTGTGGCTGGGAGTGGCCGGCTGGCTCCTTAGAATCTATGTTAGGCAGGATGGTTCCCAGACCCAAGGTGGCACCAGTGCCAAGTCGGGCTGGTTTGATAGTACCAAGTGGCTCCTGCAATCTGCCATCCAGAAGCGGGGCAGCTAAGTTTTGTTTGCCAGAAAAAGGGCTCTGGTTTGTGTTCGGGGCCTGTGGCTGGGAGTAGCCGGCTGGCTCCTTAAAATCCACGATACGCAGGATGGTTCCCAGATCCAAGCTGGCACCAGTGCCAAGTCGGGCTGGTTTGGTGATACAAAATGGCTCCTGCAATCTGCCATCCAGAAGCGGGACAGATGAATTTTGTTTGCCAAGGAAAATGGCCATGGTTTGTTTTTGGGGGCCTGTGGCTGGGAGTGGCCGGCTGGCTCCTGAAAATCCACATTACGCAGGATGATTCCCAGACCCAAGGTGGCACCAGTGCCAAGTCGGGCTGGTTTGATAGTACCAAGTGGCTCCTGCAATCGGCCATCCAGAAGCAGGGCAGGTGAATTTTGTTTGCCAAGGAAAAGGGCCATGGTTTTTTTTTGGGGGCCTGTGGCTGGGAGTGGCCGGCTGGCTCCTGAAAATCCATGATACGCAGCATGGTTCCCAGACCCAAGGTGGCACCAGTGCCAAGTCGGGCTGGTTTGACAGTGTCAAGTGCCTCCTGCTGAAGCCATTTATTATAATGAAATATCGTTTTTGAGAAATAAAAGAATTAAAAGACACTTAAAAGTATATCAAGGGAATCGCAGAAGTTAATAAATAACCTAAAATACACTATTAGGAAGAACTTTGATCAGATATCTAGATACGTTAATAAATAATCTAAAATACACTCACAGAAGAAACTCTGGAATTAGAATATTTGAAGAAACAGAAGTGGAAGCCAATAAGTTAAAGTGACCTGCCAAGCCGTTAGAATCAAGCCAATAAGTTAAAGTGACCTGCCAAGCCGTTAGGATCAAGCCAAGTACAACAGTAACTTCAGCCAAGCCATGGAAAAACATACCAAAGATAACAGGAAGAAGTCCAAATTAGGAAAAGCTTAAAATTTAACTAAGGAAGACCAGGAATTCACGGAAGACCCCCGCCTGCCTATGAATATGCATGTAATAAATGATGTAATCCCTGTTTAAAATTGTATAAAAAAACCCGCTTTTGCTGTACATAATTTAGAAATCCATTTTGTGATTTCTCCGACGCGTTGTAATAAAATACCTCCTGCTTATCTGACTTAGACTGAGTCTCTTAAGCAGTTATTCTCGCCTTTTTGGGGCAAAATTCGGCATCATTTTCTGGCGACCCAGATGGGACCAGACAGGAGATCCAGGCCTTGAGGGGTCCTCCCCGAGCCGGGTCCGGGGTCGGGACCCTCTGGCGCCCCTGACTAACTTTTGTCAGAAGAGACTCCCCCCCGGACCAGTGCTTTCGGTGGACGAAGAGTACCCTGCATCTCCTGCTCCAATTAAGAGGTATTTCAATTAATTATTGGTTTTGGAATAAAGCGCTTTGTTGGGAAACGGGGGTCAGACGTGACCGCCCGAAGGGAAAGCTGGGGGACGCCCCAGTAAAGAATCCCAGCTGGGTTGAAATCCTAGCATTGGTTTGCTAGCATTGGTTTGCTAGCATAAGTTTGCTAGCATTGGTTTTGCTGGGGTTAAAATCCCAGCATTGGTCAAAATTGATTGAGAGAAAACACAGGTTAAAGTCCTGCTGGAGGGAGTATTTGTTTATCTTGGTATCTTCGATCTGTTTTTACTGTGTGGGAACTGTTTTAAACATTGTGCACTGTGTTATAACACTGTGGATTGCTTTCTGAGAGGTCTGTCAACCGGAGATCTTCTTGTGTCTGTTCTATGTGTCTGTTGCAAAATCTTACAGGAAATATCTTGTCGCTCTCTCTGTAATCTTTTAGAAGAGAATAAGTTGATAGACGTCCGGGAAGAAATTTGTCACCCCCTGCAATTGTTATACTGTCTACAGTTGTGATTGCATGAGTCTGGCAAACCGGTATGTCGCGGTCTGTAGGCGACCTCTCCTGACCAAACCTGGTAAAACAGTCCGTTCTGATATAGACTATAAGGTAGGAACTATTTCGTAAAGGTGTGGGTATGAGTGAGAGTGAATGAGACGCAGCATCGCTGCGAAGCGAGAGGGAGTCCCACTCCGCATTTCCTGTTCTTCGCGAGAAGCCAGGTCGGAAAAGGACGAAGCGATTGCAGATTTTGTGTATGAAGTGTTAAAATACATTAGTAACAGTACATGCGAGACAACAGAGACTGATCTGGTTAGACAGACACAGGGAATAGCGATGGGAGGCCAACAGAGTAAGGACATAAATATGAAAACCCCCTTAGGATGTATCCTAAAGCACTGGAAGGACTTGGGAGGGATCCCGGGGGGAAACATAAGTAAAAAGACACTCCTTAAATATTGTACACAGTGGTGGCCGTTGTACAAGTTAGATGACAATGAGAAATGGCCGCTGGATGGAACAACTAATTATAACACTATTTTGCAATTGATGCTTTTCCTCCGCTGACTTCATAAATGGGACGAAGTAATGTATGCTGACATGTTCTTTACCCTAAGAAATAAACCGGAGTGGCAAAAAGAGTGCGGGGTAAACGTAGCACCTCAGGACCCCTTAGTACTAGCCCTGGAAAAAGATAAGAAAGGTTCAAAGCCTAAAGAACATTGCTGTGATGCATGTAGCATTGGGCAACAATGTCTTAAATTAACAAGACGGGATAGTGGAAAGGAGAGCGAAATAAGCCTGTGGGAATACCATCCATTCGCCCCAGGACGGGAAGGGCCTCTTCCCAGGCCAAAGGAGGAACAAGGGGACCCTAGCCCATTAAAGGAACTTGAACGATGGTGGAAATCTAAGTTTGGGCACAGCCCTCAGAAACTAGACAACACTTGGGAGGAGGATAGTCCATTAAAATCGGGGATTGACAAGAGGGAAAGCAGTCCACAGGGACCAGATAGTCCACAGGGGTTGGGGAGCTACAGGGATGCTGACAGCCCACCTAGACTAGAAGTTGAGAGGGAAGAAGACAGTCCACACGAAGCAGTGAGTCGAGGGGAGAAACGCAGCCTGCCCGAACTAAGTCCATATGGGGATAGTAGCACACCCAGGAATGGGGGTTTTAGGAAATCAGGTACCTGTAGAATAGAAACCAGCACACCGAGGACTGGGGATAAAAGTAACTCACTAGGAGGCGACGTCTCTAATCTGAAGTATAGTGAGAAGAATGACAATGAGATATGCGAAAGGGAAGGCAGATACGGAAGCTAAATTGGCTGCCACAAGGACTAGAGAAGTAGAAATAGTGGCGCTAATACCAGGAGAACTGGATACCGATATCAAGCCAGATTACCAGGAATCAGATCACAGATGGATTCAAAAGAATAAAGGTAAACTGTTAGACAGTGGATGGGGACAATTAGAGACAGGACAGTTGATAATACCAGGGAACCTAATGTGGCAGATTGTGAAAACGGAGCATGAAAAGGCCCATTGGGGCCTAGATCCACTTTACCAACATTTGCGAGCTAGGATAGCAGGACCGAAATTATTTACTACTGTAAAGCACGTTACATCCCAGTGCGAGCGGTGTCTGAAAAATAACCCGAATACGGGAACCAAGGTACACCAAGGAGCCATAAATCGAGGTAAATTCCCAGGTGAAGTATGGCAAATTGATTTTTCTGAACTCCCAAGAAAAGGGGGGTTTTGGTATTTGTTGGTATTAACTGATACATTTTCTGGGTGGCCTGAAGCATTCCCTTGCAGGACAAATAAGGAAAGAGAGGTGACTAAAGTACTGTTGAATGAAATTATTCCACGGTTTGGGGTACCGAAAAGCATTTCTTCGGATAGAGGTACACATTTCTGTGCAAAAGTGGTGAGAGCAATAAGCAAAGCATTACAAATCAAATGGCAATTACACACACCTTATCGTCCACAGGCCAGTGGGCAAGTGGAAAAGATGAATCATCTCATCAAACAGCAAATTGCCAAAATATGCCAGGAGACTAATTTGCAGTGGTATCAGGCTTTGCCTATTGCTCTGCTTAGGCTGAGAGTCAAACCAAGATCAAAAGAAAAGTTAAGCCCATTTGAAATTTTGTATGATAGACCTTATGCTATGCAAGTTGTAAATGGGGACGCTATAGACCAAATCGGTAATCAGTACATTTATGATTATGTAATGATGGTGGGGACACAGTTCGATAAGAATGCTACTGTGGTGATAGAGCACCAACCTAAACAACCTGATTGCAAATTGCATCCGTTTAATTCCGGTGATTGGGTGTATGTTAAGAATCTTCTAGGAAAACCCCTATAAGAAAAGTGAGACCTTTCCAAGTGCTGCTGACTATCTTCACTGCGGTTCGGATCAAGGAGCGACCCACGTGGACCCACTCTCACGAGTCAAGAAAGCTCCGGAGAACAAACAAGAGGAGCAGAAATTATAATTCTGACTCCACCTCAAACCTTTAACTCTGATCATTGAGTTCTCGAGGGACTCTCTGGGTACCTGCTAAATGGGTGAAGCTTTACGTATCTGGGATGTCGGGTGGTGGAATAGAATAACAGCAGGAGATGAAGGACGACGACTGCTGAGAAAGCTTTTCTTTAATGTACAGCAGGACCTCCAGCGTCTCGCACAATATAGTGAACCAGCTGCCAGAGCCCTAACAGACCCACCACAGAATTGGATAAACTGGGTTCTTACCACGCAATTTGATGAATCCATACCACTGAGTAGTACAACCTGTTGTGCTTGTAGTAATATGTTTTGCTGTGCTTGGGTTGCTCTAAAGTGTGCTGGGTGCGAGTATACTTACTGGTATGATCAAGCACTCGTGTGGCAAATTTGGTGTTGGAGGTGTCGTAGCCAATGGGTAAGAGAACGTAATTGGATTAGAGCGTTAAGTAAATTTACAGGTTTTCCAGGAAGGAAGGGACTTAAGTTGTATGAAAGTGCAGAACAGATAATTACTGCTTTTGTGAGGTGGCGTTTGAATCACGAACTAAAGGGACTAGAAATAAAGAGAAATTCTCACATTGTAGCAGCCCGGTGTAGACAACAAGTCCCACTGACCCAAACATCTGTGGTAGGGCCCTTTGAGGGGGATCCTGACTAAGCATTAGATCAGTGCATTGAGAACCTTCAGAGATTGAGGGTAGGAAAGTGGGGAACAGCAAAACTCAAAAAGGAAGGGAGAAAAGAAGTGAAAGTTACACGAGATATATTTCATTGCTGCAGTTGGAGTTTGAAAAATGTGTTGCATAAGAATGTGTTGCATGAGTCTCTCTGATCATTTTGTTTTGGTTCACAGCAAGATTAGGGATATTCGAAAAGGAGTCCACAAGTTAAAGGAAGAAGAGCTAAGAATCGATGAATGGTTAAAGAGTTTAAAACTTGGGCTATTGTACGAGCGTATCAGCGCCCTACAGGGTTAGAAATTGACGAAAGACTTCGTAAGTTATAAGAAAAGGGGGGAATTAAGCCATTTATTATAATGAAATATAGTTTTTGAGAAATAAAAGAATTAAAAGACACTTAAAAGTATATCAAGGGAATCGCAGAAGTTAATAAATAACCTAAAATACACTATTAGGAAGAACTTTGATCAGATATCTAGATACGTTAATAAATAATCTAAAATACACTCACAGAAGAAACTCTGGAATTAGAATATTTGAAGAAACAGAAGTGGAAGCCAATAAGTTAAAGTGACCTGCCAAGCCGTTAGAATCAAGCCAATAAGTTAAAGTGACCTGCCAAGCCGTTAGGATCAAGCCAAGTACAACAGTAACTTCAGCCAAGCCATGGAAAAACATACCAAAGATAACAGGAAGAAGTCCAAATTAGGAAAAGCTTAAAATTTAACTAAGGAAGACCAGGAATTCACGGAAGACCCCCGCCTGCCTATGAATATGCATGTAATAAATGATGTAATCCCTGTTTAAAATTGTATAAAAAAACCCGCTTTTGCTGTACATAATTTAGAAATCCATTTTGTGATTTCTCCGACGCGTTGTAATAAAATACCTCCTGCTTATCTGACTTAGACTGAGTCTCTTAAGCAGTTATTCTCGCCTTTTTGGGGCAAAATTCGGCATCATTTTCTGGCGACCCAGATGGGACCAGACAGGAGATCCAGGCCTTGAGGGGTCCTCCCCGAGCCGGGTCCGGGGTCGGGACCCTCTGGCGCCCCTGACTAACTTTTGTCAGAAGAGACTCCCCCCCGGACCAGTGCTTTCGGTGGACGAAGAGTACCCTGCATCTCCTGCTCCAATTAAGAGGTATTTCAATTAATTATTGGTTTTGGAATAAAGCGCTTTGTTGGGAAACGGGGGTCAGACGTGACCGCCCGAAGGGAAAGCTGGGGGACGCCCCAGTAAAGAATCCCAGCTGGGTTGAAATCCTAGCATTGGTTTGCTAGCATTGGTTTGCTAGCATAAGTTTGCTAGCATTGGTTTTGCTGGGGTTAAAATCCCAGCATTGGTCAAAATTGATTGAGAGAAAACACAGGTTAAAGTCCTGCTGGATGGAGTATTTGTTTATCCTGGTATCTTCGATCTGTTTTTACTGTGTGGGAACAGTTTTAAACATTGTGCACTGTGTTATAACACTGTGGATTGCTTTCTGAGAGGTCTGTCAGCTGGAGATCTTCTTGTGTCTGTTCTACGTGTCTGTTGAAAAATCATACAGGAAATATCTTGTCGCTCTCTCTGTAATCTTTTAGAAGAGAATAAGTTGATAGACGTCAAGGAAAAGGGCCATGGTTTGTTTTTAGGGGCCTGTGGCTGGGAGTGGCCGGCTGGCTCCTCAAAATCCACATTACGCAGGATGGTTCCCAGACCCAAGGTGGTACCAGTTCCAAGTCGAGCTGGTTTGATAGTACCAAGTGGCTCCTGCAATCTGCCATCCAGAAGCGGGGAAGCTGAGTTTTGTTTGCCAGAGAAAAGGGCTGTGGTTTGTGTTTGGGGGCCTGTGGCTGGGAGTGGCCGGCTGGCTCCTGAAAATCCATGATACGCAGCATGGTTCCCAGACCCAAGGTGGCACCAGTGCCAAGTCGGGCTGGTTTGACAGTGTCAAGTGCCTCCTGCAATCTCCCACCCAGAAGCGGGGCAGCTGAGTTTGTTTGCCAGGGAAACGGGCCGTTGTTTTTGATTGGGGTCTGAGGCCGAGAGTGGTCGGCTGGATCCTGACAATCCACGATACGCAGGATGGTTCCCAGACCCAAGGTGGCACCAGTGCCAAGTCGGGCTGGTTTGATAGTACCAAGAGGCTCCTGCAATCTGCCATCCAGAAGCGGGGCAGCTAAGTTTTGTTTGCCAGAGGAATCGGCCGAGGTTTGTGTTTGAGGTCCTATGGCTGGGAGTGGCCGGCTGGCTCCAGAAAATCAACCATACGCATGATTGCTTCCAGACCCAAGGTGGCACCAGTGCCAAGTCCGGCTTTTTTGATAGTACCAAGTGGCTCCTGCAATCTGCCATCCAGAAGCGGGGCAGGGGAATTTTTTTTGCCAAGGAAACGGGCCATGGATTGTTTTTTTTGGGCCTGTGGCAGGGAGTGGCCGGCTGGATCCTGAAAATCCACGATACGCAGGATGGTTCCCAGACCCAAGGTGGCACCAGTGCCAAGTCAGGCTGGTTTAATAGTACTAAGTAGCTCCTGCAATCTGCCATCCAGAAGCGGGGCAGCTGAGTTTTGTTTGCCAGGGAAACGGGCCGAGGTTTGTGTCTGGGGGCCTATGGCTGGGAGTGACCGGCTGGCTCCTGAAAAGCTATGATAGGCAGGATGGTTACCAGACCCATGGTGGCACCAGTGCCAAGTCGGGCTGGTTTGATAGTACCAAGTGGCTCTTGCAATCTGCCATCAAAAATGTAGCAGGCGAGTTTTGTTTTTCAGGGAAAAGCGCCGTTGTTTGTGTTTGGGGGCCAGTGGCTGGGAGTGACCGGCTGGCTCCTTACAAGCTATGATAGGCAGGATGGTTCCCAGACCCAAGGTGGCACCAGTGCCAAGTCGGGCTGGTTTGGTGATACAAAGTGGCTCCTGCAATCTGCCATGCAGAAGCGGGGCAGCTGATTTTTGTTTGCCAGGCAAAAGGGCCGTGGTTTGTGTTTGGGGGGCGGTGGCTGGGAGTGGCCGACTGGCTCCTGAAAATCCACCATACGCAGGATGGTTGCTATGCCCAAGGTGGCACCACTGCCAAGTCGGGCTATTTCGACAGTGTCAAGTCGCTTCTGCAATCTGCCATGCAGAAGCGGGGCATCTGAGTTTTGTTTGCCAGGGAAAAGGGCCGTTGTTTTTTTTGGGGGCCTATGGCAGGGAGTGGCAGCCTGGCGCCTTAAGATCCATGATTCGCAGGATGTTTTCCAGACCCAAAGAGGCACCAGTGGCAAATCGAGCTTGTTTGACAGAACCATGTTCCTCCTGCAATGTGCCATCCAGAAGCGTCGCAGGTGATTTTTTTTTTCCAAGGGAAAAGGGTCGAGGTTTGGATTTGGGGGCCTATGGCCGAGAGTGGCCGGCTGGCTCCTGGAATTCATTGATAGGCAGGATGCTTCCCAGACCCAAGGTGGCACCAGTGCCAAGTTGGGCTTGTTTGACAGTGTTTAGTGCCTCCTGCAATCTCCCATCCAGAAGCGGAGCAGCTGAGATTTGTTTGCCAGGGAAAAGAGGCGTTGTTTTTGATGGGGGTCTGTGGCCGAGAGTATTCGGCTGGCTCCTGACAATCCGCGATACGCAGGATGGTTCCCAGACCCAAGGTGGCACCAGTGCCAAGTCGGCCTGTTTGTGTAGTACCAAGTGGCTCCTGCAATTTGCCATCCAGAAGCGGGGCACCTGAGTTTTGTTTGCCAGAGAAAAGGGCTGTGGTTTTTGTTTGGGGGCCTGTGGCTGGGAGTGGCCGGCTGGCTCCTGACAACCCACGATACGCAGGATGGTTCCCAGACCCAAGGTGGCACCAGTGCCAAGTCGGACTGGTTTGATAGTACAGAGTGGCTCCTGCAATCTGCCATGAAGAAGCGGGGCAGCTCAGTTTTGTTTGTCAGAGAAATGGGCCGAGGTCTTTTTTGAGGTCCTATGGCTGGGAGTGGCCGGCTGGCTCCAGAAAATCCACCATACGCATGATTGCTTCCAGACCCAAGGTGGCACCAGTGCCAAGTCGGGCTGGTTTGATAGTACCAAGTGGCTCCTGCAATCTGCCATCCAGAAGCGGGGCAGGTGAATTTTCTTTGCCAAGGAAAAGGGCCATGTTTTGTTTTTGGGGGCCTGTGGCTGGGAGTGGCGTGCTGGCTCCTGAAAATCCACGATACGCAGGATGTTTCCCAGACCCAAGGTGGCACAAGTGCCAAGTCGGGCTGGTTTGATAGTACTAAGTAGCTGCTGCAATCTGCCATGCAGAAGCGGGGCAGCTGAGTTTTGTTTGCCAGGGAAACGGGCCGAGGTTTTTGTCTGGGGGCCTATGGCTGGGAGTGACTGGCAGGCTCCTGAAAAGCTACGATAGGCAGAATGGTTACCAGACCCATGGTGGCACCAGTGCCAAATCGGGCTGGTTTGATAGTACCAAGTGGCTCCTGCAATCTGCCATGATCACGTGAAGAAATACTTTCTGGTTTCAGTACTGGGCCATATGCTCTTTCTTCTCTCCCTCAACTTCTCCATCACCTCTCATCCGTTTCACATGCGCTATCTTCAAGGTCCACAGGCTACTTTTCACAGAATCTTCAGGCCTGATGCAGTAAGAATGATGAATAGAACAGAGCTGGGATCTCTTTTCCAGTTTGGCTAAAATGCATTCTGCACACAAATCCAAGGAGAAGGTGCTGCCCTGATGCCCAGAAAAACTTTCACTCCTGCTAGTGTTCTACGTCAACCGCACCTTAGTCTGAAAGAAAAGCTTTTCCTCTGAGAGCATCTGAGAGGTTTGCATGGAGCACTGATATCTGACATATGCAATTTTGAATAGGAGAGGAAGAAGAAAACGGCAAGGAGTTTTTAATTTTAGTGGTTTCAATTTTAATTTCCGTGCACTTTTTCAAAACTTGTCAGCTCAAATGCCCATCAACATCTTTTAGTCATCTGTAAGTCAGTATTCATATAAAATGTGCTTCAAATCCAAAGGATTTCAAATTTGCACTCCAAGTTTCTATGCCTAGATTTATGATTTCCTACACATATTAGATGAAAGGAAGGCCTTTTTGACTGTGGGAGTGCTGGAACACTGGAACAGGTTGCCCAGAGAAGTTGTGGGTGTCCCATCCCTGAAAGTATTCAAGGTCAACTTGGACGGGGCTTGGAGCAGCAACAAAGGAGAAGCTTGATGGTAGAGAAACAAAGTTGGACTATAGAAGAAACTCGGACTGAAGTATAGGAGCAAGTTTTCTCTCAGCTCTTGGGGTAAATTCAAAGTTGTACAAAATGACATTTATCTGTGCTATTCACTACTGTAACAGAAAGTTTCATGAAAACTGTACAGAAGATAGTAAATTTTAAAAGAGATAAGAATTACAGCATAAAATCCATGGGATGGGTTACAACATGAGACACTCTCTAAGAGAAAATCTCTGTGTTTCAGCACTTCATCAGGGTAAGATTTCATGAAGTGCCAAAGAAGGCGGCAAAATATCATTCGGGACATTATTTACTGGAATTCAGCCTGGCCATTAGTAGGAACTGGCTTTGAACACATCATGTAGATATACCACACACACTTTCCCTTCACTGAAAAATTACTGTTTACAACGAATAAGCAATTGACGATCAAAATTGATTGAAAGCATCTTAAACATGTCAAGTATTTCATTGTAGAAGATCTGTGATCCAAATGCTTCTTCCACCTTCAAGAGGGACAGAAGAATTCTTCCATATCATGATGGTTTAAAATTGTATCAACCAATGTTTTCTGCTGAAAAGATATCATCTATTTTTTTCTATTTTTGGAAGAAAATATTCCTAGACATACAACAGGTGAGAACTAAGTAATTTTAAAGAAACAAATGAAATGAAAATATTCTGTAAATAGAATGAAACGAAAAGCTGTGTTTTAAATAGGAGCTAAATATTAAACAGAATTTTTGTACCAGGCATTTGAATTACTGCACCAGCTCTTTTGCCCATCAAGAGAGGCATTTAGCATTTCAGTCTTTTCCAAGGTGTTCATGATCTGCTATGCTGATCTCTGTGTGTGCCTAGGTGTGTGTGGAAGGGGGGGCATGTGAAGGGGAGTGTGTATGTTTGCTTTACAATTGTTGTGGCAGATTCATGCCTCAGCTCCACATTTTGTTTTAAAAAGGTCACACCGAGTGGATATGAAGTTTACTATCAACAAGAGATCAATTCCCAAATCATCCATTTGACTCTCCCTTATAAATCATGTGCTTTGTTGCATATTTTATCAAATATACTTTCAAGCCAGATGGAGGAAGGAGGATGTGGGAATCCCTCCACCATCTTGCAACTTTTATGCAAGTAGGTTTTCAAGAAAATCATCATTTCTCTTTTAAATATGTCTGGAACAGGCATGATGGTAGTGTCAACCTGTTGGAGTTTTTGTTGCTGGAAGAAGTTGTACAAAAGGATTGGTTTTTACATTGACCAGTTACTGAATCAAGCGCAGGAATACATTGGAAATTCAGCTGGGGGTTCCTTTTCCCAGCAGACTACTTCTAGAACGAGCTTGTACACTGAAGCTGACTCTTTTGCTCTCTTTTTGTTTCTTTCCTATTTTCTTGGCTTCTTTGCCACTATCTAGACAATTTTGGAACTTTGTTCCCAACTAAAATGGTTTCAATAGTCTGATTGTGATCATACATTTTTACAAGGAATTTTTAAAATCTTTCCTCGAGTTCAGAAAGTCAAGGACTTAGGTCTTTTTCTTCCCTTATCAATATTGCAATGAAATTGATAAATAAAGACCAACTCTTTATTTTTGTTTTTAACCCACGTAGATAATTCCCATCCATTCATCCATTTTGTGGACCAATAGTTGCCATTCTGATGGAAGTTGTCACTTCTTAACAATAGGCATTCTGTGACTATGTTGACAGCACTTTGGGTGAAGATCCTAACTGGTCTTAGATACACATAGGGAGAAATTTGCTCAGCCAGTGTCAGTCTTAAGCATGCGTATCAGAAGATCTTTCTAGAGCTGGGAATTTTCCCATGAAAGGGATTCAGTTAGGGAAGAGACACTTGTGCCAGAGTTTTACATTCTTCTTGAACACTGCTTAAGGAACTTAGATGCCATGTCCATTTGGATCTCTGTCTGCACAGAACTTTGTCATGCCAGTGCTTGAAATGCATCTTGAAGAGAATTCACTAGCACAGAATGAAGGAGAGTGGAAGGGGTTGGTGGGGCTAACCAGGCCCAACCCCCCTGCCTAAACCAGGATACCTAGAGCCTCTTGCCCAGGATTCTATCTGGGTGTACTTTTAATGTCTTCAAAGATCCAGGCTCCACAATCTTTCTGGGCAGTCTGTGCCGTGGTTCAGTCACCCTCACAGTAAAGAAACATTTGCTGATGTTCAAAGGCAATCTCCTGTATTTCAGTGTGTGCCCACTGCCTCTTGTCTTTTCCCTCAGCATCACTGAAAAGACACTGATTCCCTCCCCTTTGCACTATTGCTTCCATATGTATGTGTGCTGCCATGTAGAGATATGTCAAAAACCTCCCTGAAGCCCAGGCAGATAGTATTCCCTTCATCTACCATTCAAGTTGATTCATCAGAGGAGTTTAAAGTGATGTTTAGCATGAAATTCCCCTGAAAAATCATGCTAACTACATTATTTGGTCGTCTTTCATGTGCCTGGCAAGGTTTTCCAGGAAGAGCTGCTTCATCAACTTCCTGGGGATAAAAAGAGGCTGGCTGGTTTGCACTATCGTGAGACCTCTTAATTGCCTTTTTTGAAGATGGGTGTCATTTGCTTACATCCACTCTTTAGCCTCTCTTGTCGTCTACATCTTAGAAAAAAGCTTTTCCAATACATCTGGCAAGGAAAAACTGCGCAAGCACAGAAAACATCTCCCATCGTGTTCTAGACGTTGCACGGAGGTCTGCCAAGTGTTTGGCAGGAAGAAAAGAAAAGTTGTCCAAAACAGCTTCCAATCGAATGTTCATGTGATTGGAAAAGTCAGGAGAGTGCAACGGTACTGTTTTCTATCAGTTGGCAAGCTGCGCACACAATCCCAGTGTTGTACAGCTTGCTTCTTCACCTTCCTGAAGATGCCGCTCTCTCCGGCTCCCGGAGGCGCAGAAGCGGCTTCTTCGCGCAAAGACGATTGTGCCGCTCACAGTGCTTTCCTTAGCGCGGCTTCTGCTGAAAGACGCCCGGGAGTGGCTCTTAGCTCCGGAGAGCATCGTACCTTCGTCTTTAGCGTCTCTTCTCATCTACGTCTCAGCAAAAAGCTTTTCCACTATGTCTGGCTGGGAAAAACTGTGCCAGCACAGAAAACATCTCTCTTCGTGTTCTAGAAGTTGCAGAGATGTCTGCAAAGGTTTTGGCAGGAAGAAAAGAAAAGTTGTCCAAAACAGCTTCCAATCGAATGTTCATGTGATTGGAAAAGTCAGGAGAGGGCAAAGGTACAGTTTCCAATCAGTTGGCAAGCTGCACACACAATCCCAGTGTTGTACAGCTTCCTTCTTCACCTTCCCGAAGTTGCCGTTCTACCCGGCTCCCGGAGGCGCAGTAGCGGCTTCTTCGCTCAAAGACGATTGTGCCGCTCACAGTGCTCTCCTTATAGCGCGGCTTCTGCTGAAAGACGCCCAGGAGCGGCTCTTAGCTCCGGAGAGCATCGTACCTTCGTCTTTAGCGTCCCTTCTCATCTACATCTCAACCAAAAGCTTTTCCACTATGTCTGGCTAGGAAAAACTGTGCCAGCAAAGAAAACATCTCCCATCGTGTTCTAGACGTTGCACGGAGGTCTGCCAAGTGTTTGGCAGGAAGAAAAGAAAAGTTGAACAAAACAGCTTCCAATCTATTGTTCATGTGATTGGAAAAGTCAGGAGAGTGCAACGGTACTGTTTTCTATCAGTTGGCAAGCTGCGCACACAATCCCAGTGTTGTACAGCTTCCTTCTTCACCTTCCCGAAGATGCCGCTCTCTCCGGCTCCCGGAGCCGAAGAAGCGTCTTCTTCGCGCAAAGACGATTGTGCCGCTCACAGTGCTCTCCTTAGCGCGGCTTCTGCCGAAAGACGCCCGGGAGCGGCTCTTAGCTCCGGAGAGCATTGTACCTTCGTCTTTAGCGTCTCTGCCCATCTACGTCTCAGCAAAAAGCTTTTCCACTATGTCTGGCTAGGAAAAACTGTGCCAGCACAGAAAACATCTCCCATCGTGTTCTAGACGTTGCAGAGATGTCTGCCAAGTGTTTGGCAGGAAGAAAAGAAAAGTTGTCCAAAACAGCTTCCAATCGAATGTTCATGTGATTGGAAAAGTCAGGAGAGTGCAACAGTACTGTTTTCTATCAGTTTGCAAGCTGCACACACAATCCCAGTGTTGTACAGCTTCCTTCTTCACCTTCCCGAAGCTGCCGCTCTCCCCAGCTCCCGGAGGCGCAGAAGCGGCTTCTTCACGCAAAGACGATTGTGCCGCTCACAGTGCTCTCCTTAGCGCTGCTTCTGCCGAAAGATGCCCCAGAGCGGCTCTTAGCTCCGTGCCTTCCAATTCAATTTTTTGGCTCGACAAACCACATGGTATACTTGCAGCAGTAGGGCAGGACTGTGAACTGGACTTTCTCCTGTTAGAGAGAAGCTAATGAACAAGTTTCACTGCAATCAGAGCAGGCTGTCAAACAAGAAAAATGTCATGAAAATAAGCCAGCCTTATCCTCTTAGTCCTGCTTGCTGTGATTGGCCAAGAATCAAATGTGTCAACTCTGTGTTTCTGGGTATCACATCAGTAACAGGTACTTCAGCTGCTGTACTTCTCTCCTGAAGTTAAGAACAGAATCCAAGGAATTGTGATTCCATGGTCTCAATTCACCCGATGAAAAAGGAGTGGAAGGTGCAGGGGTCAATTAACTTGAATGGCCTATGTAAATCAGCGGCCACTGATTTCCTGAAGGCTTCAACAGGTTAGTTGCCTATGTTTTTCTTGGAATTGTTTTAACCTTTGGTCATGTTTTTCTTGGGATTCTTTTACCCTTTCCCCATTTGTTCAGCCTTTGTTCTCAAGCCTTTGCTGACATTTCCAATATCTCCGTAGCCTGTAAAAGTGTTGTCTTGATTGATCACATCATTATTCCCTTCCAAGGGTTGTTTGCCTCAAGTCTCAGTTTGGCTGGTTTTCTGCTAGTTGATTGTCAGAGGGCAGCAGGTGTTTTGTAAGAGCAAGTACACAATCCCATAGCTTGCTTTTCTTTGGATTTGGCCTGTCTAGAAAATGGAATGACTGAACATCTCTGAGAGGCTTTTCTCTCCCCATTAGGTTTCACTGGAAGGGCAGATGCAAATCGTCTACCTAAAGTCTTGGCACAGAAGAAAGTAGTGGTTTGCTGCTGCATATAGCTAGAAGCTTACAAAAGGAAGGCCTTGGGCTGAGGCCCATTACTTTGGCTAAGTAGAAAAGGACTGTGGGAGGTGAGGCAGCTGAATTAGAGGTAAATCAACAAGTTCTAGAACCGTCGTGTGTTCACAGCGTGGTGCATGGTGGTTGGTTGAATTGCGTTTGTTATGGCTTAAAGCTATGGAACTGATAAAGGCCTGATGTTGGAATCCATAAGGTTAGAGGATTTTTAAGAAATGGTTAAAAAGAAGTATGTAGGCCTTAGACTGGAGTTTTGTGAGCATTGCAGAAAAGATTCCCATGCAAGCAGAAAAGTTTTCCATGCAAGCAGAAAAGTTTCCCAAGCAGTAGACGTGACAAATGGCAACAAGGTTATTTAATGTATATCTTTAGAAGGTTAGCATGAATAGAGCTCTGTTCTTTGTCTCTTATCAACTAATCTTTGTTTTAGCTACGATTACGTATGTTTTATAAGATTGGATGGAATGCTTGTCAATATGTGTTTTCTGTGTCTGATTGGCTGAATTCTAGTCTGAGATGATTTTATGTATTGCTGTATGAGCCCTGTTGAAGGAGACATTTTTTGGTGTGGATCAGTGAGCTGTCATGTCTCCATTTTGTATTTTGAGACTGATGTGCTGGAAATAAAAGCAAAAATCTCTTCACTGGTCTGGTTACCATGTTATCCATATTTGGATATTTTGCCGCAGCCTAGTGGGTTCCTTTTTTAAGGCGTGGGTTCCTGACACCATTGGACTTATACCTGTCCCGTCCCCCGCAGCCTGAGTGTTTCAAAAGCCTGGTTTTTGCAAGAAAGCAGCTCTCCTTTGCATCTGCCTGGGGACTCTGCATCACCACGAACCCTCACTCACAGTTTGCCAAGGAGATGATCAGTAGGAATGTTGCAGAGCTGCTGTGTGCATCTGAATGGAATGGCAGAGAGCGAAGTGCTGGACATTTCTGGCTTTAGTACAATGCTGCTGCATTGGTGCCAGTTGAGTTGGTTTTCCATCAGTGGCCTTTCTCTCTAGAAGTACACTGCCCAGAGTATTTGATGCCATTTCCTTCCTGTTGTTTTCATACCTTCCTTCAGTTGAAAGGATGATACAACCTTTCCATTTTGAAGATCCCTGTTTGGAAACACTATGCCAGAGGAGTCATCGCACCCTTTTCTTCTGCCTCCTTTGTCATTTTCAGAGACTCATTTCAAATTTCTGCTAATGTCAAGAAGAATACTGAGACTACTTAGCAGGGTTGACGCTCTCAGCTGCTTTCCTCTTTCATGCCGCTTCATACTGGATGTGACTTCAAGGCCTTGTTTTTTCATCTGCATTTTGCCGTGATCCAAAGCTAAATATTCCAGGCCTGTGAACACAAAAAGAACTCTTAGTCTTTTGCAAGAACTACCCCTAGGAGGATTTGTGTTCAGTTTGATCTCTACAGTGTTTCAGAAAAAAGGAGATTGTACTCTCTTCTTGTGTACTCTCTTCTTGTGCTCTCATTTCCCTCTCTCTGCCTTGCATGCCCTAGTTAATCCGCTGGCATGACTCATTTGGCATCATCTCACGGTGCAAATTCTGCATAGTTTCATGTCCTTACAAATGCCAGTTGCCAAGGAGCCTATCTAACCATTCAAGGGGCAAAGAATTGTAGGGCTGGCAAGTTCAGGTGCTGAAACTGTAAGTCATGCCATATCAAAGTGACAGAGCAAATCAATTGATCTAGGACTTTCAGCTGGACACCTCTGAGAATAGCAGCTTGTCAGCAATGACACAGCCATCTTCCTAGCTGTATTCCAGAAAGAGGAAAGCGACACCTTCAATGGTTAATATGTTTGGCATGAGAAACAGCAAGAAATGTACCGCAAAATACTTGAGTCAGATCAAGTGCGTTTCTCTAGTGAGAAGTTTGCACTTGTTCTTTCTTGTCTGTGCCTTTACTTTTCACAGAAGACAGGGGAGCATTTCATTATGACTGTTCTTTTGTTTTCTTTTGTTGGCCTCCCTCTTTCCACCTGCAATTAACAAATTTGCCTTTCTTTACTGGCTTCTCTTTCTTTACTTCTACGAGTTGACATGAGGTCATCCAACCTTATCATCAATGTTCTCAGACAGTGGAGAGAAGTAGAAGGTACAGCTAAATGGGTAAAAGAAACCCACAAAAATAGACAGGTTTTTACAGTCTTCTGTGAGAACATTAGGACACAAGATGTCTTTGAACTGAGTAATGCTCTATTGATTTAACTTTTAGTCCACTCGTTACTATTATTACACGTGTTTGGCCTTTAGTACAGAGCCTTGGAACTAACCCAGGCCAATACTTTGGCTAATTTTGTTTTATTTCTAGTGAGGACTTTGTTTCTTAAGGAATAGTCCAGAGAAAGAGCGTCCACGGTACAGTTACGGGTCATAAATTCTGGGACAGTTTGTGCTGGTAATACCTTTCTAGGAAAGAAAGGTTTGAAGGAAAGAAAGGTTTGACATCTTTTTGACTTTCGAATGGAACCATTATTTGAAAAACCTAAGAGTTGCGGTTCCCCCCCCACCCCACACCCCAAGTACTTCTCTTTGCACTGTTACTCAGGGATTACACATAAAAGCCCACCCTGTAAAATACGTTGCAGATGCTTTGCAATAAGTGCAGCTTAGCAGCTAGAGATGATAACGTGGGTTAAATAACATTGCTTCTGCAGTGATGGAAACTCTGTCTACGCAGACATACTCAACAAAGGTTACGATGGCTTAGCTCCTGTGCTCAAGTTAACGTGCATTTTAGAACTTCCCAAGAAGGTGAATTCAACCTCCTTCATTGCTCTCTGCTGGAGTCCCAAGAGAATTTCAGTCTGCTTTTTGTCATTTACAGCTGTCACTGCTTAGCTCTTGAACATGAGACTCCCTCATGACTGATGAAAGTTGTCTAGTTAAGAGTGGCTGAAAGACATGGTCTTGCTCTAGAAGGAGATGAGAAGGTTTCTGCAGTCTTTGTCATCTCTACTGCTTGTGATTTCTATAAAAAACCAGTGGGAAATTTCTGAAGGCAGTCCAGAAGCTGGCAATATGGACAGCTTACAGCCGAACACTTGCTGCAGTGCAACCATGGTGACACCAGAAAGGACTTCAAAAATTTAAAAGGGCAAACAAAGCAGTTGGAAGGAAAAGAACATGAACCATTATTCCATTTTTCTAATCTATCTTTCTTTCAATCATCATTTTTGTGCAGTTTCGCGGCTTGCGTTGGTATCCCTCCGAAGGAATCTGAGACAGAGTAAGCTTTTGAATGGAGTAGAAGTGAGAAACGCAGGCCAAGTTGCCTTTTTTGCCATCAAATACCAGTTACGCTTGAGCTACCCTTTGCTTAAGGTGCTTAATTTACACTAAGAATTGTTTAGCACATTTTGATGTGAGCAAATTTTACTGTCATGACTGAGTAAATTTTGCTGTCACTCAGAATTTTACTGTCGTCTGAATAGCAATGTTTGTGTCAAAATAGTATTTTGTCTCCTGTATCTGCAGCAGGTAAGCCTTTTGCTGTCAGCAGTGTTGCTTAACCTTTCATGTCATATCCCTCTTCACATCCATCTTCTGCTTAAGGCTTATTAATCTACTTTAGAATTGGCACGTGGAATAAGACTACTTTTCCTTTTTGAAAGCTAATGTCATTTGACCTACTTAGAGCAAATAATTCATTAATTGCAAGTCCCCAGCTAGCATCTTTTCGGCATATTCTAAACTTCTAAAGAAGTAACAAAAGCACTCTCCAATACTTGGCTTTCATATCACAGTGGGAGCGCTGGCCTTGTTTTCAATAAACAATCATGGGTATGGTAAAACAAAAGGAGGGGTTAGAGTTTTCGCTGTTAACCTCTAGTGAGCTTGGATTTTACAATATGCATGAAGTTAATTACCACTGTTATATAAAGTGGCTGATTTAATCAATAAATTGGAGTCAATGCTGATCAACGACAAGGTGGATTGGCTTCCCTTCGTTTTCAACACAGTGCCAAGTCGGGCTGGTTTGATAGTACCAAGTGGCTCCTGCAATCGGCCATCCAGAAGCGGGGCAGGAGAGTTTTGTTTGCCAGGGAAAATGGCCGTGGTTTGTGTTTGGGGGGCGGTGGCTGGGAGTAGCTGTCTGGCTCCTGAAAATCCACGATACGCAGGATGGTTGCTATGCCCAAGGTGGCACCACTGCCAAGTCGGGCTGTTTCGACAGTGTCAAGTCGCTTCTGCAATTTGCCATGCAGAAGCAGGGCAGGTGAGTTTTGTTATCCAGGGAAAAGGGCCATTGTTTTTGTTTGGGGGCCTATGGCAGGGAGTGGCAGCCTGGCACCTGAAAATCCACGATTCGCAGGATGTTTTCCAGACCCAAAGAGGCACCAGTGCCAAGTCGAGCTTGTTTGACAGTACCATGTTCCTCCTGCAATGTGCCATCCAGAAGCGTGGCAGGTGATTTTTTTTTTCCAAGGGAAAAGGGTCGAGGTTTGGATTTGGGGGCCTATGGCCGAGAGTGGCCGGCTGGCTCCTGGAATTCATTGATAGGCAGGATGCTTCCCAGACCCAAGGTGGCACCAGTGCCAAGTTGGGCTTGTTTGATGGTACAAAGTGGCTCATGCAATCTGCCATCCAGAAGCGGGGCAGCTGATTTTTGTTTGCCAGAGAAAAGGTCCGTGGTTTGTTTTTGGGGGCATATGGCTGGGAGTGGCTGGCTGGCTCCTTAAAATGCTCGATACGCAGGATGGTTCCAAGACTCAAGGTGGCACCACTGGCAAGTCGGGCTGTTTTTGTAGTACCAAGTGCGTTCTGCAATTTGCCATCCAGAAGAGGGGCAGTTGAGTTTTGTTTGATAGAGAAAAGGGCCGTGGTTTGTGTTTGGGGGCCTGTGGCTGGGAGGGGCCAGCTGGCCCCTGAAAATCCAAGATAGGCAGGATGGTTCCCAGACCCAATGTGGCACCAGTGCCAAGTCGGGCTGGTTTGATAGTACCAAGTGACTCCTGCAATCTCCCACCCAGATGCGGGGCAGCTGAGTTTTGTTTGCCAGGGCAACAGGCCGTAGTTTTTGATTGGGGTCTGTGGCGGAGAGTAGTCAGCTGGCTCCTGAAAATCCACGATACGCAGGATGGTTCCCAGACCCAAGGTGGCACCACTGCCAAGTCAGGCTGTTTTTGTAGTAACAAGTGCGTCCTGCAATCTCCCATCCAGAAGCAGGGAAGCTGAGTTTTGTTTGCCTGAGAAAAGGGCCGAGGTTTGTGTTTGGGGGTGTGTGGCTGGGAGTGGCCGGCTCGCTCTTTAAAATCCACGATATGCAGGATGGCTCCCAGACCCAAGGTGGCACCAGTGCCAAGTCGGGCTGGTTTGAAAGCACCAAGTGGCTCCTGCAATCTGCCATGATCACGTGAAGAAATACTTTCTGGTTTCAGTACTGGGCCATATGCTCTTTCTTCTCTCCCTCAACTTCTCCATCACCTCTCATCCGTTTCACATGCGCTATCTTCAAGGTCCACAGGCTACTTTTCACAGAATCTTCAGGCCTGATGCAGTAAGAATGATGAATAGAACAGAGCTGGGATCTCTTTTCCAGTTTGGCTAAAATGCATTCTGCACACAAATCCAAGGAGAAGGTGCTGCCCCGATGCCCAGAAAAACTTTCACTCCTGCTAGTGTTCTGCGTCAACCGCAACTTAGTATGAAAGAAAAGCTTTTTCTCTGAAAGCATCTGAGAGGTTTGCATGAAGCACTGATATCTGACATATGCAATTTTGAATAGGAGAGGAAAAAGAAAATAGCAAGGAGTTTTTAATTTTAGTGGTTTCAATTTTAATTTCCGTGCACTTTTTCAAAACTTGTCAGCTCAAATGCCCATCAACATCTTTTAGTCATCTGTAAGTCAGTATTCATATAAAATGTGCTTCAAATCCAAAGGATTTCAAATTTGCACTCCAAGTTTCTATGCCTAGATTTATGATTTCCTACACATATTAGATGAAAGGAAGGCCTTTTTTAATGTGGGAGTGCTGGAACACTGGAACAGGTTGCCCAGAGAAGTTGTGGGTGTCCCATCCCTGAAAGTATTCAAGGTCACCTTGGACGGGGCTTGGAGCAGCAACAAAGGAGAAGCTTGATGGTAGAGAAACAAAGTTGGACTATAGAAGAAACTCGGACTGAAGTATAGGAGCAAGTTTTCTCTCAGCTCTTGGGTAAATTCAAAGTTGTAAAAAATGACATTTATCTGTGCTATTCACTACTGTAACAGAAAGTTTCATGAAAACTGTACAGAAGTTAGTAAATTTTAAAAGAGATAAGAATTACAGCATAAAATCCATGGGATGGGTTACAACATGAGACACTCTCTAAGAGAAAATCTCTGTGTTTCAGCACTTCATCAGGGTAAGATTTCATGAAGTGCCAAAGAAGGCGGCAAAATATCATTCGGGACATTATTTACTGGAATTCAACCTGGCCATTAGTAGGAACTGGCTTTGAACACATCATGTAGATATACCACACACACTTTCCCTTCACTGAAAAATTACTGTTTACAACGAATAAGCAATTGACGATCAAAATTGATTGAAAGCATCTTAAACATGTCAAGTATTTCATTGTAGAAGATCTGTGATCCAAATGCTTCTTCCACCTTAGAGAGGGACAGAAGAATTCTTCCATATCATGATGGTTTAAAATTGTATCAACCAATGTTTTCTGCTGAAAAGATATCATCTATTTTTTTCTATTTTTGGAAGAAAATATTCCTAGACATACAACAGGTGAGAACTAAGTAATTTTAAAGAAACAAATGAAATGAAAATATTCTGTAAATAGGATGAAATGAAAAGCTGTTTTAAATAGGAGCTAAATATTAAACAGAATTTTTGTACCAGGCATTTGAATTACTGCACCAGCTCTTTTGCCCATCAAGAGAGGCATTTAGCATTTCAGTCTTTTCCAAGGTGTTCATGATCAGCTATGCTGATCTCTGTGTGTGCCTAGGTGTGTGTGGAAGGGGGGGCATGTGAAGGGGAGTGTGTATGTTTGCTTTACAATTGTTGTGGCAGATTCATGCCTCAGCTCCACATTTTGTTTTAAAAAGTGTTTTGCGGAGAAAAGAAGAAACTTCACAACTTTATAAAAGTTGTAAAGCTCGGTATGCTTTTATTAGGACATGTGCTGGACGCAAGTTCTCTTAACAAGGTATGCGTACTTTTGAAGACTTCAGGTCGCCTTTTATCTCTTTTTCAATTGCATATGCATACAGTTTCACAATCAGTTCATACATATTCATTCTGCGTGACATTTAGCACTAGTTCTTCTTTATCAGAGGAATTCTTAGGTCTGGGGCAGATCGACTTTGCGGTGATTTCTGTTTTTCTTTCTCTGTCTCTTTGCTGTCTCTGGAATGTTGCTTTTCTTTCAGCTTTGGCTTTACAGACTTCTCACTTCTCTTAGGCATTTCACTTAATTCAGAATGGATCTCTACTTTGTCTCATTCTCCTCTTTCTTAGGAAATAAGTAAATTCTTTTACTTAATGAAAACTTTCACAACATTAAGTGTCTTTTAGTGCTTCACTGTGTGCTTTTGACAAAGATGTTAGTACAGCTATTTGTTGTAGCATTCTCTAGTACTAAATTAACAATATAATAGATAGTCTTAAACTTATTTCAACTAATATTAGTAAGACTACAATGGGGTGACACAACTTTTTAAAGATTTTATTCGCAGTTTGTGACTATTTAAAGATTACATCTAATAATCTTAACAAAATTACATATACAGAGATTAGAATGGTTTCTACTAGACAGAATAACATCATTGCTATCAATTTGTACAGCAGTACAAGCAGTTCTCAAGCATACTTTCTTTTCTAGTATATACGAGCACAGTTTTCTGGTCAGTGACTGGATGGACTTCGAAGTGACAAATACTCTGTTCAGTGTCTAAACACACATCTTGAGCATTAATAGTATTGCTTTCGCAAATGAATCTTATCTGTTCTCTAGTAATGCAGGATTCTAAGTTTACTGTCTGCTACTTTCTATTCATCTTTCGTGCTTACATTCTATGTTCTGAAGGATAGAGTATTGTTTTTTCATGGTTTGATCTTAGAGCAATGATGGGATTGACAACATAAACAGTGGCATTATGTATGGTATGCACAAAGGCAGTTGTCACATTAGAAACAGGATTATAGGTGAAATTTACTATAGTCTGCTAGGTTTGAAACTTCTTTTCAGCATTAATTGCATTATCTCACACAATTTCTTGAATTTCAGCTGGAAAATTACTTTCACTCTTTTCTCATATGATCAGAACTGCTGTTGCTTGTATCTATAACTGTGCTTGTATACAACTGAAAGCTAAAGACACATCTTGAACTATACTAAGTGCTTCTACTATTAACTTGTGGTCTTGGTCTCTGGCTTTTTCATACTTCTTTACTTTGGCAGTACTTTTGAAATCTGTCACTGGCTAGTTTTCAATGCTAATAGAGATTACTGTAAAGGCTGCTTTAATTTTGTTAGGCTACTTGCTGCAGTGGCTAGTTTATTTACCAGTATTTCTGAATCAATTCTATTTAAAACTCTTAATCTTGTCTCTAATATGCCAGTTAGATGTTTGTTATGGGGAACAGGAACTGCTTCTGTTTATGACCATCCCTCTCTGCTAGAGGGATGTGCTGGGCTCACACTGCAAATTCAGACACACTTCACAAGTGTATCTGACAGAGGTTTAGGTCATATTTGAGGCAGATGTTTGTTCTGAAATGTAGAGACTTCAGGAATCTTCTTCCCCCTCCAGAGCACTTGATTTCTCAGATGTGTGGCAAGCAGGAATGTCTCTCTTGGTCTACGAAACTTCACTTACTTTGCCTTTAGCTTCAGGTCTAAGCTTCAAGTAAATAATGAAGGGGAAGTCTGAGAGAAGAGCTTAAATTTATTGCAGTGCCTCAGAAGAAACTGGGATCAGGTTTCTGCTACTTGAAACACTCAGCACAAAAGTGATGTTCAAAATCTTACAGCCTGCTGCTGAGCTCTGGGGGGGGTCTCTCTCTACTTCTTTTAAGCAGAATCTAACTGCTTCAGACTGGGACAATCACTGATGTAAATCTCAGTAGGAAAGGGGATAGCTATAAATAAAGAAAATCACTTCTCTTGCTTGGGTTAATTTACTACTTGCAGTTCAGCACCTTTTACTAGTTATTGCTTGGGTGTTCAGCTAACTGGCTTGGAAAATGACTTAAGGAAACTGATTTTTTGGTGTTCTTGGTTTTAGGCTCTAGGAGAGCTGGCTCCTTCTTTTCTTGTTCTGCTCTTGAGATATGTCTGTTTTAGTCTGAACTAGTATGGGGTGTATAAGGCTCTGCTGTGGTAAAAAGTGCAGTGTCTAGCTCTCAAAGGGAGTTTTTAGGAAGGAGGAGCAGGCTGATTGGATTTTTGAGATGTTAATTTGCATTATTAACTCTACACATTTGAGAGACTATTCTGGATTGAATAATAGCTGTTGTTCAGTCACATCTACTTTGAATTCAAATGAAAGTCTGATATTAATTTGAGCTCAAAGGCAGGTCACTTCTACAGGCTGTATTAAGGTGAAATTACACTAACAGTCTGATTCACTTAGGTTATCACAGACTTCTTGGTGTTCATATACACTAGGGGAGGTTTAGACACTAATTACATCTGGTCTCTCATAAGCTACTTTATTGATGACTTGGCATCTTACTTTGATTTCTTCTCTTCTGATTCTTTGAAGAGTCTACAGTTTTTGTCTTTGCTATTCTTGCTCTTCACATATCTGATTCTCGTGGATTACTACAGTAGATATGTTTAAATCTTTTATCTCAGAAGGTTTTTTTGTGGATCTAGTATACTGATTAAATGCCAGGGACTAAGGCCATTTAGCATTACTTTGAACAGAGGTACTCTCGAGTTCTGAAACTTCAGTTATGATTACACACAATACAATTCTACAAACTAAAATATGAGCTACTTTTGACTGCAATATACTCATTTTGCCTGAGTAAGTTTTAATCTCAGTTCATTGTTTCTTGGCGTCACTCCTTAAGGGGTTTCTGGGCTTTCTTCACTTAAGAGTGATGGATCTAGGCATTCTGCTCTTTGATTTTGATTGTAGTGAAGATGGTGAGAAGTACTCGCAGTGGTCTCTCCCACTGTGGTTCTGAAGTCTTCTCTGTAAGAGACTTAACATATACATCATCTCCAGGCTAACTCTCTGCTCCGAGTTCCAGCTACATGTTTCTCAATTACTCTGAGCTGTTTGCTTAATGCCACCATGTAGGTGGACATTTTGGACATTCTTTTTGTATTCTATATGGTCTTCTATAAGGCATTCTAAAAGGACTCAGCATTCTTTTAGCTCAAGGTTTAGTTTGAATTTGCAATAGTGTTAGTGGAAGAGCTTGGGCTAGGGTAGATTAACTTCTTGCCCCAGTCTTATGATTTGCTGCTTAATTAAATGATTCATTCTCTTTACTTGGCTACTTGATTGGGGGTGGTATGGGGTGTGAAGTTCTTGATCTATGCTCAGATGGCTACTAATCTGTTGCACTATTTTGGAAATGAAATGTGATTCTTTATCTGAGGATATCGTGGCTGGAACTCTGAAGCGTGGTATTATTCTTTATAAAAATAATCTGGTCACCTCTTGAGCTTTGACAGTTCTGGTGGGGAATGTTTCTGGCTACTCTGAAAATGTATCTATCAATACTAGTAAATACTGATACCCCCCTTTCCTTGGGAGTTTTGAAAAGTTAATTTGCTACTGCTGTACAGGCTCATGGCCTCTCTCAGTCTGACTGAGTTTTGGCCGGGGGCGTATTTTGGGGTTAGTCTGGAGGCAAGGATCACATTGTCGGCTTACTTGAGTGATAGTGGCATATAAATTCTTGACAACGATACAACGATTGTTTCAATCAGATGTGTGTTCTAGAAAGCCTGTGGAAATTACTGCTTCAAAGTCAACACTTCATTTTAATGCACTCTGTATCACTCACAGCTTTGGTTATTTCGAAAAGGAGCTACACTCTATAAAAGGCCTCTAAGTAGTTAGGCCTTAGTGTGTTTTCTAGTGCTTTTTTTTTACTAGTAACTACGAAAATGGGAAGGGATTACTAGCTCTCTTTCAATGGTAGCCCACCCTTTGCAGTTGTACGTCTCTTTTGGTTAGTATTATTGTATTATGGCTTACTTTCGAGGAAAATCTGTACTTCACTTTTTGCTGCTTTCTTTGCTTCTCTATCTGCTAGCTCATTTCTTTCTTCTAATTTTAAGCTCACTTTCTAGTGTGCCTTAATATGTCCTTTCAGGTAGCTGAACTGCTTCTAGCAGCTGGATTGTCTCTTCTTTCTCTGTGAGGTCAGCAGTCCCCTCTCTTTTCAGATGGCTCTATGTGCATGTATGACTCTAAATGCATTCTTTGGGTCTATGTAGATGGTTATTCTCTTCTTTTTTGCCCTTTCCAGGGCACGGGTTAGGGCAATTATCTCAGCTTTCTGCGCAGAGGTACTTGTTGGTAAGGGTCTAGACTCGATTACTTCTCTGCAGGTAGTCACTGTGAACTTTGCAATGTCGCTTTCTTGTCAGTGAACCAGGTCTCTGCATCGTCTGGAGGAGTGTCTTTTAAGTCTGGGCGGCGGGAGTAGGTAGCTTCGGTGGTCTCTAGGCAACTATGGTGTCTACTGAGAAAAGAAGCTGAGTTGACAATATTAGTCACTACTATCTCTACATCGTCTTGCTCTACCATGGTGGCCTGGTATTTCAGAAACCTCTGTGGCGAGACCCAGTGGCCACTCTTTACTTCTAGTGCTGCGGACACTGTGTGGGACATTAGCACAGTCATTTTTGTCTCAGGGTAAACTTGCATGCCTCTTGAATATTTAGCACGACTGCTGCTACAGCTCTGAGGCAACTTGGCCATCTTTTGGCTGTTGCATCTAGTTGCTTAGAGAAGTAAGCAACTGCTTTTCAGTAAGGGTCTAAGTCTTGAGCCAGTATTCTCTGGGCAATTCTTTGCGTGGGAAAAATAGAAAGAATGGTTTACTTACATCTGGAAGTTTCAAAGCTGGAGCTGACATGAGGGCACTCTCTCTAGCTGGCGAAAGGCTCATGTGGTGTCTTGTGTCTACTGGAGATTTCTGTTTCTATTGGCAATAAGAGCATAGAGGGGTCTGGCGAGCAGTTCATAATTATAAACTCACAGCTGGCACTACTCTGCCATGCTTAAGAGGGTTCGGAGTTCTTTCGTTGTCTGGGGTTTCAGGGTTTGGCATGCGGCTTCTTTGCCTTAAAGCTTGCTGCTCAGCACTCACTTCTTACTTCAGGCAGATTACTTTCTCTTTCACTACTTGTGCTTTTTTTTTTGAGACTCTGCGTCCTTGGGGTCCTAGGAAATTCAAAAGGCTTACTGTCCAGGCTTCTCTCGCTTCTCTCATCTGAGTGGCTACTAGAAGATCGTCTACGTACTGCAACAGCCTCTTTCCTTCTTGTGGAGCTTCTCGGGACTCTGGGTCTTTGCAAGCTGTTCTCTAATCGGAGTGGGGAATCTTGAAGCTTTCAGGCACATGGACTATGTGAGCTTGAGTTTGAATGCAAAAATTTCTTGGCTGGCTTCGTGGATAGGGAGGCAAAAGAAGGCATCTCTTAGGCTTAAAACAGTGAACTAGGTTAGCTCAGGTGTTAAACAAGTCAGTAAGGTATATGGATTTGCTACCACAGCGTATAAATTCTGTGTTATCTTATTGACAGCTCTTAATCCAGTACTATCAGTTATTGGGCTGATTCCTTCTTTATTTTCTTTTTGAGGGTACTACTCAGTTCTCACTAGTTGTGTTCTTTCTTTAAACTTGATGCCTATGGGGGAGCATCTTTCACTCTCTCTGGTACAGCAGAGGCCCATACCCTTGAAAACACTTGTTTACTTATTCTAATATCTCTTTACTAATGTCTTTTTTAATTTCAGTGTCTGTTAATGTTAAGCTTAACATCTTTATATCATTTGCCTCTGGAGTAACCTTTCTCATTTAAGAATGTTTAGCAAATTGAGCGAATTGTACAAAAGCTTTTAGGTACACATAGTACACATATTACTTTAAAGGTTTGCACAAGGATGCTTTCTCAGACTGGCTAGTTGTTCTTCACACTGCAACATAAACATTCTCTACAGGTACTAAAGTTTTATTTAAAACTGAATATATGGCTCTTGTGTCAACAAAAATTCTTCTCTTTTGGGGAGGTCATCTTTACTCTTTTTCTTTTACTTTGGGAGGAGCCTTTAGCAAATCATATGTACTCATTTTGTGAACTGTGATTGCTTTGCATTTCAGAATGATAATCTTTGCCTGATTTCATACGTCGCTATCTTATGCTGCATGCTGAACAACATGTTTGATTTGCTTTCTCTTTGCCTTGTTTTCTCTTTTCAAGAAATCTGTGTGATTTCTTAAAACACAAAGACATTTCAGCATACAAAACTCTATTTCATTTATCTTCTTATTTTAAAACAGTACTAACAGCAATGAAGTATTATAAATCTTTTTATTTTCTGAGCTGCTCTTACTGGCAGCCTTCTCTCAGTGAGCCCCTCTCAAAAGGGGCTAATTTAGGAACTTTTTGCTCTGGTCAGTTCTCATTATTTATTTCTCTTTGCCCTATCTCACTTCTACTCAAACTTTTTTACAGACCTTCACAGTAGTTTCTCAACTTTCTTCCTATACACACAGCTCCAGGTGGCAGGTATCAGATGTGATTCTTACACACAAGTTCTAAGACTTTAGGTTTTGAATTTGCTTGACTAGAAACTTCTAATTTACATGTGCCCTGACACTTACTAGAACAGCAAAACTAGTGTTTCTCATAAGCACCGCACTGCAATAATAACTGCACATCTAGCTTTTGCTCACAGGCCATTCCTATGTTCTCTGGGGAGACGGGGCAGCCAGAGCTGTCCCTGTGCCCAGGGGACAGCTACTCTCACTTCACACAGTATGCTAATCAAAAACGTGACATAGACACTATATTCTGAACAAACAAAATATCAGTCTTTTCTAGTTCTCTTCTTGCACAATCTAATTAAGCTCTGTGTCTACTTACACTTGTTTTACTGCTTTGCAAAAAGGCTGTGCTAGTCACAGCCGAAATTCTGATATGCCTTCAGACACAAACACTCGCACTTGCACCCCCCTTTTATCTCAAATTTGCTAGAGCCAAGGCTTGAATTGCTGTGAGGGGGGGGAATTCTTGGAATTCCTTTAACTCTATCGTAATTAAGCATAAATTACCGTACTATAGTTCTCCTATGTAAAATGCTACTCTTGTTGCAACAAAATCTTAAAATCTCTACAAACACTACTATACAATCTGAGAATCAAATTACCACAATGCAGCGGAAGAAAATCACTACACAAAACTATTGGGAAAGGGCATATCTCTCAAAGTGCTCGCTTTTCTCAACACAACATAGCATACTATAATTCAGCATTTACTCACATCAATTTTCTTGGACACAATCAAAATCAAACATCTAAGGCAAAGGAACTCTCTGAGCTCATACTCACGGTTAAAATGTACTAGATCTACACAAATCACTACATTTAAACACGATAAGTACCATCACTGACATTCTTCTACTCGCTTCTCTGCGGGGCACTTCTCTCTCTGCTCCCGCAGCCTGCTGCAGCCAGCGCCTCAGGCTTCACTCGGCTGCTTCAAACACGGATAGTACTGACTCCTCCGCACTGTAGATTTATTTTCTTTTATACACTATACACTTATACACTTGCACGATTAGAAACACAGCTCACTGACCACACAATGCACACATTAACTATACAGCAACACAGTGTCCAGACATCACACACACACAAACAAAGCAGACATGGGCTCAACAGTTCTGCTCTATCAGAACTATGAACCCCCAACACACATACACGGGTTCACTTGGTTTACTTTTAGAGTTTTTAGCGGTTCTGCTCTATTAGAACTATGAACTCTCAACACACATACACAGGTTTACTCGGCTCACCCCCAGAGCCACTAGCGGTTTGCTCTATTAGAATGATGAACCCCGTCTCTAATAAAGCTGCTCTATCAGCTATACTCAGACGTCTCTGGGTGGTTTACTCTTTTGCTCTCTTTTCTCTCTTCCGGGGGCCTTTCAGTACATACTGTATCTTCTTTTGCAGGCCAACAGGTCTTTGTCTGTCCTCGCAGGTGGCAAGTTGAGACGAGCAGAGCTCTACTAGGAAAAAATCTTAGGGCGCGCTTTGGAGGTCCGTCTATCTCTCTTGCCTCTGCGGGGACAGAGAACTCCTGGCTGGCTCGCCATAATGATTTGCGGAGAAAAGAAGAAACTTCACAACTTTATAAAAGTTGTAAAGCGCGGTATGCTTTTATTACCACACGTGCTGGACGCAAGTTCTCTTAAGAAGGTATGCGTACTTCTGAAGACTTCAGGTCGTCTTTTATCTCCTTTTCAAATGCATATGCATAGAGTTTCACAATAAGTTCATACATATTCATTCTGCGTGACATTTAGCACTAGTTCTTCTTTATCAGAGGAATTCTTAGGTCTGGGGCAGATCGACTTGGCGGTAATTTCTGTTTTTCTTTCTCTGTCTCTTTGCTGTCTCTGGAATGTGGCCTTTCTTTCAGCTTTGGCTTTACAGACTTCTCAGCTCTCTTAGGCATTTCACTTAATTCAGAATGGATCTCCACTTTGTCTCAAAAGGTCACGCCGAGTGGATATGAAGTTTCCTATCAACAAGAGATCAATTCCCAAATCATCCATTTGACTCTACCTTATAAATCATGTGCTTTGTTGCATATTTTATCAAATATACTTTCAAGCCAGATGGAGGAAGGAGGATGTGGGAATCCCTCCACCATCTTGCAACTTTTATGCAAGTAGGTTTCCAAGAAAATCATCATTTCTCTTTTAAATATGTCTGGAACAGACATGATGGTAGTGTCAACCTGTTGGAGTTTTTGTTGCTGGAAGAAGTTGTACAAAAGGATTGGTTTTTACATTGACCAGTGACTGAATCAAGCGCAGGAATACATTGGAAATTCAGCTGGGGGTTCCTTTTCCCAGCAGACTACTTCTAGAATGAGCTTGTACACTGAAGCTGACTCTTTTGCTCTCTTTTTGTTTCTTTCCTATTTTCTTGGCTTCTTTGCCACTATCTAGACAATTTTGGAACTTTGTTCCCAACTAAAATGGTTTCAATAGTCTGATTGTGATCATACATTTTTTCAAAGAATTTTTTAAATCTTTCCTCGAGTTCAGAAAGTCAAGGACTTAGGTCTTTTTCTTCCCTTATCAATATTGCAATGAAATTGATAAATAAAGACCAACTCTTTATTTTTGTTTTTAACCCACGTAGATAATTCCCATCCATTCATCCATTTTATGGACCAATAGTTGCCATTCTGATGGAAGTTGTCACTTCTTAACAATAGGCATTCTGTGACTATGTTGACAGCACTTTGGGTGAAGATCCTAACTGGTCTTAGATACACATAGGGAGAAATTTGCTCAGCCAGTGTCAGTCTTAAGCATGCGTATCAGAAGATCTTTCTAGAGCTGGGAATTTTCCCATGAAAGGGATTCAGTTAGGGAAGAGACACTTGTGCCAGAGTTTTACATTCTTCTTGAACACTGCTTAAGGAACTTAGATGCCATGTCCATTTGGATCTCTGTCTGCACAGAACTTTGTCATGCCAGTGCTTGAAATGCATCTTGAAGAGAATTCACTAGCACAGAATGAAGGAGAGTGGAAGGGGTTGGTGGGGCTAACCAGGCCCAACCCCCCTGCCTAAACCAGGATACCTAGAGCCTCTTGCCCAGGATTCTATCTGGGTGTACTTTTAATGTCTTCAAAGATCCAGGCTCCACAAACTTTCTGGGCAGTCTGTGCCGTGGTTCAGTCACCCTCACAGTAAAGAAGCATTTACTGATGTTCAAAGGCAATCTCCTGTATTTCAGTGTGTGCCCACTGCCTCTTGTCTTTTCCCTCAGCATCACTGAAAAGACACTGATTCCCTCCCCTTTGCACTATTGCTTCCATATGTATGTGTGCTGCCATGTAGAGATATGTCAAAAACCTCCCTGAAGCCCAGGCAGATAATATTCCCTTCATCTGCCAGTCAAATTGATTCATCAGAGGAGTTTAAAGTGATGTTCAGCATGAAATTCCCCTGAAAAATCATGCTAACTACATTATTTGGTTGTCTTTCATGTGCCTGGCAAGGTTTTCCAGGAAGAGCTGCTTCATCAACTTCCTGGGGATAAAAAAGAGGCTGGCTGGTTTGTACTATCGCGAGTCCTCTTAATTGCCTTTTTTGAAGATGGGTGTCATTTGCTTATATCCACTCTTTACACTCTCTTGTCGTCTACATCTTAGCAAAAAGCTTTTCCACTACATCTGGCCAGGAGAAACTGTGCAAGCACAGAAAACATCTCCCATCGTGTTCTAGACGTTGCACGAAGGTCTGCCAAGTGTTTGGCAGGAAGAAAAGAAAAGTTGTCCAAAACAGCTTCCAATCGAATGTTCATGTGATTGGAAAAGTCAGGAGAGTGCAACGGTACTGTTTTCTATCAGTTGGCAAGCTGCGCACACAATCCCAGTGTTGTACAGCTTCCTTCTTCACCTTCCCGAAGCTGCCGCTCTCTCCGGCTCCCGGAGCAGAAGAAGCGGCTTCTTCGCGCAAAGAGGATTGTGCCGCTCACAGTGCTCTCCTTAGCGCGGCTTCTGCCGAAAGACGCCCCGGAGCGGCTCTTAGCTCCGTACCTTCCAATTCAATTTTTTGGCTTGACAAACCACATGGTCTACTTGCAGCAGTAGGGCAGGACAGTGAACTGGACTTTCTCCTTTTAGAGAGAAGCTAATGAAAAAGTTTCACTGCAATCAGAGCAGGCTGTCAAACAAGAAAAATGTCATGAAAATAAGCCAGCCTTATCCTCTTAGTCTTGCTTGCTGTGATTGGCCAAGAATGAAATGTGTCAACTCTGTGTTTCTAGGTATTACATCAGTAACAGGTACTTCAGCTGCTGTACTTCTCTCCTAAAGTTAAGAACAGAATCCAAGGAATTGTGATTCCATGGTCTCAATTCACCCGATGAAAAAGGAGTGGAAGGTGCAGGGGTCAATTAACTTGAATGGCCTATGTAAATCAGCGGCCACTGATTTCCTGAAGGCTTCAACAGGTTAGTTGCCTATGTTTTTCTTGGAATTGTTTTAACCTTTGGTCATGTTTTTCTTGGGATTCTTTTACCCTTTCCCCATTTGTTCAGCCTTTGTTCTCAAGCCTTTGCTGACATTTCCAATATCTCCGTAGCCTGTAAAAGTGTTGTCTTGATTGATCACATCATTATTCCCTTCCAAGGGTTGTTTGCCTCAAGTCTCAGTTTGGCTGGTTTTCTGCTAGTTGATTGTCAGAGGGCAGCAGGTGTTTTGTAAGAGCAAGTACACAATCCCATAGCTTGCTTTTCTTTGGATTTGGCCTGTCTAGAAAATGGAATGACTGAACATCTCTGAGAGGCTTTTCTCTCCCCATTAGGTTTCACTGGAAGGGCAGATGCAAATCGTCTACCTAAAGTCTTGGCACAGAAGAAAGTAGTGGTTTGCTGCTGCATATAGCTAGAAGCTTACAAAAGGAAGGCCTTGGGCTGAGGCCCATTACTTTGGCTAAGTAGAAAAGGACTGTGGGAGGTGAGGCAGCTGAATTAGAGGTAAATCAACAAGTTCTAGAACCGTCGTGTGTTCACAGCGTGGTGCATGGTGGTTGGTTGAACTGTGTTTGTTATGGCTTAAAGCTACGGAACTGATAAAGGCCTGATGTTGGAATCCATAAGGTTAGAGGATTTTTAAGAAATGGTTAAAAAGAAGTATGTAGGCCTTAGACTGGAGTTTTGTGAGCATTGCAGAAAAGATTTCCATGCAAGCAGAAAAGTTTTCCATGCAAGCAGAAAAGTTTCCCAAGCAGTAGACGTGACAAATGGCAACAAGGTTATTTAATGTATATCTTTAGAAGGTTAGCATGAATAGAACTCTGTTCTTTGTCTCTTATCAACTAGTCTTTTAGCTACGATTACCTATATTTTATAAGATTGGATGGAATGCTTGTCAATATGTGTTTTCTGTGTCTGATTGGCTGAATTCTAGTCTGAGATGATTTTATGTATTGCTGTATGAGCCCTGTTGAAGGAGACATTTTTGGTGTGGATCAGTGAGCTGTCATGTCTCCATTTTGTATTTTGAGACTGATGTGCTGGAAATAAAAGCAAAAATCTCTTCACTGGTCTGGTTACCATGTAATCCATATTTGGCTATTTTGCCGCGGCCTAGTGGGTTCCTTTTTTAAGGCGTGGGTTCCTGACACCATTGGACTTATACCTGTCCCGTCCCCCGCATATTGGTGCCCCGTGTGAGGACTTAGAATAGAAGAAAAAAAAGAAAAATCGTGGAAGTACCAGCCGCGGAGGCCCAAGTGTTAACAAGGAGCACAAAGTATCATCTCTCCCGCCGAAGCCAAGAATATTGTAAGTAACTTATCTCGGGAGAGCGCTTGGGTGACGTTGGGAGGAAAAATAGAGAAAAAGAAAATTATTAAAACAACACAAAAATGGGAACGAATTTATCAAAAGTTGAATGGGATGTTTTTCATCAATTAGATACAATGTTACAAGAAAAAGGTCACTCTGAAATTTCAAAAACTGAGCTTAAAAACTTACTTATCTGGGTTAAAGCGAATACGCAAGATTTAAATCTGCAGTCTGCTTTTACTTTTCATTTTTGGGATCAGATAAACTGGAGAATCTATAATCTAGTCTCTCTCAAAAAAGATGAAAGCTTAAGAGAACTTATGCCGGTTTGTAGAGCGCTGTTGGAGCGCTGTTTTAAACAAACTGATAATAATAAGATCAACTTGGACTCAGAAAAAAAAGCTTCTGGTTCTGTCTCATGAAATTCCAGTAAACCGGAGACTGTGTGTGTATCGGAGAATGTTACAAGTGTTGTTGCAAATGCTGAAAGTATTGCTTTGAACTCTGTTGAACAAAATCTTTCTTCTCTCTCTCTGGGAAAAAATGAGACTCTTTTGGACTTTTCTTCGCGTTGTTCTGTTAATGTAAAAATATGTGACTCTTGTAAGGGGGATGGAACAAAGTGCGTAAAAGATGGAAATGAAAAAGTGACTGTACTTCCTAAAATTGTTTGTGCAGGGACACTGAAACCTGAATTGGATTCTGTTGGGCCTGGGGTGGAGGCTGAGGTGGCTGCTTCCACTCGGGAAATTGTGGTTCCGGGGAACTCTTTTTCACTTAAGCAAAAACATGGTTGTTCTGGTGTTTGTCAATCTATAGATACAGAGAAAGAAAAATTGGCTTTAAGGGTGGAGTCCTTTGAAAGGAAGAGATGGAAGAAACTGGCGACTGTGTTGTTGCTGAAATTCAAAAAGCTGGACTTGAAATCTCTGCAACGAAAATTCATCAAGTTTCACCTTAGAAGTACCTGGGATGGAAGATGATGGAAGACGACAATAACACCACAGAAAATTCAGATCCGAACCAGAGTCAACAACCTACAAGAGTTACAACAACTTCTAGGAGAAATCAACTGGGTCAGACCGATGTTGGGAATCACCAATGATGAACTGAGTCCGCTCTTCCATTTGCTGAGAGGAAGTTGCGACATCACTTTGCCAAGAACTTTAACCCCTGAAGCTCGTGCTGCTCTCGACAAAGTCACAGAAGGTCTTCAAAAAAGACAAGCTCATCGCTGCGTTCCTGAAAATCCTTTCTTTCTTGCAATCTTAGGAGAGAAGATGCAGCTTTGTGGTCTCATTTTCCAGTGGGATGCCACAGAACAAGATCCTTTGTTAATAATGGAATGGGTTTTTCCTCCCTACAGGTTTTCAAAGACCATTTGCTCAGTTTTAGAAATGATTGCATACATTATAATTAAGGCTAGAACCAGATTGTTAACTTTGGCAGGTCAAGAATGTTCTGTTATCTATTTGCCATTGAAAAATGAGTATTTCAATTGGGCAATGCAAAATTCTGATGATTTACAATATGCATTCTTAGGTTTTCCAGGTGTTTGTTCCATACACTATCCAGCTCACAAACTACTGCAAGCAAAATTGAGTTTCAGAGAAAAACCTAAATTAAGTGAAGAGCCTTTAAATGCTGTGACTCTCTTCACTGATGGCTCTGGTAAAAGCCACAAGTCCGTTGTGACTTGGTTTAATCAAAAGACTGATGTTTGGGAATCTGATATTCAAACAGTAGAGGGATCCCCTCAAATTGTTGAGCTTGCTGCAGTAGTTTGAGCTTTTCAGCTGTTTCCTCAGCCTTTTAATTTGGTCACAGATTCTGCTTATGTTGCTAATGTAGTCAGGAGAATAGAAGGTTCAATTTTAAAGAATGTTAGTAATGAAACGTTACATCGTTGGCTTTCATGTCTTTTTATAACTTTGCAATATAGAACTAATCCATATTTTGTTTCTCACATTAGGGCGCATTCTTCACTTCCTGGATTTTTAGTGGAAGGAAATGCAAGAGCGGACAAGCTGACCATGGTCATTTCTAACACATTGCCAAATAGTTTTGAACAAGCAAAATTGAGTCATGCCTTTTTCCACCAAAATGCACAAGCACTCATGCGAATGTTCCAAATCACTAAAAGTCAAGCTAAAGCTATCATTCATACTTGCCCTGACTGTCAATTGGTACAACCTCCTGCTTCTACAGGAGCAATCAACGCCCGAGGCTTACAAAGCCTACAGTTGTGGCAAACAGATGTTACTAAATAGCCTTCTTTTGGTAAATTTAAAAATATTCATGTTTCCATAGACACGTTCTCTGGTGCAGTTTTTGCTTCCCTTCACACAGGTGAAACTGGCAGCCATGCCTGTCATCATTTCCTGCAAGCTTTTGCTTCATTGGGTATACCCCAAGAAGTAAAAACTGACAATGGTCCCGCATACATATCTCAAAAACTGGCCACATTTTTAAATGAATGGGGTGTTCGACACATTTTTGGTATTCCCCACTCTCCCACAAGCCAAGCAATCATTGAAAGAACACATCAAACCTTAAAACGCATATTAGATCAACAGAGAGGGGGAACGGAAATCACCCCACAGATGAGACTGAGTAAGGCTTTGTATGGTTTTAATTGTCTAAATAGTCCAAGTACAGAACCAGATCCACCAATCTTTAGACACTTTTCAAATAGCACATAGGCAAAACTGAAAGAACATCCTCCTCTTCTAATTAGAAACCCTGACTCTGGACAGATGGAAGGTCCGTTTCAATTAATAACGTGGGGCAAAGGGTATGCTTCTATTTCCACAGGTGCTGGAAGAATTAAGTGGGTTCCTGCCAAAAACGTCAAACCGTATCGCACTTCAGAACCTGTTGTCGAGCCTAGAACTGAGGAAGCAAGTACGCAGACGTGGACCGAATGGAAGGATCCCGGGTCTCGCCTGACGCCTCTTGTGCCTGACGTTCTTTGTGCATCGGTAGAACCCATGAACTCTGATTTTGTGCCAATGTTATTTATGAGTATACGAATTGAATGCTGAATGTTTGTTTAACAAAGCTAATTTTTGGCTGAAAATTTAGGTTCTTGTTTTTGTTTAGAAAGAATTCTGCCAAAACTTAGTTCTTGAAAGAGATGGGGCAGAATCAAATGGTATACTTGTTTTGCTTGATTTTAATTGTTTTTTGTCGTGCAGATTTGCCTGTGGATCAACCGAAAACGAATGTTTGGGTGACCTTAGCCAAGGCTGCCGGATCGGATACTATATGTCTGTCTAATTCGGAACCAGAAAAGCCTTTCTCAACCTGTTTGGTTGGTGCGCCAGTGAAAGATTTTCCTTTGGTCAGAAAAGAATCCAATGGTAAACCAGGTGGAATTGACAATGGAAACAGTCCTTCCTTCAATCGGAACATTTGTTCCAAAAAACTTCTCAGGGCAGCAAATGTTTCAAACAGTTGGGATGTGTTTCTGGAGACGGACCAATATCCACGGCAATTGCCAAAAGGGTATTGGATCATTTGCGGAGACAGAGGTTGGCAAGGCGTTCCAGCCCACCTTGAAGGTGGCCCTTGCAGCATTGGTATGCTTACCATAATTGCCCCCACTGCCAAAGCAGTGATGAAAAAGAAACAAAGGAAAACAAGAGCTGTTCCTCATTATGATGAGAACTGTCAGAGTGATTTTATGCCTTGGAATGCCGCCAGAAGGGTTTCAGCAGGTATATTTCTACCCCAATTGGCTTCAGCTGTGGCATTGAGACAATTAGATCGAGTTGGATGTTGGCTGAGCAAACAAGCTAATGCCACATCCTCCGCAATCAGTGATATGTTGACCGATGTTGATAGTATTAGACATGCTACTCTTCAAAACAGAGCAGCCATTGATTTTCTCTTACTGGTACAAGGACATGGTTGTGAGGAATTGGAAGGATTGTGTTGTATGAATTTGTCTGATCATTCTGAATCCATTCACAAAAGCATTCAAAAATTAAAGGATCTGACAGCCCAAATTAAAGAAGATGGAGGTTCCTGGTTGGATGATTTGTTTCAAAATTGGAGTTTTGCACCTTGGCTAATGCAACTTTGCAAGATAGGTCTTTACATATTAGGTGTTCTAATACTGATATTGATAGTGGTACCTTGTATACTCTGTTGTCTTCGGCGAATGATGAACAAAACTGTCCGAGAGTTTTTGTCATTCAAGCAGGAGAATTAGGAAGTAGAAGCACAGAGAGTGTACGAAATCTCACGGAAGCAGTAGATGAGGGTATTGACATGAACGAAGGTTTTGAATTAAGGCCTTGGAATCGACCAGAGTTTTTTGAACGATGCCTTGTGACTGTTGCCAAACGTGATTCATATCTCTCTTTCAGGGATTGGGTCTTCACAGCATTAAGTTGCTGTGCCGTAATATAGCAATGCTTCAGTTTAGTGAAAATAGGTCTTCAGCAGATAATAAGCAGAAATTTTGCAATAGAGCTATGAAACGCAAATAGCAAGCGACAAGAAAATGAAAGCTTCTGGGTCAAACAGAGAGGGGGAAATGTTGGAATCCATAAGGTTAGAGGATTTTTAAGAAATGGCTAAAATAAGTATGTAGGCCTTAGACTGGAGTTTTGTTAGCATTGCAGAAAAGTTTCCCATGCAAGCAGAAAATGTTTCCCATGCAAGCAGAAGAAGTTTTCCATGCAAGCAGAAAAGTTTCCCAAGCAGTAGACGTGACAAATAACAATAGGCTTCTGTAGAATTGGCTTTAGGATGGCAACAAGGTTATTTAATGTATATCTTTAGAAGGTTAGCAGGAATAGAGCTCTGTTCTTTGTCTCTTATCAACTTGTCTTTGTTTTAGCTATGATTACCTATGTTTTATATGATTGGATGGAATGCTTGTCAAGATGTGTTTCTGTGTCTGATTGGCTGAATTCTAGTCTGAGATGATTTTATGTATTGCTGTATGAGCCCTGTTGAAGGAGACATTTTTTGGTGTGGATCAGTGAGCTGTCATGTCTCCATTTTGTATTTTGAGACTGATGTGCTGGAAATAAAAGCAAAAATCTCTTCACTGGTCTGGTTACCATGTTATCCATATTTGGATATTTTGCCGCGGCCTAGTGGGTTCCTTTTTTAAGGCGTGGGTTCCTGACACCATTGGACTTATACCTGTCCCGTCCCCCGCAGCCTGAGTGTTTCAAAAGCCTGGTTTTTGCTAGAAAGCAGCTCTCCTTTGCATCTGCCTGGGGACTCTGCATCACCACGAACCCTCACTCCCAGTTTGCCAAGGAGATGATCAGTAGGAATGTTGCAGAGCTGCTGTGTGCATCTGAATGGAATGGCAGAGAGCGAAGTGCTGGACATTTCTGGCTTTAGTACAATGCTGCTGCATTGGTGCCAGTTGAGTTGGTTTTCCATCAGTGGCCTTTCTGTCTAGAAGTACACTGCCCAGAGTATTTGATGCCATTTCCTTCCTGTCGTTTTCATACCTTCCTTCAGTTGAAAGGATGATACAACCTTTCCATTTTGAAGATCCCTGTTAGGAAACACTATGCCAGTGTTGGAAAAGAAATGAAATTTAGCAAAATATTTAATTATAGTGAGTTGTGTGTGAACTGGTTTGTTAAAAAGTAGTTTTGTAGCCGTTGAAAGTGTGTGTTGGGTTTTGTGTGTTACTTAGCAGGTAGTCTTAGAGATTTAATAATAATTAAACTAGTGCAAGAAAGTAAGAATGCTAACCTGTCTAGAGGCAGCATACAATGCTCTTAGAATAAGATAAGCAGAGGATTTATGATCTTGTTTGTGAACCAAGGAATGTATCACAAGGGGTCTGTGACCAGGCAAGGGGAACGGGAAACTGTTCCTTGGAGACTTTGTTGTGAATCGCATGTGTAAGAGGGAAGCACCCATACGTGAATTTGGGGGGCTCGGACTTTGGGACATGAGTCCCCCAGTTCCCCGGGCCCTTAATAAAGCACCCACAAAACTTATCCGAGTTTTGTGTCATTTATCAATCGGGCAACAGTTTTCTGGCGACCGCGGCAGGACTCCGAGGGCTGCTGGGGCGGTTCGCGTCCCGATCCACTCCAAGCTGGCACCGATCACTTCTCGGGGAGTCATCGGTCGTGCCCGACCCCCCGCGCCTGTCGGACAAACTGCATTAAGGTAAGCCCGAAGGTGCTTTATATTGGAAAAAGGTGATAATTTGATTTGGATTTGGTGGTTGGTAAAAAAAGCCTAGGCTCCGGCCATAAGACGTCTAAGGACGAAGGACCGGAACTCGCCTCCTGTTTGTTTTAGGGAAGGACGGCGAGAAGGTATATTGGTTTAAGGTATATTGGTTTATTGGGATTAATAGTGGAATTAAAGGTTGTAATATGATGTCTTTTAAAACTTTTAAAACCTTAGTGCAAGCCAATGGTAAAATACCTTGAAATACACCATTAGGTTGTATATTGAAACGGTGGAAAAGTGAAGGGTATTATCAAGAATTGGATAAAAGTAAAATGATAGATTATTGTAATCATTGGTGGCCTGAATATGAGATTGGGGAAGCGGGATGGCCGGTGAATGGTACACTGGAATTGGGGATAATTGGATCTTTGATGCAATTTTTAAGGAGGAATGAGAAATGGGATGAAATACCATATTTGGATTTGTTTTATATCGGAAAGAGGAATGGCAAAAGGAATGCGGTATTTTGGTTTTAGAAGTGAATGATGAAAGGAAGTGTGTGGGATGTAAAGAAAGAAAGGAGCGTAATTTGTATCCTTCAATCAAGGAAGATTTGCCTTATTGTATAGCACCTCCGAGGGTTCCGGTTGCTCCTAATGTGCCCCCTGCTCCCCCTGCGGATATAGCTATAAAAATGGGATCTAGTGAGAGTGATAGTGATGGTGGTGATGGTGAAAAGAATGAGAGTGTTAAAAGAACTCCGTTAGCAGGGCGGACTCGCAAGGGAAGGAAGGGGCAGAAGGGGCCACATTTAATTGCGCCGTTGAGGGAAGCTGTGGGACCACAGGGAGAAAGGATACTTATAAAGGTGCCTTACTCCCCCGGGGATTTGGTAATATGGAAGCAATCAGCGGGGAGTTATCGGGAGGATCCTGAAAGGGTGGCAAGGGTGGTTAAAATGGTAATAAAGACTCAGAATCCGGACTGGAATGATTTACAGGTATTATTAGATACTATAATGGATTCCACGGAAAAGGAAATGGTTATTAGAGCCACTAGAGAAAAGGCTCGTGAGGAAATTCGGTTGAGACAACTAAATGAGACAGTTGATGAATTGGTACCAAGTGAGGAACCTAAGTGGGACCCAAACTCTACGGGAGGAATAAGGGCTGTAAAACGATATCAGGAATTGTTGGTGGAAGGAATTAGGACAGGAATACCTAAGACTATGAACTGGTCTAAGTTGTATTCGGTCAAGCAGGACAAGAATGAGTCTCCGTCTGCCTTTTTAGAACGATTAAAAGACATGGCTAGGAAGTTTACTAATTTAGATGTAGAGGATCAATCAGGAAAACTTCAATTGGCATTGTTGTTTATGGGGCAATCACAAGAGGATATTAGGAAAAAGTTACAAAAGCTGGAAGGAGAGGATACTAGAAGTTTGGATAAAATGCTGGAGGTAGCGTGGAAGGTATACAACAACAGGGAAAAAGAAACTGCAAAAAGACAACAAGCTAGTATTCTGGCTGTAATGCAACAGGCAGGGGCAGGAGGAAGACCCATTAGGGGTCGAGGTCAGGGAGGAGCTAATCACGGACAGAGGGGGTTGCCAAGAGGTCGGGGAGGATTTGGGTTTGCACCTAACATGGGGAGGTTGGATCCAAACCAGTGTGCGTTTTGCCGACAATTGGGACACTGGAAAAATGAATGCCCGGTTAGAGGAGGTATGGGCATGGGAAACATGGGATTAAGGACAGCCCCAATGGGAAATGCCCCTGTGGGAGGATTCACGGGAGGACCAGCAGAAGTCGCTCAAGCACTAGTTTTGGGAAACTATCAGAATCAAAGCTGACTAGAAAAGGATTTAAGGGTAGTTTTAGAAATAGATGGAAAGGATCAAGAATTTATGGTAGACACTGGAGCTACTTATTCTGTACTCAATAGACGATTGGGACCTTTGAGTGACATAACGGTACAGGTGGTGGGGGCAACAGGGAAGCTAGAGGAACAACCATTTTTACAACCTTTAAATCTTAGGTTTGGGGGGAAGGAATTAGATCACCAATTTTTGTATATGCCAAACTGCCCCACACCCCTTCTTGGCAGAGACTTGTTGTCTCGACTTAATGTGAAAATAATATTTGAAGGGGGAAGGGTGAAATTGGAAATACCTGAGGAACAAATAGCAGGCATTTTTGTGATCAAGGAAGTGGATGCCTCTCCTATTCCAGAAGAAATTGAGCAGGCTGTAGTACCCTGGGTATGGGAGTCAGGGGTCCCCGGAAAATCTAAAGCTGCGCAGCCAGTAAAGGTGGAACTAAAGGAAGGGGCCCGACCAGTGAGGATAAAGCAATACCCCTTGAAGCTTGAGGCAAGGAGGGGAGTAGCCCCATTAATTAAACAATTTTTGGCTCAAGGAATATTACAGGAATGTGAATCGGAGTATAATACTCCAATTTTTCCAGTAAAGAAACCTAATGGTAAGTACCGTTTGGTACAGGACTTAAGGGCTATTAATGAAATAGTGAAAGACATACATCCAGTTGTTGCTAATCCTTATACCTTGTTAACATCTGTATCGGAGGAGTTTAAATGGTTCTCAGTGATTGACCTTAAAGATGCCTTCTTCTGCATCCCACTGGCAGTAGAGAGTAGGAAATATTTTGCCTTCGAGTGGGAGAGTCCTGATTTTGGGAGAAAGAAGCAGCTTATGTGGACGAGACTCCCACAGGGATTTAAATGCTCCCCTACTATTTTTGGAAACCAACTCGCCAAGGAGCTGGAGGAATGGAAGATAACCCAGGTAACAATATCCCCATCCTTATATGTAGTCCTGCAGTACGTGGACGACATTTTTCTGGCTACTAAGGAAAGGGAAATGTGCGTGGAATTAACAATTAAATTACTCAACATGCTTGGCCAAGCAGGGTATCGGGTTTCTAAGGAAAAAGCTCAATTGGTCAAAAATAGCGTTATTTACCTCGGTTGTGAGATCACACAAGGGCAGAGACGTTTGGGAGTAAACCGAATAGAGGCAATATGTGCTATTCCTTTGCCTCGTAACCATCAGGAATTGAGATCTTTTCTAGGAATGGTGGGATGGTGTCGACTGTGGATCATGAATTTCGGTCTCCTAGCCAAGCCACTATATGAGGCCTTGAAGCAGCATCGGTTGGAGTGGACGACACAGCAAAAGAAGGCCTTCCAGGAATTGAAGCAGGCACTAAAGGAGGCCCCAGCCCTAGGACTCCCTGACGTGACCAAGGAATTCCAGTTGTATGTGAATGAGAGGCAAAAACTGGCATTGGGGGTCCTCACCCAGAAGGTGGGATCCTGGAAGAGGCCAGTGGGATACTTCTCTAAACAACTGGATTCGGTAAGTTCCGGGTGGCCCTCGTGTTTACGAGCCGTGGCGGCAACAATAATTCTTATTCAAGAGGCCCGGAAATTGACTTTGGGGGCAAAAATGAAAGTGTTTGTTCCCCATATGGTCATGGCCATTTTGGAGCAAAAGGGGGGTCACTGGCTATCATCCAGTCGAATGTTGCAATACCAGGCCATCCTGAGAGAACAGGATGATATTGAAATAAGGACTACTGATCATGTTAATCCAGCAGAGTTTTTACGCAGTGACCAGGAGGCTGGGGGACTGGTGTATGATTGCGTAGAGGTAATTGAACAAGTATATGCCAGCAGACCCGACCTAAAGGATGAACCATTGGAAGAACCTGAATGGGAACTATACACTGATGGATCCAGTTTTGTCGAGAATGGGACTCGCTATGCCGGGTATGCAGTGGTAACATTGGATCGGGTAATAGAGGCAAAGGCTTTGTTACCTGGAACTTCAGCCCAGAAGGCAGAGGTGATTGGACTCACCAGAGCCCTGTATTTGAGCAAGGACAAAAGGGTTAATATCTGGACAGATTCTAAATATGCCTTTGGTGTGGTTCATGTACATGGGGCGTTATGGAAGGAAAGGGGGCTTTTGAATTCACAGGGAACCAACATCAAGCACCGGGAAGAAGTGTTACAGCTACTGGATGCGGTACACAGTCCCAAAGCAGTTGCAGTAATGCATGTTAGAGGACATCAGACTGCGGAAGGAGACGTTTACAGAGGAAATCGATTTGCTGATGTTACAGCTCGGCAAGTGGCATGGGAAGTATGGACTCAAATGGCATTGGTACCGGTAAGAACAAATCCGGCTACCCCATACCTGAATCAAGAGCCCAAATATTCAATAGAAGACGGAAAACTAATAAACTTGCTAGGGGCACAGAAGAATCAACTTGGGTGGTACGTTACACCAATGGGACAAATAGTGGTACCTACCCGCATAAGGAAATTTATTTTGGAATCAGAACATAATAAATGTCATTGGAGGGCAGAAGTATTGGTAAAATTTTTGAAGAATGAGATAATCTCTAATCAGATGTTAACAATGGCAAAAAGAGTTAATGCAATGTGCCCAGTATGTTTGAAAAATAATCCAGTAGTTAGGAGACAAATACAAATGGGAAAGTTGCAAGTCGGGCCACAACCAGGAGATTACTGGCAAGTTGATTTTTCTGAATTGCCTAGGGCACAGGGATACAGATACTTGTTAGTGTACGTATGTACGTTCTCAGGGTGGCCGGAAGCTTTTCCATGTAGAACTAATCAGGCTAAGGAGGTGGTAAAAACCTTGTTAAAAGAAATAATACCAAGATTTGGAGTACCTTTAGGATTGTCATCAGATAGGAGTCCACATTTTATAGCCGGGGTAGTGCAGGAATTAGCACGAATGTTAGATATAACCTGGAATTTGCATACCCCCTGGAGACCTCAGTCTAGTGGGCAGGTGGAAAGGATGAATCAAACCCTGAAAGGACAAATCAAAAAGATTTGCCAGGAAGCTAAACTGCACTGGCCTCAAGCTTTGCCTTTGGTCCTACTCAGGATTCGAATTAAACCAAGGGAAAAGGTAGGCGTAAGTCCATATGAGATATTATATGGCAAACCATATCATGCAACTGTATTAAAAGGGGAGGTACATGTGAGTGGGGACCAGGCGATTGCAGAGTATGTTATGTCACTTAATAAGATCTTGAATTCTTTAAGAAATACGTTACAGCAGAATAGACCGCTCACGCTGGAGAATTCTGTCCACGACATCCAGCCTGGGGACCAGGTGTACGTCAAGAAGTGGATCATGGATCCGCTACGGGAATCATGGAGCAGACCCCACCAGGTGATGATGACGACCTACACGGCAGTGAAGGTCCAGGGGATGGATGCTTGGATCCATTACACCAGGGTAAAGAAGCCACCGTTCCAGTGGGAAACCCAGATAGTGTCTCCAACCCAGATGATCTTCCGCGCAAAGCCGCCTTCTTAATTATATTACTTCTAGTGATCATGAGACTATTACCCGTTCAAGGGTCTACTCTAGTACAGGTTGAAGAAACAAAGGTTACAGTCATGGAAGGGATGGATGTTCAATTAACTTGTGTTATCTTTGACAGCCAGAAAGTTGAGGCCGGTGAAGTTATTGCAATATGGCAACGGGGGGCTGAAAGAAGCCGAGGCAAGATAGGAGTCGGTTGGGATCAGGATAAACAACAAGGAAACACGGTACTGAATCTTACCAAGGTAACCACAAACGATACGGGAGAATATACATGTTTGGTCAAAATACGGGATAGTTTTGATTACAAAAGAGTGAGTATGAGGGTTTTGCCATGGACAGGGGATCGTGCTGAAAACATAAAGGTTAATCCAGTATCAATGGCAGTGGACATGTGGGATGGGCCACCTCTCAGAATAAATTGTTCCTTCCTAGTAAGATCAAGATATCAAAGGAACCTTTGGGTCAAATGGTGGAAGCAAAATAGGGAACTGACCTGGGACAGAATAGAGGACGGGACCAATTGGTGGGGAAAGGAAGGCAAAGGTTGTGGGTGGTCGAGTGTCACTAATCCTAGAATAGGAAATGCATGGTGGAGGCATGACAGAATGATGTTATCCTTACAGAGACACGGTAGGAGTAGACGGGAGGTTAATGATACAATAGAACGAAATACTGAGCAGGAAAATTTAGTGGTAGGATTAATCAGAGATTTTGGGATCATGCAGAATGTGACTAAAATAACAGCTTGCCTGCCATTGCCATAGGCTGCAGGTGAACCAATTCCCTGGGGAATAATACCAGTAACCAAAATGCCTGAAACATTCAAGAATGTTTCATGGTCCTGCCAGTCAGTTCCCAAACCAGTAGATGTATGGAGGGATTTGTGTATGACCATTCGGGCTATGACTAGAGAGGAATGTGAAAAGAAATCCAATCATTATGGTTGGATTCAAAATACCAGGAGGTGTTTAATTGCAACCCCAATAGATGAGCCATGCAATACAGTACGAATAAGAACGAAATCCCAACAAAACGAGATGAGTTGTCAGAATGTCACTGTCACACAGAATTTTGACACCTGGAATAGTTGGAAGACATTATGGGGACCTAGTGTTTTGGAACACTATAATTACCTTGGGGAAGTACAATGGTGCATCCAATGGTCAGGAGTAAAGAATCAGTCACATTATAGGGCCTTTATCACGTCTACATCTTCCCGAGAGTTCAGACCGCAGAAAGAGGATTGGAATTGTACTGAGGTTTTTACATGTGATACACCGGAAGACCGAATCGGATTGGTACCAGTAAAAATGGCATTAAAGTGGGGATGCGAGTGTAGGGGGTATGATCACACGGTTAGCAGAGAGTCCATGGATGGACCTATAGATTGCAGATATACTACTGTGCATAGCCCTGGAAATCTAGTCTGGGTGTTGGGACACGGACAGTGGACCAAACATTTACCTCTAGATGGATCAGTAACACAAATCACCCTAGGGGTTCCCACATTGTGTCCATACTGGAAACAGAATAGATTGATCCAAAGGAAAGGACTCAGAAAGAGGGAAGAATCCCTAGAAGAGGAGTGGCATGAACCTGGCTCAGGAGTGCAATTTGGATGGATATTGGAGTCATTATTCCCTCCGGTAGCGACATATCGAAACAGGGAAATGCTCAACAATTTGTTAGGACAGACAGAAAGGTTGGCAGCAGCTACTAAGAAGGGATTTAAGGATCTAAATTTGCAATTGCAAGCTACATCAAGAATGACCCTACAAAACAGAATGGCATTGGATTTGCTACTGTTAAAGGAACATGGAGTTTGTGCTTACCTGAGTAGGAGAATAGATCATTGCTGTGTACACATTCCAAATGTTACACTTGAAGTTGAGAAAGATATTTCTCAACTGGCAGAAGTGGAAACAAAAACCAAGGAAATTGAAAGGGAAGCACAGCATAATTGGATAGGAGCAGTATTTGATTCTTTGGGGCTTCACCTGTCTGGCTGGATTACGTCTGCTATACAGTATGTACTAATGTTTTTAGTATTTTTAGTGACTATATGGATTGTATATAGATGCCTCTTAGGTGTGATCGAAAAAGAAAAGAGGCGATCTCTCCAGTTGCTGAAGGCGATGACCCGCGGGCGTCAGAATGAGGAACACTCCCCACCTCGTTATGAAGATGTTACTGTCAATACTGTTGATTGAGCATCCTTGCAGCAGGACTGAAGGATGCTCAAAAGGGGGGGAAATGTTGGAAAAGAAATGAAATTTAGCAAAATATTTAATTATAGTGAGTTGTGTGTGAACTGGTTTGTTAAAAAGTCGTTTTGTAGCCGTTGAAAGTGTGTGTTGGGTTTTGTGTGTTACTTAGCATGTAGTCTTAGAGATTTAATAATAATTAAACTAGTGCAAGAAAGTAAGAATGCTAACCTGTCTAGAGGCAGCATACAATGCTCTTAGAATAAGATAAGCAGAGGATTAATGATCTTGTTTGTGAACCAAGGAATGTATCACAAGGGGTCTGTGACCAGGCAAGGGGAATGGGAAACTGTTCCTTGGAGACTTTGTTGTGAATCGCATGTATAAGAGGGAAGCACCCATACGTGAATTTGGGGGGCTCGGACTTTGGGACGTGAGTCCCCCAGTTCCCCGGGCCCTTAATAAAGCACCCAAAAAACTTATCCGAGTTTTGTGTCACTTATCAATCGGGCAACACCAGAGGAGTCATCGCTCCCTTTTCTTCTGCCTCCTTTGTCATTTTCAGAGACTCATTTCAAATTTCTGCTAATGTCAAGAAGAATACTGAGACTACTTAGCAGGGTTGACGCTCTCAGCTGCTTTCCTCTTTCATACCGCTTCATACTGGATGTGACTTCAAGACCTCGTTTTGTCATCTGCATTTTGCCGTGATCCAAAGCTAAATATTCCAGGCCTGTGAACACAAAAAGAACTCTTAGTCTTTTGCAAGAACTACCCCTAGGAGGATTTGTGTTCAGTTTGATCTCTACAGTGTTTCAGAAAAAAGGAGATTGTACTCTCTTCTTGTGTACTCTCTTCTTGTGCTCTCATTTCCCTCTCTCTGCCTTGCATGCCCTTATTAATCCGCTGGCATGACTCATTTGGCATCATCTCACGGTGCAAATTCTGCATAGTTTCATGTCCTTACAAATGCCAGTTGCCAAGGAGCCTATCTAACCATTCAAGGGGCAAAGAATTGTAGGGCTGGCAAGTTCAGGTGCTGCAACTGTAAGTCATGCCATATCAAAGTGACAGAGCAAATCAATTGATCTAGGACTTTCAGCTGGACACCTCTGGGAATAGCAGCTTGTCAGCAATGACGCAGCCATCTTCCTAGCTGTATTCCAGAAAGAGGAAAGCGACACCTTCAATGGTTAATATGTTTGGCATGAGAAACAGCAAGAAATGTACCGCAAAATACTTGAGTCAGATCAAGTGCGTTTCTCTAGTGAGAAGTTTGCACTTGTTCTTTCTTGTCTGTGCCTTTACTTTTCACAGAAGACAGGGGAGCATTTCATTATTACTGTTCTTTTGTTTTCTTTTGTTGGCCTCCCTCTTTCCACCTGCAATTAACAAATTTGCCTTTCTTTACTGGCTTCTCTTTCTTTACTTCTACAAGTTGACATGAGGTCATCCAACCTTATCATCAATGTTCTCAGACAGTGGAGAGAAGTAGAAGGTACAGCTAAATGGATAAAAGAAACCCACAAAAATAGACAGGTTTTTCTCACAGTCTTCTGTGAGAACATTAGGACCCAAGATGTCTTTGAACTGAGTAATGCTCTATTGATTTAACTTTTAGTCCACTCGTTACTATTATTACACGTGTTTGGCCTTTAGTACGGAGCCTTGGAACTAACCCAGGCCAATACTTTGGCTAATTTTGTTTTATTTCTAGTGAGGACTTTATTTCTTAAGGAATAGTCCAGAGAAAGAGCGTCCACGGTACAGTTACGGGTCATAAATTCTGGGACAGTTTGTGCTGGTAATACCTTTCTAGGAAAGAAAGGTTTGAAGGAAAGAAAGGTTTGACATCTTTTTTGACTTTCAAATGGAACCATGATTTGAAAAACCTAAGAGTTGCGGTTCCCCCCCCACCCCACACCCCAAGTACTTCTCTTTGCACTGTTACTCAGGGATTACACATAAAAGCCCACCCTGTAAAATACGTTGCAGATACTTTGCAATAAGTGCAGCTTAGCAGCTAGAGATGATAACGTGGGTTAAATAACATTGCTTCTGCAGTGATGGAAACTCTGTCTACGCAGACATACTCAACAAAGGTTACAATGGCTTAGCTCCTGTGCTCAAGTTAACGTGCATTTTAGAACTTCCCAAGAAGGTGAATTCAACCTCCTTCATTGCTCTCTGCTGGAGTCCCAAGAGAATTTCAGTCTGCTTTTTGTCATTTACAGCTGTCACTGCTTAGCTCTTGAACATGAGACTCCCTCATGACTGATGAAAGTTGTCTAGTTAAGAGTGGCTGAAAGACATGGTCTTGCTCTAGAAGGAGATGAGAAGGTTTCTGCAGTCTTTGTCATCTCTACTGCTTGTGATTTCTATAAAAAACCAGTGGGAAATTTCTGAAGGCAGTCCAGAAGCTGGCAATATGGACAGCTTACAGCCGAACACTTGCTGCAGTGCAACCATGGTGACACCAGAAAGGACTTCAAAAATTTAAAAGGGCAAACAAAGCAGTTGGAAGGAAAAGAACATGAACCATTATTCCATTTTTCTAATCTATCTTTCTTTCAATCATCATTTTTGTGCAGTTTCGCGGCTTGCGTTGGTATCCCTCCGAAGGAATCTGAGACAGAGTAAGCTTTTGAATGGAGTAGAAGTGAGAAACGCAGGCCAAGTTGCCTTTTTTGCCATCAAATACCAGTTACGCTTGAACTACCCTTTGCTTAAGGTGCTTAGCTTACACTAAGAATTGATTAGCACATTTTGATGTGAGCAAATTTTACTGTCACGACTGAGTAAATTTTGCTGTCACTCAGAATTTTACTGTCGTCTGAATAGCAATGTTTGTGTCAAAATAGTATTTTGTCTCCTGTATCTGCAGCAGGTAAGCCTTTTGCTGTCAGCAGTGTTGCTTAACCTTTCATGTCATATCCCTCTTCACATCCATCTTCTGCTTAAGGCTTATTAATCTACTTTAGAATTGGCACGTGGAATAAGACTACTTTTCCTTTTTGAAAGCTAATGTCATTTGACCTACTTAGAGCAAATAATTCATTAATTGCAAGTCCCCAGCTAGCATCTTTTCGGCATATTCTAAACTTCTAAAGAAGTAACAAAAACACTCTCCAATACCTGGTTTCATATCACAGTGGGAGCACTGGCCCTGTTTTCAATAAACAATCATGGGTATGGCAAAACAAAAGGAGGGGTTAGAGTTTTCGCTATTAACCTCTAGTGAGCTTGGATTTTGCAATACGCATGAAGTTAATTACCACTGTTATATAAAGTGGCTGATTTAATCAATAAATTGGAGTCAATGCTGATCAACGACAAGGTGGATTGGCTTCCCTTCGTTTTCAACACAGTGCCAAGTCGGGCTGGTTTGATAGTACCAAGTGGCTCCTGCAATCTGCAATCAAAAAGTTGGCAGGCGAGTTTTGTTTTCCAGGGAAAAGCGCCGTTGTTTGTGTTTTGGGGCCTGTGGCTGGGAGTGGTCGGCTGGCTCCTTAGAATCCACGGTACGCAGGATGGTTCCCAGACCCAAGGTGGCACCAGTGCCAAGTCGGGCTGGTTTGATAGTACCAAGTGGCTCCTGCAATCTGCCATCCAGAAGCGGGGCAGCTGATTTTTGTTTGCCAGACAAAAGGTCCGTGGTTTTTGTTGGGGGCCTGTGGCTGGGAGAAGCCAGCTGGCCCCTAAAAATCCGCGATAGGCAAGATGGTTCCCAGATCCAAGGTGGCACCAGTGCCAAGTCGGGGTGGTGTGGTGATACAAAGTGGCTCTTGCAATCTGCCATCCAGAAGCGGGGAAGCTGAGTTTAGTTTGCCAGAGAAAAGGTCCGTGGTATATTTTTGGGGGCATATGGCTGAGAGTGGCCGGCTGGCTCCTTAAAATGCTCGATACGCAGGATGGTTCCCAGACCCAAGGTGGCACCAGTTCCAAGTCGGGCTGTTTTTGTAGTACCAAGTGCGTCCTGCAATCTGCCATCCAGAAGAGGGGCAATTGAGTTTTGTTTGCCAGAGAAAAGGGCCGTGGTTTGTGTTTGGGGGCCTGTGGCTGGGAGTGGCCGGCTGGCTCCTGAAAATAAACCATAGGCAGCATGGTTCCCAGACCCAAGGTGGCACCAGTGCCAAGTCGGGCTGGTTTGATAGTACCAAGTGGCTCCTGCAATCTGCCATCCAGAAGCGGAGCAGCTGAGTTTTGTTTGCCAGAGAAAAAGGCTTTGGTTTGTGTTTGGGGGCCTGTGGCTGGGAGTGGCCGGCTGGCTCCTGAAAATCCATGATACGCAGCATGGTTCCCAGACCCAAGGTGGCACCAGTGCCAAGTCGGGCTGGTTTGATAGTACCAAGTGCCTCCTGCAATCTCCCATCCAGAAGCGGGGCAGCTGAGTTTTGTTTGCCAGGGAAACGGGCCGTTTTTTTTGATTGGGGTGTGTGGCCGAGAGTGGTCGGCTGGCTCCTGACAATCCACGATACGCAGGATGGTTCCCAGCCCCAGGGTGGCACCAGTACCAAGTCGGGCTGGTTTGATAGTACCAAGTGGCTCCTGCAATCTCCCATCCAGAAGCGGGGCAGCTGAGTTTTGTATTCCCGAGAAAAGGGCCGAGGTTTCTGTTTGGGGGTGTGTTGCTGGGAGTGGCCGGCTGGCTCCTTAAAATCCACGATATGCAGGATGGTTCCCAGACCCAAGGTGGCGCCAGTGCCAAGTCGGGCTGGTTTGATAGCACCAAGTGGCTCCTGCAATCCGCCATGATCACGTGAAGAAATACTTTCTGGTTTCAGTACTGGGCCATATGCTCTTTCTTCTCTCCCTCAACTTCTCCATCAGCTCTCATCCGTTCCGCATGCGCTATCTTCAAGGTCCACAGGCTACTTTTCACAGAATCTTCAGGCCTGATGAAGTAAGAATGATGAATAGAACAGAGCTGGGATCTCTTTACCAGTTTGGGTAAAATGCATTCTGCACACAAATCCAAGGAGAAGGTGCTGTCCCGATGCCCAGAAAAACTTTCACTCCTGCTAGTGTTCTACGTCAACCGCAACTTAGTCTGAAAGAAAAGCTTTTTCTCTGAGAGCATCTGAGAGGTTTGCATGAAGCACTGATATCTGACATATGCAATTTTGAATAGGAGAGGAAAAAGAAAATGGCAAGGAGTTTTTAATTTTAGTGGTTTCAATTTTAATTTCCGTGCATTTTTTCAAAACTTGTCAGCTCAAATGCCCATCAACATCTTTTAGTCATCTGTAAGTCAGTATTCATATAAAATGTGCTTCAAATCCTAAGGATTTCAAATTTGCACTCCAAGTTTCTATGCCTAGATTTATGATTTCCTACACATATTAGATGAAAGGAAGGCCTTTTTTACTGTGGGAGTGCTGGAACACTGGAACAGGTTGCCCAGAGAAGTTGTGGGTGTCCCATCCCTGAAAGTATTCAAGGTCACCTTGGACGGGGCTTGGAGCAGCAACAAAGGAGAAGCTTGATGGTAGAGAAACAAAGTTGGACTATAGAAGAAACTCGGACTGAAGTATAGGAGCAAGTTTTCTCTCAGCTCTTGGGGTAAATTCAAAGTTGTACAAAATGACATTTATCTGTGCTATTCACTACTGTAACAGAAATTTTCATGAAAACTGTACAGAAGATAGCAAATTTTAAAAGCGATAAGAATTACAGCATAAAATCCATGGGATGGGTTACAACATGAGACACTCTCTAAGAGAAAATCTCTGTTTTTCAGCACTTCATCAGGGTAAGATTTCATGAAGTGCCAAAGTAGGCGGCAAAATATCATTCGGGACATTATTTACTGGAATTCAACCTGGCCATTAGTAGGAACTGGCTTTGAACACATCATGTAGATATACCACACACACTTTCCCTTCACTGAAAAATTACTGTTTACAACGAATAAGCAATTGACGATCAAAATTGATTGAAAGCATCTTAAACATGTCAAGTATTTCATTGTAGAAGATCTGTGATCCAAATGCTTCTTCCACCTTAGAGAGGGACAGAAGAATTCTTCCATATCATGATGGTTTAAAATTGTATCAACCAATGTTTTCTGCTGAAAAGATATCATCTATTTTTTTCTATTTTTGGAAGAAAATATTCCTAGACATACAACAGGTGAGAACTAAGTAATTTTAAAGAAACAAATGAAATGAAAATATTCTGTAAATAGAATGAAATGAAAAGCTGTGTTTTAAATAGGAGCTAAATATTAAACAGAATTTTTGTACCAGGCATTTGAATTACTGCACCAGCTCTTTTGCCCATCAAGAGAGGCATTTAGCATTTCAGTCTTTTCCAAGGTGTTCATGATCTGCTATGCTGATCTCTGTGTGTGCCTAGGTGTGTGTGGAAGGGGGGGCATGTGAAGGGGAGTGTGTATGTTTGCTTTACAATTGTTGTGGCAGATTCATGCCTCAGCTCCACATTTTGTTTTAAAAAGGTCACGCCGAGTGGATATGAAGTTTCCTATCAACACGAGATCAATTCCCAAATCATCCATTTGACTCTCCCTTATAAATCATGTGCTTTGTTGCATATTTTATCAAATATACTTTCAAGCCAGATGGAGGAAGGAGGATGTGGGAATCCCTCCACCATCTTGCAACTTTTATGCAAGTAGGTTTTCAAGAAAATCATCATTTCTCTTTCAAATATGTCTGGAACAGGCATGATGGTAGTGTCAACCTGCTGGAGTTTTTGTTGCTGGAAGAAGTTGTACAAAAGGATTGGTTTTTACATTGACCAGTGACTGAATCAAGCGCAGGAATACATTGGAAATTCAGCTGGGGGTTCCTTTTCCCAGCAGACTACTTCTAGAATGAGCTTGTACACTGAAGCTGACTCTTTTGCTCTCTTTTTGTTTCTTTCCTATTTTCTTGGCTTCTTTGCCACTATCTAGACAATTTTGGAACTTTGTTCCCAACTAAAATGGTTTCAATAGTCTGATTGTGATCATACATTTTTTCAAAGAATTTTTTAAATCTTTCCTCGAGTTCAGAAAGTCAAGGACTTAGGTCTTTTTCTTCCCTTATCAATATTGCAATGAAATTGATAAATAAAGACCAACTCTTTATTTTTGTTTTTAACCCACGTAGATAATTCCCATCCATTCATCCATTTTGTGGACCAATAGTTGCCATTCTGATGGAAGTTGTCACTTCTTAACAATAGGCATTCTGTGACTATGTTGACAGCACTTTGGGTGAAGATCCTAACTGGTCTTAGATACACATAGGGAGAAATTTGCTCAGCCAGTGTCAGTCTTAAGCATGCGTATCAGAAGATCTTTCTATAGCTGGGATTTTTCCCATGAAAGGGATTCAGTTAGGGAAGAGACACTTGTGCCAGAGTTTTACATTCTTCTTGAACACTGCTTAAGGAACTTAGATGCCATGTCCATTTGGATCTCTGTCTGCACAGAACTTTGTCATGCCAGTGCTTGAAATGCATCTTGAAGAGAATTCACTAGCACAGAATGAATGAGAGTGGAAGGGGTTGGTGGGGCTAACCAGGCCCAACCCCCCTGCCTAAACCAGGATACCTAGAGCCTCTTGCCCAGGATTCTATCTGGGTGTACTTTTAATGTCTTCAAAGATCCAGGCTCCACAATCTTTCTGGGCAGTCTGTGCCGTGGTTCAGTCACCCTCACAGTAAAGAAACATTTACTGATGTTCAAAGGCAATCTCCTGTATTTCAGTGTGTGCCCACTGCCTCTTGTCTTTTCCCTCAGCATCACTGAAAAGACACTGATTCCCTCCCCTTTGCACTATTGCTTCCATATGTATGTGTGCGGCCATATAGAGATATGTCAAAAACCTCCCTGAAGCCCAGGCAAATAATATTCCCTTCATCTACCAGTCAAGTTGATTCATCAGAGGAGTTTAAAGTGATGTTCAGCATGAAATTCCCCTGAAAAATCATGCTAACTACATTATTTGGTCGTCTTTCATGTGCCTGGCAAGGTTTTCCAGGAAGAGCTGCTTCCTCAACTTCCTGGGCATAAAAAAGAGGCTGGCTGGTTTGTACTATCGCGAGTCCTCTTAATTGCCTTTTTTGAAGATGGGAGTCATTTGCTTACATCCACTCTTTAGCCTCTCTTGTCGTCTACATTTAGCAAAAAGCTTTTCCACTACATCTGGCAAGGAGAAACTGTGCCAGCACAGAAAACAACTCCCATCGTGTTCTAGACGTTGCACGGAGGTCTGCCAAGTGTTTGGCTGGAAGAAAAGAAAAGTTGTCCAAAACAGCTTCCAATCGAATGTTCATGTGATTGGAAAAGTCAGGAGAGTGCAAAAGTACTGTTTTCTATCAGTTGGCAAGCTGCGCACACAATCCCAGTGTTGTACAGCTTGCTTCTTCACCTTCCCGAAGCTGCCGCTCTCCCCGGCTCCCGGAGCCGAAGAAGCGGCTTCTTTGCGCAAAGACGATTGTGCCGCTCACAGTGCTCTCCTTAGCGCGGCTTCTGCCGAAAGACGCCCGGGAGCGGCTCTTAGCTTCGGAGACAATCCTACCTTCGTCTTTAGCGTCTCTTCTCATCTACATTTCGGCAAAAAGCTTTTCCACTATGTCTGGCTAGGAAAAACTGTGCCAGCACAGAAAACATCTCCCATCGTGTTCTAGACATTGCACAGAGGTCTGCCAAGTGTTTGGCAGGAAGAAAAGAAAAGTTGTCCAAAACAGCTTCCAATCGAATGTTCATGTGATTGGAAAAGACAGGAAACTGCAAAAGTACTGTTCTGTATCAGTTGGCAAGTTGCGCACACAATCCCAGTGTTGTACAGCTTCCTTCTTCACCTTCCTGAAGCTGCCGCTCTCTCCGGCTCCCGGAGGCAAAGAAGCGGCTTCTTCACGCAAAGACGATTGTGCCGCTCACAGTGCTCTCCTTAGCGCGGCTTCTGCCGAAAGACGCCTGGGACCGGCTTTTAGCTCCGGAGAGCATCGTACCTTCGTCTTTAGTGTCTTTTGTAGTCTACATCTTAGCAAAATGCTTTTCCACTATGTCTGGCTAGGAAAAACTGTGCCAGCACAGAAAACATCTCCCATCGTGTTCTAGACGTTGCACGAAGGTCTGCCAAGTGTTTGGCAGGAAGAAAAGAAAAGTTGTCCAAAACAGCTTCCAATCGAATGTTCATGTGATTGGAAAAGTCAGGAGAGTGCAACGGTACTGTTTTCTATCAGTTTGCAAGCTGCGCACATAATCCCAGTGTTTTAGAGCTTGCTTCTTCACCTTCCCGAAGCTGCCGCTCTCCCCAGCTCCCAGAGGCGAAGAAGCGGCTTCTTCGCGCAAAGACGATTGTGCCGCTCACAGTGCTCTCCTTAGCGCTGCTTCTGCTGAAAGACGCCCCGGAGTGGCTCTTAGCTCCGTACCTTCCAATTCAATTTTTTGGCTCGACAAACCAAATGGTCTACTTGCAGCAGTAGGGCAGGACAGTGAACTGGACTTTCTCCTTTTAGAGAGAAGCTAATGAAAAAGTTTCACTGCAATCAGAGCAGGCTGTCAAACAAGCAAAATGTCATGAAAATAAGCCGGCCTTATCCTCTTAGTCTTGCTTGCTGTGATTGGCCAAGAATGAAATGTGTCAACTCTGTGTTTCTGGGTATCACATCAGTAACAGGTACTTCAGCTGCTGTACTTCTCTCCTAAAGTTAAGAACAGAATCCAAGGAATTGTGATTCCATGGTCTCAATTCACCCGATGAAAAAGGAGTGGAAGGTGCAGGGGTCAATTAACTTGAATGGCCTATGTAAATCAGCGGCCACTGATTTCCTGAAGGCTTCAACAGGTTAGTTGCCTATGTTTTTCTTGGAATTGTTTTAACCTTTGGTCATGTTTTTCTTGGGATTCTTTTACCCTTTCCCCATTTGTTCAGCCTTTGTTCTCAAGCCTTTGCTGACATTTCCAATATCTCCGTAGCCTGGAAAAGTGTTGTCTTGATTGATCACATCATTATTCCCTTCCAAGGGTTGTTTGCCTCAAGTCTCAGTTTGGCTGGTTTTCTGCTAGTTGATTGTCAGAGGGCAGCAGGTGTTTTGTAAGAGCAAGTACACAATCCCATAGCTTGCTTTTCTTTGGATTTGGCCTGTCTAGAAAATGGAATGACTGAACATCTCTGAGAGGCTTTTCTCTCCCCATTAGGTTTCACTGGAAGGGCAGATGCAAATCGTCTACCTAAAGTCTTGGCACAGAAGAAAGTAGTGGTTTGCTGCTGCATATAGCTAGAAGCTTACAAAAGGAAGGCCTTGGACTGAGGCCCATTACTTTGGCTAAGTAGAAAAGGACTGTGGGAGGTGAGGCAGCTGAACTAGAGGTAAATCAACAAGTTCTAGAACCGTCGTGTGTTCACAGCGTGGTGCATGGTGGTTGGTTGAATTGTGTTTGTTATGGCTTAAAGCTATGGAACTGATAAAGGCCTGATGTTGGAATCCATAAGGTTAGATTTTTAAGAAATGGTTAAAAAGAAGTATGTAGGCCTTAGACTGGAGTTTTGTTAGCATTGCAGAAAAGTTTCCCATGCAAGCAGAAAAGTTTTCCATGCAAGCAGAAAAGTTTCCCAAGCAGTAGACGTGACAAATGGCAACAAGGTTATTTAATGTATATCTTTAGAAGGTTAGCATGAATAGAACTCTGTTCTTTGTCTCTTATCAACTAGTCTTTGTTTTAGCTACGATTACCTATGTTTTATAAGATTGGATAGAATGCTTGTCAATATGTGTTTTCTGTGTCTGATTGGCTGAATTCTAGTCTGAGATGATTTTATGTATTGCTGTATGAGCCCTGTTGAAGGAGACATTGTTGGTGTGGATCAGTGAGCTGTCATGTCTCCATTTTGTATTTTGAGACTGATGTGCTGGAAATAAAAGCAAAAATCTCTTCACTGCTCTGGTTACCATGTTATCCATATTTGGATATTTTGCCGCGGCCTAGTGGGTTCCTTTTTTAAGGCGTGGGTTCCTGACACCATTGGACTTATACCTGTCCTGTGCCCTGCATATTGGTGCCCCGTGTGAGGACTTAGAATAGAAGAAAAACAAAGAAAAATCGTGGAAGTACCAGCCGCGGAGGCCCAAGTGTTAACAAGGAGCACAAAGTATCATCTCTCCCGCTGAAGCCAAGAAAATTGTAAGTAACTTATCTCGGGAGAGCGCTTGGGTGACGTTGGGAGGAAAAATAGAGAAAAAGAAAATTATTACAAGAACACAAAAATGGGAACGATTTCATCAAAAGTTGAATGGGATGTTTTTCATCAATTAGAGACAATGTTACAAGAAAAAGGTCACTCTGAAATTTCAAAAACTGAGCTTAAAACTTACTTATCTGGGTTAAAGCGAATACGCAAGATTTAAATCTGCAGTCTGCTTTTACTTTTCATTTTTGGGAACAGATAAACTGGAGAATCTATAATCTAGTCTCTCTCAAAAAAGATGAAAGCTTTCGAGAACTTATGCCGGTTTGTAGAGCGCTGTTGGAGCGCTGTTTTAAACAAACTGATAATAATAAGATCAACTTGGACTCAGAAAACAAAGCTTCTGGTTCTGTCTCATGAAATTCCAGTAAACCGGAGACTGTGTGTGTATCGGAGAATGTTACAAGTGTTGTTGCAAATGCTGAAAGTATTGCTTTGAACTCTGTTGAACAAAATCTTTCTTCTCTCTCTCTCTGGGAAAAAATGAGACTCTTTTGGACTTTTCTTTGTGTTGTTCTGTTAATGTAAAAATATGTGACTCTTGTAAGGGGGATGGAACAAAGTGTGTAAAAGATGGAAATGAAAAAGTGACTGTACTTCCTAAAATTGTTTGTGCAGGGACACTGAAACCTGAATTGGATTCTGTTGGGCCTGGGGTGGAGGCTGAGGTGGCTGCTTCCACTCGGGAAATTGTGGTTCCGGGGAACTCTTTTTCAGTTAAGCAAAATCATGGTTGTTCTGGTGTTTGTCAATCTATAGATACAGAGAAAGAAAAATTGGCTTTAAGGGTGGAGTCCTATGAAAGGAAGACATGGAAGAAACTAGCGACTGTCTTGTTGCTGAAATTCAAAAAGCTGGACTTGAAATCTCTTCAACGAAAATTCAACAAGTTTCACCTTAGAAGTACCTGGGATGGAAGATGACTGAGATGACAAGAACACCACAGAAAATTCAGATCCGAACCAGAGACAACAACCTACAGGAGATACAACAACTTCTAGGAGAAATCAGCTGGGTCACACCGATGTTGGGAATCACTAATGATGAACTGAGTCCGCTCTTCCATTTGCTGAGAGGAAGTTGCGACATCACTTCGCCAAGAACTTTAACCCCTGAAGCTCGTGCTGCTCTCGACAAAGTCACAGAAGGTCTTCAAAAAAGACAAGCTCATCGCTGCGTTCCTGAAAATCCTTTCTTTCTTGCAATCTTAGGAGAGAAGATGCAGCTTTGTGGTCTCATTTTCCAGTGGGATGCCACAGAACAAGATCCTTTGTTAATAATGGAATGGGTTTTTCCTCCCTACAGGTTTTCAAAGACCATTTGCTCAGTTTTAGAAATGATTGCATACATTATAATTAAGGCTAGAACCAGATTGTTAACTTTGGCAGGTCAAGAATGTTCTGTTATCTATTTGCCATTGAAAAATGAGTATTTCAATTGGGCAATGCAAAATTCTGATGATTTACAATATGCATTCTTAGGTTTTCCAGGTGTTTGTTCCATACACTATCCAGCTCACAAACTACTGCAAGCAAAATTGAGTTTCAGAGAAAAACCTAAATTAAGTGAAGAACCTTTACATGCTGTGACTCTCTTCACTGATGGCTCTGGTAAAAGCCACAAGTCCGTTGTGACTTGGTTTAATCAAAAGACTGATGTTTGGGAATCTGATATTCAAACAGTAGAGGGATCCCCTCAAATTGTTGAGCTTGCTGCAGTAGTTTGAGCTTTTCAGCTGTTTCCTCAGCCTTTTAATTTGGTCACAGATTCTGCTTATGTTGCTAATGTAGTCAGGAGAATAGAAGGTTCCATTTTAAAGGATGTTAGTAATGAAACTACATCGTTGGCTTTCATGTCTTTTTATAACCTTGCAATATAGAACTAATCCATATTTTGTTTCTCACATTAGGGCGCATTCTTCACTTCCTGGATTTTTAGTGGAAGGAAATGCAAGAGCGGACAAGCTGACCATGGTCATTTCTAACACATTGCCAAATAGTTTTGAACAAGCAAAATTGAGTCATGCCTTTTTCCACCAAAATGCACAAGCACTCATGCGAATGTTCCAAATCACTAAAAGTCAAGCTAAAGCTATCATTCATACTTGCCCTGACTGTCAATTGGTACAACCTCCTGTTTCTACAGGAGCAATCAACCCCCGAGGCTTACAAAGCCTACAGTTGTGGCAAACAGATGTTACTAAATAGCCTTCTTTTGGTAAATTTAAAAATATTCATGTTTCCATAGACACGTTCTCTGGTGCAGTTTTTGCTTCCCTTCACACAGATGAAACTGGCAGCCATGCCTGTCATCATTTCCTGCAAGCTTTTGCTTCATTGGGTATACCCCAAGAAGTAAAAACTGACAATGGTCCCGCATACATATCCCAAAAATTGGCCACATTTTTAAATGAATGGGGTGTTCGACACATTTTTGGTATTCCCCACTCTCCCACAAGCCAAGCAATCATTGAAAGAACACATCAAACCTTAAAACGCATATTAGATTAACAGAGAGGGGGAACGGAAATCACCCCACAGACGAGACTGAGTAAGGCTTTGTATGGTTGTAATTTTCTAAATAGTTCAAGTACAGAACCAGATCCACCAATCTTTAGACACTTTTCAAATAGCACACAGGCAAAACTGAAAGAACATCCTCCTCTTCTAATTAGAAACCCTGACTCTGGACAGATGGAAGGTCCGTTTCAATTAATAACGTGGGGCAAAGGGTATGCTTCTATTTCCACAGGTGCTGGAAGAATTAAGTGGGTTCCTGCCAAAAACGTCAAACCGTATCGCACTTCAGAACCTGTTGTCGAGCCTAGAACTGAGGAAGCAAGTACGCAGACGTGGACCGAATGGAAGGATCCCGGGTCTCGCCTGACGCCTCTTGTGCCTGACGTTCTTTGTGCATCGGTGGAACCCATGAACTCTGATTTTGTGCCAATGTTATTTATGAGTATACGAATTGAATGCTGAATGTTTGTTTAACGAAGCTAATTTTTGGCTGAAAATTTAGGTTCTTGTTTTTGTTTAGAAAGAATTCTGCCAAAACTTAGTTCTTGAAAGAGATGGGGCAGAATCAAATGGTATACTTGTTTTGCTTGATTTTAATTGTTTTTTGTCGTGCAGATTTGCCTGTGGATCAACCGAAGACGAATGTTTGGGTGACCTTAGCCAAGGCTGCCGGATCGGATACTATATGTCTGTCTAATTCGGAACCAGAAAAGCCTTTCTCAACCTGTTTGGTTGGTGTGCCAGTGAAAGAGTTTCCTTTGGTCAGAAAAGAATCCAATGGTAAACCAGGTGGAATTGACAATGGAAACAGTCCTTCCTTCAATTGGAACATTTGTTCCAACAAACTTCTCAGGGCAGCAAATGTTTCAAACAGTTGGGATGTGTTTCTGGAGACGGACCAATATCCACAGCAATTGCCAAAAGGGTATTGGATCATTTGCGGAGACAGAGGTTGGCAAGGCATTCCAGCCCACCTTGAAGGTGGCGCTTGCAACATTGGTGGCCCCTTGCAAACAAAACTCACCTGCCCCGCTTCTGGATGGCAGACTGCAGGAGCCAGTTGGACTATCATACCAGCCCGACTTGGCAGTGGTGCCGCCATGGGTCGCGCAAACATCCTGCGAATCGTGGATTTAAAGGTGCCAGCCAGCCACTCCCTGCCACAGGCCCCCCAACAAAAACAACAGCCCTTTTCCTTGGCAAACAAAACTCAGCTGCCCCGCTTCTGGATGGCAGATTGCAGGAGGCACTTGACACTGTCAAACCAGCCCGACTTGGCAGTGGTGCCACCTTGGGTCTGGGAACCATACTGAGTATCATGGATTGTCAGGAGCCAGCCGGCCTCTCACAGCCACAGGCCTTCAAACACAAACCACAGCACTTTTCTCTGGCAAACAAAACTTAGCTGCCCCGCTTCTGGAAGGCAGACTGATGGAGCCACTTCTTAGTATCAAACCAGCCCGACTTGGCATTGGCGCCACCTTGGGACTGGGAACCATCCTGCCTGTTGTAGATGTTCAGGAGCCAGCCGCCCACTGCCGGCCATCAGACCCCAGACACATACCTCGGCCCGTTTCCCTGGCAAACAAAACTCACCCCTCCCCGCTTCTGGATGGCAGATTGTACGAGCCACTTGGTACAGAAAAACGAGCTTGACTTGGCACTGGTACCACCTTGGGACTGGGAACCATCCTGCGTATAGTGGATAGTCAGGAGTCAGCGGGACACTCCCAGCCGCAGGCCGCCAAACAGAAACCACGGCCCTTTTCTCTGGAAAAAAAAATCAACTGCCCCGCGTCTGGATGGCAGATTGCAGGAGCCACTTGATACAATCAAACCAGCCCAACTTGGCACTGGTGCCACCTAGGGTCGGGGAACCATCCTGCCTATCATAAATTTTCAGGAGCCAGCAGGACACTGCCGGCCATAGGCCCCAGACACAAATCTTGTCCTGTTTCCCTGGAAAACAAAACTCACATGCCCAGCTTCTGAATGGCTGATTGCACGAGCAACTTGGTACTATCAAACCAGCCTGACTTTGCACTGGTGCCACCTTGGAACTGGGAACCATCCTGCGTATCGTGGATTTTCAGGAGCCAACTGGCCACTCCCAGCCACAGGCCCCCAAACACAAACCACGGCCTTTTTCTCTGGCAAACAAAAGTCATTGGATTGCCTCTGGATGGCAGATTGCAGGAGGCATTTGGTACTATCAAACCAGCCTGACTTGGCACTGGTGCCACCTTAGGTCTGGGAAGCATCCTGCGTATCGTCGATTTTCAGGAACCAGACGGACACTGCAAGCCTTAGGAGCCCAGACACAAACCTCGGCCCGTTTCCCTGGCAAACAAAACTCAACTGCCCCGCTTGTGCTTGGCAGATTGCAGGAGGAACTTGGTAATATCAAACCAGCCCGACTTGGCACTGGTGCCACCTTGGTTCTGGGAACCATCCTACATATCGTGGATTTTCAGGAGCCTGCCGGCCACTCCCAGCCATAGGCCACAAACACAAATCATGGCAATTTTCTCTGGCAAAAAAAACTTACCTTCCCTGCTTCTGGATGGCTGATTGCAGGACCACTTGATGCTATCAAAACAGCCCTACTTGGCACTGGTGCCACCTTGGGTCTCAGAACCATCCTGCCTTTCATAAATTTTCATGAGCCAGCCGGCCACTGCCGGCCCTAGGCTCCCATGCACAAACCACGGCCCTTTGCCCTGGCAAACAAAACTCACCTGCCCCGCTCCCGGATGGCACATTGCAGAAGAAACATGGTACTATCAAACCAGCCCGACTTGGCAGTGTTGCCACCATGGGTGTCGGAAACATCCTGCGTATCCTGGATTTTCAGGAGCCAGCCGGCCACACCCAGCCATAGGACCCCAAACAAAAACCACGGCCTGTTTCCCTGGAAAAAAAAACTCACCTGCTCAGCTTCTGGATGGCAGATTGCAAGAGTCACTTTGTACTATAAAACCAGCCTGACTTTGCACTGGTGCCACCTTGGGTCTGGGAACCATCCTGCATATTGTGGATTTTCAGGAGCCAGCCGGACAATCCCAGCCATAGGCCCCCAAACACAAGCCTCGGCCCATTTCCCTGGGAAACAAACGTCACCTGCCCCGCTTCTGGATGGCAGATTGCAGGAGCCACTTGGAACTGCCAAACCGGCCTTACATGGCACTGGTGCCACCATGGGTCTGGGAACAATCCTGCCTATCGTGGATTTTCAGGAGCCAGCCGGCCACTCCCAGCCACAGGCCACCAAACACAATCTAAGGCCCGTTTCCCTGGCAAACAAAATTTAGCTGCCCCGCTTCTGGATGGGAGATTGCAGGAGGCACTTGGTACTATCAAACCAGCCTGACTTGGCACTGGTGCCACCTTGGATGTGGGAACCATCCTGCGTATAATGGATTTTAAGGAGCCAGCCGGCCACTCCAGGGAATAGGTCCCAAACACAAACTTTGGCTCGTTTCCCTGGCAAACAAAACTCACCTGCCCAGCTTCTGGATGGCAGATGGCACGAGCCATTTGTTACTATCAAACCAGCCCGACTTGGCAGCGTTGCTACGTGGGTCTGGGAAACATCTTGCGTATCGTGGATTTTCAGGAGCCAGTTGGTCACTCCCTGCCACAGGCTGCCAGAAAAATCCTCGGCCCTTTGACCTGGAAAACAAAAGTCACCTGCCCCGCTACTGGAAGGCAGATTGCTGGAGCCCCTTGGAACTGCCAAATCAGCCTCACTTGGCAGTGTTGCTGCCTTGGGTCTGGGAGGCATCCTGCCTAGCAAAGATTTTAAGGAGCCAGCCGGCCACCCACAGCCACATTTCCTGAAAAACAAGCCATGGCACTTTTGCCTTGCAAACAAAATTCAGCTGCCCCACTTCTGGATGGCAGATTGCAGGAGGCACTTGGTACTATAAAACCAGTCTGACTTGGCACTGGTGCCACCTTAGGTCTGGAAACCATCCTGAGTATCGCGAATTTTCAGGAGCCAGCCGGCCACTCACAGCCACAGGCCCCCAAACAAAAACCACGGCCCTTTTCTTTGGCAAACAAAACTCAACTGCCCCACTTGTGCTTGGCAGATTGCAGGAGCCACTTGGTACTATCAAACCAGCCGTACTTGGCACTAGTGCAACCTTGGGTCTGGGATCCATCCTGCTTATTGTGGATTTACAGGAGCCAGCCGGCCACTCCCACACAAAGGCACCCAAAGAAAAACCACGGCCCTTTTCCCTGGCAATTAAAACTCACCTGCCCCTCTTCTGGATGGCAGATTGCAGGAGGCACTTGGTAATACCAAACCAGCCCGACTTGGCACTGGTGCCACCTTGGGTCTGAGAACCATCCTGCGTGTCGAGGATTTTCAGGAACCACCAGGACACTGGAAGCATTTGTCCCCCAGGGACAAACCTTGGCCCGTTTCCCTGGCAAACGAAACTCTCCTGCCCCACTTCTGTAGGGCAGATTGCAGGAGCCACTTGGTACTATCAAACCAGCCCGAATTTGCACTGGTGCCACCTTGGGTCTGGGAGCCATCCTGCGTATCGTGGATTTTCAGGAGCAAGGCGGCAACTCCTAGCAACTGACCCATAAAAATAAACCACGGCCCTTTACTCTGGCAAACAAAACTCAACCGCCCTGCTTCTGGATGGCAGATTGCAGGAGCCAATTTGTACTATCAAACCAGCCCGTCTTGGTGCTGGAGCCACCATGGGTCTGGCAACCATCCTGCGTAAGGTGGATTTTCAGGAGACAGCCGGCCACTCCAACTCACAGGCCCCCGAACACAAACCACGGCCCTTTTCCCTGGCAAAAAAAACTCAGCTGCCCCGCTTGTGCTTGGCAGATTGCAGGAGGAACTTGGTACTATCAAACCAGCCCGAATTGGCACGGGTGCCACCTTGGGTCTGGGAAGAATCCTGCGTATCGTGGATTTTCAGGAGCCTGACGGCCACCCCCAGCCATAGGCCCCCAAAGACAAATCACGGCCCTTTTCTCTGGCAAAAAAAACTCACCTGCCCCGCTTCTGGATGGCAGATTGCAGGACCCACACCCTGCCACAGGCCCCCAAACAAAAACAAAGGACCTTTCACCATGCAAACCAAACTCAGCTTCCCCGTTTCTGGATGGCATTATGCAGGAGCCACTTGTTACTACAGAACAAGTTCGATTTGGCACTGCTGCCAACTTGGGTCTGGGAGCCATCCTGCCTATCGTGGATTTTCAGGGTCCAGCCGGCCACTCAAGCCACAGGCCCTCAAACACAAACCACTGCCCTTTTCCCTTGCAAAAAAAATTCAGCTGCTTGACTTCTGGATGGGAGATTGCAGGAGCCACTTGGTGCTATCAAACCAGCTCAGCTTGGCCTTGGTGCCACATTGGGTCTGGGAACCAAACTGCCTATCGTGGATTGTCAGGAGCCTGCCGGCCCCTCCCAGCCACAGGTACACAATCACAAACCACGGCCCTTTTCCCTTGCAAATAAAACTCAGCTGCCTTGCTTCTGGATGGCAGATTGCAGGAGCCACTTGGTACTATCAAACCAGCCCGACTTGGCACTGGTGCCACCTTGGGTTTGGGAAACATCCCGCGTATCGTGGATTTTCAGGAGCTACCTGGTCAGTCCCTGACACAGGCTGCCAAAAAAAACCACGGCCCTTTTCCCAGGGAAACAAAAGTCACCTTCCCCGTTTCTAGATGGCAGATTGCTGGAGCCACTTGGAGCTGCCAAATAAACCAGAATTGGCAGTGTTGCCCCTTTGGGTCTCGGAGCCATCCTGCATATAAATGATTTTAAAGAGCCAGCGGGCCGCTCTCAGCCAAAGGCCTTGAAAGAGAAACCATGGCCCTTTCCCCTTGCAAACCAAACTCACCGGCCCTTCTTCTGGATGGCAGACAGCAGGAGCCAGCTGGTACGTTCAAACCAGCCCGACTTGGCAGTGGTGGCACTTTGGGTCTGGGAACCATCCTGCGTATCATATATTTTCAAGAGGCAGCCGGCCACTCCCAGCCACAGGTCTTCAAACACAAACCACGGCCCTTTTCCCGGGCAAACAAAACGCAGCTGCCCTGCTTCTGCATGGCAGATTGCAGGAGCCACTTGGTACTATCAAACCAGCCCGACTTTGCACTGGTGCCACGTAGGGTCTGCTAACCATCCGGCATATCATAGATTTTCAGGAGCCAGCCGGCCACTCAAAGCCATAGGACCCCAGACACAAACTACGGACCGTTTCCCTGGCAAAAAAAACTCACCTGCTCAGCTTCTGGATGGCAGATTGCAAGAGCCACTTGGTACTATCAAACCAGCCAGACTTGGCACTGGTGCCACATTGGGTCTGGGAACCATCCTGCATATCGTGGATTTTCAGGAGCCAGCCGGCCACTCCCAGCCACAGGCCCCCAAACACAATCTAAGGCCCCTTTCCCTAGCAAACAAAATTTACCTGCCCCGCTTCTGGATGGCAGATTGCAGGAGCTACTTGGTACGATCAAACCAGCCCGACTTGGCACTTGTGCCACCTTGGGTCTGGGAACCATCCTGTGTATCGTGGATTTTCAGGAGCCAGCCGGCCACTTCAGGCCATAGGGCTAAACACAAACTACGGACCGTTTCCCTGGCAAAAAAAACTCACCTGCTCAGCTTCTGGATGGGAGATTGCAGGAGCCACTTGGTACGATCAAACCAGCCCAACTTGGCACTGGTGCCACCTTAGGTCTGGGAACCATCCTGCGTATCGTGGATTTTCAGGAGCCAGCTGGCCACTCCCAGCCAAAGGCCCTTAAATACAATCTAAGGCCCATTTTCTTTGGCAAACAAAACTCAGATGCCCCGCTTCTGGATGGCAGATTGCAGGAGCCACTTGGTACTATAAAAGCATCCAGACTTGGCACTGGTGCCACCTTGGGTCTGCGAACCATCCTGCGTATCCTGGATTTTCAGGAGCCAGCCGGACAATCCCAACCATAGGCCCCCAAACACAAACCTCGGCCCTTTTCCCTGGGAAACAAACGTCACCTTCCCCGCGTCTGGATGACAGATTGCAGGAGGCACTTGGTACTATCAAACCAGCCTGACTTGGCACTGGCGCCACCTTGGGTGTGGGAACCATCCTGCGTATAATGGATTTTCAGGAGCCAGCCGGCCACTCCAGGGAATAGGCCCCAAACACAAACTTTGGGTCGTTTCCCTTGCAAACAAAACTCACCTGCCCAGCTTCTGGATGGAAAATGGCACGAGCCACTTGGTACTATCAAACCAGCCTGACTTGACAGCGTTGCTACATGGGTCTGGGAAACATCTTGCGTATCGTGGATTTTCAGGAGCTAGTTGGTCACTCCCTGCCACAGGCTGCCAGAAACCAACCTCGGCCCTTTTACCCGGGAAACAAAAGTCACCTGGCCCGCTACTGGAAGGCAGATTGCTGGAGCCCCTTGGAACTGCCAAATCAGCGTCACTTGGCAGTGTTGCTACCTTGGGTCTGGGAGCCGTCCTGCCTATCAAAGATTTTAAGGAGCCAGTCGGACACCCACAGCCACAGTTCCTGAAACACAAACCATGGCCCTTTTCCCTTGCAAAAAAAACTCACCTGCCCTGCTTCTGGATAGCAGACTGCAGGAGCCAGTTTGTACGTTCAAACCAGCCCGACTTGGCACTGGTCTCTATTGGTCCCCATTGAAATCGCAAGATTGCCTTTCCCTTCCCAAAAGGAAATTACATTTACTTTCGGGAAGGGAAAGGGAATCTTGCGACCCTGAAAAGAAAGCCCTACAAACACTCTGGAAAGGAGATAGGATCAAATGAAATGCAATTGAAAAAAAACAGAAAATCAGGAATTTTTGTGCCTTCAAAAAATGGCCTGTGAGGAAATGAGCTGCATTGCAAACGACCAACACATGCCAAAACTAAGCTCACAGATTTTGAAAAATGCAGGAGCAAATGTCAAGGAGGGAGACAAAAGTTAGGGGGCAAGATATGAGGGACATGGCATGGATACATGAAAAAAAAAATAAAAAGAAAAAAATTCTTCCCAAAGTCAAAGCCATCAAAAGGCATGGCATGCCATCAACGGCAGGGACAAGCACCAAAGATTCCTCTATTGGTCCCCATTGAAAAAGCAAGACTCCCTTTCCCTTCCCGAAAGGAATGTTCAGGAAGGGAAAGGGAATCTTGCGACCCTGAAAAGAAAGCTTTAAAAACACTCTGGAAAGGAGATAGGATCAAATGAAATGCAATTGAAAAACCCAGAAAATTGGGAATTTTTGTGCCTTCAAAAAATGGCCTGTGAGGAAATGAGCTGCATTGCAAAGGATCAACACATGCCAAAACTAAGCTCACCGATGTTGCAAAAGCAGGGGTAAAAGTCAACGAGGAGTACACACCATAGGGAGAAAGACATCAGGGACATGGCATGGACACTTAAAATAAAAAGAAAAAAAAAAAATTTTCCCAAAGTCAAAACCATCAAAATGCAGGATGGCAGTATGCCAGCAAGCGCAGGCACATGCAGCAAAGCTTGCCAAAATTGATCCCCACTGAAGGCCAAAACAGAAAAGAAAGACTTACAAACATGCTGGAATGGAGATAGCATCAAAGGAATTTCAATTGGAGGAGAAAAAAAGAAAATTTGGGAAATTCCCCGATTACACAGAAATCGACCTGGATAATATCAGGTGCAGTGCAAAACACAAAAACATGCCAAAACTAAGCTCACAGATTTTCAAAAATGCAGGAGCAAATGTCAAGGAGGGAGACAAAACTTAGGGGGCAAGATATGAGGGACATGGCATGGATACATGAAAAAAAAAATAAAAAGAAAAAAATCCTTCCCAAAGGCAAAGCCATCAAAAGGCATGGCATGCCATCAAGGGCAGGGACAAGCACCAAAGATTGCTCTATTGGTCCCCATTGAAATCGCAAGATTCCCTTTCCCTCCCAGAAAGGAAATTTCGGGAAGGGAAAGGGAATCTTGCGACCCTGAAAGGAAAGCCTTACAAACACTCTGGAAAGGAGATAGGATCAAATGAAATGCAATTGAAAAACCCAGAAAATCGGGAAATTTTGTGCCTTCAAAAAATGGCCTGTGAGGAAATGGGTTGCATTGCAAAGGACCAACGCATGCTAAAACTAAGCTCACTGATGTTGCAAAAGCAGGGGGAAAAGTCAACGAGGAGTACACACCATAGGGAGAAATATATGAGGGACATGGCATGGAGACTTACAAGAAAAAAAAAAAAATAATTTTCCCAAAGTCAAAACCATCAAAATGCAGGATGACCATATGCCTCTGCGACCCTGAAAATTAAGCCTTACAAACACTGTGGAAAGGAGAGAGGATAAAATCAAATGCCGTTGAAAAAATTCCTGTTGCAGGGAGTGACAGGCGAGCTCATGAACATCCACGATACGCACGATGATTCCATGACTCAAGGTGCCAACACTGCCAAGTCAGGCTGGTTTGATAGTACAAAGTGTCTCGTGCGATCTGCCGTCCACAAGTGGCGTAGGTGAGTTTGGTTTGACAGGGATAAAGGCGGTGGATTGCGTTGCAGGGCCTGGGGCTGCAAGTGTCCGGCTGGTTCCTGAAAATCCACGATACACAGGATGGTTCCCAGACCAAAGGTGGCAACACTGCCAAGTCAGGCTGGTTTGATAGTACCAAGTGGCTCGTGCAATCTGCCATCCAGAAGCTGGGCTGGTGAGTTATGATTGCAAAGGAAAAGGGCCGTGGTTTGTATTGGGGGCATGTGGCCGGGAGTGGCCGTCTGGTTCCTGATAATCTACGATATGCAGGATGGTTCCCAGACACAAGGTGGCAACACTGACAAGTCGGGCTGGTTTAATAGTACCAAGTGGCTCCTGCAATCTGCCATCCTGAAGCGGGGCAGGCGAGTTTGGCTTGCACGGCAAACGGACCTTCGTTTGTGTTTTGGAGGCTCTGGCTGAGAGTGGCTGGCTGGCTCCTTAAAATCCGCGATAAGCAAGATGGTTTCCAGAAGCAAGGTGACACCAGTACCAAGTCAGGCTGGTTTTATAGTACCAAGTGGCTCCTGCAATCTGCCATCCAGAAGCAGGGCAGGTGAGTTTTGTTTCCCACAGAAAAGGGACGTTGTTTTCGTTGGAGGTCCTGTGGCTCGAAGTGGCTAGCTGGCCCCTGAAGATCAACAATACGCAGGATGGTTCCCAAACCCAAGGTGGCACCAGTACCAAGTCAGACTTTTGTGATCGTACCAAGTGGGTCCTGCAATCTGCCATCCAGAAGCTGGGCAGGTGAGTTTTGTTTTCCAGGGAAAGGGGCCGAGGTTTGTGTTTGGGGGCATATTGCCGCGAGGGCCGGCTGGCTCCTGAAAATCCACGATACGCAGGATGGTTGCGAGACCCAAGGTGGCATTAGTGCCAAGTAGGGCTGGTTTGATAGTTCCAAGTGGCTCCTGCAATCTTCCATCCAGAAGCGGGGAAGCTGAGTATTTTTTGCCCGAGAAAAGGGCCGTGGTTTGTGTTGGAAGCCTGTGGCTGAGAGTGGCCGGCTGGCTCCTGAAAATCCTCGATACACAGTATGGTTCTGAGACCAAAGGTGGCACCAGTGCCTTCTCCGGCATGTGTGATAGTACCATGTGGCGCCTGCAATCTGCCATCCAGAAGCGGGGCAGGTGAGTTTTGTTTGCAAGGGAAAAGGGCCATGGTATGTCTTTGGGGGACTGTGGCTGGATGTTGCCGGCTGGCCCCTGAAAATCCACGATACGCAGGATGGTTCTCAGACACAAGGTGGCACAATTGCCAAGTCAATCTTTTGTGGTAGTACCAAGTGGCTCCTGCAATCTGCCATCCAGAAGCTGGTCCGCTAAGTTTTTTTTGCCAGGCAAACGGGCCCTGGCTTTTGTTTGGGGGCCTGTTGCTGGGAGTGGCCGGATGGCTCCTGAAAATTGACGATTCACAGGATGTTTTCCAGACCCAAGGAGGCACCAGTGCCAAGTCGGGCTTGTTTGACATTACCATGTTTCGCCTGCAATGTGCCATCCAGGATCGGGGCAGGTGATTATTTTTTGCAAGGGAAAAGGGCGAGGTTTGGATTCGGGGGTCTGTGGCCGAGAGTGGCCAACTGTCTCCTGAATTTCTTTGATGTGAAGGATGATTCCCAGATCCAACATGGCACCAGTGCCAAGTCGGGCTGGTTTGATGGTACCAAGTGGCTCCTGCAATCTGCCATCCTGAAGCGGTGCAGTTGACTTATCTTTGCAAGGGAAAAGGGCCATGGTTTGTGTTCAGGGGCCTGTGGCTGGGAGTAGCCAGGTAGCGCCTGAAAATCCACGATACGCGTGAGTTTTCCCAGACCCACGGTTGAACCAGTACCAAGTCGGGCTGGTTTGACAGTGCCAAGTGGTTCCTGTAATCTGCCATCTAGAAGCAGGGCAGCTGAGCTGTGTTTGCCAGAGTATAGGGCCGTGGTTTGTGTTTGGGGGCCTATGGCTGGGAGTGGCCGGCTGGCAAATGAAAATCCACGATACGCAGGATAGTTCCAAGACCCAAGGTGGCATTAGGGCCCAGTCGGGCTGGTTTGATAGTACCAACTGGTTCCTTCAATCTGCCATCATGAAGCGGTGCAGCTGAGTTTTGTTTGCCAGGAAAAGGGCCGTAGTTTGTGTTTGGGCTCCTGTGGCTGAGAGTGGCCGGTTGGCTCCTGAAAATCTAGGATAGGCAAGATGGTTACAAGACCCATGGTGGCACCAGTGCCAAATGGGGCTGGTTTTGTAGTACCAAGTGGCTCCTGCAGACTGCCATAAAGAAGCAAGGCAGGTGAGTTTTGTTTGCCAGGGAAACGGGCCGAGGTTTGTGTCTGGAGGCCTATGGCCTGCAGTTGCCAGCTGGCGCCTGAAAACACACGATGCGCACGATGGTTTCCAGACCCACCGTGGCAATAGTACAGAGGCAGGCTGGTTTCATAGTACCAAGTGGCTCCTCCAATCTGCCATCCAGAAGCGGGGCAGGTGAGTTTTGTTTGCCAGGGAAAAGGGCCGTGGTTTTTGTTTGTTTTCTGTGGCCAGGAGTGGACGGCTGGCTCCTGAAAATCCACGATATGCAGGATGGTTGCAAGACCCCAGGTGGCACCACTGCCAAGTTAGGCTGGTTTGATATTACCAAGTACCTCCTGCAATCTGCACTGCAGAAGCGGGGAAGCTGAGTTTTGTTTGCCAGGGAAAAGTGTCTTTATTTTTGTTTGGGGGCCTGTGGCAGGGAGTGGCTGGCTGGTGCCTTAAAATCCACGATTCGCAGGATGTTTGCCAGACCCAAGGTGGCACCACTGCCAAATCCGTCTGTTTTGATATTACAAGTGCCTCCAGCAATCTGCCATGCGGAAGCGGGGTAGCTGAATTTTGTTTGCCAGATATACAGGCCAAAGTTTGTGTTTCAGGGTGGGTGGTTCGGAGTGGCGGGCTGGACCCTGAAAATCCACGATTCGCAGTATGGTTCCCATATCCACGGTGGCACCGGTGCCTAGTTGGGCTGGTTTGATAGTACCATGTGGCTCCTGCAATCTGCCATCCAGAAGCGGGGCAGCTGAGTTTTGTTTACCAGGGATAAGGGTCCTGGTTTTTTTTTGGGGGCCTGTGGCTGGGAGTGGCTTGCTGGCTCCTGAAAATCCACGTTACGCAGGATGGTTCCCAGACCCAAGGTGGCACCAGTGCCAAGTCGGGCTGGTTTTACAGCACCAAGCGGCTCCTGCAATCTGCCTTGCAGAATGGGGCAGCTGAGTTTTCTTTGCCAAGGAAACGGGCCGTGATTTGTGTTTGGGTGTCTGTGGCTGGGAGTGGCCGGCTGGCTCATGAAAATTTACGATACGCACGGTGTTTCCCAGTCCCAATGTGGCACCAGTGCCTATTCACGCTGGATTGATAGTACGCAGTGCCTCCTGCAATCTGCCATCCCAAATCTGCTTCTGGATGGCAGATTGCAGGAGCCACTTGGCACCATTTTACCAGTCCGACTTGGCACTGAAGCCACCTTGGGTCTGGCAAACATCCTGCCTATCGTAGATTTTCAGGAGAGAGCTGGCCACTACTGGCCATAAGCCCCCAGACACAAACCTCGGCCTGTTTCCCTGCAAACAAAACTCACCCGCCCTGTTTCTGGATTGCAGATTGCAGGAGCTACTTGGTACTATCAAACCAACGTGTCTTGGCACTGGTGCCACCTTGTGTCTGGAACCCATCCTGCGAATCGTGGATTTTCAGGAGCTAGCCAACCACTCCTACCCACAGGCCACCAAACACAAACCACGGCCCTTTTCTCTGGAAAAAAAAACTCACCTGGTCCTCTTCTGTATGGAAGAATGCAGGAGGCACTTGGTACTATCAAACCAGCCCGACTTGTCACTGGTGCCACCTTGGGTCTGGGAACCATCCTGCGTATCGTAGATTTTCCAGAACCAGACGGACACTGCAGGCCGTAGGCCCCCAGGCACAAACCTCGACCCGTTTCCCTGGCAAACCAAACTCAGCTGCCCCGCTTCTGGATGGCCGATTGCAGGAGGCACTTGGTACTATCAAACCAGCCTGACGTGGCACTCGTTCCACCTTGGTACTGGGAACCAGCCTGGCTCTCGTAGATTTTCAGGAGAGAGCTGGCCACTACTGGCCATAAGCCCCCAGACACAAACCTCGGCCCGTTTCCCTGGCAAATAAACTTAGCTGCCCCGCTTCTGGATGGCAGATTGCAGGAGCCAGTAGGTACTATCAAACCCGCCCGACGTTACGCTGGTGTCACCCTGGGTCTTGGAAAAATCCCGCGTATCATGGATTTTCAGGAGCCAGCCCGCCACTCCGAGCCACAGCCGCCAAAACACAAACCATGGCCCTTTTCCCTGGCAAACAAAACTCACCTGCCCCGCTTCTGGACGGAAGATTGCAGGAGCCACTTGGTACTATCAAACCTGCCCCACTTGGCACTGGTGCCACCTTGGGTCGAGCAACCATCGAGCGTATGGTTGAATTTCAGGAGCCAGCTGGCGACTCCCTGCCATAGGCCCCCAAACACAAACCACGGCCCTTTTCCCTGGGTATCAAAACTCAGCTGCCCCGCTTCTGTATGGCAGATTACAGGAGACACTTGGTACTATAAAACCAGCCCGACTTGGCACTGGTGCCACCTTGGGTCTGGGAACCATCCCGTGTATCGTTGAATTTCAAGCGCCAGCCGACCACTCCCAGCCACAGGACACCAAACACAAACCACAGGCCTTTTCCCTTGCAAACAATACTCACCTTTCCTGCTTCTGGATTGAAGATTGCAGGAGCCACTTTGTATTATCAAACCAGCCCGACTTGGCACTGGTGTCAACTTGGGTCTGGCAACCATCTTGCGTATCGTGGATTTTCAGAAGCCAGCCGGCTACTCTCGGCCACAGCCACCCAGACACAAACCTCAGCCCATTTCCTTGGCAAACAAAACTCACCTGCCCCGATTCTGGATGGCAGATTGCAGGAGCCACTTGGTACTATAAAACCAGCCCAACTTGGCACTGGTGCCACCTTGGTACTGGGAACCAACCTGCCTTTCATAGATTTTCAGGTACTAGCCGGACACTACAGGCCATAGGCCCCATACACAAACCTCGGCTAGTTTCACTGGAAAATAAAACTCACCTGCCCCTCTTCTTGATGGCAGATTGCAAGAGCCACTTGGTGCTATCAAACCAGCTTGTCTTGGTACTGGTGCCATCTTGGGTCTGGAAACCATCCTGCGTATCGCGGATTTGCAGGAACCAGCAAGCCACTCTCAGCAAAGGCCACCGAACGCAAACCTCGGCACTTTTCTCTGGCAAGCAAACTTAGTTGCCCCGCTTCTGGATGGCAGATTGCAGGAGCCACTTGGTATTATCAAACACGCCCGATTTGGCATTGGTGCCACCTTGGGTCTGGGAACCATCCCGTGTATCGTGGATTTTTAATATTTTCAACAGCCAGCCGGTCACACCCAGCCATAGGACCCCAAACACAAACCACAGGCCTTTTCCCTTGCAAACAAAACTCACCTGTCCCGCTTCTGGATTGAAGATTGCAGGAGCCACTTTGTATTATCAAACCAGCCCGACATGGCACTGGTGTCAACTTTGGTCTGGCAACCATCCTGCGTATCGTGGATTTTCAGAAGCCAGACGGCTACTCTCGGCCACAGCCACCCAGACACAAACTTTGGCACATTTCCCTGGCAAACAAAACTCAGTGGCCCTGGTTCTGGATGGAAGTCTTCAGGAGCCACTTGATACTATCAAACCAGCCCGACTTGGCACTGGTGCCACCATGGGTCTGGGAATCATCCTGCGTATCGGGGATTTTCAGGAGCAGCCGGCCACTCCCAGCCGCAGGCCCCCAAACACAAACCATAACCCTTTTCCCTGGCAAAATAAACTCACCTGCCCCGATTCTGGATGGCAGATTGCAGGCGTCACTTGGTACTATCAAACCAGCCAAACTTGGAACTGGTGCCACCTTGGGTCGGGCAACCATCCAGCGTATCGTGGACTTTCCGGAGCCAGCCGGCCACTCCCAGCCATAGGCCCGCAAACACAAACCACGGCCCTTTTCCCTGGCAATCAAAACTCATCTGCCTCGCTTCTGGATGGCAGATTACAGGAGCCACTTGGTACTGTAAAACCAGCGTGTCTTGGCACTGGTGCCACCTTGGGTCTGGGAACCATCCTGCCTCTGGTAAATTTTCAGGAACTAGCCGGACACTGCAGGCCATGGGCCCCATACACAAACCTCGGCCCGTTTCCCTGGCAAATAAAACTCACCTGCCCCTCTACTGGAAGGCAGATTGCTAGAGCCACTTGGAACAGCCAAATAAGCCTGACTTGGCAGTATTGCCTCCTTGGGTCTGGGAGCCGTCCTGCATATCAAAGATTTTCAGGGGTCAGCCGGCCACCCTCAGCCACAGTTCTTGAAACACAAACCTCCGCCCTTTTCCCTTGCAAACAAAATTCACCTGCCCCGCTTCTGTATGGCAGATTGCACGAGCCACTTGGTACTATAAAACCAGCCCGACTTGGCTCTGGTGCTACCTTGGGTCTGGGAACCATCCTGCCTATCGTGGATTTTCAGGAGCCAGCTGGCTACTCCCAGCCCTCGATCCCCAAACACAAACCACGGCTCTTTTCTCTGGCAAACAAAACTCAGCTGCCCCGCTTCTGGATGGCAGATTACAGGCGCCACTTTGTACTATAAAACCAGCCCCACTTGGCACTGGTGCCACCTTGGGTCTGGGAACCATCATGCGTAATATGGATTTTCAGGGAGCAGCTGGCCACTCCCAGCCACTGGCCCTCCAACACCAACAACGGTGTCTTTCCATTTAAAAAAAAAATCACCTGCGTCGATTCTGGATGGCAGATTTCATGACCCACTTGGTACTATCAATTGAAGTCCGACTTGGCACTGGTGCCACCTTGGGTCTGGGAACCATCCAGGGTATCGTCGATTTTCAGGAGCCAGCCGGACATTCCCGGCCTGGGGCCCCGTACAAAAACCTTGGCCCTTTTTCCTGGCAAAAAAAATTCAACTGCCCCGCTTCTGGATGGCAGATTTCAGGAGCCACTTGGTACTATCAAACCAGCGCGACTTGGCACTGGTGTCATCTTGGGTCTGGGAAGCATCCTGCCTATCATAGATTTTCAGGAGCCAGCCGGCCACTCCCGGCTCTGAGCCACCAGACACAAACCTCGGCTCATTTCCCTGGCAAACAAAACTCAACTGCCCCGCTTCTGGATGGCAGATTGCAGGAGCCACTTGGTACTATCAAACCAGCCTGGCTTGGCACTGGTGCCACCTTGGGTCTGGGAACCATCCTGCCTATCATAGATTTGCAGGAGCCAGCCGGCCACTCCCGGGTCTGAGCCACCAGACACAAACCTCGGCTCATTTCCCTGGCAAACAAAACTCAACTGCCCCGCTTCTGGATGGCAGATTGCAGGAGCCACTTGGTACTATCAAGCCAGCCCGACTTGGCACTGGTGCCACCTTGGGTCTGGGAACCATCCTGCATAACGTAGATTTTCAGGAGGCAGCCGGCCTCTGCCGGCCATCGGACACCAGACACATACTGGGCCGGTTTCCCGGGGAAACAAAACTCACCTGCCCCGCTTCTGGATGGCAGATTGCAGGAGCCACTTGGTACTATAAAACCAGCCCGACTTGGCACTGGTCCCACCTTGGGTCTTGGAAATCTCTCGCATATCATTTATTTTAAGGAGCCAGACGGCCACTCCCAGCCATAGCCCCCCAAACACAAACCACGGCTCTTTTCCCTGGCAAAAAAACTAACCTGCCCCGCTTCTGGATGGCAGATTGAACGAGTCACTTGGCACTATCAAACCAGCGCAACTTGGCAGTGTTGCCACCTTGGGTCTGGGAGCCATCCTGCGTATCGTAGATTTTCAGGAACCAGCTGGACACTGCAGGCCATAGGTCCCCATACAAAAACCTCGCCAATTTCACTGGCATACAAATCTCACTTGCCCCGCTTCTGGATGGCAGATTGAAGGAAACACTTGGTACCATCAAACCAGCCCGACTTGGCAGTGTTGCCACCTTGGGTCTTGGAGCCATCCTGCGTATCGTGTATTTTCAGTGGCCAGCAGGCCACTCCCAGCAACAGGCCCTCAAACGCAAACCACGGCCCTTTACCCTTGCAAACGAAACTCACCTGCCCCGCTTCTGGAATGCAGTTTCAAGGAGCCGCTTGGTACTATCAAACCAGCCCGACTTGGCACTGGTGCCACCTTTGGTCTAGGAACCATCCTGCTTATCGTGGATTTTCAGGAGCTAGCCGGTCACTCCCTGCCACAGTCTGCCAAAAAAAAACCTTGGCCCTTTTCCCTGGCAAAAAAAATTCAACTGCCCCGTTACTGGAAGGCAGATTGCTGGAGCGACTTGGAACCGCCAAATTAGCCTGACTTGGCACTATTACCACCTTGGATCTGGGAGAAATCCTGCGTATCATAGATTTTAAGGAGACAGCCAGCCACCCTCAGCCACAGTTCTTGAAACACAAAGCACGGCTCTTTTCCCTTGCAAACAAAACTCACCTGCCCTGCTTCTGGATGGAAGATTGCAGGAGGCACTTGGTACTGTCATACCAGCCCGACTTGGCACTCGTGCCACCTTGGGTCTAGGAACCATCCTGCGTATCGTGGATTTCCAGAAGCAAGCCGGCCACTCCTAGCCACATGCCCCCAAACACAAACCACGGACCTTTTCTCTGGCAAACAAAACTCAGCTGTCCCGCTCCTGCATGGCAGATTGAAGGAGCCACTTGGTACTGGCAAACCAACCTGACCTGTCACTGGTGCCACCCTGGGTCTGGGAACCATCCTGCGTATATAAAATTCTAAGTAGCCAGCCGGCCACTCCCGGCCATAGTCCCGCAGCCAATAATCTCGGCCCGTAACCCTACCAAACAAAACTCACCTGCCCCGCTTCTGCATGGCAGATTGCAGGAGTCACTTGGTACCATCAAACCAGCCAGACTTAGCACTGGTGCCATCTTGGGTCTAGGAAGAATCCTGCCTATGAATGGATTTCAGGAGCCAGCCGGCCGCTCTCGGTCGCAGGCCCCCGAATCCAAACCTCGGCCCTTTTCCCTCGCAGAAAAAATCCACTGCCCCGCTCCTGGATGGCACATTTCAGAAAAAATGTGGTACTGTCAAACAAGCCCACTTTGGCACTGGTGCATCTTTAGGTATTGAAGACATCCTGCAAATCGTGGATTTTAAGGCACCAGCCAGCCACTCCCTTCCACAGGCCCCTAAACAAAAACAACGGCCCTTTTCTGTGGCAAAGAAAAATCACCTTCCCCGTTTCTGCATGGCAGATTACACGAGCCACTTGGTACTATCAAACCAGCCCGACTTGGCACTGGTGAAAACTTGGGTCTGGGAACCATCCTGCCTATCGTGGATTTTCAGGAGCCAGCCAGCAACTGCGAGCCACAGGCCCCCAAGCACAAACCACGGCCCCTTTCTCTGGCAAACAAAACTCAACTGTCCCGTTTCTGCATGGCAGATTGCAGGAGCCACTTGGTACTATCAAAAAAGCCTGACTTTACACTGGTGCCACCTTGGGTCTGGGAACCATCATGCGTAATATGGATTTTCAGGGAGCAGCTGGCCACTCCCAGCCACTGGCCCTCCAACACAAACAACGGTGTTTTTCCATTTAAAAAAAAAATCACCTGCGTCGATTCTGGATGGCAGATTTCATGACCCAGTTGGTACTATCAATTGAAGTCCGACTTGGCTCTGGTGCCACCTTGGGTCTGGGAACCATCCTGTGTATCGTGGATTTTCAGGAACCAGCTGGCAACTCCCGGCCACAGGCCCTCCAACACAAACAACGGCCCTTTTCCCAGGCAAACAAAACTCACCTGCCCCGCTACTTGAAGGCAGATTGCTGGAGCCACTTGGAACCGCCAAATCAGCCTGACTAGGCAGTGTTGCCACCTTGGATGTGGGAGCCATCCTGCATATCAAAGATTTTAAGGAGGCGGCCGGCCACCCTCAGCCACAGCTCTTGAAACACAGACCACGGCCCTTTGCCCTTGCAAAAAAAAAAATACCTGCCCCGCTTCTGGATGGCAGATTACAAGAGTCACTTGGTACTACCAAACCAGCCTGACTTGGCACTCGTGCCACCCTGGGTCTTGGAACCATCCGGCGTAATGTGGATTTTCAGGAGCCAGCCCGCCACTCCCATCCATATGCCCCCGAACACAAACCTCGGCCTTTTTATTTAGCAAACAAAATTTAGCTGCCCGGCTTCTGGATGGCAGATTGCAGGAGCCACTTGGTGCTATCAAACTAGCCCGACTAGGAACTTGTGCCACCTTGGGTCTGGGAACCATCCTGCGTATCACGGATTTTCAGGGAGCAGCGGTCCACTCCCAACCACCGGCACTTAAACCAAACCATGGCCCTTTTCTCTGGCAAACAAAACTCACCTACCCCGCTTCTGGATGGCATATTGCAGGAGCCACTTGGTACGAAAAAACCAGCCCGATTTGGCACTGGTGCCACCTTGGGTCTGGGAAAATACCTGCCTATCGTGGATTTTCAGGGTCTAGCCAGCCACTCCCTGACACAGGCCCTCAAACACAAACCATGGCCCTTTTCCCGTGCAAAAAAAACTCAGCTGCCCCGCTTCTTGATGTCAGATTGCATGAGCCACTTGGTAATATCAAACCTGCCCAACTTGGCACTGGTGAAAACTTGGGTCTGGGAACCATCCAGGGTATCGTCGATTTTCAGGAGCCAGCCGGACATTCCCGGCCCGGGGCCCCGTACAAAAACCTTGGCCCTTTTCCCTGGCAAAAAAAATTCAACTGCCCCGCTTCTGGATGGCAGATTTCAGACGGCACTTAGTACTGTCAAACCAGGCCGACATGGCACTGGTGCCACCTTGGGTCTGGGAACTATCCTGCGTATCGTGGACTTTCAGGAGCCAGCCGGCCACTCCCATCCAGATGCACCCAAACATAAACCAGGGACCGTTTATCTGGCAAAAAAAATTCACCTTACCCTCTTCTGGATGGCAGATTGCAGGAGCCACTTGGTACTATCAAACCAGCCCGACTTGGCACTGGTGTCACCTTGGGTGTGGGAAGCATCCTGCCTATCACAGATTTTCAGGAGCCAGCAAGCCACTACCAGCTCTGAGCCACCAGACACAAATCTCGGCTCATTTCCCTGGCAAACAAAACTCACTTGCCCCGCTTCTGGATGGGAGTTGGCAGGAGCCACTTGGTACTATCAAACCAGCCCGTCTTGGCACTGGTGCCACCTTGGGTCTGGTAACAATCCTACCTGTCATGGATTGCCAGGAGCAAGCCGGCCACTCCCAGCCACAGTCCCCCAAACACAAACCAGGGCCCTTTTCCCTGGCAAAAAAAAACTCATCTGCCCCGCTTCTGGATGGGAGATGGCACGAGTCACTTGGCACTTTCAAAGCAGACTGACTTGGCTGTGTTGCCACCTTGGGTCTTGGAACCATCCTGCGTGTTGTAGATTTTTAGGAGCCAGCCGGACACTGCAAGCCATAGGGCCTCATACAAAAACCTCGCCAATTTCACTGGCAAACAAAACTCACCTGCCCCTCTTCTGGATGGCAGATTGCAGGAGGCACTTGGTACTATCAAACCAGCCTGACTTGGCAGTGTTGCCACCTTGGGTCTGGGAGCCATCCTGCATATAAAGAATTTAAGGATTCAGCCGGCTGCTCCCAGCCATAGGCCTCCAAACACAAACCACGGAACTTTTCCCTGGCAAACAAACCTCAGCTGCCCTGCTTCTGGATGGCAGATTGCAGGAAACACTTGGCACTGTAAAACCAACCTGACTTTGCACTGCAGCCACCATGGGTCTGGGAAAGCTACCGCGTATAATGGATTTTAAGGAGCCAGCTGGCCACCCCCCGTCACAGCCCCCAAACACAAACCTCGGCCCCTTTGCCTGGCAAACAAAACTCACCTCTTCCGCTTCTGGATGGCAGATTGCAGGAGACACTTGGTACTATCAAACCAGCCTGACTTGGCACTGGTGCTACCTTGGGTCTGGGAATCATCCTGCCTATGGTAGATTTTCAGGAACCAGACGGCCACTGCCGTCCATAGGACCCAAACACAAACCTCGGCCCGTTTCCCTGGAAAAAAAAATTCACCTCTTCCGCTTCTGGTTGGAAGATTGCAGGAGCCACTTGTTACTATCAAACAAGTTCGACTTGGCACTGGTGCCACCTTGGGTCTGGGAAGCATCCTGCGTATCGTGGATTGGCAGGAGGCAGCCGGCCGCTACCAGCCACAATCCCCCAAACACAAACCACGGCCCCTTTCTCTGGCCAACAAAACTCAGCTGCCCCACTTCTGGATGGCAGATTGCAGGAGCCACTTGGCACTGTCAAAACTGCCCGACATGGCTTTGGTGCAACCTTGGGTCTGGGAGAACTCTCGCGTACCATGGATTTTAAGGAGCCATCCGTCCACTCCCAGCCGCAGCCCCCCAAAAACGAACTTCGGCCCTTTTCTCGGGCAAGATAAACTCTCCTGCCCCGCTCCTGGATGGCAGATTGCAGGCGCCACTTGGTACTATAAAATCAGCCATGCTTGGCACTGGTGCCACCTTGGGTTTGGGAACAATCCTGCGTATCGTAGATTTACAGAGGCCTGGGGGCCACTCCGTGCCACAGCCCCCTGAACACAAACCTCGGCTCTTTTTTCTGGCAAAAAAAATGTAGCTGCCCCGCTTCTGGATGACAGATGGCACGAGACACTTGGTACTATCAAACAAGTCCGACTTGGCCCTGGTGCCACCTTGGGTCTGGGAAGCATCCTGGATATCGTAGATTTTCAGGAGGCAGCTGGCGTCTGCCGGCCATCGGACACCAGACACATACTGGGCCGGTTTCCCGGGGAAACAAAACTCACCTGCCCCGCTTCTGGATGGCAGATTGCAGGAGCCACTTGGTACTATAAAACCAGCCCGACTTGGCACTGGTCCCACCTTGGGTCTTGGAAATCTCTCGCGTGTCATTGATTTTAAGATGCCAGCCGGCCACTCCCAGCCATAGCCCCCCAAACACAAACCACGGCTCTTTTCCCTGGCAAAAAAACTAACCTGCCCCGCTTCTGGATGGCAGATTGAACGAGTCACTTGGCACTATCAAACCAGCGCAACTTGGCAGTGTTGCCACCTTCGGTCTGGGAACCATCCTGCGTATCGTAGATTTTCAGGAACCAGCTGGACACTGCAGGCCATAGGCCCCCATACAAAAACCTCGCCAATTTCTCTGGCATACAAAACTCACTTGCCCCGCTTCAGGATGGCAGATGGAAGGAGACACTTGGTACCATCAAACCAGCCTGACTTGGCAGTGTTGCCACCTTGGGTCTTGGAGCCATCCTGCATATAAAGAATTTAAGGATCCAGCCGGCCAGTCTCAGCCACAGGTCTTTGAACACAAACCATTTCCGTTTTCCCTTGCAAACAACACTCACCTGCCCCCTATCTAGAGGGCAGATTGCAGGAGACACTTGATACTATCACACCAGCCCGACTAGAAACTGTTGCCAACTTGGGTGTGGGAAACATCTTGCATATCGTGGATTTTCAGGAGCCGGACGGCCACTCCAATCCACAGCCCCCCGAATACAAACCAGGGACTGTTTATCGGGCAAACAAAACACAGCTGCCTTGCTTCTGGATGGCAGATTGCAGGAGCCACTTGGTACTATTAAACCAGCCCGACTTGGCACTGGTGCCACCTTGGGTCTGGGAACCATCCTGCATATAAAGAATTTAAGGATCCAGACGGCCACTCTCAGCCACAGGTCTTGGAACACAAACGACTTCCTTTTTCCCTTGCAAACTACACTCACCTGCCCCACTTCTGGATGGCATATTGCAGGAGATACTTGTTACTAAAAAACAAGCCCGATTTGGCACTGGTGCCACCTTGGGTCTGGGAACCATCCTGCGTATCGTGGATTCTCAGGAGCCAGCCGGACACTGCAGGCCATAGTCCCCCATACAAAAACCTCGCCAATTTCACTGGCAAACAAAACTCACCTGTCCCGCTTCTGGATGGGAGATAGCAGGAGCCACTTGGCACTGTCAAACCAGCCCAACTTGGTACTGGTGCCACCGTGGCTCTGGGAAAACTCCCGCGTATCATGGATTTTAAGGAGCCAGCCGGCCACTGCAAGCTGCAGCCCCCCGAAAACAAACCTCGGCCCTTTTCTCATGCAAAAAAAAATCCTGCCCCGCTTCTGGATGGCAGATGGCACGAGTCACTTAGCACTTTCAAACCAGACTGACTTGGCTGTGTCCAACTTGGGTCTTGGAACCATCCTGCGTGTCGTAGATTTTCAGGAACCAGCCGGACACTGCAAGCCATAGGGCCCCATACAAAAACCTCGGCAATTTCACTGGCAAACAAAACTCACCTTCCCCTCTTCTGGAGGGCAGATTGAAGGAACCACTTGGTATCATCAAACCAGCCTGACTGGGCAGTGTTGCCACCTTGGGTCTGGGAGCCATCCTGCATATAAAGAATTTAAGGATCCGGACGGCCACTCTCAGCCACAGGTCTTGGAACTCAAACCACTTCCGTTTTCCCTTGCAAACAACACTCACCAGCCTCACTTCTGGATGGCAGATTGCAGGAGGCACTTGGTACTATCTAACCAGCCCGACTTGGCACTGGTGCCACCTTGTGTCTGGGAACCATCCTGCGTATCGTGGATTTTAAGGAGCCAGCCAGCCACTCCCAGCCACCGCCCCCCAAGCACAAACCACGGCCGTTTTCCCTGGCAAACCAAACTCACCTGCTTCGCTTCTGGATGGCAGATTACAGTAGCCACTTGGTACTAGCAAACCTGCCCGACTTGACATAGTGTTTAAAACGAAGGGAAGCCAATCCACCTTGTCGTCTATCAGCATTGACTCCAATTCATTGAATAAATCAGCCACTTTATATAACAGTGGTAATTAACTTCATGCATATTGCAAAATCCAAGCTCACTAGAGGTTAACAGCGAAAACTCTAACCCCTCCTTTTCTTTTGCCATACGCATGATTGTTTATTGAAATCAGGACCAGTGTTCCCACTGTGATATGAAAGCCAAGTATTGGAGAGTGCTTTTGTTACTTCTTTAGAAGTTTAGAATATTCCGAAAAGATGCTACCTGGGGATTTGCAATTAATGAATTATTTTCTGTACGTAGGTCAAATGACATTAACTTTGAAAAAGGAAAATTAGTCTTATTCCACGTGCCAATTCTGAAGTAGATTAATAAGCCTTAAGCAGAAGATGGATGTGAAGAGGGATATGACATGAAAGGTTAAGCAACACTGCTGACAGCAAAAGGCTTACCTGCTGCAGATACAGGAGACAAAATACTATTTTGACACAAACATTGCTATTCAGACGACAGTAAAATTCTGAGTGACAGCAAATATTACTCAGTCATGACAGTAAAATTTGCTCACATCAAAATGTGCTAATCAATTCTTAGTGTAAGCTAAGCACCTTAAGCATAGGGTAGTTCAAGCGTAACTGGTATTTGATGGCAAAAAAGGCAACTTGGTCTGCGTTTCTCACTTCTACTCCATTCAAAAGCTTACTCTGTCTCAGATTCCTTCGGAGGGATACCAACGCAAGCGGCGAAAGAAAGGCAAATTTGTTAATTGCAGGTGGAAAGAGGGAGGCCAACAAAAGAAAACAAAAGAACAGTAATAATGAAATGCTCCCCTGTCTTCTGTGAAAAGTAAAGGCACAGACAAGAAAGAACAAGTGCAAACTTCTCACTAGAGAAACGCACTTGATCTGACTCAAGTATTTTGCGGTACATTTCTTGCTGTTTTCTCATGCCAAACATATTAACCATTGAAGGTGTCGCTTTCCTCTTTCTGGAATACAGCTAGGAAGATGGCTGTGTCATTGCTGACAAGCTGCTATTCTCAGAGGTGTCCAGCTGAAAGTCCTAGATCAATTGATTTGCTCTGTCACTTTGATATGGCATGACTTACAGTTGCAGCACCTGAACTGGCCAGCCCTACAATTCTTTGCCCCTTGAATGGTTAGATAGGCTCCTTGGCAACTGGCATTTGTAAGGACATGAAACTATGCAGAATTTGCACCGTGAGATGATGCCAAATGAGTCACGCCAGCGGATTAACTAGGGCATGCAAGGCAGAGAGAGGGAAATGAGAGCACAAGAAGAGAGTACACAAGAAGAGAGTACAATCTCCTTTTTTCTGAAACACTGTAGAGATCAAACTGAACACAAATCTTCCTAGGGGTAGTTCTTGCAAAAGACTAAGAGTTCTTTTTTTTGTTGACAGGCCTGGAATATTTAGCTTTGGATCACGGCAAAATGCAGATGACAAAACGAGGCCTTGAGGTCACATCCAGTATGAAGCAGTATGAAAGAGGAAAGCAGCTGAGAGCGTCAACCCTGCTAAGTAGTCTCAGTATTCTTCTTGACATGAGCAGAAATTGGAAATGAGTCTCTGAAAATGACAAAGGAGGCAGAAGAAAAGGGAGCGATGACTCCTCTGGCATAGTGTTTCCTAACAGGGATCTTCAAAATGGAAAGGTTGTATCATCCTTTCAACTGAAGGAAGGTATGAAAACAACAGGAAGGAAATGGCATCAAATACTCTGGGCAGTGTACTTCTAGACAGAAAGGCCACTGATGGAAAACCAACTCAACTGGCATCAATGCAGCAGCATTGTACTAAAGCCAGAAATGTCCAGCGCTTCGCTCTCTGCCATTCCATTCAGATGCACACAGCAGCTCTGCAACATTCCTACTGATCATCTCCTTGGCAAACTGGGAGTGAGGGTCCGTGGTGATGCAGAGTCCCCAGGCAGATGCAAAGGAGAGCTGCTTTCTTGCAAAAACCAGGCTTTTGAAATACTCAGGCCTTTATCAGTTCCATAGCTTTAAGCCATAACAAACACAATTCAACCAACCACCATGCACCACGCTGTGAACACACGACGGTCCTAGAACTTGTTGATCTACCTCGAATTCAGCTGCCTCACCTTCCACAGTCCTTTTCTACTTAGCCAAAGAAATGGGCCTCAGCCCAAGGCCTTCCTTTTGTAAGCTTCTAGCTATATGCAGCAGCAAACCACTACTTTCTTCTGTGCCAAGACTTTAGGTAGACGATTTGCATCTGCCCTTCCAGTGAAACCTAATGGGGAGAGAAAAGCCTCTCAGAGATGTTCAGTCATTCCATTTTCTAGACAGGCCAAATAAAAAGAAAAGAAAGCTATGGGATTGTGTACTTGCTCTTACAAAACACCTGCTGCCCTCTGACAATCAACTAGCAGAAAACCAGCCAAACTGAGACTTGAGACAAACAACCCTTGGAAGGGAATAATGATGTGATCAATCAAGACAACACTTTTCCAGGCTACCGAGATATTGGAAATGTCAGCAAAGGCTTGAGAGCAAAGACTGAACAAATGGGGAAAGGGTAAAAGAATCCCAAGAAAAACATGACCAAAGGTTAAAACAATTCCAAGAAAAACATAGGCAACTAACCTGTTGAAGCCTTCAGGAAAGCAGTGGCCGCTGATGTACATAGGCCATTCAAGTTAATTGACCCATGCACCTTCCACTCCTTTTTCATAGGGTAAATTGAGACCATGGAATCACAATTCCTTGGATTCTGTTCTGAACTTTAGGAGAGAAGTACAGCAGCTGAAGCACCTGTTACTGATGTGATACCCAGAAACACTGAGTTGACACATTTCATACTTGGCCGATCACAACACGCAAGACTAAGAGGATAAGGCTGGCTTATTTTCAGGACACAATTCTTGTTTGACAGCCTGCTCTGATTCCGGCAAAACTTTTTCATTAGCTTCTCTCTAAAAGGAGAAAGTCCAGTTCAATGTCCCGCCCAACTACTGCAATTATACCAGTTGGCTTGTCGAGCCAAAAAATTGAATTGGAAAGTACGGAGCCCCCCAGAGCTAAAAGCCGCTCCCGGACGTCTTTCGGCAGAAGCCGGGCTGAGGAGAGCACTGTGACCGGCAGAATCTTTGCACAAGAAGCCGCTTCTTTCCCTCCAGGAGCCGGAAAGAGCAGCAGCTTCGGGAAGGTGAAGAAGGAAGATGTAAAACACTGGGATTGTGTGCGCAGCTTGCCAACTGATAGAAAACAGTACCGTTGCACTCTCCTGACTTTTCCAATCACATGAACATTCGATTGGAAGCTGTTTTGGACAACTTTTCTTCCTGCCAAACACTTGGCAGACCTCCGTGCAACTTCTAGAACACGATGGGGGTTGTTTTCTGTGCTGGCTCAATTTTTTCATAGCCAGACATAGTGGAAAAACTTTGTGATAAGATGTAGATGACAAGAGAAGCTAAGGACTGGATGTAAGCAAATGACACCCATCATCAAAACAGGCAATTAGGGGGACTCGCAGTAGTATAAACCAGCCCACCTCTTTTTTATCCCCAGGAAGTTGATGAAGCTGCTCTTCCTGGAAAACCTTGCCAGGCACAAGAAAAATGACAAAATAATGTAGTTAGCATGATTTTTCAGAGGAATTTCATGCTGAACATCACTTTAAACTCCTCTGATGAATCAACTTGATTGGTAGATGAAGGGAATATTATCTGCCTGGGCTTCAGGGAGGTTTTTGACATATCTCTACATGGCAGCACACATACATATGGAAGCAATAGTGCAAAGGGGAGGGAATCAGTGTCTTTTCAGTGATGCTGAGGGAAAAGACAAGAGGCAGTGGGCACACACTGAAATACAGGAGATTGCCTTTGAACATCAGTAAATGTTTCTTTACTGTGAGGGTGACTGCACCACGGCACAGACTGCCCAGAAAGATTGTGGAGCCTGGATCTTTGAAGACATTAAAAGTACACCCAGATAGAATCCTGGGCAAGAGGCTCTAGGTATCCTGGTTTAGGCAGGGGGGTTGGGCCTGGTTAGCCCCACCAACCGCTTCCACTCTCATTCTGTGCTAGTGAATTCTCTTCAAGATGCATTTCAAGCACTGGCATGACAAAGTTCTGTGCAGACAGAGATCCAAATGGACATGGCATCTAAGTTCCTGAGGCAGTGTTCAAGAAGAATGTAAAACTCTGGCACAAGTGTCTCTTCCCTAACTGAATCCCTTTCATGGGAAAATTCCCAGCTATAGAAAGATCTTCTGATACGCATGCTTAAGACTGACACTGGCTGAGCAAATTTCTCCCTACGTGTATCTAAGACCAGTTAGGATCTTCACCCAAAGTGCTGTCAACATAGTCACAGAATGCCTATTGTTAAGAAGTGACAACTTCCATCAGAATGGCAACTATTGGTCCACAAAATGGATTAATGGATGGGAATTATCTACTTGGGTTAAAAACAAAAATAAAGAGTTGGTCTTTATTTATCAATTTCATTGCAATATTGATAACGGAAGAAAACGACCTAAGTCCTTGACTTTCTGAACTCGAGGAAAGATTTTAAAAATTCCTTCTAAAAATGTTTGATCACAATCAGACTACTGAAACCATTTTAGTTGGGAACAAAGTTCCAAAATTGTCTAGATAGTGGCAAAGAAGCCAAGAAAACAGGAAAGAAACAAAAAGAGAGCAAAAGAGTCAGCTTCAGTGTACAAGCTCGTTCTAGAAGTAGTCTGCTGGGAAAAGGAACCCCCAGCTGAATTTCCAAAGTATTCCTGTGCTTGATTCAGTAACTGGTCAATGTAAAAACCAATCCTTTTGTACAACTTCTTCCAGCAACAAAAACTCCAGCAGGTTGACACTACCATCATGCCTGTTCCAGACATATTTGAAAGAGAAATGATGATTTTCTTGAAAACCTACTTGCATAAAAGTTGCAAGATGGTGGAGGGATTCCCACATCCTCCTTCCTCCATCTGGCTTGAAAGTATATTTGATAAAATATGCAACAAAGCACATGATTTATAAGGGAGAGTCAAATGGATGATTTGGGAATTGATCTCTTGTTGATAGGAAACTTCATATCCACTCGGCGTGACCTTTTTAAAACAAAATGTGGAGCTGAGGCATGAATCTGCCACAACAATTGTAAAGCAAACATACACACTCCCCTTCTCATGCCCCCCCTTCCACACACACCTAGGCACACACAGAGATCAGCATAGCAGATCGTGAACACCTTGGAAAAGACTGAAATGCTAAATGCCTCTCTTGATGGGCAAAAGAGCTGGTGCAGTAATTCAAATGCCTGGTACAAAAATTCTGTTTAATATTTAGCTCCTATTTAAAACACAGCTTTTCATTTCATTCTATTTACAGAATATTTTCATTTCATTTGTTTCTTTAAAATTACTTAGTTCTCACCTGTTGTATGTCTAGGAATATTTTCTTCCAAAAATTGAAAAAAATAGATGATATCTTTTCAGCAGAAAACATTGGTTGATACATTTTTAAACCATCATGATATGGCAGAATTGTTGTGTCCCTCTCTAAGGTGGAAGAGGCATTTGGATCACAGATCATCTACAATGAAATACTTGACATGTTTAAGATGCTTTCAATCAATTTTGATCGTCAATTGCTTATTCGTTGTAAACAGTAATTTTTCAGTGAAGGGAAAGTGTGTGTGGTATATCTACATGATGTGTTCAAAGCCAGTTCCTACTAATGGCCAGGCTGAATTCCAGTAAATAATGTCCCGAATGATATTTTGCCGCCTTCTTTGGCACTTCATGAAATCTTACCATGATGAAGTGCTGAAACACAGAGATTTTCTCTTAGAGAGTGTCTCATGTTGTAACCCATCCCATGGATTTTATGCTGTAATTCTTATCTCTTTTAAAATTTGCTATCTTCTGTACAGTTTTCATGAAAATTTCTGTTACATTAGTGAATAGCACAGATAAATGTCATTTTGTACAACTTTGAATTTACCCCAAGAGCTGAGAGAAAACTTGCTCCTATACTTCAATCTGAGTTTCTTCTATAGTCCAACTTTGTTTCTCTACCATCAAGCTTCTCCTTTGTTGCTGCTCCAAGCCCCGTCCAAGCTGACCTTGAATACTTTCAGGGATGGGACACGCACAACTTCTCTGGGCAACCTGTTCCAGTGTTCCATCACTCCCACAGTAAAAAAGGCCTTCCATTCATCTAATATGTGTAGGAAATCATAAATCTAGGCATAGAAACTTGGAGTGCAAATTTGAAATTCTTTGGATTTGAAGCACATTTTATATGAATACTGACTTACAGATGACTAAAAGATGTTGATGGGCATTTGAGCTGACATGTTTTGAAAAAGTGCACTGAAATTAAAATTGAAACCACTAAAATTAAAAACTCCTTGCCATTTTCTTTTTCCTCTCCTATTCAAAATTGCATATGTCAGATATCAGTGCTTCATGCAAACCTCTCAGATGCTCTCAGAGAAAAAGCTTTTCTTTCAGACTAAGTTGCGGTTGACGCAGAACACTAGCAGTAGTGAAAGTTTTTCTGGGCATCGGGGCAGCACCTTCTCCTTGGATTTGTATGCAGAATGCATTTTATCCAAACTGGAAAATAGATCCCAGCTCTGTTCTATTAATCATTCTTACTACATCAGGCCTGAAGATTCTGTGAAAAGTAGCCTGTGGACCTTGAAGATAGCACATGTGAAACAGATGAGAGGTGATGGAGAAGTTGAGAGAGAGAAGAAAGAGCATATGGCCCAGTACTGAAACCAGAAAGTATTTCTTCACGTGATCATGGCAGATTGCAGGAGCCACTTGGTAATATCAAACCAGCCCGACTTGGCACTGGTGCCACCTTGGGTCTGGGAACCATCCTGCGTATCGTGGATTTTCAGGAGCCAGCCGGCCACTCCCAGCCACAGGCCCCAAAACACAAACCACGGCCCTTTACTCTGGCAAACAAAACTCACCTGCCCCTTTTCTGGATGGCAGATTGCAGGAGCCATTTGGTACTATCAAACAAGCCCATCTTGGTACAGGTGCACCGTTGGGTCGGAAAACCATGCTGAGTATGGCAGATTTTCAGGAACTCAGGGCCATAGGCCCCCAGACACGAACCTCGGCCCGTTTCACTGACAAACACAACTCACCTGCCTCGCTTCTGGATGGCAGATGGCAGGAGCAGCTTGGTACAATCAAACCAGCGCAACTTGGCAGTGTTGCCACCTTGGGTCTGGAAACCATCCTGCAAATTGTGGATTTTCAGGAGCCAGCCGGCCACTCCTACCCACAGGACACCAAACACAAACCTCGGCCCATTTCTCTAACAAAAAAAACTCACGTGGCCCTCTCCTGTATGGCAGACTGCAGGTGGCACTTGGCACTATCAAACCAGCTTGACTTTGCAGTGTTTCCACCATGGGTCTGGGAAAAAATCCTGCGTATCCTGGATATTCAGGAGCTAGACAGTCACACCCTGCCACAGGCCGCAAAAAATAACCTCGGCCCTTTTCCCTGGCAAACAAAACTCACCTGCCCCACTTGTGGATGGCAGATTGCACGAGCCACTTGGTATTATAAAACCAGCTCGACTTGGCAGTGTGTCCACCATGGGTCTGGGAAAAATCCTGCGTATCGTGGATTTTCAGGAGCTAGCCGGTCACTTCCTGACACAGACCGCCAAAAAAATCCTAGGCCCTTTTCCCTGGGAAACAAAAGTCACCTGGCCCACTTCTGAAAGTCAGATTGCTGGAGCCACTTAGAACTTCCAAATAAACCAGACTTGGCAGTTTTGCCCCTTTGGGTCTCGGAGCCATCCCCCATATAAAAGATTTTAAAGAGCCACCGGGTCACTCTCATCAAAGGCCCCGAAAGAAAAACCATGGCCCTTTCCCCTTGCAAACAAAACTCACCTGCCCTGCTTCTGGATAGCAGACTGCAGGAGGCAGTTTGTATGTTCAAACCAGCCTGACTTGGCAGTGGTGCCACGTTGGGTGTGGGAAGCATCCTGCGTATCGTGGATTTTCAGGAGGCAGCCGGCCACTCCCAGCCACAGGCACTCAAACACAAACCACGGCCCTTTTCCCGGGCAAACAAAACTCAGCTGCCCCGCTTCTGGAAGGTAGATTGCAGGAGCCACTTGGTACTATAAAACCAGCCTGACTTGGCACGGTTCTCTATTGGTCCCCATTGAAATCGCAAGATTCCCTTTCCCTTCACAAAAGGAAATGAAATTTCTTTTCGGGAAGGGAAAGGGAATCTTGCAACCCTTAAAAGAAAGCCTTACAAACACTCTGGAAAGGAGATAGGATCAAATGAAATGCAATTGATAAAAAAAACAGAAAATCGGGAATTTTTGTTCCTTTAGAAAATGGCCTGTGAGGAAATGAGCTGCATTGCAAAGGACCAACACATGCCAAAAAAAAGCTCAAAGATTTTGGAAAAAAAAGGGGGAGAAGTCAAGGAGGGAGAAAAAACTTAGGGGGCAAGATATGAGGGACATGGCATGGACACTTCAGAAAACAACCAAAAAAGTAAAAAATCTTTGCGAAAGTCAAAGCCATCAAAATGCAGTCAGGCCTTACGCCAGCAAGTGCAGGCACATGCAGCAAAGCTTGCCAAAATTGATCCTTACTGAAGGCCAAAAGAGAAAAGAAGGACTTGCAAACACGCTGGAATGGAGTTAGCATCAAAGGAATTGCAATTGGAGGAGAAAGAAGAAAATTTGTGAAATTCCCCGATTACAAGAAAATGGCCCGGGATTATATCAGGTGCAGTGCAAAACAAAAAAACATGCCAAAACTAAGCTCACAGATGTTTCAAAAGTAGGGGAAAACATCAAGGAGGAGGACACAACTTGGAGGGGAAGATATGAGGGACATGGCATCGATACATGGAAAAAAAAAAAAAAGAACAAAATCCTTCCCAAAGTCAAAGCCATCAAAAGGCATGGCAGGCCATCAAGGGCAGGGACAAGCACCAAATATTCCTCTATAGGTCGCCATTGAAAACACAAGATTGCCTTTCCCTTCCCGAAAAGACCATTTCTGGAAGGAAAGGGAATCTTGCGACCCTGAAAAAAAAGCATTACAAACACAATGGAGAGAGGATCAAATGAAAGGCAATTGAAAAAATGCCTGTTGCAGGGAGAGACAAGTGAGCTCATGAACATCCACAATACGCATGATGATTCCCACACCCAAAGTGCCAACACTGCCAAGTCAGGTTGGTTTGATAGTACAAAGTTTCTCGTTCAATCATCCATCAACAAGTGAGGCAGGTGAGTGTTGTCTGCCAGGGGAATAGGCGGTATATTGTGTTGGAGGGCCTGGGGCTGCTAGTGGCCGGCTGGCTCCTGACAATCCACGATACACAGGATGGTTCCCAGACCCAAGGTGGCAACACTGCCAAGTCGGGCAGGTTTGATAGCACAAAGTGGCTCCGGCAGTCTGCCATCCAGAAGCTCGGCAGGTGAGTTTTGATTGCAAGGGAAAGGGCCGTGGTTTGTATTGGAGGCCTGTGGCCGGGAGTGGCCTGCTGGTTCCTGATAATCTACGATAAGCAGGATGCTTGTCAGACACAAGGTGGCAACACTGACGAGTAAGGATGGTTTCATAGTACCAAGCAGCTCCTGCAATCTGCCATCCAGAAGCGGGGCAGGTGAGTTTTGTTTGCAAGGCAAAGGGCCCGTGGTTTGTGTTTGGGGGGCTGTGGCTGAGAGTGGCTGGCTGGCTCCTGAAAATCCACGTTACACGAGAGAGTTCCTAGATGCAAGGCGGCACCATTGCCAAGTTGGGCTGGTTTGGCAGTACCAAGTGGCTTCTGCTACCTGCCATCCAGAAGTGGGGCTGCTGATTTTTGTTTGCCAGGGAAACAAGCCGAGTTTTTTGCTTAAGGGCATGTGGCTGGGATTGGCCGGCTAGCTCCTGAAAATCCACGTTATGCAGGATTGTTTCCAGAAGCAAGGTGACACCAGTGCCAAGTCGGGCTGGTTGGTTAGTACCAAGTGGCTCCTGCAATCTGCCAACCAGAAGCGGGGCAGGTGAGTTTTGTTTGCCGGGGAAAAGGGACGTTGTTCTCGTTGGAGGTCGTGTGGCTCAGAATGGCCAGCTGGACCCTGAAAATCCACGATACGCAAGATGGTTCCCAAACCCAAGGATTGGAAGCTGTTTTGGAACCCTTTTCTTCCTGGCAAAAACTTGGCAGACCTCCGTGCAATGTCTAGAACACGATGGGAGATATTTTCTGAGCTGGCACTGTTTTTACTAGCCAGACATAGTGGAAAAGCTTTCTGCTAAGATGTAGATGAGAAGAGACGCTAAACACGAAAGCACGATGCTCTCCGGAGCTAAGAGACGCTCCCGGGCGTCTTTCGGCAGAAGCCGCGCTAAGGAGAGCACTGTGAGTGCCACAATCATCTTCACGAGAAGAAGCCGCTTCTTTGGCATCGGGAGCCGGAGAGATCGGCATCTTCGGGAAGGTGAAGAAGGAAGCTGTACAACACTGGGATTGTGTGCGCAGCTTGCCAACTGATAGAAAACAGTACCTTTGCACTCTCCTGACTTTTCCAATCACATGAACATTCGATTGGAAGTTGTTTTGGGCAACTTTTCTTTTCTTCCTGCCAAACACTTGGCAGACCTCCGTGCAACGTCTAGAACACGATGGGAGTTGTTTTCTGTGCTGGCACAGCTTTTCCTAGCCAGACATAGTGGAAAAGCTTTCTGCTAAGATGTAGACTACAAAAGACGCTAAACACAAAAGTACGATGCTCTCTGGAGCTAAAAGCCGCTCCCGGGCGTCTTTCGGCAGAAGCCGCGCTAAGGAGAGCACTGTGACCGGCACAATCGTCTTTGCGCAAAGTAGCCGCTTCTTCGCCTCCGGGAGCCGGAGAGAGCGGCTGCTTCGGGAAGGTGAAGAAGGAAGCTGTACAACACTGGGATTGTGTGCGCAGCTTGCCAACTGATAGAAAACAGTACCTTTGCGCTCTCCTGACTTTTCCAATCACATGAACATTAGATTGGAAGCTGTTTTGGACAACTTTGCTTTAATTCCTGCCAAACACTTGGCAGACCTCCGTGCAACGTCTAGAACACAATGGGAGTTGTTTTCTGTGCTGGCACAGCTTTTCCTAGCCAGACATAGTGGAAAAGCTTTCTGCTAAGATGTAGACTACAAAAGACGCTAAACACGAAAGTACGATGCTCTCCAGAGCTAAAAGCCGCTCCCGGGCGTCTTTCGGCAGAAGCCGCGCTAAGGAGAGCACTGTGACCGGCACAATCGTCTTTGCGCGAAGTGGCCGCTTCTTCGCCTTCGGGAGCCGGAGACAGCGGCAGCTTCGGGAGGGTGAAGAAGGAAGCTGTACAACACTGGGATTGTGTGCGCAGCTTGCCAACTGATAGAAAACAGTAGCTTTGCACTCGCCTGACTTTTCCAATCACATGAACATACGACTGGAAGCTGTTTTGGACAACTTTGCTTTAATTCCTGCCAAAAACTTGGCAGACCTCCGTGCAACGTCTATAACACGATGGGAGTTGTTTTCTGTGCTGGCACAGCTTTTCCTAGCCAGACATAGTGGAAAAGCTTTCTGCTAAGATGTAGACTACAAAAGACGCTAAACACGAAAGTACGATGCTCTCTGGAGCTAAAAGCCGCTCCCGGGCGTCTTTCGGCAGAAGCCGCGCTAAGGAGAGCACTGTGACCCGCACAATCGTCTTTGCGCAAAGTAGCCGCTTCTTCGCCTCCGGGAGCCGGAGAGAGCGGCAGCATCGGGAAGGTGAAGAAGGAAGCTGTACAACACTGGGATTGTGTGCGCAGCTTGCCAACTGATAGAAAACAGTACCTTTGCACTCGTCTGTCTATTCCAATCACATGAACATTCGATTGGAAGCTGTTTTGGACAACTTTGCTTTAATTCCTGCCAAACACTTGGCAGACCTCCGTGCAACATCTAGAACACGATGGGAGTTGTTTTCTGTGCTGGCACAGCTTTTCCTAGCCAGACATAGTGGAAAAGCTTTCTGCTAAGATGTAGACAACAAAAGACACTAAACAGGAAAGTACGATGCTCTCCGGAGCTAAAAGCCGCTCCCGGGCGTCTTTCGGCAGAAGCCGCGCTAAGGAGAGCACTGTGACTGGCACAATCGTCTTTACGCGAAGTAGCCGCTTCTTTGCCTCCGGGAGCCGGAGAGAGCGGCAGCTTTGGGAAGGTGAAGAATGACGCTGTACAACACTGGGATTGTGTGCGCAGCTTGCCAACTGATAGAAAACAGTACCTTTGCACTCTCCTGACTTTTCCAATCACATGAACATTCGATTGGAAGCTGTTTTGGACAACTTTTGTTTTCTTCCTGCCAAACACTTGGCAGACCTCCGTGTAACGTCTAGAAAATAATGGGAGTTGTTTTCTGTGCTGGCACAGTTTTTCCTAGCCAGACATAGTGGAAAAGCTTTCTGCTAAGATGTAGACTACAAAAGACGATAAACACGACAGTACGATGCTCTCCGGAGCTAAAAGCCGCTCCCAGGCGTCTTTCGGCAGAAGCCGCGCTAAGGAGAGCACTGTGACCGGCACAATCGTCTTTGCGCGAAGTAGCCGCTTCTTTGCCTCCGGGAGCCGGAGAGAGCGGCAGCATCGGGAAGGTGAAGAAGGAAGCTGTACAACACTGGGATTGTGTGCGCAGCTTGCCAACTGATAGAAAACAGTACCTTTGCACTCGTCTGTCTATTCCAATCACATGAACATTCGATTGGAAGCTGTTTTGGACAACTTTGCTTTAATTCCTGCCAAACACTTGGCAGACCTCCGTGCAACGTCTAGAACACAATGGGAGTTGTTTTCTGTGCTGGCACAGTTTTTCCCATCCAGACATTGTGGAAAAGCTTTCTGCTAAGATGTAGACTACAAAAGACGCTAAACACGAAAGTACGATGCTCTCCGGAGCTAAAAGCCGCTCCCGGGCGTCTTTCGGCAGAAGCCGCGCTAAGGAGAGCACTGTGACCGGCACAATCGTCTTTACGCGAAGTAGCCGCTTCTTTGCCTCCGGGAGCCGGAGAGAGCGGCAGCTTTGGGAAGGTGAAGAATGACGCTGTACAACACTGGGATTGTGTGCGCAGCTTGCCAACTGATAGAAAACAGTACCTTTGCACTCTCCTGACTTTTCCAATCACATGAACATTCGATTGGAAGCTGTTTTGGACAACTTTTGTTTTCTTCCTGCCAAACACTTGGCAGACCTCCGTGTAACGTCTAGAAAATAATGGGAGTTGTTTTCTGTGCTGGCACAGTTTTTCCTAGCCAGACATAGTGGAAAAGCTTTCTGCTAAGATGTAGACTACAAAAGACGATAAACACGACAGTACGATGCTCTCCGGAGCTAAAAGCCGCTCCCAGGCGTCTTTCGGCAGAAGCCGCGCTAAGGAGAGCACTGTGACCGGCACAATCGTCTTTGCGCGAAGTAGCCGCTTCTTTGCCTCCGGGAGCCGGAGTGAGCGGCAGCTCCGGGAAGGTGAAGAATGACGATGTACAACACTGGGATTGTGTGCGCAGCTTGCCAACTGATAGAAAACAGTACCTTTACACTCTCCTGACTTTTCCAATCACATGAACATTTTATTGGAAGCTGTTTTGGACAACTTTTCTTTTCTTCCTGCCAAACACTAGGCAGACCTCCGTGCAACGTCTAGAACACAATGGGAGTTGTTTTCTGTGCTGGCACAGTTTTTCCCAGCCAGACATTGTGGAAAAGCTTTCTGCTAAGATGTAGACGAAAAGAGACGCTAAACAGGAAAGTACGATGCTCTCCAGAGCTAAAAGCCGCTCCCGGGCGTCTTTCGGCAGAAGCCCCACTAAGGAGAGCACTGTGACCGGCACAATCGTCTTTGAGCAAAGTAGCCTCTTCTTCGCCTCCGGGAGCCGGTGTGAGCGGCAGCTTCGGGAAGGTGAAGAATGAAGCTGTACAACACTGGGATTGTGTGCGCAGCTTGCCAACTGATAGAAAACAGTACCTTTGCACTCACCTGACTTTTCGAATCACATGAACATTCGATTGGAAGCTGTTTTGGACAACTTTTCTTTTCTTCCTGCCAAACACTTGGCAGGCCTCCATGCAACGTCTAGAACACAATGGGAGTTGTTTTCTGTGCTGGCACAGCTTTTCCTAGCCAGACATAGTTGAAAAGTTTTCTGCTAAGATGTAGACTACAAAAGACGCTAAACACGACAGTACGATGCTCTCCGGAGCTAAAAGCCGCTCCCGGGCGTCTTTCGGCAGAAGCCCCACTAAGGAGAGCACTGTGACCGGCACAATCGTCTTTGCGCGAAGTAGCCGCTTCTTCGCCTCCGGGAGCCAGAGTGAGCGGCAGCTTCGGGAAGGTGAAGAATGAAGCTGTACAACACTGGGATTGTGTGCACAGCTTGCCAACTGATAGAAAACAGTACCTTTGCACTCTCCTGACTTTTCCAATCACATGGACATTCGATTGGAAGCTGTTTTGGACAACTTTTCTTTTCTTCCTGTCAAGCACCTGGCAGACCCCCGTGCAACGTCTAGAAGATGAATGGAGTTGTTTTCTGTGCTGGCACAGTTTTTCCTAGCCAGACATAGTGGAAAAGCTTTCTGCTAAGATGTAGACTACAAAAGACGCTAAACACGAAAGTACGATGCTCTCTGGAGCTAAAAGCCGCTCCCGGGCGTCTTTCGGCAGAAGCCCCCCTAAGGAGAGCACTGTGACCGGCACAATCGTCTTTGCGCGAAGTAGCCGCTTCTTCGCCTCCGGGAGCCGGAGTGAGCGGCAGCTTCGGGAAGGTGAAGAATGAAGCTGTACAACACTGGGATTGTGTGCGCAGCTTGCCAACTGATAGAAAACAGTACCTTTGCCCTCTCCTGACTTTTCCAATCACATGAACATTCGATTCGAAGCTGTTTTGGACAACTTTTCTTTTCTTCCTGTCAAGCACCTGGCAGACCTCCGTGCAACGTCTAGAAGAAGAATGGAGTTGTTTTCTGTGCTGGCACAGTTTTTCCTAGCCAGACATAGTGGAAAAGCTTTCTGCTAAGATGTAGACTACAAAACATGCTAAACAGGAAAGTACGATGCTCTCCGGAGCTAAAAGCCGCTCCTGGGCGTCTTTCGGCAGAAGCCGCGCTAAGGAGAGCACTGTGACCGGCACAATCGTCTTTGAGCGAAGTAGCCGCTTCTTCGCCTCCGGGAACCGGGGAGAGCGGCAGCTTCGGGAAGGTGAAGAAGGAAGCTGTACAACACTGGGTTTGTGTGCGCAGCTTGCCAACTGATAGAAAACAGTACCTTTGCACTCACCTGACTTTTCGAATCACATGAACATTCGATTGGAAGCTGTTTTGGACAACTTTTCTTTTCTTCCTGCCAAACACTTGGCAGGCCTCCATGCAACGTCTAGAACACAATGGGAGTTGTTTTCTGTGCTGGCACAGCTTTTCCTAGCCAGACATAGTGGAAAAGCTTTCTGCTAAGATGTAGACTACAAAAGACGCTAAACACGACAGTACGATGCTCTCCGGAGCTAAAAGCCGCTCCCGGGCGTCTTTCGGCAGAAGCCGCGCTAAGTAGAGCACTGTGACCGGCATAATCGTTAGTGCGTGAAGTAGCCGCTTCTTGACCTCCGGGAAGCGGGGAGAGGGGCAGCTTCGGGAAGGTGAAGAAGGAAGCTGTACAACACTGGGATTGTGTGCGCATCTTGCCAACTGATAGAAAACAGTGCCTTTGCACTCTCCTGACTTTTCCAATCACATGAACATTCGATTGGAAGCTGTTTTGGACAACTTTGCTTTAATTCCTGCCAAACACTTGGCAGACCTCCGTGCAACGTCTAGAACACAATGGGAGTTGTTTTCTGTGCTGGCACAGTTTTTCCTAGCCAGACATAGTGGAAAAGCTTTCTGCTAAAATGTAGACTACAAAAGACGCTAAACAGGAAAGTACGATGCTCTCCGGAGCTAAAAGCCGCTCCCGGGCGTCTTTCGGCAGAAGCCGCGCTAAGGAGAGCACTGTGACCGGCATAATCGTCTTTGCGAGAAGTAGCCGCTTCTTCACCTCCGGGAACCGGGGAGAGGGGCAGCTTCGGGAAGGTGAAGAAGGAAGCTGTACAACACTGGGATTGTGTGCGCAGCTTGCCAACTGATAGAAAACAGTGCCTATGCACTCTCCTGAGTTTTCCAATCACATGAACATTCGATTGGAAGCTGTTTTGGACAACTTTGCTTTAATTTCTTGCCAAACACTTGGCAGACCTCCGTGTAACGTCTAGAACACAATGGGAGTTGTTTTCTGTGCTGGCACAGTTTTTCCCAGCCAGACATTGTGGAAAAGCTTTCTGCTAAGATGTAGACGAAAAGAGACGCTAAACAGGAAAGTACGATGCTCTCCGGAGCTAAAAGCCGCTCCCGGGCGTCTTTCGGCAGAAGCCGCGCTAAGGAGAGCACTGTGACCGGCACAATCGTCTTTGCGCGAAGTAGCCGCTTCTTCGCCTCCGGGAGCCGGAGAGAGCGGCAGCTTCGGGAAGGTGAAGAAGGAAGCTGTACAACACTGGGATTGTGTGCGCAGCTTGCCAACTGATAGAAAACAGTACCTTTGCACTCTCCTGACTTTTCCAATCACATGAACATTCGATTGGAAGCTGTTTTGGGCAACTTTTCTTTTCTAACTGCCAAACACTTGGCAGACCTCCGTGCAACGTCTAGAACACAATGGGAGTAGTTTTCTGTGCTGGCACAGTTTTTCCCATCCAGACATTGTGGAAAAGCTTTCTGCTAAGATGTAGACTACCAAAGACGCTAAACAGGAAATTACGATGCTCTCCGGAGCTAAAAGCCGCTCCCGGGCGTCTTTCGGCAGAAGTCGCGCTAAGGAGAGGACTGTGACCAGTACAATCGTCTTTGCGCGAAGTAGCCGCTTCTTCGCCTCTGGGAGCCGGAGAGAGCGGCAGCTTCGGGAAGGTGAAGAAGGAAGCTGTACAACACTGTGATTGTGTGTGCAGCTTGCCAACTGATAGAAAACATTACCTTTGCACTCTCCTGACTTTTCCAATCACATGAACATTCGATTGGAAGCTGTTTTGGACAACTTTTCTTTTCTTCCTGTCAAACACCTGGCAGACCTCCGTGAAACGTCTAGAAGATGAATGGAGTTGTTTTCTGTGCTGGCACAGTTTTTCCTAGCCAGACATAGTGGAAAAGCTTTCTGCTAAGATGTAGACTACAAAAGACACTAAACACGAAAGTACGATGCTCTCCGGAGCTAAAAGCCGCTCCCGGGCGTCTTTCGGCAGAAGCCGCGCTAAGGAGAGCACTGTGAGCGGCACAATCGTCTTTGCGCGAAGTAGCCGCTTCTTCGCCTCCGGGAGCCGGAGAGAGCGGCAGCTTCGGGAAGGTGAAGAAGGAAGCTGTACAACACTGGGATTGTGTGCGCAGCTTGCCATCTGATAGAAAACAGTAGCTTTGCAATCTCCTGGCTTTTCCAATCACATGAACATTCGATTGGAAGCTGTTTTGGAAAACTTTGCATTAATTCCTGCCAAACACTTGGCAGACCTCCGTGCAACGTCTAGAACACGATGGGAGTTGTTTTCTGTGCTGGCACAGCTTTTCCTACCCAGAGATAGTGGAAAAGCTTTCTGCTAAGATGTAGACTACCAAAGACGCTAAACACGAAAGTACGATGCTTTCTGGAGCTAAAAGCCGCTCCCGGGCGTCTTTCGGCAGAAGCCGCGCTAAGGAGAGCACTGTGAGCGGCACAATCGTCTTTGCGCGAAGTAGCCGCTTCTTCGCCTTCAACAGCGGGAGAGAGCGGCAGCTTCGGGAAGGTGAAGAAGGAAGCTGTACAACACTGGGATTGTGTGCGCAGCTTGCCAACTGATAGAAAACAGTACCTTTGCACTCTCTGACTTTTCCAATCATATGAACATTCGATTGGAAGCTGTTTTGGACAACTTTTCTTTTCTAACTGCCAAACACTTGGCAGACCTCCGTGCAACGTCTAGAACACAATGGGAGTTGTTTTCTGTGCTGGCACAGTTTTTCCCATCCAGACATGGTGGAAAAGCTTTCTGCTAAGATGTAGACTACCAAAGACGCTAAACAGGAAATTACGATGCTCTCCGGAGCTAAAAGCCGCTCCCGGGCGTCTTTCGGCAGAAGCCGCGCTAAGGAGAGGACTGTGACCGGTACAATCGTCTTTGCGCGAAGTAGCCGCTTCTTCGCCTCTGGAGCCGGAGAGAGCGGCAGCTTCGGGAAGGTGAAGAAGGAAGCTGTACAACACTGGGATTGTGTGTGCAGCTTGCCAACTGATAGAAAACATTACCTTTGCACTCTCCTGACATTTCCAATCACATGAACATTCGATTGGAAGCTGTTTTGGACAACTTTTCTTTTCTTCCTGCCAAACACTTGGCAGACCTCCGTGTAACGTCTAGAAAATAATGGGAGTTGTTTTCTGTGCTGGCACAGTTTTTCCTAGCCAGACATAGTGGAAAAGCTTTCTTCTAAGATGTAGACTACAAAAGACGCTAAACACGAAAGTACGATGCTCTCCGGAGCTAAAAGCCGCTCCCGGGCGTCTTTCGGCAGAAGCCCCCCTAAGGAGAGCACTGTGACCGGCACAATCGTTATTGCGCGAAGTAGCCGCTTCTCTGCCTCCAGGAGCCGGAGAGAGCGGCAGCTTCGGGAAGGTGAAGAAGGAAGCTGTACAACACTGGGATTGTGTGCGCAGCTTGCCAACTGATAGAAAACAGTACCTTTGCACTCGCCTGTCTATTCCAATCACATGAACATTCGATTGGAAGCTGTTTTGGACAACTTTTCTTTTCTTCCTGCCAAACACTTGGCAGGCCTCCATGCAACGTCTAGAACACAATGGGAGTTGTTTTCTGTGCTGGCACAGTTTTTCCTAGCCAGACATAGTGGAAAAGCTTTCTGCTAAGATGTAGACTACAAAAGACGCTAAACACGAAAGTACGATGCTCTCTGGAGCTAAAAGCCGCTCCCGGGCGTCTTTCGGCAGAAGCCCTACTAGGGAGAGCACTGGGACCGGCACAATCGTTATTGCGCGAAGTAGCCGCTTCTTCGCCTCCGGGAGCCGGAGAGAGCGGCAGCTTCGGGAAGGTGAAGAAGGAAGCTGTACAACACTGGGATTGTGTGCGCAGCTTGCCAACTGATAGAAAACAGTACCCTTGCACTCTCCTGACTTTTCCAATCACATGAACATTCGATTGGAAGCTGTTTTGGACAACTTTTCTTTTCTTCCTGCCAAACACTTGGCAGACCTCCGTGCAACGTCTAGAACACAATGGGAGTTGCTTTCTGTGCTGGCACAGTTTTTCCCATCCAGACATTGTGGAAAAGCCTTCTGCTAAGATGTAGACGAAAAGAGACGCTAAACAGGAAAGTACGATGCTCTCCGGAGCTAAAAGCCGCTCCTGGGCGTCTTTCGGCAGAAGCCGCTCTAAGGAGAGCACTGTGACTGGCACAATCGTTATTGCGTGAAGTAGCCGCTTCTTCACGTCCGGGAACCGGGGAGAGGGGCAGCTTTGGGAAGGTGGAGAAGGAAGCTGTACAACACTGGGATTGTGTGCGCAGCTTGCCAACTGATAGAAAACAGTGCCTTTGCACTCTCCTGACTTTTCCAATCACATGAACATTCGATTGGAAGCTGTTTTGGACAACTTTGCTTTAATTCCTGCCAAACACTGTGCAGACCTCCGTGCAACGTCTAGAACACAATGGGAGTTGTTTTCTGTGCTGGCACAGTTTTTCCTAGCTAGACATAGTGGAAAAGCTTTCTGCTAAAATGTAGACTACAAAAGACGCTAAACAGGAAAGTACGATGCTCTCCGGAGCTAAAAGCCGCTCCCGGGCGTCTTTCGGCAGAAGCCGCTCGAAGGAGAGCACTGTGACCGGCATAATCGTCTTTGCGAGAAGTAGCCGCTTCTTCACCTCCGGGAACCGGGGAGAGGGGCAGCTTCGGGAAGGTGAAGAAGGAAGCTGTACAACACTGGGATTGTGTGCGCAGCTTGCCAACTGATAGAAAACAGTGCCTATGCACTCTCCTGAGTTTTCCAATCACATGAACATTCGATTGGAAGCTGTTTTGGACAACTTTGCTTTAATTCCTGCCAAACACTTGGCAGACCTCCGTGTAACGTCTAGAACACAATGGGAGTTGTTTTCTGTGCTGGCACAGTTTTTCCCAGCCAGACATTGTGGAAAAGCTTTCTGCTAAGATGTAGACGAAAAGAGACGCTAAACAGGAAAGTACGATGCTCTCCGGAGCTAAAAGCCGCTCCCGGGCGTCTTTCGGCAGAAGCCGCGCTAAGGAGAGCACTGTGACCGGCACAATCGTCTTTGCGCGAAGTAGCCGCTTCTTCGCCTCCGGGAGCCGGAGAGAGCGGCAGCTTCGGGAAGGTGAAGAAGGAAGCTGTACAACACTGGGATTGTGTGCGCAGCTTGCCAACTGATAGAAAACAGTACCTTTGCACTCTCCTGACTTTTCCAATCACATGAACATTCGATTGGAAGCTGTTTTGGACAACTTTTCTTTTCTAACTGCCAAACACTTGGCAGACCTCCGTGCAACGTCTAGAACACAATGGGAGTAGTTTTCTGTGCTGGCACAGTATTTCCCATCCAGACATTGTGGAAAAGCTTTCTGCTAAGATGTAGACTACCAAAGACGCTAAACAGGAAATTACGATGCTCTCCGGAGCTAAAAGCCGCTCCCGGGCGTCTTTCGGCAGAAGTCGCGCTAAGGAGAGCACTGTGACCGGTACAATCGTCTTTGCGCGAAGTAGCCGCTTCTTCGCCTCTGGGAGCCGGAGAGAGCGGCAGCTTCGGGAAGGTGAAGAAGGAAGCTGTACAACACTGGGATTGTGTGTGCAGCTTGCCAACTGATAGAAAACATTACCTGTGCACTCTCCTGACTTTTCCAATCACATGAACATTCGATTGGAAGCTGTTTTGGACAACTTTTCTTTTCTTCCTGTCAAACACCTGGCAGACCTCCGTGCAACGTCTAGAAAATGAATGGAGTTGTTTTCTGTGCTGGCACAGTTTTTCCTAGCCAGACATAGTGGAAAAGCTTTCTGCTAAGATGTAGACTACAAAAGACGCTAAACACGAAAGTACGATGCTCTCCGGAGCTAAAAGCCGCTCCCGGGCGTCTTTCGGCAGAAGCCGCGCTAAGGAGAGCACTGTGAGCGGCACAATCGTCTTTGCGCGAAGTAGCCGCTTCTTCGCCTCCGGGAGCCGGAGAGAGCGGCAGCTTCGAGAAGGTGAAGAAGGAAGCTGTACAACACTGGGATTGTGTGCGCAGCTTGCCATCTGATAGAAAAGAGTAGCTTTGCAATCTCCGGGCTTTTCCAATCACATGAACATTCGATTGGAAGCTGTTTTGGAAAACTTTGCATTAATTCCTGCCAAACACTTGGCAGACCTCCGTGCAACGTCTAGAACACGATGGGAGTTGTTTTCTGTGCTGGCACAGCTTTTCCTACCCAGACATTGTGGAAAAGCTTTCTGCTAAGATGTAGACTACCAAAGACGCTAAACACGAAAGTACGATGCTTTCTGGAGCTAAAAGCCGCTCCCGGGCGTCTTTCGGCAGAAGCCGCGCTAAGGAGAGCACTGTGAGCGGCACAATCGTCTTTGCGCGAAGTAGCTGCTTCTTCGCCTTCAACAGCCGGAGAGAGCGGCAGCTTCGGGAAAGTGAAGAAGGAAGCTGTACAACACTGGGATTGTGTGCGCAGCTTGCCAACTGATAGAAAACAGTACCTTTGCGCTCTCCTGACTTTTCCAATCACATGAACATTCGATTGGAAGCTCCTTTGGACAACTTTTCTTTTCTTCCTGCCAAACACTTGGCAGACCTCCGTGCAACGTCTAGAACACAATGGGAGTTGTTTTCTGTGCTGGCACAGTTTTTCCCATCCAGACATTGTGGAAAAGCTTTCTGCTAAGATGTAGACTACAAAAGAGGCTAAACACGAAAGTACGATGCTCTCTGGAGCTAAAAGCCGCTCCCGGGCGTCTTTCGGCAGAAGGCCCACTTAGGAGAGCACTGTGACCGGCACAATCGTCTTTGCGCGAAGTAGCCGCTTCTTCGCCTCCGGGAGCCGTTGAGAGCAGCAGCTTCGGGAGGGTGAAGAAGGAAGCTGTACAACACTGGGATTGTGTGCGCAGCTTGCCAACTGATAGAAAACAGTACCTTTGCCCTCTCCTGACTTTTCCAATCACATGAACATTCGATTGGAAGCTGTTTTGGACAACTTTTCTTTTCTTCCTGCCAAACACTTGGCAGACCTCCGTGCAACGTCTAGAACATGAATGGAGTTGTTTTCTGTGCTGGCACAGTTTTTCCTAGCCAGACATAGTGGAAAAGCTTTCTGCTAAGATGTAGACTACAAAAGATGGTAAACAGGAAAGTTCGATGCTCTCCGGATCTAAAAGCCGCTCCTGGGCGTCTTTCGGCAGAAGCCGCCCTAAAGAGAGCACTGTGACTGGCACAATTGTCTTTGCGCGAAGTAGCCGCTTCTTTGCCTCCGGGAGCCGGAGAGAGCGGCAGCTTCGGGAAAGTGAAGAAGGAAGCTGTACAACACTGGGATTGTGTGCGCAGCTTGCCAACTGATAGAAAACACTACCTTTGCAGTCTCCTGACTTTTCCAATCACATGAACATTCGATTGGAAGCTGTTTTGGACAACTTTTCTTTTCTTCCTGCCAAACACTTGGCAGACCTTTGTGCAACATCTAGTACATGCATGGAGTTGTTTTCTGTGCTGGCACAGTTTTTCCTAGCCAGACATAGTGGAAAAGCTTTCTGCTAAGATGTAGACTACAAAAGACGCTAAACACGAAAGTACGATGCTCTCCGGAGCTAAAAGCCGCTCCCGGGCGTCTTTCGGCAGAAGCCGCGCTAAGGAGAGCACTGTGACCGGCACAATCGTCTTTGCGCGAAGTGGCCGCTTCTTTGCCTCCGAGTACCGGAGAGAGCGGCAGCTTCAGGAAGGTGAAGAAGGACGCTGTACAACACTGGGATTGTGTGCACAGCTTGCCAACTGATAGAAAACTATACCTTTGCACTCTCCTGACTTTTCCAATCACATGAACATTCGATTGGAAGCTGTTTTGGACAACTTTGCGTTAATTCCTGTCAAACACTTGGCAGACCTCCGTGCAACGTCTAGAACATGAATGGAGTTGTTTTCTGTGCTGGCACAGTTTTTCCTAGCCAGACATAGTGGAAAAGCTTTCTGCTAAGATGTAGACTACAAAAGACGCTAAACACGAAAGTACGATGCTCTCTGGAGCTAAAAGCCGCTCCCAGGCGTCTTTCGGCAGAAGGCCCACTAAGGAGAGCACTGTGAGCGGCACAATCGTCTTTGCGCGAAGTAGCCGCTTCTTCGCCTCCGGGAGCCGGAGAGAGCAGCAGCTTCGGGAGGGTGAAGAAGGAAGCTGTACAACACTGGGATTGTGTGCGCAGCTTGCCAACTGATAGAAAACAGTACCTTTGCACTCGCCTGACTTTTCCAATCACATGAACATACGACTGGAAGCTGTTTTGGACAACTTTTCTTTTCTTCCTGCCAAACACTTAGCAGACCTTCGTGCAACGTCTAGAACATGAATGGAGTTTTTTTCTGTGCTGGCACAGTTTTTCCTAGCCAGACATAGTGGAAAAGCTTTCTGCTAAGATGTAGACTACAAAAGACGCTAAACACAAAAGTGCGATGCTCTCTGGAGCTAAAAGCCGCTCCCGGGCGTCTTTCAGCAGAAGCCACACTAAGGAGAGCACTGTGACCGGCACAATCGTCTTTGCGCGAAGTAGCCGCTTCTTCGCCTCCGGGAGCCGGAGAAAGCAGCAGCTTCGGGAGGGTGAAGAAGGAAGCTGTACAACACTGGGATTGTGTGCGCAGCTTGCCATCTGATAGAAAACAGTAGCTTTGCACTCGCCTGACTTTTCCAATCACATGAACATTCGATTGGAAGCTGTTTTGGACAACTTTGCATTAATTCCTGTCAAACACTTGGCAGACCTCCGTGCAACGTCTAGAACACAATGGGAGTTGTTTTCTGTGCTGGCACAGTTTTTCCCATCCAGACATTGTGGAAAAGCTTTCTGCTAAGATGTAGACGAAAAGAGACGCTAAACAGGAAAGTACGATGCTCTCCGGAGCTAAAAGCCGCTCCCGGGCGTCTTTCGGCAGAAGCCGCGCTAAGGAGAGCACTGTGACCGGCACAATCGTCTTTGCGCGAAGTAGCCGCTTCTTCGCCTCCAGGAGCCGGAGAGAGCAGCAGCTTCGGGAGGGTGAAGAAGGAAGCTGTACAACACTGGGATTGTGTGCGCAGCTAGCCAACTGATAGAAAACAGTACCTTTGCACTCGCCTGACTTTTCCAATCACATGAACATACGACTGGAAGCTGTTTTGGACAACTTTTCTTTTCTTCCTGCCAAACACTTGGCAGACCTTTGTGCAACATCTAGTATATGAATGGAGTTGTTTTCTGTGCTGGCACAGTTTTTCCTAGCCAGACATAGTGGAAAAGCTTTCTGCTAAGATGTAGACTACAAAAGACGCTAAACACGAAAGTACGATGCTCTCTGGAGCTAAAAGCCGCTCCCGGGCATCTTTCAGCAGAAGCCGCGCTAAGGAGAGCACTGTGACCGGCACAATCGTCTTTGCGCGAAGTAGCCGCTTCTTTGCCTCCGGGAGCCGGAGAGAGCTGCAGCTTCGGGAAGGTGAAGAAGGAAGCTGTACAACACTGGGATTGTGTGCGCAGCTTGCCAACTGATAGAAAACAGTACCTTTGCACTCTCCTGACTTTTCCAATCACATGAACATTCGATTGGAAGCTGTTTTGGGCAACTTTTCTTCCTGCCAAACACTTGGCAGACCTTTGTGCAACATCTAGAACATGAGTGGAGTTGTTTTCTGTGCTGGCACAGTTTTTCCTAGCCAGACATAGTGGAAAAGCTTTCTGCTAAGATGTAGACTACAAAAGACGCTAAACACGAAAGTACGATGCTCTCCGGAGCTAAAAGCCGCTCCCGGGCGTCTTTCGGCAGAAGCCGCGCTAAGGAGAGCACTGTGACCGGCACAATCGTCTTTGCGCGAAGTAGCCGTTTCTTCGCCTCCGGGAGCCGGAGAGAGCGGCAGCTTCGGGAAGGTGAAGAAGGAAGCTGTACAACACTGGGATTGTGTGCGCAGCTTGCCAACTGATAGAAAACAGTACCTTTGCACTCTCCTGACTTTTCCAATCACATGAACATTCGATTGGAAGCTGTTTTGGACAACTTTGCTTTAATTCCTGCCAAACACTTGGCAGACCTCCGTGCAACGTCTAGAACATGAATGGAGTTGTTTTCTGTGCTGGCACAGTTTTTCCTAGCCAGACATAGTGGAAAAGCTTTCTGCTAAGATGTAGACTACAAAAGATGCTAAACAGGAAAGTTCGATGCTCTCCGGAGCTAAAAGCCGCTCCCGGGCGTCTTTCGGCAGAAGCCGCGCTAAGGAGAGCACTGTGACCGGCACAATCGTCTTTGCGCGAAGTAGCCGCTTCTTTGCCTCCGAGAGCCGGAGAGAGCGGCAGCTTCGGGAAGGTGAAGAAGGAAGCTGTACAACACTGGGATTGTGTGCGCAGCTTGCCAACTGATAAAAAACAGTAGCTTTGACCTCTCCTGACTTTTCCAATCACATGAACATTCGATTGGAAGCTGTTTTGGACAACTTTTCTTTTCTTCCTGCCAAACATTTGGCAGACCTCCGTGCAACGTCTAGAACACGATGGGAGTTGTTTTCTGTGCTGGCAAAGTTTTTACTAGCCGGACATAGTGGAAAAGCTTTCTGCTAAGATGTAGACTACAAAAGACGCTAAACATGAAAGTACGATGCTCTCCGGAGCTAAAAGCCGCTCCCGGGCGTCTTTCGGCAGAAGCCCCACTAAGGAGAGCACTGTGACCTGCACAATCGTCTTTGCGCGAAGTAGCCGCTTCTTTGCCTCCGGGAGCCGGAGAGAGCGGCAGCTTCAGGAAGGTGAAGAAGGACGCTGTACAACACTGGTATTGTGTGCGCAGCTTGCCAACTGATAGAAAACAGTACCTTTGCACTCTCCTGACTTTTCCAATCACATGAACATTCGATTGGAAGCTGTTTTGGACAACTTTTCTTTTCTTCCTGCCAAACACTTGGCAGAACTCCGTGCAATGTCTAGAACACGATTGGAGTTGTTTTCTGTGCTGGCACAGCTTTTCCCAGCCAGACATAGTGGAAAAGCTTTCTGCTAAGATGTAGACTACAAAATACGCTAAACACGAAAGTACGATGCTCTCCGGAGCTAAAAGCCGCTCCCGGGCGTCTTTCGGCAGAAGCCGCGCTAAGGAGAGCACTGTGAGCGGCACAATCGTCTTTGCGCGAAGTAGCCGCTTCTTTGCCTCCGGGAGCCGGAGAGAGCGGCAGCTTCGGGAAGGTGAAGAAGGACGCTGTACAACACTGGGATTGTGTGCACAGCTTGCCAACTGATAGAAAACAGTACCTTTGCACTCTCCTGACTTTTCCAATCACATGAACATTCGATTGGAAGCTGTTTTGGACAACTTTGCGTTAATTCCTGCCAAACACTTGGCAGACCTCCGTGCAACGTCTAGAACACAATGGAGTTGTTTTCTGTGCTGGCACAGTTTTTCCTAGCCAGACATAGTGGAAAAGCTTTCTGCTAAGATGTAGACTACAAAAGGCGCTAAACACGAAAGTACGATGCTCTCCGGAGCTAAAAGCCGCTCCCGGGCGTCTTTCGGCAGAAGCCGCGCTAAGGAGAGCACTGTGACCGGCACAATCGTCTTTGCGCGAAGTAGCCGTTTCTTCGCCTCCGGGAGCCGGAGAGAGCAGCAGCTTCGGGAGGGTGAAGAAGGACGCTATACAACACTGGGATTGTGTGCACAGCTTGCCAACTGATAGAAAACAGTACCTTTGCACTCTCCTGACTTTTCCAATCACATGAACATTCGATTGGAAGCTGTTTTGGACAACTTTGCTTTAATTCCTGCCAAACACTTGGCAGACCTCCATGCCACGTCTAGAACACAATGGGAGTTGTTTTCTGTGCTGGCACAGTTTTTCCCAGCCAGACATTGTGGAAAAGCTTTCTGCTAAGATGTAGACGAAAAGAGACGCTAAACAGGAAAGTACGATGCTCTCCGGAGCTAAAAGCCGCTCCCGGGCGTCTTTCGGCAGAAGCCGCGCTAGGGAGAGCACTATGACCGGCACAATCGTCTTTGCGCGAAGTAGTCGCTTCTTTGCCTCCGGGAGCCGGAGAGAGCGGCAGCTTCGAGAAGGTGAAGAAGGACGCTGTACAACACTGGGATTGTGTGCACAGCTTGCCAACTGATAGAAAACAGTACCTTTGCACTCTCCTGTCTTTTCCAATCACATGAACATTCGATTGGAAGCTGTTTTGGACAACTTTGCGTTAATTCCTGCAAAACACTTGGCAGACCTCCGTGCAACGTCTAGAACATGAATGGAGTTGTTTTCTGTGCTGGCACAGTTTTTCCTAGCCAGACATAGTGGAAAAGCTTTCTGCTAAGATGTAGACTACAAAAGACGCTAAACACGAAAGTACGATGCTCTCTGGAGCTAAAAGCCGCTCCCGGGCGTCTTTCGGCAGAAGCCGCGCTAAGGAGAGCACTGTGACCGGCACAATCGTCTTTGCGCGAAGTAGCCGCTTCTTCGCCTCCGGGAGCCGGAGAGAGCGGCAGCTTCGGGAAGGTGAAGAAGGACGCTGTACAACACTGGGATTGTGTGCACAGCTTGCCAACTGATAGAAAACAGTACCTTTGCACTCTCCTGTCTTTTCCAATCACATGAACATTCGATTGGAAGCTGTTTTGGACAACTTTGCGTTAATTCCTGCAAAACACTTGGCAGACCTCCGTGCAACGTCTAGAACATGAATGGAGTTGTTTTCTGTGCTGGCACAGTTTTTCCTAGCCAGACATAGTGGAAAAGCTTTCTGCTAAGATGTAGACTACAAAAGACGCTAAACACGAAAGTACGATGCTCTCTGGAGCTAAAAGCCGCTCCCGGGCGTCTTTCGGCAGAAGCCGCGCTAAGGAGAGCACTGTGACCGGCACAATCGTCTTTGCGCGAAGTAGCCGCTTCTTCGCCTCCGGGAGCCGGAGAGAGCAGCAGCTTCGGGAGGGTGAAGAAGGAAACTGTACAACACTGGGATTGTGTGCGCAGCTTGCCAACTGATAGAAAACAGTACCTTTACACTCGCCTGACTTTTCCAATCACATGAACATTCGATTGGAAGCTGTTTTGGACAACTTTGCTTTAATTCCTGCCAAACACTTGGCAGACCTCCATGCCACGTCTAGAACACAATGGGAGTTGTTTTCTGTGCTGGCACAGTTTTTCCCAGCCAGACATTGTGGAAAAGCTTTCTGCTAAGATGTAGACGAAAAGAGACGCTAAACAGGAAAGTACGATGCTCTCCGGAGCTAAAAGCCGCTCCCGGGCGTCTTTCGGCAGAAGCCGCGCTAAGGAGAGCACTGTGACCGGCACAATCGTCTTTGCGCGAAGTAGCGGCTTCTTCGCCTCCGGGAGCCGGAGAGAGCGGCAGCTTCGGGAAGGTGAAGAAGGAAGCTGTACAACACTGGGATTGTGTGCGCAGCTTGCCAACTGATAGAAAACAGTACCTTTGCACTCGCCTGACTTTTCCAATCACATGAACATACGACTGGAAGCTGTTTTGGACAACTTTTCTTTTCTTCCTGCCAAACACTTGGCAGACCTCCGTGCAACGTCTAGAACACGATGGGAGTTGCTTTCTCTGCTGGCACAGCTTTTCCTAGCCAGACATATTGGAAAAGCTTTCTGCTAAGATGTAGACTACAAAAGATGCTAAACAGGAAAGTACGATGCTCTCCGGAGCTAAAAGCCGCTCCCGGGCGTCTTTCGGCAGAAGCCGCGCTAAGGAGAGCACTGTGACCGGCACAATCGTCTTTGCACGAAGTAGCCGCTTCTTTGCCTCCAGGAGCCGGAGAGAGCGGCAGCTTCGGGAAGGTGAAGAAGGAAGCTGTACAACACTGGGATTGTGTGTGCGCAGCTTGCCAACTGATAGAAAACAGTACCTTTGCACTCTCCTGACTTTTCCAATCACATGAACATTAGATTGGAAGCTGTTTTGGACAACTTTCCTTTTCTTCCTGCCAAACACTTGGCAGTCCTCCGTGCAACGTCTAGAACATGAAAGGAGTTGTTTTCTGTGCTGGCACAGTTTTTCCCATCCAGACATAGTGGAAAAGCTTTCTGCTAAGATGTAGACTACAAAAGATGCTAAACACGAAAGTACGATGCTCTCTGGAGCTAAAAGCCGCTCCCGGGCGTCTTTCGGCAGAAGCCCCACTAAGGAGAGCACTGTGACCAGCACAATCGTCTTTGCGCGAAGTAGCCGCTTCTTCGCCTCCGGGAGCCGGAAAGAGCAGCAGCTTCGGGAGGGTGAAGAAGGAAGCTGTACAACACTGGGATTGTGTGCGCAGCTTGCCACCTGATAGAAAACAGTACCTTTGCCCTCGCCTGACTTTTCCAATCACATGAACATACGATTGGAAGCTGTTTTGGACAACTTTTCTTTTCTTCCTGCCAAACACTTGGCAGACCTATGTGCAACATCTAGTACATTAATGGAGTTGTTTTCTGTGCTGGCACAGTTTTTCCTAGCCAGACATAGTGGAAAAGCTTTCTGCTAAGATGTAGACTGCAAAAGACGCTAAACACGAAAGTACGATGCTCTCCGGAGCTAAAAGCCGCTCCCGGGCGTCTTTCAGCAGAAGCCGCGCTAAGGAGAGCACTGTGACCGGCACAATCGTCTTTGCGCGAAGTAGCCGCTTCTTCGCCTCCGGGAGCCGGAGAGAGCGGCAGCTTCGGGAAGGTCAAGAAGGAAGCTGTACAATACTGGGATTGTGTGCGTAGCTTGCCAACTGATAGAAAACAGTACCTTTGCACTCTCCTGACTTTTCAAATCACATGAACATACGATTGGAAGCTGTTTTGGACAACTTTTCTTTTCTTCCTGCCAAACACTTGGCAGAACTCCGTGCAATGTCTAGAACACGATGGGAGTTGTCTTCTCTGCTGGCACAGCTTTTCCTAGCCAGACATATTGGAAAAGCTTTCTGCTAAGATGTAGACTACAAAAGACGCTAAACACGAAAGTACGATGCTCTCCAGAGCTAAAAGCCGCTCCCGGGCGTCTTTCGGCAGAAGCCGCGCTAAGGAGAGCACTGTGACCGGCACAATCGTCTTTGCGCGAAGTGGCCGCTTCTTCGCCTCCGGGAGCCGGAGAGAGCAGCAGCTTCTGGAGGGTGAAGAAGGAAGCTGTACAACACTGGGATTGTGTGCGCAGCTTGCCAACTGATAGAAAACAGTACCTTTGCACTCTCCTGACTTTTCCAATCACATGAACATACGACTGGAAGTTGTTTTGGACAACTTTTCTTTTCTTCCTGCCAAACACTTGGCAGGCCTCCATGCAACGTCTAGAACACAATGGGAGTTGTTTTCTGTGCTGGCACAGCTTTTCCTAGCCAGACATAGTGGAAAAGCTTTCTGCTAAGATGTAGACTACAAAAGACGCTAAACACGACAGTACGATGCTCTCCGGAGCTAAAAGCCGCTCCCGGGCGTCTTTCGGCAGAAGCCGCGCTAAGTAGAGCACTGTGACCGGCATAATCGTTATTGCGTGAAGTAGCCGCTTCTTGACCTCCGGGAAGCGGGGAGAGGGGCAGCTTCGGGAAGGTGAAGAAGGAAGCTGTACAACACTGGGATTGTGTGCGCAGCTTGCCAACTGATAGAAAACAGTGCCTTTGCACTTTCCTGACTTTTCCAATCACATGAACATTCGATTGGAAGCTGTTTTGGACAACTTTGCTTTAATTCCTGCCAAACACTTGGCAGACCTCCGTGCAACGTCTAGAACACAATGGGAGTTGTTTTCTGTGCTGGCACAGTTTTTCCTAGCCAGACATAGTGGAAAAGCTTTCTGCTAAAATGTAGACTACAAAAGACGCTAAACAGGAAAGTACGATGCTCTCCGGAGCTAAAAGCCGCTCCCGGGCGTCTTTCGGCAGAAGCCGCTCGAAGGAGAGCACTGTGACCGGCATAATCGTCTTTGCGAGAAGTAGCCGCTTCTTCACCTCCGGGAACCGGGGAGAGGGGCAGCTTCGGGAAGGTGAAGAAGGAAGCTGTACAACACTGGGATTGTGTGCGCAGCTTGCCAACTGATAGAAAACAGTGCCTATGCACTCTCCTGAGTTTTCCAATCACATGAAAATTCGATTGGAAGCTGTTTTGGACAACTTTGCTTTAATTCCTGCCAAACACTTGGCAGACCTCCGTGTAACGTCTAGAACACAATGGGAGTTGTTTTCTGTGCTGGCACAGTTTTTCCCAGCCAGACATTGTGGAAAAGCTTTCTGCTAAGATGTAGACGAAAAGAGACGCTAAACAGGAAAGTACGATGCTCTCCGGAGCTAAAAGCCGCTCCCGGGCGTCTTTCGGCAGAAGCCGCGCTAAGGAGAGCACTGTGACCGGCACAATCGTCTTTGCGCGAAGTAGCCGCTTCTTCGCCTCCGGGAGCCGGAGAGAGCGGCAGCTTCGGGAAGGTCAAGAAGGAAGCTGTACAATACTGGGATTGTGTGCGTAGCTTGCCAACTGATAGAAAACAGTACCTTTGCACTCTCCTGACTTTTCAAATCACATGAACATACGATTGGAAGCTGTTTTGGACAACTTTTCTTTTCTTCCTGCCAAACACTTGGCAGAACTCCGTGCAATGTCTAGAACACGATGGGAGTTGTCTTCTCTGCTGGCACAGCTTTTCCTAGCCAGACATATTGGAAAAGCTTTCTGCTAAGATGTAGACTACAAAAGACGCTAAACACGAAAGTACGATGCTCTCCAGAGCTAAAAGCCGCTCCCGGGCGTCTTTCGGCAGAAGCCGCGCTAAGGAGAGCACTGTGACCGGCACAATCGTCTTTGCGCGAAGTGGCCGCTTCTTCGCCTCCGGGAGCCGGAGAGAGCAGCAGCTTCTGGAGGGTGAAGAAGGAAGCTGTACAACACTGGGATTGTGTGCGCAGCTTGCCAACTGATAGAAAACAGTACCTTTGCACTCTCCTGACTTTTCCAATCACATGAACATACGACTGGAAGCTGTTTTGGACAACTTTTCTTTTCTTCCTGCCAAACACTTGGCAGACCTCCGTGCAACGTCTAGAACACAATGGGAGTTGTTTTCTGTGCTGGCACAGCTTTTCCTAGTCAGACATATTGGAAAAGCTTTCTGCTAAGATGTAGACTACAAAAGATTCTAAAAAAAAAAGTACGATACTCTCCGGAGCTAAAAGCCGCTCCCGGGCGTCTTTCGGCAGAAGCCGCGCTAAGGAGAGCACTGTGACCGGCACAATCATCTTTGCGCGAAGTAGCCGCTTCTTCGCCTCCGGGAGCCGGAGACAGCGGCAGCTTCGGGAAGGTGAAGAAGGAAGCTGTACAACACTGGGATTGTGTGCGCAGCTTGCCAACTGATAGAAAACAGTACCTCTGCGCTCTCCTGACTTTTCCAATCACATGAACATTCGATTGGAAGCTGTTTTGGACAACTTTTCTTTTCTTCCTGCCAGACACTTGGCAGACTTCCGTGCAATGTCTAGACAACGATGGGAGTTGTTTTCTGTGCTGGCACAGCTTTTCCTAGCCAGAGATAGTGGAAAAGCTTTCTGCTAAGATGTAGACTACAAAAGACGCTAAACACGAAAGTACGATGCTGTCCGGAGCTAAAAGCCGCTCCCGGGCGTCTTTCGGCAGAAGCCGCGCTAAGGAGAGCACTGTGACCGGCACAATCGTCTTTGCGCAAAGCAGCCGCTTCTTCGCCTCCGGGAGCCGGAGAGAGCGGCAGCTTCGGGAGGGTGAAGAAGGAAGCTGTACAACACTGGGATTGTGTGCGCAGCTTGCCAACTGATAGAAAACAGTACCTTTGCGCTCTCCTGACTTTTCCAATCACATAAATATTTGATTGGAAGCTGTTTTGGACAACTTTTCTTCCTGCCAAACACTTGGCAGAACTCCGTGCAACGTCTAGAACACGATGGGAGTTGTTTTCTGTGCTGGCACAGTTTTTCCTAGCCAGACATAGTGGAAAAGCTTTCTGCTAAGATGTAGACTACAAAAGACGCTAAACACGAAAGTACGATGCTCTCCGGAGCTAAAAGCCGCTCCCGGGCGTCTTTCGGCAGAAGCCGCGCTAAGGAGAGCACTGTGACCGGCACAATCGTCTTTGCGCGAAGTAGCCGCTTCTTCGCCTCCGGGAGCCGGAGAGAGCAGCAGCTTCGGGAGGGTGAAGAAGGAAGCTGTACAACACTGGGATTGTGTGCGCAGCTTGCCAACTGATAGAAAACAGTACCTTTGCGCTCTCCTGACTTTTCCAATCACATGAACATTAGATTGGAAGCTGTTTTGGACAACTTTGCTTTAATTCCTGCCAAACACTTGGCAGACCTCCGTGCAACGTCTAGAACACAATGGGAGTTGTTTTCTGTGCTGGCACAGCTTTTCCTAGCCAGACATAGTGGAAAAGCTTTCTGCTAAGATGTAGACTACAAAAGACGCTAAACACGAAAGTACGATGCTCTCCGGAGCTAAAAGCCGCTCCCGGGCGTCTTTCGGCAGAAGCCGCGCTAAGGAGAGCACTGTGACCGGCACAATCGTCTTTGCGCGAAGTGGCCGCTTCTTCGCCTCCGGGAGCCGGAGACAGCGGCAGCTTCGGGAAGGTGAAGAAGGAAGCTGTACAACACTGGGATTGTGTGCGCAGCTTGCCAACTGATAGAAAACAGTAGCTTTGCACTCTCCTGACTTTTCCAATCACATGAACATTCGATTGGAAGCTGTTTTGGACAACTTTGCTTTAATTCCTGCCAAACACTTGGCAGACCTCCGTGCAACGTCTAGAACATGAATGGAGTTGTTTTCTGTGCTGGCACAGTTTTTCCTAGCCAGACATAGTGGAAAAGCTTTCTGCTAAGATGTAGACTACAAAAGACGCTAAACACAAAAGTACGATGCTCTCCGGAGCTAAAAGCCGCTCCCGGGCGTCTTTCGGCAGAAGTCGCGCTTAGGAGAGCACTGTGACCGGCACAATCGTCTTTGCGCGAAGTAGCCGCTTCTTCGCCTTTGGGAGCAGGAGAGAGCAGCAGCTTCTGGAGGGTGAAGAAGGAAGCTGTACAACACTGGGATTGTGTGCGCAGCTTGCCAACTGATAGAAAACAGTACCTTTGCACTCTCCTGACTTTTCCAATCACATGAACATTCGATTGGAAGCTGTTTTGGACAACTTTTCTTTTCTAACTGCCAAACACTTGGCAGAGCTCCGTGCAACGTCTAGAACACAATGGGAGTTGTTTTCTGTGCTGGCACAGCTTTTCCTAGTCAGACATATTGGAAAAGCTTTCTGCTAAGATGTAGACTACAAAAGATTCTAAAAAGGAAAGTACGATACTCTCCGGAGCTAAAAGCCGCTCCCGGGCGTCTTTCGGCAGAAGCCGCGCTAAGGAGAGCACTGTGACCAGCACAATCGTCTTTGCGCGAAGTAGCCGCTTCTTCGCCTCCGGGAGCCGGAGAGAGCGGCAGCTTCGGGAAGGTGAAGAAGGAAGCTGTACAACACTGGGATTGTGTGCGCAGCTTGCCAACTGATAGAAAACAGTACCTTTGCGCTCTCCTGACTTTTCCAATCACATGAACATTCGATTGGAAGCTGTTTTGGACAACTTTTCTTTTCTTCCTTCCAAACACTTGGCAGACTTCCGTGCAATGTCTAGAAAACGATGGGAGTTGTTTTCTGTGCTGGCACAGCTTTTCCTAGCCAGAGATAGTGGAAAAGCTTTCTGCTAAGATGTAGACTACAAAAGATGCTAAACACGAAAGTACGATGCTCTCCGGAGCTAAAAGCCCCTCCCGGGCGTCTTTCGGCAGAAGCCGCGCTAAGGAGAGCACTGTGACCAGCACAATCGTCTTTGCGCAAAGCAGCCGCTTCTTCGCCTCCGGGAGCCGGAGAGAGCGGCAGCTTCGGGAAGGTGAAGAAGGAAGCTGTACAACACTGGGATTGTGTGCGCAGCTTGCCAACTGATAGAAAACAGTACCTTTGCGCTCTCCTGACTTTTCCAATCACATGAACATTCGATTGGAAGCTGTTTTGGACAACTTTTCTTTTCTTCCTGCCAAACACTTGGCAGACCTCCGTGCAACGTCTAGAACACAATGGGAGTTGTTTTCTGTGCTGGCACAGTTTTTCCCAGCCAGACATTGTGGAAAAGCTTTCTGCTAAGATGTAGACTACAAAAGACGCTAAACACGAAAGTACGATGCTTTCTGGAGCTAAAAGCCGCTCCCGGGCGTCTTTCGGCAGAAGCCGCGCTAAGGAGAGCACTGTGACCCGCACAATCGTCTTTGCGCGAAGTAGCCGCTTCTTCGCCTCCGGGAGCCGGAGAGAGCGGCAGCTTCGGGAAGGTGAAGTAGGAAGCTGTACAACACTGGGATTGTGTGTGCAGCTTGCCAACTGATAGAAAACAGTAGCTTTGGACTCTCCTGACTTATCCAATCACATGAACATTCGATTGGAAGTTGTTTTGGACAACTTTTCTTTCTTTCCAAACACTTGGCAGACCTCCGTGCAATGTCTAGAACACGATGGGAGTTGTTTTCTGTGCTGGCACAGCTTTTCCTAGCCAGACATAGTGGAAAAGCTTTCTGCTAAGATGTAGACGAAAAGAGACTCTAAACAGGAAAGTACGATGCTCTCCGGAGCTAAAAGCCGCCCCCGGGCGTCTTTCGGCAGAAGCCGCGCTAAGGAGAGCACTGTGACCAGCACAATCGTCTTTGGGCGAAGTAGCCGTTTCTTCGCCTCCGGGAGGCGGAGAGAGCGGCAGCTTCGGGAAGGTAAGGAAGGAAGCTATACAACACTGGGATTGTGTGCGCATCTTGCCAACTGATAGAAAACAGTACCTTTGGACTCTCCTGACTTATCCAATCACATGAACATTCGATTGGAAGCTGTTTTGGACAACTTTTCTTTTCTTCCTGCCAAACACTTAGCAGACCTCAGTGTAAAGTCTAGAACACAATGGGAGCTGTTTTCTGTGCTGGCACAGTTTTTCCCAGCCAGACATAGTGGAAAAGCTTTCTGCTAAGATGTAGACGAAAAGAGATGCTAAACAGGACAGTACGATGCTCTACGGAGCTAAAAGCCGCTCCCGGGCGTCTTTCGGCAGAAGTCGCGCTTAGGAGAGCACTGTGACCGGCACAATCGTCTTTGCGTGAAGTAGCCGCTACTTCGCCTCCGGGAGCCGGAGAGAGCGGCAGCTTCGGGAAGGTGAAGAAGGAAGCTGTACAACACTGGGATTGTGTGCGCAGCTTGCCAACTGATAGAAAACAGTACCTTTGCGCTCTCCTGACTTTTCCAATCACAGGAATATTCGATTGGAAGATGTTTTGGACAACTTTTCTTTTCTTCATGCGAAACACTTGGCAGACCTCCGTGCAGCGTCTAGAACACAAAAGGGAGATGTTTTCTGTGCTGGCACAGTTTTTCCCAGCCAGAAATTGTGGAAAAGCCTTCTGCTAAGATGTAGACGAAAAGAGACGCTAAACAGGAAAGTACGATGCTCTCCGGAGCTAAAAGCCGCTCCCGGGCGCCTTTCGGCAGAAGCCGCGCTAAGGAGAGCACTGTGACCGGCACAATCGTCTTTGCGCGAAGTAGCCGCTTCTTCGCCTCCGGGAGCCGGAGAGAGCGGCAGCTTCGGGAAGGTGAAGAAGGAAGCTGTACACCACTGGGATTGTGTGCGCAGCTTGCCAACTGATACAAAACAGTACCTTTGCACCCTCCTGACTTTTCCAATCACATAGACATTCGATTGGAAGCTGTTTTGGACAACGTTTCTTCCTGCCAAACACTTGGCAGACCTCCGTGCAACGTCTAAAACACGATGGGAGTTTTTTTCTGTGCTGGCACAGTTTTTCCCAGACAGACATAGTGGAAAAGCTTTCTACTAAGATGTAGACGAAAAGAGACGCTAAACACGAAAGTACGATGCTCTCCGGAGCTAAAAGCTGCTCCCGGGCGTCTTTCGGTAGAAGCCGCGCTAAGGAGCGCACTGTGACCGGCACAATCGTCATTGCGCGAAGTGGCCGCTTCCTCGCCTGCAACAGCCGGAGAGAGCGGCAGCTTCGGGAAGGTGAAGAAGGAAGCTGTACAACACTGGGATTGTGTGCGGAGCTTTCCAGCTGATAGAAAACAGTACCTTTGCGCTCTCCTGACTTTTCCAATCACATGAACATTCGATTGGAAGCTGTTTTGGACAACTTTTCTTTTCTTCCTGCCAAACACTTCGCAGACCTCCGTGCAACATCTAGAACATGAATGGAGTTGTTTTCTGTGCTGGCACAGTTTTTCCTAGCCAGACATAGTGGAAAAGCTTTCTGCTAAGATGTAGACTGCAAACGATGCTAAACACAAAAGTACGATGCTCTCCGGGGCTAAAAGTCGCTCCCGGGCGTCTTTCGACAGAAGCCGCGCCAAGGAGAGCACTGTGACCGGCACAATCGTCTTTGCGCGAAGTAGCCGCTTCTTCGCCTCCGGGAGCCGGAGAGAGCGGCAGCTTCGGGAAGGTGAAGAAGGAAGCTGTACAACACTGGGATTGTGTGCGCAGCTTGCCAACTGATAGAAAACAGTACCTTTGCACTCTCCTGACTTTTCCAATCACATGAACGTTCGATTTGAAGCTGTTTTGGACAACTTTCCTTTTCTTCCTGCCAAACACTTGGCAGACCTCCGTGCAACGTCTAGAACACAATGGGAGTTGTTTTCTGTGCTGGCACAGCTTTTCCTAGCCAGACATAGTGGAAAAGCTTTCTGCTCAGATGTAGACTACAAAAGACCCTAAACCGGAAAGTACTATGTTCTCCGGAGCTAAAAGCTGCTCCCGGGCGTCTTTCAGCAGAAGCCGCGCTAAGGAGAGCACTGTGACCGGCACAATCGTCTTTGCGCGAAGTAGCCGCTTCTTCGCCTCCGGGAGCCGGAGACAGCGGCAGCTTCGGGAAGGTGAAGAAGGAAGCTGTACAACACTGGGATTGTGTGCGCAGCTTGCCAACTGTTAGAAAACAGTACCTTCGAACTCTGCTGACTTTTCCAATCACATGAACATTCGATTGGAAGCTGTTTTGGATAACTTTTCTTTTTTTTCTTGCCAAACACTTGGCAGACCTCCGTGCAATGTCTAGATCACGATGGGAGATGTTTTCTGTGCTGGCACAGCTTTTCCTTGCCAGACATAGAGGAAAAGCGTTTTGCTAAGATGTAGACTACAAAAGACGCTAAACACGAAAGTACGATGCTCTCCGGAGCTAAAAGCCGCTCCCGGGCGTCTTTCGGTGAAGGCGCGCTAAGGAGAGCACTGTGACCGGCACAATCGTCTTTGCGCGAAGTAGCCGCTTCTTCGCCTCCGGGAGCCGGAGAGAGCGGCAGCTTCGGGAAGGTGAAGAAGGAAGCTGTACAACACTGGGATTGTGTGCGCAGCTTGCCAACTGATAGAAAACAGTACCTTTGCACTCTCTTGACTTTTCCAATCACATGAAAATTCGATTGGAAGCTATTTTGGACCACTTTTCTTCCTGCCAAACACTTGGCAGACCTCCGTGCAAGGTCTAGAACACGATGGGAATTGTTTTCTGTGCTGGCACAGTTTTTCCCAACCAGACATTGTGGAAAAGCTTTCTGCAAAGATGTAGACTACAAAAGAGGCTAAACACGAAAGTACGATGCTCTCCGGAGCTAAAAGCCGCTCCTGGGCGTCTTTCGGCAGAAGCCGCGCTAAGGAGAGCACTGTGACCAGCACAATCGTCTTTGCGCGAAGTAGCCGTTTCTTCGCCTCCGGGAGCCGGAGAGAGCGGCAGCTTCGGGAAGGTGAAGAAGCAAGCTGTACAACACTGGGATTGTGTGCGCAGCTTGCCAAATGTTAGAAATCAGTACCTTTGCACTCTCCTGACTTTTCCAATCACATGAACATTCGATTGGAAGCTGTTTTGGACAACTTTGCTTTAATTCCTGCCAAACACTGGCAGACCTCTGTGCAACGTCTAGAACACGATGGGAGTTGTTTTCTGTGCTGGCACAGCTTTTCCTAGCCAGATATAGTGGAAAAGCTTTCTGCTCAGATGTAGACTACAAAAGACGCTAAACACAAAAGTACGATGCTCTCTGGAGCTAAAAGCCGCTCCCGGGCGTCTTTCGGCAGAAGCTGCGCTAAGGAGAGCACTGTGAGCGGCACAATCGTCTTTGCGCGAAGTAGCCGCTTCTTCGCCTCCGGGAGCTGGAGAGAGCGGCAGCTTCGGGAAGGTGAAGAAGGAAGCTGTACAACACTGGGATTGTGTGCACAGCTTGCCAACTGATAGAAAACAGTACCTTTGCACTCTCCTGACTTTTCCAATCACATGAACATTCGATTGGAAGCTGTTTTGGACAACTTTTCTTTTCTTCCTGCCAAACACTTCGCAGACCTCCGTGCAATGTCTACAACACAATGGGAGTTGTTTTCTGTGCTGGCACAGCATTTCCCAGCCAGACATAGTGGAAAAGCTTTCTGCTAAGATGTAGACGAAAAGAGACGCTAAACATGAAAGTACGATGCTCTCCGGAGCTAAAAGCCGCTCCCAGGCGTCTTTCGGCAGAAGTCGCGCTTAGGAGAGCACTGTGAGCGGCACAATCGTCTTTGCGCGAAGTAGCCGCCTCTTCGCCTCCGGGAGCTGGAGAGAGCGGCAGCTTCGGGAAGGTGAAGAAGGAAGCTGTACAACACTGGGATTGTGTGCACAGCTTGCCAACTGATAGAAAACAGTACCTTTGCACTCTCCTGACTTTTCCAATCACATGAGCATTCGATTGGAAGCTGTTTTGGACAACTTTTCTTTTCTTCCTGCCAAACACTTCGCAGACCTCCGTGCAATGTCTACAACACAATGGGAGTTGTTTTCTGTGCTGGCACAGCATTTCCCAGCCAGACATAGTGGAAAAGCTTTCTGCTAAGATGTAGACGAAAAGAGACGCTAAACATGAAAGTACGATGCTCTCCGGAGGTAAAAGCCGCTCCCAGGCGTCTTTCGGCAGAAGTCGCGCTTAGGAGAGCACTGTGACCGGCACAATCGTCTTTGTGCGAAGTAGCCGCTTCTTCGCCTCCGGCAGCCGGAGAGAACGGCAGCTTCGGGAAGGTGAAGAAGGAAGCTGTACAACACTGGGATTGTGTGCGCAGCTTGCCAACTGATAGAAAACAGTACCTTTGCACTCTCCTGACTTTTCCAATCACATGAACGTTCGATTGGAAGCTGTTTTGGACAACTTTTCTTTTCTTTCTTGCCAAACACTTGGCAGACCTCCGTGCAATGTCTCCAACACGATGGGAGTTTTTTTCTGTGCTGGCACAGCTTTTCCTAGCCAGACATAGTGGAAAAGCTTTTTGCAAAGATGTAGACTACAAAAGACGCTAAACACGAAAGTACGATGCTCTCCGGAGCTGAAAGCCGCTCTCGGGCGTCTTTCGGCAGAAGCCGCGCTAAGGAGAGCACTGTGACCGGCACAATCGTCTTTGCGCGAAGTAGCCGCTTCTTCGCCTCCGGGAGCCGGAGACAGCGGCAGCTTCGGGAAGGTGAAGAAGGAAGCTGTACAACACTGGGATTGTGTGCGCAGCTTGCCAGCTGATAGAAAACAGTACCTTTGCACTCTCCTGACTTTTCCAATCACATGAACATTCGATTGGAAGCTGTTTTGGACAACTTTTCTTTTCTTTCTTGCCAAACACTTGGCAGACCTCCGTGCAATGTCTCCAACACGATGGGAGTTTTTTTCTGTCCTGGCACAGCTTTTCCTAGCCAGACATAGTGGAAAAGCTTTTTGCAAAGATGTAGACTACAAAAGACGCTAAACACGAAAGTACGATGCTCTCCGGAGCTGAAAGCCGCTCCCGGGCGTCTTTCGGCAGAAGCCGCGCTAAGGAGAGCACTGTGACCGGCACAATCGTCTTTGCGCGAAGTAGCCGCTTCTTCGCCTCCGGGAGCCGGAGACAGCGGCAGCTTCGGGAAGGTGAGGAAGGAAGCTGTACAACACTGGGATTGTGTGCGCAGCTTGCCAACTGATAGAAAACAGTACCTTTGCACTCTCCTGACTTTTCCAATCACATGAACATTCGATTGGAAGCTGTTTTGGACAACTTTTCTTTTCTTCCTGCCAAACACTTCGCAGACCTCCGTGCAATGTCTACAACACAATGGGAGTTGTTTTCTGTGCTGGCACAGCTTTTCCTAGCCAGACATAGTGGAAAAGCTTTTTGCAAAGACGTAGACTACAAAAGACGCTAAACACGAAAGTACGATGCTCTCCGGAGCTGAAAGCCGCTCCCGGGCGTCTTTCGGCAGAAGCCGCGCTAAGGAGAGCACTGTGACCGGCACAATCGTCTTTGCGCGAAGTAGCCGCTTCTTCGCCTCCGGGAGCCGGAGAGAGCGGCAGCTTCGGGAAGGTGAAGAAGGAAGCTGTACAACACTGGGATTGTGTGTGCAGCTTGCCAGCTGATAGAAAACAGTACCTTTGCACTCTCCTAACTTTTCCAATGACATGAACATTCGATTGGAAGCTGTTTTGGACAACTTTGCTTTAATTCCTGCCAAACAGTTGTCAGACCTGCGTGCAACGTCTAGAATACGATGGGAGTTGTTTTCTGCGCTGGCACAACTTTTCCTTTCCAGACATAGTGGAAAAGCTTTCTGCTAAGATGTAGACTACAAAAGAGGCTAAACAGGAAAGTACGATGCTCTCCGGAGCTAAAAGCCGCTCCCGGGCGTCTTTCGGCAGAAGCCGCGCTAAGGAGAGCACTGTGAAAAGCACAATCGTCTTTGCGCGAAGTAGCCGTTTCTTCGCCTCCGGGAGCCGGAGAGAGCGGCAACTTCGGGAAGGTGAAGAAGGAAGCTGTACAACACTGGGATTGTGTGCGCAGCTTGCCAACTGATAGAAAACAGTACCTTTGCACTCTCCTGTATTTTCCAATGATATGAACATTCGATTGGAAGCTGTTTTGGACAACTTTGCTTTAATTCCTGCCAAACAGTTGTCAGACCTGCGTGCAACGTCTAGAACACGATGGGAGTTATTTTCTGTGCTGGCACAGCTTTTCCTAGCCAGACATAGTGGAAAAGCTTTCTGCTAAGATGTAGACTACAAAAGACACTAAACACGAAAGTACGATTCTCTCCGGAGCTGAAAGCCGCTCCCGGGCGTCTTTCGGCAGAAGCCGCGCTAAGGAGAGCACTGTGACCCGCACAATCGTCTCTGCGCGAAGTAGCCGCTTCTTCGCCTCCGAGAGCCGGAGAGAGCGGCAGCTTCGGGAAGGTGAAGAAGGAAGCTGTACAACACTGGGATTGTGTGCGCAGCTTGCCAAATGTTAGAAATCAGTACCTTTGCACTCTCCTGACTTTTCCAATCACATGAACATTCGATTGGAAGCTGTTTTGGACAACTTTGCTTTAATTCCTGCCAAACACTTGGCAGACCTCTGTGCAACGTCTAGAACACGATGGGAGTTGTTTTCATTGCTGGCACAGCTTTTCCTCGCCAGACATAGTGGAAAAGCTTTCTGCTAAGATGTAGACTACAAAAGACGCTAAACACGAAAGTACGATGCTCTCTGGAGCTAAAAGCCGCTCCCGGGCGTCTTTCGGCAGAAGCTGCGCTAAGGAGAGCACTGTGAGCGGCACAATCGTCTTTGCGCGAAGTAGCCGCTTCTTCGCCTCCGGGAGCAGGAGAGAGCGGCAGCTTCGGGAAGGTGAAGAAGGAAGCTGTACAACACTGGGATTGTGTGCGCAGCTTGCCAACTGATAGAAAACAGTACCTTTGCACTCTCCTGACTTTTCCAATCACATGAACATTCGATTGGAAGCTGTTTTGGACAACTTTTCTTTTCTTCCTGCCAAACACTTGGCAGACCTCCGTGCAACATCTAGAACATTAATGGAGTTGTTTTCTGTGCTGGCACAGTTTTTCCTAGCCAGACATAGTGGAAAAGCTTTCTGCTATGATGTAGACTACAAACGACGCCAAACACGAAAGTACGATGCTCTCCGGGGCTAAAAGTCGCTCCCGGGCGTCTTTCGACAGAAGCCGGTCTAAGGAGAGCACTGTGACCGGCACAATCGTCTTTGCGCGAAGTAGCCGCTTCTTCGCCTCCGGGAGCCGGAGAGAGCGGCAGCTTCGGGAAGGTGAAGAAGGAAGCTGTACAACACTGGGATTGTGTGCGCAGCTTTTCAACTGATAGAAAACAGTACCTTTGCACTCTCCTGACTTTTCCAATCACATGAACGTTCGATTTGAAGCTGTTTTGGACAACTTTCCTTTTCTTCCTGCCAAACACTTGGCAGACCTCCGTGCAACGTCTAGAACACAATGGGAGTTGTTTTCTGTGCTGGCACAGCTTTTCCTAGCCAGACATAGTGGAAAAGCTTTCTGCTCAGATGTAGACTACAAAAGACCCTAAACCGGAAAGTACTATGTACTCCGGAGCTAAAAGCTGCTCCCGGGCTTCTTTCAGCAGAAGCCGCGCCAAGGAGAGCACTGTGACCGGCACAATCGTCTTTGCGCGAAGTAGCCGCTTCTTCGCCTCCGGGAGCCGGAGACACCGGCAGCTTCGGGAAGGTGAAGAAGGAAGCTGTACAACACTGGGATTGTGTGCGCAGCTTGCCAACTGTTAGAAAACAGTACCTTCGAACTCTGCTGACTTTTCCAATCACATGAACATTCGATTGGAAGCTGTTTTGGATAACTTTCCTTTTTTTTCTTGCCAAACACTTGGCAGACCTCCGTGCAATGTCTAGATCATGATGGGAGATGTTTTCTGTGCTGGCACAGCTTTTCCTAGCCAGACATAGTGGAAAAGCGTTTTGCTAAGATGTAGACTACAAAAGACGCTAAACACAAAAGTACGATGCTCTCCGGAGCTAAAAGCCGCTCCCGGGCGTCTTTCGGCTGAAGGCGCGCTAAGGAGAGCACTGTGACCGGCACAATCGTCTTTGCGCGAAGTAGCCGCTTCTTCGCCTCCGGGAGCCGGAGAGAGCGGCAGCTTCGGGAAGGTGAAGAAGGAAGCTGTACAACACTGGGATTGTGTGCGCAGCTTGCCAACTGATAGAAAACAGTACCTTTGCACTCCCTTGACTTTTCCAATCACATGAAAATTCGATTGGAAGCTGTTTTGGACCACTTTTCTTCCTGCCAAACAGTTGGCAGACCTCCGTGCAACGTCTAGAACACGATGGGAGTTGTTTTCTGTGCTGGCACAGCTTTTCCTAGCCAGACATAGTGGAAAAGCTTTCTGCTAAGATGTAGACTACAAAAGACGCTAAACACGAAAGTACGATGCTCTCCGGAGCTAAAAGCCGCTCCCGGGCGTCTTTCGGCAGAAGCCGCTCTAAGGGGAGCACTTCGACCGGCACAATCGTATTTGCGCGAAGTAGCCGTTTCTTCGCCTCCGGGAGCCGGAGAGAGCAGCAGCTTCGGGAAGGTGAAGAAGGAAGCTGTACAACACTGGGATTGTGTGCGCAGCTTGCCAACTGATAGAAAACAGTACCTTTGCACTCCCCTGACTTTTCCAATCACATGAACATTCGACTGGAAGCTGTTTTGGACAACTTTTGTTTTCTTTCTTGCCAAACACTTGGCAGACCTCCGTGCAATGCCTAGAACACGATGGGAGATTTTTTCTGTGCTGGCACAGCTTTTCCTAGCCAGACATATTGGAAAAACTTTCTACTAAGATGTAGACGAAAAGAGACGCTAAACACGAAAGTACGATGCTCTCCGGAGCTAAAAGCCGCTCCCGGGCGTCTTTCGGCAGAAGCCGCTCTAAGGGGAGCACTTCGACCGGCACAATCGTCATTGCGCGAAGAAGGCGCTTCTTCGCCTCCGAGAGCCGGAGAGAGCGGCAGCTTCGGGAAGGTGAAGAAGCAAGCTGTACAACACTGGGATTGTGTGCGCAGCTTGCCAACTGATAGAAAACAGTACCTTTGCACTCTCTTGACTTTTCAATGACATGAACATTCGATTGGAAGCTGTTTTGGACAACTTTTCTTTTCTTTCTAGCCAAACACTTGGCAGACCTCCGTGCAATGTCTCCAACACGATGGGAGTTGTTTTCTGTGCTGGCACAGCTTTTCCTAGCCAGACATAGTGGAAAAGCTTTTTGCTAAGATGTAGACTACAAAAGACGCTAAACACGAAAGTACGATGCTCTCCGGAGCTGAAAGCCGCTCCCGGGCGTCTTTCGGCAGAAGCCGCGCTAAGGAGAGCACTGTGACCGGCACAATCGTCTTTGCGCGAAGTAGCCGCTTCTTCGCCTCCGGGAGCCGGAGACAGCGGCAGCTTCGGGAAGGTGAAGAAGGAAGCTGTACAACACTGGGATTGTGTGCGCAGCTTGCCAACTGATAGAAAACAGTACCTTTGCACTCTCCTGACTTTTCCAATGACATGAACATTCGATTGGAAGCTGTTTTGGACAACTTTGCTTTAATTCCTGCCAAACACTTGGCAGACCTGCGTGCAACGTCTAGAATACGATGGGAGTTGTTTTCTGCGCTGGCACAGCTTTTCCTCGCCAGACATAGTGGAAAAGCTTTCTGCTAAGATGTAGAATACAAAAGACGCTAAACACGAAAGTACGATGCTCTCCGGAGCTAAAAGCCGCTCCCGGGCGTCTTTCGGCAGAAGCTGCACTAAGGAGAGCACTGTGACCGGCACAATCATCTTTGCGCAAAGTAGCCGCTTCTTCGCCTCCTGGAGCCGGAGAGAGCGGCAGCTTCGGGAAGGTGAAGAAGGTAGCTGTACAACACTGGGATTGTGTGCGCAGCTTTCCAGCTGATAGAAAACAGTACCTTTGCACTCTCCTGACTTTTCCAATCACATGAACATTCGATTGGAAGCTGTTTTGGACAACTTTGCTTTAATTCCTGCCAAACACTTTGCAGACCTCTGTGCAACGTCTAGAACACGATGGGAGTTGTTTTCTGTGCTGGCACAGCTTTTCCTAGCCAGACATAGTGGAAAAGCTTTCTGCTAAGATGTAGACTACAAAAGTCGCTAAACACGAAAGTACGATGCTCTCCTGAGCTAAAAGCCGCTCCCGGGCGTCTTTCGGCAGAAGCTGCGCTAAGGAGAGCACTGTGAGCGGCACAATCGTCTTTGCGCGAAGTAGCCGCTTCTTCGCCTCCGGGAGCTGGAGAGAGCGGCAGCTTCGGGAAGGTGAAGAAGGAAGCTGTACAACACTGGGATTGTGTGCGCAGCTTGCCAACTGATAGAAAACAGTACCTTTGCACTCTCCTGACTTTTCCAATCACATGAACATTCGATTGGAAGCTGTGTTGGACAACTTTTCTTTTCTTCCTGCCAAACACTTGGCAGACCTCCGTGCGACATCGAGAACATGAATGGAGATGTTTTCTGTGCTGGCACAGTTTTTCTTAGCCAGACATAGTGGAAAAGCTTTATGCTAAGATGTAGACTACAAAGGATGCTAAACACGAAAGTACGATGCTCTCCGGGGCTAAAAGTCGCTCCCGGGCGTCTTTCGACAGAAGCCGCGCTAAGGAGAGCAATGTGACCGGCACAATCGTCTTTGCGCAAAGCAGGCACTTCTTCGCCTCCGGGAGCCGGAGAGAGCGGCAGCTTCGGGAAGGTGAAGAAGGAAGCTGTACAACACTGGGATTGTGTGCGCAGCTTTCCAGCTGATAGAAAACAGTACCTTTGCACTCTCCTGACTTTTCCAATCACATGAACGTTCGATTTTAAGCTGTATTGGACAACTTTCCTTTTCTTCCTGCCAAACACTTGGCAGACCTCCGTGCAACGTCTAGAACACAATGGGAGTTGTTTTCTGTGCTGGCACAGCTTTTCCCAGCCAGACATAGTGGAAAAGCTTTCTGCTCAGATGTAGACTACAAAAGACCCTAAACCGGAAAGTACTATGTTCTCCGGAGCTAAAAGCTGCTCCCGGGCGTCTTTCAGCAGAAGCCGCGCTAAGGAGAGCACTGTGACCGGCACAATCGTCTTTGCGCGAAGTAGCCGCTTCTTCGCCTCCGGGAGCCGGAGACAGCGGCAGCTTCGGGAAGGTGAAGAAGGAAGCTGTACAACACTGGGATTGTGTGCGCAGCTTATCAACTGTTAGAAAACAGTACCTTCGAACTCTGCTGACTTTTCCAATCACATGAACATTCGATTGGAATCTGTTTTGGATAACTTTTCTTTTTTTTCTTGCCAAACACTTGGCAGACCTCCGTGCAATGTCTACAACACAATGGGAGATGTTTTCTGTGCTGGCACAGCTTTTCCTAGCCAGACATAGTGGAAAAGCGTTTTGCTAAGATGTAGACTACAAAAGACGCTAAACACGAAAGTACGATGCTCTCCGGAGCTAAAAGCCGCTCCCGGGCGTCTTTCGGCTGAAGGCGCGCTAAGGAGAGCACTGAGACCGGCACAATCGTCTTTGCGGGAAGTAGCCGCTTCTTCGCCTCCGGGAGCCGGAGAGAGCGGCAGCTTCGGGAAGGTGAAGAAGGAAGCTGTACAACACTGGGATTGTGTGCGCAGCTTGCCAACTGATAGAAAACAGTACCTTTGCACTCTCTTGACTTTTCCAATCACATGAAAATTCGATTGGAAGCTGTTTTGGACCACTTTTCTTCCTGCCAAACACTTGGCAGACCTCCGTGCAACGTCTAGAACACGATGGGAGTTGTTTTCTGTGCTGGCACAGTTTTTCCCAGCCAGACATTGTGGAAAAGCTTTCTGCTAAGATGTAGACTACAAAAGTCGCTAAACACGAAAGTACGATGCTCTCCGGAGCTAAAAGCCGCTCCCGGGCATCTTTCGGCAGAAGCTGCACTAAGGAGAGCACTGTGACCGGCACAATCATCTTTGCGCAAAGTAGCCGCTTCTTCGCCTCCGGGAGCCGGAGAGAGCGGCAGCTTCGGGAAGGTGAAGAAGGAAGCTGTACAACACTGGGATTGTGTGCGCAGCTTGCCAACTGATAGAAAACAGTACCTTTGCACTCACCTGACTTTTCGAATCACATGAACATTCGATTGGAAGCTGTTTTGGACAACTATTCTTTTCTTCCTGCCAAACACTAGGCAGACCTCCGTGCAGCGTCTAGAACACAATGGGAGTTCTTTTCTGTGCTGGCACAGTTTTTCCCAGCCAGACATTGTGGAAAAGCTTTCTGCTAAGATGTAGACGAAAAGAGACGCTAAACAGGAAAGTACGATGCTCTCCGGAGCTAAAAGCCGCTCCCGCGCGTCTTTCGGCAGAAGCTGCGCCAAGGAGAGCACTGTGACCGGCACAATCGTCTTTGGGCGAAGTAGCCATTTCTTCGCCTCCGGGAGCCGGAGAGAGCGGCAGCTTCGGGAAGGTGAAGAAGGAAGCTGTACAACACTTGGATTGTGTGCGCAGCTTACCAACTGATAGAAAACAGTACCTTTGCGCTCTCCTGACTTTTCCAATCACATGTACATTCGATTGGAAGCTGTTTTGGACAACTTTTCTTTTCTTCCTGCCAAACACTTGGCAGACCTCCGTGCAGCGTCTAGAACACAATGGGAGTTCTTTTCTGTGGTGGCACAGTTTTTCCCAGCCAGACATTGTGGAAATGCTTTCTGCTAAGATGTAGACTACAAAAGACGCTAAACACGAAAGTACGATGCTTTCTGGAGCTAAAAGCCACTCCCGGGCGTCTTTCGGCAGAAGCCGCGCTAAGGAGAGCACTGTGACCCGCACAATCGTCTTTGCGCAAAGTAGCCGCTTCTTCGCCTCCGGGAGCCGGAGAGAGCGGCAGCTTCGGGAAGGTGAAGAAGGAAGCTGTACAACACTGGGATTGTGTGCGCAGCTTGCCAACTGATAGAAAACAGTACCTTTGCACTCCCTTGACTTTTCCAATCACATGAAAATTCGATTGGAAGCTGTTTTGGACCACTTTTCTTCCTGCCAAACAGTTGGCAGACCTCCGTGCAACGTCTAGAACACGATGGGAGTTGTTTTCTGTGCTGGCACAGCTTTTCCTAGCCAGACATAGTGGAAAAGCTTTCTGCTAAGATGTAGACTACAAAAGACGCTAAACACGAAAGTACGATGCTCTCCGGAGCTAAAAGCCGCTCCCGGGCGTCTTTCGGCAGAAGCCGCTCTAAGGGGAGCACTTCGACCGGCGCAATCGTATTTGCGCGAAGTAGCCGTTTCTTCGCCTCCGGGAGCCGGAGAGAGCAGCAGCTTCGGGAAGGTGAAGAAGGAAGCTGTACAACACTGGGATTGTGTGCGCAGCTTGCCAACTGATAGAAAACAGTACCTTTGCACTCCCCTGACTTTTCCAATCACATGAACATTCGACTGGAAGCTGTTTTGGACAACTTTTGTTTTCTTTCTTGCCAAACACTTGGCAGACCTCCGTGCAATGCCTAGAACACGATGGGAGATTTTTTCTGTGCTGGCACAGCTTTTCCTAGCCAGACATATTGGAAAAACTTTCTACTAAGATGTAGACGAAAAGAGACGCTAAACACGAAAGTACGATGCTCTCCGGAGCTAAAAGCCGCTCCCGGGCGTCTTTCGGCAGAAGCCGCTCTAAGGGGAGCACTTCGACCGGCACAATCGTCATTGCGCGAAGAAGGCGCTTCTTCGCCTCCGAGAGCCGGAGAGAGCGGCAGCTTCGGGAAGGTGAAGAAGCAAGCTGTACAACACTGGGATTGTGTGCGCAGCTTGCCAACTGATAGAAAACAGTACCTTTGCACTCTCTTGACTTTTCAATGACATGAACATTCGATTGGAAGCTGTTTTGGACAACTTTTCTTTTCTTTCTAGCCAAACACTTGGCAGACCTCCGTGCAATGTCTCCAACACGATGGGAGTTGTTTTCTGTGCTGGCACAGCTTTTCCTAGCCAGACATAGTGGAAAAGCTTTTTGCTAAGATGTAGACTACAAAAGACGCTAAACACGAAAGTACGATGCTCTCCGGAGCTGAAAGCCGCTCCCGGGCGTCTTTCGGCAGAAGCCGCGCTAAGGAGAGCACTGTGACCGGCACAATCGTCTTTGCGCGAAGTAGCCGCTTCTTCGCCTCCGGGAGCCGGAGACAGCGGCAGCTTCGGGAAGGTGAAGAAGGAAGCTGTACAACACTGGGATTGTGTGCGCAGCTTGCCAACTGATAGAAAACAGTACCTTTGCACTCTCCTGACTTTTCCAATGACATGAACATTCGATTGGAAGCTGTTTTGGACAACTTTGCTTTAATTCCTGCCAAACACTTGGCAGACCTGCGTGCAACGTCTAGAATACGATGGGAGTTGTTTTCTGCGCTGGCACAGCTTTTCCTCGCCAGACATAGTGGAAAAGCTTTCTGCTAAGATGTAGAATACAAAAGACGCTAAACACGAAAGTACGATGCTCTCCGGAGCTAAAAGCCGCTCCCGGGCGTCTTTCGGCAGAAGCTGCACTAAGGAGAGCACTGTGACCGGCACAATCATCTTTGCGCAAAGTAGCCGCTTCTTCGCCTCCTGGAGCCGGAGAGAGCGGCAGCTTCGGGAAGGTGAAGAAGGAAGCTGTACAACACTGGGATTGTGTGCGCAGCTTTCCAGCTGATAGAAAACAGTACCTTTGCACTCTCCTGACTTTTCCAATCACATGAACATTCGATTGGAAGCTGTTTTGGACAACTTTTCTTTTCTTCCTGCCAAACACTTGGCAGACCTCCGTGCAACGTCTAGAACACAATGGGAGTTGTTTTCTGTGCTGGCACAGTTTTTCCCAGCCAGACATTGTGGAAAAGCTTTCTGCTAAGATGTAGACTACAAAAGAGGCTAAACAGGAAAGTACGATGCTCTCCGGAGCTAAAAGCCGCTCCCGGGCGTCTTTCGGCAGAAGCCGCGCTAAGGAGAGCACTGTGACCAGCACAATCGTCTTTGCGCGAAGTAGCCGTTTCTTCGCCTCCGGGAGCCGGAGAGAGCGGCAGCTTCGGGAAGGTGAAGAAGGAAGCTGTACAACACTGGGATTGTGTGCGCAGCTTGCCAACTGATAGAAAACAGTACCTTTGCACTCTCCTGTATTTTCCAATGATATGAACATTCGATTGGAAGCTGTTTTGGACAACTTTGCTTTAATTCCTGCCAAACAGTTGTCAGACCTCCGTGCAACGTCTAGAACACGATGGGAGTTGTTTTCTGTGCTGGCACAGCTTTTCCTAGCCAGACATAGTGGAAAAGCTTTCTGCTAAGATGTAGACTACAAAAGACACTAAACACGAAAGTACGATGCTCTCCGGAGCTGAAAGCCGCTCCCGGGCGTCTTTCGGCAGAAGCCGCGCTAAGGAGAGCACTGTGACCCGCACAATCGTCTTTGCGCGAAGTAGCCGCTTCTTCGCCTCCGAGAGCCGGAGAGAGCGGCAACTTCGGGAAGGTGAAGAAGCAAGATGTACAACACTGGGATTGTGTGCGCAGCTTGCCAAATGTTAGAAATCAGTACCTTTGCACTCTCCTGACTTTTCCAATCACATGAACATTCGATTGGAAGCTGTTTTGGACAACTTTGCTTTAATTCCTGCCAAACACTTTGCAGACCTCTGTGCAACGTCTAGAACACGATGGGAGTTGTTTTCTGTGCTGGCACAGCTTTTCCTAGCCAGACATAGTGGAAAAGCTTTCTGCTAAGATGTAGACTACAAAAGTCGCTAAACACGAAAGTACGATGCTCTCCTGAGCTAAAAGCCGCTCCCGGGCGTCTTTCGGCAGAAGCTGCGCTAAGGAGAGCACTGTGAGCGGCACAATCGTCTTTGCGCGAAGTAGCCGCTTCTTCGCCTCCGGGAGCTGGAGAGAGCGGCAGCTTCGGGAAGGTGAAGAAGGAAGCTGTACAACACTGGGATTGTGTGCGCAGCTTGCCAACTGATAGAAAACAGTACCTTTGCACTCTCCTGACTTTTCCAATCACATGAACATTCGATTGGAAGCTGTGTTGGACAACTTTTCTTTTCTTCCTGCCAAACACTTGGCAGACCTCCGTGCGACATCGAGAACATGAATGGAGATGTTTTCTGTGCTGGCACAGTTTTTCTTAGCCAGACATAGTGGAAAAGCTTTATGCTAAGATGTAGACTACAAAGGATGCTAAACACGAAAGTACGATGCTCTCCGGGGCTAAAAGTCGCTCCCGGGCGTCTTTCGACAGAAGCCGCGCTAAGGAGAGCAATGTGACCGGCACAATCGTCTTTGCGCAAAGCAGGCACTTCTTCGCCTCCGGGAGCCGGAGAGAGCGGCAGCTTCGGGAAGGTGAAGAAGGAAGCTGTACAACACTGGGATTGTTTGCGCAGCTTTCCAGCTGATAGAAAACAGTACCTTTGCACTCTCCTGACTTTTCCAATCACATGAACGTTCGATTTTAAGCTGTATTGGACAACTTTCCTTTTCTTCCTGCCAAACACTTGGCAGACCTCCGTGCAACGTCTAGAACACAATGGGAGTTGTTTTCTGTGCTGGCACAGCTTTTCCCAGCCAGACATAGTGGAAAAGCTTTCTGCTCAGATGTAGACTACAAAAGACCCTAAACCGGAAAGTACTATGTTCTCCGGAGCTAAAAGCTGCTCCCGGGCGTCTTTCAGCAGAAGCCGCGCTAAGGAGAGCACTGTGACCGGCACAATCGTCTTTGCGCGAAGTAGCCGCTTCTTCGCCTCCGGGAGCCGGAGACAGCGGCAGCTTTGGGAAGGTGAAGAAGGAAGCTGTACAACACTGGGATTGTGTGCGCAGCTTATCAACTGTTAGAAAACAGTACCTTCGAACTCTGCTGACTTTTCCAATCACATGAACATTCGATTGGAATCTGTTTTGGATAACTTTTCTTTTTTTTCTTGCCAAACACTTGGCAGACCTCCGTGCAATGTCTACAACACAATGGGAGATGTTTTCTGTGCTGGCACAGCTTTTCCTAGCCAGACATAGTGGAAAAGCGTTTTGCTAAGATGTAGACTACAAAAGACGCTAAACACGAAAGTACGATGCTCTCCGGAGCTAAAAGCCGCTCCCGGGCGTCTTTCGGCTGAAGGCGCGCTAAGGAGAGCACTGAGACCGGCACAATCGTCTTTGCGGGAAGTAGCCGCTTCTTCGCCTCCGGGAGCCGGAGAGAGCGGCAGCTTCGGGAAGGTGAAGAAGGAAGCTGTACAACACTGGGATTGTGTGCGCAGCTTGCCAACTGATAGAAAACAGTACCTTTGCACTCTCTTGACTTTTCCAATCACATGAAAATTCGATTGGAAGCTGTTTTGGACCACTTTTCTTCCTGCCAAACACTTGGCAGACCTCCGTGCAACGTCTAGAACACGATGGGAGTTGTTTTCTGTGCTGGCACAGTTTTTCCCAGCCAGACATTGTGGAAAAGCTTTCTGCTAAGATGTAGACTACAAAAGTCGCTAAACACGAAAGTACGATGCTCTCCGGAGCTAAAAGCCGCTCCCGGGCATCTTTCGGCAGAAGCTGCACTAAGGAGAGCACTGTGACCGGCACAATCATCTTTGCGCAAAGTAGCCGCTTCTTCGCCTCCGGGAGCCGGAGAGAGCGGCAGCTTCGGGAAGGTGAAGAAGGAAGCTGTACAACACTGGGATTGTGTGCGCAGCTTGCCAACTGATAGAAAACAGTACCTTTGCACTCACCTGACTTTTCGAATCACATGAACATTCGATTGGAAGCTGTTTTGGACAACTATTCTTTTCTTCCTGCCAAACACTAGGCAGACCTCCGTGCAGCGTCTAGAACACAATGGGAGTTCTTTTCTGTGCTGGCACAGTTTTTCCCAGCCAGACATTGTGGAAAAGCTTTCTGCTAAGATGTAGACGAAAAGAGACGCTAAACAGGAAAGTACGATGCTCTCCGGAGCTAAAAGCCGCTCCCGCGCGTCTTTCGGCAGAAGCTGCGCCAAGGAGAGCACTGTGACCGGCACAATCGTCTTTGGGCGAAGTAGCCATTTCTTCGCCTCCGGGAGCCGGAGAGAGCGGCAGCTTCGGGAAGGTGAAGAAGGAAGCTGTACAACACTTGGATTGTGTGCGCAGCTTACCAACTGATAGAAAACAGTACCTTTGCGCTCTCCTGACTTTTCCAATCACATGTACATTCGATTGGAAGCTGTTTTGGACAACTTTTCTTTTCTTCCTGCCAAACACTTGGCAGACCTCCGTGCAGCGTCTAGAACACAATGGGAGTTCTTTTCTGTGGTGGCACAGTTTTTCCCAGCCAGACATTGTGGAAATGCTTTCTGCTAAGATGTAGACTACAAAAGACGCTAAACACGAAAGTACGATGCTTTCTGGAGCTAAAAGCCACTCCCGGGCGTCTTTCGGCAGAAGCCGCGCTAAGGAGAGCACTGTGACCCGCACAATCGTCTTTGCGCAAAGTAGCCGCTTCTTCGCCTCCGGGAGCCGGAGAGAGCGGCAGCTTCGGGAAGGTGAAGAAGGAAGCTGTACATCACTGGGATTGTGTGCGCAGCTTGCCAACTGATAGAAAACAGTACCTTTGCGCTCTCCTGACTTTTCCAATCACATGAACATTCGATTGGAAGATGTTTTGGACAACTATTCTTTTCTTCCTGCCAAACACTTGGCAGACCTCCGTGCAGCGTCTAGAACACAATGGGAGTTTTTTTCTGTGCTAGCACAGTTTTTCCCAGCCAGACATTGTGGAAATGCTTTCTGCTAAGATGTAGACTACAAAAGACGCTAAACACGAAAGTACGATGCTTTCTGGAGCTAAAAGCCGCTCCCGGGCGTCTTTCGGCAGAAGCCGCGCTAAGGAGAGCACTGTGACCCGCACAATCGTCTTTGCGCAAAGTAGCCGCTTCTTCGCCTCCGAGAGCCGGAGAGAGCGGCAGCTTCGGGAAGGTGAAGAAGGAAGCTGTACAACACTGGGATTGTGTGCGCAGCTTGCCAACTGATAGAAAACAGTACCTTTGCACTCTCCTGACTTTTCCAATCACATGAACATTCGATTGGAAGCTGTTTTGGACAACTTTTCTTTTCTTTCTTGCCAAACACTTGGCAGACCTCCGTGCAATGTCTAGAACACGATGGGAGTTGTTTTCTGTGCTGGCACAGCTTTTCCTAGCCAGACATAGTGGAAAAGCTCTTTGCTAAGATGTAGACTACAAAAGACGCTAAACACGAAAGTACGATGCTCTCCGGAGCTGAAAGACGCTCCCGGGCGTCTTTCTGCAGAAGCCGCGCTAAGGAGAGCACTGTGACCGGCGCAATCGTCTTTGCGCGAAGTAGCCGCTTCTTCGCCTCCCGGAGCCGGAGAGAGCGGCAGCTTTGGGAAGGTGAAGAAGCAAGCTGTACAACACTGGGATTGTGTGCGCAGCTTGCCAACTGGTAGAAAACAGTACCTTTGCACTCTCCTGACTTTTCCAATCACATGAACATTCGATTGGAAGATGTTTTGGACAACTTTTCTTCCTGCCAAACACTTGGCAGACCTCCGTGCAGCGTCTAGAACACGATGGGAGTTGTTTTCTGTGCTGGCACAGTTTTTCCCAGCCAGACATTGTGGAAAAGCTTTCTGCTAAGATGTAGACTACAAAAGAGGCTAAACAGGAAAGTTCGATGCTCTCCGGAGCTAAAAGCCGCCCCCGGGCGTCTTTCGGCAGAAGCCGCGCTAAGGAGAGCACTGTGACCAGCACAATCGTCTTTGGGCGAAGTAGCCGTTTCTTCGCCTCCGGGAGCCGGAGAGAGCGGCAGCTTCGGGAAGGTGAAGAAGGAAGCTGTACAACACTGGGATTGTGTGCGCAGCTTGCCAACTGATAGAAAACAGTAGCTTTGCACTCTCCTGACTTTTCCAATCACATGAACATTCGATTGGAAGCTGTTTTGGACAACTTTTCTTTTCTTCCTGCAAAACACTTGGCATACTTCCGTGCAACGTCTAGAACACAATGGGAGTTGTTTTCGGTGCTGGCACAGCTTTTCCTAGTAAGACATAGTGGAAAAGCTTTCTGCTAAGATGTAGACTACCAAAGACGCTAAACACGAAAGTACGATGCTCTCCGGAGCTAAAAGCCACTCCCGGGCGTCTTTCGGCAGAAGCTGCACTAAGGAGAGCACTGTGACCGGCACAATCATCTTTGCGCAAAGTAGCCGCTTCTTCGGCTCCGGGAGCCGGAGAGAGCGGCAGCTTCGGGAAGGTGAAGAAGGAAGCTGTACAACACTGGGATTGTGTGCGCAGCTTGCCAACTGGTAGAAAACAGTACTTTTGCACTCTCCTGACTTTTGCAATGACATGAACATTCGATTAGAAGCTGTTTTGGACAACTTTGCTTTAATTCCTGCCAAACAGTTGTCAGACCTGCGTGCAACGTCTAGAATACGATGGGAGTTGTTTTCTGCGCTGGCACAGCTTTTCCTCGCCAGACATAGTGGAAAAGCTTTCTGCTAAGATGTAGAATACAAAAGACGCTAAACACGAAAGTACGATGCTCTCCGGAGCTAAAAGCCGCTCCCGGGCGTCTTTCGGCAGAAGCTGCACTAAGGAGAGCACTGTGACCGGCACAATCATCTTTGCGCAAAGTAGCCGCTTCTTCGCCTCCTGGAGCCGGAGAGAGCGGCAGCTTCGGGAAGGTGAAGAAGGAAGCTGTACAACACTGGGATTGTGTGCGCAGCTTTCCAGCTGATAGAAAACAGTACCTTTGCACGCTCCTGACTTTTCCAATCACATGAACATTCGATTGGAAGCTGCTTTGGGCAACTTTTCTTTTCTTCCTGCCAAACACTTGGCAGACCTCCGTGCAACGTCTAGAACACAATGGGAGTTGTTTTCTGTGCTGGCACAGTTTTTCCCAGCCAGACATTGTGGAAAAGCTTTCTGCTAAGATGTAGACTCCAAAAGAGGCTAAACAGGAAAGTACGATTCTCTCCGGAGCTAAAAGCCGCTCCCGGGCGTCTTTCGGCAGAAGCCGCGCTAAGGAGAGCACTGTGACCGGCACTATCGTCTTTGCGCGAAGTAGCCGTTTCTTCGCCTCCGGGAGCCGGAGAGAGCGGCAGCTTCGGGAAGGTGAAGAAGGAAGCTGTACAACACTGGGATTGTGTGCGCAGGTTGCCAACTGATAGAAAACAGTACCTTTGCACTCTCCTGTATTTTCCAATCATATGAACATTCGATTGGAAGCTGTTTTGGACAACTTTGCTTTAATTCCTGCCAAACAGTTGTCAGACCTGCGTGCAACGTCAAGAACACGATGGGAGTTGTTTTCTGTGCTGGCACAGTTTTTCCTAGCCAGACATAGTGGAAAAGCTTTCTGCTAAGATGTAGACTACAAAAGACACTAAACACGAAAGTACGATGCTCTCCGGAGCTGAAAGCCGCTCCCGGGCGTCTTTCGGCAGAAGCCGCACTAAGGAGAGCACTGTGACCCGCACAATCGTCTTTGCGCGAAGTAGCCGCTTCTTCGCCTCCGAGAGCCGGAGAGAGCGGCAGCTTCGGGAAGGTGAAGAAGCAAGCTGTACAACACTGGGATTGTGTGCGCAGCTTGCCAACTGATAGAAAACAGTACCTTTGCACTCTCCTGACTTTTCCAATCACATGAACATTCGATTGGAAGCTGTTTTGGACAACTTTGCTTTAATTCTTGCCAAACACTTGGCAGACCTCTGTGCAACGTCTAGAACACGATGGGAGTTGTTTCTGTGCTGGCAGAGCTTTTCCTAGCCAGACATAGTGGAAAAGCTTTCTGCTAAGATGTAGACTACAAAAGACGCTAAACACGAAAGTACGATGCTCTCTGGAGCTAAAAGCCGATCCCGGGCGTCTTTCGGCAGAAGCTGCGCTAAGGAGAGCACTGTGAGCGGCACAATCGTCTTTGCGCGAAGTAGCCGCTTCTTCGCCTCCGGGAGCCAGAGAGAGCGGCAGCTTCGGGAAGGTGAAGAAGGAAGCTGTACAACACTGGGATTGTGTGCGCAGCTTGCCAACTGATAGAAAACAGTACCTTTGCACTCTCCTGACTTTTCCAATCACATGAACATTCGATTGGAAGCTGTGTTGGACAACTTTTCTTTTCTTCTTGCCAAACACTTGGCAGACCTCCGTGCAACATCGAGAACATGAATGGAGTTGTTTTCTGTGCTGGCACAGTTTTTCCTAGCCAGACATAGTGGAAAAGCTTTCTGCTAAGATGTAGACTACAAGCGATGCTAAACACGAAAGTACGATGCTCTCCAGGGCTAAAAGTCGCTCCCGCGCGTCTTTCGACAGAAGCCGCGCTAAGGAGAGCACTGTGACCGGCACAATCGTCTTTGCGCAAAGCAGCCACTTCTTCGCCTCCGGGAGCCGGAGAGAGCGGCAGCTTCGGGAAGGTGAAGAAGGAAGCTGTACAACACTGGGATTGTGTGCGCAGCTTTCCAGCTGATAGAAAAGAGTACCTTTGCACTCTCCTGACTTTTCCAATCACATGAACGTTCGATTTGAAGCTGTTTTGGACAACTTTTCTTTTTTTTCTTGCCAAACACTTGGCAGACCTCCGTGCAATGTCTAGATCACGATGGGAGTTGTTTTCTGTGCTGGCACAGCTTTTCCTAGCCAGACATAGTGGAAAAGCTTTCTGCTCAGATGTAGACTACAAAAGACCCTAAACCGGAAAGTACTATGTTCTCCGGAGCTAAAAGCTGCTCCGGGGCGTCTTTCAGCAGAAGCCGCGCTAAGGAGAGCACTGTGACCGGCACAATCGTCTTTGCGCGAAGTAGCCGCTTCATTGCCTCCGGGAGCCGGAGAGAGCGGCAGCTTCGGGAAGGTGAAGAAGGAAGCTGTACAACACTGGGATTGTGTGCGCAGCTTGCCAACTGATAGAAAACAGTAGCTTTGCACTCTCCTGACTTTTCCAATCACATGAACATTCGATTGGAAGCTGTTTTGGACAACTTTGCTTTAATTCCTGCCAAACAGTTTTCAGACCTGCGTGCAACGTCTAGAACACGATGGGAGTTGTTTTCTGTGCTGGCACAGTTTTTCCCAGCCAGACATAGTGGAAAAGCTTTCTGCTAAGATGTAGACTACAAAAGAGGCTAAACAGGAGAGTACGATGCTCTCCGGAGGTAAAAGCCGCTCCCGGGCGTCTTTCGGCACAAGCCGCGCTAAGGAGAGCACTGTGACCGGCACAATTGTCTTTGCGCGAAGTAGCCGCTTCTTCGCCTCCGGGAGCCGGAGACAGCGGCAGCTTCGGGAAGGTGAAGAAGGAAGCTGTACAACACTGGGATTGTGTGCGCAGCTTGCCAACTGATAGAAAACAGTACCTTTGCACTCTCCTGACTTTTCCAATCACATGAACATTCGATTGGAAGCTGTTTTGGACAACTTTGCTTTAATTCCTGCCAAACACTTGGCAGACCTGCGTGCAACGTCTAGAACACGATGGGAGATGTTTTCTGTGCTGGCACAGCTTTTCCTAGCCAGACATAGTGGAAAAGCTTTCTGCTAAGATGTAGACTACAAAAGTCGCTAAACACTAAAGTACGATGCTCTCCGGAGCTAAAAGCCGCTCCCGGGCATCTTTCGGCAGAAGCTGCACTAAGGAGAGCACTGTGACCGGCACAATCATCTTTGCGCAAAGTAGCCGCTTCTTCGCATCCGGTAGCCGGAGAGAGCGGCAGCTTCGGGAAGGTGAAGAAGGAAGCTGTACAACACTGGGATTGTGTGCACAGCTTGCCAACTGGTAGAAAACAGTACCTTTGCGCTCTCCTGACTTTTCCAATCACATGAACATTCGATTGGAAGCTGTTTTGGACAACTTTTCTTTTCTTCCTGCCAAACACTTGGCAGACCTCCGTGCAGCGTCTAGAACACAATGGGAGTTGTTTTCTGTGCTGGCACAGTTTTTCCTAGCCAGACATTGTGGAAAAGCTTTCTGCTAAGATGTAGACCAAAAGAGACGCTTAACAGGAAAGTACGATGCTCTCCGGAGCTAAAAGCCGCTCCCGGGCGTCTTTCAGCAGAAGCCACGCTAAGGAGAGCACTGTGACCAGCACAATCGTCTTTGCGCAAAGCAGCCACTTCTTCGCCTCCGGGAGCGGGAGAGAGCGGCAGCTTCGGGAAGGTGAAGAAGGAAGCTGTACATCACTGGGATTGTGTGCGCAGCTTGCCAACTGATAGAAAACAGTACCTTTGCGCTCTCCTGACTTTTCCAATCACATGAACATTCGATTGGAAGCTGTTTTGGACAACTTTTCTTTTCTTCCTGCCAAACACTTGGCAGACCTCCGTGCAGCGTCTAGAACACAATGGGAGTTCTTTTCTGTGGTGGCACAGTTTTTCCCAGCCAGACATTGTGGAAATGCTTTCTGCTAAGATGTAGAATACAAAAGACGCTAAACACGAAAGTACGATGCTTTCTGGAGCTAAAAGCCGCTCCCGGGCGTCTTTCGGCAGAAGCCGCGCTAAGGAGGGCACTGTGACCCGCACAATCGTCTTTGCGCAAAGTAGCCGCTTCTTCGCCTCCGAGAGCCGGAGAGAGCGGCAGCTTCGGGAAGGTTAAGAAGGAAGCTGTACACCACTGGGATTGTGTGCGCAGCTTGCCAACTGATAGAAAACAGTAGCTTTGCACTCTCCTGACTTTTCCAATCACATGAATATTCGATTGGAAGCTGTTTTGGACAACTTTGCTTTAATTCCTGCCAAACAGTTTTCAGACCTGCGTGCATCGTCTAGAACACAATGGGAGTTGTTTTCGGTGCTGGCACAGCTTTTCCTAGCCAGACATAGTGGAAAAGCTTTCTGCTAAGAAATAGACTACCAAAGACGCTAAACACGAAAGTACGATGCTGTCCGGAGCTAAAAGCCGCTCCCGGGCGTCTTTCGGCAGAAGCCCGCGCTAAGGAGAGCACTGTGACCGGCACAATCGTCTTTGCGCGAAGTAGCCGCTTCTTCGCCTCCGGGAGCCGGAGAGAGCGGCAGCTTCGGGAAGGTGAAGAAGGAAGCTGTACAACACTGGGATTGTGTGCGCAGCTTGCCAACTGGTAGAAAACAGTACCTTTGCGCTCTGCTGACTTTTCCAATCACATGAACATTCGATTGGAAGCTGTTTTGGACAACTTTTCTTTTCTTCCTGCCAAACACTTGGCAGATCTCCGGGCAACGTCTAGAACACAATGGGAGTTGTTTTCTGTGCTGGCACAGTTTTTCCCAGCCAGACATAGTGGAAAAGCTTTCTGCTAAGATATAGACGAAAAGAGACGCTAAACAGGAAAATACGATGCTCTACGGAGCTAAAAGCCGCTCCCGGGCGTCATTCGGCAGAAGTCGCGCTTAGGAGAGCACTCTGACCGGCACAATCGTCTTTGCGCGAAGTAGCCGCTTCTTCGCCTCCGGGAGCCGGAGAGAGCGGCAGCTTCGGGAAGGTGAAGAAGGAAGCTGTACAACACTGGGATTGTGTGCGCAGCTTGCCAACTGATAGAAAACAGTAGCTTTGCACTCTCCTGACTTTTCCAATTACATGAACATTCGATTGAAAGCTGTTTTGGACAACTTTTCTTTTCTTCCTGCAAAACACTTGGCATACTTCCGTGCAATGTCTAGAACACAATGGGAGTTGTTTTCGGTGCTGGCACAGTTTTTCCTAGCCAGACATAGAGGAAAACCTTTTTGCTAAGATGTAGACTACAAATGACGCTAAACACGAATGTACGATGCTCTCCGGAGCTAAAAGCTAATCCCGGGCGTCTTTCGGCAGAAGCCGCGATAAGGAGCGCATTGTGAGCGGCACAATCGTCTTTGCGCGAAGTTGCCGCTTCTTCTCCTGCAACAGCCAGAGAGAGCGGCAGCTTCGGGAACGTGAAGAAGGAAGCTGTACAACACTGGGATTGTGTGCGCAGCTTGCCAACTGATAGAAAACAGTACCTTTGCGCTCTCCTGACTTTTCCAATCACATGAACATTCGATTGGAAGCTGTTTTGGACAACTTTTCTTTTCTTCCTGCCAAACACTTGGCAGACCTCCGTGCAGCGTCTAGAACACAAAGGGAGTTGTTTTCTGTGCTGGCACAGTTTTTCCCAGCCAGACATTGTGGAAAAGCTTTCTGCTAAGATGTAGACGAAAAGAGACGCTTAACAGGAAAGTACGATGCTCTCCGGAGCTAAAAGCCGCTCCCGCGCGTCTTTCGGCAGAAGCTGCGCTAAGGAGAGCACTGTGACCGGCACAATCGTCTTTGGGCGAAGTAGCCGTTTCTTCGCCTCCGAGAGCCGGAGAGAGCGGCAGCTTCGGGAAGGTGAAGAAGGAAGCTGTACAACACTGGGATTGTGTGCGCAGCTTGCCAACTGATAGAAAACAGTACCTTTGCGCTCTCCTGACTTTTCCAATCACATGTACATTCGATTGGAAGCTGTATTGGACAACTTTCCTTTTCTTCCTGCCAAACACTTGGCCGACTTCCGTGCAACGTCTAGAACACGATGGGAGTAGTTTTCTGTACTGGCACAGCTTTTCCGAGCCAGAGATAGTGGAAAAGCTTTCTGCTAAGATGTAGACTTCAAAAGACGCTAAACACGAAAGTACGATGCTCTCCGGAGCTAAAAGCCGCTCCCGGGCGTCTTTCAGCAGAAGCCGCGCTAAGGAGAGCACTGTGACCAGCACAATCGTCTTTGCGCAAAGCAGCCACTTCTTCGCCTCCGGGAGCGGGAGAGAGCGGCAGCTTCGGGAAGGTGAAGAAGGAAGCTGTACAACACTGGGATTGTGTGCGCAGCTTGCCAACTGATAGAAAACAGTACCTTTGAACTCTGCTGACTTTTCCAATCACATGGACATTCGATTGGAAGCTGCTTTGGACAACTTTTCCTTTCTTCCTGCCAAACACTTGGAAGACCTCCGTGCAATGTCTACAACACACTGGGAGTTGTTTACCCTGCTGGCACAGTTTTTCCCAGCCAGACATAGTGGAAAAGCTTTCTGCTAAGATGTAGACGAAAAGAGACGCTAAACAGGAAAGTACGATGCTCTCCGGAGCTAAAAGCCGCTCCCCGGCGTCTTTCGGCAGAAGCCGCGCTAAGGAGAGCACTGTGACCGGCACAATCGTCTTTGCGCGAAGTAGCCGCTTCTACGCCTCCGGGAGCCGGAGAGAGCGGCAGCTTCGGGAAGGTGAAGAAGGAAGCTGTACAACACTGGGATTGTGTGCGCAGCTTGCCAACTGATAGAAAACAGTACCTTTGCGCTCTCCTGACTTTTCCAATCACATGAACATTCGATTGGAAGCTGTTTTGGACAACTTTTCTTTTCTTCCTGCCAAACACTTGGCAGACCTCCGTGCAGCGTCTAGAACACAATGGGAGTTGTTTTCTGTGCTGGCACAGTTTTTCCTAGCCAGACATAGTGGAAAAGCTTTCTTCTAAGATGTAGACTACAAAAGACACTAAACACGAAAGTACGATGCTCTCCGGAGCTAAAAGCTGCTCCCGGGCGTCATTCGGCAGAAGCCGCGGTAAGGAGAGCACTGTGACCAGCACAATCGTCTTTGCGCGAAGTAGCCGCATCTTCGCCTCCGGGAGCCAGAGAGAGCGGCAGCTTCGGGAAGGTGAAGAAGGAAGCTGTACATCACTGGGATTGTGTGCGCAGCTTGCCAACTGATAGAAAACAGTACCTTTGCTCTCTCCTGCCTTTTCCAATCACATGGACATTCGATTGGAAGCTGTTTTGGACAACTTTTCTTTTCTTCCTGCCAAACACTTGGCAGACCTCCGTGCAGCGTCTAGAACACAATGGGAGTTGTTTTCTGTGCTGGCACAGTTTTTCCTAGCCAGACATAGAGGAAAACCTTTCTGCTAAGATGTAGACTGCAAAAGACGCTAAACACGAATGTACGATGCTCTCCGGAGCTAAAAGCTAATCCCGGGCGTCACTCGGCAGAAGCCGCGCTAAGGAGCGCACTGTGACCGGCACAATCGTCTTTGCGCGAAGTTGCCGCTTCTTCGCCTGCAACAGCCAGAGAGAGCGGCAGCTTCGGGAAGGTGAAGAAGGAAGCTGTACAACACTGGGATTGTGTGCGCAGCTTGCCAACTGATAGAAAACAGTACCTTTGCGCTCTCCTGACTTTTCCAATCACATGAACATTCGATTGGAAGCTGTTTTGGACAATTTTTCTTTTCTTCCTGCAAAACACTTGGCAGACCTCCGTGCAACGTCTAGAACACAATGGGAGTTGTTTTCTGTGCTGGCACAGTTTTTCCCAGCCAGACATTGTGGAAAAGCTTTCTGCTAAGATGTAGACTACAAAAGACGCTAAACAGGAAAGTACGATGCTCTCCGGAGCTACAAGCCGCTCCCGGGCGTCTTTCGGCAGAAGCCGCGCTAAGGAGAGCACTGTGACCTGCACAATCGCCTTTGCGCGAATCAGCCGCTTCTTCGCCTCCAGGAGCCGGAGAGTGCGGCAGATTTGGAAAGGTGCAGAAGGAAGCTGTACAACACTGGGATTGTGTGCGCAGCTTGCCAACTGATAGAAAACAGTACCTTTGCTCTCTCCTGACTTTTCCAATCACATGAACATTCGAATGGAAGCTTTTTTGGACAACTTTTCTTTTCTTCCTGCCAAACACGTGGCAGACGTCTCAGCAACTTCTAGAACACGATGGGAGATGTTTTCTGTGCTGGCACAGTTTTTCCTAGGCAGACATAGTGGAAAAGCTTTTTGCTGAGATGTAGATGAGAAGAGACGCTAAAGACGAAGGTACGATGCTCGCCGGAGCTAAGAGCCACTCCCGAGCGTCTTTCGGCAGAAGCCGCGCTAAGGAGAGCACTGTGAGCGGCACAATCCTCTTTGCGCGAAGAAGCCGCTTCTTCGGCTCCGGGAGTCGGGGAGAGCGTCAGCTTCGGGAAGGTGAAGAAGCAAGCTGTAAAACACTGGGATTAAGTGCGCACCTTGCCAACTGATAGAAAACAGTACCGTTGCACTCTCCTGACTTTTCCAATCACATGAAAATTCGGTTGGAAGCTATTTGCGACAACTTTTCTTTTCTGCCGGCCAAACATTTGGCAGACATCTCTGCAACGTCTAGAACACGATGGGAGATGTTTTCTGTGCTGGCACAGTTTTTCCTAGCCAGACATAGTGGAAAAGCTTTTTGCCGAGATGTAGATGAGAAGAGACGCTAAAGACGAATGTACGATGGTCTCCGGAGCTAGAGACGCTCCCGGGCGTCTTTCGGCAGAAACCGCGCTAAGGAGAGCACTGTGAGCGGCACAATCCTCTTTGCGCGAAGAAGCCGCTTCTTCGGCTCCGGGAGTCGGGGAGAGCGTCAGCTTCGGGAAGGTGAAGAAGCAAGCTGTAAAACACTGGGATTAAGTGCGCACCTTGCCAACTGATAGAAAACAGTACCGTTGCACTCTCCTGACTTTTCCAATCACATGAACATTCGATTGGAAGCTGTTTTGGACAACTTTTCTTTTCTTCCTGCCAAACGCTTGGCAGACATCTCTGCAACGTCTAGAACACGATGGGAGATGTTTTCTGTGCTGGCACAGTTTTTCCCAGCCAGACATAGTGGAAAAGCGTTTTGCTAAGGTGTAGACTACAAAAGACGCTAAACTTGAAGGTACGATGCCCTCCGGAGCGAAGAGCCGCTCCCGGGCGTCTTTCGGCAGAAGCCGCGCTAAGGAGAGCACTGTGAGCGGCACAATCGTCTTTGCGCGAAGAAGTCGCTTCTTCCGCTCTGGGAGCCGGGGAGAGCGGCAGCTTCGGGAAGGTGTAGAAGCAAGCTGTACAAGAATGGGATTGTGTGCGCACCTTGCCAACTGATACAAAACAGTACTTTTGCACTCTCCTGACTTTTCCAATCACATGAACATTCGATTGGAAGCTGTTTTGGACAACTTTTCTTTTCTTCCTGCCAAACACTTGGCAGACATCTCTGCAATTTCTAAAACACGATGAGAGTTGTTTTCTGTGCTGGCACAGTTTTTCCTTGCCAGATGTAGTGGAAAAGCTTTTTGCTATATGTAGACAACAAGAGAGGCTAATGAGTGGATGTAAGCAAATGACACTCATCTTCAAAAAAGACAATTAAGAGGACTCGTGATAGTACAAACCAGCCAGCCTCTTTTTTATCCCCAGGAAGTTGAGGAAGCAGCTCTTCCTGGAAATCCTTGCCAGGCACATGAAAGATGACCAAATAATGTAGTTAGCATGATTTTTCAGAGGAATTTCTTGCTGAACATCATTTTAAACTCCTCTGATGAATCAACTTGACTGGTAGATGAAGGGAATATTATCTGCCTGGGCTTCAGGGAGGTTTTTGACATATCTCTACATGGCAGCACACATACATATGGAAGCAATAGCGCAAAGGGGAGGGAATCAGTGTCTTTTCAGTGATGCTGAGGGAAAAGACAAGAGGCAGTGGGCACACACTGAAATACAGGAGATTGCCTTTGAACATCAGTAAATGCTTCTTTACTGTGAGGGTGACTGAACCACGGCACAGACTGCCCAGAAAGTTTGTGGAGCCTGGATCTTTGAAGACATTAAAAGTACACCCAGATAGAATCCTGGGCAAGAGGCTCTAGGTATCCTGGTTTAGGCAGGGGGGTTGGGCCTGGTTAGCCCCACCAACCCCTTCCACTCTCATTCATTCTGTGCTAGTGAATTCTCTTCAAGATGCATTTCAAGCACTGGCATGACAAAGTTCTGTGCAGACAGAGATCCAAATGGACATGGCATCTAAGTTCCTTAAGCAGTGTTCAAGAAGAATGTAAAACTCTGGCACAAGTGTCTCTTCCCTAACTGAATCCCTTTCATGGGAAAATTCCCAGCTCTAGAAAGATCTTCTGATACGCATGCTTAAGACTGACACTGGCTGAGCAAATTTCTCCCTATGTGTATCTAAGACCAGTTAGGATCTTCACCCAAAGTGCTGTCAACATAGTCACAGAATGCCTATTGTTAAGAAGTGACAACTTCCATCAGAATGGCAACTATTGGTCCACAAAATGGATGAATGGATGGGAATTATCTACGTGGGTTAAAAACAAAAATAAAGAGTTGGTCTTTATTTATCAATTTCATTGCAATATTGATAAGGGAAGAAAAAGACCTAAGTCCTTGACTTTCTGAACTCGAGGAAAGATTTTAAAAATTCCTTGTAAAAATGTATGATCACAATCAGACTATTGAAACCATTTTAGTTGGGAACAAAGTTCCAAAATTGTCTAGATAGTGGCAAAGAAGCCAAGAAAATAGGAAAGAAACAAAAAGAGAGCAAAAGAGTCAGCTTCAGTGTACAAGCTCCTTCTAGAAGTAGTCTGCTGGGAAAAGGAACCCCCAGCTGAATTTCCAATGTATTCCTGCGCTTGATTCAGTCACTGGTCAATGTAAAAACCAATCCTTTTGTACAACTTCTTCCAGCAACAAAAACTCCAACAGGTTAACACTACCATCATGCCTGTTCCAGACATATTTAAAAGAGAAATGATGATTTTCTTGAAAACCTACTTGCATAAAAGTTGCAAGATGGTGGAGGGATTCCCACATCCTCCTTCCTCCATCTGGCTTGAAAGTATATTTGATAAAATATGCAACAAAGCACATGATTTATAAGGGAGAGTCAAATGGATGATTTGGGAATTGATCTCTTGTTGATAGTAAACTTCATATCCACTCGGCGTGACCTTTTTAAAACAAAATGTGGAGCTGAGGCATGAATCTGCCACAACAATTGTAAAGCAAACATACACATTCCCCTTCACATGCCCCCCCTTCCACACACACCTAGGCACACACAGAGATCAGCATAGCAGATCGTGAACACCTTGGAAAAGACGGAAATGCTAAATGCCTCTCTTGATGGGCAAAAGAGCTGGTGCGGTAATTCAAATGCCTGGTACAAAAATTCTGTTTAATATTTAGCTCCTATTTAAAACACAGCTTTTCATTTCATTCTATTTACAGAATATTTTCATTTCATTTGTTTCTTTAAAATTACTTAGTTCTCACCTGTTGTATGTCTAGGAATATTTTCTTCCAAAAATAGAAAAAAATAGATGATATCTTTTCAGCAGAAAACATTGGTTGATACAATTTTAAACCATCATGATATGGAAGAATTCTTCTGTCCCTCTCGAAGGTGGAAGAAGCATTTGGATCACAGATCTTCTACAATGAAATACTTGACATGTTTAAGATGCTTTCAATCAATTTTGATCGTCAATTGCTTATTCGTTGTAAACAGTAATTTTTCAGTGAAGGGAAAGTGTGTGTGGTATATCTACATGATGTGTTCAAAGCCAGTTCCTACTAATGGCCAGGCTGAATTCCAGTAAATAATGTCCCGAATGATATTTTGCCGCCTTCTTTGGCACTTCATGAAATCTTACCCCGATGAAGTGCTGAAACACAGAGATTTTCTCTTAGAGAGTGTCTCATGTTGTAACCCATCCCATGGATTTTATGCTGTAATTCTTATCTCTTTTAAAATTTACTATCTTCTGTACAGTTTTCATGAAACTTTCTGTTACAGTAGTGAATAGCACAGATAAATGTCATTTTGTACAACTTTGAATTTACCCCAAGAGCTGAGAGAAAACTTGCTCCTATACTTCAATCCGAGTTTCTTCTATAGTCCAACTTTGTTTCTCTACCATCAAGCTTCTCCTTTGTTGCTGCTCCAAGCCCCGTCCAAGGTGACCTTGAATACTTTCAGGGATGGGACACCCACAACTTCTCTGGGCAACCTGTTCCAGTGTTCCAGCACTCCCACAGTAAAAAAGGACTTCCTTTCATCTAATATGTGTAGGAAATCATAAATCTAGGCATAGAAACTTGGAGTGCAAATTTGAAATTCTTTGGATTTGAAGCACATTTTATATGAATACTGACTTACAGATGACTAAAAGATGTTGATGGGCATTTGAGCTGACAAGTTTTGAAAAAGTGCACGGAAAATAAAATTGAAACCATTAAAATTAAAAACTCCTTGCCATTTTCTTTTTCCTCTCCTATTCAAAATTGCATATGTCAGATATCAGTGCTTCATGCAAACCTCTCAGATGCTCTCAGGGAAAAGCTTTTCTTTCAGACTAAGTTGCGGTTGACGTAGAACACTAGCAGGAGTGAAAGTTTTTCTGGGCATCGGGGCAGCACATGGATTTGTGCGCAGAATGCATTTTATCCAAACTGGAAAATAGATCCCAGCTCTGTTCTATTCATCATTCTTACTGCATCAGGCCTGAAGATTCTATGAAAAGTAGCCTGTGGACCTTGAAGATAGCGCATGTGAAACAGATGAGAGGTGATGGAGAAGTTGAGGGAGAGAAGAAAGAGCATATGGCCCAGTACTGTACCCAGAAGTTATTTCTTCACGTGATCATGGCAGATTGCAGGAGCCACTTGGTGCTATCAAACCAGCCCGACTTGGCACTGATGCCACCTTGGGTCTGGGAGCCATCCTGCATATGGTGGATTTTAAGGAGCCAGCCGGCCACTCCTAGCCACACACCCCCAAACACAAACCTCAGCCTTTTTCTCGGGCAAAAAAAACTCAGCTGCCCCGCTTCTGGATGGCAGATTGCAGGAGCCACTTGGTACTATCAAACCAGCCAAACTTGGCACTGGTGCCACCTTGGGTCTGGGAACCATCCTGTGTATCCTTGATTCTAACGAGCCAGCCGACCACTCTCGGCCACAGACCCCAATCAAAAACAACGGCCCGTTTCCCTGGCAAACAAAAGTCAACTGCCCTGCTTCTGGGTGGGAGATTGCAGGAGGCACTTGACACTGTCAAACCAGCCCGACTTGGCACTGGTGCCACCTTGGGTCTGGGAACCATCCTGTGTATCATGGATTTTCAGGAGCCAGCCGGCCACGCCCAGCCACTGGCCCCCAGACACAAACCACAGCCCTTTTCCCTGGCAAACAAAACTCAGCTTCCCCTCTTCTGGATGGCAGATTGCAGGAGCCACTTGGTACTACAAAAACAGCCCGACTTGGCAGTGGTGCCACCTTGGGTCTGGGAACCATCCTGTGTATCGTTGATTCTAAGGAGCCAGCCGACCACTCTCGGCAACAGACCCCAATCAAAAACAACGGCCCGTTTCCCTGGCAAACAAAACTAAGCCGCCCTGCTTCTGGATGGCAGATTGCAGGAGCCACTTTGTACCATCAAACCAGCCCGACTTGGCACTGGTGCCACCTTGGGTCTGGGAAGCATCCTGCCTATCAATGAATTCCAGGAGCCAGCCATCCACTCTCGGCCACAGGCCCCCAAATCCAAACCTCGACCCTTTTCCCTTGCAAAAAAAAAATCACCTGCCACGCTTCTGGATGGCATATTGCAGGAGGAACATGGTTCTGTCAAACAAGCTCGACTTGGCACTGGTGCCTCTTTGGGTCTGGAAAACATCCTGCGAATTGTAGATTTTAAGGCGCCAGGCTGCCACTCCCTGCCATAGGCCCCCAAACAAAAACAACGTCCCTTTTCCCTGGCAAACAAAACTCACCTGCCCCGCTTCTGCATGGCAGATTGCAGAAGCGACTTGACACTGTCGAAACAGCCCGACTTGGCAGTGGTGCCACCTTGGGCATAGCAACCATCCTGTGTATCGTGGATTTTCAGGAGCCAGCCGGCCACTCCCAGCCACCGCCCCCCAAGCACAAACCACGGCCCTTTTCTCTGGCAAGCAAAACTGTCCTGCCCCGCTTCTGGATGGCAGATTGCAGGAGCCACTTGGTACTATCAAACCAGCCCGACTTGGCACTGTGTTGAAAACGAAGGGAAGCCAATCCACCTTGTCGTTGATCAGCATTGACTCCAATTTATTGATTAAATCAGCCACTTTATATAACAGTGGTAATTAACTTCATGCATATTGCAAAATCCAAGCTCACTAGAGGTTAACAGCGAAAACTCTAACCCCTCCTTTTGTTTTACCCTACCCATGATTGTTTATTGAAAACAGGGCCAGCGCTCCCACTGTGATATGAAAGCCAAGTATTGGAGAGTGCTTTTGTTACTTCTTTAGAAGTTTAGAATATGCCGAAAAGATGCTAGCTGGGGACTTGCAATTAATGAATTATTTGCTCTAAGTAGGTCAAATGACATTAGCTTTCAAAAAGGAAAAGTAGTCTTATTCCACGTGCCAATTCTGAAGTAGATTAATAAGCCTTAAGCATAAGATGGATGTGAAGAGGGATATGACATGAAAGGTTAAGCAACACTGCTGACAGCAAAAGGCTTACCTGCTGCAGATACAGGAGACAAAATACTATTTTGACACAAACATTGCTATTCAGACGACAGTAAAATTCTGAGTGACAGCAAAATTTACTCAGTCGTGACAGTAAAATTTGCTCACATCAAAATTTGCTAATCAATTCTTAGTGTAAGCTAAGCACCTTAAGCAAAGGGTAGTTCAAGCGTAACTGGTATTTGATGGCAAAAAAGGCAACTTGGCCTGCGTTTCTCACTTCTACTCCATTCAAAAGCTTACTCTGTCTCAGATTCCTTCGGAGGGATACCAACGCAAGCCGCGAAACTGCACAAAAATGATGATTGAAAGAAAGATAGATTAGAAAAATGGAATAATGGTTCATGTTCTTTTCCTTCCAAATGCTTTGTTTGCCCTTTTAAATTTTTGAAGTCCTTTCTGGTGTCACCATGGTTGCACTGCAGCAAGTGTTCGGCTGTAAGCTGTCCATATTGCCAGCTTCTGGACTGCCTTCAGAAATTTCCCACTGGTTTTTTATAGAAATCACAAGCAGTAGAGATGACAAAGACTGCAGAAACCTTCTCATCTCCTTCTAGAGCAAGACCATGTCTTTCAGCCACTCTTAACTAGACAACTTTCATCAGTCATGAGGGAGTCTCATGTTCAAGAGCTAAGCAGTGACAGCTGTAAATGACAAAAAGCAGACTGAAATTCTCTTGGGACTCCAGCAGAGAGCAATGAAGGAGGTTGAATTCACCTTCTTGGGAAGTTCTAAAATGCACGTTAACTTGAGCACAGGAGCTAAGCCATCGTAACCTTTGTCGAGTATGTCTGCGTAGACAGAGTTTCCATCACTGCAGAAGCAATGTTATTTAACCCACGTTATCATCTCTAGCTGCTAAGCTGCACTTATTGCAAAGTATCTGCAACGTATTTTACAGGGTGGGCTTTTATGTGTAATCCCTGAGTAACAGTGCAAAGAGAAGTACTTGGGGTGTGGGGTGGGGGGGGAACCGCAACTCTTAGGTTTTTCAAATCATGGTTCCATTTGAAAGTCAAAAAAGATGTCAAACCTTTCTTTCCTTCAAACCTTTCTTTCCTAGAAAGGTATTACCAGCACAAACTGCACCAGAATTTATGACCCGCAACTGTACCGTGGACCCTCTTTCTCTGGACTATTCCTTAAGAAACAAAGTCCTCACTAGAAATAAAACAAAATTAGCCAAAGTATTGGCCTGGGTTAGTTCCAAGGCTCTGTACTAAAGGCCAAACACGCGTAATAATAGTAACGAGTGGACTAAAAGTTAAATCAATAGAGCATTACTCAGTTCAAAGACATCTTGGGTCCTAATGTTCTCACAGAAGACTGTGAGAAAAACCTGTCTATTTTTGTGGGTTTCTTTTATCCATTTAGCTGTACCTTCTACTTCTCTCCACTGTCTGAGAACATTGATGATAAGGTTGGATGACCTCATGCCAACTTGTAGAAGTAAAGAAAGAGAAGCCAGTAAAGAAAGGCAAATTTGTTAATTGCAGGTGGAAAGAGGGAGGCCAACAAAAGAAAACAAAAGAACAGTAATAATGAAATGCTCCCCTGTCTTCTGTGAAAAGTAAAGGCTCAGACAAGAAAGAACAAGTGCAAACTTCTCACTAGAGAAACGCACTTGATCTGACTCAAGTATTTTGCGGTACATTTCTTGCTGTTTCTCATGCCAAACATATTAACCATTGAAGGTGTCGCATTCCTCTTTCTGGAATACAGCTAGGAAGATGGCTGTGTCATTGCTGACAAGCTGCTGTTCTCAGAGGTGTCCAGCTGAAAGTCCTAGATCAATTGATTTGCTCTGTCACTTTGATATGGCATGACTTACAGTTTCAGCACCTGAACTTGCCAGCCCTACAATTCTTTGCCCCTTGAATGGTTAGATAGGCTCCTTGGCAACTGGCATTTGTAAGGACATGAAACTATGCAGAATTTGCACCGTGAGATGATGCCAAATGAGTCATGCCAGCGGATTAGCTAGGGCATGCAAGGCAGAGAGAGGGAAATGAGAGCACAAGAAGAGAGTACACAAGAAGAGAGTACAATCGCCTTTTTTCTGAAACACTGTAGAGATCAAACTGAACACAAATCCTCCTAGGGGTAGTTCTTGCAAAAGACTAAGAGTTCTTTTTGTGTTCACAGGCCTGGAATATTTAGCTTTGGATCACGGCATAATGCAGATGACAAAACGAGGTCTTGAAGTCACATCCAGTATGAAGCGGTATGAAAGAGGAAAGCAGCTGAGAGCGTCAACCCTGCTAAGTAGTCTCAGTATTCTTCTTGACATTAGCAGAAATTTGAAATGAGTCTCTGAAAATGACAAAGGAGGCAGAAGAAAAGGGAGCGATGACTCCTCTGGCATAGTGTTTCCTAACAGGGATCTTCAAAATGGAAAGGTTGTATCATCCTTTCAACTGAAGGAAGGTATGAAAGCAACAGGAAGGAAATGGCATCAAATACTCTGGGCAGTGTACTTCTAGACAGAAAGGCCACTGATGGAAAACCAACTCAACTGGCACCAATGCAGCAGCATTGTACTAAAGCCAGAAATGTCCAGCACTTCGCTCTCTGCCATTCCATTCAGATGCACACAGCAGTCCTGCAACATTCCTACTGATCATCTCCTTGGCAAACTGGGAGTGAGGGTTCGTGGTGATGCAGAGTCCCCAGGCAGATGCAAAGGAGAGCTGCTTTCTTGCAAAAACCAGGCTTTTGAAACACTCAGGCTGCGGGGGACGGGACAGGTATAAGTCCAATGGTGTCAGGAACCCACGCCTTAAAAAAGGAACCCACTAGGCCACGGCAAAATATCCAAATATGGATAACATGGTAACCAGACCAGTGAAGAGATTTTTGCTTTTATTTCCAGCACATCACTCTCAAAATACAAAATGGAGACATGACAGCTCACTGATCCACACCAAAAAATGTCTCCTTCAACAGGGCTCATACAGCAATACATAAAATCATCTCAGACTAGAATTCAGCCAATCAGACAGAAAACACATATTGACAAGCATTCTATCCAATCTTATAAAACATACGTAATCATAGCTAAAACAAAGACTAGTTGATAAGAGACAAAGAACAGAGTTCCATTCATGCTAACCTTCTAAAGATATACATTAAATAACCTTGTTGCCATCCTAAAGCCAATTCTACAGAAGCCTATTGTTATTTGTGACATCTACTGCTTGGGAAACTTTTCTACTTGCATGGAAGACTTTTTCTGCTTGCATGGGAAAACTTTCTGCAATGCTGACAAAACTCCAGTCTAAGGCCTACATACTTCTTTTTAACCATCTCTTAAAAATCCTCTAACCTTATGGATTCCAACATTTCCCCCTCTCTGTTTGACCCAGAAGCTTTCATTTTCTTGTCGCTTGCTATTTGCGTTTCATAGCTCTATTGTAAAATTTCTGCTTATTATCTGCTGAAGACCTATTTTCACTAAACTGAAGCATTGCTATATTATGGCACAGCAACTTAATGCTGTGAAGACTCAATCCCTGAAAGAGATATGAATCACGTTTGGCAACAGTCACAAGGCATCGTTCAAAAAACTCTGGTCGATTCCAAGGCCTTAATTCAAAACCTTCGTTCATGTCAATACCCTCATCTACTGCTTCCGTGAGATTTCGTACACTCTCTGTGCTTCTACTTCCTAATTCTCCTGCTTGAATGACAAAAACTTCTCGGACTGTTTTGTTCATCATTCGCCGAAGACAACAGAGTATACAAGGTACCACTATCAATATCAGTATTAGAACACCTAATATGTAAAGACCTATCTTGCAAAGTTGCCTTAGCCAAGGTGCAAAACTCCAATTTTGAAACAAATCATCCAACCAGGAACCTCCATCTTCTTTAATTTGGGCTGTCAGATCCTTTAATTTTTGAATGCTTTTGTGAATGGATTCAGAATGATCAGACAAATTCATACAACACAATCCTTCCAATTCCTCACAACCATGTCCTTGTGCCAGTAAGAGAAAATCAATGGCTGCTCTGTTTTGAAGAGTAGCATGTCTAATACTATCAACATCGGTCAACATATCACTGATTGCGGAGGATGTGGCATTAGCTTGTTTGCTCAGCCAACATCCAACTCGATCTAATTGTCTCAATGCCACAGCTGAAGCCAATTGGGGTAGAAATATACCTGCTGAAACCCTTCTGGCGGCATTCCAAGGCATAAAATCACTCTGACAGTTCTCATCATAATGAGGAACAGCTCTTGTTTTCCTTTGTTTCTTTTTCATCACTGCTTTGGCAGTGGGGGCAATTATGGTAAGCATACCAATGCTGCAAGGGCCACCTTCAAGGTGGGCTGGAATGCCTTGCCAACCTCTGTCTCCGCAAATGATCCAATACCCTTTTGGCAATTGCCGTGGATATTGGTCCGTCTCCAGAAACACATCCCAACTGTTTGAAACATTTGCTGCCCTGAGAAGTTTTTTGGACCAAATGTTCCAATTGAAGGAAGGACTGTTTCCATTGTCAATTCCACCTGGTTTACCCTTGGATTGTTTTCTGACCAAAGGAAACTCTTTCACTGGCACACCAACCAAACAGGTTGAGAAAGGCTTTTCTGGTTCCGAATTAGGCAGACATATAGTATCGGATTCGGCAGCCTTGGCTAAGGTCACCCAAACATTCGTTTTCGGTTGATCCACAGGCAAATCTGCACGACAAAAAACAATTAAAATCAAGCAAAACAAGTATACCATTTGATTCTGCCCCATCTCTTTCAAGAACTAAGTTTTGGCAGAATTCTTTCTAAACAAAAACAAGAACCTCAATTTTCAGCCAAAAATTAGCTTTGTTAAACAAACATTCAGCATTCAATTCGTATACTCATAAATAACATTGGCACAAAATCAGAGTTCATGGGTTCCACCGATGCACAAAGAACGTCAGGCACAAGAAGCGTCAGGCGAGACCCGGGATCCTTCGATTCGGTCCACGTCTGCGTACTTGCTTCCTCAGTTCTAGGCTCGACAACAGGTTCTGAAGTGCGATACGGTTTGACGTTTTTGGCAGAAACCCACTTAATTCTTCCAGCACCTGTGGAAATAGAAGCATACCCTTTGCCCCACGTTATTAATTGAAACGGACCTTCCATCTGTCCAGAGTCAGGGTTTCTAATTAGAAGAGGAGGATGTTCTTTCAGTTTTGCCTGTGTGCTATTTGAAAAGTGTCTAAAGATTGGTGGATCTGGTTCTGTACTTGAACTATTTAGAAAATTAAAAACATACAAAGCCTTACTCAGTCTCATCTGTGGGGTGATTTCCGTTCCCCCTCTCTGTTGATCTAATATGCGTTTTAAGGTTTGATGTGTTCTTTCAATGATTGCTTGGCTTGTGGGAGAGTGGGGAATACCAAAAATGTGTTGAACACCCCATTCATTTAAAAATGTGGCCAATTTTTGAGATATGTATGCGGGACCATTGTCAGTTTTTTACTTCTTGGGGTATACCCAATGAAGCAAAAGCTTGCAGGAAATGATGACAGGCATGGCTGCCAGTTTCACCTGTGTGAAGGGAAGCAAAAACTGCACCAGAGAACGTGTCTATGGAAACATGAATATTTTTAAATTTACCAAAAGAAGGCTATTTAGTAACATCTGTTTGCCACAACTGTAGGCTTTGTAAGCCTCGGGGGTTGATTGCTCCTGTAGAAGCAGGAGGTTGTACCAATTGACAGTCAGGGCAAGTACGAATGATAGCTTTAGCTTGACTTTTAGTGATTTGGAACATTCGCATGAGTGCTTGTGCATTTTGGTGGAAAAAGGCATGACTCAATTTTGCTTGTTCAAAACTATTTGGCAATGTGTTAGAAATGACCATTGTCAGCTTGTCCGCTCTTGCATTTCCTTCCACTAAAAATCCAGGAAGTGAAGAATGCGCCCTAATGTTAGAAAAAAAATATGGATTAGTTCTATATTGCAAAGTTATAAAAAGACATGAAAGCCAACGATGTAAAGTTTCATTACTAACATCCTTTAAAATGGAACCTTCTATTCTCCTGACTACATTAGCAACATAAGCAGAATCTGTGACCAAATTAAAAGGCTGAGGAAACAGCTGAAAAGTTCAAACTACAGCAGCAGGCTCAACAATTTGAGGGGATCCCTCTACTGTTTGAATATCAGCTTCCCAAACATCAGTCTTTTGATTAAACCAAGTCACAACGGACTTGTGGCTTTTACCAGAGCCATCAGTGAAGAGAGTCACAGCATGTAAAGGTTCTTCACTTAATTTAGGTTTTTCTCTGAAACTCAATTTTGCTTGCAGTAGTTTGTGAGCTGGATAGTGTATGGAACAAAGACCTGGAAAACCTAAGAATGCATATTGTAAATCAATTAGAGACAATGTAACAAGAAAAATGTCACTCTGATGTTTCAAAAACAGAGCTTAAAAACTTACTTATCTGGGTTAAAGCGAATACACAAGATTCAAATCTGCAGTCTGCTTTTACTTTTCATTTTTGGGATCAGATAAACTGGAGAATCTATAATCTAGTCTCTCTCAAAAAAGATGAAAGCTTAAGAGACCTTATGCCGGTTTGTAGAGCGCTGTTGGAGCGCTGTTTTAAACAAACTGATAATAATAAGATCAACTTGGACTCAGAAAACAAAGCTTCTGGTTCTGTCTCATGAAATTCCAGTAAACCGGAGACTGTGTTTGTATCGGAGAATGTTACAAGTGTTGTTGCAAATGCTGAAAGTATTGCTTTGAACTCTGTTGAACAAAATCTTTCTTCTCTCTCTCTGGGAAAAAATGAGACTCTTTTGGACTTTTCTTCGCGTTGTTCTGTTAATGTAAAAATATGTGACTCTTGTAAGGGGGATGGAACAAAGTGTGTAAAAGATGGAAATGAAAAAGTGACTGTACTTCCTAAAATTGTTTGTGCAGGGACACTGAAACCTGAATTGGATTCTGTTGGGCCTGGGGTGGAGGCTGAGGTGGCTGCTTCCACTCGGGAAATTGTGGTTCCGGGGAACTCTTTTTCAGTTAAGCAAAAACATGGTTGTTCTGGTGTTTGTCAATCTATAGATACAGAGAAAGAAAAATTGGCTTTAAGGGTGGAGTCCTTTGAAAGGAAGAGATGGAAGAAACTGGCGACTGTGTTGTTGCTGAAATTCAAAAAGCTGGACTTGAAATCTCTGCAACGAAAATTCAACAAGTTTCACCTTAGAAGTACCTGGGATGGAAGATGACTGAGACGACAATAACACCACAGAAAATTCAGATCCGAACCAGAGTCAACAACCTACAAGAGTTACAACAACTTCTAGGAGAAATCAACTGGGTCAGACCGATGTTGGGAATCACCAATGATGAACTGAGTCCGCTCTTCCATTTGCTGTGAGGAAGTTGCGACATCACTTCGCCAAGAACTTTAACCCCTGAAGCTCATGCTGCTCTCGACAAAGTCACAGAAGCTCTTCAAAAAAGACAAGCTCATCGCTGCGTTCCTGAAAATCCTTTCTTTCTTGCAATCTTAGGAGAGAAGATGCAGCTTTGTGGTCTCATTTTCCAGTGGGATGCCACAGAACAAGATCCTTTGTTAAGAATGGAATGGGATTTTCCTCCCTACAGGTTTTCAAAGACCATTTGCTCAGTTTTAGAAATGATTGCATACATTATAATTAAGGCTAGAACCAGATTGTTAACTTTGGCAGGTCAAGAATTTTCAGTTATCTATTTGCCATTGAAAAATGATTATTTCAATGGGCAATGGAAAATTCTGATGATTTAAAATATGCATTCTTAGGTTTTCCAGGTGTTTGTTCCATACACTATCCAGCTCACAAACTACTGCAAGCAAAATTGAGTTTCAGAGAAAAACCTAAATTAAGGGAAGAACCTTTACATGCTGTGACTCTCTTCACTGATGGCTCTGGTAAAAGCCACAAGTCCGTTGTGACTTGGTTTAATCAAAAGACTGATGTTTGGGAATCTGATATTCAAACAGTAGAGGGATCCCCTCAAATTGTTCAGCTTGCTGCAGTAGTTTGAGCTTTTCAGCTGTTTCCTCAGCCTTTTAATTTGGTCGCAGATTCTGCTTATGTTGCTAATGTAGTCAGGAGAATAGAAGGTTCCATTTTAAAGGATGTTAGTAATGAAACTTTACATCGTTGGCTTTCATGTCTTTTTATAACTTTGCAATATAGAACTAATCCATATTTTTTTTCTAACATTAGGGCGCATTCTTCACTTCCTGGATTTTTAGTGGAAGGAAATGCAAGAGCGGACAAGCTGACAATGGTCATTTCTAACACATTGCCAAATAGTTTTGAACAAGCAAAATTGAGTCATGCCTTTTTCCACCAAAATGCACAAGCACTCATGCGAATGTTCCAAATCACTAAAAGTCAAGCTAAAGCTATCATTCGTACTTGCCCTGACTGTCAATTGGTACAACCTCCTGCTTCTACAGGAGCAATCAACCCCCGAGGCTTACAAAGCCTACAGTTGTGGCAAACAGATGTTACTAAATAGCCTTCTTTTGGTAAATTTAAAAATATTCATGTTTCCATAGATACGTTCTCTGGTGCAGTTTTTGCTTCCCTTCACACAGGTGAAACTGGCAGCCATGCCTGTCATCATTTCCTGCAAGCTTTTGCTTCATTGGGTATATCCCAAGAAGTAAAAAACTGACAATGGTCCCGCATACATATCTCAAAAATTGGCCACATTTTTAAATGAATGGGGTGTTCGACACATTTTTGGTATTCCCCACTCTCCCACAAGCCAAGCAATCATTGAAAGAACACATCAAACCTTAAAACGCATATTAGATCAACAGAGAGGGGGAACGGAAATCACCCCACAGATGAGACTGAGTAAGGCTTTGTATGTTTTTAATTTTCTAAATAGTTCAAGTACAGAACCAGATCCACCAATCTTTAGACACTTTTCAAATAGCACACAGGCAAAACTGAAAGAACATCCTCCTCTTCTAATTAGAAACCTTGACTCTGGACAGATGGAAGGTCCGTTTCAATTAATAACGTGGGGCAAAGGGTATGCTTCTATTTCCACAGGTGCTGGAAGAATTAAGTGGGTTTCTGCCAAAAACGTCAAACCGTATCGCACTTCAGAACCTGTTGTCGAGCCTAGAACTGAGGAAGCAAGTACGCAGACGTGGACCGAATCGAAGGATCCCGGGTCTCGCCTGACGCTTCTTGTGCCTGACGTTCTTTGTGCATCGGTGGAACCCATGAACTCTGATTTTGTGCCAATGTTATTTATGAGTATACAAATTGAATGCTGAATGTTTGTTCAACAAAGAAAATTTTTGGCTGAAAATTGAGGTTCTTGTTTTTGTTTAGAAAGAATTCTGCCAAAACTTACTTCTTGAAAGCGATGGGGCAGAATAAAATGGTATACTTGTTTTGCTTGATTTTAATTGTTTTTTGTCGTGCAGATTTGCCTGTGGATCAACCGAAAACGAATGTTTGGGTGACCTTAGCCAAGGCTGCCGAATCCGATACTATATGTCTGCCTAATTCGGAACCAGAAAAGCCTTTCTCAACCTGTTTGGTTGGTGTGCCAGTGAAAGAGTTTCCTTTGGTCAGAAAACAATCCAAGGGTAAACCAGGTGGAATTGACAATGGAAACAGTCCTTCCTTCAATTGGAACATTTGGTCCAAAAAACTTCTCAGGGCAGCAAATGTTTCAAACAGTTGGGATGTGTTTCTGGAGACGGACCAATATCCACGGCAATTGCCAAAAGGGTATTGGATCATTTGCGGAGACAGAGGTTGGCAAGGCATTCCAGCCCACCTTGAAGGTGGCCCTTGCAGCATTGGTATGCTTACCATAATTGCCCCCACTGCCAAAGCAGTGATGAAAAAGAAACAAAGGAAAACAAGAGCTGTTCCTCATTATGATGAGAACTGTCAGAGTGATTTTATGCCTTGGAATGCCGCCAGAAGGGTTTCAGCAGGTATATTTCTACCCCAATTGGCTTCAGCTGTGGCATTGAGACAATTAGATCGAGTTGGATGTTGGCTGAGCAAACAAGCTAATGCCACATCCTCCGCAATCAGTGATATGTTGACCGATGTTGATAGTATTAGACATGCTACTCTTCAAAACAGAGCAGCCATTGATTTTCTCTTACTGGCACAAGGACATGGTTGTGAGGAATTGGAAGGATTGTGTTGTATGAATTTGTCTGATCATTCTGAATCCATTCACAAAAGCATTCAAAAATTAAAGGATCTGACAGCCCAAATTAAAGAAGATGGAGGTTCCTGGTTGGATGATTTGTTTCAAAATTGGAGTTTTGCACCTTGGCTAAGGCAACTTTGCAAGATAGGTCTTTACATATTAGGTGTTCTAATACTGATATTGATAGTGGTACCTTGTATACTCTGTTGTGTTCGGCGAATGATGAACAAAACAGTCCGAGAAGTTTTTGTCATTCAAGCAGGAGAATTAGGAAGTAGAAGCACAGAGAGTGTACGAAATCTCACGAAAGCAGTAGATGAGGGTATTGACATGAACGAAGGTTTTGAATTAAGGCCTTGGAATCGAACAGAGTTTTTTGAACGATGCCTTGTGACTGTTGCCAAACGTGATTCATATCTCTTTCAGGGATTGGGTCTTCACAGCATTAAGTTGCTGTGCCGTAATATAGCAATGCTTCAGTTTAGTGAAAATAGGTCTTCAGCAGATAATAAGCAGAAATTTTGCAATAGAGGTATGAAACGCAAATAGCAAGCGACAAGAAAATGAAAGCTTCTGGGTCAAACAGAGAGGGGGAAATGTTGGAATCCATAAGGTTAGAGGATTTTTAAGAAATGGTTAAAAAGAAGTATGTAGGCCTTAGACTGGAGTTTTGTTAGCATTGCAGAAAAGTTTCCCATGCAAGCAGAAAAAGTTTTCCATGCAAGTAGAAAAGTTTCCCAAGCAGTAGACGTCACAAATAACAATAGGCTTCTGTAGAATTGGCTTTAGGATGGCAACAAGGTTATTTAATGTATATCTTTAGAAGGTTAGCATGAATAGAACTCTGTTCTTTGTCTCTTATCAACTAGTCTTTGTTTTAGCTACGATTACCTATGTTTTATAAGATTGGATGGAATGCTTGTCAATATGTTTTTTCTGTGTCTGATTGGCTGAATTCTAGTCTGAGATGATTTTATGTATTGCTGTATGAGCCCTGTTGAAGGAGACATTTTTTGGTGTGGATCAGTGAGCTGTCATGTCTCCATTTTGTATTTTGAGAGTGATGTGCTGGAAATAAAAGCAAAAATCTCTTCACTGGTCTGGTTACCATGTTATCCATATTTGGATATTTTGCCGTGGCCTAGTGGGTTCCTTTTTTAAGGCGTGGGTTCCTGACACCATTGGACTTATACTTGTCCCGTCCCCCGCAGCCTGAGTGTTTCAAAAGCCTGGTTTTTGCAAGAAAGCAGCTCTCCTTTGCATCTGCCTGGGGACTCTGCATCACCACGAACCCTCACTCCCAGTTTGCCAAGGAGATGATCAGTAGGAATGTTGCAGGACTGCTGTGTGCATCTGAATGGAATGGCAGAGAGCGAAGTGCTGGACATTTCTGGCTTTAGTACAATGCTGCTGCATTGGTGCCAGTTGAGTTGGTTTTCCATCAGTGGCCTTTCTGTCTAGAAGTACACTGCCTAGAGTATTTGATGCCATTTCCTTCCTGTTGCTTTTATACCTTCCTTCAGTTGAAAGGATGATACAACCTTTCCATTTTGAAGATCCCTGTTAGGAAACACTATGCCAGAGGAGTCATCGCTCCCCTTTTCTTCTGCCTCCTTTGTCATTTTCAGAGACTCATTTCAAATTTCTGCTAATGTCAAGAAGAATACTGAGACTACTTAGCAGGGTTGACGCTCTCAGCTGCTTTCCTCTTTCATACCGCTTCATACTGGATGTGACTTCAAGGCCTCGTCATCTGCATTTTGCCGTGATCCAAAGCTAAATATTCCAGGCCTGTGAACACAAAAAGAACTCTTAGTCTTTTGCAAGAACTACCCCTAGGAGGATTTGTGTTCAGTTTGATCTCTACAGTGTTTCAGAAAAAAGGAGATTGTACTCTCTTCTTGTGTACTCTCTTCTTGTGCTCTCATTTCCCTCTCTCTGCCTTGCATGCCCTAGTTAATCCGCTGGCGTGACTCATTTGGCATCATCTCACGGTGCAAATTCTGCATAGCTTCATGTCCTTACAAATGCCAGTTTCCAAGGAGCCTATCTAAGCATTCAAGGGGCAAAGAATTGTAGGGCTGGCAAGTTCAGGTGCTGAAACTGTAAGTCATGCCATATCAAAGTGACAGAGCAAATCAATTGATCTAGGACTTTCAGCTGGACACCTCTGAGAACAGCAGCTTGTCAGCAATGACACAGCCATCTACCTAGCTGTATTCCAGAAAGAGGAAAGCGACACCTTCAATGGTTAATATGTTTGGCATGAGAAACAGCAAGAAATGTACCGCAAAATACTTGAGTCAGATCAAGTGCGTTTCTCTAGTGAGAAGTTTGCACTTGTTCTTTCTTGTCTGTGCCTTTACTTTTCACAGAAGACAGGGGAGCATTTCATTATTACTGTTCTTTTGTTTTCTTTTGTTGGCCTCCCTCTTTCCACCTGCAATTAACAAATTTGCCTTTCTTTACTGGCTTCTCTTTCTTTACTTCTACGAGTTGACATGAGGTCATCCAACCTTATCATCAATGTTCTCAGACAGTGGAGAGAAGTAGAAGGTACAGCTAAATGGATAAAAGAAACCCACAAAAATAGACAGGTTTTTACAGTCTTCTGTGAGAACATTAGGACCCAAGATGTCTTTGAACTGAGTAATGCCCTATTGATTTAACTTTTAGTCCACTCGTTACTATTATTACGCGTGTTTGGCCTTTAGTACGGAGCCTTGGAACTAACCCAGGCCAATACTTTGGCTAATTTTGTTTTATTTCTAGTGAGGACTTTATTTCTTAAGGAATAGTCCAGAGAAAGAGCGTCCACGGTACAGTTACGGGTCATAAATTCTGGTACAGTTTGTGCTGGTAATACCTTTCTAGGAAAGAAAGTTTTGAAGGAAAGAAAGGTTTGACATATTTTTTGACTTTCAAATGGAACCATTATTTGAAAAACCTAAGAGTTGCGGTTCCCCCCCCACCCCACACCCCAAGTACTTCTCTTTGCACTGTTACTCAGGGATTACACATAAAAGCCCACCCTGTAAAATACGTTGCAGATACTTTGCAATAAGTGCAGCTTAGCAGCTAGAGATGATAACGTGGGTTAAATAACATTGCTTCTGCAGTGATGGAAACTCTGTCTACGCAGACATACTCGACAAAGGTTACGATGGCTTAGCTCCTGTGCTCAAGTTAACGTGCATTTTAGAACTTCCCAAGAAGGTGAATTCAACCTCCTTCATTGCTCTCTGCTGGAGTCCCAAGAGAATTTCAGTCTGCTTTTTGTCATTTACAGCTGTCACTGCTTAGCTCTTGAACATGAGACTCCCTCATGACTGATGAAAGTTGTCTAGTTAAGAGTGGCTGAAAGACATGGTCTTGCTCTAGAAGGAGATGAGAAGGTTTCTGCAGTCTTTGTCATCTCTACTGCTTGTGATTTCTATAAAAAACCAGTGGGAAATTTCTGAAGGCAGTCCAGAAGCTGGCAATATGGACAGCTTACAGCCGAACACTTGCTGCAGTGCAACCATGGTGACACCAGAAAGGACTTCAAAAATTTAAAAGGGCAAACAAAGCATTTGGAAGGAAAAGAACATGAACCATTATTCCATTTTTCTAATCTATCTTTCTTTCAATCATCATTTTTGTGCAGTTTCGCGGCTTGCGTTGGTATCCCTCCGAAGGAATCTGAGACAGAGTAGGCTTTTGAATGGAGTAGAAGTGAGAAACGCAGGCCAAGTTGCCTTTTTTGCCATCAAATACCAGTTACGCTTGAACTACCCTTTGCTTAAGGTGCTTAGCTTACACTAAGAATTGATTAGCACACTTTGATGTGAGCAAATTTTACTGTCATGACTGAGTAAATTTTGCTGTCACTCAGAATTTTACTGTCATCTGAATAGCAATGTTTGTGTCAAAATAGTATTTTGTCTCCTGTATCTGCAGCAGGTAAGCCTTTTGCTGTCAGCAGTGTTGCTTAACCTTTCATGTCATATCCCTCTTCACATCCATCTTCTGCTTAAGGCTTATTAATCTACTTTAGAATTGGCACGTGGAATAAGACTACTTTTCCTTTTTGAAAGCTAATGTCATTTGACCTACTTAGAGCAAATAATTCATTAATTGCAAGTCCCCAGCTAGCATCTTTTCGGCATATTCTAAACTTCTAAAGAAGTAACAAAAGCACTCTCCAATACTTGGCTTTCATATCACAGTGGGAGCGCTGGCCCTGTTTTCAATAAACAATCATGGGTATGGTAAAACAAAAGGAGGGGTTAGAGTTTTCGCTGTTAACCTCTAGTGAGCTTGGATTTTGCAATATGCATGAAGTTAATCACCACTGTTATATAAAGTGGCTGATTTAATCAATAAATTGGAGTCAATGCTGATCAACGACAAGGTGGATTGGCTTCCCTTCGTTTTCAACACAGTGCCAAGTCGGGCTGGTTTGATAGTACCAAGTGACTCCTGCAATCTGCCATCCAGAATCGGGGCAGGAGAGTTTTGTTTGCCAGGGAAAAGAGCCGTGGTTTGTGCTTGGGGGTCGGTGGCTGGGAGTGGCCGACTGGCTCCTGAAAATCCACCATACGCAGGATGGTTGCTATGCCCAAGGCGGCACCACTGCCAAGTCGGGCTGTTTCGACAGGGTCAAGTCGCTTCTGCAATCTTCCATGCAGAAGCGGGGCAGGTGAGTTTTTTTTGCCAGGGAAAAGGGACGTTGTTTTTGTTTAGGGGCCTATGGCAGGGAGTGGCAGCCTGGCGCCTTAAAATCCACGATTCGCAGGATGTTCTCCAGACCCAAAGAGGCACCAGTGCCAAGTCGAGCTTGTTTGACAGTACCATGTTCCTCCTGCAATGTGCCATCCAGAAGCGTGGCAGGTGATTTTTTTTTTGCAAGGGAAAAGGGTCGAGGTTTGGATTTGGGGGCCTGTGGCCGAGAGTGGCCGGCTGGCTCCTGTAATTCATTGATAGGCAGGATGCTTCCCAGACCCAAGGTGGCACCAGTTTTAAGTTGGGCTTGTTTGATAGTACCAAGTGGCTCCTGCAATCTGCCATCCAGAAGCGGGGCAGCTGATTTTTGTTTGCCAGAAAAAAGGGCCGGTGTTTTTGTTAGGGGCCTGTGGCTGGGAGTAGCCGGCTGGCTCCTTAAAATCCACGATACGCAGGATGGTTCCCAGATCCAAGGTGGCACCAGTGCCAGTCGGGCTGGTTTGGTGATACAAAGTGGCTCCTGCAATCTGCCATCCAAAAGCGGGGCAGCTGATTTTTGCTTCCAGAGAAAAGGTCCGTGGTTTGTTTTTGGGGGCATATGGCTGAGAGTGGCCGGCTGGCAGCTTAAAATGCTCGATACTCAGGATGGTTCCCAGACCCAAGGTGGCACCACTGTCAAGTCGGGCTGTTTTTGTAGTACCAAGTGCATCCTGCAATTTGCCATCCATAAGAGGGGCAGTTGAGTTTTGTTTGCCCGAGAAAAGGGCTGTGGTTTGTGTTTGGGGGCCTGTGGCTGGGAGTGGCCGGCTGGCTCCTGAAAAGCTCCGATAGGCCGGATGGTTACCACACCCATGGTGGCACCGGTGCCAAGTCGGGCTGGTTTGACAGTGTCAAGTGCCTCCTGCAATCTCCCATCCAGAAGCGGGGCAGCGGAGTTTTGTTTGCCAGGGAAACGGGCCGTTGTTTTTGATTGGTATCTGAGGCCGAGAGTGGTCGGCTGGCTCCTGACAATCCACGATACGCAGGATGGTTCCCAGACCCAAGGTGGCACCAGTGCCAAGTCGGTCAAATTTGATAGTACTAAGTAGATCCTGCCATCTGCCATCCAGAAGCGAGGCAGCTGAGTTTTGTTTGCCAGGGAAAAGAGCCGTGGTTTGTGCTTGGGGGTCGGTGGCTGGGAGTGGCCGACTGGCTCCTGAAAATCCACCATACGCAGGATGGTTGCTATGCCCAAGGCGGCACCACTGCCAAGTCGGGCTGTTTCGACAGGGTCAAGTCGCTTCTGCAATCTTCCATGCAGAAGCGGGGCAGGTGAGTTTTTTTTGCCAGGGAAAAGGGACGTTGTTTTTGTTTAGGGGCCTATGGCAGGGAGTGGCAGCCTGGCGCCTTAAAATCCACGATTCGCAGGATGTTCTCCAGACCCAAAGAGGCACCAGTGCCAAGTCGAGCTTGTTTGACAGTACCATGTTCCTCCTGCAATGTGCCATCCAGAAGCGTGGCAGGTGATTTTTTTTTTGCAAGGGAAAAGGGTCGAGGTTTGGATTTGGGGGCCTGTGGCCGAGAGTGGCCGGCTGGCTCCTGTAATTCATTGATAGGCAGGATGCTTCCCAGACCCAAGGTGGCACCAGTTTTAAGTTGGGCTTGTTTGATAGTACCAAGTGGCTCCTGCAATCTGCCATCCAGAAGCGGGGCAGCTGATTTTTGTTTGCCAGAAAAAAGGGCCGGTGTTTTTGTTAGGGGCCTGTGGCTGGGAGTAGCCGGCTGGCTCCTTAAAATCCACGATACGCAGGATGGTTCCCAGATCCAAGGTGGCACCAGTGCCAGTCGGGCTGGTTTGGTGATACAAAGTGGCTCCTGCAATCTGCCATCCAAAAGCGGGGCAGCTGATTTTTGCTTCCAGAGAAAAGGTCCGTGGTTTGTTTTTGGGGGCATATGGCTGAGAGTGGCCGGCTGGCAGCTTAAAATGCTCGATACTCAGGATGGTTCCCAGACCCAAGGTGGCACCACTGTCAAGTCGGGCTGTTTTTGTAGTACCAAGTGCATCCTGCAATTTGCCATCCATAAGAGGGGCAGTTGAGTTTTGTTTGCCCGAGAAAAGGGCTGTGGTTTGTGTTTGGGGGCCTGTGGCTGGGAGTGGCCGGCTGGCTCCTGAAAAGCTCCGATAGGCCGGATGGTTACCACACCCATGGTGGCACCGGTGCCAAGTCGGGCTGGTTTGACAGTGTCAAGTGCCTCCTGCAATCTCCCATCCAGAAGCGGGGCAGCGGAGTTTTGTTTGCCAGGGAAACGGGCCGTTGTTTTTGATTGGTATCTGAGGCCGAGAGTGGTCGGCTGGCTCCTGACAATCCACGATACGCAGGATGGTTCCCAGACCCAAGGTGGCACCAGTGCCAAGTCGGTCAAATTTGATAGTACTAAGTAGATCCTGCCATCTGCCATCCAGAAGCGAGGCAGCTGAGTTTTGTTTGCCAGGGAAACGGGCCGAGGTTTGTGTCTGCTGGCCTATGGCTGGGAGTGACCGGCTGGCTCCTGAAAAGCTACGATAGGCAGGATGGTTACCAGACCCATGGTGGCACCAGTGCCAAGTCAGGCTGGTTTCATAGTAGCAAGTGGCTCCTGCAATCTGCCATCAAAAAATTGGCAGCTGAATTTTGTTTTCCAGGGAAAAGCGCCGTTGTTTGTGTTTGGGGGCCTGTGGCTGGGAGTGGCCGGCAGGCTCCTTAGAATCCACGATACGCAGGATGGTTCCCAGACCCAAGGTAGCACCAGGGCAAAGTCGGGCTGGTTTGATAGTACCAAGAGGCTCCTGCAATCTGCCATCCAGAAGTAGGGCAGCTGAGTTATGTTTGCCAGAGAAAAGGGCTGTGGTTTGTGTTTTGGGGCCTGTGGCTGGGAGTGGCCGGCTGGCTCCTGAAAATCCATGATACGCAGCATGGTTCCCAGAGCCAAGGTGGCAGCAGTGCCAAGTCGGGCTGGTTTGACAGTGTCAAGTGCCTCCTGCAATCTCCCATCCAGAAGCGGGGCAGCTGAGTTTTGTTTGCCCGAGAAAAGAGCTGAGGTTTGTGTTTGGGGGTGTGTGGCTAGGAGTGGCCCGCTGGTTCCTAAAAATCGACGAAATGCAGGATGGCTCCCAGACCCAAGGTGGCACCAGTGCCAAGTCGGGCTGGTTTGATAGTACCAAGTGGCTCCTGCAATCTGCCATCCAGAAGCGAGGCAGCTGAGCTTTGTTTGCCAGAGAAAAGGGCCGAGGGTTGTGTCTGAGGGCCTATGGCTGGGAGTTACCGGCTGGCTCCTGAAAAGCTACGATAGGCAGGATGGTTACCAGACCCATTGTGGCACCAGTGCCAAGTCGGGCTGGTTTGATATTACCAAGTGGCTCATGCAATCTGCTATCAAAAAGTTGGCAGGCGAGTTTTGTTTTCCAGGGAAAAGCGCCGTTGTTTGCGTTTGGGGGCCTGTGGCTGGGAGTGGTCGGCTGGCTCCTTAGAATCCACGATACGCAGGATGGTTCCCAGACACAAGGTGGCACCAGTTCCTAGTCGGGCTGGTTTGATAGTACTAAGTAGCTCCTGCAATCTGCCATCCAGAAGCGAGGCAGCTGAGCTTTGTTTGCCAGAGAAAAGGGCCGAGGGTTGTGTCTGAGGGCCTATGGCTGGGAGTTACCGGCTGGCTCCTGAAAAGCTACGATAGGCAGGATGGTTACCAGACCCATTGTGGCACCAGTGCCAAGTCGGGCTGGTTTGATAGTACCAAGTGGCTCATGCAATCTGCTATCAAAAAGTTGGCAGGCGAGTTTTGTTTTCCAGGGAAAAGCGCCGTTGTTTGTGTTTGGGGGCCTGTGGCTGGGAGTGGTCGGCTGGCTCCTTAGAATCCACGATACGCAGGATGGTTCCCAGACACAAGGTGGCACCAGTTCCTAGTCGGGCTGGTTTGATAGTACTAAGTAGCTCCTGCAATCTGCCATCCAGAAGCGGGGCAGCTGATTTTTGTTTGCCAGAAAAAACAGCCGGTGTTTTTGTTGGGGGCTGTTGCTGGGAGTAGCCGGCTGGCTCCTTAAAATCCACGATACGCAGGATGGTTCCCAGACCCAAGGTGGCACCAGTGCCAAGTCGGGCTTGTTTGATAGTACCAAGTGGCTCCTGCAATCTGCCATCCAGAAGCGGGGCAGCTGATTTTTGTTTGCCAGAAAAAACAGCCGGTGTTTTTGTTGGGGGCTGTGGCTGGGAGTAGCCGCCTGGCTCCTGAAAATCCACGATACGCAGGATGGTTACCAGACCCAAGGTGGCACCAGTTCTACGTTGGGCTTGTTTGATAGTACCAAGTGGCTCCTGCAATCTGCCATCCAGAAGCGGGGCAGCTGATTTTTGTTTGCCAGAAAAAAGGGCCGGTGTTTTTGTTAGGGGCCTGTGGCTGGGAGTAGCCGGCTGGCTCCTTAAAATCCACGATACGCAGGATGGTTCCCAGATCCAAGGTGGCACCAGTGCCCAGTCGGGCTGGTTTGGTGATACAAAGTGGCTCCTGCAATCTGCCATCCAAAAGCGGGGCAGCTGATTTTTGCTTCCAGAGAAAAGGTCCGTGGTTTGTTTTTGGGGGCATATGGCTGGGAGTGGCCGGCTGGCAGCTTAAAATGCTCGATACTCAGGATGGTTCCCAGACCCAAGGTGGCACCACTGTCAAGTCGGGCTGTTTTTGTAGTACCAAGTGCATCCTGCAATTTGCCATCCATAAGAGGGGCAGTTGAGTTTTGTTTGCCCGAGAAAAGGGCTGTGGTTTGTGTTTGGGGGCCTGTGGCTGGGAGTGGCCGGCTGGCTCCTGAAAAGCTCCGATAGGCCGGATGGTTTCCACACCCATGGTGGCACCGGTGCCAAGTCGGGCTGGTTTGACAGTGTCAAGTGCCTCCTGCAATCTCCCATCCAGAAGCGGGGCAGCGGATTTTTGTTTGCCAGGGAAACGGGCCGTTGTTTTTGATTGGTATCTGAGGCCGAGAGTGGTCGGCTGGCTCCTGACAATCCACGATACGCAGGATGGTTCCCAGACCCAAGGTGGCACCAGTGCCAAGTCGGTCAAATTTGATAGTACTAAGTAGATCCTGCCATCTGCCATCCAGAAGCGAGGCAGCTGAGTTTTGTTTGCCAGGGAAACGGGCTGAGGTTTGTGTCTGCTGGCCTATGGCCCGGAGTGACCGGCTGGCTCCTGAAAAGCTACGATAGGCAGGATGGTTACCAGACCCATGGTGGCACCAGTGCCAAGTCAGGCTGGTTTCATAGTAGCAAGTGGCTCCTGCAATCTGCCATCAGAAAATTGGCAGCTGAATTTTGTTTTCCAGGGAAAAGCGCCGTTGTTTGTGTTTGGGGGCCTGTGGCTGGGAGTGGCCGAATGGCTCCTGAAAATCTACGATACGCAGGATCGTTCCCAGACCCAAGGTGGAACCAGTGTCAAGTCAGGCTGATTTGGTGATACAAAGTGGCTCCGGCAATCTGCCATCCAGAAGCGGGGCAGGCGAGTTTCGTTTTCCAGGGAAAAGCGCCATTGTTTCTGTTTGGGGGCCTGTGGCTGGGAGTGGCCGGCTGGCTCCTGAAACTCCATGATACGCAGCATGGATCCCAGAGCCAAGGTGGCACCAGTGCCAAGTCGGGCTGGTTTGACAGTGTCAAGTGCCTCCTGCAATCTCCCATCCAGAAGCGGGGCAGCTGACTTTTGTTTGCCAGGGCAACGGGCCGTTGTTTCTGATTGGGGTCTGCGGCCGAGAGTGGTCGGCTGGCTCCTTAGAATCCACGATACGCAGGATGGTTCCCAGACCCAAGGTGGCACCACTGCAATATCGGGCTGGTTTGATAGTACAGAGTGCCTCCTGCAATATGCCATCCAGAACCGGGGAAATTGAGTTTTTTTTGCCAGAGAAAAGGGCTGTGGTTTGTGTTTTGGGGCCTATGGCTGGAAGTGGCCGGCTGGCTCCTGACAATCCATGATACGCAGCATGGTTCCCAGAGCCAAGGTGGCACCAGTGCCAAGTCAGGCTGGTTTGATAGTACCAAGGGGCTCCTGCAATCTGCCATCCAGAAGCGGGGCAGCTGAGTTTTGTTTTCCAGAGTAATGGGCCGAGGTTTGTGTTTAGGTCCTATGGCTGGGAGTGGCTGGCTGGCTCCAGAAAATCAACCATACACATGATTGCTTCCAGACCCAAGGTGGCACCAGTGCCAAGTCGGGCTGGTTTGATAGTACCAAGTGGCTCCTGCAATTTGCCATCAAAAACTTGGCAGGCGAGTTTTGTTTTCCAGGGAAAAGCGCCGTTGTTTGTGTTTGGGGGCCTGTGGCTGGGAGTGGCTGGCTGGCTCCTGAAAATCCAGGGTACGCAGGATGGTTCCCAGACCCAAGGTGGCACCACTGCCAAGTTGGGCTGGTTTGATAGTACTAAGTAGCTACTGCCATCTGCCATCCAGAAGCGGGGCAGCTGAGTTTTGTTTGCCAGTGCAACGGGCCCTTGTTTTTGATTGGGGTCTGCGGCCGCGAGTGGTCGGCTGGCTCCTTAGAATCCACGATACGCAGGATGGTTCCCAGACCCAAGGTGGCACCAGTGCCGAGTTTGGCTGGTTTGATAGTACTAAGTGGCTCCTGCAATCTGCGATCCAGAAGCGGGGCAGGTGAATTTTGTTTGCCAGAGAAAAGGGCTGTGGTTTGTGCTTGGGGGCCTGTGGCTGGGAGTGGCCGGCTGGCTCCTGAAAATCCATGATACGCAGCATGGTTCCCAGACCCAAGGTGACACCAGTGCCAAGTCGGGCTGGTTTGAAAGTACCAAGTGCCTCCTGCAGTCTCCCATCCAGAAGAGGGGCAGCTGATTTTTGTTTGCCAGAGCAAGAGGCCGTTGTTTTTGATTGGGGTCTGTGGCCGAGAGTGGTCGGCTGGCTCCTTAGAATCCACGAAACGCAGGATGGTTCCCAGACCCAAGGTGGCACCAGTGCCAAATCGGGCTGGTTTGATAGTACCAAGTGGCTCCTGCAATCTGCCATCCAGAAGCAGAGCAGCTGAGTTTTGTTTGCCAGTGAAATGGGCCGAGGTTTGTGTTTGAGGTCCTATGGCTGGGAGTGGCCGGCTGGCTCCTAAAAATCAACCATACGCATGATTGCTTTCAGACCCAAGGTGGCACCACTGCCAAGTCGGGCTGGTTTGATGGTGCAAAGAGGCTCCTGCAATCGGCCATCCAGAAGCGGGGCAGGTGAATTTTGTTTGCCAAGGAAAAGGGCCATGGTTTGTTTTTGGGGGCCTGTGGCTGGGAGTGGCTGGCTGGCTCCTGAAAATCCACGATACGCAGGATGGTTCCCAGACCCAAGGTGGCACCAGTGCAAAGTCGAGCTTGTTTGACAGTACCATGTTCCTCCTGCAATGTGCCATCCAAAAGCGTGGCAGGTGATTTTATTTTGCAAGGGAAAAGGGTCGAGGTTTGGATTTGGGGGCCTGTGGCCGAGAGAGGCCGGCTGGCTCCTGTAATTCATTGATAGGCAGGATGCTTCCCAGACCCAAGTGGCACCAGTGCCAAGTCAGACTGGTTTGATGGTACAAAGTGGCTCCTGCAATCTGCCATCCAAAAGCGGGGCAGCTGATTTTTGCTTCCAGAGAAAAGGTCCGTGGTTTGTTTTTGGGGGCATATGGCTGGGAGTGGCCGGCTGGCAGCTTAAAATGCTCGATACTCAGGATGGTTCCCAGACCCAAGGTGGCACCACTGTCAAGTCGGGCTGTTTTTGTAGTACCAAGTGCATCCTGCAATTTGCCATCCATAAGAGGGGCAGTTGAGTTTTGTTTGCCCGAGAAAAGGGCTGTGGTTTGTGTTTGGGGGCCTGTGGCTGGGAGTGGCCGGCTGGCTCCTGAAAAGCTCCGATAGGCCGGATGGTTTCCACACCCATGGTGGCACCGGTGCCAAGTCGGGCTGGTTTGACAGTGTCAAGTGCCTCCTGCAATCTCCCATCCAGAAGCGGGGCAGCGGATTTTTGTTTGCCAGGGAAACGGGCCGTTGTTTTTGATTGGTATCTGAGGCCGAGAGTGGTCGGCTGGCTCCTGACAATCCACGATACGCAGGATGGTTCCCAGACCCAAGGTGGCACCAGTGCCAAGTCGGTCAAATTTGATAGTACTAAGTAGATCCTGCCATCTGCCATCCAGAAGCGAGGCAGCTGAGTTTTGTTTGCCAGGGAAACGGGCTGAGGTTTGTGTCTGCTGGCCTATGGCCCGGAGTGACCGGCTGGCTCCTGAAAAGCTACGAAAGGCAGGATGGTTACCAGACCCATGGTGGCACCAGTGCCAAGTCAGGCTGGTTTCATAGTAGCAAGTGGCTCCTGCAATCTGCCATCAGAAAATTGGCAGCTGAATTTTGTTTTCCAGGGAAAAGCGCCGTTGTTTGTGTTTGGGGGCCTGTGGCTGGGAGTGGCCGAATGGCTCCTGAAAATCTACGATACGCAGGATCGTTCCCAGACCCAAGGTGGCACCAGTGTCAAGTCAGGCTGATTTGGTGATACAAAGTGGCTCCGGCAATCTGCCATCCAGAAGCGGGGCAGGCGAGTTTCGTTTTCCAGGGAAAAGCGCCATTGTTTCTGTTTGGGGGCCTGTGGCTGGGAGTGGCCGGCTGGCTCCTGAAACTCCATGATACGCAGCATGGATCCCAGAGCCAAGGTGGCACCAGTGCCAAGTCGGGCTGGTTTGACAGTGTCAAGTGCCTCCTGCAATCTCCCATCCAGAAGCGGGGCAGCTGACTTTTGTTTGCCAGGGCAACGGGCCGTTGTTTCTGATTGGGGTCTGCGGCCGAGAGTGGTCGGCTGGCTCCTTAGAATCCACGATACGCAGGATGGTTCCCAGACCCAAGGTGGCACCACTGCAATATCGGGCTGGTTTGATAGTACAGAGTGCCTCCTGCAATATGCCATCCAGAACCGGGGAAATTGAGTTTTTTTTGCCAGAGAAAAGGGCTGTGGTTTGTGTTTTGGGGCCTATGGCTGGAAGTGGCCGGCTGGCTCCTGACAATCCATGATACGCAGCATGGTTCCCAGAGCCAAGGTGGCACCAGTGCCAAGTCAGGCTGGTTTGATAGTACCAAGGGGCTCCTGCAATCTGCCATCCAGAAGCGGGGCAGCTGAGTTTTGTTTTCCAGAGTAATGGGCCGAGGTTTGTGTTTAGGTCCTATGGCTGGGAGTGGCTGGCTGGCTCCAGAAAATCAACCATACACATGATTGCTTCCAGACCCAAGGTGGCACCAGTGCCAAGTCGGGCTGGTTTGATAGTACCAAGTGGCTCCTGCAATTTGCCATCAAAAACTTGGCAGGCGAGTTTTGTTTTCCAGGGAAAAGCGCCGTTGTTTGTGTTTGGGGGCCTGTGGCTGGGAGTGGCTGGCTGGCTCCTGAAAATCCAGGGTACGCAGGATGGTTCCCAGACCCAAGGTGGCACCACTGCCAAGTTGGGCTGGTTTGATAGTACTAAGTAGCTACTGCCATCTGCCATCCAGAAGCGGGGCAGCTGAGTTTTGTTTGCCAGTGCAACGGGCCCTTGTTTTTGATTGGGGTCTGCGGCCGCGAGTGGTCGGCTGGCTCCTTAGAATCCACGATACGCAGGATGGTTCCCAGACCCAAGGTGGCACCAGTGCCGAGTTTGGCTGGTTTGATAGTACTAAGTGGCTCCTGCAATCTGCGATCCAGAAGCGGGGCAGGTGAATTTTGTTTGCCAGAGAAAAGGGCTGTGGTTTGTGCTTGGGGGCCTGTGGCTGGGAGTGGCCGGCTGGCTCCTGAAAATCCATGATACGCAGCATGGTTCCCAGACCCAAGGTGACACCAGTGCCAAGTCGGGCTGGTTTGAAAGTACCAAGTGCCTCCTGCAGTCTCCCATCCAGAAGAGGGGCAGCTGATTTTTGTTTGCCAGAGCAAGAGGCCGTTGTTTTTGATTGGGGTCTGTGGCCGAGAGTGGTCGGCTGGCTCCTTAGAATCCACGAAACGCAGGATGGTTCCCAGACCCAAGGTGGCACCAGTGCCAAATCGGGCTGGTTTGATAGTACCAAGTGGCTCCTGCAATCTGCCATCCAGAAGCAGAGCAGCTGAGTTTTGTTTGCCAGTGAAATGGGCCGAGGTTTGTGTTTGAGGTCCTATGGCTGGGAGTGGCCGGCTGGCTCCTAAAAATCAACCATACGCATGATTGCTTTCAGACCCAAGGTGGCACCACTGCCAAGTCGGGCTGGTTTGATGGTGCAAAGAGGCTCCTGCAATCGGCCATCCAGAAGCGGGGCAGGTGAATTTTGTTTGCCAAGGAAAAGGGCCATGGTTTGTTTTTGGGGGCCTGTGGCTGGGAGTGGCTGGCTGGCTCCTGAAAATCCACGATACGCAGGATGGTTCCCAGACCCAAGGTGGCACCAGTGCAAAGTCGAGCTTGTTTGACAGTACCATGTTCCTCCTGCAATGTGCCATCCAAAAGCGTGGCAGGTGATTTTATTTTGCAAGGGAAAAGGGTCGAGGTTTGGATTTGGGGGCCTGTGGCCGAGAGAGGCCGGCTGGCTCCTGTAATTCATTGATAGGCAGGATGCTTCCCAGACCCAAGTGGCACCAGTGCCAAGTCAGACTGGTTTGATGGTACAAAGTGGCTCCTGCAATCTGCCATCCAGAAGCGGGGCAGCTTATTTTTGTTTGCCAGAGAAAAGGGCCGTGTGTTGTGTTTGGGGGCATATAGGTGGGAGTGGCCAGCTAGCTCCTTAAATTCACGATACGCAGGATGGTTCCCAGACCCAAGGCGGCACCTCTGCCAAGTAGGGCTGTTTTTGTAATACCAAGTGCGTCCTTGAATTTGCCATCCAGAAGCGGGGCAGGTGAATTTTGTTTGCCAAGGAAAAGGGCCATGGTTTGTTTTTGGGGGCCTGTGGCTGGGAGTGGTCGGCTGGCTCCTGACAATCCGCGATACGCAGGATGGTTCCCAGACCCAAGGTGGCACCACTGCCAAGTTGGGCTGGTTTGATAGTACTAAGTAGCTACTGCCATCTGCCATCCAGAAGCGGGGCAGCTGAGTTTTGTTTGCCAGTGCAACGGGCCGTTGTTTTTGATTGGGGTCTGCGGCCGCGAGTGGTCGGCTGGCTCCTTAGAATCCACGATACGCAGGATGGTTCCCAGACCCAAGGTGGCACCAGTGCCGAGTTTGGCTGGTTTGATAGTACTAAGTGGCTCCTGCAATCTGCGATCCAGAAGCGGGGCAGGTGAATTTTGTTTGCCAGAGAAAAGGGCTGTGGTTTGTGCTTGGGGGCCTGTGGCTGGGAGTGGCCGGCTGGCTCCTGAAAATCCATGATACGCAGCATGGTTCCCAGACCCAAGGTGACACCAGTGCCAAGTCGGGCTGGTTTGAAAGTACCAAGTGCCTCCTGCAGTCTCCCATCCAGAAGAGGGGCAGCTGATTTTTGTTTGCCAGAGCAAGGGGCCGTTGTTTTTGATTGGGGTCTGTGGCCGAGAGTGGTCGGCTGGCTCCTTAGAATCCACGAAACGCAGGATGGTTCCCAGACCCAAGGTGGCACCAGTGCCAAATCAGGCTGGTTTGATAGTACCAAGTGGCTCCTGCAATCTGCCATCCAGAAGCAGAGCAGCTGAGTTTTGTTTGCCAGTGAAATGGGCCGAGGTTTGTGTTTGAGGTCCTATGGCTGGGAGTGGCCGGCTGGCTCCTAAAAATCAACCATACGCATGATTGCTTTCAGACCCAAGGTGGCACCACTGCCAAGTCGGGCTGGTTTGATGGTGCAAAGAGGCTCCTGCAATCGGCCATCCAGAAGCGGGGCAGGTGAATTTTGTTTGCCAAGGAAAAGGGCCATGGTTTGTTTTTGGGGGCCTGTGGCTGGGAGTGGCCGGCTGGCTCCTGAAAATCCACGATACGCAGGATGGTTCCCAGACCCAAGGTGGCACCAGTGCAAAGTCGAGCTTGTTTGACAGTACCATGTTCCTCCTGCAATGTGCCATCCAAAAGCGTGGCAGGTGATTTTTTTTTGCAAGGGAAAAGGGTCGAGGTTTGGATTTGGGGGCCTGTGGCCGAGAGAGGCCGGCTGGCTCCTGTAATTCATTGATAGGCAGGATGCTTCCCAGACCCAAGTGGCACCAGTGCCAAGTCAGACTGGTTTGATGGTACAAAGTGGCTCCTGCAATCTGCCATCCAGAAGCGGGGCAGCTTATTTTTGTTTGCCAGAGAAAAGGGTCGTGTGTTGTGTTTGGGGGCATATAGGTGGGAGTGGCCAGCTAGCTCCTTAAATTCACGATACGCAGGATGGTTCCCAGACCCAAGGCGGCACCTCTGCCAAGTAGGGCTGTTTTTGTAATACCAAGTGCGTCCTTGAATTTGCCATCCAGAAGCGGGGCAGGTGAATTTTGTTTGCCAAGGAAAAGGGCCATGGTTTGTTTTTGGGGGCCTGTGGCTGGGAGTGGTCGGCTGGCTCCTGACAATCCGCGATACGCAGGATGGTTCCCAGACCCAAGGTGGCACCACTTCCAAGTTGGGCTGGTTTGATAGTACCAAGTGGCTCCTGCAATCTGCCATCCAGAAGCGGGGCAGCTGAGTTTTGTTTGCCAGAGAAATGGGCCGAGGTTTGTGTTTGAGGTCCTATGGCTGGGAGTGGCCGGCTGGCTCCTGATAATCCATGATACGCAGCATGGTTCCCAGACCCAAGGTGGCACCAGTGCCAAGTCGGGCTGGTGTGATAGTACCAAGTGGCTCCTGCAATCTGCCATCCAGAAGCGAGGCAGCTGAGTTTTGTTTGCCAGAGAAAACGGCCGAGGGTTGTGTCTGAGGGCCTATGGCTGGGAGTTACCGGCTGGCTCCTGAAAAGCTACGATAGGCAGGATGGTTACCAGACCCAAGGTGGCACCAGTGCCAAGTCGGGCTGGTGTGATAGTACCAAGTGGCTCCTGCAATCTGCCATCAAAAAGTTGGCAGGCGAGTTTTGTTTTCCAGGGAAAAGCGCCGTTGTTTGTGTTTGGGGGCCTGTGGCTGGGAGTGGTCGGCTGGCTCCTTAGAATCCACGATACGCAGGATGGTTCCCAGACCCAAGGTGGCACCAGTTCCTAGTCGGGCTGGTTTGATAGTACTAAGTAGCTCCTGCAATCTGCCGTCCAGAAGCGGGGCAGCTGTGTTTTGTTTTCCAGGGAAACCGGCCGAGGTTTGTGTTTGGGGGTGTGTGGCTAGGAGGGGCCCGCTGGTTCCTAAAAATCCATGAAATGCAGGATGGCTCCCAGACCCAAGGTGGCACCAGTGCCAAGTCGGGCTGGTTTGACAGTGTCAAGTGGCTCCTGCAATCTGCCATCCAGAAGCGGGGCAGCTGAGTTTTGTTTGCCAGGGAAACGGGCCGAGGTTTCTGTCTGGGGGCCAATGGCTGGGAGTTACCGGCTGGCTCCTTAAAATCCCCGTAACGCAGGATGGTTCCTAGATCCAAGGTGGCACCAGTGCCAAGTCGGGCTGGTTTGGTGATACAAAGTGGCTCCTGCAATCTGCCATCCAGAAGCGGGGCAGCTGATTTTTGCTTGCCCGAGAAATGGTCCGTGGTTTGTTTTTGGGGGCCTATGGCTGGGAGTGGCCGGCGAGCCCCTGAAAATCCACGATACGCAGGATGGTTCCCAGACCCAAGGTGGCACCAGTGCCAAGTCGGGCTGGTTTGAGAGTGTCAAGTGCCTCCTGCAATCTCCCACCCAGAAGCGGGGCAGCTGAGTTTTGTTTGTCAGGGAAACGGGCCATTGTTTTTGATTGGGGTCTGCGGCCGCGAGTGGTCGGCTGGCTCCTTAGAATCCACGATACACAGGATGGTTCCCAGACGCAAGGTGGCACCAGTGCCAAGTCGGGCTGGTTTGATAATACCAAGTGGCTCCTGCAATCTGCAATCCAGAAGGGGGGCAGCTAAGTTTTGTTTGCCAGGAAAAAGGGCCGTGGTTTTTGTTAGGGGCCAGTGGCTGGGAGTAGCCGGCTGGCTCCTTAAAATCCACGATACGCAGGATGGTTCCCAGATCCAAGGGGTCACCAGTGTCAAGTCAGGCTGGTTTGGTGATACAAAGTGGCTCCTGAAATCTGCCATCCAGAAGCGGGGCAGCTGAGTTTTGTTTGCCAGGGAAAACGGCTGTGGTTTGTTTTTGGGAGCCTATGGCTGGGAGTGGCCGGCTGGCTCCAGAAAATCAACCATACGCATGATTGCTTCCAGACCCAAGGTGGCACCAGTGCCAAGTCGGGCTTGTTTGATAGTACCAAGAGGCTCCTGCAATCTGCCATCCAGAAGCGGGGCAGCTGAGTTTTGTTTGCCAGAGAAAATGGCCATGGTTTGTGTTTGGGGGCCTATGGCTGAGAGTGGCCAGCTGGCCCCTGAAAATCCACAATACGCAGGATGGTTCCCAGACCCAAGGTGGCACCAGTGCCAAGTCAGGCTGGTGTGATAGTACCAAGTGGCTCCTGCAATCTGCCATCCAGAAGCGGGGCAGGTGAATTTTGTTTGCCAAGGAAAAGGGCCATGGTTTGTGTTTGGGGGCCTGTGGCAGGGAGTGGTCGGCTGGCTCCTGAAAATCCACAATACGCAGGATGGTTCCCAGACCCAAGGTGGCACCAGTGCCAAGTCGGGCTGGTTTGATAGTACCAAGTGGCTCCTGCAATCTGCCATCCAGAAGCGGGGCAGCTGAGTTTTGTTTGCCAGAGAAATGGGCCGAGGTTTGTGTTTGAGGTCCTATGGCTGGGAGTGGCCGGCTGGCTCCTGATAATCCATGATACGCAGCATGGTTCCCAGACCCAAGGTGGCACCAGTGCCAAGTCGGGCTGGTTAGACAGTGTCAAGTGCCTCCTGTAATCTCCCATCCAGAAGCGGGGCAGCTGAGTTTTGTTGCCATGGGAAAGGGCCATGGGTTTGTGTTTGGGGGCCTGTGGCTGGGAGTGGTCGGCTGGCTCCTGAAAATCCACAATACGCAGGATGGTTCTCAGACCCACGGTGGCACCAGTGCCAAGTCGGGCTGGTGTGATACTACCAAGTGGCTCCTGCAATCTGCCATCCAGAAGCGGGGCAGGTGAATTTTGTTTGCCAAGGAAAAGGGCCATGGTTTGTTTCTGGGGGCCTGTGGCTGGCAGTGGCCGGCTGGCTCCTGACAATCCACGATACGCAGGATGGTTCCCAGACCCAAGGTGGCACCAGTGCCAAGTCGGGCTGGTTTGATAGTGCCAAGTGGCTCCTGCAATCTGCCATGCAGAAGCGGGGCAGCTGAGTTTTGTTTGCCAGTGCAACGGGCCGTTGTTTTTGATTGGGGTCTGCGGCCGCGAGTGGTCGGCTGGCTCCTTAGAATCCACGATACGCAGGATGGTTCCCAGACCCAAGGTGGCACCAGTGCCGAGTTTGGCTGGTTTGATAGTACTAAGTGGCTCCTGCAATCTGCGATCCAGAAGCGGGGCAGGTGAATTTTGTTTGCCAGAGAAAAGGGCTGTGGTTTGTGCTTGGGGGCCTGTGGCTGGGAGTGGCCGGCTGGCTCCTGAAAATCCATGATACGCAGCATGGTTCCCAGACCCAAGGTGACACCAGTGCCAAGTCGGGCTGGTTTGAAAGTACCAAGTGCCTCCTGCAGTCTCCCATCCAGAAGAGGGGCAGCTGATTTTTGTTTGCCAGAGCAAGGGGCCGTTGTTTTTGATTGGGGTCTGTGGCCGAGAGTGGTCGGCTGGCTCCTTAGAATCCACGAAACGCAGGATGGTTCCCAGACCCAAGGTGGCACCAGTGCCAAATCAGGCTGGTTTGATAGTACCAAGTGGCTCCTGCAATCTGCCATCCAGAAGCAGAGCAGCTGAGTTTTGTTTGCCAGTGAAATGGGCCGAGGTTTGTGTTTGAGGTCCTATGGCTGGGAGTGGCCGGCTGGCTCCTAAAAATCAACCATACGCATGATTGCTTTCAGACCCAAGGTGGCACCACTGCCAAGTCGGGCTGGTTTGATGGTGCAAAGAGGCTCCTGCAATCGGCCATCCAGAAGCGGGGCAGGTGAATTTTGTTTGCCAAGGAAAAGGGCCATGGTTTGTTTTTGGGGGCCTGTGGCTGGGAGTGGCCGGCTGGCTCCTGAAAATCCACGATACGCAGGATGGTTCCCAGACCCAAGGTGGCACCAGTGCAAAGTCGAGCTTGTTTGACAGTACCATGTTCCTCCTGCAATGTGCCATCCAAAAGCGTGGCAGGTGATTTTTTTTTGCAAGGGAAAAGGGTCGAGGTTTGGATTTGGGGGCCTGTGGCCGAGAGAGGCCGGCTGGCTCCTGTAATTCATTGATAGGCAGGATGCTTCCCAGACCCAAGTGGCACCAGTGCCAAGTCAGACTGGTTTGATGGTACAAAGTGGCTCCTGCAATCTGCCATCCAGAAGCGGGGCAGCTTATTTTTGTTTGCCAGAGAAAAGGGTCGTGTGTTGTGTTTGGGGGCATATAGGTGGGAGTGGCCAGCTAGCTCCTTAAATTCACGATACGCAGGATGGTTCCCAGACCCAAGGCGGCACCTCTGCCAAGTAGGGCTGTTTTTGTAATACCAAGTGCGTCCTTGAATTTGCCATCCAGAAGCGGGGCAGGTGAATTTTGTTTGCCAAGGAAAAGGGCCATGGTTTGTTTTTGGGGGCCTGTGGCTGGGAGTGGTCGGCTGGCTCCTGACAATCCGCGATACGCAGGATGGTTCCCAGACCCAAGGTGGCACCACTTCCAAGTTGGGCTGGTTTGATAGTACCAAGTGGCTCCTGCAATCTGCCATCCAGAAGCGGGGCAGCTGAGTTTTGTTTGCCAGGGAAAACGGCTGTGGTTTGTTTTTGGGAGCCTATGGCTGGGAGTGGCCGGCTGGCTCCAGAAAATCAACCATACGCATGATTGCTTCCAGACCCAAGGTGGCACCAGTGCCAAGTCGGGCTTGTTTGATAGTACCAAGTGGCTCCTGCAATCTGCCATCCAGAAGCGGGGCAGCTGAGTTTTGTTTGCCAGAGAAATGGGCCGAGGTTTGTGTTTGAGGTCCTATGGCTGGGAGTGGCCGGCTGGCTCCTGATAATCCATGATACGCAGCATGGTTCCCAGACCCAAGGTGGCACCAGTGCCAAGTCGGGCTGGTGTGATAGTACCAAGTGGCTCCTGCAATCTGCCATCCAGAAGCGAGGCAGCTGAGTTTTGTTTGCCAGAGAAAACGGCCGAGGGTTGTGTCTGAGGGCCTATGGCTGGGAGTTACCGGCTGGCTCCTGAAAAGCTACGATAGGCAGGATGGTTACCAGACCCAAGGTGGCACCAGTGCCAAGTCGGGCTGGTTTGATAGTACCAAGTGGCTCCTGCAATCTGCCATCAAAAAGTTGGCAGGCGAGTTTTGTTTTCCAGGGAAAAGCGCCGTTGTTTGTGTTTGGGGGCCTGTGGCTGGGAGTGGTCGGCTGGCTCCTTAGAATCCACGATACGCAGGATGGTTCCCAGACCCAAGGTGGCACCAGTTCCTAGTCGGGCTGGTTTGATAGTACTAAGTAGCTCCTGCAATCTGCCGTCCAGAAGCGGGGCAGCTGTGTTTTGTTTTCCAGGGAAACCGGCCGAGGTTTGTGTTTGGGGGTGTGTGGCTAGGAGGGGCCCGCTGGTTCCTAAAAATCCATGAAATGCAGGATGGCTCCCAGACCCAAGGTGGCACCAGTGCCAAGTCGGGCTGGTTTGACAGTGTCAAGTGGCTCCTGCAATCTGCCATCCAGAAGCGGGGCAGCTGAGTTTTGTTTGCCAGGGAAACGGGCCGAGGTTTCTGTCTGGGGGCCAATGGCTGGGAGTTACCGGCTGGCTCCTTAAAATCCCCGTAACGCAGGATGGTTCCTAGATCCAAGGTGGCACCAGTGCCAAGTCGGGCTGGTTTGGTGATACAAAGTGGCTCCTGCAATCTGCCATCCAGAAGCGGGGCAGCTGATTTTTGCTTGCCCGAGAAATGGTCCGTGGTTTGTTTTTGGGGGCCTATGGCTGGGAGTGGCCGGCGAGCCCCTGAAAATCCACGATACGCAGGATGGTTCCCAGACCCAAGGTGGCACCAGTGCCAAGTCAGGCTGGTTTGAGAGTGTCAAGTGCCTCCTGCAATCTCCCACCCAGAAGCGGGGCAGCTGAGTTTTGTTTGTCAGGGAAACGGGCCATTGTTTTTGATTGGGGTCTGCGGCCGCGAGTGGTCGGCTGGCTCCTTAGAATCCACGATACACAGGATGGTTCCCAGACGCAAGGTGGCACCAGTGCCATGTCGGGCTGGTTTGAAAATACCAAGTGGCTCCTGCAATCTGCAATCCAGAAGGGGGGCAGCTAAGTTTTGTTTGCCAGGAAAAAGGGCCGTGGTTTTTGTTAGGGGCCAGTGGCTGGGAGTAGCCGGCTGGCTCCTTAAAATCCACGATACGCAGGATGGTTCCCAGATCCAAGGGGTCACCAGTGTCAAGTCAGGCTGGTTTGGTGATACAAAGTGGCTCCTGAAATCTGCCATCCAGAAGCGGGGCAGCTGAGTTTTGTTTGCCAGGGAAAACGGCTGTGGTTTGTTTTTGGGAGGCTATGGCTGGGAGTGGCCGGCTGGCTCCAGAAAATCAACCATACGCATGATTGCTTCCAGACCCAAGGTGGCACCAGTGCCAAGTCGGGCTTGTTTGATAGTACCAAGTGGCTCCTGCAATCTGCCATCCAGAAGCGGGGCAGCTGAGTTTTGTTTGCCAGAGAAAATGGCCATGGTTTGTGTTTGGGGGCCTATGGCTGAGAGTGGCCAGCTGGCCCCTGAAAATCCACAATACGCAGGATGGTTCCCAGACCCAAGGTGGCACCAGTGCCAAGTCAGGCTGGTGTGATAGTACCAAGTGGCTCCTGCAATCTGCCATCCAGAAGCGGGGCAGGTGAATTTTGTTTGCCAAGGAAAAGGGCCATGGTTTGTGTTTGGGGGCCTGTGGCAGGGAGTGGTCGGCTGGCTCCTGAAAATCCACAATACGCAGGATGGTTCCCAGACCCAAGGTGGCACCAGTGCCAAGTCGGGCTGGTTTGATAGTACCAAGTGGCTCCTGCAATCTGCCATCCAGAAGCGGGGCAGCTGAGTTTTGTTTGCCAGAGAAATGGGCCGAGGTTTGTGTTTGAGGTCCTATGGCTGGGAGTGGCCGGCTGGCTCCTGATAATCCATGATACGCAGCATGGTTCCCAGACCCAAGGTGGCACCAGTGCCAAGTCGGGCTGGTTAGACAGTGTCAAGTGCCTCCTGTAATCTCCCATCCAGAAGCGGGGCAGCTGAGTTTTGTTGCCATGGGAAAGGGCCATGGGTTTGTGTTTGGGGGCCTGTGGCTGGGAGTGGTCGGCTGGCTCCTGAAAATCCACAATACGCAGGATGGTTCTCAGACCCAAGGTGGCACCAGTGCCAAGTCGGGCTGGTGTGATACTACCAAGTGGCTCCTGCAATCTGCCATCCAGAAGCGGGGCAGGTGAATTTTGTTTGCCAAGGAAAAGGGCCATGGTTTGTTTCTGGGGGCCTGTGGCTGGCAGTGGCCGGCTGGCTCCTGACAATCCACGATACGCAGGATGGTTCCCAGACCCAAGGTGGCACCAGTGCCAAGTCGGGCTGGTTTGATAGTGCCAAGTGGCTCCTGCAATCTGCCATGCAGAAGCGGGGCAGCTGAGTTTTGTTTGCCAGAGAAATGGGCCGTTGTTTTTATTGGGCTCTGTGGCCGAGAGTGGTCGGCTGGCTCCTGACAATCCACGATACGCAGGATGGTTCCCAGACCCAAGGTGGCACCATTGCCAAGTCGAGCTGCTGTGATAGTACCAAGTGGCTCCTGCAATCTGCCATCCAGAAGCGGGGCAGTTGAGTTTTGTTTGCCAGAGAAATGGGCTGAGGTTTGTGTTTGAGGTCCTATGGCTGGGAGTGACCGGCTGGCTCCAGAAAATCAACCATAGGCATGATTGCTTCCAGACCCAAGGTGGTACCAGTGCCAAGTCGGGCTTGTATGATAGTACCAAGTGCGTCCTGCAATTTGCCATCCAGAAGCGGGGCAGCTGAGTTTTGTTTGCCAGAGAAATGGGCCGAGGTTTGTGTTTGGGGGCCTGTGGCTGGGAGTGGCCGGCTGGCTCCTGAAAATCCACAATACGCAGCATGGTTCCAAGAGTCAAGGTGGCACCAGTGCCAAGTCGGGCTGGTTTGACAGTGTCAAGTGCCTTCTGCAATCTCCCATCCAGAAGCGGGGCAGCTGAGTTTTGTTTGCCAGAGAAATGGGCCGAGGTTTGTGTTTGAGGTCCTATGGCTGGGAGTGGCCGGCTGGCTCCTGATAATCCATGATACGCAGCATGGTTCCCAGACCCGAGGTGGCACCAGTGCCAAGTCGGGCTGGTTAGACAGTGTCAAGTGCCTCCTGCAATCTCCCATCCAGAAGCGGGGCAGCTGAGTTTTGTTTGCCAGGGAAACGGGCCGTTGTTTTTGATTGGGGTCTATGGCCGAGAGTGGCCGGCTGGCTCCTGAAAATCCATGATACGCAGCATGGTTCCCAGAGCCAAGGTGGCACCAGTGCCAAGTCGGGCTGGTTTGATACTACCAAGTGGCTCCTGCAATCTGCCATCCAGAAGCGGGGCAGGTGAATTTTGTTTGCCAAGGAAAAGGGCCATGGTTTGTTTCTGGGGGCCTGTGGCTGGGAGTGGCCGGCTGGCTCCTGAAAATCCATGATACGCAGCATGGTTCCAAGAGCCAAGGTGGCACCAGTGCCAAGACGGGCTGGTGTGATAGTACCAAGTGGCTCCTGCAATCTGCCATCAATCAGAGGGGAAGCTGAGTTTGGTTTGCCAAGGGAAAGGGCCATGGTTTGTTTTTGCGGGCGTGTTGCTGGGAGTGGCCGGCAGGCTCCTGAAAATCCACATTACGCAGGATGGCTCTCAGACCCAAGGTGGCACCAATGCCAAGTCAAGCTGGTGTGATACTACCAAGTGGCTCCTGCAATCTGCCATCCAGAAGCGGGGCAGGTGAATTTTGTTTGCCAAGGACAAGGGCCATGGCTTTTTTTTGGGGGCCTGTGGCTGGGAGTGGCCGGCTGGCTCCTGACAATCCACGATACGCAGGATGGTTCCCAGACCCAAGGTGGCACCAGTGCCAAGTCGGGCTGGTTTGATAGTGGCAAGTGGCTCCTGCAATCTGCCATCCAGAAGCGGGGCAGTTGAGTTTTGTTTGCCAGAGAAATGGGCTGAGGTTTGTGTTTGAGGTCCTATGGCTGGGAGTGGCTGGCTGGCTCCTGTAAATCCATGATACGCAGCATGGTTCCCAGAGCCAAGGTGGCACCAGTGCCAAGTTGGGCTGGTTTGACAGTGTCAAGTGTCTCCTGCAATCTCCCATCCAGAAGCGGGGCAGCGGAGTTTTGTTTGCCAGGGAAACGGGCCGTTATTTTTGATTGGGGTCTATGGCCGAGAGTGGCCGGCTGGCTCCTGAAAATCCATGATACGCAGCATGGTTCCCAGAGCCAAGGTGGCACCAGTGCCAAGTCGGGCTGGTTTGATAGTACCAAGTGGCTCCTGCAATCTTCCATCCAGAAGCGGGGCAGGTGAATTTTGTTTGCCAAGGAAAAGGGCCATGGTTTGTTTCTGGGGGCCTGTGGCTGGGAGTGGCCGGCTGGCTCCTGAAAATCCACAATACGCAGGATGGTTGCCAGACCCAAGGTGGCACCAGTGCCAAGTCAGGCTGGTGTGATAGTGCCAAGTGGCTCCTGCAATCTGCTATCCAGAAGCGGGGCAGCTGAGTTTTGTTTGCCAGAGAAATGGGCCGTTGTTTTTATTGGGCTCTGTGGCCGAGAGTGGTCGGCTGGCTCCTGACAATCCACGTTACGCAGGATGTTTCCCAGACCCAAGGTGGCACCAGTGCCAAGTCGGGATGGTGTGATAGTACGAAGTGGCTCCTGCAATCTGCCATCCAGAAGCGGGGCAGTTGAGTTTTGTTTGCCAGAGAAAAGGGCTGTGGTTTGTGTTTGGGGGCCTGTGGCTGGGAGTGGCCGGCTGGCTCCTGAAAATCCATTATACGCAGCATGTTTCCCAGAGCCAAGGTGGCACCAGTGCCAAGTCGGGCTGGTTTGACAGTGTCAAGTGCCTTCTGAAATCTCCCATCCAGAAGCGGGGCAGCTGAGTTTTGTTTGCCAGGGAAACGGGCCGTTGTTTTTGATTGGGGTCTGTGGCCGAGTGTGGTCGGCTGGCTCCTGACAATCCACGATACGCAGGATGGTTCCCAGACCCAAGGTGGCACCAGTGCCAAGTCGGGCTGGTTTGATAGTATGAAGTGGCTGCTGATATCTGCCATCCATAAGCGGGGCAGCTGAGTTTTCTTTGCCAGAGAACTGGGCCGAGGTTTTTGTTTGAGGTCCTATGGCTGGGAGTGGCCGGCTGGCTCCTGTAAATTCATGATACGCAGGATGTTTCCCAGACCCAAGGTTGCACCAGTGCCAAGTCGGGCTGGTTTGACAGTGTCAAGTGGCTCCTGCAATCTGCCATCCAGAAGCGGGGCAGTTGAGTTTTGTTTGTCAAAGAAATGGGCCGAGGTTTGTGTTTGAGGTCCTATGGCTGGGAGTGGCCGGCTGGCTCCTAAAAATCAACCATACGCATGATTGCTTCCAGACCCAAGGTGGCACCAGTGCCAAGTCGGGCTGGTTTGATAGTACTAAGTGTCTCCCGCAATCTGCCATCCAGAAGCGGGGCAGCTGAGTTTTGTTTGCCAGGGAAACGGGCCGAGGTTTGTGTCTGGGGGCCTGTGGCTGGGAGTGGCCGACTGGCTCCTGAAAATCCACAACACGCAGGATGGTTGCCATATCCAAGGTTGCACCAGGGCCAAGTCGGGCTGGTTTGGTGATACAAAATGTTTCCAGCAATCTGCCATCCAGAAGCAGGGCAGCTGATCTTTGTTTGCCAGAGAAAAGGTCCGTGGTTTGTTTTTGGGGGCATATGGCTGGGAGTGGAGGGCTGCCTCCTTAAAATGCTCGACACGCAGGATGGTTCCCAGACCCAAGGTGGCATCAGTGCCAAGTTGGGCTGTTTTTGTAGTACCAAGTGCGTCCCGCAATTTGCCATCCAGAAGAGGGGCAGTTGACTTCTGTTTGCCAGAGAAAAGGGCCATGGTTTGTGTTTGGGGGCCTATGGCTGAAAGTGGCCGTCTGGCTCCTGAAAATCCATGATACGCAGGATGGTTCCCAGACCCAAGGTGGCACCAGTGCCAAGTCGGGCTGGTTTGATAGTATCAAGTGGCTCCTGCAATCTGCCATCCCGAAGCGGGGCAGGTAAATTTTGTTTGCCAAGGAAAAGTGCCATGGTTTGTTTTTGGGGGCCTGTGCAGGGAGTGGCCGGCTGGCTACAGAAAATCCACAATACGCAGGATGGTTCCCAGACCCAAGGTGGCACCAGTGCCAAGTCAGGCTGGTGTGATAGTACCAAGTGGCTCCTGCAATCTGCCATCCAGAAGCGGGGAAGCTGAGTTTTGTTTGCCAAGGGAAACGGCCATGGTTAGTTTTTTGGGGCCTGTGGCTGGGAGTGGTCGGCTGGCTCCTGAAAATCCACATTACGCAGGATGGTTCCCAGACCCAAGGTGGCACCAGTGCCAAGTCGGGCTGGTGTGATAGTACCAAGGGGCTCCTGCAATCTGCCATCCAGAAGCGGGGCAGGTGAATTTTGTTTGCCAAGGAAAAGGGTCATGGTTTTTTTTGGGGGCCTATGGCTGGGAGTGGTCGGCTGGCTCCTGAAAATCCACAATACGCTGGATGGTTCCCAGACCCAAGGTGGCACCAGTGCCAAGTCGGGCTGGTTTGATAGTACCAAGTGGCTCCTGCAATCTGCCATCCAGAAGCAGGGCAGCTGAGTTTTGTTTGCCAGAGAAATGGGCTGTGGTTTGTGTTTGGGGGCCTGTGGCTGGGAGTGGCCGGCTGGCTCCTGAAAATCCATGATACGCCGCATGGTTCCCAGAGCCAAGGTGGCACCAGTGCCAAGTCGGGCTGGTTTGACAGTGTCAAGTGCCTCCTGCAATCTCCCATCCAGAAGCGGGGCAGCTGAGTTTTGTTTGCCAGGGAAACGGGCCGTTGTTTTTGATTGGGGTCTGTGGCCGAGAGTGGTCGGCTGGCTCCTGACAATCCACGATACGCAGGATGGTTCCCAGACCAATGTGACGCCAGTGCCAAGTCGAGCTGGTGTGATAGTACCAAGTGGCTCCTGCAATCTGCCATCCAGAAGCGGGGCAGTTGAGTTTTGTTTGCCAGTGAAATGGGCTGAGGTTTGTGTTTGAGGTCCTATGGCGGGGAGTGGCCGGCTGGCTCCAGAAAATCAACCATACGCATGATTGCTTCCAGACCCAAGGTGGCACCAGTGCCAAGTCGGGCTGGTTTGATAGTACCAAGTGGCTCCTGCAATCTTCCATCCAGAAGCGGGGCAGGTGAATATTGTTTGCCAAGGAAAAGGGCCATGGTTTGTTTTTGGGGGCCTGTGGCTGGGAGTGGCCGGCTGGCTCCAGAAAATCCACAATACGCAGGATGGTTCCCAGACCCAAGGTGGCACCAGTGCCAAGTCAGGCTGGTGTGATAGTACCAAGTGGCTCCTGCAATCTGCCATCCTGAAGCGGGGAAGCTGAGTTTTGTTTGCCAGAGAAAATGGCTGTGGATTTTATTTGGGGGCCTGTGGCAGGGAGTGGCCGGCTGGCTCCTGAAAATCCATGATACGCAGGATGGTTCCCAGACCCAAGGTGGCACCAGTGCCAAGTCGGGCTGGTTTGACAGTGTCAAGTGCCTCCTGCAATCTCCCATCCAGAAGCGGGGCAGCTGAGTTTTGTTTGCCAGGGAAACGGGCCGTTGTTTGTGTTTGGGGGCCTGTGGCTGGGAGTGGCTGGCTGGCTCCAGAAAATCAACCATAGGCATGATTGCTTCCAGACCCAAGGTGGCACCAGTGCCAAGTCGGGCTTGTTTGATAGTACCAAGTGAGTCCTGCAATTTGCCATCCAGAAGCGGGGCAGCTGAGTTTTGTTTGCCAGAGAAAATGGCCATGGTTTGTGTTTGGGGGCCTATGGCTGAGAGTGGCCAGCTGGCCCCTGAAAATCCACAATACGCAGGATGGTTCCCAGTCCCAAGGTGGCACCAGTGCCAAGTCGGGCTGGTTTGATAGTATCAAGTGGTTCCTGCAATCTGCCATCCAGAAGCGGGGCAGGTGAATTTTGTCTGCCAAGGAAAAGGGCCATGGTTTGTTTTTGGGGGCCGGTGGCAGGGAGTGGCCAGCTGGCTCCTTAGAATCCACATTATGCAGGATGGTTCCCAGACCCAAGGTGGCACCAGTGCCAAGTCGGGCTGGTGTGATACTACCAAGTGGCTCCTGCAATCTGACATCCAGAAGCGGGGCAGGTGAATTTTGTTTGCCAAGGAAAAGGGCCATGGTTTGTTTTTGGGGGCCTGTGGCTGGGAGTGGCCGGCTGGCTCCTGAAAATCCACGATACGCAGGATGGTTCCCAGACCCAAGGTGGCATCAGTGCCAAGTCGGGCTGTTTCTGTAGTACCAAGTGCGTCCCGCAATTTGCCATCCAGAAGAGGGGCAGTTGAGTTTTGTTTGCCAGAGAAAATGGCCGTGGTTTGTTTTTGGGGGCCTGTGGCAGGGAGTTGCCGGCTGGCTCCTTAGAATCCACATTACGCAGGATGGTTCCCAGACCCAAGTTGGCACCAGTGCCAAGTCGGGCTGGTTTGATAGTACCAAGAGGCTCCTGCAATCTGCCATCCAGAAGCGGGGCAGCTGAGTTTTGTTTGCCAGAGAAATGGGCCGAGGTTTGTGTTTGAGGTCCTATTGCTGGGAGTGGCCGGCGGGCTCCTGAAAATAAACCATACGCATGATTGCTTCCAGACCCAAGGTGGCACTAGTGCCAAGTCGGGCTGGTTTGATAGTGCTAAGTAGATCCTGCAATCTGCCATCCAGAAGCGGGGCAGCTGAGTTTTGTTCGCCAGGGAAACGGGCTGAGGTTTGTGTCTGGGGGCCTATGGCTGGGAGTGACCGGCTGGCTCCTGAAAAGCTACGATAGGCAGGATGGTTACCAGATCCATGGTGGCACCAGTGCCAAGTCGGGCTGGTTTGATAGTACCAAGTGGCTCCTGCAATCTGCCATCAAAAAGTTGGCAGGCGAGTTTTGTTTTCCAGGGAAAAGCGCCGTTGTTTGTGTTTGGGGGCCTGTGGCTGGGAGTGGCCGGCTGGATCCTTTAATCCACGATACGCAGGATGTTTGCCAGGTCCAATGTGGCAATAGGGCCAAGTCAGGCTGTTTTTGAAGTACCAAGTGCGTCCTGCAATTTGCCATCCAGAAGAGGGGCAGTTGAGTTTTGTTTGCCAGAGAAAAGGGCCATGGTTTGTGTTTGGGGGCCTATGGCTGAGAGTGGCCAGCTGCCCCCTGACAATCCATGATACCCAGGATGGTTCCCAGACCCAAGGTGGCACCAGTGCCAAGTCGGGCTGGTGTGATAGTACCAAGTGGCTCCTGCAATCTGCCATCCACAAGCGGGGCAGGTGAATATTGTTTGACAAGGAAAAGGGCCATGGTTTGTTTTAGGGGGCCTGTGCCTGGGAGTGGCCGGCTGGCTCCTGAAAATCCACAATACGCAGGATGGTTCCCAGACCCAAGGTGGCACCAGCGCCACGTCGGGCTGGTGTGATCGCACCAAGTGGCTCCTGCAATCTGCCATCCAGAAGCGGGGAAGCTGAGTTTTGTTTGCCAAGGGAAAGGGCCATGGTTTGTTTTTGGGGGCCTGTGGCCGAGAGTGGTCGGCTGGCTCCTGACAATCCACGATACGCAGGATGGTTCCCAGACCCAAGGTGGCACCAGTGCCAAGTCGGGCTGGTTTGACAGTGTCAAGTGCCTCCTGCAATCTCCCATCCAGAAGCGGGGCAGCTGAGTTTTGTTTGCCAGGGAAACAGGCCGTTGTTTGTGTTTGGGGGCCTGTGGCTGGGAGTGGCCGGCTGGCTCCAGAAAATCAACCATAGGCATGATTGCTTCAGAACCCAAGGTGGCACCAGTGCCAAGTCGGGCTGGTTTGATAGTACCAAGAGGCTCCTGCAATCTGCCATCCAGAAGCGGGGCAGCTGAGTTTTGTTTGCCAGAGAAAAGGGCCATGGTTTGTGTTTGGGGGCCTATGGCTGGGAGTGGCCAACTGGCCCCTGAAAATCCACAATACGCAGGATGGTTCCCAGTCCCAAGGTGGCACCAGTGCCAAGTCGGGCTGGCTTGATAGTATCAAGTGGTTCCTGCAATCTGCCATCCAGAAGCGGGGCAGGTGAATTTTGTTTGCCAAGGAAAAGGGCCATGGTTTGTTTTTGGGGGCCTGTGGCAGGGAGTGGCCAGCTGGCTCCTTAGAATCCACATTACGCAGGATGGTTCCTAGACCCAAGGTGGCACCAGTGCCAAGTCGGGCTGGTTTGATAGTACCAAGTGGCTCCTGCAATCTGCCATCCAGAAGCGGGGAAGCTGAGTTTTGTTTGCCAAGGGAAAGGGCCATGGTTTGTTTTTGGGGGCCTGTGGCCGAGAGTGGTCGGCTGGCTCCTGACAATCCACGATACGCAGGATGGTTCCCAGACCCAAGGTGGCACCAGTGCCAAATCGGGCTGGTTTGATAGTACCAAGTGGCTCCTGCAATCTGCCATCCAGAAGCGGGGCAGCTGAGTTTTGTTTGCCAGAGAAATGGGCCGAGGTTTGTATTTGAGGTCCTATGGCTGGGAGTGGCCGGCTGGCTCCTGATAATCCATGATACGCAGCATGGTTCCCAGACCCAAGGTGGCACCAGTGCCAAGTCGGGCTGGTGTGATAGTACCAAGTGGCTCCTGCAATCTCCCATCCAGAAGCGGGGCAGCTGAGTTTTGTTTGCCAGGGAAACGGGCCATGGTTTATTTTTGATTGGGGTCTGTGGCCGAGACTGGTCGGCTGGCTCCTGACAATCCACGATACGCAGGATGGTTCCCAGACCCAAGGTGGCACCAGTGCCAAGTCGGGCTGGTTTGATAGTACCAAGTGGCTCCTGCAATCTGCCATCCAGAAGCGGGGAAGCTGAGTTTTGTTTGCCAAGGGAAAGGGCCATGGTTTGTTTTTGGGGGCGTGTGGCTGGGAGTGGCCGGCTGGCTCCTGAAAATCCATGATACGCAGCATGGTTCCCAGAGCCAAGGTGGCACCAGTGACAAGTCGGGCTGGTTTGATAGTACCAAGTGGCTCCTGCAATCTGCCATCCAGAAGCGGGGCAGCTGAGTTTTGTGTGCCAGAGAAATGGGCCGTTGTTTTTGATTGGGCTCTTTGGCCGAGTGTGGTCGGCTGGTTCCTGACAATCCACGATACGCAGGATGGTTCCCAGACCCAAGGTGGCACCAGTGCCAAGTCGAGCTGGTGTGATAGTACCAAGTGGCTCCTGCAATCTGCCATCCAGAAGCGGGGCAGTTGAGTTTTGTTTGCCAGAGAAATGGGCTGAGGTTTGTGTTTGAGGTCCTATGGCTGGGAGTGACCGGCTGGCTCCAGAAAATCAACCATAGGCATGATTGCTTCCAGACCCAAGGTGGTACCAGTGCCAAGTCGGGCTTGTATGATAGTACCAAGTGCGTCCTGCAATTTGCCATCCAGAAGCGGGGCAGCTGAGTTTTGTTTGCCAGAGAAATGGGCCGAGGTTTGTGTTTGGGGGCCTGTGGCTGGGAGTGGCCGGCTGGCTCCTGAAAATCCACAATACGCAGCATGGTTCCAAGAGTCAAGGTGGCACCAGTGCCAAGTCGGGCTGGTTTGACAGTGTCAAGTGCCTTCTGCAATCTCCCATCCAGAAGCGGGGCAGCTGAGTTTTGTTTGCCAGAGAAATGGGCCGAGGTTTGTGTTTGAGGTCCTATGGCTGGGAGTGGCCGGCTGGCTCCTGATAATCCATGATACGCAGCATGGTTCCCAGAGCCAAGGTGGCACCAGTGCCAAGTCGGGCTGGTTAGACAGTGTCAAGTGCCTCCTGCAATCTCCCATCCAGAAGCGGGGCAGCTGAGTTTTGTTTGCCAGGGAAACGGGCCGTTGTTTTTGATTGGGGTCTATGGCCGAGAGTGGCCGGCTGGCTCCTGAAAATCCATGATACGCAGCATGGTTCCCAGAGCCAAGGTGGCACCAGTGCCAAGTCGGGCTGGTTTGATAGTACCAAGTGGCTCCTGCAATCTGCCATCCAGAAGCGGGGCAGGTGAATTTTGTTTGCCAAGGAAAAGGGCCATGGTTTGTTTCTGGGGGCCTGTGGCTGGGAGTGGCCGGCTGGCTCCTGAAAATCCATGATACGCAGCATGGTTCCAAGAGCCAAGGTGGCACCAGTGCCAAGACGGGCTGGTGTGATAGTACCAAGTGGCTCCTGCAATCTGCCATCAATCAGAGGGGAAGCTGAGTTTGGCTCGCCAAGGTAAAGGGCCATGGTTTGTTTTTGCGGGCGTGTTGCTGGGAGTGGCCGGCAGGCTCCTGAAAATCCACATTACGCAGGATGGCTCTCAGACCCAAGGTGGCACCAATGCCAAGTCAAGCTGGTGTGATACTACCAAGTGGCTCCTGCAATCTGCCATCCAGAAGCGGGGCAGGTGAATTTTGTTTGCCAAGGACAAGGGCCATGGCTTTTTTTTGGGGGCCTGTGGCTGGGAGTGGCCGGCTGGCTCCTGACAATCCACGATACGCAGGATGGTTCCCAGACCCAAGGTGGCACCAGTGCCAAGTCGGGCTGGTTTGATACTGGCAAGTGGCTCCTGCAATCTGCCATCCAGAAGCGGGGCAGTTGAGTTTTGTTTGCCAGAGAAATGGGCTGAGGTTTGTGTTTGAGGTCCTATGGCTGGGAGTGGCTGGCTGGCTCCTGTAAATCCATGATACGCAGCATGGTTCCCAGAGCCAAGGTGGCACCAGTGCCAAGTTGGGCTGGTTTGACAGTGTCAAGTGTCTCCTGCAATCTCCCATCCAGAAGCGGGGCAGCTGAGTTTTGTTTGCCAGGGAAACGGGCCGTTGTTTTTGATTGGGGTCTATGGCCGAGAGTGGCCGGCTGGCTCCTTAAAATCCATGATACGCAGCATGGTTCCCAGAGCCAAGGTGGCACCAGTGCCAAGTCGGGCTGGTTTGATAGTACCAAGTGGCTCCTGCAATCTGCCATCCAGAAGCGGGGCAGGTGAATTTTGTTTGCCAAGGAAAAGGGCCATGGTTTGTTTCTGGGGGCCTGTGGCTGGGAGTGGCCGGCTGGCTCCTGAAAATCCACAATACGCAGCATGGTTCCCAGACCCAAGGTGGCACCAGTGCCAAGTCAGGCTGGTGTGATAGTGCCAAGTGGCTCCTGCAATCTGCTATCCAGAAGCGGGGCAGCTGAGTTTTGTTTGCCAGAGAAATGGGCCGTTGTTTTTATTGGGCTCTGTGGCCGAGAGTGGTCGGCTGGCTCCTGACAATCCACGATACGCAGGATGGTTCCCAGACCCAAGGTGGCACCAGTGCCAAGTCGGGATGGTGTGATAGTACGAAGTGGCTCCTGCAATCTGCCATCCAGAAGCGGGGCAGTTGAGTTTTGTTTGCCAGAGAAAAGGGCTGTGGTTTGTGTTTGGGGGCCTGTGGCTGGGAGTGGCCGGCTGGCTCCTGAAAATCCATTATACGCAGCATGTTTCCCAGAGCCAAGGTGGCACCAGTGCCAAGTCGGGCTGGTTTGACAGTGTCAAGTGCCTTCTGAAATCTCCCATCCAGAAGCGGGGCAGCTGAGTTTTGTTTGCCAGGGAAACGGGCCGTTGTTTTTGATTGGGGTCTGTGGCCGAGTGTGGTCGGCTGGCTCCTGACAATCCACGATACGCAGGATGGTTCCCAGACCCAAGGTGGCACCAGTGCCAAGTCGGGCTGGTTTGATAGTATGAAGTGGCTGCTGATATCTGCCATCCATAAGCGGGGCAGCTGAGTTTTCTTTGCCAGAGAACTGGGCCGAGGTTTTTGTTTGAGGTCCTATGGCTGGGAGTGGCCGGCTGGCTCCTGTAAATTCATGATACGCAGGATGTTTCCCAGACCCAAGGTTGCACCAGTGCCAAGTCGGGCTGGTTTGACAGTGTCAAGTGGCTCCTGCAATCTGCCATCCAGAAGCGGGGCAGTTGAGTTTTGTTTGTCAAAGAAATGGGCCGAGGTTTGTGTTTGAGGTCCTATGGCTGGGAGTGGCCGGCTGGCTCCTGAAAATCAACCATACGCATGATTGCTTCCAGACCCAAGGTGGCACCAGTGCCAAGTCGGGCTGGTTTGATAGTACTAAGTGTCTCCCGCAATCTGCCATCCAGAAGCGGGGCAGCTGAGTTTTGTTTGCCAGGGAAACGGGCCGAGGTTTGTGTCTGGGGGCCTGTGGCTGGGAGTGGCCGACTGGCTCCTGAAAATCCACAACACGCAGGATGGTTGCCATATCCAAGGTTGCACCAGGGCCAAGTCGGGCTGGTTTGGTGATACAAAATGTTTCCAGCAATCTGCCATCCAGAAGCAGGGCAGCTGATCTTTGTTTGCCAGAGAAAAGGTCCGTGGTTTGTTTTTGGGGGCATATGGCTGGGAGTGGAGGGCTGCCTCCTTAAAATGCTCGACACGCAGGATGGTTCCCAGACCCAAGGTGGCATCAGTGCCAAGTTGGGCTGTTTTTGTAGTACCAAGTGCGTCCCGCAATTTGCCATCCAGAAGAGGGGCAGTTGTCTTCTGTTTGCCAGAGAAAAGGGCCATGGTTTGTGTTTGGGGGCCTATGGCTGAAAGTGGCCGTCTGGCTCCTGAAAATCCATGATACGCAGGATGGTTCCCAGACCCAAGGTGGCACCAGTGCCAAGTCGGGCTGGTTTGATAGTATCAAGTGGCTCCTGCAATCTGCCATCCCGAAGCGGGGCAGGTAAATTTTGTTTGCCAAGGAAAAGTGCCATGGTTTGTTTTTGGGGGCCTGTGCAGGGAGTGGCCGGCTGGCTACAGAAAATCCACAATACGCAGGATGGTTCCCAGACCCAAGGTGGCACCAGTGCCAAGTCAGGCTGGTGTGATAGTACCAAGTGGCTCCTGCAATCTGCCATCCAGAAGCGGGGAAGCTGAGTTTTGTTTGCCAAGGGAAACGGCCATGGTTCGTTTTTTGGGGCCTGTGGCTGGGAGTGGTCGGCTGGCTCCTGAAAATCCACATAACGCAGGATGGTTCCCAGACCCAAGGTGGCACCAGTGCCAAGTCGGGCTGGTGTGATAGTACCAAGGGGCTCCTGCAATCTGCCATCCAGAAGCGGGGCAGGTGAATTTTGTTTGCCAAGGAAAAGGGTCATGGTTTGTTTTTGGGGGCCTATGGCTGGGAGTGGTCGGCTGGCTCCTGAAAATCCACAATACGCTGGATGGTTCCCAGACCCAAGGTGGCACCAGTGCCAAGTCGGGCTGGTTTGATAGTACCAAGTGGCTCCTGCAATCTGCCATCCAGAAGCAGGGCAGCTGAGTTTTGTTTGCCAGAGAAATGGGCTGTGGTTTGTGTTTGGGGGCCTGTGGCTGGGAGTGGCCGGCTGGCTCCTGAAAATCCATGATACGCCGCATGGTTCCCAGAGCCAAGGTGGCACCAGTGCCAAGTCGGGCTGGTTTGACAGGGTCAAGTGCCTCCTGCAATCTCCCATCCAGAAGCGGGGCAGCTGAGTTTTGTTTGCCAGGGAAACGGGCCGTTGTTTTTGATTGGGGTCTGTGGCCGAGAGTGGTCGGCTGGCTCCTGACAATCCACGATACGCAGGATGGTTCCCAGACCCAATGTGACGCCAGTGCCAAGTCGAGCTGGTGTGATAGTACCAAGTGGCTCCTGCAATCTGCCATCCAGAAGCGGGGCAGTTGAGTTTTGTTTGCCAGTGAAATGGGCTGAGGTTTGTGTTTGAGGTCCTATGGCGGGGAGTGGCCGGCTGGCTCCAGAAAATCAACCATACGCATGATTGCTTCCAGACCCAAGGTGGCACCAGTGCCAAGTCGGGCTGGTTTGATAGTACCAAGTGGCTCCTGCAATCTTCCATCCAGAAGCGGGGCAGGTGAATATTGTTTGCCAAGGAAAAGGGCCATGGTTTGTTTTTGGGGGCCTGTGGCTGGGAGTGGCCGGCTGGCTCCAGAAAATCCACAATACGCAGGATGGTTCCCAGACCCAAGGTGGCACCAGTGCCAAGTCAGGCTGGTGTGATAGTACCAAGTGGCTCCTGCAATCTGCCATCCTGAAGCGGGGAAGCTGAGTTTTGTTTGCCAGAGAAAATGGCTGTGGATTTTATTTGGGGGCCTGTGGCAGGGAGTGGCCGGCTGGCTCCTGAAAATCCATGATACGCAGGATGGTTCCCAGACCCAAGGTGGCACCAGTGCCAAGTCGGGCTGGTTTGACAGTGTCAAGTGCCTCCTGCAATCTCCCATCCAGAAGCGGGGCAGCTGAGTTTTGTTTGCCAGGTTAACGGGCCGAGGTTTGTGTTTGGGGGCCTGTGGCTGGGAGTGGCCGGCTGGCTCCAGAAAATCAACCATAGGCATGATTGCTTCCAGACCCAAGGTGGCACCAGTGCCAAGTCGGGCTTGTTTGATAGTACCAAGTGAGTCCTGCAATTTGCCATCCAGAAGCGGGGCAGCTGAGTTTTGTTTGCCAGAGAAAATGGCCATGGTTTGTGTTTGGGGGCCTATGGCTGAGAGTGGCCAGCTGGCCCCTGAAAATCCACAATACGCAGGATGGTTCCCAGTCCCAAGGTGGCACCAGTGCCAAGTCGGGCTGGTTTGATAGTATCAAGTGGTTCCTGCAATCTGCCATCCAGAAGCGGGGCAGGTGAATTTTGTTTGCCAAGGAAAAGGGCCATGGTTTGTTTTTGGGGGCCTGTGGCAGGGAGTGGCCAGCTGGCTCCTTAGAATCCACATTATGCAGGATGGTTCCCAGACCCAAGGTGGCACCAGTGCCAAGTCGGGCTGGTGTGGTACTACCAAGTGGCTCCTGCAATCTGACATCCAGAAGCGGGGCAGGTGAATTTTGTTTGCCAAGGAAAAGGGCCATGGTTTGTTTTTGGGGGCCTGTGGCTGGGAGTGGCCGGCTGGCTCCTGAAAATCCACGATACGCAGGATGGTTCCCAGACCCAAGGTGGCATCAGTGCCAAGTCGGGCTGTTTCTGTAGTACCAAGTGCGTCCCGCAATTTGCCATCCAGAAGAGGGGCAGTTGAGTTTTGTTTGCCAGAGAAAATGGCCGTGGTTTGTTTTTGGGGGCCTGTGGCAGGGAGTTGCCGGCTGGCTCCTTAGAATCCACATTACGCAGGATGGTTCCCAGACCCAAGTTGGCACCAGTGCCAAGTCGGGCTGGTTTGATAGTACCAAGCGGCTCCTGCAATCTGCCATCCAGAAGCGGGGCAGCTGAGTTTTGTTTGCCAGAGAAATGGGCCGAGGTTTGTGTTTGAGGTCCTATTGCTGGGAGTGGCCGGCGGGCTCCTGAAAATAAACCATACGCATGATTGCTTCCAGACCCAAGGTGGCACTAGTGCCAAGTCGGGCTGGTTTGATAGTGCTACGTAGATCCTGCAATCTGCCATCCAGAAGCGGGGCAGCTGAGTTTTGTTCGCCAGGGAAACGGGCTGAGGTTTGTGTCTGGGGGCCTATGGCTGGGAGTGACCGGCTGGCTCCTGAAAAGCTACGATAGGCAGGATGGTTACCAGATCCATGGTGGCACCAATGCCAAGTCGGGCTGGTTTGATAGTACCAAGTGGCTCCTGCAATCTGCCATCAAAAAGTTGGCAGGCGAGTTTTGTTTGCCAGGGAAAAGCGCCGTTGTTTGTGTTTGGGGGCCTGTGGCTGGGAGTGGCCGGCTGGATCCTTTAATCCACGATACGCAGGATGTTTGCCAGGTCCAATGTGGCAATAGGGCCAAGTCAGGCTGTTTTTGAAGTACCAAGTGCGTCCTGCAATTTGCCATCCAGAAGAGGGGCAGTTGAGTTTTGTTTGCCAGAGAAAAGGGCCATGGTTTGTGTTTGGGGGCCTGTGCCTGGGAGTGGCCGGCTGGCTCCTGAAAATCCATAATACGCAGGATGGTTCCCAGACCCAAGGTGGCACCAGCGCCACGTCGGGCTGGTGTGATCGCACCAAGTGGCTCCTGCAATCTGCCATCCAGAAGCGGGGAAGCTGAGTTTTGTTTGCCAGGGAAACGGGCCATGGTTTATTTTTGATTGGGGTCTGTGGCCGAGAGTGGTCGGCTGGCTCCTGACAATCCACGATACGCAGGATGGTTCCCAGACCCAAGGTGGCACCAGTGCCAAGTCGGGCTGGTTTGACAGTGTCAAGTGCCTCCTGCAATCTCCCATCCAGAAGCGGGGCAGCTGAGTTTTGTTTGCCAGGGAAACAGGCCGTTGTTTGTGTTTGGGGGCCTGTGGCTGGGAGTGGCCGGCTGGCTCCAGAAAATCAACCATAGGCATGATTGCTTCAGAACCCAAGGTGGCACCAGTGCCAAGTCGGGCTGGTTTGATAGTACCAAGAGGCTCCTGCAATCTGCCATCCAGAAGCGGGGCAGCTGAGTTTTGTTTGCCAGAGAAAAGGGCCATGGTTTGTGTTTGGGGGCCTATGGCTGGGAGTGGCCAACTGGCCCCTGAAAATCCACAATACGCAGGATGGTTCCCAGTCCCAAGGTGGCACCAGTGCCAAGTCGGGCTGGCTTGATAGTATCAAGTGGTTCCTGCAATCTGCCATCCAGAAGCAAGGCAGGTGAATTTTGTTTGCCAAGGAAAAGGGCCATGGTTTGTTTTTGGGGGCCTGTGGCAGGGAGTGGCCAGCTGGCTCCTTAGAATCCACATTACGCAGGATGGTTCCCAGACCCAAGGTGGCACCAGTGCCAAGTCGGGCTGGTTTGATAGTACCAAGTGGCTCCTGCAATCTGCCATCCAGAAGCGGGGAAGCTGAGTTTTGTTTGCCAAGGGAAAGGGCCATGGTTTGTTTTTGGGGGCCTGTGGCCGAGAGTGGTCGGCTGGCTCCTGACAATCCACGATACGCAGGATGGTTCCCAGACCCAAGGTGGCACCAGTGCCAAATCGGGCTGGTTTGATAGTACCAAGTGGCTCCTGCAATCTGCCATCCAGAAGCGGGGCAGCTGAGTTTTGTTTGCCAGGGAAACGGGCCATGGTTTATTTTTGATTGGGGTCTGTGGCCGAGACTGGTCGGCTGGCTCCTGACAATCCACGATACGCAGGATGGTTCCCAGACCCAAGGTGGCACCAGTGCCAAGTCGGGCTGGTTTGATAGTACCAAGTGGCTCCTGCAATCTGCCATCCTGAAGCGGGGAAGCTGAGTTTTGTTTGCCAAGGGAAAGGGCCATGGTTTGTTTTTGGGGGCGTGTGGCTGGGAGTGGCCGGCTGGCTCCTGAAAATCCATGATACGCAGCATGGTTCCCAGAGCCAAGGTGGCACCAGTGACAAGTCGGGCTGGTTTGATAGTACCAAGTGGCTCCTGCAATCTGCCATCCAGAAGCGGGGCAGCTGAGTTTTGTGTGCCAGAGAAATGGGCCGTTGTTTTTGATTGGGCTCTTTGGCCGAGTGTGGTCGGCTGGTTCCTGACAATCCACGATACGCAGGATGGTTCCCAGACCCAAGGTGGCACCAGTGCCAAGTCGGGCTGGTAAGATATTGCGAAGTGGCTCTTGCAATCTGCCATCCAGAAGCGGGGCAGTTGAGTTTTGTTTGCCAGTGCAATGAGCTGAGGATTGTGTTTGAGGTCCTATGGCTGGGAGTGGCCGGCTGGCTCCAGAAAATCAACCATAGGCATGATTGCTTCCAGACCCAAGGTGGCACCAGTGCCAAGTCGGGCTTGTTTGATAGTACCAAGTGCGTCCTGCAATTTGCTATCCAGAAGCGGGGCAGCTGAGTTTTGTTTTCCAGGGAAACGGGCCGTTGTTTTTGATTGGTATCTGAGGCCGAGAGTGGTCGGCTGGCTCCTGACAATCCACGATACGCAGGATGGTTCCCAGAGCCAAGGTGGCACCAGTGCCAAGTCGGGCTGGTTTTATAGTACGAAGTGGCTGCTGCAATCTGCCATCCAGAAGCGGGGCAGCTGAGTTTTGTTTGCCAGAGAAATGGGCCGAGGTTTTTGTTTGAGGTCCTATGGCTGGGAGTGGCCAGCTGGCTCCTGTAAATCCATGATACGCAGCATGGTTCCCAGAGCCAAGGTGGCACCAGTGCCAAGTTGGGCTGGTTTGGCAGTGTCAAGTGCCTCCTGCAATCTCCCATCCAGAAGCGGGGCAGCTGAGTTTTGTTTGCCAGGGAAACGGGCCGTTGTTTTTGATTGGGGTCTGTGGCCGAGAGTGGTCGGCTGGCTCCTGACAATCCACGATACGCAGGATGGTTCCCAGACCCAAGGTGGCACCAGTGCCAAGTCAGGCTGGTTTGATAGTACCAAGTGGCTTCTGCAATCTGCCATCCAGAAGCGGAGAAGCTGAGTTTTGTTTGCCAAGGGAAAGGGCCATGGTTTGTTTTTGGGGGCCTGTGGCTGGGAGTGGCCGGCCGGCTCCTGAAAATCCACATTACGCAGGATGGTTCCCAGACCCAGGGTGGCACCAGTGGCAAGTCGGGCTGGTGTGATAGTACCAAGGGCTCCTGCAATCTGCCATCCAGAAGCGGGGCAGGTGAATTTTGTTTGCCAAGGAAAAGGGCCATGGTTTGTGATTGGGGGCCTATGGCTGGGAGTGGCCGGCTGGCTCCTGAAAATCCACAGTACGCTGGATGGTTCCCAGACCCTAGGTGGCACCAGTGCCAAGTCGGGCTGGTTTGATAGTACCAAGTGGCTCCTGCAATCTGCCATCAACAAGCAGGGCAGCTGAGTTTTGTTTGCCAGAGGAATGGGCTGTGGTTTGTGTTTGGGGGCCTGTGGCTGGGAGTGGCCGGCTGGCTCCTCAAAATCCATGATACGCAGCATGGTTCCCAGAGCCAAGGTGGCACCTGTGCCAAGTCGGGCTGGTTTGACAGTTTCAAGTGCCTCCTGCAATCTCCCATCCAGAAGCGGGGCAGCTGAGTTTTGTTTGCCAGGGAAATGGGCCATGGTTTATTTTTTATTGCGGTCTGTGGCCGAGACTGGTCGGCTGGCTCCTGACATTCCACGATACGCAGGATGGTTCCCAGACCCAAGGTGGCACCAGTGCCAAGTCAAACTGGTTTGATAGTACCAAGTGGCTCCTGCAATCTGCCATCCAGAAGCGGGGCAGTTGAGTTTTGTTTGCCAAGGGAAAGGGCCATGGTTTTTTTTGGGGGCGTGTTGCAGGGAGTGGCCGGCAGGCTCCTGTAAATCCACATTACGCAGGATGGTTCTCAGACCCAATGTGGCACCAGTGCCAAGTCGGGCTGGTGTGATACTACCAAGTGGCTCCTGCAATCTGCCATCCAGAAGCGGGGCAGGTGAATTTTTTTTGCAAAGGAAAAGGGCCATGGTTTGTTTTTGGGGGCCGGTGGCTGGGAGTGGCCGGCTGGCTCCTGAAAATCCACAATACGCAGGATGGTTCCCAGACCCTAGGTGGCACCAGTGCCAAGTCAGGCTGGTGTGATAGTACCAAGTGGCTCCTGCAATCTGCCATCCAGCAGTGGGGAAGCTGAGTTTGGTTTGTCAAGGGAAAGGGCCATGGTTTGTTTTTGGGGGCCTGTGGCAGGGAGTGGCCGGCTGGCTCCTTAGAATCCACATTACCCAGGATGGTTCCCAGACCCAAGGTGGCACCAGTGCCAAGTCGGGCTGGTTTGATAGTACAAAGAGGCTCTTGCAATCTGCCATCCAGAAGCGGGGCAGCTGAGTTTTGTTTGCCAGAGAAATGGGCCAAGGTTTGTGTTTGAGGTCCTATGGCTGGGAGTGGCCGGCTGGCTCCTGAAAATCAACCATACGCATGATTGCTTCCAGACCCAAGGTGGCACTAGTGCCAAGTCGGTCTGGTTTGATAGTGCTAAGTAGATCCTGCAATCTCCCATCCAGAAGCGGGGCAGCTGAGTTTTGTTCGCCAGGGAAACGGGCCGAGGTTGGTGTCTGGGGGCCTATGGCTGGGAGTGACCGGCTGGCTCATGAAAAGCTACGATAGGCAGGATGGTTACCAGACCCATGGTGGCACCAATGCCAAGTCGGGCTGGTTTGATAGTACCAAGTGGCTCCTGCAATCTGCCATCAAAAAGTTGGCAGGCGAGTTTTGTTTTCCAGGGAAAAGCGACGTTGTTTGTGTTTGGGGGCCTGTGGCTGGGAGTGGCCGGCTGGATCCTTTAATCCACGATACGCAGGATGGTTGCCATGTCCAAGGTGGCAATAGGGCCAAGTCGGGCTGTTTTTGAAGTACCAAGTGCGTCCCGGAATTTGCCATCCAGAAGAGGGGCCGTTGAGTTTTGTTTGCCAGAGAAAAGGGCCATGGTTTGTGTTTGGGGGCCTATGGCTGAGAGTGGCCAGCTGGTCCCTGACAATCCACGATATGCAGGATGGTTCCCAGACCCAAGGTGGCACCAGTGCCAAGTCGGGCTGGTTTGATAGTACCAAGTGGCTCCTGCAATCTGCCATCCAGAAGCGGGGCAGCTGAGTTTTGTTTGCCAGAGAAAGGGGCCAAGGTTTTTGTTTGAGGTCCTATGGCAGGGAGTGGCCGGCTGGCTCCTGAAAATCCATTATACGCAGGATGGTTCCCAGAGCCAAGGTTGCACCAGTGCCAAGTTGGGCTGGTTTGACAGTGTCAAGTGCCTCCTGCAATCTCCCATCCAGAAGCGGGGCAGCTGAGTTTTGTTTGCCAGGGAAACGGGCCGATGGTTTTGATTGGGGTCAGTGCCCGAGAGTGGTCGGCTGGCTCCTGACAATCCACGATACGCAGGATGGTTCCCAGACCCAAGGTGGCACCAGTGCCAAGTCGGGCTGGTTTGATGGTACCAAGTGGCTCCTGCAATCTGCCATCCACAAGCGGGGCAGGTGAATTTTGTTTGCCAAGGAAAAGGGCCATGGTTTGTTTTTGGGGGCCTGTGGCTGGGAGTGGCCGGCTGGCTCCTGAAAATCCACAATACGCAGGATGGTTCCCAGACCCAAGGTGGCACCAACGCCAAGTCGGGCTGGTGTGATAGTACTAAGTGGCTCCTGCAATCTGCCATCCAGAAGCGGGGCAGGTGAATTTTGTTTGCCAAGGAAAAGGGCCATGGTTTGTTTTTGGGGGCCTGTGGCTGGGAGTGGCCGGCTGGCTCCTGAAAATCCACAATACGCAGGATGGTTCCCAGACCCAAGGTGGCAGCAGTGCCGAGTCAGGCTGGTGTGATAGTACCAAGTGGCTCCTGCAATCTGCCATCCAGAAGCGGGGCAGCTGAGTTTTGCTTGCCAGAGAAATGGGCCGTTATTTTTATTGGGCTCTGTGGCCGAGAGTGGTCGGCTGGCTCCTGACAATCCACGATACGCAGGATGGTTCCCAGACCCAAGGTGGCACCAGTGCCAAGTCGGGCTGGTGTGATAGTACGAAGTGGCTCCTGCAATCTGCCATCCAGAAGCGAGGCAGTTGAGTTTTGTTTGCCGGTTAAATGGGCCGAGGTTTGTGTTTGAGGTCCTATGGCTGGGAGTGGCCGGCTGGCTACAGAAAATCAACCATAGGCATGATTGCTTCCAGACCCAAGGTGGTACCAGTGCCAAGTCGGGCTTGTTTGATAGTACCAAGTGCGTCCTGCAATTTGCCATCCAGAAGCGGGGCAGCTGAGTTTTGTTTGCCAGAGAAAAGGGCTGTGGTTTGTGTTTGGGGGCCTGTGGCTGGGAGTGGCCGGATGGCTCCTGAAAATCCATGATACGCAGCATGGTTCCAAGAGCCAAGGTGGCACCAGTGCCAAGTCGGGCTGGTTTGACAGTGTCAAGTGCCTTCTGCAATCTCCCATCCAGAAGCGGGGCATTTGAGTTTTGTTTGCCAGGGAAACGGGCCGTTGTTTTTGATTGGGGTCTGTGGCCGAGAGTGGTCGGCTGGCTCCTGACAATCCACGATACGCAGGATGGTTCCCAGACCCAAGGTGGCACCAGTGCCAAGTCAGACTGGTGTGATAGTACCAAGTGGCTCCTGCAATCTGCCATCCAGAAGCGGGGCAGGTGAATATTGTTTGCCAAGGAAAAGGGCCATGGTTTGTTTTTGGGGGCCTGTGGCTGGGAGTGGCCGGCTGGCTCCAGAAAATCCACAATACGCAGGATGGTTCCCAGACCCAAGGTGGCACCAGTGCCAAGTCAGGCTGGTGTGATAGTACCAAGTGGCTCCTGCAATCTGCCATCCAGAAGCGGGGCAGCTGAGTTTTGTTTGCCAAGGGAAAGGGCCATGGTTTGTTTTTGGGGGCCTGTGGCTGGGAGTGGCCGGCTGGCTCCTGAAAATCCATGATACGCAGCATGGTTCCCAGAGCCAAGGTGGCACCAGTGCCAAGTCGCGCTGGTTTGACAGTGTCAAGTGCCTCCTGCAATCTCCCATCCAGAAGCGGGGCAGCTGAATTTTGTTTGCCCGGGAAACGGGCCGTTGTTTTTGATTGGGGTCTGTGGCCGAGAGTGGTCGGCTGGCTCCTGACAATCCACGATACGCAGGATGGTTCCCAGACCCAATGTGGCACCAGTGCCAAGTCGAGCTGGTGTGATAGTACCAAGTGGCTCCTGCAATCTGCCATCCAGAAGCGGGGCAGTTGAGTTTTGTTTGCCAGTGAAATGGGCTGAGGTTTGTGTTTGAGGTCCTATGGCGGGGAGTGGCCGGCTGGCTCCAGAAAATCAACCATACGCATGATTGCTTCCAGACCCAAGGTGGCACCAGTGCCAAGTCGGGCTGGTTTGATAGTACCAAGTGGCTCCTGCAATCTTCCATCCAGAAGCGGGGCAGGTGAATATTGTTTGCCAAGGAAAAGGGCCATGGTTTGTTTTTGGGGGCCTGTGCCTGGGAGTGGCCGGCTGGCTCCTGAAAATCCACAATACGCAGGATGGTTCCCAGACCCAAGGTGGCACCAGTGCCAAGTCGGGCGGGTTTGACATTGTCAAGTGCCACCTGCAATCTGCCATCCAGAAGCGGGGCAGTTGAGTCTTGTTTGCCAGGGAAACGGGCCGTGGTTTTTGATTGGGGTCTGTGGCCGAGAGTGGTAGGCTGGCTCCTGACAATCCACAATACGCAGGATGGTTCCCAGACCAAAGGTGGCACCAGTGCCAAGTCGGCTGGTGTGATAGTACGAAGTGGCTCCTGCAATCTGCCATCCAGAAGCGGGGCAGTTGAGTTTTGTTTGCCAGTGAAATGGGCTGAGGTTTGTGTTTGTGGTCCTATGGCTGGGAGTGGCCGGCTGGCTCCAGAAAATCAACCATAGGCATGATGGCTTCAAGACCCATGGTGGTACCAGTGCCAAGTCGGGCTTGTTTGATAGTGCCAAGTCTGGCTTGTTTGATAGCACCAAGTGCGTCCTGCAATTTGCCATCCAGAAGCGGAGCAGCTGAGTTTTGTTTGCCAGGGAAACGGGCCGTTGTTTTTGATTGGTATCTGAGGCCGAGACTGGTCGGCTGGCTCCTGACAATCCACGATACGCAGGATGGTTCCCAGACCCAAGCTGGCACCAGTGCCAAGTCGGGCTGGTTTGATAGTACGAAGTGGCTGCTGCAATCTGCCATCCAGAAGCGGGGCAGCTGAGTTTTGTTTGCCAGAGAAATGGGCCGAGGTTTGTGTTTGAGGTCCTATGGCTGGGAGTGGCCGGCTGGCTCCTGTAAATCCATGATACGCAGCATGGTTCCCAGACCCAAGGTGGCACCAGTGCCAAGTTGGGCTGGTTTGACAGTGTCAAGTGCCTCCTGCAATCTCCCATCCAGAAGCGGGGCAGCTGAGTTTTGTTTTCCAGGGAAACGGGCCGTTGTTTTTGATTGGGGTCTGTGGCCGAGAGTGGTCGGCTGGCTCCTGACAATCCACGATACGCAGGATGGTTCCCAGACCCAAGGTGGCACCAGTGCCAAGTCGGGCTGGTTTGATAGTACCAAGTGGCTCCTGCAATCTGCCATCCAGAAGCGGGGCAGGTGAATATTGTTTGCCAAGGAAAAGGGCCATGGTTTGTTTTTGGGGGCCTGTGGCTGGGAGTGGCCGGCTGGCTCCAGAAAATCCACAATACGCAGGATGGTTCCCAGACCCAAGGTGGCACCAGTGCCAAGTCAGACTGGTGTGATAGTACCAAGTGGCTCCTGCAATCTGCCATCCAGAAGCGGAGAAGCTGAGTTTTGTTTGCCAAGGGAAAGGGCCATGGATTGTTTTTGGGGGCCTGTGGCTGGGAGTGGCCGGCTGGCTCCAGAAAATCCACATTACGCAGGATGGTTCCCAGACCCAAGGTGGCACCAGTGCCATGTCGGGCTGGTGTGATAGTACCAAGTGGCTCCTGCAATCTGCCATCCAGAAGCGGGGCAGCTGAGTTTTGTTTGCCAAGGAAAAGGGCCATGGTTTATTTTTGGGGGCCTGTGGCTGGGAGTGGCCGGCTGGCTCCTGAAAATCCACAATACGCAGGATGGTTCCCAGACCCAAGGTGGCACCAGTGCCAAGTCGGGCTGGTTTGATAGTACCAAGTGCGTCCTGCAATCTTCCATCCAGAAGCAGGGCAGCTGAGTTTTGTTTGCCAGAGAAATGGGCTGTGGTTTGTGTTTGGGGGCCTGTGGCTGGGAGTGGCCGGCTGGCTCCTGAAAATCCATGATACGCAGCATGGTTCCCAGACCCAAGGTGGCACCAGTGCCAAGTCGGGCTGGTTTGACAGTGTCAAGTGTCTCCTGCAATCTCCCATCCAGAAGCGGGGCAGCACAGTTTTGTTTGCCATGGAAACGGGCCGTTGTTTGTGATTGGGGTCTGAGGCCGAGAGTGGTCGGCTGGCTCCTGACAATCCACAATACGCAGGATGGTTCCCAGACCCAAGGTGGCACCAGTGCCAAGTCGGGCTGGTTTGATAGTACGAGGTGGCTGCTGCAATCTGCCATCCAGAAGCGGGGCAGCTGAGTTTTGTTTGCCAGAGAAATGGGCCGAGGTTTGTGTTTGAGGTCCTATGGCTGGGAGTGGCCGGCTGGCTCCTGTAAATCCATGATACGCAGCATGGTTCCCAGAGCCAAGGTTGCACCAGTGCCAAGTTGGGCTGGTTTGACAGTGTCAAGTGCCTCCTGCAATCTCCCATCCTGAAGCGGGGCAGCTGAGTTTTGTTTGCCAGGGAAACGGGCCGTTGTTTTTGATTGGGGTCTGTGGCCGAGAGTGGTCGACTGGCTCCTGACAATCCACGATACGCAGGATGGTTCCCAGACCCAAGGTGGCACCAGTGCCAAGTCGGGCTGGTTTGATAGTACCAAGTGGCTCCTGCAATCTGCCATCCAGAAGCGGGGCAGGTGAATATTGTTTGCCAAGGAAAAGGGCCATGGTTTGTTTTTGGGGGCCTGTGGCTGGGAGTGGCCGGCTGGCTCCAGAAAATCCACAATACGCAGGATGGTTCCCAGACCCAAGGTGGCACCAGTGCCAAGTCGGGCTGGTGTGATAGTACCAAGTGGCTCCTGCAATCTGCCATCCAGCAGAGGGGAAGGTGAGTTTGGTTTGCCAAGGGAAAGGGTCATGGTTTGTTTTTGGGGGCGTGTGGCTGGGAGTGGCCGGCTGGCTCCTGAAAATCCACATTACGCAGGATGGTTCCCAAACCCAAGGTGGCACCAGTGCCAAGTCGGGCTGGTGTGATAGTACCAAGTGGCTCCTGCAATCTGCCATCCAGAAGCGGGGCAGGTGAATATTGTTTGCCAAGGAAAAGGTCCATGGTTTGTTTTTGGGGGCCTGTGGCTGGGAGTGGCCGGCTGGCTCCAGAAAATCCACAATACGCAGGATGGTTCCCAGACCCAAGGTGGCACCAGTGCCAAGTCAGGCTGGTGTGATAGTACCAAGTGGCTCCTGCAATCTGCCATCCAGAAGCGGGGAAGCTGAGTTTTGTTTGCCAAGGGAAAGGGCCATGGTTTGTTTTTGGGGGCCTGTGGCTGGGAGTGGCCGGCTGGCTCCTGACAATCCATATTACGCAGGATGTTTCCCAGACCCAAGCTGGCACCAGTGCCAAGTCGGGCTGGTGTGTTAGTACCAAGAGGCTCCTGCAATCTCCCATCCAGAAGCGGGGCAGGTGAATTTTGTTTGCCAAGGAAAAGGGTCATGGTTTTTTTTTGGGTGCCTATGGCTGGGAGTGGTCGGCTGGCTCCTGAAAATCCACAATACGCTGGATGGTTCCCAGACCCAAGGTGGCACAAGTGCCAAGTCGGGCTGGTTTGATAGTACCAAGTGCGTCCTGCAATTTGCCATCCAGAAGCGGGGCAGCTGAGTTTTGTTTGCTAGAGAAAAGGGCTGTGGTTTGTGTTTGGGGGCCTGTGGCTGGGAGTGGCCGGATGGCTCCTGAAAATCCATGATACGCAGCATGGTTCCAAGAGCCAAGGTGGCACCAGTGCCAAGTCGGGCTGGTTTGACAGTGTCAAGTGCCTTCTGCAATCTCTCATCCAGAAGCGGGGCATTTGAGTTTTGTTTGCCAGGGAAACGGGCCGTTGTTTTTGATTGGGGTCTGTGGCCGAGAGTGGTCGGCTGGCTCCTGACAATCCACGATACGCAGGATGGTTCCCAGACCCAAGGTGGCACCAGTGCCAAGTCAGACTGGTGTGATAGTACCAAGTGGCTCCTGCAATCTGCCATCCAGAAGCGGGGCAGGTGAATATTGTTTGCCAAGGAAAAGGGCCATGGTTTGTTTTTGGGGGCCTGTGGCTGGGAGTGGCCGGCTGGCTCCAGAAAATCCACAATACGCAGGATGGTTCCCAGACCCAAGGTGGCACCAGTGCCAAGTCAGGCTGGTGTGATAGTACCAAGTGGCTCCTGCAATCTGCCATCCAGAAGCGGGGAAGCTGAGTTTTGTTTGCCAAGGGAAAGGGCCATGGTTTGTTTTTGGGGGCCTGTGGCTGGGAGTGGCCGGCTGGCTCCTGAAAATCCATGATACGCAGCATGGTTCCCAGAGCCAAGGTGGCACCAGTGCCAAGTCGCGCTGGTTTGACAGTGTCAAGTGCCTCCTGCAATCTCCCATCCAGAAGCGGGGCAGCTGAATTTTGTTTGCCCGGGAAACGGGCCGTTGTTTTTGATTGGGGTCTGTGGCCGAGAGTGGTCGGCTGGCTCCTGACAATCCACGATACGCAGGATGGTTCCCAGACCCAATGTGGCACCAGTGCCAAGTCGAGCTGGTGTGATAGTACCAAGTGGCTCCTGCAATCTGCCATCCAGAAGCGGGGCAGTTGAGTTTTGTTTGCCAGTGAAATGGGCTGAGGTTTGTGTTTGAGGTCCTATGGCGGGGAGTGGCCGGCTGGCTCCAGAAAATCAACCATACGCATGATTGCTTCCAGACCCAAGGTGGCACCAGTGCCAAGTCGGGCTGGTTTGATAGTACCAAGTGGCTCCTGCAATCTTCCATCCAGAAGCAGGGCAGGTGAATATTGTTTGCCAAGGAAAAGGGCCATGTTTTGTTTTTGGGGGCCTGTGGCTGGGAGTGGCCGGCTGGCTCCTGAAAATCCACAATACGCAGGATGGTTCCCAGACCCAAGGTGGCACCAGTGCCAAGTCGGGCGGGTTTGACATTGTCAAGTGCCACCTGCAATCTGCCATCCAGAAGCGGGGCAGTTGAGTCTTGTTTGCCAGGGAAACGGGCCGTGGTTTTTGATTGGGGTCTGTGGCCGAGAGTGGTAGGCTGGCTCCTGACAATCCACAATACGCAGGATGGTTCCCAGACCAAACGTGGCACCAGTGCCAAGTCGGCTGGTGTGATAGTATGAAGTGGCTCCTGCAATCTGCCATCCAGAAGCGGGGCAGTTGAGTTTTGTTTGCCAGTGAAATGGGCTGAGGTTTGTGTTTGTGGTCCTATGGCTGGGAGTGGCCGGCTGGCTCCAGAAAATCAACCATAGGCATGATGGCTTCAAGACCCATGGTGGTACCAGTGCCAAGTCGGGCTTGTTTGATAGTGCCAAGTCTGGCTTGTTTGATAGCACCAAGTGCGTCCTGCAATTTGCCATCCAGAAGCGGAGCAGCTGAGTTTTGTTTGCCAGGGAAACGGGCCGTTGTTTTTGATTGGGGTCTGTGGCCGAGAGTGGTCGGCTGGCTCCTGACAATCCACGATACGCAGGATGGTTCCCAGACCCAAGGTGGCACCAGTGCCAAGTCGGGCTGGTTTGATAGTACCAAGTGGCTCCTGCAATCTGCCATCCAGAAGCGGGGCAGGTGAATATTGTTTGCCAAGGAAAAGGGCCATGGTTTGTTTTTGGGGGCCTGTGGCTGGGAGTGGCCGGCTGGCTCCAGAAAATCCACAATACGCAGGATGGTTCCCAGACCCAAGGTGGCACCAGTGCCAAGTCAGGCTGGTGTGATAGTACCAAGTGGCTCCTGCAATCTGCCATCCAGAAGCGGAGAAGCTGAGTTTTGTTTGCCAAGGGAAAGGGCCATGGTTTGTTTTTGGGGGCCTGTGGCTGGGAGTGGCCGGCTGGCTCCAGAAAATCCACATTATGCAGGATGGTTCCCAGACCCAAGGTGGCACCAGTGCCAAGTCGGGCTGGTGTGATAGTACCAAGTGGCTCCTGCAATCTGCCATCCAGAAGCGGGGCAGCTGAGTTTTGTTTGCCAAGGAAAAGGGCCATGGTTTATTTTTGGGGGCCTATGGCTGGGAGTGCCCGGCTGGCTCCTGAAAATCCACAATACGCAGGATGGTTCCCAGACCCAAGGTGGCACCAGTGCCAAGTCGGGCTGGTTTGATAGTACCAAGCGCGTCCTGCAATCTGCCATCCAGAAGCAGGGCAGCTGAGTTTTGTTTGCCAGAGAAATGGGCTGTGGTTTGTGTTTGGGGGCCTGTGGCTGGGAGTGGCCGGCTGGCTCCTGAAAATCCATGATACGCAGCATGGTTCCCAGACCCAAGGTGGCACCAGTGCCAAGTCGGGCTGGTTTGACAGTGTCAAGTGTCTCCTGCAATCTCCCATCCAGAAGCGGGGCAGCACAGTTTTGTTTGCCATGGAAACGGGCCGTTGTTTTGATTGGGGTCTGAGGCCGAGAGTGGTCGGCTGGCTCCTGACAATCCACAATACGCAGGATGGTTCCAAGACCCAAGGTGGCACCAGTGCCAAGTCGGGCTGGTTTGATAGTACGAAGTGGCTGCTGCAATCTGCCATCCAGAAGCGGGGCAGCTGAGTTTTGTTTGCCAGAGAAATGGGCCGAGGTTTGTGTTTGAGGTCCTATGGCTGGGAGTGGCCGGCTGGCTCCTGTAATCCATGATACGCAGCATGGTTCCCAGAGCCAAGGTTGCACCAGTGCCAAGTTGGGCTGGTTTGACAGTGTCAAGTGCCTCCTGCAATCTCCCATCCAGAAGCGGGGCAGCTGAGTTTTGTTTGCCAGGGAAACGGGCCGTTGTTTTTGATTGGGGTCTGTGGCCGAGAGTGGTCGACTGGCTCCTGACAATCCACGATACGCAGGATGGTTCCCAGACCCAAGGTGGCACCAGTGCCAAGTCGGGCTGGTTTGATAGTACCAAGTGGCTCCTGCAATCTGCCATCCAGAAGCGGGGCAGGTGAATATTGTTTGCCAAGGAAAAGGGCCATGGTTTGTTTTTGGGGGCCTGTGGCTGGGAGTGGCCGGCTGGCTCCAGAAAATCCACAATACGCAGGATGGTTCCCAGACCCAAGGTGGCACCAGTGCCAAATCAGGCTGGTGTGATAGTACCAAGTGGCTCCTGCAATCTGCCATCCAGAAGCGGGGAAGCTGAGTTTTGTTTGCCAAGGGAAAGGGCCATGGTTTGTTTTTGGGGGCCTGTGGCTGGGAGTGGCCGGCTGGCTCCTGAAAATCCATGATACGCAGGATGGTTCCCAGACCCAAGGTGGCACCAGTGCCAAGTCGGGCTGGTGTGATAGTACCAAGTGGCTCCTGCAATCTGCCATCCAGCAGAGGGGAAGGTGAGTTTGGTTTGCCAAGGGAAAGGGTCATGGTTTGTTTTTGGGGGCGTGTGGCTGGGAGTGGCCGGCTGGCTCCTGACAATCCACATTACGCAGGATGGTTCCCAAACCCAAGGTGGCACCAGTGCCAAGTCGGGCTGGTGTGATAGTACCAAGTGGCTCCTGCAATCTGCCATCCAGAAGCGGGGCAGGTGAATATTGTTTGCCAAGGAAAAGGTCCATGGTTTGTTTTTGGGGGCCTGTGGCTGGGAGTGGCCGGCTGGCTCCAGAAAATCCACAATACGCAGGATGGTTCCCAGACCCAAGGTGGCACCAGTGCCAAGTCAGGCTGGTGTGATAGTACCAAGTGGCTCCTGCAATCTGCCATCCAGAAGCGGGGAAGCTGAGTTTTGTTTGCCAAGGGAAAGGGCCATGGTTTGTTTTTGGGGGCCTGTGGCTGGGAGTGGCCGGCTGGCTCCTGACAATCCATATTACGCAGGATGATTCCCAGACCCAAGCTGGCACCAGTGCCAAGTCGGGCTGGTGTGTTAGTACCAAGAGGCTCCTGCAATCTCCCATCCAGAAGCGGGGCAGGTGAATTTTGTTTGCCAAGGAAAAGGGTCATGGTTTGTTTTTGGGTGCCTATGGCTGGGAGTGGTCGGCTGGCTCCTGAAAATCCACAATACGCTGGATGGTTCCCAGACCCAAGGTGGCACAAGTGCCAAGTCGGGCAGGTTTGATAGTACCAAGTGCGTCCTGCAATCTGCCATCCAGAAGCAGGGCAGCTGAGTTTTGTTTGCCAGAGAAATGGGCTGTGGTTTGTGTTTGGGGGCCTGTGGCTGGGAGTGGCCGGCTGGCTCCTGAAAATCCATGATACGCAGCATGGTTCCCAGACCCAAGGTGGCACCAGTGCCAAGTCGGGCTGGTTTGACAGTGTCAAGTGCCTCCTGCAATCTCCCATCCAGAAGCGGGGCAGCTGTGTTTTGTTTGCCAGGGAAACGGGCCGTTGTTTTTGATTGGGGTCTGTGGCCGAGAGTGGTCGGCTGGCTCCTGACAATCCACGATATGCAGGATGCTTCCCAGACCCAATGTGGCACCAGTGCCAAGTCGAGCTGGTTTGATAGTACCAAGTGGCTCCTGCAATCTGCCATCCAGAAGCGGGGCAGTTGAGTTTTGTTTGCCAGTGAAATGGGCTGAGGTTTGTGTTTGAGGTCCTATGGCGGGGAGTGGCCAGCTGGCTCCTGAAAATCAACCATACTCATGATTGCTTCCAGACCCAAGGTGGCACCAGTGCCAAGTCGGGCTGGTTTGATAGTACCAAGAGGCTCCTGCAATCTTCCATCCAGAAGCGGGGCAGGTGAATAATGTTTGCCAAGGAAAAGGGCCATGGTTTGTTTTTGGGGGCCTGTGGCTGGGAGTGGCCGGCTGGCTCCAGAAAATCCACAATACGCAGGATGGTTCCCAGACCCAAGGTGGCACCAGTGCCAAGTCAGGCTGGTGTGATAGTACCAAGTGGCTCCTGCAATCTGCCATCCAGAAGCGGGGAAGCTGAGTTTTGTTTGCCAAGGGAAAGGGCCATGGTTTGTTTTTGGGGGCCTGTGGCTGGGAGTGGCCGGCTGGCTCCTGAAAATCCATGATACGCAGCATGGTTCCCAGAGCCAAGGTGGCACCAGTGCCAAGTCGCGCTGGTTTGACAGTGTCAAGTGCCTCCTGCAATCTCCCATCCAGAAGCGGGGCAGCTGAATTTTGTTTGCCCGGGAAACGGGCCGTTGTTTTTGATTGGGGTCTGTGGCCGAGAGTGGTCGGCTGGCTCCTGACAATCCACGATACGCAGGATGGTTCCCAGACCCAATGTGGCACCAGTGCCAAGTCGAGCTGGTGTGATAGTACCAAGTGGCTCCTGCAATCTGCCATCCAGAAGCGGGGCAGTTGAGTTTTGTTTGCCAGTGAAATGGGCTGAGGTTTGTGTTTGAGGTCCTATGGCGGGGAGTGGCCGGCTGGCTCCAGAAAATCAACCATACGCATGATTGCTTCCAGACCCAAGGTGGCACCAGTGCCAAGTCGGGCTGGTTTGATAGTACCAAGTGGCTCCTGCAATCTTCCATCCAGAAGCAGGGCAGGTGAATATTGTTTGCCAAGGAAAAGGGCCATGTTTTGTTTTTGGGGGCCTGTGGCTGGGAGTGGCCGGCTGGCTCCTGAAAATCCACAATACGCAGGATGGTTCCCAGACCCAAGGTGGCACCAGTGCCAAGTCGGGCGGGTTTGACATTGTCAAGTGCCACCTGCAATCTGCCATCCAGAAGCGGGGCAGTTGAGTCTTGTTTGCCAGGGAAACGGGCCGTGGTTTTTGATTGGGGTCTGTGGCCGAGAGTGGTAGGCTGGCTCCTGACAATCCACAATACGCAGGATGGTTCCCAGACCAAACGTGGCACCAGTGCCAAGTCGGCTGGTGTGATAGTATGAAGTGGCTCCTGCAATCTGCCATCCAGAAGCGGGGCAGTTGAGTTTTGTTTGCCAGTGAAATGGGCTGAGGTTTGTGTTTGTGGTCCTATGGCTGGGAGTGGCCGGCTGGCTCCAGAAAATCAACCATAGGCATGATGGCTTCAAGACCCATGGTGGTACCAGTGCCAAGTCGGGCTTGTTTGATAGTGCCAAGTCTGGCTTGTTTGATAGCACCAAGTGCGTCCTGCAATTTGCCATCCAGAAGCGGAGCAGCTGAGTTTTGTTTGCCAGGGAAACGGGCCGTTGTTTTTGATTGGGGTCTGTGGCCGAGAGTGGTCGGCTGGCTCCTGACAATCCACGATACGCAGGATGGTTCCCAGACCCAAGGTGGCACCAGTGCCAAGTCGGGCTGGTTTGATAGTACCAAGTGGCTCCTGCAATCTGCCATCCAGAAGCGGGGCAGGTGAATATTGTTTGCCAAGGAAAAGGGCCATGGTTTGTTTTTGGGGGCCTGTGGCTGGGAGTGGCCGGCTGGCTCCAGAAAATCCACAATACGCAGGATGGTTCCCAGACCCAAGGTGGCACCAGTGCCAAGTCAGGCTGGTGTGATAGTACCAAGTGGCTCCTGCAATCTGCCATCCAGAAGCGGAGAAGCTGAGTTTTGTTTGCCAAGGGAAAGGGCCATGGTTTGTTTTTGGGGGCCTGTGGCTGGGAGTGGCCGGCTGGCTCCAGAAAATCCACATTATGCAGGATGGTTCCCAGACCCAAGGTGGCACCAGTGCCAAGTCGGGCTGGTGTGATAGTACCAAGTGGCTCCTGCAATCTGCCATCCAGAAGCGGGGCAGCTGAGTTTTGTTTGCCAAGGAAAAGGGCCATGGTTTATTTTTGGGGGCCTATGGCTGGGAGTGCCCGGCTGGCTCCTGAAAATCCACAATACGCAGGATGGTTCCCAGACCCAAGGTGGCACCAGTGCCAAGTCGGGCTGGTTTGATAGTACCAAGCGCGTCCTGCAATCTGCCATCCAGAAGCAGGGCAGCTGAGTTTTGTTTGCCAGAGAAATGGGCTGTGGTTTGTGTTTGGGGGCCTGTGGCTGGGAGTGGCCGGCTGGCTCCTGAAAATCCATGATACGCAGCATGGTTCCCAGACCCAAGGTGGCACCAGTGCCAAGTCGGGCTGGTTTGACAGTGTCAAGTGTCTCCTGCAATCTCCCATCCAGAAGCGGGGCAGCACAGTTTTGTTTGCCATGGAAACGGGCCGTTGTTTTGATTGGGGTCTGAGGCCGAGAGTGGTCGGCTGGCTCCTGACAATCCACAATACGCAGGATGGTTCCAAGACCCAAGGTGGCACCAGTGCCAAGTCGGGCTGGTTTGATAGTACGAAGTGGCTGCTGCAATCTGCCATCCAGAAGCGGGGCAGCTGAGTTTTGTTTGCCAGAGAAATGGGCCGAGGTTTGTGTTTGAGGTCCTATGGCTGGGAGTGGCCGGCTGGCTCCTGTAATCCATGATACGCAGCATGGTTCCCAGAGCCAAGGTTGCACCAGTGCCAAGTTGGGCTGGTTTGACAGTGTCAAGTGCCTCCTGCAATCTCCCATCCAGAAGCGGGGCAGCTGAGTTTTGTTTGCCAGGGAAACGGGCCGTTGTTTTTGATTGGGGTCTGTGGCCGAGAGTGGTCGACTGGCTCCTGACAATCCACGATACGCAGGATGGTTCCCAGACCCAAGGTGGCACCAGTGCCAAGTCGGGCTGGTTTGATAGTACCAAGTGGCTCCTGCAATCTGCCATCCAGAAGCGGGGCAGGTGAATATTGTTTGCCAAGGAAAAGGGCCATGGTTTGTTTTTGGGGGCCTGTGGCTGGGAGTGGCCGGCTGGCTCCAGAAAATCCACAATACGCAGGATGGTTCCCAGACCCAAGGTGGCACCAGTGCCAAATCAGGCTGGTGTGATAGTACCAAGTGGCTCCTGCAATCTGCCATCCAGAAGCGGGGAAGCTGAGTTTTGTTTGCCAAGGGAAAGGGCCATGGTTTGTTTTTGGGGGCCTGTGGCTGGGAGTGGCCGGCTGGCTCCTGAAAATCCATGATACGCAGGATGGTTCCCAGACCCAAGGTGGCACCAGTGCCAAGTCGGGCTGGTGTGATAGTACCAAGTGGCTCCTGCAATCTGCCATCCAGCAGAGGGGAAGGTGAGTTTGGTTTGCCAAGGGAAAGGGTCATGGTTTGTTTTTGGGGGCGTGTGGCTGGGAGTGGCCGGCTGGCTCCTGACAATCCACATTACGCAGGATGGTTCCCAAACCCAAGGTGGCACCAGTGCCAAGTCGGGCTGGTGTGATAGTACCAAGTGGCTCCTGCAATCTGCCATCCAGAAGCGGGGCAGGTGAATATTGTTTGCCAAGGAAAAGGTCCATGGTTTGTTTTTGGGGGCCTGTGGCTGGGAGTGGCCGGCTGGCTCCAGAAAATCCACAATACGCAGGATGGTTCCCAGACCCAAGGTGGCACCAGTGCCAAGTCAGGCTGGTGTGATAGTACCAAGTGGCTCCTGCAATCTGCCATCCAGAAGCGGGGAAGCTGAGTTTTGTTTGCCAAGGGAAAGGGCCATGGTTTGTTTTTGGGGGCCTGTGGCTGGGAGTGGCCGGCTGGCTCCTGACAATCCATATTACGCAGGATGATTCCCAGACCCAAGCTGGCACCAGTGCCAAGTCGGGCTGGTGTGTTAGTACCAAGAGGCTCCTGCAATCTCCCATCCAGAAGCGGGGCAGGTGAATTTTGTTTGCCAAGGAAAAGGGTCATGGTTTGTTTTTGGGTGCCTATGGCTGGGAGTGGTCGGCTGGCTCCTGAAAATCCACAATACGCTGGATGGTTCCCAGACCCAAGGTGGCACAAGTGCCAAGTCGGGCAGGTTTGATAGTACCAAGTGCGTCCTGCAATCTGCCATCCAGAAGCAGGGCAGCTGAGTTTTGTTTGCCAGAGAAATGGGCTGTGGTTTGTGTTTGGGGGCCTGTGGCTGGGAGTGGCCGGCTGGCTCCTGAAAATCCATGATACGCAGCATGGTTCCCAGACCCAAGGTGGCACCAGTGCCAAGTCGGGCTGGTTTGACAGTGTCAAGTGCCTCCTGCAATCTCCCATCCAGAAGCGGGGCAGCTGTGTTTTGTTTGCCAGGGAAACGGGCCGTTGTTTTTGATTGGGGTCTGTGGCCGAGAGTGGTCGGCTGGCTCCTGACAATCCACGATATGCAGGATGCTTCCCAGACCCAATGTGGCACCAGTGCCAAGTCGAGCTGGTTTGATAGTACCAAGTGGCTCCTGCAATCTGCCATCCAGAAGCGGGGCAGTTGAGTTTTGTTTGCCAGTGAAATGGGCTGAGGTTTGTGTTTGAGGTCCTATGGCGGGGAGTGGCCAGCTGGCTCCTGAAAATCAACCATACTCATGATTGCTTCCAGACCCAAGGTGGCACCAGTGCCAAGTCGGGCTGGTTTGATAGTACCAAGAGGCTCCTGCAATCTTCCATCCAGAAGCGGGGCAGGTGAATAATGTTTGCCAAGGAAAAGGGCCATGGTTTGTTTTTGGGGGCCTGTGGCTGGGAGTGGCCGGCTGGCTCCTGAAAATCCACAATACGCAGGATGGTTCCCAGACCCAAGGTGGCACCAGTGCCAAGTCGGGCTGGTGTGTGATAGTACCAAGTGGCTCCTGCAATCTGCCATCCAGAAGTAGGGCAGGTGAGTTTTGTTTGCCAGAGGAAATGGCTGTGGTTTGTGTTTGGGGGCCTGTGGCTGCGAGTGGCCAGCTGGCTCCTGAAAATCCATGATACGCAGCATGGTTCCCAGAGCCAAGGTGGCACCAGTGCCAAGTCGGGCTGGTTTGATAGTACCAAGTGGCTCCTGCAATCTACCATCCAGAAGCGGAGCAGCAGAGTTTTGTTTGCCAGAGAAAATGGCTGTGGTTTTTGTTTTGGGGCCTGTGGCTGGGAGTGGCCGGCTGGCTCCTGAAAATCAACCATAGCATGATTGCTTCCTGACTCAAGGTGGCACCAGTGCCAAGTCGGGCTTGTTTGATAGTACCAAGTGCATCCTGCAATTTGCCATTCAGAAGCGGGGCAGCTGAGTTTTGTTTGCCAGAGAAAATGGCTGTGGTTTGTGTTTGGGGGCCTATGGCTGAGAGTGGCCAGCTGGCCCCTGAAAATCCACGAAACACAGGATGGTTCCCAGACCCAAGGTGGCACCAGTGCCAAGTCGGGTTGGTTTGATAGTACCAAGAGGCTCCTGCAATCTGCCATCCAGAAGCGGGGCAGCTGAGTTTTGTTTGCCAGAGAAAAGGGCCATGGTTTGTGTTTGGGGGCCTATGGCTGGGAGTGGCCAGCTGGCCCCTGAAAATCCACAATACGCAGGATGGTTCCCAGACCCAAGGTGGCACCAGTGCCAAGTCGGGCTGGTTTGATAGTATCAAGTGGTTCCTGCAATCTGCCATCCAGAAGCGGGGCAGGTGAATTTTGTTTGCCAAGGAAAAGGGCCATGGTTTGTTTTTGGGGGCCTGTGGCAGGGAGTGGCCAGCTGGCTCCTTAGAATCCACATTAGGCAGCATGGTTCCCAGACCCAAGGTGGCACCAGTGCCAAGTCGGGCTGGTTTGATAGTACCAAGTGGCTCCTGCAATCTGCCATCCAGAAGCGGGGCAGCTGAGTTTTGTTTGCCAGAGAAATGGGCCGAGGTTTGTGTTTGATGTCCTATGGCTGGGAGTGGCCGGCTGGCTCCTGATAATCCATGATACGCAGCATGGTTCCCAGACCCAAGGTGGCACCAGTGCCAAGTCGGGCTGGTTAGACAGTGTCAAGTGCCTCCTGCAATCTCCCATCCAGAAGCGGGGCAGCTGAGTTTTGTTTGCCAGGGAAACGGGCCGTGGTTTATTTTTGATTGGGGTCTGTGGCCGAGAGTGGTCGGCTGGCTCCTGACAATCCACGATACGCAGGATGGTTCCCAGACCCAAGGTGGCACCAGTGCCAAGTCGGGCTGGTTTGATAGTACAAAGTGGCTCCTGCAATCTGCCATCCAGAAGCGGGGAAGCTGAGTTTTGTTTGCCAAGGGAATAGGCCATGGTTTGTTTTTGGGGGCCTGTGGCTGGGAGTGGCCGGCTGGCTCCTGAAAATCCACAATACGCAAGATGGTTCCCAGACCCAAGGTGGCACCAGTGCCAAGTCGGGCTGGTGTGATAGTACCAAGTGGCTCCTGCAATCTGCCATCCAGCAGAGGGGAAGCTGAGTTTGGTTTGCCAAGGGAAAGGGCAATGGTTTGTTTTTGGGGGCGTGTGGCTGGGAGTGGCCGGCTGGCTCCTGAAAATCCATGATACGCAGCATGGTTCCCAGAGCCAAGGTGGCACCAGTGCCAAGTCGGGCTGGTTTGATAGTACCAAGTGGCTCCTGCAATCTGCCATCCAGAAGCGGGGCAGCTGAGTTTTGTTTGCCAGAGTAATGGGCAATTGTTTTTATTGGGCTCTGTGGCCGAGAGTGGTCGGCTGGCTCCTGACAATCCACGATACGCAGGAGGGTTCCCAGACCCAAGGTGGCACCAGTGCCAAGTCGGGCTGGTTTGATAGTACCAAGTGGCTCCTGCAATCTGCCATCCAGAAGCGGGGCAGCTGAGTTTTGTTTGCCAGAGTAATGGGCCGAGGTTTGTGTTTGAGGTCCTATGGCTGGGAGTGGCCGGCTGGCTCCTGATAATCCATGAAACGCAGCATGGTTCCCAGACCCAAGGTGGCACCAGTGCCAAGTCAGGCTGGTTTGACAGTGTCAAGTGCCTCCTGCAATCTCCCATCCAGAAGCGGGGCAGCTGAGTTTTGTTTGCCAGGGAAACGGGCCATGGTTTATTTTTGATTGGGGTCTGTGGCCGAGACTGGTCGGCTGGCTCCTGACAATCCACGATACGCAGGATGGTTCCCAGACCCAAGGTGGCACCAGTGCCAAGTCGGGCTGGTTTGAGAGTGTCAAGTGCCTCCTGCAATCTGCCACCCAGAAGCGGGGAAACTGAGTTTTGTTTGCCAAGGGAAAGGGCCATGGTTTGTTTTTGGGGGCCTGTGGCTGGGAGTGGCCGGCTGGCTCCTGAAAATCCACAATACGCAGGATGGTTCCCCGACCCAAGGTGGCACCAGTGCCAAGTCAGGCTGGTGTGATAGTACCAAGTGGCTCCTGCAATCTGCCATCCAGCAGAGGGGAAGGTGAGTTTCGTTTTCCAAGGGAAAGGGCCATGGCTTGTTTTTGGGGGCGTGTGGCTGGGAGTGGCCGGCTGGCTCCTGAAAATCCATGATACGCAGCATGGTTCCCAGAGCCAAGGTGGCACCAGTGCCAAGTCGGGCTTGTTTGATAGTACCAAGTGCGTCCTGCAATTTGCCATTCAGAAGAGGGGCAGTTGAGTTTTGTTTGCCAGAGAAAAGGGCCATGGTTTTTGTTTGGGGGCCTATGGCTGAGAGTGGCCAGCTGGCCCCTGAAAATCCACGAAACACAGGATGGTTCCCAGACCCAAGGTGGCACCAGTGCCAAGTCGGGCTGGTTTGATAGTACCAAGTGGCTCCTGCAATCTGCCATCCAGAAGCGGGGCAGCTGAGTTTTGTTTGCCAGAGAAAAGGGCCATGGTTTGTGTTTGGGGGCCTATGGCTGGGAGTGGCCAGCTGGCCCCTGAAAATCCACAATACGCAGGATGGTTCCCAGACCCAAGGTGGCACCAGTGCCAAGTCGGGCTGGTTTGATAGTATCAAGCGGTTCCTGCAATCTGCCATCCAGAAGCGGGGCAGGTGAATTTTGTTTGCCAAGGGAAAGGGCCATGGTTTGTTTTTGGGGGCCTGTGGCAGGGAGTGGCCAGCTGGCTCCTTAGAATCCACATTACGCAGCATGTTTCCCAGACCCAAGGTGGCACCAGTGCCAAGTCGGGCTGGTTTGATAGTACCAAGTGGCTCCTGCAATCTGCCATCCAGAAGCGGGGCAGCTGAGTTTTGTTTGCCAGAGAAATGGGCCGAGGTTTGTGTTTGATGTCCTATGGCTGGGAGCGGCCGGCTGGCTCCTGATAATCCATGATACGCAGCATGGTTCCCAGACCCAAGGTGGCACCAGTGCCAAGTCGGGCTGGTTTGATAGTGCCAAGTGGCTCCTGCAATCTCCCATCCAGAAGCGGGGAAGCTGAGTTTTGTTTGCCAAGGGAAAGGGCCATGGTTTTTTTTTGGGGGCCTGTGGCTGGGAGTGGCCGGCTGGCTCCTGAAAATCCACAATACGCAGGATGGTTCCCAGACCCAAGGTGGCACCAGTGCCAAGTCGGGCTGGTTTGACAGTGTCAAGTGCCTTCTGCAATCTCTCATCCAGAAGCGGGGCATTTGAGTTTTGTTTGCCAGGGAAACGGGCCGTTGTTTTTGATTGGGGTCTGTGGCCGAGAGTGGTCGGCTGGCTCCTGACAATCCACGATACGCAGGATGGTTCCCAGACCCAAGGTGGCACCAGTGCCAAGTCAGACTGGTGTGATAGTACCAAGTGGCTCCTGCAATCTGCCATCCAGAAGCGGGGCAGGTGAATATTGCTTGCCAAGGAAAAGGGCCATGGTTTGTTTTTGGGGGCCTGTGGCTGGGAGTGGCCGGCTGGCTCCAGAAAATCCACAATACGCAGGATGGTTCCCAGACCCAAGGTGGCACCAGTGCCAAGTCAGGCTGGTGTGATAGTACCAAGTGGCTCCTGCAATCTGCCATCCAGAAGCGGGGAAGCTGAGTTTTGTTTGCCAAGGGAAAGGGCCATGGTTTGTTTTTGGGGGCCTGTGGCTGGGAGTGGCCGGCTGGCTCCTGAAAATCCATGATACGCAGCATGGTTCCCAGAGCCAAGGTGGCACCAGTGCCAAGTCGCGCTGGTTTGACAGTGTCAAGTGCCTCCTGCAATCTCCCATCCAGAAGCGGGGCAGCTGAATTTTGTTTGCCCGGGAAACGGGCCATTGTTTTTGATTGGGGTCTGTGGCCGAGAGTGGTCGGCTGGCTCCTGACAATCCACGATACGCAGGATGGTTCCCAGACCCAATGTGGCACCAGTGCCAAGTCGAGCTGGTGTGATAGTACCAAGTGGCTCCTGCAATCTGCCATCCAGAAGCGGGGCAGTTGAGTTTTGTTTGCCAGTGAAATGGGCTGAGGTTTGTGTTTGAGGTCCTATGGCGGGGAGTGGCCGGCTGGCTCCAGAAAATCAACCATACGCTTGATTGCTTCCAGACCCAAGGTGGCACCAGTGCCAAGTCGGGCTGGTTTGATAGTACCAAGTGGCTCCTGCAATCTTCCATCCAGAAGCAGGGCAGGTGAATATTGTTTGCCAAGGAAAAGGGCCATGTTTTGTTTTTGGGGGCCTGTGGCTGGGAGTGGCCGGCTGGCTCCTGAAAATCCACAATACGCAGGATGGTTCCCAGACCCAAGGTGGCACCAGTGCCAAGTCGGGCGGGTTTGACATTGTCAAGTGCCACCTGCAATCTGCCATCCAGAAGCGGGGCAGTTGAGTCTTGTTTGCCAGGGAAACGGGCCGTGGTTTTTGATTGGGGTCTGTGGCCGAGAGTGGTAGGCTGGCTCCTGACAATCCACAATACGCAGGATGGTTCCCAGACCAAAGGTGGCACCAGTGCCAAGTCGGCTGGTGTGATAGTACGAAGTGGCTCCTGCAATCTGCCATCCAGAAGCGGGGCAGTTGAGTTTTGTTTGCCAGTGAAATGGGCTGAGGTTTGTGTTTGTGGTCCTATGGCTGGGAGTGGCCGGCTGGCTCCAGAAAATCCACAATACGCAGGATGGTTCCCAGACCCAAGGTGGCACCAGTGCCAAGTCAGGCTGGTGTGATAGTACCAAGTGGCTCCTGCAATCTGCCATCCAGAAGCGGAGAAGCTGAGTTTTGTTTGCCAAGGGAAAGGGCCATGGTTTGTTTTTGGGGGCCTGTGGCTGGGAGTGGCCGGCTGGCTCCAGAAAATCCACATTACGCAGGATGGTTCCCAGACCCAAGGTGGCACCAGTGCCAAGTCGGGCTGGTGTGATAGTACCAAGTGGCTCCTGCAATCTGCCATCCAGAAGAGGGGCAGCTGAGTTTTGTTTGCCAAGGAAAAGGGCCATGGTTTATTTTTGGGGGCCTATGGCTGGGAGTGGCCGGCTGGCTCCTGAAAATCCACAATACGCAGGATGGTTCCCAGACCCAAGGTGGCACCAGTGCCAAGTCGGGCTGGTTTGATAGTACCAAGTGCGTCCTGCAATCTGCCATCCAGAAGCAGGGCAGCTGAGTTTTGTTTGCCAGAGAAATGGGCTGTGGTTTGTGTTTGGGGGCCTGTGGCTGGGAGTGGCCGGCTGGCTCCTGAAAATCCATGATACGCAGCATGGTTCCCAGACCCAAGGTGGCACCAGTGCCAAGTCGGGCTGGTTTGACAGTGTCAAGTGTCTCCTGCAATCTCCCATCCAGAAGCGGGGCAGCACAGTTTTGTTTGCCATGGAAACGGGCCGTTGTTTTTGATTGGGGTCTGAGGCCGAGAGTGGTCGGCTGGCTCCTGACAATCCACAATACGCAGGATGGTTCCAAGACCCAAGGTGGCACCAGTGCCAAGTCGGGCTGGTTTGATAGTACGAAGTGGCTGCTGCAATCTGCCATCCAGAAGCGGGGCAGCTGAGTTTTGTTTGCCAGAGAAATGGGCCGAGGTTTGTGTTTGAGGTCCTATGGCTGGGAGTGGCCGGCTGGCTCCTGTAATCCATGATACGCAGCATGGTTCCCAGAGCCAAGGTTGCACCAGTGCCAAGTTGGGCTGGTTTGACAGTGTCAAGTGCCTCCTGCAATCTCCCATCCAGAAGCGGGGCAGCTGAGTTTTGTTTGCCAGGGAAACGGGCCGTTGTTTTTGATTGGGGTCTGTGGCCGAGAGTGGTCGACTGGCTCCTGACAATCCACGATACGCAGGATGGTTCCCAGACCCAAGGTGGCACCAGTGCCAAGTCGGGCTGGTTTGATAGTACCAAGTGGCTCCTGCAATCTGCCATCCAGAAGCGGGGCAGGTGAATATTGTTTGCCAAGGAAAAGGGCCATGGTTTGTTTTTGGGGGCCTGTGGCTGGGAGTGCCCGGCTGGCTCCAGAAAATCCACAATACGCAGGATGGTTCCCAGACCCAAGGTGGCACCAGTGCCAAATCAGGCTGGTGTGATAGTACCAAGTGGCTCCTGCAATCTGCCATCCAGAAGCGGGGAAGCTGAGTTTTGTTTGCCAAGGGAAAGGGCCATGGTTTGTTTTTGGGGGCCTGTGGCTGGGAGTGGCCGGCTGGCTCCTGAAAATCCATGATACGCAGGATGGTTCCCAGACCCAAGGTGGCACCAGTGCCAAGTCGGGCTGGTGTGATAGTACCAAGTGGCTCCTGCAATCTGCCATCCAGCAGAGGGGAAGGTGAGTTTGGTTTGCCAAGGGAAAGGGTCATGGTTTGTTTTTGGGGGCGTGTGGCTGGGAGTGGCCGGCTGGCTCCTGACAATCCACATTACGCAGGATGGTTCCCAAACCCAAGGTGGCACCAGTGCCAAGTCGGGCTGGTGTGATAGTACCAAGTGGCTCCTGCAATCTGCCATCCAGAAGCGGGGCAGGTGAATATTGTTTGCCAAGGAAAAGGTCCATGGTTTGTTTTTGGGGGCCTGTGGCTGGGAGTGGCCGGCTGGCTCCAGAAAATCCACAATACGCAGGATGGTTCCCAGACCCAAGGTGGCACCAGTGCCAAGTCAGGCTGGTGTGATAGTACCAAGTGGCTCCTGCAATCTGCCATCCAGAAGCGGGGAAGCTGAGTTTTGTTTGCCAAGGGAAAGGGCCATGGTTTGTTTTTGGGGGCCTGTGGCTGGGAGTGGCCGGCTGGCTCCTGACAATCCATATTACGCAGGATGATTCCCAGACCCAAGCTGGCACCAGTGCCAAGTCGGGCTGGTGTGTTAGTACCAAGAGGCTCCTGCAATCTCCCATCCAGAAGCGGGGCAGGTGAATTTTGTTTGCCAAGGAAAAGGGTCATGGTTTGTTTTTGGGTGCCTATGGCTGGGAGTGGTCGGCTGGCTCCTGAAAATCCACAATACGCTGGATGGTTCCCAGACCCAAGGTGGCACAAGTGCCAAGTCGGGCTGGTTTGATAGTACCAAGTGCGTCCTGCAATCTGCCATCCAGAAGCAGGGCAGCTGAGTTTTGTTTGCCAGAGAAATGGGCTGTGGTTTGTGTTTGGGGGCCTGTGGCTGGGAGTGGCCGGCTGGCTCCTGAAAATCCATGATACGCAGCATGGTTCCCAGACCCAAGGTGGCACCAGTGCCAAGTCGGGCTGGTTTGACAGTGTCAAGTGCCTCCTGCAATCTCCCATCCAGAAGCGGGGCAGCTGTGTTTTGTTTGCCAGGGAAACGGGCCGTTGTTTTTGATTGGGGTCTGTGGCCGAGAGTGGTCGGCTGGCTCCTGACAATCCACGATATGCAGGATGCTTCCCAGACCCAATGTGGCACCAGTGCCAAGTCGAGCTGGTTTGATAGTACCAAGTGGCTCCTGCAATCTGCCATCCAGAAGCGGGGCAGTTGAGTTTTGTTTGCCAGTGAAATGGGCTGAGGTTTGTGTTTGAGGTCCTATGGCGGGGAGTGGCCAGCTGGCTCCTGAAAATCAACCATACGCATGATTGCTTCCAGACCCAAGGTGGCACCAGTGCCAAGTCGGGCTGGTTTGATAGTACCAAGAGGCTCCTGCAATCTTCCATCCAGAAGCGGGGCAGGTGAATATTGTTTGCCAAGGAAAAGGGCCATGGTTTGTTTTTGGGGGCCTGTGGCTGGGAGTGGCCGGCTGGCTCCTGAAAATCCACAATACGCAGGATGGTTCCCAGACCCAAGGTGGCACCAGTGCCAAGTCGGGCTGGTGTGATAGTACCAAGTGGCTCCTGCAATCTGCCATCCAGAAGTAGGGCAGGTGAGTTTTGTTTGCCAGAGGAAATGGCTGTGGTTTGTGTTTGGGGGCCTGTGGCTGCGAGTGGCCAGCTGGCTCCTGAAAATCCATGATACGCAGCATGGTTCACAGAGCCAAGGTGGCACCAGTGCCAAGTCGGGCTGGTTTGATAGTACCAAGTGGCTCCTGCAATCTACCATCCAGAAGCGGAGCAGCAGAGTTTTGTTTGCCAGAGAAAATGGCTGTGGTTTTTGTTTTGGGGCCTGTGGCTGGGAGTGGCCGGCTGGCTCCTGAAAATCAACCATAGCATGATGGCTTCCTGACTCAAGGTGGCACCAGTGCCAAGTCGGGCTTGTTTGATAGTACCAAGTGCATCCTGCAATTTGCCATTCAGAAGCGGGGCAGCTGAGTTTTGTTTGCCAGAGAAAATGGCTGTGGTTTGTGTTTGGGGGCCTATGGCTGAGAGTGGCCAGCTGGCCCCTGAAAATCCACGAAACACAGGATGGTTCCCAGACCCAAGGTGGCACCAGTGCCAAGTCGGGTTGGTTTGATAGTACCAAGAGGCTCCTGCAATCTGCCATCCAGAAGCGGGGCAGCTGAGTTTTGTTTGCCAGAGAAAAGGGCCATGGTTTGTGTTTGGGGGCCTATGGCTGGGAGTGGCCAGCTGGCCCCTGAAAATCCACAATACGCAGGATGGTTCCCAGACCCAAGGTGGCACCAGTGCCAAGTCGGGCTGGTTTGATAGTATCAAGTGGTTCCTGCAATCTGCCATCCAGAAGCGGGGCAGGTGAATTTTGTTTGCCAAGGAAAAGGGCCATGGTTTGTTTTTGGGGGCCTGTGGCAGGGAGTGGCCAGCTGGCTCCTTAGAATCCACATTAGGCAGCATGGTTCCCAGACCCAAGGTGGCACCAGTGCCAAGTCGGGCTGGTTTGATAGTACCAAGTGGCTCCTGCAATCTGCCATCCAGAAGCGGGGCAGCTGAGTTTTGTTTGCCAGAGAAATGGGCCGAGGTTTGTGTTTGATGTCCTATGGCTGGGAGTGGCCGGCTGGCTCCTGATAATCCATGATACGCAGCATGGTTCCCAGACCCAAGGTGGCACCAGTGCCAAGTCGGGCTGGTTAGACAGTGTCAAGTGCCTCCTGCAATCTCCCATCCAGAAGCGGGGCAGCTGAGTTTTGTTTGCCAGGGAAACGGGCCATGGTTTATTTTTGATTGGGGTCTGTGGCCGAGAGTGGTCGGCTGGCTCCTGACAATCCACGATACGCAGGATGGTTCCCAGACCCAAGGTGGCACCAGTGCCAAGTCGGGCTGGTTTGATAGTACAAAGTGGCTCCTGCAATCTGCCATCCAGAAGCGGGGAAGCTGAGTTTTGTTTGCCAAGGGAAAGGGCCATGGTTTGTTTTTGGGGGCCTGTGGCTGGGAGTGGCCGGCTGGCTCCTGAAAATCCACAATACGCAGGATGGTTCCCAGACCCAAGGTGGCACCAGTGCCAAGTCGGGCTGGTGTGATAGTACCAAGTGGCTCCTGCAATCTGCCATCCAGCAGAGGGGAAGCTGAGTTTGGTTTGCCAAGGGAAAGGGCAATGGTTTGTTTTTGGGGGCGTGTGGCTGGGAGTGGCCGGCTGGCTCCTGAAAATCCATGATACGCAGCATGGTTCCCAGAGCCAAGGTGGCACCAGTGCCAAGTCGGGCTGGTTTGATAGTACCAAGTGGCTCCTGCAATCTGCCATCCAGAAGCGGGGCAGCTGAGTTTTGTTTGCCAGAGTAATGGGCCATTGTTTTTATTGGGCTCTGTGGCCGAGAGTGGTCGGCTGGCTCCTGACAATCCACGATACGCAGGAGGGTTCCCAGACCCAAGGTGGCACCAGTGCCAAGTCGGGCTGGTTTGATAGTACCAAGTGGCTCCTGCAATCTGCCATCCAGGAGCGGGGCAGCTGAGTTTTGTTTGCCAGAGTAATGGGCCGAGGTTTGTGTTTGAGGTCCTATGGCTGGGAGTGGCCGGCTGGCTCCTGATAATCCATGAAACGCAGCATGGTTCCCAGACCCAAGGTGGCACCAGTGCCAAGTCAGGCTGGTTTGACAGTGTCAAGTGCCTCCTGCAATCTCCCATCCAGAAGCGGGGCAGCTGAGTTTTGTTTGCCAGGGAAACGGGCCATGGTTTATTTTTGATTGGGGTCTGTGGCCGAGACTGGTCGGCTGGCTCCTGACAATCCACGATACGCAGGATGGTTCCCAGACCCAAGGTGGCACCAGTGCCAAGTCGGGCTGGTTTGATAGTACCAAGTGGCTCCTGCAATCTGCCATCCAGAAGCGGGGAAGCTGAGTTTTGTTTGCCAAGGGAAAGGGCCATGGTTTTTTTTTGGGGGCCTGTGGCTGGGAGTGGCCGGCTGGCTCCTGAAAATCCACAATACGCAGGATGGTTCCCAGACCCAAGGTGGCACCAGTGCCAAGTCGGGCTGGTGTGATAGTACCAAGTGGCTCCTGCAATCTGCCATCCAGCAGAGGGGAAGCTGAGTTTGGTTTGCCAAGGGAAAGGGCAATGGTTTGTTTTTGGGGGCGTGTGGCTGGGAGTGGCCGGCTGGCTCCTGAAAATCCATGATACGCAGCATGGTTCCCAGAGCCAAGGTGGCACCAGTGCCAAGTCGGGCTGGTTTGATAGTACCAAGTGGCTCCTGCAATCTGCCATCCAGAAGCGGGGCAGCTGAGTTTTGTTTGCCAGAGTAATGGGCCATTGTTTTTATTGGGCTCTGTGGCCGAGAGTGGTCGGCTGGCTCCTGACAATCCACGATACGCAGGATGGTTCCCAGACCCAAGGTGGCACCAGTGCCAAGTCGGGCTGGTTTGATAGTACCAAGTGGCTCCTGCAATCTGCCATCCAGAAGCAGGGCAGCTGAGTTTTGTTTGCCAGAGTAATGGGCCGAGGTTTGTGTTTGAGGTCCTATGGCTGGGAGTGGCCGGCTGGCTCCTGATAATCCATGATACGCAGCATGGTTCCCAGACCCAAGGTGGCACCAGTGCCAAGTCAGGCTGGTTTGACAGTGTCAAGTGCCTCCTGCAATCTCCCATCCAGAAGCGGGGCAGCTGAGTTTTGTTTGCCAGGGAAACGGGCCATGGCTTATTTTTGATTGGGGTCTGTGGCTGAGACTGGTCGGCTAACTCCTGAAAATCCACGATACGCAGGATGGTTCCCAGACCCAAGGTGGCACCAGTGCCAAGTCGGGCTGGTTTGACAGTGTCAAGTGCCTCCTACAATCTGCCATCCAGAAGTGGGGAAACTGAGTTTTGTTTGCCAAGGGAAAGGGCCATGGTTTGTTTTTGGGGGCCTGTGGCTGGGAGTGGCCGGCTGGCTCCTGAAAATCCACAATACGCAGGATGGTTCCCCGACCCAAGGTGGCACCAGTGCCAAGTCAGGCTGGTGTGATAGTACCAAGTGGCTCCTGCAATCTGCCATCCAGCGGAGGGGAAGGTGAGTTTGGTTTGCCAAGGGAAAGGGCCATGGTTCGTTTTTGGGGGCGTGTGGCTGGGAGTGGCCGGCTGGCTCCTGAAAATCCATGATACGCAGCATGGTTCCCAGAGCCAAGGTGGCACCAGTGCTAAGTCGGGCTTGTTTGATAGTACCAAGTGCGTCCTGCAATTTGCCATTCAGAAGAGGGGCAGTTGAGTTTTGTTTGCCAGAGAAAAGGGCCATGGTTTGTGTTTGGGGGCCTATGGCTGAGAGTGGCCAGCTGGCCCCTGAAAATCCACGAAACACAGGATGGTTCCCAGACCCAAGGTGGCACCAGTGCCAAGTCGGGCTGGTTTGATAGTACCAAGAGGCTCCTGCAATCTGCCATCCAGAAGCGGGGCAGCTGAGTTTTGTTTGCCAGAGAAATGGGCCGTTGTTTTTATTGGGCTCTGTGGCCGAGAGTGGTCGGCTGGCTCCTGACAATCCACGATACGCAGGATGGTTCCCAGACCCAAGGTGGCACCAGTGCCAAGTCGGCTGGTGTGATAGTACGAAGTGGCTCCTGCAATCTGCCATCCAGAAGCGGGGCAGTTGAGTTTTGTTTGCCAGTGTAATGGGCTGAGGTTTGTGTTTGTGGTCCTATGGCTGGGAGTGGCCGGCTGGCTCCAGAAAATCAACCATAGGCATGATGGCTTCAAGACCCATGGTGGTACCTGTGCCAAGTCGGGCTTGTTTGATAGTACCACGTGCGTCCTGCAATTTGCCATCCAGAAGCGGGGCAGCTGAGTTTTGTTTGCCAGGGAAACGGGCCGTTGTTTTTGATTGGTATCTGAGGCCGAGACTGGTCGGCTGGCTCCTGACAATCCACGATACGCAGGATGGTTCCCAGACCCAAGGTGGCACCAGTGCCAAGTCCGGCTGGTTTGATAGTACGATATAGCTGCTGCAATCTGCCATCCAGAAGCGGGGCGGCTGAGTTTTGTTTGCCAAGGAAAAGGGCCATGGTTTGTATTTGGGGGCCTGTGGCTGGGAGTGGCCGGCTGGCTCCTGAAAATCCACAATACGCAGGATGGTTCCCAGACCCAAGGTGGCACCAGTGCCAAGTCAGGCTGGTGTGATAGTACCAAGTGGCTCCTGCAATCTGCCATCCAGAAGCGGGGCAGCTGTGTCTTGTTTGCCAGAGAAAAGGGCTGTGGTTTGTGTTTCGGGGCCTGTGGCTGGGAGTGGCCGGCTGGCTCCAGAAAATCCACAATACGCAGGATGTTTCCCAGACCCAAGGTGGCACCAGTGCCAAGTCAGGCTGGTGTGATAGTACCAAGTGGCTCCTGCAATCTGCCATCCAGAAGCGGAGAAGCTGAGTTTTGTTTGCCAAGGGAAAGGGCCATGGTTTGTTTTTGGGGGCCTGTGGCTGGGAGTGGCCGGCTGGCTCCTGAAAATCCACATTACGCAGGATGGTTCCCAGACCCAAGGTGGCACCAGTGCCAAGTCGGGCTGGTTTGATAATACCAAGTGACTCCTGCAATCTCCCATCCAGAAGCAGGGCAGCTGAGTTTTGTTTGCCAGAGAAATGGGCTGTGGTTTGTGTTTGGGGGCCTGTGGCTGGGAGTGGCCGGCTGGCTCCTGAAAATCCATGATACGCAGCATGGTTCCCAGAGCCAAGGTGGCACCAGTGCCAAGTCGGGCTGGTTTGACAGTGTCAAGTGCCTCCTGCAATCTGCCATCCAGAAGCGGGGCATTTGAGTTTTGTTTGCCAGGGACACGGGCCATGGTTTATTTTTGATTGGAGTCTGTGGCCGAGACTGGTCGGCTGGCTCCTGAAAATCCACGATACGCAGGATGGTTCCCAGACCCAAGGTGGCACCAATGCCAAGTCGGGCTGGTTTGATAGTACCAAGTGTCTCCTGCAATCTGCCATCCAGAAGCGGGGAAGCTGATTTTTGTTTGCCAAGGGAAAGGGCCATGGTTTGTTTTTGGGGGCCTGTGGCTGGGAGTGGCCGGCTGGATTCTGAAAATCCATGATACGCAGCATGGTTCCCAGACCCAAGGTGGCACCAGTGCCAAGTCGGGCTGGTTTGACAGTGCCAAGTGCCTCCTGCAATCTCCCATCCAGAAGCGGGGCAGCTGAGTTTTGTTTGCCAGGGAAACGGGCCAAGGTTTATTTTTGATTGGGGTCTGTGGCCGAGACTGGTCGGCTGGCTCCTGACAATCCACGATACGCAGGATGGTTCCCAGACCCAAGGTGGCACCAGTGCCAAGTCAGGCTGGTTTGACAGTGTCAAGTGCCTCCTGCAATCTGCCATCCAGAAGCGGGGCAGCTGAGTTTTGTTTGCCAGAGAAATGGGCCGTTGTTTTTATTGGGCTCTGTGGCCGAGAGTGGTCGGCTGGCTCCTGACAATCCACGATACGCAGGATGGTTCCCAGACCAAAGGTGGCACCAGTGCCAAGTCGGCTGGTGTGATAGTACGAAGTGGCTCCTGCAATCTGCCATCCAGAAGCGGGGCAGTTGAGTTTTGTTTGCCAGTGAAATGGGCTGAGGTTTGTGTTTGTGGTCCTATGGCTGGGAGTGGCCAGCTGGCTCCAGAAAATCAACCATAGGCATGATGGCTTCAAGACCCATGGTGGTACCTGTGCCAAGTCGGGCTTGTTTGATAGTACCAAGTGCGTCCTGCAATTTGCCATCCAGAAGCGGGGCAGCTGAGTTTTGTTTGCCAGGGGAACGGGCCGTTGTTTTTGATTGGTATCTGAGGCCGAGACTGGTCGGCTGGCTCCTGACAATCCACGATACGCAGGATGGTTCCCAGACCCAAGGTGGCACCAGTGCCAAGTCCGGCTGGTTTGATAGTACGATATAGCTGCTGCAATCTGCCATCCAGAAGCGGGGCGGCTGAGTTTTGTTTGCCAAGGAAAAGGGCCATGGTTTGTATTTGGGGGCCTGTGGCTGGGAGTGGCCGGCTGGCTCCTGAAAATCCACAATACGCAGGATGGTTCCCAGACCCAAGGTGGCACCAGTGCCAAGTCAGGCTGGTGTGATAGTACCAAGTGGCTCCTGCAATCTGCCATCCAGAAGCGGGGCAGCTGTGTCTTGTTTGCCAGAGAAAAGGGCTGTGGTTTGTGTTTCGGGGCCTGTGGCTGGGAGTGGCCGGCTGGCTCCAGAAAATCCACAATACGCAGGATGTTTCCCAGACCCAAGGTGGCACCAGTGCCAAGTCAGGCTGGTGTGATAGTACCAAGTGGCTCCTGCAATCTGCCATCCAGAAGCGGAGAAGCTGAGTTTTGTTTGCCAAGGGAAAGGGCCATGGTTTGTTTTTGGGGGCCTGTGGCTGGGAGTGGCCGGCTGGCTCCTGAAAATCCACATTACGCAGGATGGTTCCCAGACCCAAGGTGGCACCAGTGCCAAGTCGGGCTGGTTTGATAATACCAAGTGGCTCCTGCAATCTCCCATCCAGAAGCAGGGCAGCTGAGTTTTGTTTGCCAGAGAAATGGGCTGTGGTTTGTGTTTGGGGGCCTGTGGCTGGGAGTGGCCGGCTGGCTCCTGAAAATCCATGATACGCAGCATGGTTCCCAGAGCCAAGGTGGCACCAGTGCCAAGTCGGGCTGGTTTGACAGTGTCAAGTGCCTCCTGCAATCTGCCATCCAGAAGCGGGGCATTTGAGTTTTGTTTGCCAGGGACACGGGCCATGGTTTATTTTTGATTGGAGTCTGTGGCCGAGACTGGTCGGCTGGCTCCTGACAATCCACGATACGCAGGATGGTTCCCAGACCCAAGGTGGCACCAATGCCAAGTCGGGCTGGTTTGATAGTACCAAGTGTCTCCTGCAATCTGCCATCCAGAAGCGGGGAAGCTGATTTTTGTTTGCCAAGGGAAAGGGCCATGGTTTGTTTTTGGGGGCCTGTGGCTGGGAGTGGCCGGCTGGATTCTGAAAATCCATGATACGCAGCATGGTTCCCAGACCCAAGGTGGCACCAGTGCCAAGTCGGGCTGGTTTGACAGTGCCAAGTGCCTCCTGCAATCTCCCATCCAGAAGCGGGGCAGCTGAGTTTTGTTTGCCAGGGAAACGGGCCAAGGTTTATTTTTGATTGGGGTCTGTGGCCGAGACTGGTCGGCTGGCTCCTGACAATCCACGATACGCAGGATGGTTCCCAGACCCAAGGTGGCACCAGTGCCAAGTCAGGCTGGTTTGACAGTGTCAAGTGCCTCCTGCAATCTGCCATCCAGAAGCGGGGCAGCTGAGTTTTGTTTGCCAGAGAAATGGGCCGTTGTTTTTATTGGGCTCTGTGGCCGAGAGTGGTCGGCTGGCTCCTGACAATCCACGATACGCAGGATGGTTCCCAGACCAAAGGTGGCACCAGTGCCAAGTCGGCTGGTGTGATAGTACGAAGTGGCTCCTGCAATCTGCCATCCAGAAGCGGGGCAGTTGAGTTTTGTTTGCCAGTGAAATGGGCTGAGGTTTGTGTTTGTGGTCCTATGGCTGGGAGTGGCCAGCTGGCTCCAGAAAATCAACCATAGGCATGATGGCTTCAAGACCCATGGTGGTACCTGTGCCAAGTCGGGCTTGTTTGATAGTACCAAGTGCGTCCTGCAATTTGCCATCCAGAAGCGGGGCAGCTGAGTTTTGTTTGCCAGGGGAACGGGCCGTTGTTTTTGATTGGTATCTGAGGCCGAGACTGGTCGGCTGGCTCCTGACAATCCACGATACGCAGGATGGTTCCCAGACCCAAGGTGGCACCAGTGCCAAGTCGGGCTGGTTTGATAGTACGAAGTGGCTGCTGCAATATTCCATCCAGAAGCGGGGCAACTGAGTTTTGTTTGCCAGAGAAATGGGCCGAGGTTTGTGTTTGAGGTCCTATGGCTGGGAGTGGTCGGCTGGCTCCTGACAACCCACGATACGCAGGATGGTTCCCAGAGCCAAGGTGGCACCAGTGCCAAGTTGGGCTGGTTTGACAGTGTCAAGTGCCTCCTGCAATCTCCCATCCAGAAGCGGGGCAGCTGAGTTTTGTTTGCCAGGGAAACGGGCCGTTGTTTTTGATTGGGGTCTGTGGCCGAGAGTGGTCGGCTGGCTCCTGACAATCCACGATACGCAGGATGGCTCCCAGACCCAAGGTGGCACCAGTGCCAAGTCGGGCTGGTGTGATAGTACCAAGGGGCTCCTGCAATCTGCCATCCAGAAGCGGGGCAGCTGAGTTTTGTTTGGCAAGGAAAAGGGCCATGGTTTGTTTTTGGGGGCCTGTGGCTGGGAGTGGCCGGCTGGCTCCTGAAAATCCACAATACGCAGGATGGTTCCCATACCCAAGGTGGCACCAGTGCCAAGTCAGGCTGGTTTGATAGTACCAAGTGGCTCCTGCAATCTGCCATCCAGAAGCGGGGCAGTTGAGTTTTGTTTGCCAGTGAAATGGGCTGAGGTTTGTGTTTGTGGTCCTATGGCTGGGAGTGGCCAGCTGGCTCCAGAAAATCCATGATACGCAGGATGGTTCCCAGAGCCAAGGTGGCACCAGTGCCAAGTCGGGCTGGTTTGATAGTGTCAAGTGCCTCCTGCAATCTCCCATCCAGAAGCGGGGCAGCTGAGTTTTGTTTGCCAGGGAAACGGGCCATGGTTTATTTTTGATTGGGGTCTGTGGCCGAGACTGGTCGGCTGGCTCCTGACAATCCACGATACGCAGGATGGTTCCCAGACCCAAGGTGGCACCAGTGCCAAGTCAGGCTGATGTGATAGTACCAAGTGGCTCCTGCAATCTGCCATCCAGAAGCGGGGCAGCTTAGTTTTGTTTGCCAAGGGAAAGGGCCATGGTTTGTTTTTGGGGGCGTGTTGCTGGGAGTGGCCGGCTGGCTCCTGAAAATCCATATTACGCAGGATGGTTCTCAGACCCAAGGTGGCACCAGTGCCAAGTCGGGCTGGTGTGATACTACCAAGTGGCTCCTGCAATCTGCCATCCAGAAGCGGGGAAGCTGAGTTTTGTTTGCCAAGGGAAAGGGCCATGGTTTGTTTTTGGGGGCCTGTGGCTGGGAGTGGCCGGCTGGCTCCTGAAAATCCACAATACGCAGGATGGTTCCCAGACCCAAGGTGGCATCAGTGCCAAGTCAGGCTGGTGTGATAGTACCAAGTGGCTCCTGCAATCTGCCATCCAGAAGCGGGGCAGCTGTGTCTTGTTTGCCAGAGAAAAGGGCTGTGGTTTGTGTTTCGGGGCCTGTGGCTGGTAGTGGCCGGCTGGCTCCAGAAAATCCACAATACGCAGGATGTTTCCCAGACCCAAGGTGGCACCAGTGCCAAGTCAGGCTGGTGTGATAGTACCAAGTGGCTCCTGCAATCTGCCATCCAGAAGCGGAGAAGCTGAGTTTTGTTTGCCAAGGGAAAGGGCCATGGTTTGTTTTTGGGGGCCTGTGGCTGGGAGTGGCCGGCTGGCTCCTGAAAATCCACATTACGCAGGATGGTTCCCAGACCCAAGGTGGCACCAGTGCCAAGTCGGGCTGGTTTGATAGTACCAAGTGGCTCCTGCAATCTGCCATCCAGAAGAAGGGCAGCTGAGTTTTGTTTGCCAGAGAAATGGGCTGTGGTTTGTGTTTGGGGGCCTGTGGCTGGGAGTGGCCGGCTGGCTCCTGAAAATCCATGATACGCAGCATGGTTCCCAGAGCCAAGGTGGCACCAGTGCCAAGTCGGGCTGGTTTGAAAGTGTCAAGTGCCTCCTGCAATCTCCCATCCAGAAGCGGGGCAGCGGAGTTTTGTTTGCCAGGGAAACGGGCTGTTGTTTTTGATTGGGGTCTGAGGCCGAGAGTGGTCGGCTGGCTCCTGACAATCCACGATACGCAGGATGGTTCCCAGACCCAAGGTGGCACCTGTGCCAAGTTGGGCTGGTTTGATAGTACCAAGTGGCTCCTGCAATCTGCCATCAAGAAGCGGGGCAGCTGAGTTTTGTTTGCCAGTGAAATGGGCTGAGGTTTGTGTTTGTGGTCCTATGGCTGGGAGTGGCCAGCTGGCTCCAGAAAATCAACCATAGGCATGATGGCTTCAAGACCCATGGTGGTACCTGTGCCAAGTCGGGCTTGTTTGATAGTACCAAGTGCGTCCTGCAATTTGCCATCCAGAAGCGGGGCAGCTGAGTTTTGTTTGCCAGGGGAACGGGCCGTTGTTTTTGATTGGTATCTGAGGCCGAGACTGGTCGGCTGGCTCCTGACAATCCACGATACGCAGGATGGTTCCCAGACCCAAGGTGGCACCAGTGCCAAGTCGGGCTGGTTTGATAGTACGAAGTGGCTGCTGCAATATTCCATCCAGAAGCGGGGCAACTGAGTTTTGTTTGCCAGAGAAATGGGCCGAGGTTTGTGTTTGAGGTCCTATGGCTGGGAGTGGTAGGCTGGCTCCTGACAACCCACGATACGCAGGATGGTTCCCAGAGCCAAGGTGGCACCAGTGCCAAGTTGGGCTGGTTTGACAGTGTCAAGTGCCTCCTGCAATCTCCCATCCAGAAGCGGGGAAGCTGAGTTTTGTTTGCCAGGGAAACGGGCCGTTGTTTTTGATTGGGGTCTGTGGCCGAGAGTGGTCGGCTGGCTCCTGACAATCCACGATACGCAGGATGGCTCCCAGACCCAAGGTGGCACCAGTGCCAAGTCGGGCTGGTGTGATAGTACCAAGGGGCTCCTGCAATCTGCCATCCAGAAGCGGGGCAGCTGAGTTTTGTTTGGCAAGGAAAAGGGCCATGGTTTGTTTTTGGGGGCCTGTGGCTGGGAGTGGCCGGCTGGCTCCTGAAAATCCACAATACGCAGGATGGTTCCCAGACCCAAGGTGGCACCAGTGCCAAGTCAGGCTGGTTTGATAGTACCAAGTGGCTCCTGCAATCTGCCATCCAGAAGCGGGGCAGTTGAGTTTTGTTTGCCAGTGAAATGGGCTGAGGTTTGTGTTTGTGGTCCAATGGCTGGGAGTGGCCAGCTGGCTCCAGAAAATCCATGATACGCAGGATGGTTCCCAGAGCCAAGGTGGCACCAGTGCCAAGTCGGGCTGGTTTGACAGTGTCAAGTGCCTCCTGCAATCTCCCATCCAGAAGCGGGGCAGCTGAGTTTTGTTTGCCAGGGAAACGGGCCATGGTTTATTTTTGATTGGGGTCTGTGGCCGAGACTGGTCGGCTGGCTCCTGACAATCCACGATACGCAGGATGGTTCCCAGACCCAAGGTGGCACCAGTGCCAAGTCAGGCTGATGTGATAGTACCAAGTGGCTCCTGCAATCTGCCATCCAGAAGCGGGGCAGCTTAGTTTTGTTTGCCAAGGGAAAGGGCCATGGTTTGTTTTTGGGGGCGTGTTGCTGGGAGTGGCCGGCTGGCTCCTGAAAATCCATATTACGCAGGATGGTTCCCAGACCCAAGGTGGCACCAGTGCCAAGTCGGGCTGGTTTGACAGTGTCAAGTGCCTCCTGCAATCTGCCATCCAGAAGCGGGGCAGCTGAGTTTTGTTTGCCAGAGAAATGGGCCGTTGTTTTTATTGGGCTCTGTGGCCGAGAGTGGTCGGCTGGCTCCTGACAATCCATGATACGCAGGATGGTTCCCAGACCAAAGGTGGCACCAGTGCCAAGTCGGCTGGTGTGATAGTACGAAGTGGCTCCTGCAATCTGCCATCCAGAAGCGGGGCAGTTGAGTTTTGTTTGCCAGTGAAATGGGCTGAGGTTTGTGTTTGTGGTCCTATGGCTGGGAGTGGCCAGCTGGCTCCAGAAAATCAACCATAGGCATGATGGCTTCAAGACCCATGGTGGTACCTGTGCCAAGTCGGGCTTGTTTGATAGTACCAAGTGCGTCCTGCAATTTGCCATCCAGAAGCGGGGCAGCTGAGTTTTGTTTGCCAGGGGAACGGGCCGTTGTTTTTGATTGGTATCTGAGGCCGAGACTGGTCGGCTGGCTCCTGACAATCCACGATACGCAGGATGGTTCCCAGACCCAAGGTGGCACCAGTGCCAAGTCGGGCTGGTTTGATAGTACGAAGTGGCTGCTGCAATATTCCATCCAGAAGCGGGGCAACTGAGTTTTGTTTGCCAGAGAAATGGGCCGAGGTTTGTGTTTGAGGTCCTATGGCTGGGAGTGGTCGGCTGGCTCCTGACAACCCACGATACGCAGGATGGTTCCCAGAGCCAAGGTGGCACCAGTGCCAAGTTGGGCTGGTTTGACAGTGTCAAGTGCCTCCTGCAATCTCCCATCCAGAAGCGGGGAAGCTGAGTTTTGTTTGCCAGGGAAACGGGCCGTTGTTTTTGATTGGGGTCTGTGGCCGAGAGTGGTCGGCTGGCTCCTGACAATCCACGATACGCAGGATGGCTCCCAGACCCAAGGTGGCACCAGTGCCAAGTCGGGCTGGTGTGATAGTACCAAGGGGCTCCTGCAATCTGCCATCCAGAAGCGGGGCAGCTGAGTTTTGTTTGGCAAGGAAAAGGGCCATGGTTTGTTTTTGGGGGCCTGTGGCTGGGAGTGGCCGGCTGGCTCCTGAAAATCCACAATACGCAGGATGGTTCCCAGACCCAAGGTGGCACCAGTGCCAAGTCAGGCTGGTTTGATAGTACCAAGTGGCTCCTGCAATCTGCCATCCAGAAGCGGGGCAGTTGAGTTTTGTTTGCCAGTGAAATGGGCTGAGGTTTGTGTTTGTGGTCCTATGGCTGGGAGTGGCCAGCTGGCTCCAGAAAATCCATGATACGCAGGATGGTTCCCAGAGCCAAGGTGGCACCAGTGCCAAGTCGGGCTGGTTTGATAGTGTCAAGTGCCTCCTGCAATCTCCCATCCAGAAGCGGGGCAGCTGAGTTTTGTTTGCCAGGGAAACGGGCCATGGTTTATTTTTGATTGGGGTCTGTGGCCGAGACTGGTCGGCTGGCTCCTGACAATCCACGATACGCAGGATGGTTCCCAGACCCAAGGTGGCACCAGTGCCAAGTCAGGCTGATGTGATAGTACCAAGTGGCTCCTGCAATCTGCCATCCAGAAGCGGGGCAGCTTAGTTTTGTTTGCCAAGGGAAAGGGCCATGGTTTGTTTTTGGGGGCGTGTTACTGGGAGTGGCCGGCTGGCTCCTGAAAATCCATATTACGCAGGATGGTTCTCAGACCCAAGGTGGCACCAGTGCCAAGTCGGGCTGGTGTGATACTACCAAGTGGCTCCTGCAATCTGCCATCCAGAAGCGGGGAAGCTGAGTTTTGTTTGCCAAGGGAAAGGGCCATGGTTTGTTTTTGGGGGCCTGTGGCTGGGAGTGGCCGGCTGGCTCCTGAAAATCCACAATACGCAGGATGGTTCCCAGACCCAAGGTGGCATCAGTGCCAAGTCAGGCTGGTGTGATAGTACCAAGTGGCTCCTGCAATCTGCCATCCAGAAGCGGGGCAGCTGTGTCTTGTTTGCCAGAGAAAAGGGCTGTGGTTTGTGTTTCGGGGCCTGTGGCTGGTAGTGGCCGGCTGGCTCCAGAAAATCCACAATACGCAGGATGTTTCCCAGACCCAAGGTGGCACCAGTGCCAAGTCAGGCTGGTGTGATAGTACCAAGTGGCTCCTGCAATCTGCCATCCAGAAGCGGAGAAGCTGAGTTTTGTTTGCCAAGGGAAATGGCCATGGTTTGTTTTTGGGGGCCTGTGGCTGGGAGTGGCCGGCTGGCTCCTGAAAATCCACATTACGCAGGATGGTTCCCAGACCCAAGGTGGCACCAGTGCCAAGTCGGGCTGGTTTGATAGTACCAAGTGGCTCCTGCAATCTGCCATCCAGAAGAAGGGCAGCTGAGTTTTGTTTGCCAGAGAAATGGGCTGTGGTTTGTGTTTGGGGGCCTGTGGCTGGGAGTGGCCGGCTGGCTCCTGAAAATCCATGATACGCAGCATGGTTCCCAGAGCCAAGGTGGCACCAGTGCCAAGTCGGGCTGGTTTGAAAGTGTCAAGTGCCTCCTGCAATCTCCCATCCAGAAGCGGGGCAGCGGAGTTTTGTTTGCCAGGGAAACGGGCCGTTGTTTTTGATTGGGGTCTGAGGCCGAGAGTGGTCGGCTGGCTCCTGACAATCCACGATACGCAGGATGGTTCCCAGACCCAAGGTGGCACCTGTGCCAAGTTGGGCTGGTTTGATAGTACCAAGTGGCTCCTGCAATCTGCCATCAAGAAGCGGGGCAGCTGAGTTTTGTTTGCCAGTGAAATGGGCTGAGGTTTGTGTTTGTGGTCCTATGGCTGGGAGTGGCCAGCTGGCTCCAGAAAATCAACCATAGGCATGATGGCTTCAAGACCCATGGTGGTACCTGTGCCAAGTCGGGCTTGTTTGATAGTACCAAGTGCGTCCTGCAATTTGCCATCCAGAAGCGGGGCAGCTGAGTTTTGTTTGCCAGGGGAACGGGCCGTTGTTTTTGATTGGTATCTGAGGCCGAGACTGGTCGGCTGGCTCCTGACAATCCACGATACGCAGGATGGTTCCCAGACCCAAGGTGGCACCAGTGCCAAGTCGGGCTGGTTTGATAGTACGAAGTGGCTGCTGCAATATTCCATCCAGAAGCGGGGCAACTGAGTTTTGTTTGCCAGAGAAATGGGCCGAGGTTTGTGTTTGAGGTCCTATGGCTGGGAGTGGTAGGCTGGCTCCTGACAACCCACGATACGCAGGATGGTTCCCAGAGCCAAGGTGGCACCAGTGCCAAGTTGGGCTGGTTTGACAGTGTCAAGTGCCTCCTGCAATCTCCCATCCAGAAGCGGGGCAGCTGAGTTTTGTTTGCCAGGGAAACGGGCCGTTGTTTTTGATTGGGGTCTGTGGCCGAGAGTGGTCGGCTGGCTCCTGACAATCCACGATACGCAGGATGGCTCCCAGACCCAAGGTGGCACCAGTGCCAAGTCGGGCTGGTGTGATAGTACCAAGGGGCTCCTGCAATCTGCCATCCAGAAGCGGGGCAGCTGAGTTTTGTTTGGCAAGGAAAAGGGCCATGGTTTGTTTTTGGGGGCCTGTGGCTGGGAGTGGCCGGCTGGCTCCTGAAAATCCACAATACGCAGGATGGTTCCCAGACCCAAGGTGGCACCAGTGCCAAGTCAGGCTGGTTTGATAGTACCAAGTGGCTCCTGCAATCTGCCATCCAGAAGCGGGGCAGTTGAGTTTTGTTTGCCAGTGAAATGGGCTGAGGTTTGTGTTTGTGGTCCTATGGCTGGGAGTGGCCAGCTGGCTCCAGAAAATCCATGATACGCAGGATGGTTCCCAGAGCCAAGGTGGCACCAGTGCCAAGTCGGGCTGGTTTGACAGTGTCAAGTGCCTCCTGCAATCTCCCATCCAGAAGCGGGGCAGCTGAGTTTTGTTTGCCAGGGAAACGGGCCATGGTTTATTTTTGATTGGGGTCTGTGGCCGAGACTGGTCGGCTGGCTCCTGACAATCCACGATACGCAGGATGGTTCCCAGACCCAAGGTGGCACCAGTGCCAAGTCAGGCTGATGTGATAGTACCAAGTGGCTCCTGCAATCTGCCATCCAGAAGCGGGGCAGCTTAGTTTTGTTTGCCAAGGGAAAGGGCCATGGTTTGTTTTTGGGGGCGTGTTGCTGGGAGTGGCCGGCTGGCTCCTGAAAATCCATATTACGCAGGATGGTTCTCAGACCCAAGGTGGCACCAGTGCCAAGTCGGGCTGGTGTGATACTACCAAGTGGCTCCTGCAATCTGCCATCCAGAAGCGGGGAAGCTGAGTTTTGTTTGCCAAGGGAAAGGGCCATGGTTTGTTTTTGGGGGCCTGTGGCTGGGAGTGGCCGGCTGGCTCCTGAAAATCCACAATACGCAGGATGGTTCCCAGACCCAAGGTGGCATCAGTGCCAAGTCAGGCTGGTGTGATAGTACCAAGTGGCTCCTGCAATCTGCCATCCAGAAGCGGGGCAGCTGTGTCTTGTTTGCCAGAGAAAAGGGCTGTGGTTTGTGTTTCGGGGCCTGTGGCTGGTAGTGGCCGGCTGGCTCCAGAAAATCCACAATACGCAGGATGTTTCCCAGACCCAAGGTGGCACCAGTGCCAAGTCAGGCTGGTGTGATAGTACCAAGTGGCTCCTGCAATCTGCCATCCAGAAGCGGAGAAGCTGAGTTTTGTTTGCCAAGGGAAAGGGCCATGGTTTGTTTTTGGGGGCCTGTGGCTGGGAGTGGCCGGCTGGCTCCTGAAAATCCACATTACGCAGGATGGTTCCCAGACCCAAGGTGGCACCAGTGCCAAGTCGGGCTGGTTTGATAGTACCAAGTGGCTCCTGCAATCTGCCATCCAGAAGAAGGGCAGCTGAGTTTTGTTTGCCAGAGAAATGGGCTGTGGTTTGTGTTTGGGGGCCTGTGGCTGGGAGTGGCCGGCTGGCTCCTGAAAATCCATGATACGCAGCATGGTTCCCAGAGCCAAGGTGGCACCAGTGCCAAGTCGGGCTGGTTTGAACGTGTCAAGTGCCTCCTGCAATCTCCCATCCAGAAGCGGGGCAGCGGAGTTTTGTTTGCCAGGGAAACGGGCCGTTGTTTTTGATTGGGGTCTGAGGCCGAGAGTGGTCGGCTGGCTCCTGACAATCCACGATACGCAGGATGGTTCCCAGACCCAAGGTGGCACCTGTGCCAAGTTGGGCTGGTTTGATAGTACCAAGTGGCTCCTGCAATCTGCCATCAAGAAGCGGGGCAGCTGAGTTTTGTTTGCCAGTGAAATGGGCTGAGGTTTGTGTTTGAGGTCCTATGGCTGGGAGTGGCCGGCTGGCTCCAGAAAATCAACCATAGGCATGATTGCTTCCAGACCCAAGGTGGTACCAGTGCCAAGTCGGGCTTGTTTGATAGTACCAAGTGCGTCCTGCAATTTGCCATCCACAAGCGGGACAGCTGAGTTTTGTTTGCCAGTGAAATGGGCTTAGGTTTGTTTTTGGGGGCCTGTGGCCGAGAGTGGTCGGCTGGCTCCTGACAATCCACGATACGCAGGATGGTTCCCCGACCCAAGGTGGCACCAGTGCCAAGTCAAACTGGTTTGATAGTACCAAGTGGCTGCTGCAATCTGCCATCCAGAAGCGGGGCAGCTGTGTTTTGTTTGCCAAGGGAAAGGGCCATGGTTTGTTTGTGGGGGCGTGTTGCTGGGAGTGGCCGGCAGGCTCCTGAAAATCCACATTACGCAGGATGGTTCTCAGACCCAAGGTGGCACCAGTGCCAAGTCGGGCTGGTGTGATACTACCAAGTGGCTCCTGCAATCTCCCATCCAGAAGCGGGGCAGGTGAGTTTTGTTTGCCAGGGAAACGTGCCATGCTTTATTTTTGATTGGGGTCTGTGGCCGAGAGTGGTCGGCTGGCTCCTGACAACCCACGATACGCAGGATGGTTCCCAGACCCAAGGTGGCACCAGTGCCAAGACAAACTGGTTTGATAGTACCAAGTGGCTCCTGCAATCTGCCATCCAGAAGCGGGGAAGCTGAGTTTTGTTTGCCAAGGGAAAGGGCCATGGTTTGTTTTTGGGGGCCTGTGGCTGGGAGTGGCCGGCTGGCTCCTGAAAATCCACAATACGCAGGATGGTTCCCAGACCCAAGGTGGCACCAGTGCCAAGTCAGGCTGGTGTGATAGTACCAAGTGGCTCCTGCAATCTGCCATCCAGAAGCGGGGCAGGTGAATTTTGTTTGCCAAGGAAAAGGGCCATGGTTTCTTTTTGGGGGCCTGTGGCTGGGAGTGGCCGGCTGGCTCCTGATAATCCATGATACGCAGCATGGTTCCCAGACCCAAGGTGGCACCAGTGCCAAGTCGGGCTGGTTTGACAGTGTCAAGTGCCTCCTGCAATCTCCCATCCAGAAGCGGGGCAGCTGAGTTTTGTTTGCCAGGGAAACGGGCCATGGTTTATTTTTGATTGGGGTCTGTGGCCGAGACTGGTCGGCTGGCTCCTGACAATCCACGATACGCAGGATGGTTCCCAGACCCAAGGTGGCACCAGTGCCAAGTCAGGCTGATGTGATAGTACCAAGTGGCTCCTGCAATCTGCCATCCAGAAGCGGGGCAGCTTAGTTTTTTTTGCCAAGGGAAAGGGCCATGGTTTGTTTTTGGGGGCGTGTTGCTGGGAGTGGCCGGCTGGCTCCTGAAAATCCATATTACGCAGGATGGTTCTCAGACCCAAGGTGGCACCAGTGCCAAGTCGGGCTGGTGTGATACTACCAAGTGGCTCCTGCAATCTGCCATCCAGAAGCGGGGCAGGTGAATTTTGTTTGCCAAGGAAAAGGGCCATGGTTTGTTTTTGGGGGCCTGTGGCTGGGAGTGGCCGGCTGGCTCCTGAAAATCCACAATACGCAGGATGGTTCCCAGACCCAAGGTGGCACCAGTGCCAAGTCAGGCTGGTGTGATAGTACCAAGTGGCTCCTGCAATCTGCCATCCAGAAGCGGGGCAGCTGTGTCTTGTTTGCCAGAGAAAAGAGCTGTGGATTGTGTTTCGGGGCCTGTGGCTGGGAGTGGCCGGCTGACTCCAGAAAATCCACAATACGCAGGATGTTTCCCAGACCCAAGGTGGCACCAGTGCCAAGTCAGGCTGGTGTGATAGTACCAAGTGGCTCCTGCAATCTGCCATCCAGAAGCAGAGAAGCTGAGTTTTGTTTGCCAAGGGAAAGGGCCATGGTTTGTTTTTGGGGGCCTGTGGCTGGGAGTGGCCGGCGGGCTCCTGAAAATCCACATTACGCAGGATGGTTCCCAGACCCAAGGTGGCACCAGTGCCAAGTCGGGCTGGTTTGATAGTACCAAGTGGCTCCTGCAATCTGCCATCCAGAAGAAGGGCAGCTGAGTTTTGTTTGCCAGAGAAATGGGCTGTGGTTTGTGTTTGGGGGCCTGTGGCTGGGAGTGGCCGGCTGGCTCCTGAAAATCCATGATACGCAGCATGGTTCCCAGAGCCAAGGTGGCACCAGTGCCAAGTCGGGCTGGTTTGACAGTGTCAAGTGCCTCCTGCAATCTCCCATCCAGAAGCGGGGCAGCGGAGTTTGGTTTGCCAGGGAAACGGGCCGTTGTTTTTGATTGGGGACTGAGGCCGAGAGTGGTCGGCTGGCTCCTGACAATCCACGATACGCAGGATGGTTCCCAGACCCAAGGTGGCACCAGTGCCAAGTTGGGCTGGTTTGATAGTACCAAGTGGCTCCTGCAATCTGCCATCAAGAAGCGGGGCAGCTGAGTTTTGTTTGCCAGTGAAATGGGCTGAGGTTTGTGTTTGAGGTCCTATGGCTGGGAGTGGCCGGCTGGCTCCAGAAAATCAACCATAGGCATGATTGCTTCCAGACCCAAGGTGGTACCAGTGCCAAGTCGGGCTTGTTTGATAGTACCAAGTGCGTCCTGCAATTTACCATCCACAAGCGGGACAGCTGAGTTTTGTTTGCCAGTGAAATGGGCTTAGGTTTGTTTTTGGGGGCCTGTGGCCGAGAGTGGTCGGCTGGCTCCTGGCAATCCACGATACGCAGGATGGTTCCCCGACCCAAGGTGGCACCAGTGCCAAGTCAAACTGGTTTGATAGTACCAAGTGGCTGCTGCAATCTGCCATCCAGAAGCGGGGCAGCTGTGTTTTGTTTGCCAAGGGAAAGGGCCATGGTTTGTTTGTGGGGGCGTGTTGCTGGGAGTGGCCGGCAGGCTCCTGAAAATCCACATTACGCAGGATGGTTCTCAGACCCAAGGTGGCACCAGTGCCAAGTCGGGCTGGTGTGATACTACCAAGTGGCTCCTGCAATCTCCCATCCAGAAGCGGGGCAGGTGAGTTTTGTTTGCCAGGGAAACGTGCCATGGTTTATTTTTGATTGGGGTCTGTGGCCGAGAGTGGTCGGCTGGCTCCTGACAACCCACGATACGCAGGATGTTTCCCAGACCCAAGGTGGCACCAGTGCCAAGTCAAACTGGTTTGATAGTACCAAGTGGCTCCTGCAATCTGCCATCCAGAAGCGGGGAAGCTTAGTTTTGTTTGCCAAGGGAAAGGGCCATGGTTTGTTTTTGGGGGCCTGTGGCTGGGAGTGGCCGGCTGGCTCCTGAAAATCCACAATACGCAGGATGGTTCCCAGACCCAAGGTGGCACCAGTGCCAAGTCAGGCTGGTGTGATAGTACCAAGTGGCTCCTGCAATCTGCCATCCAGAAGCGGGGCAGGTGAATTTTGTTTGCCAAGGAAAAGGGCCATGGTTTGTTTTTGGGGGCCTGTGGCTGGGAGTGGCCGGCTGGCTCCTGATAATCCATGATACGCAGCATGGTTCCCAGAGCCAAGGTGGCACCAGTGCCAAGTCGGGCTGGTTTGACAGTGCCAAGTGCCTCCTGCAATCTCCCATCCAGAAGCGGGGCAGCTGAGTTTTGTTTGCCAGGGAAACGGGCCATGGTTTATTTTTGATTGGGGTCTGTGGCCGAGAGTGGTCGGCTGGCTCCTGACAATCCACGATACGCAGGATGGTTCCCAGACCCAAGGTGGCACCAGTGCCAAGTCGGGCTGGTTTGATAGTACCAAGTGGCTCCTGCAATCTGCCATCCAGAAGCGGGGAAGCTGAGTTTTGTTTGCCAAAGGAAAGGGCCATGGTTTTTTTTTGGGGGCCTGTGGCTGGGAGTGGCCGGCTGGATCCTTTAATCCACGATACGCAGGATGGTTCCCAGACCCAAGGTGGCACCTGTGCCAAGTCAGGCTCGTGTGATAGTACCAAGTGGCTCCTGCAATCTGCCATCCAGCAGAGGGGAAGCTGAGTTTGGTTTGCCAAGGGAAAGGGCCATGGTTTGTTTTTGGGGGCGTGTGGCTGGGAGTGGCCGGCTGGCTCATGAAAATCCACAATACGCAGGATGGTTCCCAGACCCAAGGTGGCACCAGTGCCAAGTCAGGCTGGTGTGATAGTACCAAGTGGCTCCTGCAATCTGCCATCCAGAAGCGGGGAAGTTGAGTTTTGTTTGCCAGTGAAATGGGCTGAGGTTTGTGTTTGAGGTCCTATGGCTGGGAGTGGCCGGCTGGCTCCAGAAAATCAACCATAGGCATGATTGCTTCCAGACCCAAGGTGGTACCAGTGCCAAGTCGGGCTTGTTTGATAGTACCAAGTGCGTCCTGCAATTTGCCATCCAGAAGCGGGGCAGCTGAGTTTTGTTTGCCAGAGGAAATGGCTGTGGTTTGTTTATGGGGGCCTGTGGCTGCGAGGGGCCGGCTGGCTCCTGAAAATCCATGATACGCAGCATGGTTCCAAGAGCCAAGGTGGCACCAGTTCCAAGTCGGGCTGGTGTGATAGTACCAAGTGACTCCTGCAATCTGCCATCCAGAAGCGGGGCAGGTGAGTTTTGTTTGCCAGTGAAATGGGCTTAGGTTTGTTTTTGGGGGCCTGTGGCCGAGAGTGGTCGGCTGGCTCCTGACAATCCACGATACGCAGGATGGTTCCCAGACCCAAGGTGGCACCAGTGCCAAGTCAAACTGGTTTGATAGTACCAAGTGGCTGCTGCAATCTGCCATCCAGAAGCGGGGCAGCTGTGTTTTGTTTGCCAAGGGAAAGGATCATGGTTTGTTTTTGGGGGCGTGTTGCTGGGAGTGGCCGGCAGGCTCCTGAAAATCCACATTACGCAGGATGGTTCTCAGACCCAAGGTGGCACCAGTGCCAAGTCGGGCTGGTGTGATACTACCAAGTGGCTCCTGCAATCTCCCATCCAGAAGCGGGGCAGGTGAGTTTTGTTTGCCAGGGAAACGGGCCATGGTTTATTTTTGATTGGGGTCTGTGGCCGAGAGTGGCCGGCTGGCTCCTGCAAATCCACAATACGCAGGATGATTCCCAGACCCAAGGTGGCACCAGTGCCAAGTCAGGCTGGTGTGATAGTACCAAGTGGCTCCTGCAATCTGCCATCCAGCAGAGGGGAAGCTGAGTTTGGTTTCCCAAGGGAAAGGGCCATGGTTTGTTTTTGGGGGCCTGTGGCTGGGAGTGGCCGGCTGGCTCTTGAAAATCCATGATACGCAGCATGGTTCCCAGAGCCAAGGTGGCACCAGTGCCAAGTCAGGCTGGTGTGATAGTACGAAGTGGCTCCTGCAATCTGCCATCCAGAAGCGGGGCAGTTGAGTTTTGTTTGCCAGTGAAATGGACTGAGGTTTGTGTTTGAGGTCCTATGGCTGGGAGTGGCCGGCTGGCTCCAGAAAATCATCCATAGGCATGATTGCTTCCAGACCCAAGGTGGTACCAGTGCCAAGTCGGACTTGTTTGATAGTACAAAGTGCGTCCTGCAATTTGCCATCCAGAAGCGGTGCAGCTGAGTTTTGTTTGCCAGAGAAAAGGGCTGTGGTTTGTGTCTGCGGGCCTGTGGCTGGGAGTGGCCGGCTGGCTCCTGAAAATCCATGATACGCAGCATGGTTCCAAGAGCCAAGGTGGCACCAGTGCCAAGTCGGGCTGATTTGACAGTGTCAAGTGCCTTCTGCAATCTCCCAGCCAGAAGCGGGGCAGCAAAGTTTTGTTTGCCAGGGAAACGGGCCGTTGTTTTTGATTGATATCTGAGGCCGAGAGTGGTCGGCTGGCTCCTGACAATCCACGATACGCAGGATGGTTCCCAGACCCAAGGTGGCACCAGTGCCAAGTCGGGCTGGTTTGATAGTACCAAGTGGCTCCTGCAATCTGCCATCCAGAAGCGGGGCAGTTGAGTTTTGTTTGCCAGAGAAAAGGGCAGTGGTTTTTGTTTGGGGGCCTGTGGCTGGGAGTGGCCGGCTGGCTCCTGAAAATCCATGATACGCAGCATGGTTCCCAGAGCCAAGGTGGCACCAGTGCCAAGTCGGGCTGGTTTGACAGTGTCAAGTGCCACCTGCAATCTCCCATCCAGAAGCGGGGCAGCTGAGTTTTGTTGGCCAGGGAAACGGGGCGTTGTGTTTGATTGGGATCTGAGGCCGAGAGAGGTCGGCTGGCCCTTGACAATCCACGATACGCAGGATGGTTCGCAGACCCAAGGTGGCACCAGTGCCAAGTTGGGCTGGTTTGATAGTATTAAGTGGCTCCTGATATCGGCCATCCAGAAGCGGGGCAGGTGAATTTTGTTTGCCAAGGAAAAGGGCCATGGTTTGTTTATGGGGGCCTGTGGCAGGGAGTGGCCGGCTGGCCCCTTAGAATCCACATTACGCAGGATGGTTCCCAGACCCAAGGTGGCACCAGTGCCAAGTCAAACTGGTTTGATAGTACCAAGTGGCTCCTGCAATCTGCCATCCAGAAGCGGGGCAGCTGAGTTTTGTTTTCCAGAGAAATGGGCCGCGGTTTGTGTTTGAGGTCCTATGGCTGGGAGTGGCCGGCTGGCTCCTGAAAATCCTTGATACGCAGCATGGTTCCCAGACCCAAGGTGGCACCAGTGCCAAGTCGGGCTGGTTTGACAGTGTCAAGTGCCTCCTGCAATCTCCCATCCAGAAGCGGGGCAGCTGAGTTTTGTTTGCCAGGGAAACCGGCCATTGTTTTTGTTTGGGGGCCTGTGGCTGGGAGTGGCTGGCTGGCTCCTGACAATCCACAATACGCCGGATGGTTCCCAGAGCCAAGGTGGCACCAGTGCCAAGTCGGACTGGTTTGACAGTGTCAAGTGCCTCCTGCAATCTGCCATCCAGAAGCGAGGCAGCTAAGTTTTGTTTGCCAGGGAAACGGGCCGTTGTTTTTGATTGGGGTCTGTGGCCGAGAGTGGTCGGCTGGCTCGTGACGATCCATGATACGCAGGATGGTTGCTATGCCCAAGGTGGCAACAGAGACAAGTCGGAATTGTTTGATAGTACCAAGTGGCTCATGCAATCTGCCATCCAGAAGCGGGGCTAGTGAATTTTGTTTGCCAAGGAAAAGGGCCATGGTTCGTTTTTGGGGCCTGTGGCTGGGAGTGGCCGGCTGGCTCCTGAAAATCCACAATACGCAGGATGGTTCCCAGAGCCAAGGTGGCACCAGTTCCAAGTCGAGCTGGTGTGATAGTACCAAGGGGCTCCTGCAGTCTACCATCCAGAAGCGGGGAAGCTGAGTTTTGTTTGCCAAGGGAAGGGGCCATGGATTGTTTTTGGGGGCCTGTGGCTGGGAGTGGCCGGCTGGCTCCTGAAAATCCATGATACGCAGCATGGTTCCCAGACCCAAGGTGGCACCAGTTCCAAGTCGGGCTGGTTTGATAGTACCAAGTGTCTCCTGCAATCTGCCATCCAGAAGCGGGGCAGTTGAGTTTTGTTTGCCAGTGAAATTGGCCGAGGTTTGTGTTTGAGGTCCTATGGCTGGGAGTGGCCGGCTGGCTCCAGAAAATCCAACATAGGCATGATTGCTTCCAGACCCAAGGTGGCACCAGTGCCAAGTCGGGCTTGTTTGATAGTACAAAGTGCGTCCTGCAATTTGCCATCCAGTAGAGGGGCAGTTGAGTTTTGTTTGCCAGAGAAAAGGGCCATGGTTTGTGTTTGGGGGCCTATGGCTGAGAGTGGCCAGCTGGCCCCTGAAAATCCACGATACGCAGGATGGTTCCCAGACCCAAGGTGGCACCAGTGCCAAGTCGGGCTGGTTTGATAGTACTAAGTAGCTCCTGCAATCTGCCATCCAGAAGCGGGGCAGCTGAGTTTTGTTTGCCAGAGAAAAGGGCTGTGGTTTGTGTTTGGGGGCCTGTGGCTGGGAGTGGCCGGATGGCTTCTTAAAATCCATGATACGCAGCATGGTTCCCAGACCCAAGGTGGCACCAGTGCCAAGTCGGGCTGGTTTGACTGGGTCAAGTGCCTCCTGCAATCTCCCATCAAGAAGCGGGGCAGCTGAGTTTTGTTGGCCAGGGAAACTGGTCGTTGTTTTTGATTGGGATCTGAGGCCGAGAGTGGTCGGCTGGCTCCTGACAATCCACGATACGCAGGATGATTCCCAGACCCAAGGTGGCACCAGTGCCAAGTCAGGCTGGTTTGACAGTGTCAAGTGCCTCCTGCAATCTCCCATCCAGAAGCGGGGCAGCTGAGTTTTGTTTGCCAGGGAAACGGGCCATGGTTTATTTTTGATTGGGGTCTGTGGCCGAGACTGGTCGGCTGGCTCCTGACAATCCACGATACGCAGGATGGTTCCCAGACCCAAGGTGGCACCAGTGCCAAGTCGGGCTGGTTTGATAGTACCAAGTGGCTCCTGATATCGGCCATCCAGAAGCGGGGCAGGTGAATTTTGTTTGCAAAGGAAAAGGGCCATGGTTTGTTTTTGGGGGCCTGTGGCAGGGAGTGGCCGGCTGGCCCCTTAGAATCCACATTACGCAGGATGGTTCCCAGACCCAAGGTGGCACCAGTGCCAAGTCAAACTGGTTTGATAGTACCAAGTGGCTCCTGCAATCTGCCATCCAGAAGCGGGGCAGCTGAGTTTTGTTTTCCAGAGAAATGGGCCGCGGTTTGTGTTTGAGGTCCTATGGCTGGGAGTGGCCGGCTGGCTCCTGAAAATCCTTGATACGCAGCATGGTTCCCAGACCCAAGGTGGCACCAGTGCCAAGTCGGGTTGGTTTGACAGTGTCAAGTGCCTCCTGCAATCTCCCATCCAGAAGCGGGGCAGCTGAGTTTTGTTTGCCAGGGAAACGGGCCGTTGTTTTTGATTGGGGTCTGTGGCCGAGAGTGGTCGGCTGGCTCCTGACAATCAACGATACGCAGGATGGTTCCCAGACCCAAGGTGGCACCAGTGCCAAGTCGGGCTGGTTTGATAGTACCAAGTGGGTCCTGCAATCTGCCATCCAGAAGCGGGGCAGGTGAATTTTGTTTACCAGAGAAAACGGCCATGGTTTTTTTTTCGGGGCCTGTGGCTGGGAGTGGCCGGCTGGCTCCAGAAAATCCACAATACGCAGGATGGTTACCAGACCCAAGGTGGCACCAGTGCAAAGTTGGGCTGGTTTGACAGTGTCAAGTGCCTCCTGCAATCTCCCATCCAGAAGCGGGGCAGCTGAGTTTTGTTTGCCAGGGAAACCGGCCGTTGTTTTTGATTGGGGTCTGTGGCCGAGAGTGGTCGGCTGGCTCCTGACAATCAACGATACGCAGGATGGTTCCCAGACCCAAGGTGGAACCAGTGCCAAGTTGGGCTGGTTTGACAGTTTCAAGTTCCCTCTGCAATCTCCCATCCAGAAGCGGGGCAGCTTAGTTTTGTTTGCCAAGGGAAAGGGCCATGGTTTGTTTTTGGGGGCCTGTGGCTGGGAGTGGCCGGCTGGCTCCAGAAAATCAACCATAGGCATGATTGCGTCCTGACCCAAGGTGGCACCAGTGCCAAGTCGGGCTTGTTTGATAGTACCAAGTGCGTCCTGCAATTTGCCATCCAGTAGAGGGGCAGTTGAGTTTTGTTTGCCAGAGAAAAGGGCCATGGTTTGTGTTTGGGGGCCTATGGCTGAGAGTGGCCAGCTGGCCCCTGAAAATCCACGATACGCAGGATGGCTCCCAGACCCAAGGTGGCACCAGTGCCAAGTCGGGCTGGTTTGATAGTACCAAGAGGCTCCTGCAATCTGCCATTCAGAAGCGGGGCAGCTGAGTTTTGTTTGCCAGAGAAAAGGGCTGTGGTTTGTGTTTGGGGGCCTGTGGCTGGGAGTGGCCGGATGGCCCCTGAAAATCCATGATACGCAGCATGGTTCCCAGATCCAAGGTGGCACCAGTGCCAAGTCGGGCTGGTTTGACAGTGTCAAGTGCCTCCTGCAATCTCCCATCCAGAAGCGGGGCAGCTGAGTTTTGTTGGCCAGGGAAACTGGTCGTTGTTTTTGATTGGGATCTGAGGCCGAGAGTGGTCGGCTGGCTCCTGACAATCCACGATACGCAGGATGGTTCCCAGACCCAAGGTGGCACCAGTGCCAAGTCGGGCTGGTTTGATAGTATCAAGTGGCTCCTGATATCGGCCATCCAGAAGTGGGGCAGGTGAATTTTGTTTGCCAAGGAAAAGGGCCATGGTTTGTTTTTGGGGGCCAGTGGCAAGGAGTGGCCGGCTGGCTCCTTAGAATCCACATTACGCAGGATGGTTCCCAGACCCAAGGTGGCACCAGTGCCAAATCGGGCTGGTTTGATAGTACCAAGTGGCTCCTGCAATCTGCCATCCAGAAGCGGGGCAGCTGAGTTTTGTTTTCCAGAGTAATGGGCCGCGGTTTGTGTTTGAGGTCCTATGTCTGGGAGTGGCCGGCTGGCACCTGAAAATCCATGATACGCAGCAGGGTTCCCAGACCCAAGGTGGCACCAGTGCCAAGTCGGGCTGGTTTGACAGTGTCAAGTGCCTTCTGCAATCTCCCATCCAGAAGCGGGGCAGCGGAGTTTTTTTGGCCAGGGAAACTGGTCGTTATTTTTGATTGGGGTCTGAGGCCGAGAGTGGTCGGCTGGCTCCTGACAATCCACAATACGCAGGATGGTTCCCAGACCCAAGGCGGCACCAGTGCCAAGTCAGGCTTGTTTGATAGTACCAATTGGCTCCTGCAATCGGCCATCCAGAAGCGGGGCAGGTGAATTTTGTTTGCCAAGGAAAAGGGCCATGTTTTGTTTTTGGGGGCCTGTCGCTTGGAGTGGCCGGCTGGCTCCTGAAAATCCACGATACGCAGGATGGTTCCCAGACACAAGGTGGCACCAGTACCAAGTAAGGCTGGTTTGATAGTACTAAGTAGCACCTGCAATCTGCCATCCAGATGCGGGGCTGCTGAGTTCTGTTTGCCAGGGAAACGGGCCGAGGTTTGTGTCTGGGGGCCTATGGCTGGGAGTGACCGGCTGGCTCCTTAGAATCCACGATACGCAGGATGGTTCCCAGACCCAAGGTGGCACCAGTGCCAAGTCGGGCGAGTTTGGTGATACAAAATGGCTCCTGCAATCTGCCATCCAGAAGCGGGGCACGTGAATTTTGTTTGCCAGAAAAAAGGGCCATGGTTTGTGTTTGGGGGCCTGTGGCTGGGAGTGGCTGGCTGGCTCCTGACAATCCACAATACGCAGGATGGTTCCCAGAGCCAAGGTGGCACCAGTTCCCAGTCGGGCTGGTTTGATAGTACCAAGTGGCTCCTGCAATCTGCCATCCAGAAGCGGGGAAGCTGAGTTTTGTTTGCCAGAGAAAAGGGCTGTGGTTTGTGTTTGGGGGCCTGTGGCTGGGAGTGGCCGGCTGGCTCCTGAAAATCCATGATACGCAGCATGGTTCCCAGAGCCAAGGTGGCACCAGTGCCAAGTCGGACTGGTTTGACAGTGTCAAGTGCCTCCTGCAATCTGCCATCCAGAAGCGAGGCAGCTAAGTTTTGTTTGCCAGGGAAACGGGCCGTTGTTTTTGATTGGGGCCTGTGGCCGAGAGTGGTCGGCTGGCTCATGACGATCCATGATACGCAGGATGGTTGCTATGCCCAAGGTGGCAACAGAGACAAGTCGGGATGGTTTGATAGTACCAAGTGGCTCATGCAATCTGCCATCCAGAAGCGGGGCAAGTGAATTTTGTTTGCCAAGGAAAAGGGCCATGGTTCGTTTTTGGGGCCTGTGGCTGGGAGTGGCCGGCTGGCTCCTGAAAATCCACAATACGCAGGATGGTTCCCAGAGCCAAGGTGGCACCAGTTCCAAGTCGAGCTGGTGTGATAGTACCAAGGGGCTCCTGCAGTCTACCATCCAGAAGCGGGGAAGCTGAGTTTTGTTTGCCAAGGGAAGGGGCCATGGATTGTTTTTGGGGGCCTGTGGCTGGGAGTGGCCGGCTGGCTCCTGAAAATCCATGATACGCAGCATGGTTCCCAGACCCAAGGTGACACCAGTGCCAAGTCGGGCTGGTTTGACAGTGTCAAGTGCCTCCTGCAATCTCCCATCCAGAAGCGGGGCAGCTGAGTTTTGTTTGCCAGGGAAACAGGCCGTTGTTTTTGATTGGGGTCTGTGGCCGAGAGTGGTGGGCTGGCTCCTGACAATCCACGATACGCAGTATGGTTCCCAGACCTAAGGTGGCACCAGTGCCAAGTCGGGCTGGTTTGATAGTACCAAGTGGCTCCTGCAATCTGCACCCAGAAGCGGGGCAGTTGAGTTTTGTTTGCCAGTGAAATGGGCCGAGGTTTGTGTTTGAGGTCCTATGGCTGGGAGTGGCCGGCTGGTTTCAGAAAATCAACCATAGGCATGATTGCTTCCAGACCCAAGGTGGCACCAGTGCCAAGTCGGGCTTGTTTGATAGTACCATGTGGCTCCTGCAATCGGCCATCCAGAAGCGGGGCAGGTGAATTTTGTTTGCCAAGGAAAAGGGCCATGTTTTGTTTTTTGGGGCCTGTGGCTTGGAGTGGCTGGCTGGCTCCTGAAAATCCACAATACGCAGGATGGTTCCCAGACCCAAAATGGCACCAGTACTAAGTAAGGCTGGTTTGATAGTACTAAGTATCTCCTGCAATCTGCCATCCAGAAGCGGGGCAGCTGAGTTTTGTTTGCCAGGGAAACGGGCCGAGGTTTGTGTCTGGGGGCCTATGGCTGGGAGTGACCGGCTGGCTCCTGAAAAGCTACGATAGGCAGGATGGTTACCAGACCCATGGTGGTACCAGTGCCAAGTCGGGCTTGTTTGATAGCACCAAGTGCGTCCTGCAATTTGCCATCCAGAAGAGGGGCAGTTGAGTTTTGTTTGCCAGAGAAAAGGGCCATGGTTTGTGTTTGGGGGCCTATGGCTGGGAGTGGCCAGCTGGCCCCTGAAAATCCACGATATGCAGGATGGTTCCCAGACCCAAGGTGGCACCAGTGCCAAGTCGGGCTGGTTTGATAGTACCAAGAGGCTCCTGCAATCTGCCATCCAGAAGCGGGGCAGCTGAGTTTTGTTTGCCAGAGAAAAGGGCCATGGTTTGTGTTTGGGGGCCTACGGCTGAGAGTGGCCAGCTGGCCCCTGAAAATCCACGATATGCAGGATGGTTCCCAGACCCAAGGTGGAACAAGTGCCAAGTCGGGCTGGTTTGATTGTACCAAGTGGCTCCTGCAATCTGCCATCCAGAAGCGGGGCAGCTGAGTTTTGTTTGCCAGAGAAAAGACCGGTGGTTTGTGTTTGGGGGTCTGTGGCTGGGAGTGGCCGGCTGGCTCCTGAAAATCCATGATACGCAGCATGGTTCCCAGAGCCAATGTGGCATCAGTGCCAAGTCGGGCTGGTTTGAAAGTGTCAAGTGCCTCCTGCAATCTCCCATCAAGAAGCGGGGAAGCTGAGTTTTGTTTGCCAGGGAAACGGGCCGTTTTTTTTGATTGGGGTCTGTGGCCGAGAGTGGTCGGCTGGCTCCTGACAATCCACGATACGCCAGATGGTTCCCAGACCTAAGGTGGCACCAGTGCCAAGTCGGGCTGGTTTGATAGTACCAAGAGGCTCCTGCAATCTGCCATCCAGAAGCGGGGCAGATGAATTTTGTTTGCCAAGGAAAAGGGCCATGGTTTGTTTTGGGGGCCTGTGGCAGGGAGTGGCCGGCTGGTTCCTTAGAATCCACATTACGCAGGATGGTTCCCAGACCCAAGGTGGCACCAGTGCCAAGTCGGGCTGGTTTGATAGTACCAAGAGGCTCCTGCAATCTGCCATCCAGAAGCGGGGCAGTTGAGTTTTGTTTGCCTGAGCAAAGGGCTGTGGTTTGTGTTTGGGGGCCTGTGGCTGGGAGTGGCCGGCTGGCTCCTGAAAATCCATGATACGCAGGATGGTTCCCAGACCCAAGGTTGCACCAGTGCCAAGTCGGTCTGGTTTGATAATACCGAGTGGCTCCTGCAATCGGCCATCCAGAAGCGGGGCAGTTGAGCTTTGTTTGCCAGGGAAACCGGCCGTTGTTTTTGATTGGGGTCTGTGGCCGAGAGTGGTCGGCTGGCTCCTGACAATCCACGATACGCAGGATGGTTCCCAGACCCAAGGTGGCACCAGTGTCAAGTCGGGCTGGTTTGATAGTACCAAGTGGTTCCTGCAATCTGCCATCCAGAAGCGGGGCAGCTGAGTTTTGTTTACCAGAGAAAAGGGCCATGGTTTGTTTTTCGGGGCCTGTTCCTGGGAGTGGCCGGCTGTCTCCAGAAAATCCACATTACGCAGGATGGTTTCCAGACCCAAGGTGGCACCAGTGCCAAGTTGGGCTGGTTTTACAGTGTCAAGTGTCTCCTGCAATCTGCCATCCAGAAGCGGGGCAGCTTAGTTTTGTTTGCCAAGGGAAAGGGCCATGGTTTGTTTTTGGGGGCCTGTGGCTGGGAGTGGCCGGCTGGCTCCTGAAAATCCACAATACGCAGGATGGTTCCCAGATCCAAGGTGGCACCGGTGCCAAGTCGGGCTGGTTTGATAGTACCAAGAGGCTCCTGCAATCTGCCATCCAGAAGCGGGGCAGCTGAGTTTTGTTTGCCAGAGAAAAGGGCTGTGGATTGGGTTTGGGGGCCTGTGGCTGGGAGTGGCCGGCTGGCTCCTGAAAATCCATGATACGCAGCATGGTTCCCAGACCCAAGGTGGCACCAGTGCAAAGTTGGGCTGCTTTGACAGTGTCAAGTGCCTCCTGCAATCTCCCATCCAGAAGCGGGGCAGCTGAGTTTTGTTTGCCAGGGAAACGGGCCGTTGTTTTTGATTGGGGTCTGAGGCCGAGAGTGGCCGGCTGTCTCCAGAAAATCCACGATACGCAGGATGGTTCCCAGACCCAAGGTGGCACCAGTGCCAAGTCGGGCTGGTTTGATAGTACCAAGTGGCTCCTGCAATCTGCCATCCAGAAGCGGGGCAGGTGAATATTTTTTGCCAAGGAAAAGGGCCATGGTTTTTTTTTGGGGGCCTGTGGCTGGGAGTGTCCGGCTGGCTCCTGAAAATCCACAATACGCAGGATGGTTCCCAGACCCAAGGTGGCACCAGTGCCAAGTCGCGCTGGTGTGATAGTACCAAGTGGCTCCTGCAATCTGCCATCCAGAAGCGGGGAAGCTGAGTTTTGTTTGCCAGAGAAAAAGGCTGTGGTTTGTTTTTGGGGGCCTGTGTCTGGGAGTGGCCGGCTTGCTCCTGAAAATCCATGATACGCAGCATGGTTCCCAGACCCAATGTGGCATCAGTGCCAAGTCGGGCTGGTTCGTCAGTGTCAAGTGCCTCCTGCAATCTCCCATCATGAAGCGGGGCAGCTGAGTTTTGTTTGCAAGGGAAACGGGCCGTTGTTTTTGATTGGGGTCTGTGGCCGAGAGTGGTCGGCTGGCTCCTGACAATCCACGATACGCAGGATGGTTCCCAGACCCAAGGTGGCACCAGTGCCAAGTCGGGCTGGTTTGATAGTACCAAGTGGCTCCTGCAATCTGCCATCCAGAAGCGGGGCAGGTGAATTTTGTTTGCCAAGGAAAAGGGCCATGGTTTGTTTTTGGGGGCCTGTGGCAGGGAGTGGCCGGCTGGCTCCTTAGAATCCACATTACGCAGGATGGTTCCCAGACCCAAGGTGTCACCAGTGCCAAGTAGGGCTGGTTTGATAGTACCAAGTGGCTCCTGCAATCGGCCATCCAGAAGCGGGTCAGGTGAATATTGTTTGCCAAGGAAAAGGGCCATGGTTTTTTTTTCGGGGCCTGTGGCTGGGAGTGGCCGGCTGGCTCCTGAAAATCCACAATACGCAGGATGGTTCCCAGAGCCAAGGTGGCACCAGTGCCATGTCGGGCTGGTTTGATAGTACCAAGTGGCTCCTGCAATCTGCCATCCAGAAGCGGGGCAGCTGAGTTTTGTTTGCCAGGAAAACGGGCCGTTGTTTTTGATTGGGGTCTGTGGCCGAGAGTGGTCGGCTGGCTCGTGACGATCCATGATACGCAGGATGGTTGCTATGCCCAAGGTGGCAACAGAGACAAGTCGGGCTGGTTTGATAGTACCAAGTGGCTCCTGCAATCTGCCATCCAGAAGCGGGGCAGCTGAGTTTTGTTTGCGAGGGAAAAGGGGCATGGTTTGTTTTTGGGGGCCTGTGGCTGGGAGTGGCCGGCTGGCTCCTGAAAATCCACAATACGCAGGATGGTTCCCAGACCCAAGGTGGCACCAGTGCCAAGTCGGGCTGGTTTGATAGTACCAAGAGGCTCCTGCAATCTGCCATCCAGAAGCGGGGCAGCTGAGTTTTGTTTGCCAGAGAAAAGGGCTGTGGATTGTGTTTGGGGGCCTGTGGCTGGGAGTGGCCGGCTGGCTCCTGAAAATCCATGATATGCCGCATGGTTCTTAGAGGCAATGTGGCATCAGTGCCAAGTCGGGCTGATTTGACAGTGTCAAGTGCCTCCTGCAATCTCCCATCCAGAAACGGGGCAGCTGAGTTTTGTTTTCCAGGGAAACGGGCCGTTGTTTTTGATTGGGATCTGTGGCCGAGAGTGGTCGGCTGGCTCCTGACAATCCACGATACGCAGGATGGTTCCCAGACCCAAGGTGGCACCAGTGCCAAGTCGGGCTGGTTTGATAGTACCAAGTGGCTCCTGCAATCTGCCATCCAGAAGCGGGGCAGCTGAGTTTTGTTTGCCAGGAAAACGGGCCGTTGTTTTTGATTGGGGTCTGTGGCCGAGAGTGGTTGGCTGGCTCGTGACGATCCATGATACGCGGGATGGTTGCTATGCCCAAGGCGGCAACAGAGACAAGTCGGGATGGTTTGATAGTACCAAGTGGCTCATGCAATCTGCCATCCAGAAGCGGGGCAAGTGAATTTTGTTTGCCAAGGAAAAGGGCCATGGTTCGTTTTTGGGGCCTGTGGCTGGGAGTGGCCGGCTGGCTCCTGAAAATCCACAATACGCAGGATGGTTCCCAGACCCAAGGTGGCACCAGCGCCAAGTCAAACTGGTTTGATAGTACCAAGGGGCTCCTGCAGCCTGACATCCAGAAGCGGGGAAGCTGAGTTTTGTTTGCCAAGGGAAAGGGCCATGGATTGTTTTTGGGGGCCTGTGGCTGGGAGTGGCCGGCTGGCTCCTGAAAATCCATGATACGCAGCATGGTTCCCTGAGCCAAGGTGGCACCAGTGCCAAGTCGGGCTGGTTTGACAGTGTCAAGTGCCTCCTGCAATCTCCCATCCAGAAGCGGGGCAGCTGAGTTTTGTTTGCCAGGGAAACGGGCCGTTGTTTTTGATTGGGGTCTGTGGCCGAGAGTGGTGGGCTGGCTCCTTACAATCCACGATACGCAGGATGGTTCCCAGACCTAAGGTGGCACCAGTGCCAAGTCGGGCTGGTTTGATAGTACCAAGTGGCTCCTGCAATCTGCCATCCAGAAGCGGGGCAGTTGAGTTTTGTTTGCCAGTGAAATGGGCCGAGGTTTGTGTTTGAGGTCCTATGGCTGGGAGTGGCCGGCTGGCTCCTGAAAATCCACGATACGCAGGATGGTTCCCAGTGCCAAGGTGGCACCAGTGCCAAGTCGGGCTGGTTTGATAGTACCAAGTGGCTCCTGCAATCTGCCATCCAGAAGCGGGGCAGCTGAGTTTTGTTTGCCAGAGAAAAGGGCTGTGGTTTGTGTTCGGGGGCCTGTGGCTGGGAATGGCCGGCTGGCTCCTGAAAATCCATGATACGAAGCATGGTTCCAAGAGCCAAGGTGGCACCAGTGCCAAGTCGGGCTGGTTTGACAGTGTCAAGTGCGTCCTGCAATCTCCCATCCAGAAGCGGGGCAGCTGAGTTTTTTTTGCCAAGGAAACGGGCCGTTGTTTTTGATTGGGGTCTGTGGCCGAGAGTGGTCGGCTGGCTCCTGACAATCCACATTACGCAGGATGGTTCCCAGACCCAAGGTGGCACCAGTGCCAAGTCGGGCTGGTGTGATAGTACCAAGTGGCTCCTGCAATCTGCCATCCAGAAGCGGGGCAGGTGAATATTTTTTGCCAAGGAAAAGGGCCATGGTTTGTTTTTGGGGGCCTGTGGCTGGGAGTGGCTGGCTGGCTCCTGAAAATCCACATTACGCAGGATGGTTTCCAGACCCAAGGTGGCACCAGTGCCAAGTCGGGCTGGTGTGATAGTACCAAGTGGCTCCTGCAATCTGCCATCCAGAAGCGGGGCAGGTGAATTGTGTTTGCCAAGGAAAAAGTCCATGGTTTGTTTTTGGGGGCCTGTGGCTGGGAGTGGCCGGATGGCTCCTTAAAATTCACAATACGCAGGATGATTCCCAGACCCAAGGTGGCACCAGTGACAAGTCAGGCTGGTTTGATAGTACCAAGTGGCTCCTGCAATCTGCCATCCAGTAGCAGGGAAGCTGAATTTTGTTTGCCATGGGAAAGGGCCATGGATTGTTTTTGGGGGACTGTGGCAGGGAGTGGCCGGCTGGCTCCTTAGAAACCACATTACGCAGGATGGTTCCCAGACCCAAGGTGGCACCTGTGCCAAGTCGGGCTGGTTTGACAGTACCAAGTGGCTCCTGCAATCTGCCATCCAGAAGCGGGGCAGCTGAGTTTTGTTTGCCAGAGAAATGGGTCGAGGTTTGTGTTTGAGGTCCTATGGCTGGGAGTGTCCGGCTGGCTCCTGAAAATCCATGATACGCAGGATGGTTCCCAGACCCAAGGTGGCACCAGTGCCAAGTCGGGCTGGTTTGACAGTGTCAAGTGCCTCCTGCAATCTCCCATCCAGAAGCGGGGCAGCTGAGCTTTGTTTGCCAGGGAAACCGGCCGTTGTTTTTGATTGGGGTCTGTGGCCGAGAGTGGTCGGCTGGCTCCTGACAATCCACGATACGCAGGATGGTTCCCAGACCCAAGGTGGCACCAGTGTCAAGTCGGGCTGGTTTGATAGTACCAAGTGGTTCCTGCAATCTGCCATCCAGAAGCGGGGCAGCTGAGTTTTGTTTACCAGAGAAAAGGGCCATGGTTTTTTTTTCGGGGCCTGTTCCTGGGAGTGGCTGGCTGTCTCCAGAAAATCCACATTACGCAGGATGGTTCCCAGACCCAAGGTGGCACCAGTGCCAAGTCGGGCTGGTTTGATAGTACCAAGTGGCTCCTGCAATCGGCCATCCAGAAGCGGGTCAGGTGAATATTGTTTGCCAAGGAAAAGGGCCATGGTTTGTTTTATGGGGCCTGTGGCTGGGAGTGGCCGGCTGGCTCCTGAAAATCCACAATACGCAGGATGGTTCCCAGACCCAAGGTGGCACCAGTGCCAAGTCGGGCTGGTTTGATAGTACCAAGTGGCTCCTGCAATCTGCCATCCAGAAGCGGGGCAGCTGAGTTTTGTTTGCAAGGAAAACGGGCCGTTGTTTTTGATTGGGGTCTGTGGCCGAGAGTGGTCGGCTGGCTCGTGACGATCCATGATACGCAGGATGGTTGCTATGCCCAAGGTGGCAACAAAGACAAGTCGGCCTGGTTTGATAGTACCAAGTGGCTCATGCAATCTGCCATCCAGAAGCGGGGCAAGTGAATTTTGTTTGCCAAGGAAAAAGGCCATGGTTCGTTTTTGGGGCCAGTGGCTGGGAGTGGCCGACTGGCTCCTGAAAATCCACAATACGCAGGATGGTTCCCAGACCCAAGGTGGCACCAGTGCCAAGTCGGGCTGGTTTGATAGTACCAAGTGGCTCCTGCAATCGGCCATCCAGAAGCGGGGCAGGTGAATATTGTTTGCCAAGGAAAAGGGGCATGGTGTGTTTTTGGGGGCCTGTGGCTGGGAGTGGCCGGCTGGCTCCTGAAAATCCACAATACGCAGGATGGTTCCCAGACCCAAGGTGGCACCAGTGCCAAGTCGGGCTGGTTTGATAGTACCAAGTGGCTCCTGCAATCGGCCATCCAGAAGCGGGGCAGGTGAATATTGTTTGCCAAGGAAAAGGGGCATGGTGTGTTTTTGGGGGCCTGTGGCTGGGAGTGGCCGGCTGGCTCCTGAAAATCCACAATACGCAGGATGGTTCCCAGACCCAAGGTGGCACCAGTGCCAAGTCGGGCTGGTTTGATAGTACCAAGTGGCTCCTGCAATCTGCCATCCAGAAGCGGGGCAGCTGAGTTTTGTTTGCCAGAGAAAAGGGCTGTGGATTGTGTTTGGGGGCCTGTGGCTGGGAGTGGCCGGCTGGCTCCTGAAAATCCATGATATGCCGCATGGTTCTTAGAGGCAATGTGGCATCAGTGCCAAGTCGGGCTGATTTGACAGTGTCAAGTGCCTCCTGCAATCTCCCATCCAGAAACGGGGCAGCTGAGTTTTGTTTGCCAGGGAAACGGGCCGTTGTTTTTGATTGGGATCTGTGGCCGAGAGTGGTCGGCTGGCTCCTGACAATCCACGATACGCAGGATGGTTCCCAGACCCAAGGTGGCACCAGTGCCAAGTTGGGCTGGTTTGATAGTACCAAGTGGCTCCTGCAATCTGCCATCCAGAAGCGGGGCAGGTGAATATTTTTTGCCAAGGAAAAGGGCCATGGTTTGTTTTTGGGGGCCTGTGGCTGGGAGTGGCCGGCTGGCTCCTGAAAATCCATGATACGCAGCATGGTTCCCAGAGCCAATGTGGCATCAGTGCCAAGTCGGGCTGGTTCGTCAGTGTCAACTGCCTCCTGCAATCTCCCATCATGAAGCGGGGCAGCTGAGTTTTGTTTGCCAGGGAAACGGGCCGTTGTTTTTGATTGGGGTCTGTGGCCGAGAGTGGTCAGCTGGCTCCTGGCAATCCACGATACGCAGGATGGTTCCCAGACCCAAGGTGGCACCAGTGCCAAGTCGGGCTGGATTGATAGTACCAAGTGGCTCCTGCAATCTGCCATCCAGAAGCGGGGCAAGTGAATTTTGTTTGCCAAGGAAAAGGGCCATGGTTCGTTTTTGGGGCCTGTGGCTGGGAGTGGCCGGCTGGCTCCTGAAAATCCACAATACGCAGGATGGTTCCCAGACCCAAGGTGGCACCAGTGCCAAGTCGAGCTGGTGTGATAGTACCAAGGGGCTCCTGCAGTCTGCCATCCAGAAGCGGGGAAGCTGAGTTTTGTTTGCCAAGGGAAACAGGCCGTTGTTTTTGATTGGGGTCTGTGGCCGAGAGTGGTGGGCTGGCTCCTGACAATCCACGATACGCAGGATGGTTCCCAGACCTAAGGTGGCACCAGTGCCAAGTCGGGCTGGTTTGATAGTACCAAGTGGCTCCTGCAATCTGCCATCCAGAAGCGGGGCAGTTGAGTTTTGTTTGCCAGTGAAATGGGCCGAGGTTTGTGTTTGAGGTCCTATGGCTGGGAGTGGCCGGCTGGCTCCTGAAAATCCACGATACGCAGGATGGTTCCCAGACCCAAGGTGGCACCAGTGCCAAGTCGGGCTGGTTTGATAGTACCAAGTGGCTCCTGCAATCTGCCATCCAGAAGCGGGGCAGGTGAATATTGTTTGCCAAGGAAAAGGGGCATGGTGTGTTTTTGGGGGCCTGTGGCTGGGAGTGGCCGGCTGGCTCCTGAAAATCCACGATACGCAGGATGGTTCCCAGACCCAAGGTGGCACCAGTGCCAAGTCGGGCTGGTTTGATAGTACCAAGAGGCTCCTGCAATCTGCCATCCAGAAGCGGGGCAGCTGAGTTTTGTTTGCCAGAGAAAAGGGCTGTGGATTGTGTTTGGGGGCCTGTGGCTGGGAGTGGCCGGCTGGCTCCTGAAAATCCATGATATGCCGCATGGTTCTTAGAGGCAATGTGGCATCAGTGCCAAGTCGGGCTGATTTGACAGTGTCAAGTGCCTCCTGCAATCTCCCATCCAGAAACGGGGCAGCTGAGTTTTGTTTGCCAGGGAAACGGGCCGTTGTTTTTGATTGGGATCTGTGGCCGAGAGTGGTCGGCTGGCTCCTGACAATCCACGATACGCAGGATGGTTCCCAGACCCAAGGTGGCACCAGTGCCAAGTTGGGCTGGTTTGATAGTACCAAGTGGCTCCTGCAATCTGCCATCCAGAAGCGGGGCAGGTGAATATTTTTTGCCAAGGAAAAGGGCCATGGTTTGTTTTTGGGGGCCTGTGGCTGGGAGTGGCCGGCTGGCTCCTGAAAATCCACAATACGCAGGATGGTTCCCAGACCCAAGGTGGCACCAGTGCCAAGTCGCACTGGTGTGATAGTACCAAGTGGCTCCTGCAATCTGCCATCCAGAAGCGGGGAAGCTGAGTTTTCTTCGCCAGAGAAAAAGGCTGTGGTTTGTGTTTGGGGGCCTGTGGCTGGGAGTGGCCGGCTGGCTCCTGAAAATCCATGATACGCAGCATGGTTCCCAGAGCCAATGTGGCATCAGTGCCAAGTCGGGCTGGTTCGTCAGTGTCAACTGCCTCCTGCAATCTCCCATCATGAAGCGGGGCAGCTGAGTTTTGTTTGCCAGGGAAACGGGCCGTTGTTTTTGATTGGGGTCTGTGGCCGAGAGTGGTCAGCTGGCTCCTGACAATCCACGATACGCAGGATGGTTCCCAGACCCAAGGTGGCACCAGTGCCAAGTCGGGCTGGATTGATAGTACCAAGTGGCTCCTGCAATCTGCCATCCAGAAGCGGGGCAGGTGAATTTTGTTTGCCAAGGAAAAGGGCCATGGTTTTTTTTTTGGGGGTCTGTGGCAGGGAGTGGCCGGCTGGTTCCTTAGAATCCACATTACGCTGGATGGTTCCCAGACCCAAGGTGGCACCAGTGCCAAGTCGGGCTGGTTTGATAGTACCAAGTGGCTCCTGCAATCGGCCATCCAGAAGCGGGGCAGGTGAATATTGTTTGCCAAGGAAAAGGGCCATGGTTTGTTTTATGGGGCCTGTGGCTGGGAGTGGCCGGCTGGCTCCTGAAAATCCACAATACGCAGGATGGTTCCCAGAGCCAAGGTGGCACCAGTGCCAAGTCGGGCTGGTTTGATAGTACCAAGTGGCTCCTGCAATCTGCCATCCAGAAGCGGGGCAGCTGAGTTTTGTTTGCCAGGAAAACGGGCCGTTGTTTTTGATTGGGGTCTGTGGCCGAGAGTGGTCGGCTGGCTCGTGACGATCCATGATACGCAGGATGGTTGCTATGCCCAAGGCGGCAACAGAGACAAGTCGGGATGGTTTGATAGTACCAAGTGGCTCATGCAATCTGCCATCCAGAAGCGGGGCAAGTGAATTTTGTTTGCCAAGGAAAAGGGCCATGGTTCGTTTTTGGGGCCTGTGGCTGGGAGTGGCCGGCTGGCTCCTGAAAATCCACAATACGCAGGATGGTTCCCAGACCCAAGGTGGCACCAGTGCCAAGTCGAGCTGGTGTGATAGTACCAAGGGGCTCCTGCAGTCTGCCATCCAGAAGCGGGGAAGCTGAGTTTTGTTTGCCAAGGGAAACAGGCCGTTGTTTTTGATTGGGGTCTGTGGCCGAGAGTGGTGGGCTGGCTCCTGACAATCCACGATACGCAGGATGGTTCCCAGACCTAAGGTGGCACCAGTGCCAAGTCGGGCTGGTTTGATAGTACCAAGTGGCTCCTGCAATCTGCCATCCAGAAGCGGGGCAGTTGAGTTTTGTTTGCCAGTGAAATGGGCCGAGGTTTGTGTTTGAGATCCTATGGCTGGGAGTGGCCGGCTGGCTCCTGAAAATCCACGATACGCAGGATGGTTCCGAGACCCAAGGTGGCACCAGTGCCAAGTCGGGCTGGTTTGATAGTACCAAGTGGCTCCTGCAATCTGCCATCCAGAAGCGGGGCAGGTGAATATTTTTTGCCAAGGAAAAGGGCCATGGTTTGTTTTTGGGGGCCTGTGGCTGGGAGTGGCCGGCTGGCTCCTGAAAATCCACGATACGCAGGATGGTTCCCAGACCCAAGGTGGCACCAGTGCCAAGTCGCGCTGGTGTGATAGTACCAAGTGGCTCCTGCAATCTGCCATCCAGAAGCGGGGAAGCTGAGTTTTGTTTGCCAGAGAAAAAGGCTGTGGTTTGTGTTTGGGGGCCTGTGGCTGGGAGTGGCCGGCTGGCTCCTGAAAATCCATGATACGCAGCATGGTTCCCAGAGCCAATGTGGCATCAGTGCCAAGTCGGGCTGGTTCGTCAGTGTCAACTGCCTCCTGCAATCTCCCATCATGAAGCGGGGCAGCTGAGTTTTGTTTGCCAGGGAAACGGGCCGTTGTTTTTGATTGGGGTCTGTGGCCGAGAGTGGTCAGCTGGCTCCTGACAATCCACGATACGCAGGATGGTTCCCAGACCCAAGGTGGCACCAGTGCCAAGTCGGGCTGGTTTGATAGTACGAAGTGGCTGCTGCAATCTGCCATCCAGAAGCGGGGCAGGTGAATTTTGTTTGCCAAGGAAAAGGGCCATGGTTTTTTTTTTGGGGGTCTGTGGCAGGGAGTGGCCGGCTGGTTCCTTAGAATCCACATTACGCTGGATGGTTCCCAGACCCAAGGTGGCACCAGTGCCAAGTCGGGCTGGTTTGATAGTACCAAGTGGCTCCTGCAATCGGCCATCCAGAAGCGGGGCAGCTGAGTTTTGTTTGCCAGGAAAACGGGCCGTTGTTTTTGATTGGGGTCTGTGGCCGAGAGTGGTCGGCTGGCTCGTGACGATCCATGATACGCAGGACGGTTGCTATGCCCAAGGCAGCAACTGAGACAAGTCTGGATGGTTTGATAGTACCAAGTGGCTCATGCAATCTGCCATCCAGAAGCGGGGCAAGTGAATTTTGTTTGCCAAGGAAAAGGGCCATGGTTCGTTTTTGGGGGCCTGTGGCTGGGAGTGGCAGGCTGGCTCCTGAAAATCCATGATACGCAGCATGGTTCCCAGAGCCAAGGTGGCACCAGTGCCAAGTCGAGCTGGTGTGATAGTACCAAGGGGCTCCTGCAGTCTGCCATCCAGAAGCGGGGAAGCTGAGTTTTGTTTGCCAAGGGAAACAGGCCGTTGTTTTTGATTGGGGTCTGTGGCCGAGAGTGGTGGGCTGGCTCCTGACAATCCACGATACGCAGGATGGTTCCCAGACCTAAGGTGGCACCAGTGCCAAGTCGGGCTGGTTTGATAGTACCAAGTGGCTCCTGCAATCTGCCATCCAGAAGCGTGGCAGGTGAATATTGTTTGCCAAGGAAAAGGGCCATGGTTTGTTTTTGGGGGCCTGTGGCTGGGAGTGGCTGGCTGGCTCCTGAAAATCCACATTACGCAGGATGGTTCCCAGACCCAAGGTGGCACCAGTGCCAAGTCGGGCTGGTGTGATAGTACCAAGTGGCTCCTGCAATCTGCCATCCAGAAGCGGGGCAGGTGAATACTGTTTGCCAAGGAAAAGGGCCATGGTTTGTTTTTGGGGGCCTGTGGCTGGGAGTGGCCGGCTGGCTCCTTTGAAACCACATTACGCAGGATGGTTCCCAGACCCAAGGTGGCACCAGTGCCAAGTCGGGCTGGTTTGACAGTACCAAGTGGCTCCTGCAATCTGCCATCCAGAAGCGGGGCAGCTGAGTTTTGTTTGCCAGAGAAATGGGCCGAGGTTTGTGTTTGAGGTCCTATGGCTGGGAGTGTCCGGATGGCTCCTGAAAATCCATGATACGCAGGATGGTTCCCAGACCCAAGGTGGCACCAGTGCCAAGTCGGGCTGGTTTGACAGTGTCAAGTGCCTCCTGCAATCTCCCATCCAGAAGCGGGGCAGCTGAGCTTTGTTTGCCAGGGAAACCGGCCGTTGTTTTTGATTGGGGTCTGTGGCCGAGAGTGGTCGGCTGGCTCCTGACAATCCACGATACGCAGGATGGTTCCCAGACCCAAGGTGGCACCAGTGCCAAGTCTGGCTGGTTTGATAGTACCAAGTGGTTCCTGCAATCTGCCATCCAGAAGCAGGGCAGCTGAGTTTTGTTTTCCAGAGAAAAGGGCCATAGTTTGTTTTTCGGGGCCTGTGGCTGGGAGTGGCCGGCTGTCTCCAGAAAATCCACAATACGCAGGATGGTTTCCAGACCCAAGGTGGCACCAGTGCCAAGTCGGGCTGGTTTGATAGTACCAAGTGGCTCCTGCAATCTGCCATCCAGAAGCTGGGAAGCTTAGTTTTGTTTGCCAAGGGAAAGGGCCATGGTTTGTTTTTGGGGGCCTGTGGCTGGGAGTGGCCTGCTGGCTCCTGAAAATCCACAATACGCAGGATGGTTCCCAGACACAAGGTGGCACCGGTGCCAAGTCGGGCTGGTTTGATAGTACCAAGAGGCTCCTGCAATCTGCCATCCAGAAGCGGGGCAGCTGAGTTTTGTTTGCCAGAGAAAAGGGCTGTGGTTTGTGTTCGGGGGCCTGTGGCTGGGAGTGGCCGGATGGCTCCTGAAAATCCATGATACGCAGCATGGTTCCCAGACCCAAGGTGGCACCAGTGCAAAGTTGGGCTGGTTTGACAGTGTCAAGTGCCTCCTGCAATCTCCCATCCAGAAGGGGGGCAGCTGAGTTTTGTTTGCCAGGGAAACGGGCCGTTGTTTTTGATTGGGGTCTGAGGCCGAGAGTGAGCGGCTGTCTCCAGAAAATCCACGATACGCAGGATGGTTCCCAGACCCAAGGTGGCACCAGTGCCAAGTCGGGCTGGTTTGATAGCACCAAGTGGCTCCTGCAATCTGCCATCCAGAAGCGGGGCAGTTGAGTTTTGTTTGCCAGTGAAATGGGCCGAGGTTTGTGTTTGAGGTCCTATGGCTGGGAGTGGCCGGCTGGCTCCAGAAAATCAACCATAGGCATGATTGCTTCCAGACCCAATGTGGCACCAGTGCCAAGTCGGGCTTGTTTGATAGTACCAAGTGCGTCCTGCAATTTGCCATCCAGTAGAGGGGCAGTTGAGTTTTGTTTGCCAGAGAAAAGGGCCATGGTTTGTGTTTGGGGGCCTATGGCTGGGAGTGGCCAGCTGGCCCCTGAAAATCCACGATACGCAGAATGGTTCCCAGACCCAAGGTGGCACCAGAGCAAAGTCGGGCTGATTTGATAGTACCAAGTGGCTCCTGCAATCTGCCATCCAGAAGCGGGGCAGCTGAGATTTGTTTGCCAGAGAAATGGGCCGAGGTTTGTGTTTGAGGTCCTATGGCTGGGAGTGTCCGGCTGGCTCCTCAAAATCCATGATACGCAGCATGGTTCCCAGACCCAAGGTGGCACCAGTGCCAAGTCGGGCTGGTTTGACAGTGTCAAGTGCCTCCTGCAATCTCCCATCCAGAAGCGGGGCAGCTGAGTTTTGTTTGCCATGGAAACCGGCCGTTGTTTTTGATTGGGGTCTGTGGCCGAGAGTGGTCGGCTGGCTCCTGACAATCCACGATACGCAGGATGGTTCCCAGACCCAAGGCGGCACCAGTGCCAAGTCGGGCTGGTTTGATAGTACCAAGTGGGTCCTGCAATCTGCCATCCAGAAGCGGGGCAGCTGAGTTTTGTTTACCAGAGAAAAAGGCCATCGTTTGTTTTTCAGGGCCTGTGGCTGGGAGCGGCCGGCTGGCTCCAGAAAATCCACAATACGCAGGATGGTTTCCAGACCCAAGGAGGCACCAGTGCCAAGTTGGTCTGGTTTGACAGTGTCAAGTGCCTCCTGCAATCACCCATCCAGAAGCGGGGCAGCTTAGTTTTGTTTGCCAAAGAAAAGGGCCATGGTTTGTTTTTGGGGGCCTGTGGCTGGGAGTGGCCGGCTGGCTCCTGAAAATCCATGATACGCAGCATGGTTCCCTGACCCAAGGTGGCACCAGTGCCAAGTTGGGCTGGTTTGACAGTGTCAAGTGCCTCCTGCAATCTCCCATCCAGAAGCGGGGCAGCTGAGTTTTGTTTGCCAGGGAAACGGGCCGTTGTTTTTGATTGGGATCTGAGGCCGAGAGTGGTCGGCTGGCTCCTGACAATCCACGATACGCAGGATGGTTGCTATGCCCAAGGTGGCACCAAGTGCCAAGTCGGGCTGGTTTGATAGTACCAAGTGGCTCCTGCAATCTGCCATCCAGAAGCCGGGCAGGTGAATTGTGTTTGCCAAGGAAAAAGTCCATGGATTGTTTATGGGGGCCTGAGGCTGGGAGTGGCCGGATGGCTCCTTAAAATCCACAATACGCAGGATGATTCCCAGACCCAAGGTGGCACCAGTGACAAGTCAGGCTGGTTTGATAGTACCAAGTGGCTCCTGCAATCTGCCGTCCAGAAGCAGGGCAGCTGAGTTTTGTTTGCCATGGGAAAGGGCCATGGATTGTTTTTGGGGACTGTGGCAGGGAGTGGCCGGCTGGCTCCTTAGAAACCACATTACGCAGGATGGTTCCCAGACCCAAGGTGGCACCAGTGCCAAGTCGGGCTGGTTTGACAGTACCAAGTGGCTCCTGCAATCTGCCATCCAGAAGCAGGGCAGCTGAGTTTTGTTTGCCAGAAAAATGGGCCGAGGTTTGTGTTTGAGGTCCTATGGCTGGGAGTGTCCGGCTGGCTCCTGAAAATCCATGATACGCAGGATGGTTCCCAGACCCAAGGTGGCACCAGTGCCAAGTCGGGCTGGTTTGACAGTGTCAAGTGCCTCCTGCAATCTCCCATCCAGAAGCGGGGCAGCTGAGCTTTGTTTGCCAGGGAAACCGGCCGTTGTTTTTGATTGGGGTCTGTGGCCGAGAGTGGTCGGCTGGCTCCTGACAATCCACGATACGCAGGATGGTTCCCAGACCCAAGGTGGCACCAGTGCCAAGTCGGGCTGGTTTGATAGTACCAAGTGGTTCCTGCAATCTGCCATCCAGAAGCGGGGCAGCTGAGTTTTGTTTACCAGAGAAAAGGGCCATGGTTTGTGTTTGGGGGCCTGTGGCTGGGAGTGGCCGGCTGTCTCCAGAAAATCCACAATACGCAGGATGGTTTCCAGACACAAGGTGGCACCAGTGCCAAGTTGGACTGGTTTGACAGTGTCAAGTGTCTCCTGCAATCTGCCATCCAAAAGCGGGGCAGCTTAGTTTTGCTTGCCAAGGGACAGGGCCATGGTTTGTTTTTGGGGGCCTGTGGCTGGGAGTGGCCGGCTGGCTCCTGAAAATCCACGATACGCCGGATGGTTCCCAGACCCAAGGTGGCACCAGTGCCAAGTCGGGCTGGTTTGATAGCACCAAGTGCGTCCTGCAATTTGCCATCCAGTAGAGGGGCAGTTGAGTTTTGTTTGCCAGAGAAAAGGGCCATGGTTTGTGTTTGGGGGCCTATGGCTGGGAGTGGCCAGCTGGCCCCTGAAAATCCACGATACGCAGAATGGTTCCCAGACCCAAGGTGGCACCAGTGCCAAGTCGGGCTGATTTGATAGTACGAAGTGGCTCCTGCAATCTGCCATCCAGAAGCGGGGCAGCTGAGTTTTGTTTGCCAGAGAAATGGGCCGAGGTTTGTGTTTGAGGTCCTATGGCTGGGAGTGTCCAGCTTGCTCCTCAAAATCCATGATACGCAGCATGGTTCCCAGACCCAAGGTGGCACCAGTGCCAAGTCGGGCTGGTTTGACAGTGTCAAGTGCGTCCTGCAATCTCCCATCCAGAAGCGGGGCAGCTGAGTTTTGTTTGCCATGGAAACCGGCTGTTGTTTTTGATTGGGGTCTGTGGCCGAGAGTGGTCGGCTGGCTCCTGACAATCCACGATACGCAGGATGGTTCCCAGACCCAAGGTGGCACCAGTGCCAAGTCGGGCTGGTTTGATAGTACCAAGTGGGTCCTGAAATCTGCCATCCAGAAGCGGGGCAGCTGAGTTTTGTTTACCAGAGAAAAGGGCCATCGTTTGTTTTTCAGGGCCTGTGGCTGGGAGTGGCCGGCTGGCTCCAGAAAATCCACAATACGCAGGATGGTTTCCAGACCCAAGGAGGCACCAGTGCCAAGTTGGTCTGGTTTGACAGTGTCAAGTGCCTCCTGCAATCACCCATCCAGAAGCGGGGCAGCTTAGTTTTGTTTGCCAAAGAAAAGGGCCATGGTTTGTTTTGGGGGCCTGTGGCTGGGAGTGGCCTGCTGGCTCCGGAAAATCCACAATACGCAGGATGGTTACCAGACCCAAGGTGGCACCAGTGCAAAGTTGGGCTGGTTTGACAGTTTCAAGTGCCTCCTGCAATCTCCCATCTAGAAGCGGGGCAGCTGAGTTTTGTTTGCCAGGGAAACGGGCCGTTGTTTTTGATTGGGGTCTGAGGCCGAGTGTGGTCGGCTAGCTCCTGACAATCCACGATACGCAGGATGGTTCCCAGACCCAAGGTGGCAGCAGTGCCAAGTCGGGCTGGTTTGATAGTACCAAGTGTCTCCTGCAATCTGCCATCCAGAAGCGGGGCAGTTGAGTTTTGTTTGCCAGTGAAATGGGCCGAGGTTTGTGTTTGAGGTCCTATGGCTGGGAGTGGCCGGCTGGCTCCAGAAAATCAAACATAGGCATGATTGCTTCCAGACCCAAGGTGGCACCAGTGCCAAGTCGGGCTGGTTTGATAGTATCAAGTGGCTCCTGATATTGGCCATCCAGAAGTGGGGCAGGTGAATTTTGTTTGCCAAGGAAAAGGGCCATGGTTTGTTTTTGGGGGCCAGTGGCAGGGAGTGGCCGGCTGGCTCCTTAGAATCCACATTACGCAGGATGGTTCCCAGACCCAAGGTGGCACCAGTGCCAAGTCGGGCTGGTTTGATAGTACCAAGTGGCTCCTGCAATCTGCCATCCAGAAGCGGGGAAGCTGAGTTTTGTTTTCCAGAGAAATGGGCCGCGGTTTGTGTTTGAGGTCCTATGTCTGGGAGTGGCCGGCTGGCTCCTGAAAATCCATGATACGCAGCAGGGTTCCCAGACCCAAGGTGGCACCAGTGCCAAGTCGGGCTGGTTTGACAGTGTCAAGTGCGTCCTGCAATCTCCCATCCAGAAGCGGGGCAGCGGAGTTTTTTTGGCCAGGGAAACTGGTCGTTATTTTTGATTGGGATCTGAGGCCGAGAGTGGTCGGCTGGCTCCTGACAATCCACGATACGCAGGATGGTTCCCAGACCCAAGGTGGCACCAGTGCCAAGTCGGGCTTGTTTGATAGTGCCAATTGGCTCCTGCAATCGGCCATCCAGAAGCGGGGCAGGTGAATTTTGTTTGCCAAGGAAAAGGGCCATGGTTTGTTTTTGGGGGCCTGTGGCTGGGAGTGGCCGGCTGGCTCCAGAAAATCCACAATACGCAGGATGGTTCCCAGACCCAAGGTGGCACCAGTGCCAAGTCGGGCTGGTTTGATAGTACCAAGTGCGTCCTGCAATTTGCCATCCAGTAGAGGGGCAGTTGAGTTTTGTTTGCCAGAGAAAAGGGCCATGGTTTGTGTTTGGGGGCCTATGGCTGAGAGTGGCCAGCTGGCCCCTGAAAATCCACGATACGCAGGATGGTTCCCAGACCCAAGGTGGCACCAGTGCCAAGTCGGGCTGGTGTGATAGTACCAAGAGGCTCCTGCAATCTGCCATCCAGAAGCGGGGCAGCTGAGTTTTGTTTGCCAGAGAAAAGGGCTGTGGTTTGTGTTTGGGGGCCTGTGGCTGGGAGTGGCCGGATGGCTCCTGAAAATCCATGATACGCAGCATGGTTCCCAGAGCCAAGGTGGCACCAGTGCCAAGTCGGGCTGGTTTGACAGTGTCAAGTGCCTCCTGCAATCTCCCATCCAGAAGCGGGGCAGCTGAGTTTTGTTGGCCAGGGAAACTGGTCGTTGTTTTGGATTGGGATCTGCGGCCGAGAGTGGTCGGCTGGCTCCTGACAATCCACGATACGCAGGATGGTTCCCAGACCCAAGGTGGCACCAGTGCCAAGTCGGGCTGGTTTGATAGTATCAAGTGGCTCCTGATATTGGCCATCCAGAAGTGGGGCAGGTGAATTTTGTTTGCCAAGGAAAAGGGCCATGGTTTGTTTTTGGGGGCCAGTCCAGGGAGTGGCCGGCTGGCTCCTTAGAATCCACATTACGCAGGATGGTTCCCAGACCCAAGGTGGCACCAGTGCCAAGTCGGGCTGGTTTGATAGTACCAAGTGGCTCCTGCAATCTGCCATCCAGAAGCGGGGCAGCTGAGTTTTGTTTTCCAGAGAAATGGGCCGCGGTTTGTGTTTGAGGTCCTATGTCTGGGAGTGGCCGGCTGGCTCCTGAAAATCCATGATACGCAGCAGGGTTCCCAGACCCAAGGTGGCACCAGTGCCAAGTCAGGCTGGTTTGAAAGCACCAAGTGGCTCCTGCAATCTGCCATCAAAAAGTTGGCCGGCGAGTTCTGTTTTCCAGGGAAAAGCGCCGTTGTTTTTGTTTGTGGGCCTGTGGCAGGGAGTGGCCGGCTGGCTCCTTAGAATCCACGACACGCAGGATGATTCCCAGACCCAAGGTGGCACCAGAGCCAAGTCGGGCGAGTTTGGTGATACAAAATGGCTCCTGCAATCTGCCATCCAGAAGCGGGGCAGCTGAGTTTTGTTTGCCAGAGAAAAGGTCCATGATTTGTGTTTGGGGGCCTATGGCTAAGAGTGGCCAGCTGGCCCCTGAAAATCCACGATACACAGGATGGTTCCCAGACCCAAGGTGGCACCAGTGCCAAGTCGGGCTGGTTTGATAGTACCAAGTGGCTCCTGCAATCTGCCATCCAGAAGCGGGGCAGGTGAATATTGTTTGCCATGGAAAAGGGCCATGGTTTGTTTTTGGGGGCCTGCTGCTGGGAGTGGCCGGCTGGCTCCTGAAAATCCACAAGACGCAGGATGGTTCCCAGACCCAAGGTGGCACCAGTGCCAAGTCGGGCTGGTTTGATATTACCAAGTGGCTCCTGCAATCTGCCATCCAGAAGCGGGGCAGGTGAATTTTGTTTGCCAAGGAAAAGGGCCATGGTTTGTTTGTGGGGCCTGTGGCTGGGAGTGGCCGGCTGGCTCCTGAAAATCCACAATACGCAGGATGGTTCCCAGACCCAAGGTGACACCAGTGCCAAGTCGAGCTTGTGTGATAGTACCAAGTGGCTCCTGCAATCTGCCATCCAGAAGCGGGGCAGCTGAGTTTTGTTTGCCAGGGAAACGGGCCGTTGTTTTTGATTGGGGTCTGTGGCCTAGAGTGGTCGGCTGGCTCCTGATAATCCACGATACGCAGGATGGTTCCCAGACGCAAGGTGGCACCAGTGCCAAGTCGGGCTGGTTTGATAGTACCAAGTGGCTCCTGCAATCTGCCATCCAGAAGCGGGGCAGTTGAGTTTTGTTTCCCAGTGAAATGGGCTGAGGTTTGTGTTTGAGGTCCTATGGCTGGGAGTGGACGGCTGGCTCCAGAAAATCAACCATACGCATGATTGCTTCCAGACCCAAGGTGGCACCAGTGCCAAGTCGGGCTTGTTTGATAGTACCAAGTGGCTACTGCAATCGGCCATCCAGAAGCGGGGCAGGTGAATATTGTTTGCCAAGGAAAAGGGCCATGTTTTGTTTTTGGGGGCCTGTGGCTTGGAGTGGCCGGCTGGATCCTGAAAATCCACGATACGCAGGATGGTTCCTAGACACAAGGTGGCACCAGTACCAAGGAAGGCTGGTTTGATACTACTAAGTAGCTCCTGCAATCTGCCATCCAGATGCGGGGCAGCTGAGTTTTGTTTGCCAGGGAAACGGGCCGATGTTTGTGTCTGGGGCCTAAGGCTGGGAGTGACCGGCTGGCTCCTGAAAAGCTACGATAGGCAGGATGGTTACCAGACCCATGGTGGCACCAGTGCCAAGTCAGGCTGGTTTGTAAGCACCAAGTGGCTCCTGTAATCTGCCATCAAAAAGTTGGCCGGCGAGTTCTGTTTTCCAGGGAAAAGCGCCGTTGTTTGTTTTTGGGGGCCCGTGGCAGGGAGTGGCCGGCTGGCTCCTGAAAATCCATGATACGCAGCATGGTTCCCAGAGCCAAGGTGGCACCAGTGCCAAGTCGGGCTGGTTTGACAGTGTCAAGTGCCTCCTGCAATCTGCCATCCAGAAGCGAGGCAGCTAAGTTATGTTTGCCAGGGAAACGGGCCGTTGTTTTTGATTGGGGTCTGTGGCCGAGAGTGGTCGGCTGGCTCCTGACAATCCACGATACGCAGGATGGTTCCCAGACCCAAGGTGGCACCAGTGCCAAGTCGGGCTGGTTTGATAGCACCAAGTGGCTCCTGCAATCTGCCATCCAGAAGCGGGGCAGTTGAGTTTTGTTTGGCAGTGAAATGGGCCGAGGTTTGTGTTTGAGGTCCTATGGCTGGGAGTGGCTGGCTGGCTCCAGAAAATCAACCATACGCGTGATTCCTTCCAGACCCAAGGTGGCACCAGTGCCAAGTCGGGCTGGTTTGACTGTGTCAAGTGCCTCCTGCAATCTCCCATCCAGAAGCGGGGCAGCTGAGTTTTGTTTGCCAGAGAAAAGGGCTGTGGTTTGTGTTTGGGGGCCTGTGGCTGGGAGTGGCCGGTCTGCTCCTGAAAATCCATGATACGCAGCAGGGTTCCCAGACCCAAGGTGGCACCAGTGCCAAGTCGGGCTGGTTTGACAGTGTCAAGTGCCTCCTGCAATCTCCCATCCAGAAGCGGGGCAGCTGAGTTTTGTTTGCCAGGGAAACGGGCCGTGGTTTTTGATTGGGGTCTGTGGCCGAGAGTGGTCGGCTGGCTCCTGACAATCCACGATATGCAGGATGGTTCCCAGACACAAGGTGGCACCAGTACCAAGTAAGGCTGGTTTGATAGTACTAAGTAGCTCCTGAAATCTGCCATCCAGAAGTGGGGCAGCTGAGTTTTGTTTGCCAGGGAAACGGGCCGAGGTTTGTGTCTGGGGGCCTATGGCTGGGAGTGACCGGCTGGCTCCTGAAAAGCTACGATAGGCAGGATGGTTACCAGACCCATGGTGGCACCAGTGCCAAGTCAGGCTGGTTTGAAAGCACCAAGTGGCTCCTGCAATCTGCCATCAAAAAGTTGGCCGGCGAGTTCTGTTTTCCAGGGAAAAGCGCCGTTGTTTGTGTTTGGGGGCCTGTGGCAGGGAGTGGCCGGCTGGCTCCTTAGAATCCACGATACGCAGGATGGTTCCCAGACCCAAGGTGGCACCAGTGCCAAGTCGGGCGAGTTTGGTGATACAAAATGGCTCCTGCAATCTGCCATCCAGAAGCGGGGCAGCTGATCTTTGTTTGCCAGAGAAAAGGTCCGTGGTTTGTTTTTGGGGGCTTATGGCTGGGAGTGGCCGGCTGCCTCCTTAAAATGCTCGATACGCAGGATGGTTCCAAGACCCAAGGTGGCACCAGTGCCAAGTCTGACTGTTTTTGTATTACCAAGTGGCTCCTGCAATTTGCCATCCAGAAGAGAGGCAGTTGAGTTCTGTTTTCCAAGGGAAAGTGCCATGGTTTGTTTTTGGGGGCCTGTGGCTGGGAGTGGCCGGCTGGCTCCTTAAAATCCATGATACGCAGCATGGTTCCCAGACCCAAGGTGGCACCAGTGCCAAGTCAGGCTGGTGTGATAGCACTAAGTGGCTCCTGCAATCTGCCATCCAGAAGCGGGGCAGGTGAATTTTGTTTGCCAAGGAAAAGGGCCATGGTTTGTTTGTGGGGCCTGTGGCTGGGAGTGGCCGGCTGGCTCCTGAAAATCCACAATACGCAGGATGATTCCCAGACCCAAGGTGGCACCAGTGCCAAGTCGAGCTTGTGTGATAGTACCAAGTGGCTCCTGCAATCTGCCATCCAGAAGCGGGGCAGCTGAGTTTTGTTTGCCAAGGGAAAGGGCCATGGATTGTTTTTGGGGGCCTGTGGCTGGGAGTGGCCGGCTGGCTCCTGAAAATCCACAATACGCAGTATGATTCCCAGAGCCAAGGTGGCACCAGTGCCAAGTGGGGCTGGTTTGACAGTGTCAAGTACCTTCTGCAATCTCCCATCCAGAAGCGGGGCAGCTGAGTTTTGTTTGCCAGTGAAATGGGCCGAGGTTTGTGTTTGAGGTCCTATGGCTGGGAGTGGCCGGCTGGCTCCAGAAAATCAAACATAGGCATGATTGCTTCCAGACCCAAGGTGGCACCAGTGCCAAGTCGGGCTTGTTTGATAGTACCAAGTGGCTCCTGCAATCGTCCATCAAGAAGCGGGGCAGGTGAATTTTGTTTGCCAAGGAAAAGGGCCATGTTTTGTTTTTGGGGGCCTGTGGCTGGGAGTGGCCGGCTGGCTCCTGAAAGTCCATGATACGCAGCATGGTTCCCAGACCCAAGGTGGCACCAGTGCCAAGTCGGGCTGGTTTGATAGTACCAAGTGCTCCTGCAATCTGCCATCCAGAAGCGGGGCAGCTAAGTTTTGTTTGCCCGAAAATAGGGCTTTGGTTTGTGTCTGGGGGCCTATGGCTGGGAGCGACCGGCTGGCTCCTTAAAATCCACGATGCGCAGAATGGTTCCCAGATCCAAGGTGGCACCAGTGCCATGTCGGGCGGGTGTGGTGATACAAAATGGCTCCTGCAATCTGCCATCCAGAAGCGGGGCAGCTGAGTTTTGTTTGCCAGAGAAAAGGTCCGTGGTTTGTGTTTGAGGTCCTATGGCTGGGAGTGGCCGGCTGGCTCCTGAAAATCCATGATACGCAACATTGTTCCCAGACCCAAGGTGGCACCAGTGCCAAGTCGGGCTGGTTTGACAGTGTCAAGTGCCTCCTGCAATCTCCCATCCAGAAGCGGGGCAGCGTAGTTTTGTTTGCCAGGGAAACGGGCCGTTGTTTTTGATTGGGGTCTGTGGCCGAGAGTGGTCGTCTGGGCCCTGACAATCCACACTACGCAGGATGGTTCCCAGACCCAAGGTGGCACAAGTGCCAAGTCGGACTGGTTTCATAGCACCAAGTGGCTCCTGCAATCTGCCATCCAGAAGCGGGGCAGGTGAATTGTGTTTGCCAAGGAAAAGTGCCATGGTTTGTTTTTGGGGGCCTGTGGCTGGGAGTGGCTGGCTGGCTCCGGAAAATCCACAATACGCAGGATGGTTGCCAGACCCAAGGTGGCACCAGTGTCAAGTCGGGCTGATGTGATAATAGTAAGTAGCTCCTGCAATCTCCCATCCAGAAGCGGGGCAGCTGAGTTTTGTTTGCCAGGGAAACGGGCCGAGGTTTGTGTCTGGGGGCCTATGGCTGGGAGTGACCGGCTGGCTCCTGAAAAGCTACGATAGGCAGGATGGTTACCAGACCCATGGTGGCACCAGTGCCATGTCGGGCTGGTTTGATAGTACCAAGTGGCTCCGGCAATCTGCCATCCGTAAGAGGGGAAGCTAAGTATTGTTTGCCAGAAAAAAGGGCTGCGGTTTTTGTTCGGTGCCTGTGGCCGGGAATAGCCAGCTGGCTCCTGAAAAACCATGATACGCAGCATGGTTCCCAGAGACAAGGTGGCACCAGTGCCAAGTGGGGCTGGTTTGACAGTGTCAAGTGCCTCCTGCAATCTCCCATCCAGAAGCGGGGCAGCTTAGTTTTGTTTGCCAGGGAAACGGGCCCTTGTTTTTGATTGGGGTCTGTGGCCGAGAGTGGTCGGCTGGCTCCTGGCAATGCACGTTAGGCAGGATGGTTCCCAGACCCAAGGTGGCACCAGTGCCAAGTTGGGCTGGTTTGATAGTACCAAGTGGCTCCTGCAATCTGCCATCCAGAAGCGGAGCAGTTGAGTTTTGTTTGCCAGTGAAATGGGCCGAGGTTTGTGTTTGAGGTCCTATGGCTGGGAGTGGCCGGCTGGCTCCTGAAAATCAAACATAGGCATGATTGCTTCCAGACCCAAGGTGGCACCAGTGCCAAGTTGGGCTTGTTTGATAGTACCAAGTGGCTCCTGCAATCAACCATCCAGAAGCGGGGCAGGTGAATTTTGTTTGCCAACGAAAAGGGCCATGTTTTGTTTTTGGGGGCATATGGCTGGGAGTGGCCGGCTGGCTCCTTAAAATGCTCGATACTCAGGATGGTTCCAAGACCCAAGGTGGCACCAGTGTAAGGCCGGCTGTTTTTGTAGTACCAAGTGCGTCCTGCAATTTGCCATGCAGAAGAGGAGCAGTTGAGTTTTGTTTGCCAGAGAAAAGTGCTGTGGTTTGTGTTTGGGGGCCAATGGCTGAGAGTGGCCAGCTGTCCCCTGAAAATCCACGATACGCAGGATGGTTCCCAGACCCAAGGTGGCACCAGTGCCAAGTCAGACTGGTTTGATAGTACCAAGTGGCTCCTGCAATCTGCCATCCAGAAGCGGGGCAGCTGAGTTTTGTTTGCCAGAGAAAAGGGCTGTGGTTTGTGTTTGGGGGCCTGTGGCTGGGAGTGGCCGGTTGGCTCCTGAAAATCTATGATACGCAGCAGGGTTCCCAGACCCAAGGTGGCACCAGTGCCAAGTCGGGCTGGTTTGACAGTGTCAAGTGCCTGCTGCAATCTCCCATCCAGAAGCGGGGCAGCAGAGTTTTGTTTGCCAGGGAAACGGGCCGTTGTTTTTGATTGGGATCTGAGTCCGAGAGTGGTCGGCTGGCTCCTGACAATCCACGATACGCAGGATGTTTCCCAGACCCAAGGTGGCACCAGTGCCAAGTCGGGCTGGTTTGACAGTGTCAAGTGCCTCCTGCAATCTCCCATCCAGAAGCGGGGCAGCTGAGTTTTGTTTGCCAGGGAAACGGGCCGTGGTTTTTGATTGGGGTCTTTTGCCGAGAGTGGTCGGCTGGCTCCTGACAATCCACGATACGCAGGATGGTTCCCAGACACAAGGTGGCACCAGTACCAAGTAAGGCTGGTTTGATAGTACTCAGTAGCTCCTGCAATCTGCCGTCCAGAAGTGGGGCAGCTGAGTTTTGTTTGCCAGGGAAACGGGCCGAGGTTTGCGTCTGGGGGCCTATGGCTGGGAGTGACCGGCTGGCTCCTGAAAAGCTACGATAGGCAGGATGGTTACCAGACCCATGGTGGCACCAGTGCCAAATCAGGCTGGTTTGAAAGCACCAAGTGGCTCCTGCAATCTGCCATCAAAAAGTTGGCCGGCGAGTTCTGTTTTCCAGGGAAAAGTGCCGTTGTTTGTGTTTGGGGGCGTGTGCCAGGGAGTGGCCGGCTGGCTCCTTAGAATCCACGATACGCAGGATGGTTCCCAGACCCAAGGTGGCACCAGTGCCAAGTCGGGCGAGTTTGGTGATACAAAATGGCTCCTGCAATCTGCCATCCAGAAGCGGGGCAACTGATCTTTGTTTGCCAGAGAAAAGGTCCGTGGTTTGTTTTTGGGGGCATATGGCTGGGAGTGACCGGCTGCCTCCTTAAAATGCTCGATACGCAGGATGGTTCCCAGACCCAAGGTGGCACCAGTGCCAATTCTGGCTGTTTTTGTAGTACCAAGTGCGTCCTGCAATTTGCCATCCAGAAGAGAGGCAGTTGAGTTTTGTTTGCCAAGGGAAAGGGCCATGGTTTTTTTTTGGGGGCCTGTGGCTGGGAGTGGCCGGCTGGCTCCTGAAAATCCACGATACGCAGGATGGTTCCCAGACCCAAGGTGGCACCAGTGCCAAGTCAGGCATGTGTGATAGTACCAAGTGGCTCCTGCAATCTGCCATCCAGAAGCGGGGCAGGCTGAGTTTTTTTTGCCAAGGGAAAGGGCCATGGATTGATTTGGGGGCCTGTGGCTGGGAGTGGCCGGCTGGCTCCTGAAAATCCACGATACGCAGGATGGTTCCCAGACCCAAGGTGGCACCAGTGCCAAGTCGGGCTGGTTTGATAGTACCAAGTGGCTCCTGCAATCTGCCATCCAGAAGCGGGGCAGTTGAGTTTTGTTTGCCAGTGAAATTGGCCAAGGTTTTTGTTTGAGGTCCTATGGCTGGGAGTGGCCGGCTGGCTCCAGAAAATCAAACATAGGCATGATTGCTTCCAGACCCAAGGTGGCACCAGTGCCAAGTCGGGCTTGTTTGATAGTACCAAGTGGCTCCTGCAATCGTCCATCCAGAAGCGGGGTAGTTGAGTTTTGTTTGCCAAGGAAAAGGGCCATGTTTTTTTTTTGGGGGCCAGTGGCTTGGAGTGGCCGGCTGGCTCCAGAAAATCAACCATACGCGTGATTCCTTCCAGACCCAAGGTGGCACCAGTGCCAAGTCGGGCTGGTTTGACTGTGTCAAGTGCCTCCTGCAATCTCCCATCCAGAAGCGGGGCAGCTGAGTTTTGTTTGCCAGAGAAAAGGGCTGTGGTTTGTGTTTGGGGGCCTGTGGCTGGGAGTGGCCGGTCTGCTCCTGAAAATCCATGATACGCAGCAGGGTTCCCAGACCCAAGGTGGCACCAGTGCCAAGTCGGGCTGGTTTGACAGTGTCAAGTGCCTCCTGCAATCTCCCATCCAGAAGCGGGGCAGCTGAGTTTTGTTTGCCAGGGAAACGGGCCGTGGTTTTTGATTGGGGTCTGTGGCCGAGAGTGGTCGGCTGGCTCCTGACAATCCACGATATGCAGGATGGTTCCCAGACACAAGGTGGCACCAGTACCAAGTAAGGCTGGTTTGATAGTACTAAGTAGCTCCTGCAATCTGCCATCCAGAAGTGGGGCAGCTGAGTTTTGTTTGCCAGGGAAACGGGCCGAGGTTTGTGTCTGGGGGCCTATGGCTGGGAGTGACCGGCTGGCTCCTGAAAATCTACGATAGGCAGGATGGTTACCAGACCCATGGTGGCACCAGTGCCAAGTCAGGCTGGTTTGAAAGCACCAAGTGGCTCCTGCAATCTGCCATCAAAAAGTTGGCCGGCGAGTTCTGTTTTCCAGGGAAAAGCGCCGTTGTTTGTGTTTGGGGGCCTGTGGCAGGGAGTGGCCGGCTGGCTCCTTAGAATCCACGATACGCAGGATGGTTCCCAGACCCAAGGTGGCACCAGTGCCAAGTCGGGCGAGTTTGGTGATACAAAATGGCTCCTGCAATCTGCCATCCAGAAGCGGGGCAGCTGATCTTTGTTTGCCAGAGAAAAGGTCCGTGGTTTGTTTTTGGGGGCTTATGGCTGGGAGTGGCCGGCTGCCTCCTTAAAATGCTCGATACGCAGGATGGTTCCAAGACCCAAGGTGGCACCAGTGCCAAGTCTGACTGTTTTTGTATTACCAAGTGCGTCCTGCAATTTGCCATCCAGAAGAGAGGCAGTTGAGTTCTGTTTTCCAAGGGAAAGTGCCATGGTTTGTTTTTGGGGGCCTGTGGCTGGGAGTGGCCGGCTGGCTCCTTAAAATCCATGATACGCAGCATGGTTCCCAGACCCAAGGTGGCACCAGTGCCAAGTCAGGCTGGTGTGATAGCACTAAGTGGCTCCTGCAATCTGCCATCCAGAAGCGGGGCAGGTGAATTTTGTTTGCCAAGGAAAAGGGCCATGGTTTGTTTGTGGGGCCTGTGGCTGGGAGTGGCCGGCTGGCTCCTGAAAATCCACAATACGCAGGATGATTCCCAGACCCAAGGTGGCACCAGTGCCAAGTCGAGCTTGTGTGATAGTACCAAGTGGCTCCTGCAATCTGCCATCCAGAAGCGGGGCAGCTGAGTTTTGTTTGCCAAGGGAAAGGGCCATGGATTGTTTTTGGGGGCCTGTGGCTGGGAGTGGCCGGCTGGCTCCTGAAAATCCACAATACGCAGGATGATTCCCAGAGCCAAGGTGGCACCAGTGCCAAGTGGGGCTGGTTTGACAGTGTCAAGTACCTCCTGCAATCTCCCATCCAGAAGCGGGGCAGCTGAGTTTTGTTTGCCAGTGAAATGGGCCGAGGTTTGTGTTTGAGGTCCTATGGCTGGGAGTGGCCGGCTGGCTCCAGAAAATCAAACATAGGCATGATTGCTTCCAGACCCAAGGTGGCACCAGTGCCAAGTCGGGCTTGTTTGATAGTACCAAGTGGCTCCTGCAATCGTCCATCCAGAAGCGGGGCAGGTGAATTTTGTTTGCCAAGGAAAAGGGCCATGTTTTGTTTTTGGGGGCCTGTGGCTGGGAGTGGCCGGCTGGCTCCTGAAAGTCCATGATACGCAGCATGGTTCCCAGACCCAAGGTGGCACCAGTGCCAAGTCGGGCTGGTTTGATAGTACCAAGTGCTCCTGCAATCTGCCATCCAGAAGCGGGGCAGCTAAGTTTTGTTTGCCAGAAAATAGGGCTTTGGTTTGTGTCTGGGGGCCTATGGCTGGGAGCGACCGGCTGGCTCCTTAAAATCCACGATGCGCAGAATGGTTCCCAGATCCAAGGTGGCACCAGTGCCATGTCGGGCGGGTGTGGTGATACAAAATGGCTCCTGCAATCTGCCATCCAGAAGCGGGGCAGTTGATCTTTGTTCGCCAGAGAAAAGGTCCGTGGTTTGTGTTTGAGGTCCTATGGCTGGGAGTGGCCGGCTGGCTCCTGAAAATCCATGATACGCAACATTGTTCCCAGACCCAAGGTGGCACCAGTGCCAAGTCGGGCTGGTTTGACAGTGTCAAGTGCCTCCTGCAATCTCCCATCCAGAAGCGGGGCAGCGTAGTTTTGTTTGCCAGGGAAACGGGCCGTTGTTTTTGATTGGGGTCTGTGGCCGAGAGTGGTCGTCTGGGCCCTGACAATCCACACTACGCAGGATGGTTCCCAGACCCAAGGTGGCACCAGTGCCAAGTCGGACTGGTTTCATAGCACCAAGTGGCTCCTGCAATCTGCCATCCAGAAGCGGGGCAGGTGAATTGTGTTTGCCAAGGAAAAGTGCCATGGTTTGTTTTTGGGGGCCTGTGGCTGGGAGTGGCTGGCTGGCTCCGGAAAATCCACAATACGCAGGATGGTTGCCAGACCCAAGGTGGCACCAGTGTCAAGTCGGGCTGATGTGATAATAGTAAGTAGCTCCTGCAATCTCCCATCCAGAAGCGGGGCAGCTGAGTTTTGTTTGCCAGGGAAACGGGCCGAGGTTTGTGTCTGGGGGCCTATGGCTGGGAGTGACCGGCTGGCTCCTGAAAAGCTACGATAGGCAGGATGGTTACCAGACCCATGGTGGCACCAGTGCCATGTCGGGCTGGTTTGATAGTACCAAGTGGCTCCGGCAATCTGCCATCCGTAAGAGGGGAAGCTAAGTATTGTTTGCCAGAAAAAAGGGCTGCGGTTTTTGTTCGGTGCCTGTGGCCGGGAATAGCCAGCTGGCTCCTGAAAAACCATGATACGCAGCATGGTTCCCAGAGACAAGGTGGCACCAGTGCCAAGTGGGGCTGGTTTGACAGTGTCAAGTGCCTCCTGCAATCTCCCATCCAGAAGCGGGGCAGCTTAGTTTTGTTTGCCAGGGAAACGGGCCCTTGTTTTTGATTGGGGTCTGTGGCCGAGAGTGGTCGGCTGGCTCCTGGCAATGCACGTTAGGCAGGATGGTTCCCAGACCCAAGGTGGCACCAGTGCCAAGTTGGGCTGGTTTGATAGTACCAAGTGGCTCCTGCAATCTGCCATCCAGAAGCGGAGCAGTTGAGTTTTGTTTGCCAGTGAAATGGGCCGAGGTTTGTGTTTGAGGTCCTATGGCTGGGAGTGGCCGGCTGGCTCCTGAAAATCAAACATAGGCATGATTGCTTCCAGACCCAAGGTGGCACCAGTGCCAAGTTGGGCTTGTTTGATAGTACCAAGTGGCTCCTGCAATCAACCATCCAGAAGCGGGGCAGGTGAATTTTGTTTGCCAACGAAAAGGGCCATGTTTTGTTTTTGGGGGCATATGGCTGGGAGTGGCCGGCTGCCTCCTTAAAATGCTCGATACTCAGGATGGTTCCAAGACCCAAGTTGGCCCCAGTGTAAGGCCGGCTGTTTTTGTAGTACCAAGTGCGTCCTGCAATTTGCCATGCAGAAGAGGAGCAGTTGAGTTTTGTTTGCCAGAGAAAAGTGCTGTGGTTTGTGTTTGGGGGCCAATGGCTGAGAGTGGCCAGCTGTCCCCTGAAAATCCACGATACGCAGGATGGTTCCCAGACCCAAGGTGGCACCAGTGCCAAGTCAGACTGGTTTGATAGTACCAAGTGGCTCCTGCAATCTGCCATCCAGAAGCGGGGCAGCTGAGTTTTGTTTGCCAGAGAAAAGGGCTGTGGTTTGTGTTTGGGGGCCTGTGGCTGGGAGTGGCCGGTTGGCTCCTGAAAATCTATGATACGCAGCAGGGTTCCCAGACCCAAGGTGGCACCAGTGCCAAGTCGGGCTGGTTTGACAGTGTCAAGTGCCTGCTGCAATCTCCCATCCAGAAGCGGGGCAGCAGAGTTTTGTTTGCCAGGGAAACGGGCCGTTGTTTTTGATTGGGATCTGAGTCCGAGAGTGGTCGGCTGGCTCCTGACAATCCACGATACGCAGGATGTTTCCCAGACCCAAGGTGGCTCCAGTGCCAAGTCGGGCTGGTTTGACAGTGTCAAGTGCCTCCTGCAATCTCCCATCCAGAAGCGGGGCAGCTGAGTTTTGTTTGCCAGGGAAACGGGCCGTGGTTTTTGATTGGGGTCTGTGGCCGAGAGTGGTCGGCTGGCTCCTGACAATCCACGATACGCAGGATGGTTCCCAGACACAAGGTGGCACCAGTACCAAGTAAGGCTGGTTTGATAGTACTCAGTAGCTCCTGCAATCTGCCGTCCAGAAGTGGGGCAGCTGAGTTTTGTTTGCCAGGGAAACGGGCCGAGGTTTGCGTCTGGGGGCCTATGGCTGGGAGTGACCGGCTGGCTCCTGAAAAGCTACGATAGGCAGGATGGTTACCAGACCCATGGTGGCACCAGTGCCAAATCAGGCTGGTTTGAAAGCACCAAGTGGCTCCTGCAATCTGCCATCAAAAAGTTGGCCGGCGAGTTCTGTTTTCCAGGGAAAAGTGCCGTTGTTTGTGTTTGGGGGCGTGTGCCAGGGAGTGGCCGGCTGGCTCCTTAGAATCCACGATACGCAGGATGGTTCCCAGACCCAAGGTGGCACCAGTGCCAAGTCGGGCGAGTTTGGTGATACAAAATGGCTCCTGCAATCTGCCATCCAGAAGCGGGGCAACTGATCTTTGTTTGCCAGAGAAAAGGTCCGTGGTTTGTTTTTGGGGGCATATGGCTGGGAGTGACCGGCTGCCTCCTTAAAATGCTCGATACGCAGGATGGTTCCCAGACCCAAGGTGGCACCAGTGCCAATTCTGGCTGTTTTTGTAGTACCAAGTGCGTCCTGCAATTTGCCATCCAGAAGAGAGGCAGTTGAGTTTTGTTTGCCAAGGGAAAGGGCCATGGTTTTTTTTTGGGGGCCTGTGGCTGGGAGTGGCCGGCTGGCTCCTGAAAATCCACGATACGCAGGATGGTTCCCAGACCCAAGGTGGCACCAGTGCCAAGTCAGGCATGTGTGATAGTACCAAGTGGCTCCTGCAATCTGCCATCCAGAAGCGGGGCAGGCTGAGTTTTTTTTGCCAAGGGAAAGGGCCATGGATTGATTTGGGGGCCGGTGGCTGGGAGTGGCCGGCTGGCTCCTGAAAATCCACGATACGCAGGATGGTTCCCAGACCCAAGGTGGCACCAGTGCCAAGTCGGGCTGGTTTGATAGTACCAAGTGGCTCCTGCAATCTGCCATCCAGAAGCGGGGCAGTTGAGTTTTGTTTGCCAGTGAAATTGGCCAAGGTTTTTGTTTGAGGTCCTATGGCTGGGAGTGGCCGGCTGGCTCCAGAAAATCAAACATAGGCATGATTGCTTCCAGACCCAAGGTGGCACCAGTGCCAAGTCGGGCTTGTTTGATAGTACCAAGTGGCTCCTGCAATCGTCCATCCAGAAGCGGGGTAGTTGAGTTTTGTTTGCCAAGGAAAAGGGCCATGTTTTTTTTTTGGGGGCCAGTGGCTTGGAGTGGCCGGCTGGCTCCTGAAAATCCACGATACGCAGGATGGTTCCCAGACCCAAGGTGGCACCAGTACCAAGTAAGGCTGGTTTGATAGTACTAAGTAGCTCCTGCAATCTGCCATCCAGAAGCGGGGCAGCTAAGTTTTGTTTGCCAGAAAATAGGGCTGTGGTTTTTGTTCGGGGCCTGTGGCTGGGAGTGGCCGGCTGGCTCCTTAAAATCCACGATGCGCAGAATGGTTCCCAGATCCACGGTGGCACCAGTGCCATGTTGGGCGGGTGTGGTGATACAAAATGGCTCCTGCAATCTGCCATCCAGAAGCGGGGCAGTTGATCTTTGTTCACCAGAGAAAAGGTCCGTGGTTTCTGTTTGAGGTCCTATGGCTGGGGGTGGACGGCTGGCTCCTGAAAATCCATGATACGCAGCATTGTTCCCAGAGCCAAGGTGGCACCAGTGCCAAGTCTGGCTGGTTTGACAGTGTCAAGTGGCTCCTGCAATCTCCCATCAAGCAGCGGGGCAGCTGAGTTTTGTTTGCCAGGGAAACGGGCCGTTGTTTTAGATTGGGGTCTGTGGCCGAGAGTGGTCGGCTGGGCCCGGACAATCCACAATACGCAGGATGGTTCCCAGACCCAAGGTGGCACCAGTGCCAAGTCGGGCTGGTTTGATAGTACCAAGTGGCTCCTGCAATCTGCCATCCAGAAGCGGGGCAGGTGAATTTTGTTTGCCAAGGAAAAGGGCCATGGTTTTTTTTTGGGGGCCTGTGGCTGGGAGTGGCTGGCTGGCTCCTGAAAATCCAAAATACGCAGGATGGTTGCCACACCCAAGGTGGCACCAGTGTCAAGTCGGGCTGGTGTGATAATAGTAATTAGCTCCTGATATCTCCCATCCAGAAGCGGGGCAGCTGAGTTTTGTTTGCCAGGGAAACGGGCCGAGGTTTGTGTCTGGGGGCCTATGGCTGGGAGTGACCGGTTGGCTCCTGAAAAGCTACGATAGGCAGGGTGGTTACCAGACCCATGGTGGCACCAGTGCCATGTCGGGCTGGTTTGATAGTACCAAGTGGCTCCGGCAATCTGCCATCCAGAAGAGGGGAAGCTAAGTATTGTTTTCCAGAAAAAAGGGCTGCGGTTTTTGTTCGGTGCCTGTCGCCGGGAATAGCCGGCTGGCTCCTTAAAATCCACGATATGCAGGATGGTTCCCAGATCCAAAGTGGCACCAGTGCCAAGTCGGGCTGGTTTGGTTATACAAAATGGCTCCTGCAATCTGCCATCCAGAAGCGGGGCAGCTGATTTTTGTTTGCCGGCCAAACGGTCCGTGGTTTGTTTTTGGGGGCATATGGTTGGGAGTGGCCGGCTGGCTCCTTAATATGCTCGATACTCAGGATGGTTCCCAGACTCAAGGAGGCACCAGTGCCAAGTCGGGCAGTTTTTTAGTACCAAGTGCGTCCTGCAATTTGCCATCCAGAAGAGGGGCAGTTGAGTTTTGTTTGCCAGAGAAATGGGCTGTGGTTTGTGTTTGGGGGCCTGTGGCTGGGAGTGGCCGGCTGGCTCCTGAAAATCCATGATACACAGCATGGTTCCCAGACCCAAGGTGGCACCAGTGCCAAGTTGGGCTGGTTTGACAGTGTCAAGTGCCTCCTGCAATCTGCCATCCAGAAGCGGGGCAGCTGAGTTTTGTTTGCCAGGGAAATGGGCCGTTGTTTTAGATTGGGGTCTGTGGCCGATAGTGGTCGGTTGGCTCCTGACAATCCCAGATACGCAGGATGGTTCCCAGACCCAAGGTGGCACCAGTGCCAAGTCGGGTTGGTTTGATAGTACCAAGTGGCTCCTGCAATCTGCCATCCAGAAGCGGGGCAGGTGAATTTTGTTTGCCAAGGAAAAGGTCCATGGTTTGTTTATGGGGGCCTGTGGCTGGGAGTGGCCGGCTGGCTCCTTAAAATCCACAATACGCAGGATGATTCCCAGACCCAAGGTGGCACCAGTGCTAAGTCAGGCTGGTGTGATAGTACCAAGTGGCTCCTGCAATCTGCCATCCAGAAGCGGGGCAGCTGAGTTTTGTTTGCCAGGGAAAAGGGCTGTGGTTTGTGTTTGGGGACCTGTGGCTGGGAGTGCCCGGCTGGTTCCTTAAAATTGAAGATACGCAGCATGGTTCCCAGAGCCAAAGTGGCACCAGTGCCAAGTCTGGCTGGTTTGACAGTGTCAAGTGCCTCCAGCAATCTCCCATCCAGAAGCGGGGCAGCTGAGTTTTGTTTGCCAGGGAAACGGGCCGTTGTTTTTGATTGGGGTCTGAGGCCGAGAGTGGCCGGCTGGCACCTGAGAATGCACGATACGCAGGATGGTTCCCAGACACAAGGTGGCACCAGTGCCAAGTCGGGCTGGTTTGATAGTACCAAGTGGCTCCTGCAATCGGCCATCCAGAAGCGGGCCAGGTGAATTTTGTTTGCCAAGGAAAAGGGCCATGGCTTGTTTTTGGGGCCTGTGGCAGGGAGTGGCTGGCTGGCTCCTGAAAATTCACGATACACAGGATGGTTCCCAGACCCAAGGTGGCACCAGTGCCAAGTCAGGCTGGTTTGGTTATACAAAATGGCTCCTGCAATCTGCCATCCAGAAGCGGGGCAGCTGATTTTTGTTTGCCAGAGAAAAGGTCCGTGGTTTGTTTTTGGGGGCATATGGCTGGGAGTGGCCGGCTGGCTCCTTAATATGCTCGATACTCAGGATGGTTCCCTGACCCAAGGTGGCACCAGTGCCAAGTCGGGCAGTTTTTTAGTGCCAAGTGGCTCCTGCAATCTGCCATGCAGAAGCGGGGCAGCTGAGTTTTGTTTGCCAGAGAAAAGGGCTGTGGTTTGTGTTTGGGGGCCTGTGGCTTGGAGTGGCCGGCGGGCTCCTGAAAATCCATGATACGCAGGATGGTTCCCAGACCCAAGGTGGCACCAGTGCCAAGTCGGGCTGGTTTGATAGTACCAAGCGTCTCCTGCAATCTGCCATCCAGAAGCGGGGCAGCTGAGTTTTGTTTGCCAGAGAAATGGGCCGAGGTTTGTTTTTGGGGGCATATGGCTGGGAGTGGCCGGCTGGCTCCTTAATATGCTCGATACTCAGGATGGTTCCCAGACCCAAGGTGGCACCAGTGCCAAGTCGGGCAGTTTTTTAGTACCAAGTGCGTCCTGCAATCTGCCATGCAGAAGCGGGGTAGCTGAGTTTTGTTTGCCAGAGAAAAGGGCTGTGGTTTGTGTTTGGGGGCCTGTGGCTGGGAGTGGCCGGCTGGCTCCTGACAATCCATGATACGCAGCATGGTTCCCAGACCCAAGGTGGCACCAGTGCCAAGTCAGGCTGGTTTTGTAGTACCAAGTCCGTCCTGATATTTGCCATCCAGAAGAGGGGCAGTTGAGTTTTGTTTGCCAGAGAAAAGGGCCATGGTTTGTGTTTGGGGGCCCATGGCTGAGAGTGGCCAGCTGGGCCCTGAAAATCCACGATACGCAGGATGGTTCCCAGACCCAAGGTGGCACTAGTGCCAAGTCGCGCTGGTTTGACAGTGTTAAGTGGCTCCAGCAATCTGCCATCCAGAAGCGGGGCAGCTGAGTTTTGTTTGCCAGAGAAAAGGGCTGTGGTTTGTGTTTGGGGGCCTGTGGCTGGGAGTGGCCGGCTGGCTCCTTAGAATCCATGATACGCAGCATGGTTCCCAGACCCAAGGTGGCACCAGTGCAAAGTCGGGCTGGTTTGACAGTGTTAAGTGGCTCCAGCAATCTGCCATCCAGAAGCGGGGCAGTTGAATTTTGTTTTCCAGAGAAATGGGCCGAGGTTTGTGTTTGAGGTCCTATGGCTGGGAGTGGCCGGCTGGCTCCTGAAAAGCTACGATAGGCAGGATGGTTACCAGGCCCAAGGTGGCACCAGTGCCAAATCGGGCTGGTTTGATAGTACCAAAAGGCTCCTGCAATCTGCCATCAAAAAGTTGGCCTGCGAGTTTTGTTTTCCAGGGAAAAGCGCCGTTGTATGTGTTTGGGGGCCTGTGGCAGGGAGTGGCCGGCTGGCTCCTTAGAATCCACGATACGCAGGATGGTTCCCAGACCCAAGGTGGCATCAGTGCCAAGTCGGGCTGGTTTGATAGTACCAAGTGGCTCCTGCAATCTGGCATCCAGAAGCGCGGCAGCTGAGTTTTGTTTACCAGAAAAAAGGGCTGTGGTTTTTGTTCGTGGCCTGTGGCTGGGAGTAGATGGCTGGCTTCTTAAAATCCACGATACGCAGGATGATTCCCAGATCCAAGGTGGCACCAGTGCCAAATCGGGCTGGTTTGATAGTACCAAGTGGCTCCTGCAATCTGCCATCCAGAAGCAGGGCACCTGATTTTTGTTTGCCAGAGAAAATGTCCGTGGTTTGTTTTTGGGGGCATATGGCTGGGAGTGGCCGGCTGGCTCCTTAATATGCTCGATACTCAGGATGGTTCCCAGACCCAAGGTGACACCAGTGCCAATTCGGGCAGTTTTTTAGTACCAAGTGCGTCCTGCAATTTGCCATCCAGAAGAGGGGCAGTTGAGTTTTGTTTGCCAGAGAAAAGGTCCGTGGTTTGTGTTTGGGGGCCCATGGCTGAGAGTGGCCAGCTGGCCCCTGAAAATCCACGATACGCAGGATGGTTCCCAGACCCAAGGAGGCACTAGTGCCAAGTCGGGCTGGTTTGATCGTACCAAGTGGCTCCTGCAATCTGCCATCCAGAAGCGGGGCAGCTGAGTTTTGTTTGCCAGGGAAAAGGGCTGTGGTTTGTGTTTGGGGGCCTGTGGCTGGGAGTGAACGGCTGGCTCCTTAGAATCCACGATACGCAGGATGGCTCCCAGACCCAAGGTGGCACCAGTGCCAAGTCGGGCTGGTTTGATAGTACCAAGTGTCTCCTGCAATCTGCCATCCAGAAGAGGGGCAGCTGAGTTTTGTTTGCCAGGGAAATTGGCCGTTGTTTTAGATTGGGGACTGTGGCAGGGAGTGGCCGGCTGGCTCCTTAGAATCCACGATACGCAGGATGGTTCCCAGACCCAAGGTGGCACCAGTGCCAAGTCGGGCTGTTTTGATAGTGCCAAGTGGCTCCTGCAATCTGCCATCCAGAAGCGGGGCAGCTGAGTTCTGTTTGCCAGAGAAAAGGGCTGTGGTTTGTGTTTGGGGGCCTGTGGCTGGGAGTGACCGGCTGGCTCCTGAAAAGCTACGATAGGCAGGATGGTTACCAGACCCAAGGTGGCACCAGTGCCAAGTCGGGCTGGTTTGACAGTGTCAAGTGCCTCCTGCAATCTCCCATCCAGAAGCGGGGCAGCTGAGTTTTGTTTGCCAGGGGAATGGGCCGTTGCTTTAGATTGGGGTCTGTGGCCGATAGTGGTCGGCTGGCTCCTGAAAATCCACGATACGCAGGATGGTTCCCAGACCCATGGTGGCACCAGTGCCAAGTCGGGCTGGTTTGATAGTACCAAGTGGCTCCTGCAATCTGCCATCAAAAAGTTGGCCGGCGAGTTTTGTTTTCCAGGGAAAAGCGCCGTTGTTTGTGTTTGGGGGCCTGTGGCAGGGAGTGGCCGGCTGGCTCCTTAGAATCCACAATACGCAGGATGGTTCCCAGACCCAAGGTGGCACCAGTGCCAAGTCGGGCTGGTTTGATAGTACCAAGTGTCTCCTGCAATCTGCCATCCAGAAGAGGGGCAGCTAAGTATTGTTTGCCAGAAAAAAGGGCTGTGGTTTTTGTTCAGGGCCTGTGGCTGGGAGTAGCCGACTGGCTCCTTAAAATCCACCTTACGCAGGATGGTTCCCAGATCCAAGGTGGCACCAGTGCCAAGTCGGGCTGGTTTGGTTTTACAAAATGTCTCCTGCAATCTGCCATCCAGAAGCGGGGCAGCTGATTTTTGTTTGCCAGAGAAAAGATCCGTGGTTTGTTTTTGAGGGCATATGGCTGGGAGTGGCCGGCTGGCTCCTTAATATGCTCGATACTCAGGATGGTTCCCAGACCCAAGGTGACACCAGTGCCAAGTCGGGCAGTTTTTTAGTACCAAGTGCGTCCTGCAATTTGCCATCCAGAAGAGGGGCAGTTGAGTTTTGTTTGCAAGAGAAAAGGGCTGTGGTTTGTGTTTGGGGGCCCATGGCTGAGAGTGGCCAGCTGGCCCCTTAAAATCCACGATACGCTGGATGGTTCCCAGACCCATGGTGGCACTAGTGCCAAGTCGGGCTGGTTTGATCGTACCAAGTGGCTCATGCAATCTGCCATCCAGAAGCGGGGCAGCTGAGTTTTGTTTGCCAGAGAAAAGGGCTGTGGTTTGTGTTTGGGGGCCTATGGCTGGGAGTGACCGGCTGGCTCCTGAAAAGCTACGATAGGCAGGATGGTTACCAGACCCATGGTGGCACCAGTGCCAAGTCGGGCTGGTTTGACAGTGTCAAGTGCCTCCTGCAATCTCCCATCCAGAAGCGGGGCAGCTGAGTTTTGTTTGCCAGGGAAATTGGCTGTTGTTTTAGATTGGGGTCTGTGGCCGAAAGAGGTCGGCTGGCTCCTGACAATCCACGATACGCAGGATGGTTCCCAGACCCATGGTAGCACCAGTGCCAAGTCGGGCTGGTTTGATAGTGCCAAGTGGCTCCTGCAATCTGCCATCCAGAAGCAGGGCAGTTGAATTTTGTTTTCCAGGGAAATGGGCCGAGGTTTGTATTTGAGGTCCTATGGCTGGGAGTGGCCGGCTGGCTCCTGAAAAGCTACGATAGGCAGGATGGTTACCAGACCCATGGTGGCACCAGTGCCAAGTCGGGCTGGTTTGATAGTACCAATTGGCTCCTGCAATCTGCCATCCAGAAGCGGGGCAGCTGAGTTTTGTTTGCCAGGGAAAAGGGCTGTGGTTTGTGTTTGGGGGCCTGTGGCTGGGAGTGAACGGCTGGCTCCTGAAAAGCTACGATAGGAAGGATTGTTCCCAGACCCAAGGTGGCACCAGTGCCAAGTCGGGCTGGTTTGATAGTACCAAGTGTCTCCTGCAATCTGCCATCCAGAAGAGGGGCAGCTAAGTGTTGTTTGCCATTAAAAAGGGCTGTGGTTTTTGTTCAGGGCCTGTGGCTGTGAGTGGCCGGCTGTCACCTTAAAATCCACCTTACGCAGGATGGTTCCCAGACCCAAGGTGGCACCATTGCCAAGTCGGGCAGTTTTTGTAGTACCAAGTCCGTCCTGATATTTGCCATCCAGAAGAGGGGCAGTTGAGTTTTGTTTGCCAGAGAAAAGGTCCGTGGTTTGTGTTTGGGGGCCCATGGCTGAGAGTGGCCAGCTGGCCCCTGAAAAAACACAGTACGCCGGATGGTTCCCAGACCCAAGGTGGCACTAGTGCCAAGTCGGGCTGGTTTGATCGTACCAAGTGGCTCCTGCAATCTGCCATCCAGAAGCGGGGCAGCTGAGTTTTGTTTGCCAGAGAAAAGGGCTGTGGATTGTGTTTGGGGGCCTATGGCTGGGAGTGACGGACTGGCTCCTGAAAAGCTACGATAGGCAGGATGGTTCCCAGACCCAAGGTGGCACCAGTGCCAAGTCGGGCTGGTTTGACAGTGTCAAGTGCCTCCTGCAATCTCCCATCCAGAAGCGGGGCAGCTGAGTTTTGTTTGCCAGGGAAATTGGCCGTTGTTTTAGATTGGGGACTGTGGCCGATAGTGGTCGACTGGCTCCTGACAATCCACGATACGCAGGATGGTTCCCAGACCCAAGGTGGCACCAGTGCCAAGTCGGGCTGGTTTGATAGTGCCAAGTGGCTCCTGCAATCTGCCATCAAAAAGCGGGGCAGCTGAGTTTTGTTTACCAGAGAAAAGGGCTGTGGATTGTGTTTGGGGGCCTGTGGCTGGGAGCGGCCGGCTGGCTCCTTACAATCCACGATACGCAGGATGGTTCCCAGACACAAGGTGGCACCAGTTCCAAGTCGGGCTGGTTTGATAGTACCAAGTGGTTCCTGCAATCTGCCATCAAGAAGCGGGGCAGTTGAATTTTGTTTTCCAGAGAAATGGGCCGAGGTTTGTTTTTCAGGTCCTATGGCTGGGAGTGACCGGCTGGCTCCTGAAAAGCTACGATAGGCAGGATGGTTACCAGACCCATGGTGGCACCAGTGCCAAGTCGGGCTGGTTTGATAGTACCAATTGGCTCCTGCAATCTCCCATCAAAAAGTTGGCCGTCGAGTTTTGTTTTCCAGGGAAAAGCGCCGTTGTTTGTGTTTCGGGGCCTGTGGCAGGGAGTGGCCGGCTGGCTCCTTAGAATCCACATTACGCAGGATGGTTCCCAGACCCAAGGTGGCACCAGTGCCAAGTCGGGCTGGTTTGATAGTACCAAATGGCTCCTGCAATCTGGCATCCAGAAGCGGGGAAGCTAAGTTTTGTTTGCCAGAAAAAAGGGCTGTGGTTTTTGTTCGGGGCCTGTGGCTGGGAGTAGCCGGCTGGCTCCTTAAAATCCACGATACGCAGGATGGTTCCCAGATCCAAGGTGGCACCAGTGCCAAGTCGGGCTGGTTTGGTTATACAAAATGGCTCCTGCAATCTGCCATCCAGAAGCGGGGCAGCTGATATTTGTTTGCCAGAGAAAAGGTCCGCGGTTTGTTTTTGGGGGCATATGGCTGGGAGTGGCCGGCTGGCTCCTTAGAATCCATCATACGCAGGATGGTTCCCAGACCCAAGGTGGCACCAGTGCCAAGTCGGGCTGTTTTTTAGTACCAAGTGCGTCCTGCAATTTGCCATCCAGAAGAGGGGCAGTTGAGTTTTGTTTGCCAGAGAAAAGGGCTGTGGTTTGTGTTTGGGGGCCTGTGGCTGGGAGTGGCCGGCTGGCTCCTGAAAATCCATGATACGCAGCATGGTTCCCAGACCCAAGGTGGCACCAGTGCCAAGTCGGGCTGGTTTGAAAGTGTCAAGTGGCTCCTGCAATCTGCCATCCAGAAGCGGGGCAGCTGAGTTTTGTTTGCCAGGGAAACGGGCCGTTGTTTTTGATTGGGGTCTGTGGCCGATAGTGGTCGGCTGGCTCCTGACAATCCACGATACGCAGGATGGTTCCCAGACCCAAGGTGGCTCCAGTGCCAAGTCGGGCGGGTTTGATAGTACCAAGTGGCTCCTGCAATCTGCCATCCAGAAGCGGGGCAGCTGAGTTTTGTTTGCCAGAGAAAAGGGCTGTGGTTTGTGTTTGGGGGCCTGTGGCTGGGAGTGACCGGCTGGCTCCTGAAAAGCTACGATAGGCAGGATGGTTACCAGACCCATGGTGGCACCAGTGCCAAGTCGGGCTGGTTTGATAGAAGCAATTGGCTCCTGCAATCTGCCATCAAAAAGTTGGCCGGCGAGTTTTGTTTTCCAGGGAAAAGCGCCGTTGTTTGTGTTTGAGGGCCTGTGGCAGGGAGCGGCCGGCTGGCTCCTTAGAATCCATCATACGCAGGATGGTTCCCAGACACAAGGTGGCACCAGTGCCAAGTCGGGCTGGTTTGGTTATACAAAATGGCTCCTGCAATCTGCCATCCAGAAGCGGGGCAGCTGATTTTTGTTTGCCAGAGAAAAGGTCCGTGGTTTGTTTTTGGGGGCATATGGCTGGGAGTGGCCGGCTGGCTCCTTAATATGCTCGATACTCAGCATGGTTCCCAGACCCAAGATGGCACCAGTGCCAAGTCGGGCTGGTTTGACAGTGTCAAGTGCCTCCTGCAATCTCCCATCCAGAAGCGGGGCAGCTGAGTTTTGTTTGCCAGGGAAATGGGCCGTTGCTTTAGATTGGGGTCTGTGGCCGATAGTGGTTGGCTGGCTCCTGAAAATCCACGATACGCAGGATGGTTCCCAAACCCATGGTGGTACGAGTGCCAAGTCGGGCTGGTTTGATAGTACCAAGTGGCTCCTGCAATCTGCCATCAAAAAGTTGGCCGGCGAGTCTTGTTTTCCAGGGAAAAGCGCCGTTGTTTGTGTTTGGGGGCCTGTGGCAGGGAGTGGCCGGCTGGCTCCTTAGAATCCATCATACGCAGGATGGTTCCCAGACCCAAGGTGGCACCAGTGCCAAGTCGGGCTGGTTTGATAGTACCAAGTGTCTCCTGCAATCTGCCATCCAGAAGAGGGGCAGCTAAGTATTGTTTGCCAGAAAAAAGGGCTGTGGTTTTTGTTCAGGGCCTGTGGCTGTGAGTAGCCGACTGGCTCCTTAAAATCCACCTTACGCAGGATGGTTCCCAGATCCAAGGTGGCACCAGTGCCAAGTAGGGCTGTTTTATAGTACCAAGTGCGTCCTGCAATTTGCCATCCAGAAGAGGGGCAGTTGAGTTTTGTTTGCCAGAGAAAAGGGCTGGGGTTTGTGTTTGGGGGCCTATGACTGAGAGTGGCCAGCTGTTCCCTGAAAATCCACCATACGCAGGATGGTTCCCAGAACCAAGGTGGCACCAGTGCCAAGTCGGGCTGTTTTTTAGTACCAAGTTCTTCCTGCAATTTGCCATCCAGAAGAGGGGCAGTTGAGTTTTGTTTGCCAGAGAAAAGGGCTGGGGTTTGTGTTTGGGGGCCTATGACTGAGAGTGGCCAGCTGTCCCCTGAAAATCCACCATACGCAGCATGGTTCCCAGAACCAAGGTGGCACCAGTGCCAAGTCGGGCTGGTTTGATAGTACCAAGTGGCTCCTGCAATCTGCCATCCAGAAGCGGGGCAGCTGAGTTTTGTTTACCAGAGAAAAGGGCTGTGGATTGTGTTTGGGGGCCTGTGGCTGGGAGTGGCCGGCTGGCTCCTTACAATCCACGATACGCAGGATGGTTCCCAGACACAAGGTGGCACCAGTGCCAAGTCGGGCTGGTTTGATAGTATCAAGTGGTTCCTGCAATCTGCCATCAAGAAGCGGGGCAGTTGAATTTTGTTTTCCAGGGAAATGGGCCGAGGTTTGTGTTTGAGGTCCTATGGCTGGGAGTGACCGGCTGGCTCCTGAAAAGCTACGATAGGCAGGATGGTTACCAGACCCATGGTGGCACCAGTGCCAAGTCGGGCTGGTTTGATAGAACCAATTGGCTCCTGCAATCTGCCATCAAAAAGTTGGCCGGCGAGTTTTGTTTTCCAGGGAAAAGCGCCGTTGTTTGTGTTTGGGGGCCTGTGGCAGGGAGCGGCCGGCTGGCTCCTTAGAATCCATCATACGCAGGATGGTTCCCAGACCCAAGGTGGCACCAGTGCCAAGTCAGGCTGGTTTGATAGTACCAAGTGGTTCCTGCAATCTGGCATCCAGAAGCGGGGCAGCTGTTTTTTGTTTGCCAGAAAAAAGGGCTGTGGTTTTTGTTCGGGGCCTGTGGCTGGGAGTAGACGGCTGGCTCCTTAAAATCCACGATACGCAGGATGGTTCCCAGATCCAAGGTGGCACCAGTGCCAAGTCGGGCTGGTTTGGTTATACAAAATGGCTCCTGCAATCTGCCATCCAGAAGCGGGGCAGCTGATTTGTGTTTGCCAGGGAAATGGGCCGTTGCTTTAGATGGGGGTCTGTGGCCGATAGTGGTCGGCTGGCTCCTGAAAATCCACCTTACACAGGATGGTTCCCAGAACCAAGGTGGCACCAGTGGAAAGTCAGGCTGGTTTGATAGTACCAAGTGGCTCCTGCAATCTGCCACCCAGAAGCGGGGTAGCTGAGTTTTGTTTGCCAGAGAAAAGAGCTGTGGTTTGTGTTTGGGGGCCTGTGGCTGGGAGTGGCCGGCTGGCTCCTGAAAAGCTACGATAGGCAGGATGGTTACCAGACCCATGGTGGCACCAGTGCCAAGTCGGGCTGGTTTGATAGTACCAATTGGCTCCTGAAATCTTCCATCAAAAAGTTGGCCGGCGAGTTTTGTTTTCTAGGGAAAAGCGCCGTTGTTTGTGTTTGGGGGCCTGTGGCAGGGAGTGGCCGGCTGGCTCCTTAGAATCCATGATACACAGGATGGTTCCCAGACCCAAGGTGGCACCAGTGCCAAGTCGGGCTGGTTTGATAGTACCAAGTGGCTCCTGCAATCTGGCATCCAGAAGCGGGGCAGCTAAGTGTTGTTTGCCAGAAAAAAGGGCTGTGGTTTGTGTTTGGGGGCCTGTGGCTGGGAGTGGCCGGCTGGCTCCTTAATATGCTCGATACTCAGGATGGTTCCCAGACCCAAGGTGGCACCAGTGCCAAGTCGGGCAGTTTTTTAGTACCAAGTTCGTCCTGCAATTTGCCATCCAGAAGAGGGGCAGTTGAGTTTTGTTTGCCAGAGAAAAGGGCTGTGGTTCGTGTTTGGGGCCCTGTGGCTGGGAGTGGCCGGCTGGCTCCTGAAAATCCATGATAAGCAGCATGGTTCCCAGACCCAAGGTGGCACCAGTGCCATGTCGGGCAGTTTTTTAGTACCAAGTGCGTCCTGCAATTTTCCATCCAGAAGAGGGGCAGTTGAGTTTTGTTTGCCAGAGAAAAGGGCTGTGGTTTGTGTTTGGGGGCCTATGAATGGGAGTGACTGGCTGGCTCCTGAAAAGCTACGATAGCCAGGATCGTTACCAGACCCATGGTGGCACCAGTGCCAAGTCGGGCTGGTTTGACAGTGTCAAGTGCCTCCTGCAATCTCCCATCCAGAAGCGGGGCAGCTGAGTTTTGTTTGCCAGGGAAATTGGCTGTTGTTTTAGATTGGGGCCTGTGGCCGATAGTGGTCGGCTGGCTCCTGACAATCCACGATACGCAGGATGGTTCCCAGACCCAAGGTATCACCAGTGCCAAGTCAGGCTGGTTTGATAGTGCCAAGTGCCTCCTGCAATCTCCCATCCAGAAGCGGGGCAGCTGAGTTTTGTTTGCCAGGGAAATGGGCCGTTGCTTTAGATTGGGGTCTGTGGCCGATAGTGGTCGGCTGGCTCCTGAAAATCCACGATACGCAGGATGGTTCCCAGACCCATGGTGGCACCAGTGCCAAGTCGGGCTGGTTTGATAGTACCAAGTGGCTCCTGCAATCTGCCATCAAAAAGTTGGCCGGCGAGTCTTGTTTTCCAGGGAAAAGCGCCATGGTTTGTGTTTGGGGGCCTGTGGCAGGGAGTGGCCGGCTGGCTCCTTAGAATCCACATTATGCAGGATGGTTACCAGACCCACGGTGGCACCAGTGCTAAGTCGGGTTGGTTTGACAGTGTCAAGTGCCTCCTGCAATCTGCCATCCAGAAGCGGGGCAGCTGAGTTTTGTTTGCCAGGGAAATTGGCCATTGTTTTAGATCGGGGACTGTGGCCGATAGTGGTCGGCTGGCTCCTGACAATCCACGATACGCAGGATGGTTCCCAGACCCAAGGTGGCACCACTGCCAAGTCGGGCTGGTTTGATAGTGCCAAGTGGCTCCTGCAATCTGCCATCCAGAAGCGGGGCAGCTGAGTTTTGTTTGCCAGAGAAAAGGGCTGTGGATTGTGTTTGGGGGCCTGTGGCTGGGAGTGGCCGGCTGGCTCCTGAAAAGCTACGATAGGCAGGATGGTTACCAGACCCATGGTGGCACCAGTGCCAAGTCGGGCTGGTTTGATAGTACCAATTGGCTCCTGCAATCTGCCATCAAAAAGTTGGCCGGCGAGTTTTGTTTTCTAGGGAAAAGCGCCGTTGTTTGTGTTTGGGGGCCTGTGGCAGGGAGTGGCCGGCTGGCTCCTTAGAATCCATGATACGCAGGATGGTTCCCAGACCCTAGGTGGCACCAGTGCCAAGTAGGGCTGGTTTGATAGTACCAAGTGGCTCCTGCAATCTGGCATCCAGAAGCGGGGCAGCTAAGTTTTGTTTGCCAGAAAAAAGGGCTGTGGTTTGTGTTTGGGGGCCTGTGGCTGGGAGTGGCCGGCTGGCTCCTGAAAATCCATGATACGCAGCATGGTTCCCAGACCCAAGGTGGCACCAGTGCCAAGTCGGGCTGGTTTGGTTTTACAAAATGGCTCCTGCAATCTGCCATGCAGAAGCGGGGCAGCTGATTTTTGTTTGCCAGAGAAGAGGTCCGTGGTTTGTTTTTGGGGGCATATGGCTGGGAGTGGCCGGCTGGCTCCTTAATATGCTCGAAACTCAGGATGGTTCCCAGACCCAAGGTGGCACCAGTGCCAAGTCGGGCAGTTTTTTAGTACCAAGTGCGTCCTGCAATTTGCCATCCAGAAGAGGGACAGTTGAGTTTTGTTTGCCAGAGAAAAGGGGTGTGGTTTGTGTTTGGGGCCCTGTGGCTGGGAGAGGCCGGCTGGCTCCTGAAAATCCATGATACGCAGCATGGTTCCCAGACCCAAGGTGGCACCAGTGCCAAGTCGGGCAGTTTTTTAGTACCAAATGCGTCCTGCAATTTGCCATCCAGAAGAGGGACAGTTGAGTTTTGTTTGCCAGAGAAAAGGGCTGTGGTTTGTGTTTGGGGCCCTGTGGCTGGGAGAGGCCGGCTGGCTCCTGAAAATCCACGATCCGCAGGATGGTTCCCAGACCCATGGTGGCACCAGTGCCAAGTCGAGCTGGTTTGATAGTACCAAGTGGCTCCTGCCATCTGCCATCAAAAAGTTGGCCGTCGAGTTTTGTTTTCCAGGGAAAAGCGCCGTTTTTTGTGTTTGGGGGCCTGTGGCAGGGAGTGGCCGGCTGGCTCCTTAGAATCCACATTACGCAGGATGGTTACCAGACCCACGGTGGCACCAGTGCCAAGTCGGGTTGGTTTGACAGTGTCAAGTGCCTCCTGCAATCTCCCATCCAGAAGCGGGGCAGCTGAGTTTTGTTTGCCAGGGAAATTGGCCATTGTTTTAGATTGGGGACTGTGGCCGATAGTGGTCGGCTGGCTCCTGACAATCCACGATACGCAGGATGGTTCCCAGACCCAAGGTGGCACCAGTGCCAAGTCGGGCTGGTTTGATAGTGCCAAGTGCCTCCTGCAATCTGCCATCCAGAAGCGGGGCAGCTGAGTTTTGTTTACCAGAGAAAAGGGCTGTGGATTGTGTTTGGGGGCCTGTGGCTGGGAGTGGCCGGCTGGCTCCTTACAATCCACGATACGCAGGATGGTTCCCAGACCCAAGGTGGCACCAGTGCCAAGTCGGGCTGGTTTGATAGAAACAATTGGCTCCTGCAATCTGCCATCAAAAAGTTGGCCGGCGAGTTTTGTTTTCCAGGGAAAAGCGCCGTTGTTTGTGTTTGGGGGCCTGTGGCAGGGATAGCCCGGCTGGCTCCTTAGAATCCATCATACGCAGGATGGTTCCCAGACCCAAGGTGGCACCAGTGCCAAGTCGGGCTGGTTTGATAGTACCAAGTGGCTCCTGCAATCTGCCACCCAGAAGCGGGGCAGCTAAGCTTTGTTTGCAAGAAAAAAGGGCTGTGGTTTTTGTTCGGGGCCTGTGGCTGGGAGTAGACGGCTGGCTCCTTAAAATCCACGATACGCAGGATGGTTCCCAGATCCAAGGTGGCACCAGTGCCAAGTCGGGCTGGTTTGGTTATACAAAATGGCTCCTGCAATCTGCCATCCAGAAGCGGGGCAGCTGATTTTTGTTTGCCAGAGAAAAGGTCCGTGGTTTGTTTTTGGGGGCATATGGCTGGGAGTGGCCGGCTGGCTCCTTAATGTGCTCGATACTCAGGATGGTTCCCAGACGCAAGGTGGCACCAGTGCCAAGTCGGGCAGTTTTTTAGTACCAAGTGCGCCCTGCAATTTGCCATGCAGAAGAGGGGCAGTTGAGTTTTGTTTGCCAGAGAAAAGGGCTGTGGTTTGTGTTTGGGGGCCTGTGGCTGGGAGTGGCCGGCTGGCTCCTGAAAATCCATGATACGCAGCATGGTTCCCAGACCCAAGGTGGCACCAGTGCCAAGTCGGGCTGGTTTGACAGTGTCAAGTGCCTCCTGCAATCTCCCATCCAGAAGCGGGGCAGCTGAGTTTTTTTTGCCAGGGAAATGGGCCGTTGTTTTAGATTGGGGTCTGTGGCCGATAGTGGTCGGCTGGCTCCTGACAATCCACGATACGCAGGATGGTTCCCAGACCCAAGGTGGCTCCAGTGCCAAGTCGGGCGGGTTTGATAGTACCAAGTGGCTCCTGCAATCTGCCATCCAGAAGCGGGGAAGCTGAGTTTTGTTTGCCAGAGAAAAGGGCTGTGGTTTGTGTTTGGGGGCCTGTGGCTGGGAGTGACCGGCTGGCTCCTGAAAAGCTACGATAGGCAGGATGGTTACCAGACCCAAGGTGGCACCAGTGCCAAGTCGGGCTGTTTTTTAGTACCAAGTGCGTCCTGCAATTTGCCATCCAGAAGAGGGGCAGTTGAGTTTTTTTTGCCAGAGAAAAGGGCCGTGGTTTGTGTTTGGGGGCCTATGGCTGAGAGTGGCCAGCTGTCCCCTGAAAATCCACGATACGCAGCATGGTTCCCAGACCCAAGGTGGCACCAGTGCCAAGTCGGGCTGGTTTGACAGTGTCAAGTGCCTCCTGCAATCTCCCATCCAGAAGCGGGGCAGCTGAGTTTTGTTTGCCAGGGAAATGGGCCGTTGCTTTAGATTGGGGTCTGTGGCCGATAGTGGTCGGCTGGCTCCTGAAAATCCACGATACGCAGGATGGTTCCCAGACCCATGGTGGCACCAGTGCCAAGTCGGGCTGGTTTGATAGTACCAAGTGGCTCCTGCAATCTGCCATCAAAAAGTTGGCCGGCGAGTTTTGTTTTCCAGGGAAAAGCGCCGTTGTTTGTGTTTGGGGGCCTGTGGCAGGGAGTGGCCGGCTGGCTCCTTAGAATCCATGATACGCAGGATGGTTCCCAGACCCAAGGTGGCACCAGTGCCAAGTCGGGCTGGTTTGATAGTACCAAGTGTCTCCTGCAATCTGTTATCCAGAAGAGGGGCAGCTAAGTATTGTTTGCCAGAAAAAAGGGCTGTGGTTTTTGTTCAGGGCCTGTGGCTGGGAGTAGCCGACTGGCTCCTTAAAATCCACCTTACGCAGGATGGTTCCCAGATCCAAGGTGGCACCTGTGCCAAGTCGGGCTGTTTGATAGTACCAAGTGCGTCCTGCAATTTGCCATCCAGAAGAGGGGCAGTTGAGTTTTGTTTGCCAGAGAAAAGGGCCGTGGTTTGTGTTTGGGGGCCTATGGCTGAGAGTGGCCAGCTGTCCCCTGAAAATCCACCTTACGCAGGATGGTTCCCAGAACCAAGGTGGCACCAGTGCCAAGTCGGGCTGGTTTGATAGTACCAAGTGGCTCCTTCAATCTGCCATCAAAAAGTTGGCCGGCGAGTTTTTTTTTCTAGGGAAAAGCGCCGTTGTTTGTGTTTGGGGGCTTTTGGCAGGGAGTGGCCGGCTGGCTCCTTAGAATCCATGATACGCAGGATGGTTCCCAGACCCAAGGTGGCACCAGTGCCAAGTCGGGCTGGTTTGATAGTACCAAGTGGCTCCTGCAATCTGGCATCCAGAAGCGGGGCACCTAAGTTTTGTTTGCCAGAAAAAAGGGCTGTGGTTTTTGTTCGGGGCCTGTGGCTGGGAGTAGACGGCTGGCTCCTTAAAATCCACGATACGCAGGATGGTTCCCAGATCCAAAGTGGCACCAGTGCCAAGTCGGGCTGGTTTGGTTATACAAAATGGCTCCTGCAATCTGCCATCCAGATGCGGGGCAGCTGATTTTTGTTTGCCAGAGAAAAGATCCGTGGTTTGTTTTTGGGGGCATATGGCTGGGAGTGGCCGGCTGGCTCCTTAATATGCTCGATACTCAGGATGGTTCCCAGACCCAAGGTGGCACCAGTGCCAAGTCGGGCAGTTTTTTAGTACCAAGTGCGTCCTGCAATTTGCCATCCAGAAGAGGGACAGTTGAGTTTTGTTTGCCAGAGAAAAGGGCTGTGGTTTGTGTTTGGGGCCCTGTGGCTGGGAGAGGCCGGCTGGCTCCTGAAAATCCATGATACGCAGCATGGTTCCCAGACCCAAGGTGGCACCAGTGCCAAGTCGGGCAGTTTTTTAGTACCAAATGCGTCCTGCAATTTGCCATCCAGAAGAGGGACAGTTGAGTTTTGTTTGCCAGAGAAAAGGGCTGTGGTTTGTGTTTGGGGCCCTGTGGCTGGGAGAGGCCGGCTGGCTCCTGAAAATCCACGATCCGCAGGATGGTTCCCAGACCCATGGTGGCACCAGTGCCAAGTCGAGCTGGTTTGATAGTACCAAGTGGCTCCTGCCATCTGCCTTTAAAAAGTTGGCCGTCGAGTTTTGTTTTCCAGGGAAAAGCGCCGTTTTTTGTGTTTGGGGGCCTGTGGCAGGGAGTGGCCGGCTGGCTCCTTAGAATCCACATTACGCAGGATGGTTACCAGACCCACGGTGGCACCAGTGCCAAGTCGGGTTGGTTTGACAGTGTCAAGTGCCTCCTGCAATCTCCCATCCAGAAGCGGGGCAGCTGAGTTTTGTTTGCCAGGGAAATTGGCCATTGTTTTAGATTGGGGACTGTGGCCGATAGTGGTCGGCTGGCTCCTGACAATCCACGATACGCAGGATGGTTCCCAGACCCAAGGTGGCACCAGTGCCAAGTCGGGCTGGTTTGATAGTGCCAAGTGGCTCCTGCAATCTGCCATCCAGAAGCGGGGCAGCTGAGTTTTGTTTACCAGAGAAAAGGGCTGTGGATTGTGTTTGGGGGCCTGTGGCTGGGAGTGGCCGGCTGGCTCCTTACAATCCACGATACGCAGGATGGTTCCCAGACCCAAGGTGGCACCAGTGCCAAGTCGGGCTGGTTTGATAGAAACAATTGGCTCCTGCAATCTGCCATCAAAAAGTTGGCCGGCGAGTTTTGTTTTCCAGGGAAAAGCGCCGTTGTTTGTGTTTGTGGGCCTGTGGCAGGGATAGCCCGGCTGGCTCCTTAGAATCCATCATACGCAGGATGGTTCCCAGACCCAAGGTGGCACCAGTGCCAAGTCGGGCTGGTTTGATAGTACCAAGTGGCTCCTGCAATCTGCCACCCAGAAGCGGGGCAGCTAAGCTTTGTTTGCAAGAAAAAAGGGCTGTGGTTTTTGTTGGGGGCCTGTGGCTGGGAGTAGACGGCTGGCTCCTTAAAATCCACGATACGCAGGATGGTTCCCAGATCCAAGGTGGCACCAGTTCCAAGTCGGGCTGGTTTGGTTATACAAAATGGCTCCTGCAATCTGCCATCCAGAAGCGGGGCAGCTGATTTTTGTTTGCCAGAGAAAAGGTCCGTGGTTTGTTTTTGGGGGCATATGGCTGGGAGTGGCCGGCTGGCTCCTTAATGTGCTCGATACTCAGGATGGTTCCCAGACGCAAGGTGGCACCAGTGCCAAGTCGGGCAGTTTTTTAGTACCAAGTGCGCCCTGCAATTTGCCATGCAGAAGAGGGGCAGTTGAGTTTTGTTTGCCAGAGAAAAGGGCTGTGGTTTGTGTTTGGGGGCCTGTGGCTGGGAGTGGCCGGCTGGCTCCTGAAAATCCATGATACGCAGCATGGTTCCCAGACCCAAGGTGGCACCAGTGCCAAGTCGGGCTGGTTTGACAGTGTCAAGTGCCTCCTGCAATCTCCCATCCAGAAGCGGGGCAGCTGAGTTTTTTTTGCCAGGGAAATGGGCCGTTGTTTTAGATTGGGGTCTGTGGCCGATAGTGGTCGGCTGGCTCCTGACAATCCACGATACGCAGGATGGTTCCCAGACCCAAGGTGGCTCCAGTGCCAAGTCGGGCGGGTTTGATAGTACCAAGTGGCTCCTGCAATCTGCCATCCAGAAGCGGGGAAGCTGAGTTTTGTTTGCCAGAGAAAAGGGCTGTGGTTTGTGTTTGGGGGCCTGTGGCTGGGAGTGACCGGCTGGCTCCTGAAAAGCTACGATAGGCAGGATGGTTACCAGACCCAAGGTGGCACCAGTGCCAAGTCGGGCTGTTTTTTAGTACCAAGTGCGTCCTGCAATTTGTTATCCAGAAGAGGGGCAGTTGAGTTTTTTTTGCCAGAGAAAAGGGCCGTGGTTTGTGTTTGGGGGCCTATGGCTGAGAGTGGCCAGCTGTCCCCTGAAAATCCACGATACGCAGCATGGTTCCCAGACCCAAGGTGGCACCAGTGCCAAGTCAGGCTGGTTTGACAGTGTCAAGTGCCTCCTGCAATCTCCCATCCAGAAGCGGGGCAGCTGAGTTTTGTTTGCCAGGGAAATGGGCCGTTGCTTTAGATTGGGGTCTGTGGCCGATAGTGGTCGGCTGGCTCCTGAAAATCCACGATACGCAGGATGGTTCCCAGACCCAAGGTGGCACCAGTGCCAAGTCTGGCTGGTTTGATAGTACCAAGTGTCTCCTGCAATCTGTTATCCAGAAGAGGGGCAGCTAAGTATTGTTTGCCAGAAAAAAGGGCTGTGGTTTTTGTTCAGGGCCTGTGGCTGGGAGTAGCCGACTGGCTCCTTAAAATCCACCTTACGCAGGATGGTTCCCAGATCCAAGGTGGCACCAGTGCCAAGTCGGGCTGTTGGATAGTACCAAGTGCGTCCTGCAATTTGCCATCCAGAAGAGGGGCAGTTGAGTTTTGTTTGCCAGAGAAAAGGGCCGTGGTTTGTGTTTGGGGGCCTATGGCTGAGAGTGGCCAGCTGTCCCCTGAAAATCCACCTTACGCAGGATGGTTCCCAGAACCAAGGTGGCACCAGTGCCAAGTCGGGCTGGTTTGATAGTACCAAGTGGCTCCTTCAATCTGCCATCAAAAAGTTGGCCGGCGAGTTTTTTTTTCTAGGGAAAAGCGCCGTTGTTTGTGTTTGGGGGCTTGTGGCAGGGAGTGGCCGGCTGGCTCCTTAGAATCCATGATACGCAGGATGGTTCCCAGACCCAAGGTGGCACCAGTGCCAAGTCGGGCTGGTTTGATAGTACCAAGTGGCTCCTGCAATCTGGCATCCAGAAGCGGGGCACCTAAGTTTTGTTTGCCAGAAAAAAGGGCTGTGGTTTTTGTTCGGGGCCTGTGGCTGGGAGTAGACGGCTGGCTCCTTAAAATCCACGATACGCAGGATGGTTCCCAGATCCAAAGTGGCACCAGTGCCAAGTCGGGCTGGTTTGGTTATACAAAATGGCTCCTGCAATCTGCCATCCAGATGCGGGGCAGCTGATTTTTGTTTGCCAGAGAAAAGATCCGTGGTTTGTTTTTGGGGGCATATGGCTGGGAGTGGCCGGCTGGCTCCTTAATATGCTCGATACTCAGGATGGTTCCCAGACCCAAGGTGGCACCAGTGCCAAGTCGGGCAGTTTTTTAGTACCAAGTGCGTCCTGCAATTTGCCATCCAGAAGAGGGACAGTTGAGTTTTGTTTGCCAGAGAAAAGGGCTGTGGTTTGTGTTTGGGGCCCTGGGGCTGGGAGTGGCCGGCTGGCTCCTGAAATTCCATGATACGCAGCATGGTTCCCAGACCCAAGGTGGCACCAGTGCCAAGTCGGGCAGTTTTTTAGTACCAAGTGCGTCCTGCAATTTGCCATCCAGAAGAGGGACAGTTGAGTTTTGTTTGCCAGAGAAAAGGGCTGTGGTTTGTGTTTGGGGGCCTATGGCTGGGAGTGACCGGCTGGCTCCTGAAAAGCTACGATAGGCAGGATCGTTACCAGACCCATGGTGGCACCAGTGCCAAGTCGGGCTGGTTTGACAGTGTCAAGTGCCTCCTGCAATCTCCCATCCAGAAGCGGGGCAGCTGAGTTTTGTTTGCCAGGGAAATTGGCCGTTGTTTTAGATTGGGGCCTGTGGCCGATAGTGGTCGGCTGGCTCCTGACAATCCACGATACGCAGGATGGTTCCCAGACCCAAGGTAGCACCAGTGCCAAGTCGGGCTGGTTTGATAGTGCCAAGTGCCTCCTGCAATCTCCCATCCAGAAGCGGGGCAGCTGAGTTTTGTTTGCCAGGGAAATGGGCCGTTGCTTTAGATTGGGGTCTGTGGCCGATAGTGGTCGGCTGGCTGCTGAAAATCCACGATACGCAGGATGGTTCCCAGACCCATGGTGGCACCAGTGCCAAGTCGGGCTGGTTTGATAGTACCTAGTGGCTCCTGCAATCTGCCATCAAAAAGTTGGCCGGCGAGTTTTGTTTTCCAGGGAAAAGCGCCGTTGTTTGTGTTTGGGGGCCTGTGGCTGGGAGTGGCCGGCTGGCTCCTTAGAATCCACGATACGCAGGATGGTTCCCAGACCCAAGGTGGCACCAGTGCCAAGTCGGGCTGGTTTGATAGTACCAAGTGCGTCCTGCAATCTCCCATCCAGAAGCAGGGCAGCTGAGTTTTGTTTGCCAGAGAAAAGGGCTGTGGTTTGTGTTTGGGGGCCTATGGCTGGGAGTGACCGGCTGGCTCCTGACAATCCACGATACGCAGGATGGTTCCCAGACCCAAGGTGGCACCAGTGCCAAGTCGGGCTGGTTTGATAGTACCAAGTGGCTCCTGCAATCTGCCACCCAGAAGCGGGGCAGCTAAGTTTTGTTTGCCAGAAAAAGGGCTCTGGTTTGTGTTCGGGGCCTGTGGCTGGGAGTAGCCGGCTGGCTCCTTAAAATCCACGATACGCAGGATGGTTCCCAGATCCAAGGTGGCACCAGTGCCAAGTCGGGCTGGTTTGGTGATCCAAAATGGCTCCTGCAATCTGCCATCCAGAAGCGGGGCAGATGATTTTTGTTTGCCAGAGAAAAGGTCCGTGGTTTGTTTTTGGGGGCATATGGCTGGGAGTGGCCGGCTGGCTCCTTAATATGCTCGATACTCAGGATGGTTCCCAGACCCAAGGTGGCACCAGTGCCAAGTCGGGCAGTTTTTTAGTACCAAGTGCGTCCTGCAATCTGCCATGCAGAAGCGGGGCAGCTGAGTTTTGTTTGCCAGAGAAAAGGGCTGTGGTTTGTGTTTGGGGGCCTGTGGCTGGGAGTGGCCGGCGGGCTCCTGAAAATCCATGATACGCAGCATGGTTCCCAGACCCAAGGTGGCACCAGTGCCAAGTCGGGCTGGTTTTGTAGTACCAAGTCCGTCCTGATTGTTGCCATCCAGAAGAGGGGCAGTTGAGTTTTGTTTGCCAGAGAAAAGGTCCGTGGTTTGTTTTTGGGGGCATATGGCTGGGAGTGGCCGGCTGGCTCCTTAATATGCTCGATACTCAGGATGGTTCCCAGACCCAAGGTGGCACCAGTGCCAAGTCGGGCAGTTTTTTAGTACCAAGTGCGTCCTGCAATCTGCCATGCAGAAGCGGGGCAGCTGAGTTTTGTTTGCCAGAGAAAAGGGCTGTGGTTTGTGTTTGGGGGCCTGTGGCTGGGAGTGGCCGGCGGGCTCCAGAAAATCCATGATACGCAGCATGGTTCCCAGACCCAAGGTGGCACCAGTGCCAAGTCGGGCTGGTTTTGTAGTACCAAGTCCGTCCTGATTGTTGCCATCCAGAAGAGGGGCAGTTGAGTTTTGTTTGCCAGAGAAAAGGGCCGTGGTTTGTGTTTGGGGGCCCATGGCTGAGAGTGGCCAGCTGGGCCCTGAAAATCCACGATACGCAGTAGGGTTCCCAGACCCAAGGTGGCACTAGTGCCAAGTCGGGCTGGTTTGATAGTACCAAGTGGCTCCTGCAATCTGCCATCCAGAAGCGGGGCAGCTGAGTTTTGTTTGCCAGAGAAAAGAGCTGTGGTTTGTGTTTGGGGGCCTGTGGCTGGGAGTGGCCGGCTGGCTCCTTAGAATCCACGATACGCAGGATGGTTCCCAGACCCAAGGTGGCACCAGTGCCAAGTCGGGCTGGTTTGATAGTACCAAGTGCGTCCTGCAATCTGCCATGCAGAAGCAGGGCAGCTGAGTTTTGTTTGCCAGAGAAAAGGGCTGTGGTTTGTGTTTGGGGGCCTATGGCTGGGAGTGACCGGCTGGCTCCTGACAATCCACGATACGCAGGATGGTTCCCAGACCCAAGGTGGCACTAGTGCCAAGTCGGGCTGGTTTGATCGTACCAAGTGGCTCCTGCAATCTGCCATCCAGAAGCGGGGCAGCTGAGTTTTGTTTGCCAGAAAAAAGAGCTGTGGTTTGTGTTTGGGGGCCTGTGGCTGGGAGTGGCCGGCTGGCTCCTGAAAATCCATGATACGCAGCATGGTTCCCAGACCCAAGGTGGCACCAGTGCCAAGTCGGGCTGGTTTGACAGTGTCAAGTGCCTCCTGCAATCTCCCATCCAGAAGCGGGGCAGCTGAGTTTTGTTTGCCAGGGAAATGGGCCGTTGTTTTTGATTGGGGTCCGTGGCCGAGAGTGGTCGGCTGGCTCCTGACAATCCACGATACGCAGGATGGTTCCCAGACACAAGGTGGCACCAGTGCCAAGTCGGGCTGGTTTGATAGTACCAAGTGGTTCCTGCAATCTGCCATCCAGAAGCGGGGCAGTTGAATTTTGTTTTCCAGAGAAATGGACCGAGGTTTGTGTTTGAGGTCCTATGGCTGGGAGTGGCCGGCTGGCTCCTGAAAAGCTACGATACGCAGGATGGTTACCAGACCCATGGTGGCACCAGTGCCAAGTCGGGCTGGTTTGATAGAAGCAATTGGCTCCTGCAATCTGGCATCCAGAAGCGGGGCACCTAAGTTTTGTTTGCCAGAAAAAAGGGCTGTGGTTTTTGTTCGGGGCCTGTGGCTGGGAGTAGACGACTGGCTCCTTAAAATCCACGATACGCAGGATGGTTCCCAGATCCAAAGTGGCACCAGTGCCAAGTCGGGCTGGTTTGGTTTTACAAAATGGCTCCTGCAATCTGCCATCCAGATGCGGGGCAGCTGATTTTTGTTTGCCAGAGAAAAGATCCGTGGTTTGTTTTTGGGGGCATATGGCTGGGAGTGGCCGGCTGGCTCCTTAATATGCTCGATACTCAGGATGGTTCCCAGACCCAAGGTGGCACCAGTGCCAAGTCGGGCAGTTTTTTAGTACCAAGTGCGTCCTGCAATTTGCCATCCAGAAGAGGGACAGTTGAGTTTTGTTTGCCAGAGAAAAGGGCTGTGGTTTGTGTTTGGGGCCCTGGGGCTGGGAGTGGCCGTCTGGCTCCTGAAAATCCATGATACGCAGCATGGTTCCCAGACCCAAGGTGGCACCAGTGCCAAGTCGGGCAGTTTTTTAGTACCAAGTGCGTCCTGCAATTTGCCATCCAGAAGAGGGACAGTTGAGTTTTGTTTGCCAGAGAAAAGGGCTGTGGTTTGTGTTTGGGGGCCTATGGCTGGGAGTGACCGGCTGGCTCCTGAAAAGCTACGATAGGCAGGATCGTTACCAGACCCATGGTGGCACCAGTGCCAAGTCGGGCTGGTTTGACAGTGTCAAGTGCCTCCTGCAATCTCCCATCCAGAAGCGGGGCAGCTGAGTTTTGTTTGCCAGGGAAATTGGCCGTTGTTTTAGATTGGGGTCTGTGGCCGATAGTGGTCGGCTGGCTCCTGACAATCCACGATACGCAGGATGGTTCCCAGACCCAAGGTAGCACCAGTGCCAAGTCGGGCTGGTTTGATAGTGCCAAGTGCCTCCTGCAATCTGCCATCCAGAAGCGGGGCAGCTGAGTTTTGTTTGCCAGGGAAATGGGCCGTTGCTTTAGATTGGGGTCTGTGGCCGATAGTGGTCGGCTGGCTCCTGAAAATCCACGATACGCAGGATGGTTCCCAGACCCATGGTGGCACCAGTGCCAAGTCGGGCTGGTTTGATAGTACCTAGTGGCTCCTGCAATCTGCCATCAAAAAGTTGGCCGGCGAGTTTTGTTTGCCAGGGAAAAGCGCCGTTCTTTGTGTTTGGGGGCCTGTGGCTGGGAGTGGCCGGCTGGCTCCTTAGAATCCACGATACGCAGGATGGTTCCCAGACCCAAGGTGGCACCAGTGCCAAGTCGGGCTGGTTTGATAGTACCAAGTGCGTCCTGCAATCTGCCATGCAGAAGCAGGGCAGCTGAGTTTTGTTTGCCAGAGAAAAGGGCTGTGGTTTGTGTTTGGGGGCCTATGGCTGGGAGTGGCCGGCTGGCTCCTGAAAATCCACAATACGCAGGATGGTTCCCAGACCCAAGGTGGCACCAGTGCCAAGTCGGGCTGGTTTGATAGTACCAAGTGGCTCCTGCAATCGGCCACCCAGAAGCGGGGCAGCTAAGTTTTGTTTGCCAGAAAAAGGGCTCTGGTTTGTGTTCGGGGCCTGTGGCTGGGAGTAGCCGGCTGGCTCCTTAAAATCCACGATACGCAGGATGGTTCCCAGATCCAAGGTGGCACCAGTGCCAAGTCAGGCTGGTTTGGTGATACAAAATGGCTCCTGCAATCTGCCATCCAGAAGCGGGGCAGATGATTTTTGTTTGCCAGAGAAAAGGTCCGTGGTTTGTTTTTGGGGGCATATGGCTGGGAGTGGCCGGCTGGCTCCTTAATATGCTCGATACTCAGGATGGTTCCCAGACCCAAGGTGGCACCAGTGCCAAGTCGGGCAGTTTTTTAGTACCAAGTGCGTCCTGCAATCTGCCATCCAGAAGCGGGGCAGCTGAGTTTTGTTTGCCAGAGAAAAGGGCTGTGGTTTGTGTTTGGGGGCCTGTGGCTGGGAGTGGCCGGCGGGCTCCTGAAAATCCATGATACGCAGCATGGTTCCCAGACCCAAGGTGGCACCAGTGCCAAGTCGGGCTGGTTTTGTAGTACCAAGTCCGTCCTGATTGTTGCCATCCAGAAGAGGGGCAGTTGAGTTTTGTTTGCCAGAGAAAAGGGCCGTGGTTAGTGTTTGGGGGCCCATGGCTGAGAGTGGCCAGCTGGGCCCTGAAAATCCACGATACGCAGTATGGTTCCCAGACCCAAGGTGGCACTAGTGCCAAGTCGGGCTGGTTTGATCGTACCAAGTGGCTCCTGCAATCTGCCATCCAGAAGCGGGGCAGCTGAGTTTTGTTTGCCAGAGAAAAGGGCTGTGGTTTGTGTTTGGGGGCCTGTGGCTGGGAGTGGCCGGCTGGCTCCTGAAAATCCATGATACGCAGCATGGTTCCCAGACCCAAGGTGGCACCAGTGCCAAGTCGGGCTGGTTTGACAGTGTCAAGTGCCTCCTGCAATCTCCCATCCAGAAGCGGGGCAGCTGAGTTTTGTTTGCCAGGGAAATGGGCCGTTGTTTTTGATTGGGGTCTGTGGCCGAGAGTGGTCGGCTGGCTCCTGACAATCCACGATACGCAGGATGGTTGCCAGACACAAGGTGGCACCAGTGCCAAGTCGGGCTGGTTTGATAGTACCAAGTGGTTCCTGCAATCTGCCATCCAGAAGCGGGGCAGTTGAATTTTGTTTTCCAGAGAAATGGACCGAGGTTTGTGTTTGAGGTCCTATGGCTGGGAGTGGTCGGCTGGCTCCTGAAAAGCTACGAGACGCAGGATGGTTACCAGACCCATGGTGGCACCAGTGCCAAGTCGGGCTGGTTTGATAGAAGCAATTGGCTCCTGCAATCTGCCATCAAAAAGTTGGCCGGCGAGTTTTGTTTTCCAGGGAAAAGCGCCATTGTTTGTGTTTGGGGGCCTGTGGCAGGGAGTGGCCGGCTGGCTCCTTAGAATCCACGATACGCAGGATGGTTCCCAGACCCAAGGTGGCACCAGTGCCAAGTCGGGCTGGTTTGACAGTGTCAAGTGCCTCCTGCAATCTCCCATCCAGAAGCGGCGCAGCTGAGCTTTGTTTGCCAGGGAAACCGGCCGTTGTTTTTGATTGGGGTCTGTGGCCGAGAGTGGTCGGCTGGCTCCTGACAATCCACGATACGCAGGATGGTTCCCAGACCCAAGGTGGCACCAGTGCCAAGTCGGGCTGGTTTGGTTATCCAAAATGGCTCCTGCAATCTCCCATCCAGAAGCGGGGCAGCTGATTTTTGTTTGCCAGAGAAGAGGTCCGTGGTTTGTTTTTGGGGGCATATGGCTGGGAGTGGCCGGCTGGCTCCTTAATATGCTCGATACTCAGGATGGTTCCCAGACCCAAGGTGGCACCACTGCCAAGTCGGGCTGTATTTTAGTACCAAGTGCGTCCTGCAATTTGCCATGCAGAAGAGGGGCAGTTGAGTATTGTTTGCCAGAGAAAAGGTCCGTGGTTTGTGTTTGGGGGCCCATGGCTGAGAGTGGCCAGCTGGCCCCTGAAAATCCACGATACGCAGGATGGTTCCCAGACCCAAGGTGGCACCAGTGCCAAGTCGGGCTGGTTTGATCGTACCAAGTGTCTCCTGCAATCTGCCATCCAGAAGCGGGGCAGCTGAGTTTTGTTTGCCAGGGAAAAGGGCTGTGGTTTGTGTTTGGGGGCCTATGGCTGGGAGTGACCGGCTGGCTCCTGAAAAGCTACGAAAGGCAGGATGGTTACCAGACCCATGGTGGCACCAGTGCCAAGTCGGGCTGGTTTGACAGTGTCAAGTGCCTCCTGCAATCTCCCATCCAGAAGCGGGGCAGCTGAGTTTTGTTTGCCAGAGAAAAGGGCCGTGGTTTGTGTTTGGGGGCCTGTGGCTGGGAGTGACCGGCTGGCTCCTTAAAATCCAAGATACGCAGCATGGTTCCCAGATCCAAAGTGGCACCAGTGCCAAGTCGGGCTGGTTTGACAGTGTCAAGTGGCTCCTGCAATCTGCCATCCAGAAGCGGGGCAGCTGAGTTTTGTTTGCCAGGGAAATAGGCCGTTGTTTTTTATTGGGGTCCGTGGCTGAGAGTGGTCGGCTGGCTCCTGACAATCCACGATATGCAGGATGGTTCCCAGACCCAAGGTGGCACCAGTTCCATGCCGGGCTGGTTTGATAGCACCAAGTGGCTCCTGCAATCTGCCATCCAGAAGCGGGGCAGCTGAGTTTTGTTTTCCAGAGAAATGGGCCGAGGTTTGTGTTTGAGGTCCTATGGCTGGGAGTGGCCGGCTGGCTCCAGAAAATCAACATTACACATGATTGCTTCCAGACCCAAAGTGGCACTAGTGCCAAGTCGGGCTTGTTTTATAGTACCAAGTGGCTCCTGCAATCGGCCATCCAGAAGCGGGGCAGGTGAATTTTGTTTGCCAAGGAAAAGGGCCATGGTTTGTTTTTGGGGGCCTGTGGCTGGGAGTGGCCGGCTGGCTCCTTAGAATCTACGATACGCAGGATGGTTCCCAGACCCAAGGTGGCACCAGTGCCAAGTCGGGCTGGTTTGATAGTACTAAGTAGCTCCTGCAATCTGCCATGCAGAAGCGGGGCAGCTGAGTTTTGTTTGCCAGGGAAACGGGCCGAGGTTTGTGTCTGGGGGCCTATGGCTGGGAGTCACCGGCTGGCTCCTGAAAAGCTACAATAGGCAGGATGGTTACCAGACCCATGGTGGCACCAGTGCCAAGTCGGGCTGGTTTGACAGTGTCAAGTGCCTCCTGCAATCTCCCATCCAGAAGCGGGGCAGCTGAGTTTTGTTTGCCAGGGAAACGGGCCGAGATATGAGTCTGGGGGCCTATTGTTGGGAGTGACCGGCTGGGTCCTGAAAAGCTACGGTAGGCAGGATGGTTACCAGACCCAAGGTGGCACCAGTGCCAAGTCGGGCTGGTTTGATAGTACCAAGTGGCTCCTGCAATCTGCCATCAAAAAGTCGGCAGGCGAGTTTTTTTTTCCAGGGAAAAGCGCCGTTGTTTTTGTTTGGGGGCCTGTGGCTGGGAGTGGCCGGCTGGCTCCTTAGAATCTATGATAGGCAGGATGGTTCCCAGACCCAAGGTGGCACCAGTGCCAAGTGGGGCTGGTTTGATAGTACCAAGTGGCTCCTGCAATCTGCCATCCAGAAGCGGGGCAGCTAAGTTTTGTTTGCCAGAAAAAGGGCTCTGGTTTGTGTTCGGGGCCTGTGGCTGGGAGTAGCCGGCTGGCTCCTTAAAATCCACGATACGCAGGATGGTTCCCAGATCCAAGGTGGCACCAGTGCCAAGTCGGGCTGGTTTGGTGATACAAAATGGCTCCTGCAATCTGCCATCCAGAAGCGGGACAGATGAATTTTGTTTGCCAAGGAAAATGGCCATGGTTTGTTTTTGGGGGCCTGTGGCTGGGAGTGGCCGGCTGTCTCCTGAAAATCCACATTACGCAGGATGATTCCCAGACCCAAGGTGGCACCAGTGCCAAGTCGAGCTGGTTTGATAGTACCAAGTGGCTCCTGCAATCGGCCATCCAGAAGCAGGGCAGGTGAATTTTGTTTGCCAAGGAAAAGGGCCATGGTTTGTTTTTGGGGGCCTGTGGCTGGGAGTGGCCGGCTGGCTCCTGAAAATCCATGATACGCAGCATGGTTCCCAGACCCAAGGTGGCACCAGTGCCAAGTCGGGCTGGTTTGACAGTGTCAAGTGCCTCCTGCTGAAGCCATTTATTATAATGAAATATCGTTTTTGAGAAATAAAAGAATTAAAAGACACTTAAAAGTATATCAAGGGAATCGCAGAAGTTAATAAATAACCTAAAATACACTATTAGGAAGAACTTTGATCAGATATCTAGATACGTTAATAAATAATCTAAAATACACTCACAGAAGAAACTCTGGAATTAGAATATTTGAAGAAACAGAAGTGGAAGCCAATAAATTAAAGTGACCTGCCAAGCCGTTAGAATCAAGCCAATAAGTTAAAGTGACCTGCCAAGCCGTTAGGATCAAGCCAAGTACAACAGTAACTTCAGCCAAGCCATGGAAAAACATACCAAAGATAACAGGAAGAAGTCCAAATTAGGAAAAGCTTAAAATTTAACTAAGGAAGACCAGGAATTCACGGAAGACCCCCGCCTGCCTATGAATATGCATGTAATAAATGATGTAATCCCTGTTTAAAATTGTATAAAAAAACCCGCTTTTGCTGTACATAATTTTGAAATCCATTTTGTGATTTCTCCGACGCGTTGTAATAAAATACCTCCTGCTTATCTGACTTAGACTGAGTCTCTTAAGCAGTTATTCTCGCCTTTTTGGGGCAAAATTCGGCATCATTTTCTGGCGACCCAGATGGGACCAGACAGGAGATCCAGGCCTTGAGGGGTCCTCCCCGAGCCGGGTCCGGGGTCGGGACCCTCTGGCGCCCCTGACTAACTTTTGTCAGAAGAGACTCCCCCCCGGACCAGTGCTTTCGGTGGACGAAGAGTACCCTGCATCTCCTGCTCCAATTAAGAGGTATTTCAATTAATTATTGGTTTTGGAATAAAGCGCTTTGTTGGGAAACGGGGGTCAGACGTGACCGCCCGAAGGGAAAGCTGGGGGACGCCCCAGTAAAGAATCCCAGCTGGGTTGAAATCCTAGCATTGGTTTGCTAGCATTGGTTTGCTAGCATAAGTTTGCTAGCATTGGTTTTGCTGGGGTTAAAATCCCAGCATTGGTCAAAATTGATTGAGAGAAAACACAGGTAAAAGTCCTGCTGGAGGGAGTATTTGTTTATCCTGGTATCTTCGATCTGTTTTTACTGTGTGGGAACTGTTTTAAACATTGTGCACTGTGTTATAACACTGTGGATTGCTTTCTGAGAGGTCTGTCAGCCGGAGATCTTCTTGTGTCTGTTCTACGTGTCTGTTGCAAAATCTTACAGGAAATATCTTGTCGCTCTCTCTGTAATCTTTTAGAAGAGAATAAGTTGATAGACGTCAAGGAAAAGGGCCATGGTTTGTTTTTAGGGGCCTGTGGCTGGGAGTGGCCGGCTGGCTCCTCAAAATCCACATTACGCAGGATGGTTCCCAGACCCAAGGTGGCACTAGTGCCAAGTCGGGCTGGTTTGATCGTACAAAGTGGCCCCTGCTATCTGCCATCCAGAAGCGGGGCAGCTGAGTTTTGTTTGCCAGAGAAAAGAGCTGTGGTTTGTGTTTGGGGGCCTGTGGTTGGGAGTGGCCGGCTGGCTCCTGAAAATCCATGATACGCAGCATGGTTCCCAGACCCAAGGTGGCACCAGTGCCAAGTCGGGCTGGTTTGACAGTGTCAAGTGCCTCCTGCAATCTCCCATCCAGAAGCGGGGCAGCTGAGTTTTGTTTGCCCGGGAAATGGGCCGTTGTTTTTGATTGGGGTCCGTGGCCGAGAGTGGTCGGCTGGCTCCTGACAATCCACGATACGCAGGATGGTTGCCAGACACAAGGTGGCACCAGTGCCAAGTCGGGCTGGTTTGACAGTGTCAAGTGCCTCCTGCAATCTCCCATCCAGAAGCGGGGCAGTTGAATTTTGTTTTCCAGAGAAATGGGCCTAGGTTTGTGTTTGAGGTCCTATGGCTGGGAGTGGCCGGCTGGCTCCTGAAAAGCTACGATACGCAGGATGGTTACCAGACCCATGGTGGCACCAGTGCCAAGTCGGGCTGGTTTGATAGAAGCAATTGGCTCCTGCAATCTGCCATCAAAAAGTTGGCCGGTGAGTTTTGTTTTCCAGGGAAAAGCGCCGTTGTTTGTGTTTGGGGGCCTGTGGCAGGGAGTGGCCGGCTGGCTCCTTAGAATCCACGATACGCATGATGGTTCCCAGACCGAAGGTGGCACCAGTGCCAAGTCGGGCTGGTTTGACAGTGTCAAGTGCATCCTGCAATCTCCCATCCAGAAGCGGTGCAGCCTAGCTTTGTTTGCCAGGGAAACCGGCCGTTGTTTTTGATTGGGGTCTGTGGCCGAGAGTGGTCGGCTGGCTCCTGACAATCCACGATACGCAGGATGGTTCCCAGACCCAAGGTGGCACCAGTGCCAAGTCGGGCTGGTTTGGTTATACAAAATGGCTCCTGCAATCTGCCATCCAGAAGCAGGGCAGCTGATTTTTGTTTGCCAGAGAAGAGGTCCGTGGTTTGTTTTTGGGGGCGTATGGCTGGGAGTGGCCGGCTGGCTCCTTAATGTGCTCGATACTCAGGATGGTTCCCAGGCCCAAGGTGGCACCACTGCCAAGTCGGGCTGTATTTTAGTACCAAGTGCGTCCTGCAATTTGCCATCCAGAAGAGGGGCAGTTGAGTATTGTTTGCCAGAGAAAAGGTCCGTGGTTTGTGTTTGGGGGCCTATGGCTGAGAGTGGCCAGCTGGCCCCTGAAAATCCACGATACGCAGGATGGTTCCCAGACCCAAAGAGGCACTAGTGCCAAGTTGGGCTGGTTTGATCGTACCAAGTGTCTCCTGCAATCTGCCATCCAGAAGCGGGGCAGCTGAGTTTTGTTTGCCAGGGAAAAGGGCTGTGGTTTGTGTTTGGGGGCCTATGGCTGGGAGTGACCGGCTGGCTCCTGAAAAGCTACGGTAGGCAGGATGGTTACCAGACCCAAGGTGGCACCAGTGCCAAGTCGGGCTGGTTTGATAGTACCAAGTGGCTCCTGCAATCTGCCATCAAGAAGTCGGCAGGCGAGTTTTTTTTTCCAGGGAAAAGCGCCGTTGTTTTTGTTTGGGGGCCTGTGGCTGGGAGTGGCCGGCTGGCTCCTTAGAATCTACGATACGCAGGATGGTTCCCAGACCCAAGGTGGCACCAGTGCCAAGTCGGGCTGGTTTGATAGTACTAAGTAGCTCCTGCAATCTGCCATGCAGAAGCGGGGCAGCTGAGTTTTTTTTGCCAGGGAAACGGGCCGAGGTTTGTGTCTGGGGGCCTATGGCTGGGAGTCACCGGCTGGCTCCTGAAAAGCTACAATAGGCAGGATGGTTACCAGACCCATGGTGGCACCAGTGCCAAGTCGGGCTGGTTTGACAGTGTCAAGTGCCTCCTGCAATCTCCCATCCAGAAGCGGGGCAGCTGAGTTTTGTTTGCCGGGGAAACGGGCCGAGATATGAGTCTGGGGGCCTATTGTTGGGAGTGACCGGCTGGGTCCTGAAAAGCTACGGTAGGCAGGATGGTTACCCGACCCAAGGTGGCACCAGTGCCAAGTCGGGCTGGTTTGATAGTACCAAGTGGCTCCTGCAATCTGCCATCAAAAAGTCGGCAGGCGAGTTTTTTTTTCCAGGGAAAAGCGCCGTTGTTTTTGTTTGGGGGCCTGTGGCTGGTAGTGGCCGGCTGGCTCCTTAGAATCTATGATAGGCAGGATGGTTCCCAGACCCAAGGTGGCACCAGTGCCAAGTCGGGCTGGTTTGATAGTACCAAGTGGCTCCTGCAATCTGCCATCCAGAAGCGGGGCAGCTAAGTTTTGTTTGCCAGAAAAAGGGCTCTGGTTTGTGTTCGGGGCCTGTGGCTGGGAGTAGCCGGCTGGCTCCTTAAAATCCACGATACGCAGGATGGTTCCCAGATCCAAGCTGGCACCAGTGCCAAGTCGGGCTGGTTTGGTGATACAAAATGGCTCCTGCAATCTGCCATCCAGAAGCGGGACAGATGAATTTTGTTTGCCAAGGAAAATGGCCATGGTTTGTTTTTGGGGGCCTGTGGCTGGGAGTGGCCGGCTGGCTCCTGAAAATCCACATTACGCAGGATGATTCCCAGACCCAAGGTGGCACCAGTGCCAAGTCGGGCTGGTTTGATAGTACCAAGTGGCTCCTGCAATCGGCCATCCAGAAGCAGGGCAGGTGAATTTTGTTTGCCAAGGAAAAGGGCCATGGTTTGTTTTTGGGGGCCTGTGGCTGGGAGTGGCCGGCTGGCTCCTGAAAATCCATGATACGCAGCATGGTTCCCAGACCCAAGGTGGCACCAGTGCCAAGTCGGGCTGGTTTGACAGTGTCAAGTGCCTCCTGCTGAAGCCATTTATTATAATGAAATATCGTTTTTGAGAAATAAAAGAATTAAAAGACACTTAAAAGTATATCAAGGGAATCGCAGAAGTTAATAAATAACCTAAAATACACTGTTAGGAAGAACTTTGATCAGATATCTAGATACGTTAATAAATAATCTAAAATACACTCACAGAAGAAACTCTGGAATTAGAATATTTGAAGAAACAGAAGTGGAAGCCAATAAATTAAAGTGACCTGCCAAGCCGTTAGAATCAAGCCAATAAGTTAAAGTGACCTGCCAAGCCGTTAGGATCAAGCCAAGTACAACAGTAACTTCAGCCAAGCCATGGAAAAACATACCAAAGATAACAGGAAGAAGTCCAAATTAGGAAAAGCTTAAAATTTAACTAAGGAAGACCAGGAATTCACGGAAGACCCCCGCCTGCCTATGAATATGCATGTAATAAATGATGTAATCCCTGTTTAAAATTGTATAAAAAAACCCGCTTTTGCTGTACATAATTTTGAAATCCATTTTGTGATTTCTCCGACGCGTTGTAATAAAATACCTCCTGCTTATCTGACTTAGACTGAGTCTCTTAAGCAGTTATTCTCGCCTTTTTGGGGCAAAATTCGGCATCATTTTCTGGCGACCCAGATGGGACCAGACAGGAGATCCAGGCCTTGAGGGGTCCTCCCCGAGCCGGGTCCGGGGTCGGGACCCTCTGGCGCCCCTGACTAACTTTTGTCAGAAGAGACTCCCCCCCGGACCAGTGCTTTCGGTGGACGAAGAGTACCCTGCATCTCCTGCTCCAATTAAGAGGTATTTCAATTAATTATTGGTTTTGGAATAAAGCGCTTTGTTGGGAAACGGGGGTCAGACGTGACCGCCCGAAGGGAAAGCTGGGGGACGCCCCAGTAAAGAATCCCAGCTGGGTTGAAATCCTAGCATTGGTTTGCTAGCATTGGTTTGCTAGCATAAGTTTGCTAGCATTGGTTTTGCTGGGGTTAAAATCCCAGCATTGGTCAAAATTGATTGAGAGAAAACACAGGTAAAAGTCCTGCTGGAGGGAGTATTTGTTTATCTTGGTATCTTCGATCTGTTTTTACTGTGTGGGAACTGTTTTAAACATTGTGCACTGTGTTATAACACTGTGGATTGCTTTCTGAGAGGTCTGTCAACCGGAGATCTTCTTGTGTCTGTTCTATGTGTCTGTTGCAAAATCTTACAGGAAATATCTTGTCGCTCTCTCTGTAATCTTTTAGAAGAGAATAAGTTGATAGACGTCCGGGAAGAAATTTGTCACCCCCTGCAATTGTTATACTGTCTACAGTTGTGATTGCATGAGTCTGGCAAACCGGTATCTCGCGGTCTGTAGGCGACCTCTCCTGACCAAACCTGGTAAAACAGTCCGTTCTGATATAGACTATAAGGTAGGAACTATTTCGTAAAGGTGTGGGTATGAGTGAGAGTGAATGAGACGCAGCATCGCTGCGAAGCGAGAGGGAGTCCCACTCCGCATTTCCTGTTCTTCGCGAGAAGCCAGGTCAGAAAAGGACGAAGCGATTGCAGATTTTGTGTATGAAGTGTTAAAATACATTAGTAACAGTACATGCGAGACAACAGAGACTGATCTGGTTAGACAGACACAGGGAATAGCGATGGGAGGCCAACAGAGTAAGGACATAAATATGAAAACCCCCTTAGGATGTATCCTAAAGCACTGGAAGGACTTGGGAGGGATCCCGGGGGGAAACATAAGTAAAAAGGCACTCCTTAAATATTGTACACAGTGGTGGCCGTTGTACAAGTTAGATGACAATGAGAAATGGCCGCTGGAGGGAACAACTAATTATAACACTATTTTGCAATTGATGCTTTTCCTCCGCTGACTTCATAAATGGGACGAAGTAATGTATGCTGACATGTTCTTTACCCTAAGAAATAAACCGGAGTGGCAAAAAGAGTGCGGGGTAAACGTAGCACCTCAGGACCCCTTAGTACTAGCCCTGGAAAAAGATAAGAAAGGTTCAAAGCCTAAAGAACATTGCTGTGATGCATGTAGCATTGGGCAACAATGTCTTAAATTAACAAGACGGGATAGTGGAAAGGAGAGCGAAATAAGCCTGTGGGAATACCATCCATTCGCCCCAGGACGGGAAGGGCCTCTTCCCAGGCCAAAGGAGGAACAAGGGGACCCTAGCCCATTAAAGGAACTTGAACGATGGTGGAAATCTAAGTTTGGGCACAGCCCTCAGAAACTAGACAACACTTGGGAGGAGGATAGTCCATTAAAATCGGGGATTGACAAGAGGGAAAGCAGTCCACAGGGACCAGATAGTCCACAGGGGTTGGGGAGCTACAGGGATGCTGACAGCCCACCTAGACTAGAAGTTGAGAGGGAAGAAGACAGTCCACACGAAGCAGAGAGTCGAGGGGAGACACGCAGCCTGCCCGAACTAAGTCCATATGGGGATAGTAGCACACCCAGGAATGGGGGTTTTAGGAAATCAGGTACCTGTAGAATAGAAACCAGCACACCGAGGACTGGGGATAAAAGTAACTCACTAGGAGGCGACGTCTCTAATCTGAAGTATAGTGAGAAGAATGACAATGAGATATGCGAAAGGGAAGGCAGATACGGAAGCTAAATTGGCTGCCACAAGGACTAGAGAAGTAGAAATAGTGGCGCTAATACCAGGAGAACTGGATACCGATATCAAGCCAGATTACCAGGAATCAGATCACAGATGGATTCAAAAGAATAAAGGTAAACTGTTAGACAGTGGATGGGGACAATTAGAGACAGGACAGTTGATAATACCAGGGAACCTAATGTGGCAGATTGTGAAAACGGAGCATGAAAAGGCCCATTGGGGCCTAGATCCACTTTACCAACATTTGCGAGCTAGGATAGCAGGACCGAAATTATTTACTACTGTAAAGCACGTTACATCCCAGTGCGAGCGGTGTCTGAAAAATAACCCGAATACGGGAACCAAGGTACACCAAGGAGCCATAAATCGAGGTAAATTCCCAGGTGAAGTATGGCAAATTGATTTTTCTGAACTCCCAAGAAAAGGGGGGTTTTGGTATTTGTTGGTATTAACTGATACATTTTCTGGGTGGCCTGAAGCATTCCCTTGCAGGACAAATAAGGAAAGAGAGGTGACTAAAGTACTGTTGAATGAAATTATTCCACGGTTTGGGGTACCGAAAAGCATTTCTTCGGATAGAGGTACACATTTCTGTGCAAAAGTGGTGAGAGCAATAAGCAAAGCATTACAAATCAAATGGCAATTACACACACCTTATCGTCCACAGGCCAGTGGGCAAGTGGAAAAGATGAATCATCTCATCAAACAGCAAATTGCCAAAATATGCCAGGAGACTAATTTGCAGTGGTATCAGGCTTTGCCTATTGCTCTGCTTAGGCTGAGAGTCAAACCAAGATCAAAAGAAAAGTTAAGCCCATTTGAAATTTTGTATGATAGACCTTATGCTATGCAAGTTGTAAATGGGGACGCTATAGACCAAATCGGTAATCAGTACATTTATGATTATGTAATGATGATGGGGACACAGTTCGATAAGAATGCTACTGTGGTGATAGAGCACCAACCTAAACAACCTGATTGCAAATTGCATCCGTTTAATTCCGGTGATTGGGTGTATGTTAAGAATCTTCTAGGAAAACCCCTATAAGAAAAGTGAGACCTTTCCAAGTGCTGCTGACTATCTTCACTGCGGTTCGGATCAAGGAGCGACCCACGTGGACCCACTCTCACGAGTCAAGAAAGCTCCGGAGAACAAACAAGAGGAGCAGAAATTATAATTCTGACTCCACCTCAAACCTTTAACTCTGATCATTGAGTTCTCGAGGGACTCTCTGGGTACCTGCTAAATGGGTGAAGCTTTACGTATCTGGGATGTCGGGTGGTGGAATAGAATAACAGCAGGAGATGAAGGACGACGACTGCTGAGAAAGCTTTTCTTTAATGTACAGCAGGACCTCCAGCGTCTCGCACAATATAGTGAACCAGCTGCCAGAGCCCTAACAGACCCACCACAGAATTGGATAAACTGGGTTCTTACCACGCAATTTGATGAATCCATACCACTGAGTAGTACAACCTGTTGTGCTTGTAGTAATATGTTTTGCTGTGCTTGGGTTGCTCTAAAGTGTGCTGGGTGCGAGTATACTTACTGGTATGATCAAGCACTCGTGTGGCAAATTTGGTGTTGGAGGTGTCGTAGCCAATGGGTAAGAGAACGTAATTGGATTAGAGCGTTAAGTAAATTTACAGGTTTTCCAGGAAGGAAGGGACTTAAGTTGTATGAAAGTGCAGAACAGATAATTACTGCTTTTGTGAGGTGGCGTTTGAATCACGAACTAAAGGGACTAGAAATAAAGAGAAATTCTCACATTGTAGCAGCCCGGTGTAGACAACAAGTCCCACTGACCCAAACATCTGTGGTAGGGCCCTTTGAGGGGGATCCTGACTAAGCATTAGATCAGTGCATTGAGAACCTTCAGAGATTGAGGGTAGGAAAGTGGGGAACAGCAAAACTCAAAAAGGAAGGGAGAAAAGAAGTGAAAGTTGCACGAGATGTATTTCATTGCTGCAGTTGGAGTTTGAAAAATGTGTTGCATAAGAATGTGTTGCATGAGTCTCTCTGATCATTTTGTTTTGGTTCACAGCAAGATTAGGGATATTCGAAAAGGAGTCCACAAGTTAAAGGAAGAAGAGCTAAGAATCGATGAATGGTTAAAGAGTTTAAAACTTGGGCTATTGTACGAGCGTATCAGCGCCCTACAGGGTTAGAAATTGACGAAAGACTTCGTAAGTTATAAGAAAAGGGGGGAATTAAGCCATTTATTATAATGAAATATAGTTTTTGAGAAATAAAAGAATTAAAAGACACTTAAAAGTATATCAAGGGAATCGCAGAAGTTAATAAATAACCTAAAATACACTATTAGGAAGAACTTTGATCAGATATCTAGATACGTTAATAAATAATCTAAAATACACTCACAGAAGAAACTCTGGAATTAGAATATTTGAAGAAACAGAAGTGGAAGCCAATAAGTTAAAGTGACCTGCCAAGCCGTTAGAATCAAGCCAATAAGTTAAAGTGACCTGCCAAGCCGTTAGGATCAAGCCAAGTACAACAGTAACTTCAGCCAAGCCATGGAAAAACATACCAAAGATAACAGGAAGAAGTCCAAATTAGGAAAAGCTTAAAATTTAACTAAGGAAGACCAGGAATTCACGGAAGACCCCCGCCTGCCTATGAATATGCATGTAATAAATGATGTAATCCCTGTTTAAAATTGTATAAAAAAACCCGCTTTTGCTGTACATAATTTAGAAATCCATTTTGTGATTTCTCCGACGCGTTGTAATAAAATACCTCCTGCTTATCTGACTTAGACTGAGTCTCTTAAGCAGTTATTCTCGCCTTTTTGGGGCAAAATTCGGCATCATTTTCTGGCGACCCAGATGGGACCAGACAGGAGATCCAGGCCTTGAGGGGTCCTCCCCGAGCCGGGTCCGGGGTCGGGACCCTCTGGCGCCCCTGACTAACTTTTGTCAGAAGAGACTCCCCCCCGGACCAGTGCTTTCGGTGGACGAAGAGTACCCTGCATCTCCTGCTCCAATTAAGAGGTATTTCAATTAATTATTGGTTTTGGAATAAAGCGCTTTGTTGGGAAACGGGGGTCAGACGTGACCGCCCGAAGGGAAAGCTGGGGGACGCCCCAGTAAAGAATCCCAGCTGGGTTGAAATCCTAGCATTGGTTTGCTAGCATTGGTTTGCTAGCATAAGTTTGCTAGCATTGGTTTTGCTGGGGTTAAAATCCCAGCATTGGTCAAAATTGATTGAGAGAAAACACAGGTTAAAGTCCTGCTGGAGGGAGTATTTGTTTATCCTGGTATCTTCGATCTGTTTTTACTGTGTGGGAACTGTTTTAAACATTGTGCACTGTGTTATAACACTGTGGATTGCTTTCTGAGAGGTCTGTCAGCCGGAGATCTTCTTGTGTCTGTTCTACGTGTCTGTTGCAAAATCTTACAGGAAATATCTTGTCGCTCTCTCTGTAATCTTTTAGAAGAGAATAAGTTGATAGACGTCAAGGAAAAGGGCCATGGTTTGTTTTTAGGGGCCTGTGGCTGGGAGTGGCCGGCTGGCTCCTCAAAATCCACATTACGCAGGATGGTTCCCAGACCCAAGGTGGTACCAGTTCCAAGTCGAGCTGGTTTGATAGTACCAAGTGGCTCCTGCAATCTCCCATCCAGAAGCGGGGCAGCTGAGTTTTGTTTGCCAGGGAAACGGGCCGTTGTTTTTGATTGGGGTCTGAGGCCGAGAGTGGTCGGCTGGATCCTGACAATCCACGATACGCAGGATGGTTCCCAGACCCAAGGTGGCACCAGTGCCAAGTCGGGCTGTTTTTGTAGTACCAAGTGCGTCCTGAAATTTGCCATCCAGAAGAGGGGCAGTTGAGTTTTTTTTGCCAGAAAAAAGGGCCATGGTTTGTGTTTGGGGGCCTATGGCTGAGAGTGGCCAGCTGGCCCCTGAAAATCCACATTACGCAGGATGGTTCCCAGACCCAAGGTGGCACCAGTGCCAAGTCGGGCTTGTTTGATATCACCAAGTGGCTCCTGCAATCTGCCATCAAAAAGGTGGCAGGCGAGTTTTGTTTTCCAGGGAAAAGCGCCGTTGATTGTGTTTGGGGGCCTGTGGCTGGGAGTGGCCGGCTGGCTCCTTAGAATCCACGATATGCAGGATGGTTCCCAGACCCAAGGTGGCACCAGTGCCAAGTAGGGCTGGTTTGACAGTGTCAATTGCCTCCTGCAATCTGCCATCCAGAAGCGGGGCAGCTGAGTTTTGTTTGCCAGAGAAAAGGGCTGTGGTTTGTGTTTGGGGGCCTGTGGCTGGGAGTGGCCGGCTGGCTCCTGAAAATCCACATTACGCAGGATGGTTCCAAGACCCAAGGTGGCACCAGTGCCAAGTCGGGCTGGTTTGATAGTACCAAGTGGCTCCTGCAATCTGCCATGCAGAAGCGGGGCAGCTGAGTTTTGTTTGCCAGAGAAAAGGGCTGTGGTTTGTGTTTGGGGCCTGTGGCTGGGAGTGGCCGGCTGGCTCCTTAAAATCCATGATACGCAGCATGGTTCCCAGACCCAAGGTGGAACTAGTGCCAAGTCGGGCTGGTTTGACAGTGTCAAGTGCCTCCTGCAATCTGCCATCCAGAAGCGGGGCAGCTGAGTTTTGTTTGCCAGGGCAACGGGCCGTTGTTTTTGATTGGGATCTGTGGCCGAGAGTTGTCGGCTGGCTCCTGACAATCCACGATACGCAGGATGGTTACCAGACCCAAGGTGGCACCAGTGCCAAGTCGGGCTGGTTTGATAGTACCAAGAGGCTCCTGCAATCTGCCATCCAGAAGCGGGGCAGCTAAGTTTTGTTTGCCAGAGGAATCGGCCGAGGTTTGTGTTTGAGGTCCTATGGCTGGGAGTGGCCGGCTGGCTCCAGAAAATCAACCATACGCATGATTGCTTCCAGACCCAAGGTGGCACCAGTGCCAAGTCGGGCTTTTTTGATAGTACCAAGTGGCTCCTGAAATCTGCCATCCAGAAGCGGGGCAGGGGAATTTTTTTTGCCAAGGAAAAGGGCCATGGATTGTTTTTTGGGGCCTGTGGCAGGGAGTGGCCGGATGGCCACTGAAAATCCACGATACGCAGGATGGTTCCCAGACCCAAGGTGGCACCAGTGCCAAGTCGGGCTGGTTTGGTGATACAAAGTGACTCCTGCAATCTGCCATCCAGAAGCGGGGCAGCTGATTTTTGTTTTCCAGGCAAAAGGGCCGTGGTTTGTGTTTGGGGGGCGGTGGCTGGGAGTGGCCGACTGGCTCCTGACAATCCACCACACGCAGGATGGTTGCTATGCCCAAGGTGGCACCACTGCCAAGTCGGGCTATTTCGACAGTGTCAAGTCGCTTCTGCAATCTGCCATGCAGAAGCGGGGCATCTGAGTTTTGTTTGCCAGGGAAAAGGGCCGTTGTTTTTTTTGGGGGCCTATGGCAGGGAGTGGCAGCCTGGCGCCTTAAGATCCATGATTCGCAGGATGTTTTCCAGACCCAAAGAGGCACCAGTGGCAAATCGAGCTTGTTTGACAGAACCATGTTCCTCCTGCAATGTGCCATCCAGAAGCGTCGCAGGTGATTTTTTTTTGCAAGGGAAAAGGGTCGAGGTTTGGATTTGGGGGCCTGTGGCCGAGAGTAGCCGCCTGGCTCCTGAAAATACATGATACGTAGCATGGTTTCCAGACCCAAGGTGGCACCAGTGCCAAGTCGGGCTTGTTTGACAGTGTTTAGTGCCTCCTGCAATCTCCCATCCAGAAGCGGCGCAGCTGAGATTTGTTTGCCAGGGAAAAGAGGCGTTGTTTTTGATTGGGGTCTGTGGCCGAGAGTATTCGGCTGGCTCCTGACAATCCACGATACGCAGGATGGTTCCCAGACCCAAGGTGGCACCAGTGCCAAGTCGGGCTGTTTGTGTAGTACCAAGTGGCTCCTGCAATTCGCCATCCAGAAGCGGGGAACCTGAGTTTTGTTTGCCAGAGAAAAGGGCTGTGGATTGTGTTTGGGGGCCTGTGGCTGGAAGTGGCCGGCTGGCTCCTGAAAACCCACGATACGCAGGATGGTTCCCAGACCCAAGGTGGCACCAGTGCCAAGTCGGACTGGTTTGATAGTACAGAGTGGCTCCTGCAATCTGCCATGCAGAAGCGGGGCAGCTCAGTTTTGTTTGTCAGAGAAATGGGCCGAGGTCTTTTTTGAGGTCCTATGGCTGGGAGTGGCCGGCTGGCTCCAGAAAATCCACCATACGCATGATTGCTTCCAGACCCAAGGTGGCACCAGTGCCAAGTCAGGCTTGTTTGATAGTACCAAGTGGCTCCTGCAATCTGCCATCCAGAAGCGGGGCAGGTGAATTTTCTTTGCCAAGGAAAAGGGCCATGTTTTGTTTTTGGGGGCCTGTGGCTGGGAGTGGCGTGCTGGCTCCTGACAATCCACGATACGCAGGATGGATCCCAGACCCAAGGTGGCACAAGTGCCAAGTCGGGCTGGTTTGATAGTACCAAGTGGCTCCTGCAATCTGCCATGCAGAAGCGGGGCAGCTGAGTTTTGTTTGCCAGGGAAACGGGCCGAGGTTTTTTTCTGGGGGCCTATGGCTGGGAGTGACTGGCAGGCTCCTGAAAAGCTACGATAGGCAGAATGGTTACCAGACCCATGGTGGCACCAGTGCCAAATCGGGCTGGTTTGATAGTACCAAGTGGCTCCTGCAATCTGCCATGATCACGTGAAGAAATACTTTCTGGTTTCAGTACTGGGCCATATGCTCTTTCTTCTCTCCCTCAACTTCTCCATCACCTCTCATCCGTTTCACATGCGCTATCTTCAAGGTCCACAGGCTACTTTTCACAGAATCTTCAGGCCTGATGCAGTAAGAATGATGAATAGAACAGAGCTGGGATCTCTTTTCCAGTTTGGCTAAAATGCATTCTGCACACAAATCCAAGGAGAAGGTGCTGCCCCGATGCCCAGAAAAACTTTCACTCCTGCTAGTGTTCTACGTCAACCGCACCTTAGTCTGAAAGAAAAGCTTTTCCTCTGAGAGCATCTGAGAGGTTTGCATGGAGCACTGATATCTGACATATGCAATTTTGAATAGGAGAGGAAGAAGAAAACGGCAAGGAGTTTTTAATTTTAGTGGTTTCAATTTTAATTTCCGTGCACTTTTTCAAAACTTGTCAGCTCAAATGCCCATCAACATCTTTTAGTCATCTGTAAGTCAGTATTCATATAAAATGTGCTTCAAATCCAAAGGATTTCAAATTTGCACTCCAAGTTTCTATGCCTAGATTTATGATTTCCTACACATATTAGATGAAAGGAAGGCCTTTTTGACTGTGGGAGTGCTGGAACACTGGAACAGGTTGCCCAGAGAAGTTGTGGGTGTCCCATCCCTGAAAGTATTCAAGGTCAACTTGGACGGGGCTTGGAGCAGCAACAAAGGAGAAGCTTGATGGTAGAGAAACAAAGTTGGACTATAGAAGAAACTCGGACTGAAGTATAGGAGCAAGTTTTCTCTCAGCTCTTGGGGTAAATTCAAAGTTGTACAAAATGACATTTATCTGTGCTATTCACTACTGTAACAGAAAGTTTCATGAAAACTGTACAGAAGATAGTAAATTTTAAAAGAGATAAGAATTACAGCATAAAATCCATGGGATGGGTTACAACATGAGACACTCTCTAAGAGAAAATCTCTGTGTTTCAGCACTTCATCAGGGTAAGATTTCATGAAGTGCCAAAGAAGGCGGCAAAATATCATTCGGGACATTATTTACTGGAATTCAGCCTGGCCATTAGTAGGAACTGGCTTTGAACACATCATGTAGATATACCACACACACTTTCCCTTCACTGAAAAATTACTGTTTACAACGAATAAGCAATTGACGATCAAAATTGATTGAAAGCATCTTAAACATGTCAAGTATTTCATTGTAGAAGATCTGTGATCCAAATGCTTCTTCCACCTTCAAGAGGGACAGAAGAATTCTTCCATATCATGATGGTTTAAAATTGTATCAACCAATGTTTTCTGCTGAAAAGATATCATCTATTTTTTTCTATTTTTGGAAGAAAATATTCCTAGACATACAACAGGTGAGAACTAAGTAATTTTAAAGAAACAAATGAAATGAAAATATTCTGTAAATAGAATGAAATGAAAAGCTGTTTTAAATAGGAGCTAAATATTAAACAGAATTTTTGTACCAGGCATTTGAATTACTGCACCAGCTCTTTTGCCCATCAAGAGAGGCATTTAGCATTTCAGTCTTTTCCAAGGTGTTCATGATCTGCTATGCTGATCTCTGTGTGTGCCTAGGTGTGTGTGGAAGGGGGGGCATGTGAAGGGGAGTGTGTATGTTTGCTTTACAATTGTTGTGGCAGATTCATGCCTCAGCTCCACATTTTGTTTTAAAAAGGTCACACCGAGTGGATATGAAGTTTACTATCAACAAGAGATCAATTCCCAAATCATCCATTTGACTCTACCTTATAAATCATGTGCTTTGTTGCATATTTTATCAAATATACTTTCAAGCCAGATGGAGGAAGGAGGATGTGGGAATCCCTCCACCATCTTGCAACTTTTATGCAAGTAGGTTTTCAAGAAAATCATCATTTCTCTTTTAAATATGTCTGGAACAGGCATGATGGTAGTGTCAACCTGTTGGAGTTTTTGTTGCTGGAAGAAGTTGTACAAAAGGATTGGTTTTTACATTGACCAGTGACTGAATCAAGCGCAGGAATACATTGGAAATTCAGCTGGGGGTTCCTTTTCCCAGCAGACTACTTCTAGAACGAGCTTGTACACTGAAGCTGACTCTTTTGCTCTCTTTTTGTTTCTTTCCTATTTTCTTGGCTTCTTTGCCGCTATCTAGACAATTTTGGAACTTTGTTCCCAACTAAAATGGTTTCAATAGTCTGATTGTGATCATACATTTTTACAAGGAATTTTTAAAATCTTTCCTCGAGTTCAGAAAGTCAAGGACTTAGGTCTTTTTCTTCCCTTATCAATATTGCAATGAAATTGATAAATAAAGACCAACTCTTTATTTTTGTTTTTAACCCACGTAGATAATTCCCATCCATTCATCCATTTTGTGGACCAATAGTTGCCATTCTGATGGAAGTTGTCACTTCTTAACAATAGGCATTCTGTGACTATGTTGACAGCACTTTGGGTGAAGATCCTAACTGGTCTTAGATACACATAGGGAGAAATTTGCTCAGCCAGTGTCAGTCTTAAGCATGCGTATCAGAAGATCTTTCTATAGCTGGGAATTTTCCCATGAAAGGGATTCAGTTAGGGAAGAGACACTTGTGCCAGAGTTTTACATTCTTCTTGAACACTGCTTAAGGAACTTAGATGCCATGTCCATTTGGATCTCTGTCTGCACAGAACTTTGTCATGCCAGTGCTTGAAATGCATCTTGAAGAGAATTCACTAGCACAGAATGAAGGAGAGTGGAAGGGGTTGGTGGGGCTAACCAGGCCCAACCCCCCTGCCTAAACCAGGATACCTAGAGCCTCTTGCCCAGGATTCTATCTGGGTGTACTTTTAATGTCTTCAAAGATCCAGGCTCCACAATCTTTCTGGGCAGTCTGTGCCGTGGTTCAGTCACCCTCACAGTAAAGAAACATTTGCTGATGTTCAAAGGCAATCTCCTGTATTTCAGTGTGTGCCCACTGCCTCTTGTCTTTTCCGTCAGCATCACTGAAAAGACACTGATTCCCTCCCCTTTGCACTATTGCTTCCATATGTATGTGTGCTGCCATGTAGAGATATGTCAAAAACCTCCCTGAAGCCCAGGCAGATAGTATTCCCTTCATCTACCATTCAAGTTGATTCATCAGAGGAGTTTAAAGTGATGTTCAGCATGAAATTCCCCTGAAAAATCATGCTAACTACATTATTTGGTCGTCATTCATGTGCCTGGCAAGGTTTTCCAGGAAGAGCTGCTTCATCAACTTCCTGGGGATAAAAAGAGGCTGGCTGGTTTGCACTATCGCGAGACCTCTTAATTGCCTTTTTTGAAGATGGGTGTCATTTGCTTACATGCACTCTTTAGCCTCTCTTGTCGTCTACATCTTAGAAAAAAGCTTTTCCAATACATCTGGCAAGGAAAAACTGCGCAAGCACAGAAAACATCTCCCATCGTGTTCTAGACGTTGCACGGAGGTCTGCCAAGTGTTTGGCAGGAAGAAAAGAAAAGTTGTCCAAAACAGCTTCCAATCGAATGTTCATGTGATTGGAAAAGTCAGGAGAGTGCAAAAGTACTGTTTTCTATAAGTTGGCAAGCTGCGCACACAATCCCAGTGTTGTACAGCTTGCTTCTTCACCTTCCTGAAGATGCCGCTCTCTCCGGCTCCCGGAGGCACAGAAGCGGCTTCTTCGCGCAAAGACGATTGTGCCGCTCACAGGGCTTTCCTTAGCGCAGCTTCTGCTGAAAGACGCCCGGGAGCGGCTCTTAGCTCCGGAGAGCATCGTACCTTCGTCTTTAGCGTCTCTTCTCATCTACGTCTCAGCAAAAAGCTTTTCCACTATGTCTGGCTAGGAAAAGCTGTGCCAGCACAGAAAACATCTCTCTTCGTGTTCTAGAAGTTGCAGAGATGTCTGCCAAGGTTTTGGCAGGAAGAAAAGAAAAGTTGTCCAAAACAGCTTCCAATCGAATGTTCATGTGATTGGAAAAGTCAGGAGAGGGCAAAGGTACAGTTTCCAATCAGTTGGCAAGCTGCACACACATTCCCAGTGTTGTACAGCTTCCTTCTTCACCTTCCCGAAGTTGCCATTCTACCCGGCTCCCGGAGGCGCAGTAGCGGCTTCTTCGCTCAAAGACGATTGTGCCGCTCACAGTGCTCTCCTTATAGCGCGGCTTCTGCTGAAAGACGCCCAGGAGCGGCTCTTAGCTCCGGAGAGCATCGTACCTTCGTCTTTAGCGTCCCTTCTCATCTACATCTCAACCAAAAGCTTTTCCACTATGTCTGGCTAGGAAAAACTGTGCCAGCAAAGAAAACATCTCCCATCGTGTTCTAGATGTTGCACGGAGGTCTGCCAAGTGTTTGGCAGGAAGAAAAGAAAAGTTGAACAAAACAGCTTCCAATCTATTGTTCATGTGATTGGAAAAGTCAGGAGAGTGCAACGGTACTGTTTTCTATCAGTTGGCAAGCTGCGCACACAATCCCAGTGTTGTACAGCTTCCTTCTTCACCTTCCCGAAGATGCCGCTCTCTCCGGCTCCCGGAGCCGAAGAAGCGTCTTCTTTGCGCAAAGACGATTGTGCCGCTCACAGTGCTCTCCTTAGCGCGGCTTCTGCCGAAAGACGCCCGGGAGCGGCTCTTAGCTCCGGAGAGCATTGTACCTTCGTCTTTAGCGTCTCTGCCCATCTACGTCTCAGCAAAAAGCTTTTCCACTATGTCTGGCTAGGAAAAGCTGTGCCAGCACAGAAAACATCTCCCATCGTGTTCTAGAATTTGCAGAGATGTCTGCCAAGTGTTTGGCAGGAAGAAAAGAAAAGTTGTCCAAAACAGCTTCCAATCGAATGTTCATGTGATTGGAAAAGTCAGGAGAGTGCAACGGTACTGTTTTCTATCAGTTTGCAAGCTGCACACACAATCCCAGTGTTGTACAGCTTCCTTCTTCACCTTCCCGAAGCTGCCGCTCTCCCCAGCTCCCGGAGGCGCAGAAGCGGCTTCTTCACGCAAAGACGATTGTGCCGCTCACAGTGCTCTCCTTAGCGCTGCTTCTGCCGAAAGATGCCCCAGAGCGGCTCTTAGCTCCGTGCCTTCCAATTCAATTTTTTGGCTCGACAAACCACATGGTATACTTGCAGCAGTAGGGCAGGACTGTGAACTGGACTTTCTCCTGTTAGAGAGAAGCTAATGAACAAGTTTCACTGCAATCAGGGCAGGCTGTCAAACAAGAAAAATGTCATGAAAATAAGCCAGCCTTATCCTCTTAGTCCTGCTTGCTGTGATTGGCCAAGAATCAAATGTGTCAACTCTGTGTTTCTGGGTATCACATCAGTAACAGGTACTTCAGCTGCTGTACTTCTCTCCTGAAGTTAAGAACAGAATCCAAGGAATTGTGATTCCATGGTCTCAATTCACCCGATGAAAAAGGAGTGGAAGGTGCAGGGGTCAATTAACTTGAATGGCCTATGTAAATCAGCGGCCACTGATTTCCTGAAGGCTTCAACAGGTTAGTTGCCTATGTTTTTCTTGGAATTGTTTTAACCTTTGGTCATGTTTTTCTTGGGATTCTTTTACCCTTTCCCCATTTGTTCAGCCTTTGTTCTCAAGCCTTTGCTGACATTTCCAATATCTCCGTAGCCTGGAAAAGTGTTGTCTTGATTGATCACATCATTATTCCCTTCCAAGGGTTGTTTGCCTCAAGTCTCAGTTTGGCTGGTTTTCTGCTAGTTGATTGTCAGAGGGCAGCAGGTGTTTTGTAAGAGCAAGTACACAATCCCATAGCTTGCTTTTCTTTGGATTTGGCCTGTCTAGCAAATGGAATGACTGAACATCTCTGAGAGGCTTTTCTCTCCGCATTAGGTTTCACTGGAAGGGCAGATGCAAATCGTCTACCTAAAGTCTTGGCACAGAAGAAAGTAGTGGTTTGCTGCTGCATATAGCTAGAAGCTTACAAAAGGAAGGCCTTGGGCTGAGGCCCATTACTTTGGCTAAGTAGAAAAGGACTGTGGGAGGTGAGGCAGCTGAATTAGAGGTAAATCAACAAGTTCTAGAACCGTTGTGTGTTCACAGCGTGGTGCATGGTGGTTGGTTGAATTGCGTTTGTTATGGCTTAAAGCTATGGAACTGATAAAGGCCTGATGTTGGAATCCATAAGGTTAGAGGATTTTTAAGAAATGGTTAAAAAGAAGTATGTAGGCCTTAGACTGGAGTTTTGTGAGCATTGCAGAAAAGATTCCCATGCAAGCAGAAAAGTTTTCCATGCAAGCAGAAACTTACCCAAGCAGTAGACGTGACAAATTGCAACAAGGTTATTTAATGTATATCTTTAGAAGGTTAGCATGAATAGAGCTCTGTTCTTTGTCTCTTATCAACTAGTCTTTTTTTTAGCTACGATTACGTATGTTTTATAAGATTGGATAGAATGCTTGTCAATATGTGTTTTCTGTGTCTGATTGGCTGAATTCTAGTCTGAGATGATTTTATGTATTGCTGTATGAGCCCTGTTGAAGGAGACATTTTTTGGTGTGGATCAGTGAGCTGTCATGTCTCCATTTTGTATTTTGAGACTGATGTGCTGGAAATAAAAGCAAAAATCTCTTCACTGGTCTGGTTACCATGTTATCCATATTTGGATATTTTGCCGCAGCCTAGTGGGTTCCTTTTTTAAGGCGTGGGTTCCTGACACCATTGGACTTATACCTGTCCCGTCCCCCGCAGCCTGAGTGTTTCAAAAGCCTGGTTTTTGCAAGAAAGCCGCTCTCCTTTGCATCTGCCTGGGGACTCTGCATCACCACGAACCCTCACTCCCAGTTTGCCAAGGAGATGATCAGTAGGAATGTTGCAGAGCTGCTGTGTGCATCTGAATGGAATGGCAGAGAGCGAAGTGCTGGACATTTCTGGCTTTAGTACAATGCTGCTGCATTGGTGCCAGTTGAGTTGGTTTTCCATCAGTGGCCTTTCTGTCTAGAAGTACACTGCCCAGAGTATTTGATGCCATTTCCTTCCTGTTGTTTTCATACCTTCCTTCAGTTGAAAGGATGATACAACCTTTCCATTTTGAAGATCCCTGTTAGGAAACACTATGCCAGAAGAGTCATCGCACCCTTTTCTTCTGCCTCCTTTGTCATTTTCAGAGACTCATTTCAAATTTCTGCTAATGTCAAGAAGAATACTGAGACTACTTAGCAGGGTTGACGCTCTCAGCTGCTTTCCTCTTTCATGCCGCTTCATACTGGATGTGACTTCAAGGCCTTGTTTTTTCATCTGCATTTTGCCGTGATCCAAAGCTAAATATTCCAGGCCTGTGAACACAAAAAGAACTCTTAGTCTTTTGCAAGAACTACCCCTAGGAGGATTTGTGTTCAGTTTGATCTCTACAGTGTTTCAGAAAAAAGGAGATTGTACTCTCTTCTTGTGTACTCTCTTCTTGTGCTCTCATTTCCCTCTCTCTGCCTTGCATGCCCTAGTTAATCCGCTGGCGTGACTCATTTGGCATCATCTCACGGTGCAAATTCTGCATAGTTTCATGTCCTTACAAATGCCAGTTGCCAAGGAGCCTATCTAACCATTCAAGGGGCAAAGAATTGTAGGGCTGGCAAGTTCAGGTGCTGAAACTGTAAGTCATGCCATATCAAAGTGACAGAGCAAATCAATTGATCTAGGACTTTCAGCTAGACACCTCTGAGAATAGCAGCTTGTCAGCAATGACACAGCCATCTTCCTAGCTGTATTCCAGAAAGAGGAAAGCGACACCTTCAATGGTTAATATGTTTGGCATGAGAAACAGCAAGAAATGTACCGCAAAATACTTGAGTCAGATCAAGTGCGTTTCTCTAGTGAGAAGTTTGCACTTGTTCTTTCTTGTCTGTGCCTTTACTTTTCACAGAAGACAGGGGAGCATTTCATTATTACTGTTCTTTTGTTTTCTTTTGTTGGCCTCCCTCTTTCCACCTGCAATTAACAAATTTGCCTTTCTTTACTGGCTTCTCTTTCTTTACTTCTACGAGTTGACATGAGGTCATCCAACCTTATCATCAATGTTCTCAGACAGTGGAGACAAGTAGAAGGTACAGCTAAATGGATAAAAGAAACCCACAGAAATAGACAGGTTTTTCTCACAGTCTTCTGTGAGAACATTAGGACACAAGATGTCTTTGAACTGAGTAATGCTCTATTGATTTAACTTTTAGTCCACTCGTTACTATTATTACACGTGTTTGGCCTTTAGTACAGAGCCTTGGAACTAACCCAGGCCAATACTTTGGCTAATTTTGTTTTATTTCTAGTGAGGACTTTGTTTCTTAAGGAATAGTCCAGAGAAAGAGCGTCCACGGTACAGTTACGGGTCATAAATTCTGGGACAGTTTGTGCTGGTAATACGTCTAGGAATGAAAGGTTTGAAGGAAAGAAAGGTTTGACATCTTTTTGACTTTCAAATGGAACCATTATTTGAAAAACCTAAGAGTTGCGGTTCCCCCCCCACCCCACACCCCAAGTACTTCTCTTTGCACTGTTACTCAGGGATTACACATAAAAGCCCACCCTGTAAAATACGTTGCAGATACTTTGCAATAAGTGCAGCTTAGCAGCTAGAGATGATAACGTGGGTTAAATAACATTGCTTCTGCAGTGATGGAAACTCTGTCTACGCAGACATACTCAACAAAGGTTACGATGGCTTAGCTCCTGTGCTCAAGTTAACGTGCATTTTAGAACTTCCCAAGAAGGTGAATTCAACCTCCTTCATTGCTCTCTGCTGGAGTCCCAAGAGAATTTCAGTCTGCTTTTTGTCATTTACAGCTGTCACTGCTTAGCTCTTGAACATGAGACTCCCTCATGACTGATGAAAGTTGTCTAGTTAAGAGTGGCTGAAAGACATGGTCTTGCTCTAGAAGGAGATGAGAAGGTTTCTGCAGTCTTTGTCATCTCTACTGCTTGTGATTTCTATAAAAAACCAGTGGGAAATTTCTGAAGGCAGTCCAGAAGCTGGCAATATGGACAGCTTACAGCCGAACACTTGCTGCAGTGCAACCATGGTGACACCAGAAAGGACTTCAAAAATTTAAAAGGGCAAACAAAGCATTTGGAAGGAAAAGAACATGAACCATTATTCCATTTTTCTAATCTATCTTTCTTTCAATCATCATTTTTGTGCAGTTTCGCGGCTTGCGTTGGTATCCCTCCGAAGGAATCTGAGACAGAGTAAGCTTTTGAATGGAGTAGAAGTGAGAAATGCAGGCCAAGTTGCCTTTTTTGCCATCAAATACCAGTTACGCTTGAGCTACCCTTTGCTTAAGGTGCTTAATTTACACTAAGAATTGATTAGCACATTTTGATGTGAGCAAATTTTACTGTCATGACTGAGTAAATTTTGCTGTCACTCAGAATTTTACTGTCGTCTGAATAGCAATGTTTGTGTCAAAATAGTATTTTGTCTCCTGTATCTGCAGCAGGTAAGCCTTTTGCTGTCAGCAGTGTTGCTTAACCTTTCATGTCATATCCCTCTTCACATCCATCTTCTGCTTAAGGCTTATTAATCTACTTTAGAATTGGCACGTGGAATAAGACTACTTTTCCTTTTTGAAAGCTAATGTCATTTGACCTACTTAGAGCAAATAATTCATTAATTGCAAGTCCCCAGCTAGCATCTTTTCGGCATATTCTAAACTTCTAAAAAAGAAACAAAAGCACTCTCCAATACTTGGCTTTCATATCACAGTGGGAGCGCTGGCCTTGTTTTCAATAAACAATCATGGGTATGGTAAAACAAAAGGAGGGGTTAGAGTTTTCGCTGTTAACCTCTAGTGAGCTTGGATTTTGCAATATGCATGAAGTTAATTACCACTGTTATATAAAGTGGCTGATTTAATCAATAAATTGGAGTCAATGCTGATCAACGACAAGGTGGATTGGCTTCCCTTCGTTTTCAACACAGTGCCAAGTCGGGCTGGTTTGATAGTACCAAGTGGCTCCTGCAATCGGCCATCCAGAAGCGGGGCAGGAGAGTTTTGTTTGCCAGGGAAAATGGCCGTGGTTTGTGTTTGGGGGGCGGTGGCTGGGAGTAGCCGTCTGGCTCCTGAAAATCCACGATACGCAGGATGGTTGCTATGCCCAAGGTGGCACCACTGCCAAGTCGGGCTGTTTCGACAGTGTCAAGTCGCTTCTGCAATCTGCCATGCAGAAGCAGGGCAGGTGAGTTTTGTTATCCAGGGAAAAGGGCCATTGTTTTTGTTTGGGGGCCTATGGCAGGGAGTGGCAGCCTGGCACCTGAAAATCCACGATTCGCAGGATGTTTTCCAGACCCAAAGAGGCACCAGTGCCAAGTCGAGCTTGTTTGACAGTACCATGTTCCTCCTGCAATGTGCCATCCAGAAGCGTGGCAGGTGATTTTTTTTTTCCAAGGGAAAAGGGTCGAGGTTTGGATTTGGGGGCCTATGGCCGAGAGTGGCCGGCTGGCTCCTGGAATTCATTGATAGGCAGGATGCTTCCCAGACCCAAGGTTGCACCAGTGCCAAGTTGGGCTTGTTTGATGGTACAAAGTGGCTCCTGCAATCTGCCATCCAGAAGCGGGGCAGCTGATTTTTGTTTGCCAGAGAAAAGGTCCGTGGTTTGTTTTTGGGGGCATATGGCTGGGAGTGGCTGGCTGGCTCCTTAAAATGCTCGATACGCAGGATGGTTCCAAGACTCAAGGTGGCACCACTGGCAAGTCGGGCTGTTTTTGTAGTACCAAGTGCGTTCTGCAATTTGCCATCCAGAAGAGGGGCAGTTGAGTTTTGTTTGCCAGAGAAAAGGGCCGTGGTTTGTGTTTGGGGGCCTGTGGCTGGGAGGGGCCAGCTGGCCCCTGAAAATCCAAGATACGCAGGATGGTTCCCAGACCCAAGGTGGCACCAGTGCCAAGTCGGGCTGGTTTGATAGTACCAAGTGGCTCCTGCAATCTCCCACCCAGATGCGGGGCAGCTGAGTTTTGTTTGCCAGGGCAACAGGCCGTAGTTTTTGATTGGGGTCTGTGGCGGAGAGTAGTCAGCTGGCTCCTGAAAATCCACGATACGCAGGATGGTTCCCAGACCCAAGGTGGCACCACTGCCAAGTCAGGCTGTTTTTGTAGTAACAAGTGCGTCCTGCAATCTCCCATCCAGAAGCAGGGAAGCTGAGTTTTGTTTGCCCGAGAAAAGGGCCGAGGTTTGTGTTTGGGGGTGTGTTGCTGGGAGTGGCCGGCTCGCTCTTTAAAATCCACGATATGCAGGATGGCTCCCAGACCCAAGGTGGCACCAGTGCCAAGTCGGGCTGGTTTGAAAGCACCAAGTGGCTCCTGCAATCTGCCATGATCACGTGAAGAAATACTTTCTGGTTTCAGTACTGGGCCATATGCTCTTTCTTCTCTCCCTCAACTTCTCCATCACCTCTCATCCATTTCACATGCGCTATCTTCAAGGTCCACAGGCTACTTTACACAGAATCTTCAGGCCTGATGCAGTAAGAATGATGAATAGAACAGATTTGGGATCTCTTTTCCAGTTTGGATAAAATGCATTCTGCACACAAATCCAAGGAGAAGGTGCTGCCCCGATGCCCAGAAAAACTTTCACTCCTGCTACTGTTCTGCGTCAACCGCAACTTAGTCTGAAAGAAAAGCTTTTTCTCTGAGAGCATCTGAGAGGTTTGCATGAAGCACTGATATCTGACATATGCAATTTTGAATAGGAGAGGAAAAAGAAAATAGCAAGGAGTTTTTAATTTTAGTGGTTTCAATTTTAATTTCCGTGCACTTTTTCAAAACTTGTCAGCTCAAATACCCATCAACATCTTTTAGTCATCTGTAAGTCAGTATTCATATAAAATGTGCTTCAAATCCTAAGGATTTCAAATTTGCACTCCAAGTTTCTATGCCTAGATTTATGATTTCCTACACATATTAGATGAAAGGAAGGCCTTTTTTACTGTGGGAGTGCTGGAACACTGGAACAGGTTGCCCAGAGAAGTTGTGGGTGTCCCATCCCTGAAAGTATTCAAGGTCACCTTGGACGGGGCTTGGAGCAGCAACAAAGGAGAAGCTTGATGGTAGAGAAACAAAGTTGGACTATAGAAGAAACTCGGACTGAAGTATAGGAGCAAGTTTTCTCTCAGCTCTTGGGGTAAATTCAAAGTTGTACAAAATGACATTTATCTGTGCTATTCACTACTGTAACAGAAATTTTCATGAAAACTGTACAGAAGATAGCAAATTTTAAAAGCGATAAGAATTACAGCATAAAATCCATGGGATGGGTTACAACATGAGACACTCTCTAAGAGAAAATCTCTGTTTTTCAGCACTTCATCAGGGTAAGATTTCATGAAGTGCCAAAGAAGGCGGCAAAATATCATTCGGGACATTATTCACTGGAATTCAGCCTGGCCATTAGTAGGAACTGGGTTTGAACACATCATGTAGATATACCACACACACTTTCCCTTCACTGAAAAATTACTGTTTACAACGAATAAGCAATTGACGATCAAAATTGATTGAAAGCATCTTAAACATGTCAAGTATTTCATTGTAGAAGATCTGTGATCCAAATGCTTCTTCCACCTTCAAGAGGGACAGAAGAATTCTTCCATATCATGATGGTTTAAAATTGTATCAACCAATGTTTTCTGTTGAAAAGATATCATCTATTTTTTTCTATTTTTGGAAGAAAATATTCCTAGACATACAACAGGTGAGAACTAAGTAATTTTAAAGAAACAAATGAAATGAAAATAGTCTGTAAATAGGATGAAATGAAAAGCTGTTTTAAATAGGAGCTAAATATTAAACAGAATTTTTGTACCAGGCATTTGAATTACTGCACCAGCTCTTTTGCCCATCAAGAGAGGCATTTAGCATTTCAGTCTTTTCCAAGGTGTTCATGATCAGCTATGCTGATCTCTGTGTGTGCCTAGGTGTGTGTGGAAGGGGGGGCATGTGAAGGGGAGTGTGTATGTTTGCTTTACAATTGTTGTGGCAGATTCATGCCTCAGCTCCACATTTTGTTTTAAAAAGTGTTTTGCGGAGAAAAGAAGAAACTTCACAACTTTATAAAAGTTGTAAAGCTCGGTATGCTTTTATTAGGACATGTGCTGGACGCAAGTTCTCTTAACAAGGTATGCGTACTTTTGAAGACTTCAGGTCGCCTTTTATCTCTTTTTCAATTGCATATGCATACAGTTTCACAATTAGTTCATACATATTCATTCTGCGTTACCTTTAGCACTAGTTCTTCTTTATCAGAGGAATTCTTAGGTCTGGGGCAGATCGACTTTGCGGTGATTTCTGTTTTTCTTTCTCTGTCTCTTTGCTGTCTCTGGAATGTTGCTTTTCTTTCAGCTTTGGCTTTACAGACTTCTCACTTCTCTTAGGCATTTCACTTAATTCAGAATGGATCTCTACTTTGTCTCATTCTCCTCTTTCTTAGGAAATAAGTAAATTCTTTTACTTAATGAAAACTTTCACAACATTAAGTGTCTTTTAGTGCTTCACTGTGTGCTTTTGACAAAGATGTTAGTACAGCTATTTGTTGTAGCATTCTCTAGTACTAAATTAACAATATAATAGATAGTCTTAAACTTATTTCAACTAATATTAGTAAGACTACAATGGGGTGACACAACTTTTTAAAGATTTTATTCGCAGTTGGTGACTATTTAAAGATTACATCTAATAATCTTAACAAAATTACATATACAGAGATTAGAATGGTTTCTACTAGACAGAATAACATCATTGCTATCAATTTGTACAGCAGTACAAGCAGTTCTCAAGCATACTTTCTTTTCTAGTATATACGAGCACAGTTTTCTGGTCAGTGACTGGATGGACTTCGAAGTGACAAATACTCTGTTCAGTGTCTAAACACACATCTTGAGCATTAATAGTATTGCTTTCGCAAATGAATCTTATCTGTTCTCTAGTAATGCAGGATTCTAAGTTTACTGTCTGCTACTTTCTATTCATCTTTCGTGCTTACACTCTATGTTCTGAAGGATAGAGTATTGTTTTTTCATGGTTTGATCTTAGAGCAATGATGGGATTGACAACATAAACAGTGGCATTATGTATGGTATGCACAAAGGCAGTTGTCACATTAGAAACAGGATTATAGGTGAAATTTACTATAGTCTGCTAGGTTTGAAACTTCTTTTCAGCATTAATTGCATTATCTCACACAATTTCTTGAATTTCAGCTGGAAAATTACTTTCACTCTTTTCTCATATGATCAGAACTGCTGTTGCTTGTATCTATAACTGTGCTTGTATACAACTGAAAGCTAAAGACACATTATCTTGAACTATACTAAGTGCTTCTACTATTAACTTGTGGTCTTGGTCTCTGGCTTTTTCATACTTCTTTACTTTGGCAGTACTTTTGAAATCTGTCACTGGCTAGTTTTCAATGCTAATAGAGATTACTGTAAAGGCTGCTTTAATTTTGTTAGGCTACTTGCTGCAGTGGCTAGTTTATTTACCAGTATTTCTGAATCAATTCTATTTAAAACTCTTAATCTTGTCTCTAATATGCCAGTTAGATGTTTGTTATGGGGAACAGGAACTGCTTCTGTTTATGACCATCCCTCTCTGCTAGAGGGATGTGCTGGGCTCACACTGCAAATTCAGACACACTTCACAAGTGTATCTGACAGAGGTTTAGGTCATATTTGAGGCAGATGTTTGTTCTGAAATGTAGAGACTTCAGGAATCTTCTTCCCCCTCCAGAGCACTTGATTTCTCAGATGTGTGGCAAGCAGGAATGTCTCTCTTGGTCTACGAAACTTCACTTACTTTGCCTTTAGCTTCAGGTCTAAGCTTCAAGTAAATAATGAAGGGGAAGTCTGAGAGAAGAGCTTAAATTTATTGCAGTGCCTCAGAAGAAACTGGGATCAGGTTTCTGCTACTTGAAACACTCAGCACAAAAGTGATGTTCAAAATCTTACAGCCTGCTGCTGAGCTCTGGGGGGGGGTCTCTCTCTACTTCTTTTAAGCAGAATCTAACTGCTTCAGACTGGGACAATCACTGATGTAAATCTCAGTAGGAAAGGGGATAGCTATAAATAAAGAAAATCACTTCTCTTGCTTGGGTTAATTTACTACTTGCAGTTCAGCACCTTTTACTAGTTATTGCTTGGGTGTTCAGCTAACTGGCTTGGAAAATGACTTAAGGAAACTGATTTTTTGGTGTTCTTGGTTTTAGGCTCTAGGAGAGCTGGCTCCTTCTTTTCTTGTTCTGCTCTTGAGATATGTCTGTTTTAGTCTGAACTAGTATGGGGTGTATAAGGCTCTGCTGTGGTAAAAAGTGCAGTGTCTAGCTCTCAAAGGGAGTTTTTAGGAAGGAGGAGCAGGCTGGTTGGATTTTTGAGATGTTAATTTGCATTATTAACTCTACACATTTGAGAGACTATTCTGGATTGAATAATAGCTGTTGTTCAGTCACATCTACTTTGAATTCAAATGAAAGTCTGATATTAATTTGAGCTCAAAGGCAGGTCACTTCTACAGGCTGTATTAAGGTGAAATTACACTAACAGTCTGATTCACTTAGGTTATCACAGACTTCTTGGTGTTCATATACACTAGGGGAGGTTTAGACACTAATTACATCTGGTCTCTCATAAGCTACTTTATTGATGACTTGGCATCTTACTTTGATTTCTTCTCTTCTGATTCTTTGAAGAGTCTACAGTTTTTGTCTTTGCTAATCTTGCTCTTCACATATCTGATTCTCGTGGATTACTACAGTAGATATGTTTAAATCTTTTATCTCAGAAGGTTTTTTTGTGGATCTAGTATACTGATTAAATGCCAGGGACTAAGGCCATTTAGCATTACTTTGAACAGAGGTACTCTCGAGTTCTGAAACTTCAGTTATGATTACACACAATACAATTCTACAAACTAAAATATGAGCTACTTTTGACTGCAATATACTCATTTTGCCTGAGTAAGTTTTAATCTCAGTTCATTGTTTCTTGGCGTCACTCCTTAAGGGGTTTCTGGGCTTTCTTCACTTAAGAGTGATGGATCTAGGCATTCTGCTCTTTGATTTTGATTGTAGTGAAGATGGTGAGAAGTACTCGCAGTGGTCTCTCCCACTGTGGTTCTGAAGTCTTCTCTGTAAGAGACTTAACATATACATCATCTCCAGGCTAACTCTCTGCTCCGAGTTCCAGCTACATGTTTCTCAATTACTCTGAGCTGTTTGCTTAATGCCACCATGTAGGTGGACATTTTGGACATTCTTTTTGTATTCTATATGGTCTTCTATAAGGCATTCTAAAAGGACTCAGCATTCTTTTAGCTCAAGGTTTAGTTTGAATTTGCAATAGTGTTAGTGGAAGAGCTTGGGCTAGGGTAGATTAACTTCTTGCCCCAGTCTTATGATTTGCTGCTTAATTAAATGATTCATTCTCTTTACTTGGCTACTTGATTGGGGGTGGTATGGGGTGTGAAGTTCTTGATCTATGCTCAGATGGCTACTAATCTGTTGCACTATTTTGGAAATGAAATGTGATTCTTTATCTGAGGATATCGTGGCTGGAACTCTGAAGCGTGGTATTATTCTTTATAAAAATAATCTGGTCACCTCTTGAGCTTTGACAGTTCTGGTGGGGAATGTTTCTGGCTACTCTGAAAATGTATCTATCAATACTAGTAAATACTGATACCCCCCTTTCCTTGGGAGTTTTGAAAAGTTAATTTGCTACTGCTGTACAGGCTCATGGCCTCTCTCAGTCTGACTGAGTTTTGGCCGGGGGCGTATTTTGGGGTTAGTCTGGAGGCAAGGATCACATTGTCGGCTTACTTGAGTGATAGTGGCATATAAATTCTTGACAACGATACAACGATTGTTTCAATCAGATGTGTGTTCTAGAAAGCCTGTGGAAATTACTGCTTCAAAGTCAACACTTCATTTTAATGCACTCTGTATCACTCACAGCTTTGGTTATTTCGAAAAGGAGCTACACTCTATAAAAGGCCTCTAAGTAGTTAGGCCTTAGTGTGTTTTCTAGTGCTTTTTTTTTACTAGTAACTACGAAAATGGGAAGGGATTACTAGCTCTCTTTCAATGGTAGCCCACCCTTTGCAGTTGTACGTCTCTTTTGGTTAGTATTATTGTATTATGGCTTACTTTCGAGGAAAATCTGTACTTCACTTTTTGCTGCTTTCTTTGCTTCTCTATCTGCTAGCTCATTTCTTTCTTCTAATTTTAAGCTCACTTTCTAGTGTGCCTTAATATGTCCTTTCAGGTAGCTGAACTGCTTCTAGCAGCTGGATTGTCTCTTCTTTCTCTGTGAGGTCAGCAGTCCCCTCTCTTTTCAGATGGCTCTATGTGCATGTATGACTCTAAATGCATTCTTTGGGTCTATGTAGATGGTTATTCTCTTCTTTTTTGCCCTTTCCAGGGCACGGGTTAGGGCAATTATCTCAGCTTTCTGCGCAGAGGTACTTGTTGGTAAGGGTCTAGACTCGATTACTTCTCTGCAGGTAGTCACTGTGAACTTTGCAATGTCGCTTTCTTGTCAGTGAACCAGGTCTCTGCATCGTCTGGAGGAGTGTCTTTTAAGTCTGGGCGGCGGGAGTAGGTAGCTTCGGTGGTCTCTAGGCAACTATGGTGTCTACTGAGAAAAGAAGCTGAGTTGACAATATTAGTCACTACTATCTCTACATCGTCTTGCTCTACCATGGTGGCCTGGTATTTCAGAAACCTCTGTGGCGAGACCCAGTGGCCACTCTTTACTTCTAGTGCTGCGGACACTGTGTGGGACATTAGCACAGTCATTTTTGTCTCAGGGTAAACTTGCATGCCTCTTGAATATTTAGCACGACTGCTGCTACAGCTCTGAGGCAACTTGGCCATCTTTTGGCTGTTGCATCTAGTTGCTTAGAGAAGTAAGCAACTGCTTTTCAGTAAGGGTCTAAGTCTTGAGCCAGTATTCTCTGGGCAATTCTTTGCGTGGGAAAAATAGAAAGAATGGTTTACTTACATCTGGAAGTTTCAAAGCTGGAGCTGACATGAGGGCACTCTCTCTAGCTGGCGAAAGGCTCATGTGGTGTCTTGTGTCTACTGGAGATTTCTGTTTCTATTGGCAATAAGAGCATAGAGGGGTCTGGCGAGCAGTTCATAATTATAAACTCACAGCTGGCACTACTCTGCCATGCTTAAGAGGGTTCGGAGTTCTTTCGTTGTCTGGGGTTTCAGGGTTTGGCATGCGGCTTCTTTGCCTTAAAGCTTGCTGCTCAGCACTCACTTCTTACTTCAGGCAGATTACTTTCTCTTTCACTACTTGTGCTTTTTTTTTTGAGACTCTGCGTCCTTGGGGTCCTAGGAAATTCAAAAAGCTTACTGTCCAGGCTTCTCTCGCTTCTCTCATCTGAGTGGCTACTAGAAGATCGTCTACGTACTGCAACAGCCTCTTTCCTTCTTGTGGAGCTTCTCGGGACTCTGGGTCTTTGCAAGCTGTTCTCTAATCGGAGTGGGGAATCTTGAAGCTTTCAGGCACATGGACTATGTGAGCTTGAGTTTGAATGCAAAAATTTCTTGGCTGGCTTCGTGGATAGGGAGGCAAAAGAAGGCATCTCTTAGGCTTAAAACAGTGAACTAGGTTAGCTCAGGTGTTAAACAAGTCAGTAAGGTATATGGATTTGCTACCACAGCGTATAAATTCTGTGTTATCTTATTGACAGCTCTTAATCCAGTACTATCAGTTATTGGGCTGATTCCTTCTTTATTTTCTTTTTGAGGGTACTACTCAGTTCTCACTAGTTGTGTTCTTTCTTTAAACTTGATGCTCATGGGGGAGCATCTTTCACTCTCTCTGGTACAGCAGAGGCCCATACCCTTGAAAACACTTGTTTACTTATTCTAATATCTCTTTACTAATGTCTTTTTTAATTTCAGTGTCTGTTAATGTTAAGCTTAACATCTTTATATCATTTGCCTCTGGAGTAACCTTTCTCATTTAAGAATGTTTAGCAAATTGAGCGAATTGTACAAAAGCTTTTAGGTACACATAGTACACATATTACTTTAAAGGTTTGCACAAGGATGCTTTCTCAGACTGGCTAGTTGTTCTTCACACTGCAACATAAACATTCTCTACAGGTACTAAAGTTTTATTTAAAACTGAATATATGGCTCTTGTGTCAACAAAAATTCTTCTCTTTTGGGGAGGTCATCTTTACTCTTTTTCTTTTACTTTGGGAGGAGCCTTTAGCAAATCATATGTACTCATTTTGTGAACTGTGATTGCTTTGCATTTCAGAATGATAATCTTTGCCTGATTTCATACGTCGCTATCTTATGCTGCATGCTGAACAACATGTTTGATTTGCTTTCTCTTTGCCTTGTTTTCTCTTTTCAAGAAATCTGTGTGATTTCTTAAAACACAAAGACATTTCAGCATACAAAACTCTATTTCATTTATCTTCTTATTTTAAAACAGTACTAACAGCAATGAAGTATTATAAATCTTTTTATTTTCTGAGCTGCTCTTACTGGCAGCCTTCTCTCAGTGAGCCCCTCTCAAAAGGGGCTAATTTAGGAACTTTTTGCTCTGGTCAGTTCTCATTATTTATTTCTCCTTGCCCTATCTCACTTCTACTCAAACTTTTTTACAGACCTTCACAGTAGTTTCTCAACTTTCTTCCTATACACACAGCTCCAGGTGGCAGGTATCAGATGTGATTCTTACACACAAGTTCTAAGACTTTAGGTTTTGAATTTGCTTGACTAGAAACTTCTAATTTACATGTGCCCTGACACTTACTAGAACAGCAAAACTAGTGTTTCTCATAAGCACCGCACTGCAATAATAACTGCACATCTAGCTTTTGCTCACAGGCCATTCCTATGTTCTCTGGGGAGACGGGGCAGCCAGAGCTGTCCCTGTGCCCAGGGGACAGCTACTCTCACTTCACACAGTATGCTAATCAAAAACGTGACATAGACACTATATTCTGAACAAACAAAATATCAGTCTTTTCTAGTTCTCTTCTTGCACAATCTAATTAAGCTCTGTGTCTACTTACACTTGTTTTACTGCTTTGCAAAAAGGCTGTGCTAGTCACAGCCGAAATTCTGATATGCCTTCAGACACAAACACTCGCACTTGCACCCCCCTTTTATCTCAAATTTGCTAGAGCCAAGGCTTGAATTGCTGTGAGGGGGGGGAATTCTTGGAATTCCTTTAACTCTATCGTAATTAAGCATAAATTACCGTACTATAGTTCTCCTATGTAAAATGCTACTCTTGTTGCAACAAAATCTTAAAATCTCTACAAACACTACTATACAATCTGAGAATCAAATTACCACAATGCAGCGGAAGAAAATCACTACACAAAACTATTGGGAAAGGGCATATCTCTCAAAGTGCTCGCTTTTCTCAACACAACATAGCATACTATAATTCAGCATTTACTCACATCAATTTTCTTGGACACAATCAAAATCAAACATCTAAGGCAAAGGAACTCTCTGAGCTCATACTCACGGTTAAAATGTACTAGATCTACACAAATCACTACATTTAAACACGATAAGTACCATCACTGACATTCTTCTACTCGCTTCTCTGCGGGGCACTTCTCTCTCTGCTCCCGCAGCCTGCTGCAGCCAGCGCCTCAGGCTTCACTCGGCTGCTTCAAACACGGATAGTACTGACTCCTCCGCACTGTAGATTTATTTTCTTTTATACACTATACACTTATACACTTGCACGATTAGAAACACAGCTCACTGACCACACAATGCACACATTAACTATACAGCAACACAGTGTCCAGACATCACACACACACAAACAAAGCAGACATGGGCTCAACAGTTCTGCTCTATCAGAACTATGAACCCCCAACACACATACACGGGTTCACTTGGTTTACTTTTAGAGTTTTTAGCGGTTCTGCTCTATTAGAACTATGAACTCTCAACACACATACACAGGTTTACTCGGCTCACCCCCAGAGCCACTAGCGGTTTGCTCTATTAGAATGATGAACCCCGTCTCTAATAAAGCTGCTCTATCAGCTATACTCAGACGTCTCTGGGTGGTTTACTCTTTTGCTCTCTTTTCTCTCTTCCGGGGGCCTTTCAGTACATACTGTATCTTCTTTTGCAGGCCAACAGGTCTTTGTCTGTCCTCGCAGGTGGCAAGTTGAGACGAGCAGAGCTCTACTAGGAAAAAATCTTAGGGCGCGCTTTGGAGGTCCGTCTATCTCTCTTGCCTCTGCGGGGACAGAGAACTCCTGGCTGGCTCGCCATAATGATTTGCGGAGAAAAGAAGAAACTTCACAACTTTATAAAAGTTGTAAAGCGCGGTATGCTTTTATTACCACACGTGCTGGACGCAAGTTCTCTTAAGAAGGTATGCGTACTTCTGAAGACTTCAGGTCGTCTTTTATCTCCTTTTCAAATGCATATGCATAGAGTTTCACAATAAGTTCATACATATTCATTCTGCGTGACATTTAGCACTAGTTCTTCTTTATCAGAGGAATTCTTAGGTCTGGGGCAGATCGACTTGGCGGTAATTTCTGTATTTCTTTCTCTGTCTCTTTGCTGTCTCTGGAATGTGGCCTTTCTTTCAGCTTTGGCTTTACAGACTTCTCAGCTCTCTTAGGCATTTCACTTAATTCAGAATGGATCTCCACTTTGTCTCAAAAGGTCACGCCGAGTGGATATGAAGTTTCCTATCAACAAGAGATCAATTCCCAAATCATCCATTTGACTCTCCCTTATAAATCATGTGCTTTGTTGCATATTTTATCAAATATACTTTCAAGCCAGATGGAGGAAGGAGGATGTGGGAATCCCTCCACCATCTTGCAACTTTTATGCAAGTAGGTTTCCAAGAAAATCATCATTTCTCTTTTAAATATGTCTGGAACAGACATGATGGTAGTGTCAACCTGTTGGAGTTTTTGTTGCTGGAAGAAGTTGTACAAAAGGATTGGTTTTTACATTGACCAGTTACTGAATCAAGCGCAGGAATACATTGGAAATTCAGCTGGGGGTTCCTTTTCCCAGCAGACTACTTCTAGAACGAGCTTGTACACTGAAGCTGACTCTTTTGCTCTCTTTTTGTTTCTTTCCTATTTTCTTGGCTTCTTTGCCACTATCTAGACAATTTTGGAACTTTGTTCCCAACTAAAATGGTTTCAATAGTCTGATTGTGATCATACATTTTTTCAAAGAATTTTTTAAATCTTTCCTCGAGTTCAGAAAGTCAAGGACTTAGGTCTTTTTCTTCCCTTATCAATATTGCAATGAAATTGATAAATAAAGACCAACTCTTTATTTTTGTTTTTAACCCACGTAGATAATTCCCATCCATTCATCCATTTTGTGGACCAATAGTTGCCATTCTGATGGAAGTTGTCACTTCTTAACAATAGGCATTCTGTGACTATGTTGACAGCACTTTGGGTGAAGATCCTAACTGGTCTTAGATACACATAGGGAGAAATTTGCTCAGCCAGTGTCAGTCTTAAGCATGCGTATCAGAAGATCTTTCTAGAGCTGGGAATTTTCCCATGAAAGGGATTCAGTTAGGGAAGAGACACTTGTGCCAGAGTTTTACATTCTTCTTGAACACTGCTTAAGGAACTTAGATGCCATGTCCATTTGGATCTCTGTCTGCACAGAACTTTGTCATGCCAGTGCTTGAAATGCATCTTGAAGAGAATTCACTAGCACAGAATGAAGGAGAGTGGAAGGGGTTGGTGGGGCTAACCAGGCCCAACCCCCCTGCCTAAACCAGGATACCTAGAGCCTCTTGCCCAGGATTCTATCTGGGTGTACTTTTAATGTCTTCAAAGATCCAGGCTCCACAATCTTTCTGGGCAGTCTGTGCCATGGTTCAGTCACCCTCACAGTAAAGAAACATTTACTGATGTTCAAAGGCAATCTCCTGTATTTCAGTGTGTGCCAACTGCCTCTTGTCTTTTCCCTCAGCATCACTGAAAAGACACTGATTCCCTCCCCTTTGCACTATTGCTTCCATATGTATGTGTGCTGCCATGTAGAGATATGTCAAAAACCTCCCTGAAGCCCAGGCAGATAATATTCCCTTCATCTACCATTCAAGTTGATTCATCAGAGGAGTTTAAAGTGATGTTCAGCATGAAATTCCCCTGAAAAATCATGCTAACTACATTATTTGGTCGTCTTTCATGTGCCTGGCAAGGTTTTCCAGGAAGAGCTGCTTCATCAACTTCCTGGGGATAAAAAAGAGGCTGGCTGGTTTGTACTATCGCGAGTCCTCTTAATTGCCTTTTTTGAAGATGGGTGTCATTTGCTTATATCCACTCTTTACACTCTCTTGTCGTCTACATCTTAGCAAAAAGCTTTTCCACTACATCTGGCCAGGAGAAACTGTGCAAGCACAGAAAACATCTCCCATCGTGTTCTAGACGTTGCACGAAGGTCTGCCAAGTGTTTGGCAGGAAGAAAAGAAAAGTTGTCCAAAACAGCTTCCAATCGAATGTTCATGTGATTGGAAAAGTCAGGAGAGTGCAACGGTACTGTTTTCTATCAGCTGGCAAGCTGCGCACACAATCCCAGTGTTGTACAGCTTCCTTCTTCACCTTCCCGAAGCTGCCGCTCTCTCCGGCTCCCGGAGCAGAAGAAGCGGCTTCTTCGCGCAAAGAGGATTGTGCCGCTCACAGTGCTCTCCTTAGCGCGGCTTCTGCCGAAAGACGCCCCGGAGCGGCTCTTAGCTCCGTACCTTCCAATTCAATTTTTTGGCTTGACAAACCACATGGTCTACTTGCAGCAGTAGGGCAGGACAGTGAACTGGACTTTCTCCTTTTAGAGAGAAGCTAATGAAAAAGTTTCACTGCAATCAGAGCAGGCTGTCAAACAAGAAAAATGTCATGAAAATAAGCCAGCCTTATCCTCTTAGTCTTGCTTGCTGTGATTGGCCAAGAATGAAATGTGTCAACTCTGTGTTTCTAGGTATTACATCAGTAACAGGTACTTCAGCTGCTGTACTTCTCTCCTAAAGTTAAGAACAGAATCCAAGGAATTGTGATTCCATGGTCTCAATTCACCCGATGAAAAAGGAGTGGAAGGTGCAGGGGTCAATTAACTTGAATGGCCTATGTAAATCAGCGGCCACTGATTTCCTGAAGGCTTCAACAGGTTAGTTGCCTATGTTTTTCTTGGAATTGTTTTAACCTTTGGTCATGTTTTTCTTGGGATTCTTTTACCCTTTCCCCATTTGTTCAGCCTTTGTTCTCAAGCCTTTGCTGACATTTCCAATATCTCCGTAGCCTGGAAAAGTGTTGTCTTGATTGATCACATCATTATTCCCTTCCAAGGGTTGTTTGCCTCAAGTCTCAGTTTGGCTGGTTTTCTGCTAGTTGATTGTCAGAGGGCAGCAGGTGTTTTGTAAGAGCAAGTACACAATCCCATAGCTTGCTTTTCTTTGGATTTGGCCTGTCTAGAAAATGGAATGACTGAACATCTCTGAGAGGCTTTTCTCTCCGCATTAGGTTTCACTGGAAGGGCAGATGCAAATCACCTACCTAAAGTCTTGGCACAGAAGAAAGTAGTGGTTTGCTGCTGCATATAGCTAGAAGCTTACAAAAGGAAGGCCTTGGGCTGAGGCCCATTACTTTGGCTAAGTAGAAAAGGACTGTGGGAGGTGAGGCAGCTGAATTAGAGGTAAATCAACAAGTTCTAGAACCGTCGTGTGTTCACAGCGTGGTGCATGGTGGTTGGTTGAACTGTGTTTGTTATGGCTTAAAGCTACGGAACTGATAAAGGCCTGATGTTGGAATCCATAAGGTTAGAGGATTTTTAAGAAATGGTTAAAAAGAAGTATGTAGGCCTTAGACTGGAGTTTTGTGAGCATTGCAGAAAAGATTCCCATGCAAGCAGAAAAGTTTTCCATGCAAGCAGAAAAGTTTCCCAAGCAGTAGACGTGACAAATGGCAACAAGGTTATTTAATGTATATCTTTAGAAGGTTAGCATGAATAGAACTCTGTTCTTTGTCTCTTATCAACTAGTCTTTTAGCTACGATTACCTATATTTTATAAGATTGGATGGAATGCTTGTCAATATGTGTTTTCTGTGTCTGATTGGCTGAATTCTAGTCTGAGATGATTTTATGTATTGCTGTATGAGCCCTGTCTAAGGAGACATTTTTGGTGTGGATCAGTGAGCTGTCATGTCTCCATTTTGTATTTTGAGACTGATGTGCTGGAAATAAAAGCAAAAATCTCTTCACTGGTCTGGTTACCATGTAATCCATATTTGGCTATTTTGCCGCGGCCTAGTGGGTTCCTTTTTTAAGGCGTGGGTTCCTGACACCATTGGACTTATACCTGTCCCGTCCCCCGCATATTGGTGCCCCGTGTGAGGACTTAGAATAGAAGAAAAACAAAGAAAAATCGTGGAAGTACCAGCCGCGGAGGCCCAAGTGTTAACAAGGAGCACAAAGTATCATCTCTCCCGCCGAAGCCAAGAATATTGTAAGTAACTTATCTCGGGAGAGCGCTTGGGTGACGTTGGGAGGAAAAATAGAGAAAAAGAAAATTATTAAAAGAACACAAAAATGGGAACGAATTTATCAAAAGTTGAATGGGATGTTTTTCATCAATTAGAGACAATGTTACAAGAAAAAGGTCACTCTGAAATTTCAAAAACTGAGCTTAAAAACTTACTTATCTGGGTTAAAGCGAATACGCAAGATTTAAATCTGCAGTCTGCTTTTACTTTTCATTTTTGGGATCAGATAAACTGGAGAATCTATAATCTAGTCTCTCTCAAAAAAGATGAAAGCTTAAGAGAACTTATGCCGGTTTGTAGAGCGCTGTTGGAGCGCTGTTTTAAACAAACTGATAATAATAAGATCAACTTGGACTCAGAAAAAAAAGCTTCTGGTTCTGTCTCATGAAATTCCAGTAAACCGGAGACTGTGTGTGTATCGGAGAATGTTACAAGTGTTGTTGCAAATGCTGAAAGTATTGCTTTGAACTCTGTTGAACAAAATCTTTCTTCTCTCTCTCTGGGAAAAAATGAGACTCTTTTGGACTTTTCTTCGCGTTGTTCTGTTAATGTAAAAATATGTGACTCTTGTAAGGGGGATGGAACAAAGTGCGTAAAAGATGGAAATGAAAAAGGGACTGTACTTCCTAAAATTGTTTGTGCAGGGACACTGAAACCTGAATTGGATTCTGTTGGGCCTGGGGTGGAGGCTGAGGTGGCTGCTTCCACTCGGGAAATTGTGGTTCCGGGGAACTCTTTTTCACTTAAGCAAAAACATGGTTGTTCTGGTGTTTGTCAATCTATAGATACAGAGAAAGAAAAATTGGCTTTAAGGGTGGAGTCCTTTGAAAGGAAGAGATGGAAGAAACTCGCGACTGTGTTGTTGCTGAAATTCAAAAAGCTGGACTTGAAATCTCTTCAACGAAAATTCAACAAGTTTCACCTTAGAAGTACCTGGGATGGAAGATGATGGAAGACGACAATAACACCACAGAAAATTCAGATCCGAACCAGAGTCAACAACCTACAAGAGTTACAACAACTTCTAGGAGAAATCAACTGGGTCAGACCGATGTTGGGAATCACCAATGATGAACTGAGTCCGCTCTTCCATTTGCTGAGAGGAAGTTGCGACATCACTTTGCCAAGAACTTTAACCCCTGAAGCTCGTGCTGCTCTCGACAAAGTCACAGAAGCTCTTCAAAAAAGACAAGCTCATCGCTGCGTTCCTGAAAATCCTTTCTTTCTTGCAATCTTAGGAGAGAAGATGCAGCTTTGTGGTCTCATTTTCCAGTGGGATGCCACAGAACAAGATCCTTTGTTAATAATGGAATGGGTTTTTCCTCCCTACAGGTTTTCAAAGACCATTTGCTCAGTTTTAGAAATGATTGCATACATTATAATTAAGGCTAGAACCAGATTGTTAACTTTGGCAGGTCAAGAATGTTCAGTTATCTATTTGCCATTGAAAAATGATTATTTCAATTGGGCAATGCAAAATTCTGATGATTTACAATATGCATTCTTAGGTTTTCCAGGTTTTTGTTCCATACACTATCCAGCTCACAAACTACTGCAAGCAAAATTGAGTTTCAGAGAAAAACCTAAATTAAGTGAAGAACCTTTACATGCTGTGACTCTCTTCACTGATGGCTCTGGTAAAAGCCACAAGTCCGTTGTGACTTGGTTTAATCAAAAGACTGATGTTTGGGAATCTGATATTCAAACAGTAGAGGGATCCCCTCAAATTGTTGAGCCTGCTGCAGTAGTTTGAGCTTTTCAGCTGTTTCCTCAGCCTTTTAATTTGGTCACAGATTCTGCTTATGTTGCTAATGTAGTCAGGAGAATAGAAGGTTCCATTTTAAAGGATGTTAGTAATGAAACTTTACATCGTTGGCTTTCATGTCTTTTTATAACTTTGCAATATAGAACTAATTCATATTTTGTTTCTCACATTAGGGCGCATTCTTCACTTCCTGGATTTTTAGTGGAAGGAAATGCAAGAGCGGACAAGCTGACCATGGTCATTTCTAACACATTGCCAAATAGTTTTGAACAAGCAAAATTGAGTCATGCCTTTTTCCACCAAAATGCACAAGCACTCATGCGAATGTTCCAAATCACTAAAAGTCAAGCTAAAGCTATCATTCATACTTGCCCTGACTGTCAATTGGTACAACCTCCTGCTTCTACAGGAGCAATCAACGCCCGAGGCTTACAAAGCCTACAGTTGTGGCAAACAGATGTTACTAAATAGCCTTCTTTTGGTAAATTTAAAAATATTCATGTTTCCATAGACACGTTCTCTGGTGCAGTTTTTGCTTCCCTTCACACAGGTGAAACTGGCAGCCATGCCTGTCATCATTTCCTGCAAGCTTTTGCTTCATTGGGTATACCCCAAGAAGTAAAAAACTGACAATGGTCCCGCATACATATCTCAAAAACTGGCCACATTTTTAAATGAATGGGGTGTTCGACACATTTTTGGTATTCCCCACTCTCCCACAAGCCAAGCAATCATTGAAAGAACACATCAAACCTTAAAACGCATATTAGATCAACAGAGAGGGGGAACGGAAATCACCCCACAGATGAGACTGAGTAAGGCTTTGTATGGTTGTAATTTTCTAAATAGTTCAAGTACAGAACCAGATCCACCAATCTTTAGACACTTTTCAAATAGCACATAGGCAAAACTGAAAGAACATCCTCCTCTTCTAATTAGAAACCCTGACTCTGGACAGATGGAGTGTCCGTTTCAATTAATAACGTGGGGCAAAGGGTATGCTTCTATTTCCACAGGTGCTGGAAGAATTAAGTGGGTTCCTGCCAAAAACGTCAAACCGTATCGCACTTCAGAACCTGTTGTCGAGCCTAGAACTGAGGAAGCAAGTACGCAGACGTGGACCGAATGGAAGGATCCCGGGTCTCGCCTGACGCCTCTTGTGCCTGACGTTCTTTGTGCATCGGTGGAACCCATGAACTCTGATTTTGTGCCAATGTTATTTATGAGTATACGAATTGAATGCTGAATGTTTGTTTAACGAAGCTAATTTTTGGCTGAAAATTTAGGTTCTTGTTTTTGTTTAGAAAGAATTCTGCCAAAACTTAGTTCTTGAAAGAGATGGGGCAGAATCAAATGGTATACTTGTTTTGCTTGATTTTAATTGTTTTTTGTCGTGCAGATTTGCCTGTGGATCAACCGAAGACGAATGTTTGGGTGACCTTAGCCAAGGCTGCCGGATCGGATACTATATGTCTGTCTAATTCGGAACCAGAAAAGCCTTTCTCAACCTGTTTGGTTGGTGCGCCAGTGAAAGAGTTTCCTTTGGTCAGAAAAGAATCCAATGGTAAACCAGGTGGAATTGACAATGGAAACAGTCCTTCCTTCAATCGGAACATTTGTTCCAAAAAACTTCTCAGGGCAGCAAATGTTTCAAACAGTTGGGATGTGTTTCTGGAGACGGACCAATATCCACGGCAATTGCCAAAAGGGTATTGGATCATTTGCGGAGACAGAGGTTGGCAAGGCATTCCAGCCCACCTTGAAGGTGGCCCTTGCAGCATTGGTATGCTTACCATAATTGCCCCCACTGCCAAAGCAGTGATGAAAAAGAAACAAAGGAAAACAAGAGCTGTTCCTCATTATGATGAGAACTGTCAGAGTGATTTTATGCCTTGGAATGCCGCCAGAAGGGTTTCAGCAGGTATATTTCTACCCCAATTGGCTTCAGCTGTGGCATTGAGACAATTAGATCGAGTTGGATGTTGGCTGAGCAAACAAGCTAATGCCACATCCTCCGCAATCAGTGATATGTTGACCGATGTTGATAGTATTAGACATGCTACTCTTCAAAACAGAGCAGCCATTGATTTTCTCTTACTGGTACAAGGACATGGTTGTGAGGAATTGGAAGGATTGTGTTGTATGAATTTGTCTGATCATTCTGAATCCATTCACAAAAGCATTCAAAAATTAAAGGATCTGACAGCCCAAATTAAAGAAGATGGAGGTTCCTGGTTGGATGATTTGTTTCAAAATTGGAGTTTTGCACCTTGGCTAATGCAACTTTGCAAGATAGGTCTTTACATATTAGGTGTTCTAATACTGATATTGATAGTGGTACCTTGTATACTCTGTTGTCTTCGGCGAATGATGAACAAAACCGTCCGAGAGTTTTTGTCATTCAAGCAGGAGAATTAGGAAGTAGAAGCACAGAGAGTGTACGAAATCTCACGGAAGCAGTAGATGAGGGTATTGACATGAACGAAGGTTTTGAATTAAGGCCTTGGAATCGACCAGAGTTTTTTGAACGATGCCTTGTGACTGTTGCCAAACGTGATTCATATCTCTCTTTCAGGGATTGGGTCTTCACAGCATTAAGTTGCTGTGCCGTAATATAGCAATGCTTCAGTTTAGTGAAAATAGGTCTTCAGCAGATAATAAGCAGAAATTTTGCAATAGAGGTATGAAACGCAAATAGCAAGCGACAAGAAAATGAAAGCTTCTGGGTCAAACAGAGAGGGGGAAATGTTGGAATCCATAAGGTTAGAGGATTTTTAAGAAATGGCTAAAAAGAAGTATGTAGGCCTTAGACTGGAGTTTTGTTAGCATTGCAGAAAAGTTTCCCATGCAAGCAGAAAATGTTTCCCATGCAAGCAGAAGAAGTTTTCCATGCAAGCAGAAAAGTTTCCCAAGCAGTAGACGTGACAAATAACAATAGGCTTCTGTAGAATTGGCTTTAGGATGGCAACAAGGTTATTTAATGTATATCTTTAGAAGGTTAGCAGGAATAGAGCTCTGTTCTTTGTCTCTTATCAACTTGTCTTTGTTTTAGCTATGATTACCTATGTTTTATATGATTGGATGGAATGCTTGTCAAGATGTGTTTCTGTGTCTGATTGGCTGAATTCTAGTCTGAGATGATTTTATGTATTGCTGTATGAGCCCTGTTGAAGGAGACATTTTTTGGTGTGGATCAGTGAGCTGTCATGTCTCCATTTTGTATTTTGAGACTGATGTGCTGGAAATAAAAGCAAAAATCTCTTCACTGGTCTGGTTACCATGTTATCCATATTTGGATATTTTGCCGCGGCCTAGTGGGTTCCTTTTTTAAGGCGTGGGTTCCTGACACCATTGGACTTATACCTGTCCCGTCCCCCGCAGCCTGAGTGTTTCAAAAGCCTGGTTTTTGCTAGAAAGCAGCTCTCCTTTGCATCTGCCTGGGGACTCTGCATCACCACGAACCCTCACTCCCAGTTTGCCAAGGAGATGATCAGTAGGAATGTTGCAGAGCTGCTGTGTGCATCTGAATGGAATGGCAGAGAGTGAAGTCCTGGACATTTCTGGCTTTAGTACAATGCTGCTGCATTGGTGCCAGTTGAGTTGGTTTTCCATCAGTGGCCTTTCTGTCTAGAAGTACACTGCCCAGAGTATTTGATGCCATTTCCTTCCTGTTGTTTTCATACCTTCCTTCAGTTGAAAGGATGATACAACCTTTCCATTTTGAAGATCCCTGTTAGGAAACACTATGCCAGTGTTGGAAAAGAAATGAAATTTAGCAAAATATTTAATTATAGTGAGTTGTGTGTGAACTGGTTTGTTAAAAAGTAGTTTTGTAGCCGTTGAAAGTGTGTGTTGGGTTTTGTGTGTTACTTAGCATGTAGTCTTAGAGATTTAATAATAATTAAACTAGTTCAAGAAAGTAAGAATGCTAACCTGTCTAGAGGCAGCATACAATGCTCTTAGAATAAGATAAGCAGAGGATTTATGATCTTGTTTGTGAACCAAGGAATGTATCACAAGGGGTCTGTGACCAGGCAAGGGGAACGGGAAACTGTTCCTTGGAGACTTTGTTGTGAATCGCATGTGTAAGAGGGAAGCACCCATACGTGAATTTGGGGGGCTCGGACTTTGGGACATGAGTCCCCCAGTTCCCCGGGCCCTTAATAAAGCACCCACAAAACTTATCCGAGTTTTGTGTCATTTATCAATCGGGCAACAGTTTTCTGGCGACCGCGGCAGGACTCCGAGGGCTGCTGGGGCGGTTCGCGTCCCGATCCACTCCAAGCTGGCACCGATCACTTCTCGGGGAGTCATCGGTCGTGCCCGACCCCCCGCGCCTGTCGGACAAACTGCATTAAGGTAAGCCCGAAGGTGCTTTATATTGGAAAAAGGTGATAATTTGATTTGGATTTGGTGGTTGGTAAAAAAAGCCTAGGCTCCGGCCATAAGACGTCTAAGGACGAAGGACCGGAACTCGCCTCCTGTTTGTTTTAGGGAAGGACGGCGAGAAGGTATATTGGTTTAAGGTATATTGGTTTATTGGGATTAATAGTGGAATTAAAGGTTGTAATATGATGTCTTTTAAAACTTTTAAAACCTTAGTGCAAGCCAATGGTAAAATACCTTGAAATACACCATTAGGTTGTATATTGAAACGGTGGAAAAGTGAAGGGTATTATCAAGAATTGGATAAAAGTAAAATGATAGATTATTGTAATCATTGGTGGCCTGAATATGAGATTGGGGAAGCGGGATGGCCGGTGAATGGTACACTGGAATTGGGGATAATTGGATCTTTGATGCAATTTTTAAGGAGGAATGAGAAATGGGATGAAATACCATATTTGGATTTGTTTTATATCGGAAAGAGGAATGGCAAAAGGAATGCGGTATTTTGGTTTTAGAAGTGAATGATGAAAGGAAGTGTGTGGGATGTAAAGAAAGAAAGGAGCGTAATTTGTATCCTTCAATCAAGGAAGATTTGCCTTATTGTATAGCACCTCCGAGGGTTCCGGTTGCTCCTAATGTGCCCCCTGCTCCCCCTGCGGATATAGCTATAAAAATGGGATCTAGTGAGAGTGATAGTGATGGTGGTGATGGTGAAAAGAATGAGAGTGTTAAAAGAACTCCGTTAGCAGGGCGGACTCGCAAGGGAAGGAAGGGGCAGAAGGGGCCACATTTAATTGCGCCGTTGAGGGAAGCTGTGGGACCACAGGGAGAAAGGATACTTATAAAGGTGCCTTACTCCCCCGGGGATTTGGTAATATGGAAGCAATCAGCGGGGAGTTATCGGGAGGATCCTGAAAGGGTGGCAAGGGTGGTTAAAATGGTAATAAAGACTCAGAATCCGGACTGGAATGATTTACAGGTATTATTAGATACTATAATGGATTCCACGGAAAAGGAAATGGTTATTAGAGCCACTAGAGAAAAGGCTCGTGAGGAAATTCGGTTGAGACAACTAAATGAGACAGTTGATGAATTGGTACCAAGTGAGGAACCTAAGTGGGACCCAAACTCTACGGGAGGAATAAGGGCTGTAAAACGATATCAGGAATTGTTGGTGGAAGGAATTAGGACAGGAATACCTAAGACTATGAACTGGTCTAAGTTGTATTCGGTCAAGCAGGACAAGAATGAGTCTCCGTCTGCCTTTTTAGAACGATTAAAAGACATGGCTAGGAAGTTTACTAATTTAGATGTAGAGGATCAATCAGGAAAACTTCAATTGGCATTGTTGTTTATGGGGCAATCACAAGAGGATATTAGGAAAAAGTTACAAAAGCTGGAAGGAGAGGATACTAGAAGTTTGGATAAAATGCTGGAGGTAGCGTGGAAGGTATACAACAACAGGGAAAAAGAAACTGCAAAAAGACAACAAGCTAGTATTCTGGCTGTAATGCAACAGGCAGGGGCAGGAGGAAGACCCATTAGGGGTCGAGGTCAGGGAGGAGCTAATCACGGACAGAGGGGGTTGCCAAGAGGTCGGGGAGGATTTGGGTTTGCACCTAACATGGGGAGGTTGGATCCAAACCAGTGTGCGTTTTGCCGACAATTGGGACACTGGAAAAATGAATGCCCGGTTAGAGGAGGTATGGGCATGGGAAACATGGGATTAAGGACAGCCCCAATGGGAAATGCCCCTGTGGGAGGATTCACGGGAGGACCAGCAGAAGTCGCTCAAGCACTAGTTTTGGGAAACTATCAGAATCAAAGCTGACTAGAAAAGGATTTAAGGGTAGTTTTAGAAATAGATGGAAAGGATCAAGAATTTATGGTAGACACTGGAGCTACTTATTCTGTACTCAATAGACGATTGGGACCTTTGAGTGACATAACGGTACAGGTGGTGGGGGCAACAGGGAAGCTAGAGGAACAACCATTTTTACAACCTTTAAATCTTAGGTTTGGGGGGAAGGAATTAGATCACCAATTTTTGTATATGCCAAACTGCCCCACACCCCTTCTTGGCAGAGACTTGTTGTCTCGACTTAATGTGAAAATAATATTTGAAGGGGGAAGGGTGAAATTGGAAATACCTGAGGAACAAATAGCAGGCATTTTTGTGATCAAGGAAGTGGATGCCTCTCCTATTCCAGAAGAAATTGAGCAGGCTGTAGTACCCTGGGTATGGGAGTCAGGGGTCCCCGGAAAATCTAAAGCTGCGCAGCCAGTAAAGGTGGAACTAAAGGAAGGGGCCCGACCAGTGAGGATAAAGCAATACCCCTTGAAGCTTGAGGCAAGGAGGGGAGTAGCCCCATTAATTAAACAATTTTTGGCTCAAGGAATATTACAGGAATGTGAATCGGAGTATAATACTCCAATTTTTCCAGTAAAGAAACCTAATGGTAAGTACCGTTTGGTACAGGACTTAAGGGCTATTAATGAAATAGTGAAAGACATACATCCAGTTGTTGCTAATCCTTATACCTTGTTAACATCTGTATCGGAGGAGTTTAAATGGTTCTCAGTGATTGACCTTAAAGATGCCTTCTTCTGCATCCCACTGGCAGTAGAGAGTAGGAAATATTTTGCCTTCGAGTGGGAGAGTCCTGATTTTGGGAGAAAGAAGCAGCTTATGTGGACGAGACTCCCACAGGGATTTAAATGCTCCCCTACTATTTTTGGAAACCAACTCGCCAAGGAGCTGGAGGAATGGAAGATAACCCAGGTAACAATATCCCCATCCTTATATGTAGTCCTGCAGTACGTGGACGACATTTTTCTGGCTACTAAGGAAAGGGAAATGTGCGTGGAATTAACAATTAAATTACTCAACATGCTTGGCCAAGCAGGGTATCGGGTTTCTAAGGAAAAAGCTCAATTGGTCAAAAATAGCGTTATTTACCTCGGTTGTGAGATCACACAAGGGCAGAGACGTTTGGGAGTAAACCGAATAGAGGCAATATGTGCTATTCCTTTGCCTCGTAACCATCAGGAATTGAGATCTTTTCTAGGAATGGTGGGATGGTGTCGACTGTGGATCATGAATTTCGGTCTCCTAGCCAAGCCACTATATGAGGCCTTGAAGCAGCATCGGTTGGAGTGGACGACACAGCAAAAGAAGGCCTTCCAGGAATTGAAGCAGGCACTAAAGGAGGCCCCAGCCCTAGGACTCCCTGACGTGACCAAGGAATTCCAGTTGTACGTGAATGAGAGGCAAAAACTGGCATTGGGGGTCCTCACCCAGAAGGTGGGATCCTGGAAGAGGCCAGTGGGATACTTCTCTAAACAACTGGATTCGGTAAGTTCCGGGTGGCCCTCGTGTTTACGAGCCGTGGCGGCAACAATAATTCTTATTCAAGAGGCCCGGAAATTGACTTTGGGGGCAAAAATGAAAGTGTTTGTTCCCCGTATGGTCATGGCCGTTTTGGAGCAAAAGGGGGGTCACTGGCTATCATCCAGTCGAATGTTGCAATACCAGGCCATCCTGAGAGAACAGGATGATATTGAAATAAGGACTACTGATCATGTTAATCCAGCAGAGTTTTTACGCAGTGACCAGGAGGCTGGGGGACTGGTGTATGATTGCGTAGAGGTAATTGAACAAGTATATGCCAGCAGACCCGACCTAAAGGATGAACCATTGGAAGAACCTGAATGGGAACTATACACTGATGGATCCAGTTTTGTCGAGAATGGGACTCGCTATGCCGGGTATGCAGTGGTAACATTGGATCGGGTAATAGAGGCAAAGGCTTTGTTACCTGGAACTTCGGCCCAGAAGGCAGAGGTGATTGGACTCACCAGAGCCCTGTATTTGAGCAAGGACAAAAGGGTTAATATCTGGACAGATTCTAAATATGCCTTTGGTGTGGTTCATGTACATGGGGCGTTATGGAAGGAAAGGGGGCTTTTGAATTCACAGGGAACCAACATCAAGCACCGGGAAGAAGTGTTACAGCTACTGGATGCGGTACACAGTCCCAAAGCAGTTGCAGTAATGCATGTTAGAGGACATCAGACTGCGGAAGGAGACGTTTACAGAGGAAATCGATTTGCTGATGTTACAGCTCGGCAAGTGGCACGGGAAGTATGGACTCAAATGGCATTGGTACCGGTAAGAACAAATCCGGCTACCCCATACCTGAATCAAGAGCCCAAATATTCAATAGAAGACGGAAAACTAATAAACTTGCTAGGGGCACAGAAGAATCAACTTGGGTGGTACGTTACACCAATGGGACAAATAGTGGTACCTACCCGCATAAGGAAATTTATTTTGGAATCAGAACATAATAAATGTCATTGGAGGGCAGAAGTATTGGTAAAATTTTTGAAGAATGAGATAATCTCTAATCAGATGTTAACAATGGCAAAAAGAGTTAATGCAATGTGCCCAGTATGTTTGAAAAATAATCCAGTAGTTAGGAGACAAATACAAATGGGAAAGTTGCAAGTCGGGCCACAACCAGGAGATTACTGGCAAGTTGATTTTTCTGAATTGCCTAGGGCACAGGGATACAGATACTTGTTAGTGTACGTATGTACGTTCTCAGGGTGGCCGGAAGCTTTTCCATGTAGAACTAATCAGGCTAAGGAGGTGGTAAAAACCTTGTTAAAAGAAATAATACCAAGATTTGGAGTACCTTTAGGATTGTCATCAGATAGGGGTCCACATTTTATAGCCGGGGTAGTGCAGGAATTAGCACGAATGTTAGATATAACCTGGAATTTGCATACCCCCTGGAGACCTCAGTCTAGTGGGCAGGTGGAAAGGATGAATCAAACCCTGAAAGGACAAATCAAAAAGATTTGCCAGGAAGCTAAACTGCACTGGCCTCAAGCTTTGCCTTTGGTCCTACTCAGGATTCGAATTAAACCAAGGGAAAAGGTAGGCGTAAGTCCATATGAGATATTATATGGCAAACCATATCATGCAACTGTATTAAAAGGGGAGGTACATGTGAGTGGGGACCAGGCGATTGCAGAGTATGTTATGTCACTTAATAAGATCTTGAATTCTTTAAGAAATACGTTACAGCGGAATAGACCGCTCACGCTGGAGAATTCTGTCCACGACATCCAGCCTGGGGACCAGGTGTACGTCAAGAAGTGGATCACGGATCCGCTACGGGAATCATGGAGCAGACCCCACCAGGTGATGATGACGACCTACACGGCAGTGAAGGTCCAGGGGATGGATGCTTGGATCCATTACACCAGGGTAAAGAAGCCACCGTTCCAGTGGGAAACCCAGATAGTGTCTCCAACCCAGATGATCTTCCGCGCAAAGCCGCCTTCTTAATTATATTACTTCTAGTGATCATGAGACTATTACCCGTTCAAGGGTCTACTCTAGTACAGGTTGAAGAAACAAAGGTTACAGTCATGGAAGGGATGGATGTTCAATTAACTTGTGTTATCTTTGACAGCCAGAAAGTTGAGGCCGGTGAAGTTATTGCAATATGGCAACGGGGGGCTGAAAGAAGCCGAGGCAAGATAGGAGTCGGTTGGGATCAGGATAAACAACAAGGAAACACGGTACTGAATCTTACCAAGGTAACCACAAACGATACGGGAGAATATACATGTTTGGTCAAAATACGGGATAGTTTTGATTACAAAAGAGTGAGTATGAGGGTTTTGCCATGGACAGGGGATCGTGCTGAAAACATAAAGGTTAATCCAGTATCAATGGCAGTGGACATGTGGGATGGGCCACCTCTCAGAATAAATTGTTCCTTCCTAGTAAGATCAAGATATCAAAGGAACCTTTGGGTCAAATGGTGGAAGCAAAATAGGGAACTGACCTGGGACAGAATAGAGGACGGGACCAATTGGTGGGGAAAGGAAGGCAAAGGTTGTGGGTGGTCGAGTGTCACTAATCCTAGAATAGGAAATGCATGGTGGAGGCATGACAGAATGATGTTATCCTTACAGAGACACGGTAGGAGTAGACGGGAGGTTAATGATACAATAGAACGAAATACTGAGCAGGAAAATTTAGTGGTAGGATTAATCAGAGATTTTGGGATCATGCAGAATGTGACTAAAATAACAGCTTGCCTGCCATTGCCATAGGCTGCAGGTGAACCAATTCCCTGGGGAATAATACCAGTAACCAAAATGCCTGAAACATTCAAGAATGTTTCATGGTCCTGCCAGTCAGTTCCCAAACCAGTAGATGTATGGAGGGATTTGTGTATGACCATTCGGGCTATGACTAGAGAGGAATGTGAAAAGAAATCCAATCATTATGGTTGGATTCAAAATACCAGGAGGTGTTTAATTGCAACCCCAATAGATGAGCCATGCAATACAGTACGAATAAGAACGAAATCCCAACAAAACGAGATGAGTTGTCAGAATGTCACTGTCACACAGAATTTTGACACCTGGAATAGTTGGAAGACATTATGGGGACCTAGTGTTTTGGAACACTATAATTACCTTGGGGAAGTACAATGGTGCATCCAATGGTCAGGAGTAAAGAATCAGTCACATTATAGGGCCTTTATCACGTCTACATCTTCCCGAGAGTTCAGACCGCAGAAAGAGGATTGGAATTGTACTGAGGTTTTTACATGTGATACACCGGAAGACCGAATCGGATTGGTACCAGTAAAAATGGCATTAAAGTGGGGATGCGAGTGTAGGGGGTATGATCACACGGTTAGCAGAGAGTCCATGGATGGACCTATAGATTGCAGATATACTACTGTGCATAGCCCTGGAAATCTAGTCTGGGTGTTGGGACACGGACAGTGGACCAAACATTTACCTCTAGATGGATCAGTAACACAAATCACCCTAGGGGTTCCCACATTGTGTCCATACTGGAAACAGAATAGATTGATCCAAAGGAAAGGACTCAGAAAGAGGGAAGAATCCCTAGAAGAGGAGTGGCATGAACCTGGCTCAGGAGTGCAATTTGGATGGATATTGGAGTCATTATTCCCTCCGGTAGCGACATATCGAAACAGGGAAATGCTCAACAATTTGTTAGGACAGACAGAAAGGTTGGCAGCAGCTACTAAGAAGGGATTTAAGGATCTAAATTTGCAATTGCAAGCTACATCAAGAATGACCCTACAAAACAGAATGGCATTGGATTTGCTACTGTTAAAGGAACATGGAGTTTGTGCTTACCTGAGTAGGAGAATAGATCATTGCTGTGTACACATTCCAAATGTTACACTTGAAGTTGAGAAAGATATTTCTCAACTGGCAGAAGTGGAAACAAAAACCAAGGAAATTGAAAGGGAAGCACAGCATAATTGGATAGGAGCAGTATTTGATTCTTTGGGGCTTCACCTGTCTGGCTGGATTACGTCTGCTATACAGTATGTACTAATGTTTTTAGTATTTTTAGTGACTATATGGATTGTATATAGATGCCTCTTAGGTGTGATCGAAAAGGAAAAGAGGCGATCTCTCCAGTTGCTGAAGGCGATGACCCGCGGGCGTCAGAATGAGGAACACTCCCCACCTCGTTATGAAGATGTTACTGTCAATACTGTTGATTGAGCATCCTTGCAGCAGGACTGAAGGATGCTCAAAAGGGGGGGAAATGTTGGAAAAGAAATGAAATTTAGCAAAATATTTAATTATAGTGAGTTGTGTGTGAACTGGTTTGTTAAAAAGTAGTTTTGTAGCCGTTGAAAGTGTGTGTTGGGTTTTGTGTGTTACTTAGCATGTAGTCTTAGAGATTTAATAATAATTAAACTAGTGCAAGAAAGTAAGAATGCTAACCTGTCTAGAGGCAGCATACAATGCTCTTAGAATAAGATAAGCAGAGGATTAATGATCTTGTTTGTGAACCAAGGAATGTATCACAAGGGGTCTGTGACCAGGCAAGGGGAACGGGAAACTGTTCCTTGGAGACTTTGTTGTGAATCGCATGTATAAGAGGGAAGCACCCATACGTGAATTTGGGGGGCTCGGACTTTGGGACGTGAGTCCCCCAGTTCCCCGGGCCCTTAATAAAGCACCCAAAAAACTTATCCGAGTTTTGTGTCACTTATCAATCGGGCAACACCAGAGGAGTCATCGCTCCCTTTTCTTCTGCCTCCTTTGTCATTTTCAGAGACTCATTTCAAATTTCTGCTAATGTCAAGAAGAATACTGAGACTACTTAGCAGGGTTGACGCTCTCAGCTGCTTTCCTCTTTCATACCGCTTCATACTGGATGTGACTTCAAGACCTCGTTTTGTCATCTGCATTTTGCCGTGATCCAAAGCTAAATATTCCAGGCCTGTGAACACAAAAAGAACTCTTAGTCTTTTGCAAGAACTACCCCTAGGAGGATTTGTGTTCAGTTTGATCTCTACAGTGTTTCAGAAAAAAGGAGATTGTACTCTCTTCTTGTGTACTCTCTTCTTGTGCTCTCATTTCCCTCTCTCTGCCTTGCATGCCCTAGTTAATCCGCTGGCATGACTCATTTGGCATCATCTCACGGTGCAAATTCTGCATAGTTTCATGTCCTTACAAATGCCAGTTGCCAAGGAGCCTATCTAACCATTCAAGGGGCAAAGAATTGTAGGGCTGGCAAGTTCAGGTGCTGCAACTGTAAGTCATGCCATATCAAAGTGACAGAGCAAATCAATTGATCTAGGACTTTCAGCTGGACACCTCTGGGAATAGCAGCTTGTCAGCAATGACACAGCCATCTTCCTAGCTGTATTCCAGAAAGAGGAAAGCGACACCTTCAATGGTTAATATGTTTGGCATGAGAAACAGCAAGAAATGTACCGCAAAATACTTGAGTCAGATCAAGTGCGTTTCTCTAGTGAGAAGTTTGCACTTGTTCTTTCTTGTCTGTGCCTTTACTTTTCACAGAAGACAGGGGAGCATTTCATTATTACTGTTCTTTTGTTTTCTTTTGTTGGCCTCCCTCTTTCCACCTGCAATTAACAAATTTGCCTTTCTTTACTGGCTTCTCTTTCTTTACTTCTACAAGTTGACATGAGGTCATCCAACCTTATCATCAATGTTCTCAGACAGTGGAGAGAAGTAGAAGGTACAGCTAAATGGATAAAAGAAACCCACAAAAATAGACAGGTTTTTACAGTCTTCTGTGAGAACATTAGGACCCAAGATGTCTTTGAACTGAGTAATGCTCTATTGATTTAACTTTTAGTCCACTCGTTACTATTATTACACGTGTTTGGCCTTTAGTACGGAGCCTTGGAACTAACCCAGGCCAATACTTTGGCTAATTTTGTTTTATTTCTAGTGAGGACTTTATTTCTTAAGGAATAGTCCAGAGAAAGAGCGTCCACGGTACAGTTACGGGTCATAAATTCTGCTACAGTTTGTGCTGGTAATACCTTTCTAGGAAAGAAAGGTTTGAAGGAAAGAAAGGTTTGACATATTTTTTGACTTTCAAATGGAACCATTATTTGAAAAACCTAAGAGTTGCGGTTCCCCCCCCACCCCACACCCCAAGTACTTCTCTTTGCACTGTTACTCAGGGATTACACATAAAAGCCCACCCTGTAAAATACGTTGCAGATACTTTGCAATAAGTGCAGCTTAGCAGCTAGAGATGATAACGTGGGTTAAATAACATTGCTTCTGCAGTGATGGAAACTCTGTCTACGCAGACATACTCAACAAAGGTTACGATGGCTTAGCTCCTGTGCTCAAGTTAACGTGCATTTTAGAACTTCCCAAGAAGGTGAATTCAACCTCCTTCATTGCTCTCTGCTGGAGTCCCAAGAGAATTTCAGTCTGCTTTTTGTCATTTACAGCTGTCACTGCTTAGCTCTTGAACATGAGACTCCCTCATGACTGATGAAAGTTGTCTAGTTAAGAGTGGCTGAAAGACATGGTCTTGCTCTAGAAGGAGATGAGAAGGTTTCTGCAGTCTTTGTCATCTCTACTGCTTGTGATTTCTATAAAAAACCAGTGGGAAATTTCTGAAGGCAGTCCAGAAGCTGGCAATATGGACAGCTTACAGCCGAACACTTGCTGCAGTGCAACCATGGTGACACCAGAAAGGACTTCAAAAATTTAAAAGGGCAAACAAAGCAGTTGGAAGGAAAAGAACATGAACCATTATTCCATTTTTCTAATCTATCTTTCTTTCAATCATCATTTTTGTGCAGTTTCGCGGCTTGCGTTGGTATCCCTCCGAAGGAATCTGAGACAGAGTAAGCTTTTGAATGGAGTAGAAGTGAGAAACGCAGGCCAAGTTGCCTTTTTTGCCATCAAATACCAGTTACGCTTGAACTACCCTTTGCTTAAGGTGCTTAGCTTACACTAAGAATTGATTAGCACATTTTGATGTGAGCAAATTTTACTGTCACGACTGAGTAAATTTTGCTGTCACTCAGAATTTTACTGTCGTCTGAATAGCAATGTTTGTGTCAAAATAGTATTTTGTCTCCTGTATCTGCAGCAGGTAAGCCTTTTGCTGTCAGCAGTGTTGCTTAACCTTTCATGTCATATCCCTCTTCACATCCATCTTCTGCTTAAGGCTTATTAATCTACTTTAGAATTGGCACGTGGAATAAGACTACTTTTCCTTTTTGAAAGCTAATGTCATTTGACCTACTTAGAGCAAATAATTCATTAATTGCAAGTCCCCAGCTAGCATCTTTTCGGCATATTCTAAACTTCTAAAGAAGTAACAAAAACACTCTCCAATACCTGGCTTTCATATCACAGTGGGAGCACTGGCCCTGTTTTCAATAAACAATCATGGGTATGGCAAAACAAAAGGAGGGGTTAGAGTTTTCGCTGTTAACCTCTAGTGAGCTTGGATTTTGCAATACGCATGAAGTTAATTACCACTGTTATATAAAGTGGCTGATTTAATCAATAAATTGGAGTCAATGCTGATCAACGACAAGGTGGATTGGCTTCCCTTCGTTTTCAACACAGTGCCAAGTCGGGCTGGTTTGATAGTACCAAGTGGCTCCTGCAATCTGCAATCAAAAAGTTGGCAGGCGAGTTTTGTTTTCCAGGGAAAAGCGCCGTTGTTTGTGTTTTGGGGCCTGTGGCTGGGAGTGGCCGGCTGGCTCCTTAGAATCCACGGTACGCAGGATGGTTCCCAGACCCAAGGTGGCACCAGTGCCAAGTCGGGCTGGTTTGATAGTACCAAGTGGCTCCTGCAATCTGCCATCCAGAAGCGGGGCAGCTGATTTTTGTTTGCCAGACAAAAGGGCCGTGGTTTTTGTTGGGGGCCTGTGGCTGGGAGTAGCCAGCTGGCCCCTAAAAATCCGCGATAGGCAGGATGGTTCCCAGATCCAAGGTGGCACCAGTGCCAAGTCGGGGTGGTGTGGTGATACAAAGTGGCTCTTGCAATCTGCCATCCAGAAGCGGGGAAGCTGAGTTTAGTTTGCCAGAGAAAAGGTCCGTGGTATATTTTTGGGGGCATATGGCTGAGAGTGGCCGGCTGGCTCCTTAAAATGCTCGATACGCAGGATGGTTCCCAGACCCAAGGTGGCACCAGTGCCAAGTCGGGCTGTATTTGTAGTACCAAGTGCGTCCTGCAATCTGCCATCCAGAAGAGGGGCAATTGAGTTTTGTTTGCCAGAGAAAAGGGCCGTGGTTTGTGTTTTGGGGCCTGTGGCTGGGAGTGGCCGGCTGGCTCCTGAAAATCAACCATAGGCAGCATGGTTCCCAGACCCAAGGTGGCACCAGTGCCAAGTCGGGCTGGTTTGATAGTACCAAGTGGCTCCTGCAATCTGCCATCCAGAAGCGGGGCAGCTGAGTTTTGTTTGCCAGAGAAAAGGCTTTGGTTTGTGTTTGGGGGCCTGTGGCTGGGAGTGGCCGGCTGGCTCCTGAAAATCCATGATACGCAGCATGGTTCCCAGACCCAAGGTGGCACCAGTGCCAAGTCGGGCTGGTTTGATAGTACCAAGTGCCTCCTGCAATCTCCCATCCAGAAGCGGGGCAGCTGAGTTTTGTTTGCCAGGGAAACGGGCCGTTTTTTTTGATTGGGGTGTGTGGCCGAGAGTGGTCGGCTGGCTCCTGACAATCCACGATACGCAGGATGGTTCCCAGCCCCAGGGTGGCACCAGTGCCAAGTCGGGCTGGTTTGATAGTACCAAGTGGCTCCTGCAATCTCCCATCCAGAAGCGGGGCAGCTGAGTTTTGTATGCCCGAGAAAAGGGCCGAGGTTTGTGTTTGGGGGTGTGTTGCTGGGAGTGGCCGGCTGGCTCCTTAAAATCCACGATATGCAGGATGGCTCCCAGACCCAAGGTGACGCCAGTGCCAAGTCGGGCTGGTTTGATAGCACCAAGTGGCTCCTGCAATCCGCCATGATCACGTGAAGAAATACTTTCTGGTTTCAGTACTGGGCCATATGCTCTTTCTTCTCTCCCTCAACTTCTCCATCAGCTCTCATCCGTTCCGCATGCGCTATCTTCAAGGTCCACAGGCTACTTTTCACAGAATCTTCAGGCCTGATGCAGTAAGAATGATGAATAGAACAGAGCTGGGATCTCTTTACCAGTTTGGGTAAAATGCATTCTGCACACAAATCCAAGGAGAAGGTGCTGTCCCGATGCCCAGAAAAACTTTCACTCCTGCTAGTGTTCTACGTCAACCGCACCTTAGTCTGAAAGAAAAGCTTTTTCTCTGAGAGCATCTGAGAGGTTTGCATGAAGCACTGATATCTGACATATGCAATTTTGAATAGGAGAGGAAAAAGAAAATGGCAAGGAGTTTTTAATTTTAGTGGTTTCAGTTTTAATTTCCGTGCACTTTTTCAAAACTTGTCAGCTCAAATGCCCATCAACATCTTTTAGTCATCTGTAAGTCAGTATTCATATAAAATGTGCTTCAAATCCTAAGGATTTCAAATTTGCACTCCAAGTTTCTATGCCTAGATTTATGATTTCCTACACATATTAGATGAAAGGAAGGCCTTTTTTACTGTGGGAGTGCTGGAACACTGGAACAGGTTGCCCAGAGAAGTTGTGGGTGTCCCATCCCTGAAAGTATTCAAGGTCACCTTGGACGGGGCTTGGAGCAGCAACAAAGGAGAAGCTTGATGGTAGAGAAACAAAGTTGGACTATAGAAGAAACTCGGACTGAAGTATAGGAGCAAGTTTTCTCTCAGCTCTTGGGGTAAATTCAAAGTTGTACAAAATGACATTTATCTGTGCTATTCACTACTGTAACAGAAATTTTCATGAAAACTGTACAGAAGATAGCAAATTTTAAAAGCGATAAGAATTACAGCATAAAATCCATGGGATGGGTTACAACATGAGACACTCTCTAAGAGAAAATCTCTGTTTTTCAGCACTTCATCAGGGTAAGATTTCATGAAGTGCCAAAGAAGGCGGCAAAATATCATTCGGGACATTATTCACTGGAATTCAGCCTGGCCATTAGTAGGAACTGGCTTTGAACACATCATGTAGATATACCACACACACTTTCCCTTCACTGAAAAATTACTGTTTACAACGAATAAGCAATTGACGATCAAAATTGATTGAAAGCATCTTAAACATGTCAAGTATTTCATTGTAGAAGATCTGTGATCCAAATGCTTCTTCCACCTTAGAGAGGGACAGAAGAATTCTTCCATATCATGATGGTTTAAAATTGTATCAACCAATGTTTTCTGCTGAAAAGATATCATCTATTTTTTTCTATTTTTGGAAGAAAATATTCCTAGACATACAACAGGTGAGAACTAAGTAATTTTAAAGAAACAAATGAAATGAAAATATTCTGTAAATAGAATGAAATGAAAAGCTGTGTTTTAAATAGGAGCTAAATATTAAACAGAATTTTTGTACCAGGCATTTGAATTACTGCACCAGCTCTTTTGCCCATCAAGAGAGGCATTTAGCATTTCAGTCTTTTCCAAGGTGTTCATGATCTGCTATGCTGATCTCTGTGTGTGCCTAGGTGTGTGTGGAAGGGGGGGCATGCGAAGGGGAGTGTGTATGTTTGCTTTACAATTGTTGTGGCAGATTCATGCCTCAGCTCCACATTTTGTTTTAAAAAGGTCACGCCGAGTGGATATGAAGTTTCCTATCAACAAGAGATCAATTCCCAAATCATCCATTTGACTCTCCCTTATAAATCATGTGCTTTGTTGCATATTTTATCAAATATACTTTCAAGCCAGATGGAGGAAGGAGGATGTGGGAATCCCTCCACCATCTTGCAACTTTTATGCAAGTAGGTTTTCAAGAAAATCATCATTTCTCTTTCAAATATGTCTGGAACAGGCATGATGGTAGTGTCAACCTGCTGGAGTTTTTGTTGCTGGAAGAAGTAGTACAAAAGGATTGGTTTTTACATTGACCAGTGACTGAATCAAGCGCAGGAATACATTGGAAATGCAGCTGGGGGTTCCTTTTCCCAGCAGACTACTTCTAGAATGAGCTTGTACACTGAAGCTGACTCTTTTGCTCTCTTTTTGTTTCTTTCCTATTTTCTTGGCTTCTTTGTCACTATCTAGACAATTTTAGAACTTTGTTCCCAACTAAAATGGTTTCAATAGTCTGATTGTGATCATACATTTTTTCAAGGAATTTTTAAAATCTTTCCTCGAGTTCAGAAAGTCAAGGACTTAGGTCTTTTTCTTCCCTTATCAATATTGCAATGAAATTGATAAATAAAGACCAACTCTTTATTTTTGTTTTTAACCCACGTAGATAATTCCCATCCATTAATCCATTTTGTGGACCAATAGTTGCCATTCTGATGGAAGTTGTCACTTCTTAACAATAGGCATTCTGTGACTATGTTGACAGCACTTTGGGTGAAGATCCTAACTGGTCTTAGATACACATAGGGAGAAATTTGCTCAGCCAGTGTCAGTCTTAAGCATGCGTATCAGAAGATCTTTCTATAGCTGGGATTTTTCCCATGAAAGGGATTCAGTTAGGGAAGAGACACTTGTGCCAGAGTTTTACATTCTTCTTGAACACTGCTTAAGGAACTTAGATGCCATGTTCATTTGGATCTCTGTCTGCACAGAACTTTGTCATGCCAGTGCTTGAAATGCATCTTGAAGAGAATTCACTAGCACAGAATGAATGAGAGTGGAAGGGGTTGGTGGGGCTAACCAGGCCCAACCCCCCTGCCTAAACCAGGATACCTAGAGCCTCTTGCCCAGGATTCTATCTGGGTGTACTTTTAATGTCTTCAAAGATCCAGGCTCCACAATCTTTCTGGGCAGTCTGTGCCGTGGTTCAGTCACCCTCACAATAAAGAAACATTTACTGATGTTCAAAGGCAATCTCCTGTATTTCAGTGTGTGCCCACTGCCTCTTGTCTTTTCCCTCAGCATCACTGAAAAGACACTGATTCCCTCCCCTTTGCACTATTGCTTCCATATGTATGTGTGCGGCCATATAGAGATATGTCAAAAACCTCCCTGAAGCCCAGGCAGATAATATTCCCTTCATCTACCAGTCAAGTTGATTCATCAGAGGAGTTTAAAGTGATGTTCAGCATGAAATTCCCCTGAAAAATCATGCTAACTACATTATTTGGTCGTCTTTCATGTGCCTGGCAAGGTTTTCCAGGAAGAGCTGCTTCCTCAACTTCCTGGGCATAAAAAAGAGGCTGGCTGGTTTGTACTATCGCGAGTCCTCTTAATTGCCTTTTTTGAAGATGGGAGTCATTTGCTTACATCCACTCTTTAGCCTCTCTTGTCGTCTACATTTAGCAAAAAGCTTTTCCACTACATCTGGCAAGGAGAAACTGTACCAGCACAGAAAACAACTCCCATCGTGTTCTAGACGTTGCACGGAGGTCTGCCAAGTGTTTGGCTGGAAGAAAAGAAAAGTTGTCCAAAACAGCTTCCAATCGAATGTTCATGTGATTGGAAAAGTCAGGAGAGTGCAAAAGTACTGTTTTCTATCAGTTGGCAAGCTGCGCACACAATCCCAGTGTTGTACAGCTTGCTTCTTCACCTTCCCGAAGCTGCCGCTCTCCCCGGCTCCCGGAGCCGAAGAAGCGGCTTCTTTGCGCAAAGACGATTGTGCCGCTCACAGTGCTCTCCTTAGCACGGCTTCTGCCGAAAGACGCCCAGGAGCGGCTCTTAGCTTCGGAGACCATCCTACCTTCGTCTTTAGCGTCTCTTCTCATCTACATCTCGGCAAAAAGCTTTTCCACTATGTCTGGCTAGGAAAAACTGTGCCAGCACAGAAAACATCTCCCATCGTGTTCTAGACATTGCACAGAGGTCTGCCAAGTGTTTGGCAGGAAGAAAAGAAAAGTTGTCCAAAACAGCTTCCAATCGAATGTTCATGTGATTGGAAAAGTCAGGAGAGTGCAAAGGTACTGTTTTCTATCAGTTGGCAAGCTGCGCACACAATCCCAGTGTTGTACAGCTTCCTTCTTCACCTTCCTGAAGCTGCCGCTCTCTCCGGCTCCCGGAGGCAAAGAAGCGGCTTCTTCACGCAAAGACGATTGTGCCGCTCACAGTGCTCTCCTTAGCGCGGCTTCTGCCGAAAGACGCCTGGGACCGGCTTTTAGCTCCGGAGAGCATTGTACCTTCGTCTTTAGTGTCTTTTGTAGTCTACATCTTAGCAAAATGCTTTTCCACTATGTCTGGCTAGGAAAAACTGTGCCAGCACAGAAAACATCTCCCATCGTGTTCTAGACGTTGCACGAAGGTCTGCCAAGTGTTTGGCAGGAAGAAAAGAAAAGTTGTCCAAAACAGCTTCCAATCGAATGTTCATGTCATTGGAAAACTCAGGAGAGTGCAACGGTACTGTTTTCTATCAGTTTGCAAGCTGCGCACATAATCCCAGTGTTTTAGAGCTTGCTTCTTCACCTTCCCGAAGCTGCCGCTCTCCCCAGCTCCCAGAGGCGAAGAAGCGGCTTCTTCGCGCAAAGACGATTGTGCCGCTCACAGTGCTCTCCTTAGCGCTGCTTCTGCTGAAAGACGCCCCGGAGTGGCTCTTAGCTCCGTACCTTCCAATTCAATTTTTTGGCTCGACAAACCAAATGGTCTACTTGCAGCAGTAGGGCAGGACAGTGAACTGGACTTTCTCCTTTTAGAGAGAAGCTAATGAAAAAGTTTCACTGCAATCAGAGCAGGCTGTCAAACAAGCAAAATGTCATGAAAATAAGCCGGCCTTATCCTCTTAGTCTTACTTGCTGTGATTGGCCAAGAATGAAATGTGTCAACTCTGTGTTTCTGGGTATCACATCAGTAACAGGTACTTCAGCTGCTGTACTTCTCTCCTAAAGTTAAGAACAGAATCCAAGGAATTGTGATTCCATGGTCTCAATTCACCCGATGAAAAAGGAGTGGAAGGTGCACGGGTCAATTAACTTGAATGGCCTATGTAAATCAGCGGCCACTGATTTCCTGAAGGCTTCAACAGGTTAGTTGCCTATGTTTTTCTTGGAATTGTTTTAACCTTTGGTCATGTTTTTCTTGGGATTCTTTTACCCTTTCCCCATTTGTTCAGCCTTTGTTCTCAAGCCTTTGCTGACATTTCCAATATCTCCGTAGCCTGGAAAAGTGTTGTCTTGATTGATCACATCATTATTCCCTTCCAAGGGTTGTTTGCCTCAAGTCTCAGTTTGGCTGGTTTTCTGCTAGTTGATTGTCAGAGGGCAGCAGGTGTTTTGTAAGAGCAAGTACACAATCCCATAGCTTGCTTTTCTTTGGATTTGGCCTGTCTAGAAAATGGAATGACTGAACATCTCTGAGAGGCTTTTCTCTCCCCATTAGGTTTCACTGGAAGGGCAGATGCAAATCGTCTACCTAAAGTCTTGGCACAGAAGAAAGTAGTGGTTTGCTGCTGCATATAGCTAGAAGCTTACAAAAGGAAGGCCTTGGACTGAGGCCCATTACTTTGGCTAAGTAGAAAAGGACTGTGGGAGGTGAGGCAGCTGAACTAGAGGTAAATCAACAAGTTCTAGAACCGTCGTGTGTTCACAGCGTGGTGCATGGTGGTTGGTTGAATTGTGTTTGTTATGGCTTAAAGCTATGGAACTGATAAAGGCCTGATGTTGGAATCCATAAGGTTAGATTTTAAAGAAATGGTTAAAAAGAAGTATGTAGGCCTTAGACTGGAGTTTTGTTAGCATTGCAGAAAAGTTTCCCATGCAAGCAGAAAAGTTTTCCATGCAAGCAGAAAAGTTTCCCAAGCAGTAGACGTGACAAATGGCAACAAGGTTATTTAATGTATATCTTTAGAAGGTTAGCATGAATAGAACTCTGTTCTTTGTCTCTTATCAACTAGTCTTTGTTTTAGCTACGATTACCTATGTTTTATAAGATTGGATAGAATGCTTGTCAAGATGTGTTTTCTGTGTCTGATTGGCTGAATTCTAGTCTGAGATGATTTTATGTATTGCTGTATGAGCCCTGTTGAAGGAGACATTGTTGGTGTGGATCAGTGAGCTGTCATGTCTCCATTTTGTATTTTGAGACTGATGTGCTGGAAATAAAAGCAAAAATCTCTTCACTGCTCTGGTTACCATGTTATCCATATTTGGATATTTTGCCGCGGCCTAGTGGGTTCCTTTTTTAAGGCGTGGGTTCCTGACACCATTGGACTTATACCTGTCCCGTGCCCCGCATATTGGTGCCCCGTGTGAGGACTTAGAATAGAAGAAAAACAAAGAAAAATCGTGGAAGTACCAGCCGCAGAGGCCCAAGTGTTAACAAGGAGCACAAAGTATCATCTCTCCCGCTGAAGCCAAGAAAATTGTAAGTAACTTATCTCGGGAGAGCGCTTGGGTGACGTTGGGAGGAAAAATAGAGAAAAAGAAAATTATTACAAGAACACAAAAATGGGAACGATTTCATCAAAAGTTGAATGGGATGTTTTTCATCAATTAGAGACAATGTTACAAGAAAAAGGTCACTCTGAAATTTCAAAAACTGAGCTTAAAAACTTACTTATCTGGGTTAAAGCGAATACGCAAGATTTAAATCTGCAGTCTGCTTTTACTTTTCATTTTTGGGAACAGATAAACTGGAGAATCTATAATCTAGTCTCTCTCAAAAAAGATGAAAGCTTTCGAGAACTTATGCCGGTTTGTAGAGCGCTGTTGGAGCGCTGTTTTAAACAAACTGATAATAATAAGATCAACTTGGACTCAGAAAACAAAGCTTCTGGTTCTGTCTCATGAAATTCCAGTAAACCGGAGACTGTGTGTGTATCGGAGAATGTTACAAGTGTTGTTGCAAATGCTGAAAGTATTGCTTTGAACTCTGTTGAACAAAATCTTTCTTCTCTCTCTCTCTGGGAAAAAATGAGACTCTTTTGGACTTTTCTTTGTGTTGTTCTGTTAATGTAAAAATATGTGACTCTTGTAAGGGGGATGGAACAAAGTGTGTAAAAGATGGAAATGAAAAAGTGACTGTACTTCCTAAAATTGTTTGTGCAGGGACACTGAAACCTGAATTGGATTCTGTTGGGCCTGGGGTGGAGGCTGAGGTGGCTGCTTCCACTCGGGAAATTGTGGTTCCGGGGAACTCTTTTTCAGTTAAGCAAAATCATGGTTGTTCTGGTGTTTGTCAATCTATAGATACAGAGAAAGAAAAATTGGCTTTAAGGGTGGAGTCCTATGAAAGGAAGACATGGAAGAAACTAGCGACTGTCTTGTTGCTGAAATTCAAAAAGCTGGACTTGAAATCTCTTCAACGAAAATTCAACAAGTTTCACCTTAGAAGTACCTGGGATGGAAGATGACTGAGATGACAAGAACACCACAGAAAATTCAGATCCGAACCAGAGACAACAACCTACAGCAGTTACAACAACTTCTAGGAGAAATCAGCTGGGTCACACCGATGTTGGGAATCACCAATGATGAACTGAGTCCGCTCTTCCATTTGCTGAGAGGAAGTTGCGACATCACTTCGCCAAGAACTTTAACCCCTGAAGCTCGTGCTGCTCTCGACAAAGTCACAGAAGCTCTTCAAAAAAGACAAGCTCATCGCTGCGTTCCTGAAAATCCTTTCTTTCTTGCAATCTTAGGAGAGAAGATGCAGCTTTGTGGTCTCATTTTCCAGTGGGATGCCACAGAACAAGATCCTTTGTTAATAATGGAATGGGTTTTTCCTCCCTACAGGTTTTCAAAGACCATTTGCTCAGTTTTAGAAATGATTGCATACATTATAATTAAGGCTAGAACCAGATTGTTAACTTTGGCAGGTCAAGAATGTTCTGTTATCTATTTGCCATTGAAAAATGAGTATTTCAATTGGGCAATGCAAAATTCTGATGATTTACAATATGCATTCTTAGGTTTTCCAGGTGTTTGTTCCATACACTATCCAGCTCACAAACTACTGCAAGCAAAATTGAGTTTCAGAGAAAAACCTAAATTAAGTGAAGAGCCTTTAAATGCTGTGACTCTCTTCACTGATGGCTCTGGTAAAAGCCACAAGTCCGTTGTGACTTGGTTTAATCAAAAGACTGATGTTTGGGAATCTGATATTCAAACAGTAGAGGGATCCCCTCAAATTGTTGAGCTTGCTGCAGTAGTTTGAGCTTTTCAGCTGTTTCCTCAGCCTTTTAATTTGGTCACAGATTCTGCTTATGTTGCTAATGTAGTCAGGAGAATAGAAGGTTCCATTTTAAAGGATGTTAGTAATGAAACTACATCGTTGGCTTTCATGTCTTTTTATAACTTTGCAATATAGAACTAATCCATATTTTGTTTCTCACATTAGGGCGCATTCTTCACTTCCTGGATTTTTAGTGGAAGGAAATGCAAGAGCGGACAAGCTGACCATGGTCATTTCTAACACATTGCCAAATAGTTTTGAACAAGCAAAATTGAGTCATGCCTTTTTCCACCAAAATGCACAAGCACTCATGCGAATGTTCCAAATCACTAAAAGTCAAGCTAAAGCTATCATTCATACTTGCCCTGACTGTCAATTGGTACAACCTCCTGTTTCTACAGGAGCAATCAACCCCCGAGGCTTACAAAGCCTACAGTTGTGGCAAACAGGTGTTACTAAATAGCCTTCTTTTGGTAAATTTAAAAATATTCATGTTTCCATAGACACGTTCTCTGGTGCAGTTTTTGCTTCCCTTCACACAGATGAAACTGGCAGCCATGCCTGTCATCATTTCCTGCAAGCTTTTGCTTCATTGGGTATACCCCAAGAAGTAAAAACTGACAATGGTCCCGCATACATATCCCAAAAATTGGCCACATTTTTAAATGAATGGGGTGTTCGACACATTTTTGGTATTCCCCACTCTCCCACAAGCCAAGCAATCATTGAAAGAACACATCAAACCTTAAAACGCATATTAGATTAACAGAGAGGGGGAACGGAAATCACCCCACAGATGAGACTGAGTAAGGCTTTGTATGGTTGTAATTTTCTAAATAGTTCAAGTACAGAACCAGATCCACCAATCTTTAGACACTTTTCAAATAGCACACAGGCAAAACTGAAAGAACATCCTCCTCTTCTAATTAGAAACCCTGACTCTGGACAGATGGAGTGTCCGTTTCAATTAATAACGTGGGGCAAAGGGTATGCTTCTATTTCCACAGGTGCTGGAAGAATTAAGTGGGTTCCTGCCAAAAACGTCAAACCGTATCGCACTTCAGAACCTGTTGTCGAGCCTAGAACTGAGGAAGCAAGTACGCAGACGTGGACCGAATGGAAGGATCCCGGGTCTCGCCTGACGCCTCTTGTGCCTGACGTTCTTTGTGCATCGGTGGAACCCATGAACTCTGATTTTGTGCCAATGTTATTTATGAGTATACGAATTGAATGCTGAATGTTTGTTTAACGAAGCTAATTTTTGGCTGAAAATTTAGGTTCTTGTTTTTGTTTAGAAAGAATTCTGCCAAAACTTAGTTCTTGAAAGAGATGGGGCAGAATCAAATGGTATACTTGTTTTGCTTGATTTTAATTGTTTTTTGTCGTGCAGATTTGCCTGTGGATCAACCGAAGACGAATGTTTGGGTGACCTTAGCCAAGGCTGCCGGATCGGATACTATATGTCTGTCTAATTCGGAACCAGAAAAGCCTTTCTCAACCTGTTTGGTTGGTGTGCCAGTGAAAGAGTTTCCTTTGGTCAGAAAAGAATCCAATGGTAAACCAGGTGGAATTGACAATGGAAACAGTCCTTCCTTCAATTGGAACATTTGTTCCAACAAACTTCTCAGGGCAGCAAATGTTTCAAACAGTTGGGATGTGTTTCTGGAGACGGACCAATATCCACAGCAATTGCCAAAAGGGTATTGGATCATTTGCGGAGACAGAGGTTGGCAAGGCATTCCAGCCCACCTTGAAGGTGGCGCTTGCAACATTGGTGGCCCCTTGCAAACAAAACTCACCTGCCCCGCTTCTGGATGGCAGACTGCAGGAGCCAGTTGGACTATCATACCAGCCCGACTTGGCAGTGGTGCCGCCATGGGTCGCGCAAACATCCTGCGAATCGTGGATTTAAAGGTGCCAGCCAGCCACTCCCTGCCACAGGCCCCCCAACAAAAACAACAGCCCTTTTCCTTGGCAAACAAAACTCAGCTGCCCCGCTTCTGGATGGCAGATTGCAGGAGGCACTTGACACTGTCAAACCAGCCCGACTTGGCAGTGGTGCCACCTTGGGTCTGGGAACCATACTGAGTATCATGGATTGTCAGGAGCCAGCCGGCCTCTCACAGCCACAGGCCTTCAAACACAAACCACAGCACTTTTCTCTGGCAAACAAAACTTAGCTGCCCCGCTTCTGGAAGGCAGACTGATGGAGCCACTTCTTAGTATCAAACCAGCCCGACTTGGCATTGGCGCCACCTTGGGACTGGGAACCATCCTGCCTGTTGTAGATGTTCAGGAGCCAGCCGCCCACTGCCGGCCATCGGACCCCAGACACATACCTCGGCCCGTTTCCCTGGCAAACAAAACTCACCCCTCCCCGCTTCTGGATGGCAGATTGTACGAGCCACTTGGTACAGAAAAACGAGCTTGACTTGGCACTGGTACCACCTTGGGACTGGGAACCATCCTGCGTATAGTGGATAGTCAGGAGTCAGCGGGACACTCCCAGCCGCAGGCCGCCAAACAGAAACCACGGCCCTTTTCTCTGGAAAAAAAAATCAACTGCCCCGCGTCTGGATGGCAGATTGCAGGAGCCACTTGATACAATCAAACCAGCCCAACTTGGCACTGGTGCCACCTTGGGTCGGGGAACCATCCTGCCTATCATAAATTTTCAGGAGCCAGCAGGACACTGCCGGCCATAGGCCCCAGACACAAATCTTGTCCTGTTTCCCTGGCAAACAAAACTCACATGCCCAGCTTCTGAATGGCTGATTGCACGAGCCACTTGGTACTATCAAACCAGCCTGACTTGGCACTGGTGCCACCTTGGAACTGGGAACCATCCTGCGTATCGTGGATTTTCAGGAGCCAGCCGGCCACTCCCAGCCACAGGCCCCCAAACACAAACCACGGCCTTTTTCTCTGGTAAACAAAAGTCATTGGATTGCCTCTGGATGGCAGATTGCAGGAGGCATTTGGTACTATCAAACCAGCCTGACTTGGCACTGGTGCCACCTTAGGTCTGGGAAGCATCCTGCGTATCGTCGATTTTCAGGAACCAGACGGACACTGCAAGCCTTAGGAGCCCAGACACAAACCTCGGCCCGTTTCCCTGGCAAACAAAACTCAACTGCCCCGCTTGTGCTTGGCAGATTGCAGGAGGAACTTGGTAATATCAAACCAGCCCGACTTGGCACTGGTGCCACCTTGGTTCTGGGAACCATCCTACATATCGTGGATTTTCAGGAGCCTGCCGGCCACTCCCAGCCTTAGGCCACAAACACAAATCATGGCAATTTTCTCTGGCAAAAAAAACTTACCTTCCCTGCTTCTGGATGGCTGATTGCAGGACCACTTGATGCTATCAAACCAGCCCTACTTGGCACTGGTGCCACCTTGGGTCTCAGAACCATCCTGCCTTTCATAAATTTTCATGAGCCAGCCGGCCACTGCCGGCCCTAGGCCCCCATGCACAAACCACGGCCCTTTGCCCTGGCAAACAAAACTCACCTGCCCCGCTCCCGGATGGCACATTGCAGAAGAAACATGGTACTATCAAACCAGCCCGACTTGGCAGTGTTGCCACCATGGGTCTCGGAAACATCCTGCGTATCCTGGATTTTCAGGAGCCAGCCGGCCACACCCAGCCATAGGACTCCAAACAAAAACCACGGCCTGTTTCCCTGGAAAAAAAAACTCACCTGCTCAGCTTCTGGATGGCAGATTGCAAGAGTCACTTTGTACTATAAAACCAGCCTGACTTTGCACTGGTGCCACCTTGGGTCTGGGAACCATCCTGCATATCGTGGATTTTCAGGAGCCAGCCGGACAATCCCAGCCATAGGCCCCCAAACACAAGCCTCGGCCCTTTTCCCTGGGAAAAAAACGTCACCTGCCCCGCTTCTGGATGGCAGATTGCAGGAGCCACTTGGAACTGCCAAACCGGCCTTACATGGCACTGGTGCCACCATGGGTCTGGGAACAATCCTGCGTATCGTGGATTTGCAGGAGCCAGCCGGCCACTCCCAGCCACAGGCCACCAAACACAATCTAAGGCCCGTTTCCCTGGCAAACAAAATTTAGCTGCCCCGCTTCTGGATGGGAGATTGCAGGAGGCACTTGGTACTATCAAACCAGCCTGACTTGGCACTGGTGCCACCTTGGGTGTGGGAACCATCCTGCGTATAATGGATTTTAAGGAGCCAGCCGGCCACTCCAGGGAATAGGTCCCAAACACAAACTTTGGCTCGTTTCCCTGGCAAACAAAACTCACCTGCCCAGCTTCTGGATGGCAGATGGCACGAGCCATTTGGTACTATCAAACCAGCCCGACTTGGCAGCGTTGCTACATGGTTCGTGGAAACATCTTGCGTATCGTGGATTTTCAGGAGCCAGTTGGTCACTCCCTGCCACAGGCTGCCAGAAAAATCCTCGGCCCTTTGACCTGGAAAACAAAAGTCACCTGCCCCGCTACTGGAAGGCAGATTGCTGGAGCCCCTTGGAACTGCCAAATCAGCCTCACTTGGCAGTGTTGCTGCCTTGGGTCTGGGAGGCATCCTGCCTAGCAAAGATTTTAAGGAGCCAGCCGGCCACCCACAGCCACATTTCCTGAAAAACAAGCCATGGCACTTTTGCCTTGCAAACAAAATTCAGCTGCCCCACTTCTGGATGGCAGATTGCAGGAGGCACTTGGTACTATAAAACCAGTCTGACTTGGCACTGGTGCCACCTTAGGTCTGGAAACCATCCTGAGTATCGCGAATTTTCAGGAGCCAGCCGGCCACTCACAGCCACAGGCCCCCAAACACAAACCACGGCCCTTTTCTTTGGCAAACAAAACTCAACTGCCCCACTTGTGCTTGGCTAATTTCAGGAGCCACTTGGTACTGTCAAACCAGGTGTACTTGGCACTAGCGCAACTATGGGTCTGGGATCCATCCTGATTATTGTGGATTTACAGGAGCTAGCCGGCCACTCCCACACAAAGGCACCCAAAGAAAAACCACGGCCCTTTTCCCTGGCAATTAAAACTCACCTGCCCCTCTTCTGGATGGCAGATTGCAGGAGGCACTTGGTAATACCAAACCAGCCCGACTTGGCACTGGTGCCACCTTGGGTCTGAGAACCATCCTGCGTGTCGAGGATTTTCAGGAACCACCAGGACACTGGAAGCATTTGTCCCCCAGGGACAAACCTTGGCCCGTTTCCCTGGCAAACGAAACTCTCCTGCCCCACTTCTGTAGGGCAGAGTGCAGGAGCCACTTGGTACTATCAAACCAGCCCGAATTGGCACGGGTGCCACCTTGGGTCTGGGAAGAATCCTGCGTATCGTGGATTTTCAGGAGCCTGACGGCCACCCCCAGCCATAGGCCCCCAAAGACAAATCACGGCCCTTTTCTCTGGCAAAAAAAACTCACCTGCCCCGCTTCTGGATGGCAGATTGCAGAACCCACACCCTGCCACAGGCCCCCAAACAAAAACAAAGGACCTTTTACCAGGCAAACCAAACTCAGCTTCCCCGCTTCTGGATGGCATTATGCAGGAGCCACTTGTTACTACAGAACAAGTTCGATTTGGCACTGCTGCCAACTTGGGTCTGGGAGCCATCCTGCCTATCGTGGATTTTCAGGGTCCAGCCGGCCACTCAAGCCACAGGCCCTCAAACACAAACCACTGCCCTTTTCCCTTGCAAAAAAAATTCAGCTGCCCGACTTCTGGATGGGAGATTGCAGGAGCCACTTGGTGCTATCAAACCAGCTCAGCTTGGCCTTGGTGCCACCTTGGGTCTGGGAACCAAACTGCCTATCGTGGATTGTCAGGAGCCTGCCGGCCCCTCCCAGCCACAGGTACACAATCACAAACCACGGCCCTTTTCCCTTGCAAACAAAACTCAGCTGCCTTGCTTCTGGATGGCAGATTGCAGGAGCCACTTGGTACTATCAAACCAGCCCGACTTGGCACTGGTGCCACCTTGAGTTTGGGAAACATCCTGCGTATCGTGGATTTTCAGGAGCTACCTGGTCAGTCCCTGACACAGGCTGCCAAAAAAAACCACGGCCCTTTTCCCTGGGAAACAAAAGTCACCTTCCCCGTTTCTGGATGGCAGATTGCTGGAGCCACTTGGAGCTGCCAAATAAACCAGAATTGGCAGTGTTGCCCCTTTGGGTCTCGGAGCCATCCTGCATAAAAATGATTTTAAAGAGCCAGCGGGCCGCTCTCAGCCAAAGGCCTTGAAAGAGAAACCATGGCTCTTTCCCCTTGCAAACCAAACTCACCTGCCCTTCTTCTGGATGGCAGACAGCAGGAGCCAGCTGGTACGTTCAAACCAGCCCGACTTGGCAGTGGTGGCACTTTGGGTCTGGGAACCATCCTGCGTATCATATATTTTCAAGAGGCAGCCGGCCACTCCCAGCCACAGGTCTTCAAACAAAAACCACGGCCCTTTTCCCGGGCAAACAAAACGCAGCTGCCCCGCTTCTGCATGGCAGATTGCAGGAGCCACTTGGTACTATCAAACCAGCCCGACTTTGCACTGGTGCCACGTAGGGTCTGCTAACCATCCGGCATATCATAGATTTTCAGGAGCCAGCCGGCCACTCAAAGCCATAGGACCCCAGACACAAACTACGGACCGTTTCCCTGGCAAAAAAAACTCACCTGCTCAGCTTCTGGATGGCAGATTGCAAGAGCCACTTGGTACTATCAAACCAGCCAGACTTGGCACTGGTGCCACATTGGGTCTGGGAACCATCCTGCATATCGTGGATTTTCAGGAGCCAGCCGGCCACTCCCAGCCACAGGCCCCAAACACAATCTAAGGCCCCTTTCCCTAGCAAACAAAATTTACCTGCCCCGCTTCTGGATGGCAGATTGCAGGAGCCACTTGGTACGATCAAACCAGCCCGACTTGGCACTTGTGCCACCTTGGGTCTGGGAACCATCCTGTGTATCGTGGATTTTCAGGAGCCAGCCGGCCACTTCAGGCCATAGGGCTAAACACAAACATCGGCCCGTTTCCCTGGCTAACAAATCTCAGCTGCCCAGCTTCTGGATGGAAGATGGCACGAGCCACTTAATACTATCAAATCAGCCTGACTTGACAGTGTTGCTACCTTGGGTCTGGGAACCATCCTGCGTATCGTGGATTTTCAGGAGCCAGCCGGCCACTCGCAGCCACAGGCACCCAGACACAAACCACGGCCGTTTCCTTTGGCAAACAAAACTCAGCTGCCCCGCTTCTGTATGGCTGATTGCAGGAGGCACTTGGTACTATCAAACCAGCCCGACCTGGCACTGGTGCCACCTTGGGTCTGGGAACCATCCTGCGTATCGTGGATTTTCAGGAGCCAGCTGGCCACTCCCAGCCAAAGGCCCCTAAATACAATCTAAGGCCCATTTTCTTTGGCAAAAAAAACTCAGCTGCCCCGCTTCTGGATGGCAGATTGCAGGAGCCACTTGGTACTATAAAAGCATCCAGACTTGGCACTGGTGCCACCTTGGGTCTGCGAACCATCCTGCGTATCCTGGATTTTCAGGAGCCAGCCGGACAATCCCAACCATAGGCCCCCAAACACAAACCTCGGCCCTTTTCCCTGGGAAACAAACGTCACCTTCCCCGCGTCTGGATGACAGATTGCAGGAGGCACTTGGTACTATCAAACCAGCCTGACTTGGCACTGGCGCCACCTTGGGTGTGGGAACCATCCTGCGTATAATGGATTTTCAGGAGCCAGCCGGCCACTCCAGCGAATAGGCCCCAAACACAAACTTTGGGTCGTTTCCCTTGCAAACAAAACTCACCTGCCCAGCTTCTGGATGGAAAATGGCACAAGCCACTTGGTACTATCAAACCAGCCTGACTTGACAGCGTTGCTACATGGGTCTGGGAAACATCTTGCGTATCGTGGATTTTCAGGAGCTAGTTGGTCACTCCCTGCCACAGGCTGCCAGAAACCAACCTCGGCCCTTTTACCCGGGAAACAAAAGTCACCTGGCCCGCTACTGGAAGGCAGATTGCTGGAGCCCCTTGGAACTGCCAAATCAGCGTCACTTGGCAGTGTTGCTACCTTGGGTCTGGGAGCCGTCCTGCCTATCAAAGATTTTAAGGAGCCAGTCGGACACCCACAGCCACAGTTCCTGAAACACAAACCATGGCCCTTTTCCCTTGCAAAAAAAACTCACCTGCCCTGCTTCTGGATAGCAGACTGCAGGAGCCAGTTCGTACGTTCAAACCAGCCCGACTTGGCACTGGTCTCTATTGGTCCCCATTGAAATCGCAAGATTGCCTTTCCCTTCCCAAAATGAAATTACATTTACTTTCGGGAAGGGAAAGGGAATCTTGCGACCCTGAAAAGAAAGCCCTACAAACACTCTGGAAAGGAGATAGGATCAAATGAAATGCAATTGAAAAAAAACAGAAAATCAGGAATTTTTGTGCCTTCAAAAAATGGCCTGTGAGGAAATGAGCTGCATTGCAAAGGACCAACACATGCCAAAACTAAGCTCACAGATTTTGAAAAATGCAGGAGCAAATGTCAAGGAGGGAGACAAAAGTTAGGGGGCAAGATATGAGGGACATGGCATGGATACATGAAAAAAAAAATAAAAAGAAAAAAATTCTTCCCAAAGTCAAAGCCATCAAAAGGCATGGCATGCCATCAACGGCAGGGACAAGCACCAAAGATTCCTCTATTGGTCCCCATTGAAAAAGCAAGACTCCCTTTCCCTTCCCGAAAGGAATGTTCAGGAAGGGAAAGGGAATCTTGCGACCCTGAAAAGAAAGCTTTAAAAACACTCTGGAAAGGAGATAGGATCAAATGAAATGCAATTGAAAAACCCAGAAAATTGGGAATTTTTGTGCCTTCAAAAAATGGCCTGTGAGGAAATGAGCTGCATTGCAAAGGATCAACACATGCCAAAACTAAGCTCACCGATGTTGCAAAAGCAGGGGTAAAAGTCAACGAGGAGTACACACCATAGGGAGAAAGACATCAGGGACATGGCATGGACACTTAAAATAAAAAGAAAAAAAAAAAATTTTCCCAAAGTCAAAACCATCAAAATGCAGGATGGCAGTATGCCAGCAAGCGCAGGCACATGCAGCAAAGCTTGCCAAAATTGATCCCCACTGAAGGCCAAAACAGAAAAGAAAGACTTACAAACACGCTGGAATGGAGATAGCATCAAAGGAATTTCAATTGGAGGAGAAAAAAAGAAAATTTGGGAAATTCCCCGATTACACAGAAATCGACCTGGATAATATCAGGTGCAGTGCAAAACACAAAAACATGCCAAAACTAAGCTCACAGATTTTCAAAAATGCAGGAGCAAATGTCAAGGAGGGAGACAAAACTTAGGGGGCAAGATATGAGGGACATGGCATGGATACATGAAAAAAAAAATAAAAAGAAAAAAATCCTTCCCAAAGGCAAAGCCATCAAAAGGCATGGCATGCCATCAAGGGCAGGGACAAGCACCAAAGATTGCTCTATTGGTCCCCATTGAAATCGCAAGATTCCCTTTCCCTCCCAGAAAGGAAATTTCGGGAAGGGAAAGGGAATCTTGCGACCCTGAAAGGAAAGCCTTACAAACACTCTGGAAAGGAGATAGGATCAAATGAAATGCAATTGAAAAACCCAGAAAATCGGGAAATTTTGTGCCTTCAAAAAATGGCCTGTGAGGAAATGGGTTGCATTGCAAAGGACCAACGCATGCTAAAACTAAGCTCACTGATGTTGCAAAAGCAGGGGGAAAAGTCAACGAGGAGTACACACCATAGGGAGAAATATATGAGGGACATGGCATGGAGACTTACAAGAAAAAAAAAAAAATAATTTTCCCAAAGTCAAAACCATCAAAATGGAGGATGACCATATGCCTCTGCGACCCTGAAAATTAAGCCTTACAAACACTGTGGAAAGGAGAGAGGATAAAATCAAATGCCGTTGAAAAAATTCCTGTGGCAGGGAGTGACAGGCGAGCTCATGAACATCCACGATACGCACGATGATTCCATGACTCAAGGTGCCAACACTGCCAAGTCAGGCTGGTTTGATAGTACAAAGTGTCTCGTGCGATCTGCCGTCCACAAGTGGCGTAGGTGAGTTTGGTTTGACAGGGATAAAGGCGGTGGATTGCGTTGCAGGGCCTGGGGCTGCAAGTGTCCGGCTGGTTCCTGAAAATCCACGATACACAGGATGGTTCCCAGACCAAAGGTGGCAACACTGCCAAGTCAGGCTGGTTTGATAGTACCAAGTGGTACGTGCAATCTGCCATCCAGAAGCTGGGCTGGTGAGTTATGATTGCAAAGGAAAAGGTCCGTGGTTTGTATTGGGGGCCTGTGGCCGGGAGTGGCCGTCTGGTTCCTGATAATCTACGATATGCAGGATGGTTCCCAGACCCAAGGTGGCAACACTGACAAGTCGGGCTGGTTTAATAGTACCAAGTGGCTCCTGCAATCTGCCATCCTGAAGCTGGGCTGGTGAGTTATGATTGCAAAGGAAAAGGGCCGTGGTTTGTATTGGGGGCCTGTGGCCGGGAGTGGCCGTCTGGTTCCTGATAATCTACGATATGCAGGATGGTTCCCAGACACAAGGTGGCAACACTGACAAGTCGGGCTGGTTTAATAGTACCAAGTGGCTCCTGCAATTTGCCATCCTGAAGCGGGGCAGGCGAGTTTGGCTTGCACGGCAAACGGACCTTCGTTTGTGTTTTGGAGGCTCTGGCTGAGAGTGGCTGGCTGGCTCCTTAAAATCCGCGATAAGCAAGATGGTTTCCAGAAGCAAGGTGACACCAGTACCAAGTCAGGCTGGTTTTATAGTACCAAGTGGCTCCTGCAATCTGCCATCCAGAAGCAGGGCAGGTGAGTTTTGTTTCCCACGGAAAAGGGACGTTGTTTTCGTTGGAGGTCCTGGGGCTCGAAGTGGCTAGCTGGCCCCTGAAGATCAACAATACGCAGGATGGTTCCCAAACCCAAGGTGGCACCAGTACCAAGTCAGACTTTTGTGATCGTACCAAGTGGGTCCTGCAATCTGCCATCCAGAAGCTGGGCAGGTGAGTTTTGTTTTCCAGGGAAAGGGGCCGAGGTTTGTGTTTGGGGGCATATTGCCGCGAGGGCAGGCTGGCTCCTGAAAATCCACGATACGCAGGATGGTTGCGAGACCCAAGGTGGCATTAGTGCCAAGTAGGGCTGGTTTGATACTTCCAAGTGGCTCCTGCAATCTTCCATCCAGAAGCGGGGAAGCTGAGTTTTTTTTGCCCGAGAAAAGGGCCGTGGTTTGTGTTGGAAGCCTGTGGCTGAGAGTGGCCGGCTGGCTCCTGAAAATCCTCGATACACAGTATGGTTCTGAGACCAAAGGTGGCACCAGTGCCTTCTCCGGCATGTGTGATAGTACCATGTGGCGCCTGCAATCTGCCATCCAGAAGCGGGGCAGGTGAGTTTTGTTTGCAAGGGAAAAGGGCCATGGTATGTCTTTAGGGGACTGTGGCTGGATGTTGCCGGCTGGCCCCTGAAAATCCACGATACGCAGGATGGTTCTCAGACACAAGGTGGCACAATTGCCAAGTCAATCTTTTGTGGTAGTACCAAGTGGCTCCTGCAATCTGCCATCCAGAAGCTGGTCCGCTAAGTTTTTTTTGCCAGGCAAACGGGCCCTGGCTTTTGTTTGGGGGCCTGTTGCTGGGAGTGGCCGGATGGCTCCTGAAAATTGACGATTCACAGGATGTTTTCCAGACCCAAGGAGGCACCAGTGCCAAGTCGGGCTTGTTTTACATTACCATGTTTCGCCTGCAATGTGCCATCCAGGATCGGGGCAGGTGATTATTTTTTGCAAGGGAAAAGGGCGAGGTTTGGATTCGGGGGTCTGTGGCCGAGAGTGGCCAACTGTCTCCTGAATTTCTTTGATGTGAAGGATGATTCCCAGATCCAACATGGCACCAGTGCCAAGTCGGGCTGGTTTGATGGTACCAAGTGGCTCCTGCAATCTGCCATCCTGAAGCGGTGCAGTTGACTTATCTTTGCAAGGGAAAAGGGCCATGGTTTGTGTTCAGGGGCCTGTGGCTGGGAGTAGCCAGGTAGCGCCTGAAAATCCACGATACGCGTGAGTTTTCCCAGACCCACGGTTGAACCAGTACCAAGTCGGGCTGGTTTGACAGTGCCAAGTGGTTCCTGTAATCTGCCATCTAGAAGCAGGGCAGCTGAGCTGTGTTTGCCAGAGTATAGGGCCGTGGTTTGTGTTTGGGGGCCTATGGCTGGGAGTGGCCGGCTGGCAAATGAAAATCCACGATACGCAGGATAGTTCCAAGACCCAAGGTGGCATTAGGGCCCAGTCAGGCTGGTTTGATAGTACCAACTGGTTCCTTCAATCTGCCATCATGAAGCGGTGCAGCTGAGTTTTGTTTGCCAGGAAAAGGGCCGTAGTTTGTGTTTGGGCTCCTGTGGCTGAGAGTGGCCGGTTGGCTCCTGAAAATCTAGGATAGGCAAGATGGTTACAAGACCCATGGTGGCACCAGTGCCAAATGGGGCTGGTTTTGTAGTACCAAGTGGATCCTGCAGACTGCCATAAAGAAGCAAGGCAGGTGAGTTTTTTTTGCCAGGGAAACGGGCCGAGGTTTGTGTCTGGAGGCCTATGGCCTGCAGTTGCCAGCTGGCGCCTGAAAACACACGATGCGCACGATGGTTTCCAGACCCACCGTGGCAATAGTACAGAGGCAGGCTGGTTTCATAGTACCAAGTGGCTCCTCCAATCTGCCATCCAGAAGCGGGGCAGGTGAGTTTTGTTTGCCAGGGAAAAGGGCCGTGGTTTTTGTTTGTTTTCTGTGGCCAGGAGTGGACGGCTGGCTCCTGAAAATCCACGATATGCAGGATGGTTGCAAGACCCCAGGTGGCACCACTGCCAAGTTAGGCTGGTTTGATATTACCAAGTACCTCCTGCAATCTGCACTGCAGAAGCGGGGAAGCTGAGTTTTGTTTGCCAGGGAAAAGTGTCTTTATTTTTGTTTGGGGGCCTGTGGCAGGGAGTGGCTGGCTGGTGCCTTAAAATCCACGATTCGCAGGATGTTTGCCAGTCCCAAGGTGGCACCACTGCCAAATCCGGCTGTTTTGATATTACAAGTGCCTCCAGCAATCTGCCATGCGGAAGCGGGGTAGCTGAATTTTGTTTGCCAGATATACAGGCCAAAGTTTGTGTTTCAGGGTGGGTGGTTCGGAGTGGCGGGCTGGACCCTGAAAATCCACGATTTGCAGTATGTTTCCCATATCCACGGTGGCACCGGTGCCTAGTTGGGCTGGTTTGATAGTACCATGTGGCTCCTGCAATCTGCCATCCAGAAGCGGGGCAGCTGAGTTTTGTTTACCAGGGAAAAGGGTCCTGGTTTTTTTTTGGGGGCCTGTGGCTGGGAGTGGCTTGCTGGCTCCTGAAAATCCACGTTACGCAGGATGGTTCCCAGACCCAAGGTGGCACCAGTGCCAAGTCGGGCTGGTTTTACAGCACCAAGCGGCTCCTGCAATCTGCCTTGCAGAATGGGGCAGCTGAGTTTTCTTTGCCAGGGAAACGGGCCGTGATTTGTGTTTGGGTGTCTGTGGCTGGGAGTGGCCGGCTGGCTCATGAAAATTTACGATACGCACGGTGTTTCCCAGTCCCAATGTGGCACCAGTGCCTATTCACGCTGGATTGATAGTACGCAGTGCCTCCTGCAATCTGCCATCCCAAATCTGCTTCTGGATGGCAGATTGCAGGAGCCACTTGGCACCATTTTACCAGTCCGACTTGGCACTGAAGCCACCTTGGGTCTGGCAAACATCCTGCCTATCGTAGATTTTCAGGAGAGAGCTGGCCACTACTGGCCATAAGCCCCCAGACACAAACCTCGGCCTGTTTCCCTGCAAACAAAACTCACCCGCCCTGTTTCTGGATTGCAGATTGCAGGAGCTACTTGGTACTATCAAACCAGCGTGTCTTGGCACTGGTGCCACCTTGGGTCTGGAACCCATCCTGCGAATCGTGGATTTTCAGGAGCTAGCCAACCACTCCTACCCACAGGCCACCAAACACAAACCACGGCCCTTTTCTCTGGCAAAAAAAAACTCACCTGGTCCGCTTCTGTATGGAAGAATGCAGGAGGCACTTGGTACTATCAAACCAGCCCGACTTGTCACTGGTGCCACCTTGGGTCTGGGAACCATCCTGCGTATCGTAGATTTTCCAGAACCAGACGGACACTGCAGGCCATAGGCCCCCAGGCACAAACCTCGACCCGTTTCCCTGGCAAACCAAACTCAGCTGCCCCGCTTCTGGATGGCCGATTGCAGGAGGCACTTGGTACTATCAAACCGGCCTGACGTGGCACTCGTGCCACCTTGGTACTGGGAACCAGCCTGGCTCTCGTAGATTTTCAGGAGAGAGCTGGCCACTACTGGCCATAAGCCCCCAGACACAAACCTCGGCCCGTTTCCCTGGCAAATAAACTTAGCTGCCCCGCTTCTGGATGGCAGATTGCAGGAGCCAGTAGGTACTATCAAACCCGCCCGACGTTACGCTGGTGTCACCCTGGGTCTTGGAAAAATCCCGCGTATCATAGATTTTCAGGAGCCAGCCCGCCACTCCGAGCCACAGCCGCCCAAACACAAACCATGGCCCTTTTCCCTGGCAAACAAAACTCACCTGCCCCGCTTCTGGACGGAAGATTGCAGGAGCCACTTGGTACTATCAAACCTGCCCGACTTGGCACTGCTACCACCTTGGGTCGAGCAACCATCGAGCGTATGGTTGAATTTCAGGAGCCAGCCGGCCACTCCCTGCCATAGGCCCCCAAACACAAACCACGGCCCTTTTCCCTGGGTATCAAAACTCAGCTGCCCCGCTTCTGTATGGCAGATTACAGGAGACACTTGGTACTATAAAACCAGCCCAACTTGGCACTGGTGCCACCTTGGGTCTGGGAACCATCCCGTGTATCGTTGAATTTCAAGCGCCAGCCGACCACTCCCAGCCACAGGACCCCAAACACAAACCACAGGCCTTTTCCCTTGCAAACAATACTCACCTTTCCTGCTTCTGGATTGAAGATTGCAGGAGCCACTTTGTATTATCAAACCAGCCCGACTTGGCACTGGTGTCAACTTGGGTCTGGCAACCATCTTGCGTATCGTGGATTTTCAGAAGCCAGCCGGCTACTCTCAGCCACAGCCACCCAGACACAAACCTCGGCCCATTTCCTTGGCAAACAAAACTCACCTGCCCCGATTCTGGATGGCAGATTGCAGGAGCCACTTGGTACTATAAAACCAGCCCAACTTGGCACTGGTGCCACCTTGATACTGGGAACCAACCTGCCTTTCATAGATTTTCAGGTACTAGCCGGACACTACAGGCCATAGGCCCCATACACAAACCTCGGCTAGTTTCACTGGAAAATAAAACTCACCTGCCCCTCTTCTTGATGGCAGATTGCAGGAGCCACTTGGTGCTATCAAACCAGCTTGTCTTGGTACTGGTGCCATCTTGGGTCTGGAAACCATCCTGCGTATCGCGGATTTGCAGGAACCAGCAAGCCACTCTCAGCAAAGGCCACCGAACGCAAACCTCGGCACTTTTCTCTGGCAAGCAAACTTAGTTGCCCCGCTTCTGGATGGCAGATTGCAGGAGCCACTTGGTATTATCAAACACGCCCGATTTGGCATTGGTGCCACCTTGGGTCTGGGAACCATCCCGTGTATCGTGGATTTTTAATATTTTCAACAGCCAGCCGGTCACACCCAGCCATAGGACCCCAAACACAAACCACAGGCCTTTTCCCTTGCAAACAAAACTCACCTGTCCCGCTTCTGGATTGAAGATTGCAGGAGCCACTTTGTATTATCAAACCAGCCCGACATGGCACTGGTGTCAACTTTGGTCTGGCAACCATCCTGCGTATCGTGGATTTTCAGAAGCCAGACGGCTACTCTCGGCCACAGCCACCCAGACACAAACTTTGGCACATTTCCCTGGCAAACAAAACTCAGTGGCCCTGGTTCTGGATGGAAGTCTTCAGGAGCCACTTGATACTATCAAACCAGCCCGACTTGGCACTGGTGCCACCATGGGTCTGGGAACCATCCTGCGTATCGGGGATTTTCAGGAGCAGCCGGCCACTCCCAGCCGCAGGCCCCCAAACACAAACCATAACCCTTTTCCCTGGCAAAATAAACTCACCTGCCCCGATTCTGGATGGCAGATTGCAGGTGTCACTTGGTACTATCAAACCAGCCAAACTTGGAACTGGTGCCACCTTGGGTCGGGCAACCATCCAGCGTATCGTGGACTTTCCGGAGCCAGCCGGCCACTCCCAGCCATAGGCCCGCAAACACAAACCACGGCCCTTTTCCCTGGCAATCAAAACTCATCTGCCTCGCTTCTGGATGGCAGATTACAGGAGCCACTTGGTACTGTAAAACCAGCGTGTCTTGGCACTGGTGCCACCTTGGGTTCGGGAACCATCCTGCCTCTGGTAAATTTTCAGGAACTAGCCGGACACTGCAGGCCATGGGCCCCATACACAAACCTCGGCCCGTTTCCCTGGCAAATAAAACTCACCTGCCCCTCTACTGGAAGGCAGATTGCTAGAGCCACTTGGAACAGCCAAATAAGCCTGACTTGGCAGTATTGCCACCTTGGGTCTGGGAGCCGTCCTGCATATCAAAGATTTTCAGGGGTCAGCCGGCCACCCTCAGCCACAGTTCTTGAAACACAAACCTCCGCCCTTTTCCCTTGCAAACAAAATTCACCTGCCCCGCTTCTGTATGGCAGATTGCACGAGCCACTTGGTACTATAAAACCAGCCCGACTTGGCTCTGGTGCTACCTTGGGTCTGGGAACCATCCTGCCTATCGTGGATTTTCAGGAGCCAGCTGGCTACTCCCAGCCCTCGATCCCCAAACACAAACCACGGCCCTTTTCTCTGGCAAACAAAACTCAGCTGCCCCGCTTCTGGATGGCAGATTACAGGCGCAACTTTGTACTATAAAACCAGCCCCACTTGGCACTGGTGCCAATTTGGGTCTGGGAACCATCATGCGTAATATGGATTTTCAGGGAGCAGCTGGCCACTCCCAGCCACTGGCCCTCCAACACAAACAACAGTGTTTTTCCATTTAAAAAAAAAATCACCTGCGTCGATTCTGGATGGCAGATTTCATGACCCACTTGGTACTATCAATTGAAGTCCGACTTGGCACTGGTGCCACCTTGGGTCTGGGAACCATCCAGGGTATCGTCGATTTTCAGGAGCCAGCCGGACATTCCCGGCCCGGGGCCCCGTACAAAAACCTTGGCCCTTTTCCCTGGCAAAAAAAATTCAACTGCCCCGCTTCTGGATGGCAGATTTCAGGAGCCACTTGGTACTATCAAACCAGCCCGACTTGGCACTGGTGTCATCTTGGGTCTGGGAAGCATCCTGCCTATCATAGATTTTCAGGAGCCAGCCGGCCACTCCCGGCTCTGAGCCACAAGACACAAACCTCGGCTCATTTCCCTGGCAAACAAAACTCAACTGCCCCGCTTCTGGATGGCAGATTGCAGGAGGCACTTGGTACTATCAAACCAGCCTGGCTTGGCACTGGTGCCACCTTGGGTCTGGGAAGCATCCTGCCTATCATAGATTTGCAGGAGCCAGCCGGCCACTCCCGGGTCTGAGCCACCAGACACAAACCTCGGCTCATTTCCCTGGCAAACAAAACTCAACTGCCCCGCTTCTGGATGGCAGATTGCAGGAGCCACTTGGTACTATCAAGCCAGCCCGACTTGGCACTGGTGCCACCTTGGGTCTGGGAACCATCCTGCATATCGTAGATTTTCAGGAGGCAGCCGGCCTCTGCCGGCCATCGGACACCAGACACATACTGGGCCGGTTTCCCGGGGAAACAAAACTCACCTGCCCCGCTTCTGGATGGCAGATTGCAGGAGCCACTTGGTACTATAAAACCAGCCCGACTTGGCACTGGTCCCACCTTGGGTCTTGGAAATCTCTCGCATATCATTTATTTTAAGGAGCCAGACGGCCACTCCCAGCCATAGCCCCCCAAACACAAACCACGGCTCTTTTCCCTGGCAAAAAAACTAACCTGCCCCGCTTCTGGATGGCAGATTGAACGAGTCACTTGGCACTATCAAACCAGCGCAACTTGGCAGTGTTGCCACCTTGGGTCTGGGAACCATCCTGCCTATCGTAGATTTTCAGGAACCAGCTGGACACTGCAGGCCATAGGTCCCCATACAAAAACCTCGCCAATTTCACTGGCATACAAATCTCACTTGCCCCGCTTCTGGATGGCAGATTGAAGGAAACACTTGGTACCATCAAACCAGCCCGACTTGGCAGTGTTGCCACCTTGGGTCTTGGAGCCATCCTGCGTATCGTGTATTTTCAGTGGCCAGCAGGCCACTCCCAGCAACAGGCCCTCAAACGCAAACCACGGCCCTTTACCCTTGCAAACGAAACTCACCTGCCCCGCTTCTGGAATGCAGTTTCAAGGAGCCGCTTGGTACTATCAAACCAGCCCGACTTGGCACTGGTGCCACCTTTGGTCTAGGAACCATCCTGCTTATCGTGGATTTTCAGGAGCTAGCCGGTCACTCCCTGCCACAGTCTGCCAAAAAAAAACCTTGGCCCTTTTCCCTGGCAAAAAAAATTCAACTGCCCCGTTACTGGAAGGCAGATTGCTGGAGCGACTTCGAACCGCCAAATTAGCCTGACTTGGCACTATTACCACCTTGGATCTGGGAGAAATCCTGCGTATCATAGATTTTAAGGAGACAGCCAGCCACCCTCAGCCACAGTTCTTGAAACACAAAGCACGGCTCTTTTCCCTTGCAAACAAAACTCACCTGCCCTGCTTCTGGATGGAAGATTGCAGGAGGCACTTGGTACTGTCATACCAGCCCGACTTGGCACTCGTGCCACCTTGGGTCTAGGAACCATCCTGCGTATCGTGGATTTCCAGAAGCAAGCCGGCCACTCCTAGCCACATGCCCCCAAACACAAACCACGGACCTTTTCTCTGGCAAACAAAACTCAGCTGTCCCGCTCCTGCATGGCAGATTGAAGGAGCCACTTGGTACTGGCAAACCAATCTGACCTGTCACTGGTGCCACCTTGGGTCTGGGAACCATCCTGCGTATATAAAATTCTAAGTAGCCAGCCGGCCACTCCCGGCCATAGTCCCGCAGCCAATAATCTCGGCCCGTAACCCTACCAAACAAAACTCACCTTCCCCGCTTCTGCATGGCAGATTGCAGGAGCCACTTGGTACCATCAAACCAGCCAGACTTAGCACTGGTGCCATCTTGGGTCTAGGAAGAATCCTGCCTATGAATGGATTTCAGGAGCCAGCCGGCCGCTCTCGGCCGCAGGCCCCCGAATCCAAACCTCGGCCCTTTTCCCTCGCAAAAAAAATCCACTGCCCCGCTCCTGGATGGCACATTTCAGAAAAAATGTGGTACTGTCAAACAAGCCCACTTTGGCACTGGTGCATCTTTAGGTATTGAAGACATCCTGCAAATCGTGGATTTTAAGGCACCAGCCAGCCACTCCCTTCCACAGGCCCCTAAACAAAAACAACGGCCCTTTTCTGTGGCAAAGAGAAATCACCTTCCCCGTTTCTGCATGGCAGATTGCACGAGCCACTTGGTACTATCAAACCAGCCCGACTTGGCACTGGTGAAAACTTGGGTCTGGGAACCATCCTGCCTATCGTGGATTTTCAGGAGCCAGCCAGCAACTGCGAGCCACAGGCCCCCAAGCACAAACCACGGCCCCTTTCTCTGGCAAACAAAACTCAACTGTCCCGTTTCTGCATGGCAGATTGCAGGAGCCACTTGGTACTATCAAAAAAGCCTGACTTTACACTGGTGCCACCTTGGGTCTGGGAACCATCATGCGTAATATGGATTTTCAGGGAGCAGCTGGCCACTCCCAGCCACTGGCCCTCCAACACAAACAACGGTGATTTTCCATTTAAAAAAAAAATCACCTGCGTCGATTCTGGATGGCAGATTTCATGACCCACTTGGTACTATCAATTGAAGTCCGACTTGGCTCTGGTGCAACCTTGGGTCTGGGAACCATCCTGTGTATCGTGGATTTTCAGGAACCAGGCGGCCACTCCCGGCCACAGGCCCTCCAACACAAACAACGGCCCTTTTCCCAGGCAAACAAAACTCACCTGCCCCGCTACTTGAAGGCAGATTGCTGGAGCCACTTGGAACCGCCAAATCAGCCTGACTAGGCAGTGTTGCCACCTTGGATGTGGGAGCCATCCTGCATATCAAAGATTTTAAGGAGGCGGCCGGCCACCCTCAGCCACAGCTCTTGAAACACAGACCACGGCCCTTTGCCCTTGCAAAAAAAAAAATACCTGCCCCGCTTCTGGATGGCAGATTACAAGAGTCACTTGGTACTACCAAACCAGCCTGACTTGGCACTCGTGCCACCCTGGGTCTTGGAACCATCCGGCGCAATGTGGATTTTCAGGAGCCAGCCCGCCACTCCCATCCATATGCCCCCGAACACAAACCTCGGCCTTTTTATTTAGCAAACAAAATTTAGCTGCCCGGCTTCTGGATGGCAGATTGCAGGAGCCACTTGGTGCTATCAAACAAGCCCGACTAGGAACTTGTGCCACCTTGGGTCTAGGAACCATCCTGCGTATCACGGATTTTCAGGGAGCAGCGGTCCACTCCCAACCACCGGCACTTAAACCAAACCATGGCCCTTTTCTCTGGCAAACAAAACTCACCTACCCCGCTTCTGGATGGCATATTGCAGGAGCCACTTGGTACGAAAAAACCAGCCCGATTTGGCACAGGTGCCACCTTGGGTCTGGGAAAATACCTGCCTATCGTGGATTTTCAGGGTCTAGCCAGCCACTCCCTGACACAGGCCCTCAAACACAAACCATGGCCCTTTTCCCGTGCAAAAAAAACTCAGCTGCCCCGCTTCTTGATGTCAGATTGAACGAGTCACTTGGCACTATCAAACCTGCCCAACTTGGCACTGGTGAAAACTTGGGTCTGGGAACCATCCAGGGTATCGTCGATTTTCAGGAGCCAGCCGGACATTCCCGGCCCGGGGCCCCGTACAAAAACCTTGGCCCTTTTCCCTGGCAAAAAAAATTCAACTGCCCCGCTTCTGGATGGCAGATTTCAGACGGCACTTAGTACTGTCAAACCAGGCCGACATGGCACTGGTGCCACCTTGGGTCTGGGAACTATCCTGCGTATCGTGGACTTTCAGGAGCCAGCCGGCCACTCCCATCCAGAGGCACCCAAACATAAACCAGGGACCGTTTATCTGGCAAAAAAAATTCACCTTACCCTCTTCTGGATGGCAGATTGCAGGAGCCACTTGGTACTATCAAACCAGCCCGACTTGGCACTGGTGTCACCTTGAGTGTGGGAAGCATCCTGCCTATCACAGATTTTCAGGAGCCAGCCGGCCACTCCCAGCTCTGAGCCACCAGACACAAATCTCGGCTCATTTCCCTGGCAAACAAAACTCACTTGCCCCGCTTCTGGATGGGAGATGGCAGGAGCCACTTGGTACTATCAAACCAGCCCGACTTGGCACTGGTGCCACCATGGGTCTGGTAACAATCCTACCTGTCATGGATTGCCAGGAGCAAGCCGGCCACTCCCAGCCACAGTCCCCCAAACACAAACCAGGGCCCTTTTCCCTGGCAAAAAAAAACTCATCTGCCCCGCTTCTGGATGGGAGATGGCACGAGTCACTTGGCACTTTCAAAGCAGACTGACTTGGCTGTGTTGCCAACTTGGGTCTTGGAACCATCCTGCGTGTCGTAGATTTTTAGGAGCCAGCCGGACACTGCAAGCCATAGGGCCTCATACAAAAACCTCGCCAATTTCACTGGCAAACAAAACTCACCTGCCCCTCTTCTGGATGGCAGATTGCAGGAGGCACTTGGTACTATCAAACCAGCCTGACTTGGCAGTGTTGCCACCTTGGGTCTGGGAGCCATCCTGCATATAAAGAATTTAAGGATTCAGCCGGCTGCTCCCAGCCATAGGCTTCCAAACACAAACCACGGAACTTTTCCCTGGCAAACAAACCTCAGCTGCCCTGCTTCTGGATGGCAGATTGCAGGAAACACTTGGCACTGTAATACCAACCTGACTTTGCACTGCAGCCACCATGGGTCTGGGAAAGCCACCGCGTATAATGGATTTTCAGGAGCCAGCTGGCCACCCCCAGTCACAGCCCCCAAACACAAACCTCGGCCCCTTTGCCTGGCAAACAAAACTCACCTCTTCCGCTTCTGGATGGCAGATTGCAGGAGACACTTGGTACTATCAAACCAGCCTGACTTGGCACTGGTGCTACCTTGGGTCTGGGAATCATCCTGCCTATGGTAGAATTTCAGGAACCAGACGGCCACTGCCGTCCATAGGACCCAAACACAAACCTCGGCCCGTTTCCCTGGAAAAAAAAATTCACCTCTTCCGCTTCTGGTTGGAAGATTGCAGGAGCCACTTGTTACTATCAAACAAGTCCAACTTGGCACTGGTGCCACCTTGGGTCTGGGAAGCATCCTGCGTATCGTGGATTGTCAGGAGCCAGCCGGCCGCTACCAGCCACAATCCCCCAAACACAAACCACGGCCCCTTTCTCTGGCCAACAAAACTCAGCTGCCCCACTTCTGGATGGCAGATTGCAGGAGCCACTTGGCACTGTCAAAACTGCCCGACATGGCTTTGGTGCAACCTTGGGTCTGGGAGAACTCTCGCGTACCATGGATTTTAAGGAGCCATCCGTCCACTCCCAGCCGCAGCCCCCCAAAAACAAACTTCGGCCCTTTTCTCGGGCAAGATAAACTCTCCTGCCCCGCTCCTGGATGGCAGATTGCAGGCGCCACTTGGTACTATAAAATCAGCCATGCTTGGCACTGGTGCCACCTTGGGTTTGGGAACAATCCTGCGTATCGTAGATTTACAGAGGCCTGGGGGCCACTCCGTGCCACAGCCCCCTGAACACAAACCTCGGCTCTTTTTTCTGGCAAAAAAAATGTAGCTGCCCCGCTTCTGGATGACAGATGGCACGAGACACTTGGTACTATCAAACAAGTCCGACTTGGCCCTGGTGCCACCTTGGGTCTGGGAAGCATCCTGGATATCGTAGATTTTCAGGAGGCAGCCGGCCTCTGCCGGCCATCAGACACCAGACACATACTGGGCCGGTTTCCCGGGGAAACAAAACTCACCTGCCCCGCTTCTGGATGGCAGATTGCAGGAGCCACTTGGTACTATAAAACCAGCCCGACTTGGCACTGGTCCCACCTTGGGTCTTGGAAATCTCTCGCATGTCATTGATTTTAAGATGCCAGCCGGCCACTCCCAGCCATAGCCCCCCAAACACAAACCACGGCTCTTTTCCCTGGCAAAAAAACTAACCTGCCCCGCTTCTGGATGGCAGATTGAACGAGTCACTTGGCACTATCAAACCAGCGCAACTTGGCAGTGTTGCCACCTTGGGTCTGGGAACGATCCTGCGTATCGTAGATTTTCAGGAACCAGCTGGACACTGCAGGCCATAGGCCCCCATACAAAAACCTCGCCAATTTCACTGGCATACAAAACTCACTTGCCCCGCTTCAGGATGGCAGATGGAAGGAGACACTTGGTACCATCAAACCAGCCTGACTTGGCAGTGTTGCCACCTTGGGTCTTGGAGCCATCCTGCATATAAAGAATTTAAGGATCCAGCCGGCCAGTCTCAGCCACAGGTCTTTGAACACAAACCATTTCCGTTTTCCCTTGCAAACAACACTCACCTGCCCCCTATCTAGAGGGCAGATTGCAGGAGACACTTGATACTATCACACCAGCCCGACTAGACACTGTTGCCAACTTGGGTGTGGGAACCATCTTGCATATCGTGGATTTTCAGGAGCCAGACGGCCACTCCAATCCACAGCCCCCTGAATACAAACCAGGGACTGTTTATCGGGCAAACAAAACACAGCTGCCTTGCTTCTGGATGGCAGATTGCAGGAGCCACTTGGTACTATTAAACCAGCCCGACTTGGCACTGGTGCCACCTTGGGTCTGGGAACCATCCTGCATATAAAGAATTTAAGGATCCAGACGGCCACTCTCAGCCACAGGTCTTGGAACACAAACGACTTCCTTTTTCCCTTGCAAACTACACTCACCTGCCCCACTTCTGGATGGCATATTGCAGGAGATACTTGTTACTAAAAAACAAGCCCGATTTGGCACTGGTGCCACCTTGGGTCTGGGAACCATCCTGCGTATCGTGGATTCTCAGGAGCCAGCCGGACACTGCAGGCCATAGTCCCCCATACAAAAACCTCGCCAATTACACTGGCAAACAAAACTCACCTGTCCCGCTTCTGGATGGGAGATAGCAGGAGCCACTTGGCACTGTCAAACCAGCCCGACTTGGTACTGGTGCCACCGTGGCTCTGGGAAAACTCCCGCGTATCATGGATTTTAAGGAGCCAGCCGGCCACTGCAAGCTGCAGCCCCCCGAAAACAAACCTCGGCCCTTTTCTCATGCAAAAAAAAATCCTGCCCCGCTTCTGGATGGCAGATGGCACGAGTCACTTAGCACTTTCAAACCAGACTGACTTGGCTGTGTCCAACTTGGGTCTTGGAACCATCCTGCGTGTCGTAGATTTTCAGGAACCAGCCGGACACTGCAAGCCATAGGGCCCCATACAAAAACCTCGGCAATTTCACTGGCAAACAAAACTCACCTTCCCCTCTTCTGGAGGGCAGATTGAAGGAACCACTTGGTATCATCAAACCAGCCTGACTGGGCAGTGTTGCCACCTTGGGTCTGGGAGCCATCCTGCATATAAAGAATTTAAGGATCCGGACGGCCACTCTCAGCCACAGGTCTTGGAACTCAAACCACTTCCGTTTTCCCTTGCAAACAACACTCACCAGCCTCACTTCTGGATGGCAGATTGCAGGAGGCACTTGGTACTATCTAACCAGCCCGACTTGGCACTGGTGCCACCTTGTGTCTGGGAACCATCCTGCGTATCGTGAATTTTCAGGAGCCAGCCAGCCACTCTCAGCCACAGGTCTTGGAACTCAAACCACTTCCGTTTTCCCTTGCAAACAACACTCACCAGCCTCACTTCTGGATGGCAGATTACAGTAGCCACTTGGTACTATCAAACCTGCCCGACTTGACACAGTGTTTAAAACGAAGGGAAGCCAATCCACCTTGTCGTCTATCAGCATTGACTCCAATTCATTGAATAAATCAGCCACTTTATATAACAGTGGTAATTAACTTCATGCATATTGCAAAATCCAAGCTCACTAGAGGTTAACAGCGAAAACTCTAACCCCTCCTTTTCTTTTGCCATACGCATGATTGTTTATTGAAATCAGGACCAGTGTTCCCACTGTGATATGAAAGCCAAGTATTGGAGAGTGCTTTTGTTACTTCTTTAGAAGTTTAGAATATTCCGAAAAGATGCTACCTGGGGACTTGCAATTAATGAATTATTTTCTGTACGTAGGTCAAATGACATTAACTTTGAAAAAGGAAAATTAGTCTTATTCCACGTGCCAATTCTGAAGTAGATTAATAAGCCTTAAGCAGAAGATGGATGTGAAGAGGGATATGACATGAAAGGTTAAGCAACACTGCTGACAGCAAAAGGCTTACCTGCTGCAGATACAGGAGACAAAATACTATTTTGACACAAACATTGCTATTCAGACGACAGTAAAATTCTGAGTGACAGCAAAATTTACTCAGTCATGACAGTGAAATTTGCTCACATCAAAATGTGCTAATCAATTCTTAGTGTAAGCTAAGCACCTTAAGCATAGGGTAGTTCAAGCGTAACTGGTATTTGATGGCAAAAAAGGCAACTTGGTCTGCGTTTCTCACTTCTACTCCATTCAAAAGCTTACTCTGTCTCAGATTCCTTCGGAGGGATACCAACGCAAGCGGCGAAAGAAAGGCAAATTTGTTAATTGCAGGTGGAAAGAGGGAGGCCAACAAAAGAAAACAAAAGAACAGTAATAATGAAATGCTCCCCTGTCTTCTGTGAAAAGTAAAGGCACAGACAAGAAAGAACAAGTGCAAACTTCTCACTAGAGAAACGCACTTGATCTGACTCAAGTATTTTGCGGTACATTTCTTGCTGTTTTCTCATGCCAAACATATTAACCATTGAAGGTGTCGCTTTCCTCTTTCTGGAATACAGCTAGGAAGATGGCTGTGTCATTGCTGACAAGCTGCTATTCTCAGAGGTGTCCAGCTGAAAGTCCTAGATCAATTGATTTGCTCTGTCACTTTGATATGGCATGACTTACAGTTGCAGCACCTGAACTGGCCAGCCCTACAATTCTTTGCCCCTTGAATGGTTAGATAGGCTCCTTGGCAACTGGCATTTGTAAGGACATGAAACTATGCAGAATTTGCACCGTGAGATGATGCCAAATGAGTCACGCCAGCGGAATAACTAGGGCATGCAAGGCAGAGAGAGGGAAATGAGAGCACAAGAAGAGAGTACACAAGAAGAGAGTACAATCTCCTTTTTTCTGAAACACTGTAGAGATCAAACTGAACACAAATCTTCCTAGGGGTAGTTCTTGCAAAAGACTAAGAGTTCTTTTTTTTGTTGACAGGCCTGGAATATTTAGCTTTGGATCACGGCAAAATGCAGATGACAAAACGAGGCCTTGAGGTCACATCCAGTATGAAGCAGTATGAAAGAGGAAAGCAGCTGAGAGCGTCAACCCTGCTAAGTAGTCTCAGTATTCTTCTTGACATGAGCAGAAATTGGAAATGAGTCTCTGAAAATTACAAAGGAGGCAGAAGAAAAGGGAGCGATGACTCCTCTGGCATAGTGTTTCCTAACAGGGATCTTCAAAATGGAAAGGTTGTATCATCCTTTCAACTGAAGGAAGGTATGAAAACAACAGGAAGGAAATGGCATCAAATACTCTGGGCAGTGTACTTCTAGACAGAAAGGCCACTGATGGAAAACCAACTCAACTGGCATCAATGCAGCAGCATTGTACTAAAGCCAGAAATGTCCAGCACTTCGCTCTCTGCCATTCCATTCAGATGCACACAGCAGCTCTGCAACATTCCTACTGATCATCTCCTTGGCAAACTGGGAGTGAGGGTCCGTGGTGATGCAGAGTCCCCAGGCAGATGCAAAGGAGAGCTGCTTTCTTGCAAAAACCAGGCTTTTGAAATACTCAGGCCTTTATCAGTTCCATAGCTTTAAGCCATAACAAACACAATTCAACCAACCACCATGCACCACGCTGTGAACACACGACGGTCCTAGAACTTGTTGATCTACCTCGAATTCAGCTGCCTCACCTTCCACAGTCCTTTTCTACTTAGCCAAAGAAATGGGCCTCAGCCCAAGGCCTTCCTTTTGTAAGCTTCTAGCTATATGCAGCAGCAAACCACTACTTTCTTCTGTGCCAAGACTTTAGGTAGACAATTTGCATCTGCCCTTCCAGTGAAACCTAATGGGGAGAGAAAAGCCTATCAGAGATGTTCAGTCATTCCATTTTCTAGACAGGCCAAATAAAAAGAAAAGCAAGCTATGGGATTGTGTACTTGCTCTTACAAAACACCTGCTGCCCTCTGACAATCAACTAGCAGAAAACCAGCCAAACTGAGACTTGAGGCAAACAACCCTTGGAAGGGAATAATGATGTGATCAATCAAGACAACACTTTTCCAGGCTACGGAGATATTGGAAATGTCAGCAAAGGCTTGAGAACAAAGGCTGAACAAATGGGGAAAGGGTAAAAGAATCCCAAGAAAAACATGACCAAAGGTTAAAACAATTCCAAGAAAAACATAGGCAACTAACCTGTTGAAGCCTTCAGGAAAGCAGTGGCCGCTGATGTACATAGGCCATTCAAGTTAATTGACCCATGCACCTTCCACTCCTTTTTCATAGGGTGAATTGAGACCATGGAATCACAATTCCTTGGATTCTGTTCTGAACTTTAGGAGAGAAGTACAGCAGCTGAAGCACCTGTTACTGATGTGATACCCAGAAACACTGAGTTGACACATTTCATATTTGGCCGATCACAACACGCAAGACTAAGAGGATAAGGCTGGCTTATTTTCAGGACACAATTGTTGTTTGACAGCCTGCTCTGATTCCGGCAAAACTTTTTCATTAGCTTCTCTCTAAAAGGAGAAAGTCCAGTTCAATGTCCCGCCCAACTACTGCAATTATACCAGTTGGCTTGTCGAGCCAAAAAATTGAATTGGAAACTACGGAGCCCCCCAGAGCTAAAAGCCGCTCCCGGGCATCTTTCGGCAGAAGCCGGGCTGAGGAGAGCACTGTGACCGGCAGAATCTTTGCACAAGAAGCCGTTTCTTTGCCTCCAGGAGCCGGAAAGAGCAGCAGCTTCGGGAAGGTGAAGAAGGAAGATGTAAAACACTGGGATTGTGTGCGCAGCTTGCCAACTGATAGAAAACAGTACCGTTGCACTCTCCTGACTTTTCCAATCACATGAACATTCGATTGGAAGCTGTTTTGGACAACTTTTCTTCCTGCCAAACACTTGGCAGACCTCCGTGCAACTTCTAGAACACGATGGGGGTTGTTTTCTGTGCTGGCTCAATTTTTTCATAGCCAGACATAGTGGAAAAACTTTGTGATAAGATGTAGATGACAAGAGAAGCTAAGGACTGGATGTAAGCAAATGACACCCATCTTCAAAACAGGCAATTAGGGGGACTCGCAGTAGTATAAACCAGCCCACCTCTTTTTTATCCCCAGGAAGTTGATGAAGCAGCTCTTCCTGGAAAACCTTGCCAGGCACAAGAAAAATGACAAAATAATGTAGTTAGCATGATTTTTCAGAGGAATTTCATGCTGAACATCACTTTAAACTCCTCTGATGAATCAACTTGACTGGTAGATGAAGGGAATATTATCTGCCTGGGCTTCAGGGAGGTTTTTGACATATCTCTACATGGCAGCACACATACATATGGAAGCAATAGTGCAAAGGGGAGGGAATCAGTGTCTTTTCAGTGATGCTGAGGGAAAAGACAAGAGGCAGTGGGCACACACTGAAATACAGGAGATTGCCTTTGAACATCAGTAAATGTTTCTTTACTGTGAGGGTGACTGCACCACGGCACAGACTGCCCAGAAAGATTGTGGAGCCTGGATCTTTGAAGACATTAAAAGTACACCCAGATAGAATCCTGGGCAAGAGGCTCTAGGTATCCTGGTTTAGGCAGGGGGGTTGGGCCTGGTTAGCCCCACCAACCGCTTCCACTCTCATTCTGTGCTAGTGAATTCTCTTCAAGATGCATTTCAAGCACTGGCATGACAAAGTTCTGTGCAGACAGAGATCCAAATGGACATGGCATCTAAGTTCCTGAGGCAGTGTTCAAGAAGAATGTAAAACTCTGGCACAAGTGTCTCTTCCCTAACTGAATCCCTTTCATGGGAAAATTCCCAGCTATAGAAAGATCTTCTGATACGCATGCTTAAAACTGACACTGGCTGAGCAAATTTCTCCCTACGTGTATCTAAGACCAGTTAGGATCTTCACCCAAAGTGCTGTCAACATAGTCACAGAATGCCTATTGTTAAGAAGTGACAACTTCCATCAGAATGGCAACTATTGGTCCACAAAATGGATTAATGGATGGGAATTATCTACTTGGGTTAAAAACAAAAATAAAGAGTTGGTCTTTATTTATCAATTTCATTGCAATATTGATAAGGGAAGAAAAAGACCTAAGTCCTTGACTTTCTGAACTCGAGGAAAGATTTTAAAAATTCCTTCTAAAAATGTATGATCACAATCAGACTACTGAAACCATTTTAGTTGGGAAAAAAGTTCCAAAATTGTCTAGATAGTGGCAAAGAAGCCAAGAAAATAGGAAAGAAACAAAAAGAGAGCAAAAGAGTCAGCTTCAGTGTACAAGCTCGTTCTAGAAGTAGTCTGCTGGGAAAAGGAACCCCCAGCTGAATTTCCAAAGTATTCCTGTGCTTGATTCAGTAACTGGTCAATGTAAAAACCAATCCTTTTGTACAACTTCTTCCAGCAACAAAAACTCCAGCAGGTTGACACTACCATCATGCCTGTTCCAGACATATTTGAAAGAGAAATGATGATTTTCTTGAAAACCTACTTGCATAAAAGTTGCAAGATGGTGGAGGGATTCCCACATCCTCCTTCCTCCATCTGGCTTGAAAGTATATTTGATAAAATATGCAACAAAGCACATGATTTATAAGGGAGAGTCAAATGGATGATTTGGGAATTGATCTCTTGTTGATAGTAAACTTCATATCCACTCGGTGTGACCTTTTTAAAACAAAATGTGGAGCTGAGGCATGAATCTGCCACAACAATTGTAAAGCAAACATACACACTCCCCTTCTCATGCCCCCCCTTCCACACACACCTAGGCACACACAGAGATCAGCATAGCAGATCATGAACACCTTGGAAAAGACTGAAATGCTAAATGCCTCTCTTGATGGGCAAAAGAGCTGGTGCAGTAATTCAAATGCCTGGTACAAAAATTCTGTTTAATATTTAGCTCCTATTTAAAACACAGCTTTTCATTTCATTCTATTTACAGAATATTTTCATTTCATTTGTTTCTTTAAAATTACTTAGTTCTCACCTGTTGTATGTCTAGGAATATTTTCTTCCAAAAATAGAAAAAAATAGATGATATCTTTTCAGCAGAAAACATTGGTTGATACATTTTTAAACCATCATGATATGGCAGAATTGTTGTGTCCCTCTCTAAGGTGGAAGAGGCATTTGGATCACAGATCATCTACAATGAAATACTTGACATGTTTAAGATGCTTTCAATCAATTTTGATCGTCAATTGCTTATTCGTTGTAAACAGTAATTTTTCAGTGAAGGGAAAGTGTGTGTGGTATATCTACATGATGTGTTCAAACCCAGTTCCTACTAATGGCCAGGCTGAATTCCAGTAAATAATGTCCCGAATGATATTTTGCCGCCTTCTTTGGCACTTCATGAAATCTTACCATGATGAAGTGCTGAAACACAGAGATTTTCTCTTAGAGAGTGTCTCATGTTGTAACCCATCCCATGGATTTTATGCTGTAATTCTTATCTCTTTTAAAATTTGCTATCTTCTGTACAGTTTTCATGAAAATTTCTGTTACAGTAGTGAATAGCACAGATAAATGTCATTTTGTACAACTTTGAATTTACCCCAAGAGCTGAGAGAAAACTTGCTCCTATACTTCAATCTGAGTTTCTTCTATAGTCCAACTTTGTTTCTCTACCATCAAGCTTCTCCTTTGTTGCTGCTCCAAGCCCCGTCCAAGCTGACCTTGAATACTTTCAGGGATGGGACACGCACAACTTCTCTGGGCAACCTGTTCCAGTGTTCCATCACTCCCACAGTAAAAAAGGCCTTCCTTTCATCTAATATGTGTAGGAAATCATAAATCTAGGCATAGAAACTTGGAGTGCAAATTTGAAATTCTTTGGATTTGAAGCACATTTTATATGAATACTGACTTACAGATGACTAAAAGATGGTGATGGGCATTTGAGCTGACAAGTTTTGAAAAAGTGCACTGAAATTAAAATTGAAACCACTAAAATTAAAAACTCCTTGCCATTTTCTTTTTCCTCTCCTATTCAAAATTGCATATGTCAGATATCAGTGCTTCATGCAAACCTCTCAGATGCTCTCAGAGAAAAAGCTTTTCTTTCAGACTAAGTTGCGGTTGACGCAGAACACTAGCAGTAGTGAAAGTTTTTCTGGGCATCGGGGCAGCACCTTCTCCTTGGATTTGTATGCAGAATGCATTTTATCCAAACTGGAAAATAGATCCCAGCTCTGTTCTATTAATCATTCTTACTACATCAGGCCTGACGATTCTGTGAAAAGTAGCCTGTGGACCTTGAAGATAGCACATGTGAAACAGATGAGAGGTGATGGAGAAGTTGAGAGAGAGAAAAAAGAGCATATGGCCCAGTACGGACACCAGAAAGTATTTCTTCACGTGATCATGGCAGATTGCAGGAGCCACTTGGTAATATCAAACCAGCCCGACTTGGCACTGGTGCCACCTTGGGTCTGGGAACCATCCTGCGTATCGTGGATTTTCAGGAGCCAGCCGGCCACTCCCAGCCACAGGCCCCAAAACACAAACCACAGCCCTTTACTCTGGCAAACAAAACTCACCTGCCCCTTTTCTGGATGGCAGATTGCAGGAGCCATTTGGTACTATCAAACAAGCCCATCTTGGTACAGGTGCACCGTTGGGTCTGAAAACCATGCTGAGTATGGCAGATTTTCAGGAACTCAGGGCCATAGGCCCCCAGACACGAACCTCGGCCCGTTTCACTGACAAACACAACTCACCTGCCTCGCTTCTGGATGGCAGATTGCAGAAGCAGCTTGGTACAATCAAACCAGCCAAACTTGGCACTGTTGCCACCTTGGGTCTGGAAACCATCCTGCAAATTGTGGATTTTCAGGAGCCAGCCGGCCACTCCTACCCACAGGACCCCAAACACAAACCTCGGCCCATTTCTCTAACAAAAAAAACTCACGTGGCCCTCTCCTGTATGGCAGACTGCAGGTGGCACTTGGCACTATCAAACCAGCTTGACTTTGCAGTGTTTCCACCATGGGTCTGGGAAAAAATCCTGCGTATCCTGGATATTCAGGAGCTAGACAGTCACACCCTGCCACAGGCCGCAAAAAAAAACCTAGGCCCTTTTCCCTGGCAAACAAAACTCACCTGCCCCACTTGTGGATGGCAGATTGCACGAGCCACTTGGTATTATAAAACCAGCTCGACTTGGCAGTGTGTCCACCATGGGTCTGGGAAAAATCCTGCGTATCGTGGATTTTCAGGAGCTAGCCGGTCACTTCCTGACACAGACCGCCAAAAAAATCCTAGGCCCTTTTCCCTGGGAAACAAAAGTCACCTGGCCCACTTCTGAAAGTCAGATTGCTGGAGCCACTTAGAACTTCCAAATAAACCAGACTTGGCAGTTTTGCCCCTTTGGGTCTCGGAGCCATCCCCCATATAAAAGATTTCAAAGAGCCACCGGGTCACTCTCATCAAAGGCCCCGAAAGAAAAACCATGGCCCTTTCCCCTTGCAAACAAAACTCACCTGCCCTGCTTCTGGATAGCAGACTGCAGGAGGCAGTTTGTATGTTCAAACCAGCCCGACTTGGCAGTGGTGCCACGTTGGGTGTGGGAAGCATCCTGCGTATCGTGGATTTTCAGGAGGCAGCCGGCCACTCCCAGCCACAGGCACTCAAACACAAACCACGGCCCTTTTCCCGGGCAAACAAAACTCAGCTGCCCCGCTTCTGGAAGGTAGATTGCAGGAGCCACTTGGTACTATAAAACCAGCCTGACTTGGCACGGTTCTCTATTGGTCCCCATTGAAATCGCAAGATTCCCTTTCCCTTCACAAAAGGAAATGAAATTTCTTTTCGGGAAGGGAAAGGGAATCTTGCAACCCTTAAAAGAAAGCCTTACAAACACTCTGGAAAGGAGATAGGATCAAATGAAATGCAATTGATAAAAAAAACAGAAAATCGGGAATTTTTGTTCCTTTAGAAAATGGCCTGTGAGGAAATGAGCTGCATTGCAAAGGACCAACACATGCCAAAAAAAAGCTCAAAGATTTTGGAAAAAAAAGGGGGAGAAGTCAAGGAGGGAGAAAAAACTTAGGGGGCAAGATATGAGGGACATGGCATGGACACTTCAGAAAACAACCAAAAAAGTAAAAAATCTTTGCGAAAGTCAAAGCCATCAAAATGCAGTCAGGCCTTACGCCAGCAAGTGCAGGCACATGCAGCAAAGCTTGCCAAAATTGATCCTTACTGAAGGCCAAAAGAGAAAAGAAGGACTTGCAAACACGCTGGAATGGAGTTAGCATCAAAGGAATTGCAATTGGAGGAGAAAGAAGAAAATTTGTGAAATTCCCCGATTACAAGAAAATGGCCCGGGATTATATCAGGTGCAGTGCAAAACAAAAAAACATGCCAAAACTAAGCTCACAGATGTTTCAAAAGTAGGGGAAAACATCAAGGAGGAGGACACAACTTGGAGGGGAAGATATGAGGGACATGGCATCGATACATGGAAAAAAAAAAAAAAGAACAAAATCCTTCCCAAAGTCAAAGCCATCAAAAGGCATGGCAGGCCATCAAGGGCAGGGACAAGCACCAAATATTCCTCTATAGGTCGCCATTGAAAACACAAGATTCCCTTTCCCTTCCCGAAAAGAACATTTCTGGAAGGAAAGGGAATCTTGCGACCCTGAAAAAAAAGCATTACAAACACAATGGAGAGAGGATCAAATGAAAGGCAATTGAAAAAATGCCTGTTGCAGGGAGAGACAAGTGAGCTCATGAACATCCACAATACGCATGATGATTCCCACACCCAAAGTGCCAACACTGCCAAGTCAGGTTGGTTTGATAGTACAAAGTTTCTCGTTCAATCATCCATCAACAAGTGAGGCAGGTGAGTGTTGTCTGCCAGGGGAATAGGCGGTATATTGTGTTGGAGGGCCTGGGGCTGCTAGTGGCCGGCTGGCTCCTGACAATCCACGATACACAGGATGGTTCCCAGACCCAAGGTGGCAACACTGCCAAGTCGGGCAGGTTTGATAGCACAAAGTGGCTCCGGCAGTCTGCCATCCAGAAGCTCGGCAGGTGAGTTTTGATTGCAAGGGAAAGGGCCGTGGTTTGTATTGGAGGCCTGTGGCCGGGAGTGGCCTGCTGGTTCCTGATAATCTACGATAAGCAGGATTCTTGTCAGACACAAGGTGGCAACACTGACGAGTAAGGATGGTTTCATAGTACCAAGCAGCTCCTGCAATCTGCCATCCAGAAGCGGGGCAGGTGAGTTTTGTTTGCAAGGCAAAGGGCCCGTGGTTTTTGTTTGGGGGGCTGTGGCTGAGAGTGGCTGGCTGGCTCCTGAAAATCCACGTTACACGAGAGAGTTCCTAGATGCAAGGCGGCACCATTGCCAAGTTGGGCTGGTTTGGCAGTACCAAGTGGCTTCTGCTACCTGCCATCCAGAAGTGGGGCTGCAGATTTTTGTTTGCCAGGGAAACAAGCCGAGTTTTTTGCTTAAGGGCATGTGGCTGGGATTGGCCGGCTAGCTCCTGAAAATCCACGTTATGCAGGATTGTTTCCAGAAGCAAGGTGACACCAGTGCCAAGTCGGGCTGGTTGGTTAGTACCAAGTGGCTCCTGCAATCTGCCAACCAGAAGCGGGGCAGGTGAGTTTTGTTTGCCGGGGAAAAGGGACGTTGTTCTCGTTGGAGGTCGTGTGGCTCGGAATGGCCAGCTGGACCCTGAAAATCCACGATACGCAAGATGGTTCCCAAACCCAAGGATTGGAAGCTGTTTTGGAACCCTTTTCTTCCTGGCAAAAACTTGGCAGACCTCCGTGCAATGTCTAGAACACGATGGGAGATATTTTCTGAGCTGGCACTGTTTTTCCTAGCCAGACATAGTGGAAAAGCTTTCTGCTAAGATGTAGATGAGAAGAGACGCTAAACACGAAAGCACGATGCTCTCCGGAGCTAAGAGACGCTCCCGGGCGTCTTTCGGCAGAAGCCGCGCTAAGGAGAGCACTGTGAGCGGCACAATCATCTTCGCGAGAAGAAGCCGCTTCTTTGGCATCGGGAGCCGGAGAGATCGGCATCTTCGGGAAGGTGAAGAAGGAAGCTGTACAACACTGGGATTGTGTGCGCAGCTTGCCAACTGGTAGAAAACAGTACCTTTGCACTCTCCTGACTTTTCCAATCACATGAACATTCGATTGGAAGCTGTTTTGGGCAACTTTTCTTTTCTTCCTGCCCAACACTTGGCAGACCTCCGTGCAACGTCTAGAACACGATGGGAGTTGTTTTCTGTGCTGGCACAGCTTTTCCTAGCCAGACATAGTGGAAAAGCTTTCTGCTAAGATGTAGACTACAAAAGACGCTAAACACAAAAGTACGATGCTCTCCGGAGCTAAAAGCCGCTCCCGGGCGTCTTTCGGCAGAAGCCGCGCTAAGGAGAGCACTGTGACCGGCACAATCGTCTTTGCGCAAAGTAGCCGCTTCTTCGCCTCCGGGAGCCGGAGAGAGCGGCTCCTTCGGGAAGGTGAAGAAGGAAGCTGTACAACACTGGGATTGTGTGCGCAGCTTGCCAACTGATAGAAAACAGTACCTTTGCGCTCTCCTGACTTTTCCAATCACATGAACATTCGATTGGAAGCTGTTTTGGAACTCTTTTCTTTTCTTCCTGCCAAACACTTGGCAGACCTCCGTGCAACGCCTAGAACAAGATGGGAGTTTTTTTCTGTGCTGGCACAGCTTTTCCTAGCCAGACATAGTGGAAAAGCTTTCTGCTAAGGTGTAGACTACAAAAGACGCTAAATACGAAAGTACGATGCTCTCCGGAGCTAAAAGCCGCTCCCGGGCGTCTTTCGGCAGAAGCCGCGCTAAGGAGAACACTGTGACCCGCACAATCGTCTTTGCGTGAAGTAGCCGCTTCTTCGTCTCCGGAAGCCGGGGAGAGCAGCAGCTTCGGGAAGGTGAAGAAGGAAGCTGTACAACACTGGGATTGTGTGCGCAGCTTGCCAACTGATAGAAAACAGTACCTTTGCACTCTCCTGACTTTTCCAATCACATGAACATTCGATTGGAAGCTGTTTTGGACAACTTTGCTTTAATTCCTGCCAAACACTTGGCAGACCTCCGTGCAACGTCTATAACACGATGGGAGTTGTTTTCTGTGCTGGCACAGCTTTTCCTAGCCAGACATAGTGGAAAAGCTTTCTGCTAAGATGTAGACTACAAAAGTCGCTAAACACGAAAGTACGATGCTCTCCGGAGCTAAAAGCCGCTCCCGGGCGTCTTTCGGCAGAAGCCGCGCTAAGGAGAGCACTGTGACCCGCACAATCGTCTTTGCGCGAAGTAGCCGCTTCTTCGCCTCCGGGAGCCGGAGAGAGCGGCAGCTTCAGGAAGGTGAAGAAGGAAGCTGTACATCACTGGGATTGTGTGCGCAGCTTGCCAACTGATAGAAAACAGTACCTTTGCACTCTCCTGACTTTTCCAATCACATGAACATTCGATAGGAACCTGTTTTGGACAACTTTGCTTTTCTTCCTGCCAAACACTTGGCAGACCTCCGTGCAACGTCTATAACACGATGGGAGTTGTTTTCTGTGCTGGCACAGCTTCTCCTAGCCAGACATAGTGGAAAAGCTTTCTGCTAAGATGTAGACTACAAAAGACGCTAAACACGAAAGTACGATGCTCTCTGGAGCTAAAAGCCGCTCCCGGGCGTCTTTCGGCAGAAGCCGCGCTAAGGAGAGCACTGTGACTCGCACAATCGTCTTTGCGCAAAGTAGCCGCTTCTTCGCCTCCGGCAGCCGGAGAGAGCGGCAGCTTCGGGAAAGTGAAGAAGGAAGCTGTACAACACTGGGATTGTGTGCGCAGCTTGCCAACTGATAGAAAACAGTACCTTTGCACTCTCCTGACTTATCCAATCACATGAACATTGGATTGGAAGCTGTTTTGGGCAACTTTTCTTTTCTTCCTGCCAAACATTTGGCAGACCTCTCTGCAACGTCCAGAACACTATGGGAGTTGTTTTCTGTGCTGGCACAGTTTTTCCCAGCCAGACATAGTGGAAAAGCTTTCTGCTAAGATGTAGACTACAAAAGACGCTAAATACGAAAGTACGATGCTCTCCGGAGCTAAAAGCCGCTCCCGGGCGTCTTTCGGCAGAAGCCGCGCTAAGGAGAGCACTGTGACCGGCACAATCGTCTTTGCGCGAAGTAGCCGCTTCTTCGCCTCCGGGAGCCGGAGAGAGCAGCAGCTTCGGGAAGGTGAAGAAGGAAGCTGTACAACACTGGGATTGTGTGCGCAGCTTGCCAACTGATAGAAAACAGTACCTTTGCACTCTCCTGACTTTTCCAATCACATGAACATTCGATTGGAAGCTGTTTTGGACAACTTTGCTTTAATTCCTGCCAAACACTTGGCAGACCTCCATGCAACGTCTAGAACACGATGGGAGTTGTTTTCTGTGCTGGCACAGTTTTTCCTAGCCAGACATAGTGGAAAAGCTTTCTGCAATGATGTAGACTACAAAAGACGCTAAACACGAAAGTACGATGCTCTCGGGAGCTAAAAGCCGCTCCCGGGCGTCTTTCGGCAGAAGCCGTGCTAAGGAGAGCACTGTGACCGGCACAATCGTCTTTGCGCGAAGTAGCCGCTACTTTGTCTCCGGGAGCCGGAGAGAGCGGCAGCTTCGGGAAGGTGAAGAAGGAAGCTGTACAACACTGGGATTGTGTGCGCAGCTTGCCAACTGATAGAAAACAGTACCTTTGCACTCTCCTGACTTTTCCAATCACATGAACATTCGATTGGAAGCTGTTTTGGACAACTTTGCTTTAATTCCTGCCAAACACTTGGCAGACCTCCGTGCAACGTCTATAACACGATGGGAGTTGTTTTCTGTGCTGGCACAGCTTTTCCTAGCCAGACATAGTGGAAAAGCTTTCTGCTAAGATGTAGACAACAAAAGACACTAAACAGGAAAGAACGATGCTCTCCGGAGCTAAAAGCCGCTCTCGGGCGTCTTTCGGCTGAAGCCGCGCTAAGGAGAGCACTGTGACCGGCACAATCGTCTTTGCGCGAAGTAGCCGCTTCTTCGTCTCTGGAAGCCGGAGAGAGCGGCAGCTTCGGGAAGGTAAAGAAGGAAGCTGTACAACACTGGGATTGTGTGCGCAGCTTGCCAACTAATAGAAAACAGTACCTTTGCACACTCCTGACTTTTCCAATCACATGAACATTCGATTGGAAGCTGTTTTGAACAACTTTTCTTTTCTTTCTGCCAAACACTTGGCAGAGCTCCGTGCAACGTCTAGAACACCATGGGAGTTGTTTTCTGTGCTGGCACAGCTTTTCCTAGCCAGACATAGTGGAAAAGCTTTCTGCTAAGATGTAGACTACAAAAGACGCTAAACACGAAAGTACGATGATCTCCGGAGCTAAAAGACACTCCCGGGCGTCTTTCGGCAGAAGCCGCGCTAAGGAGAGCACTGTGACCGGCACAATCGTCTTTGCGCGAAGTAGCCGCTTCTTCGCGTCCGGGAGCCGGAGAGAGCGGCAGCTTCGGGAAAGTGAAGAAGGAAGATGTACAACACTGGGATTGTGTGCGCACCTTGAAAACTGATAGAAAACAGTACCTTTGCACTCTCCTGACTTTTCCAATCACATGAACATTCGATTGGAAGCTGTTTTGGACAACTTTGCTTTAATTCCTGCCAAACACTTCGCAGACCTCCGTGCAACGCCTAGAACAAGATGGGAGTTTTTTTCTGTGCTGGCACAGCTTGTCCTAGCCAGACATAGTGGAAAAGCTTTCTGCTAAGATGTAGACTACAAAAGACGCTAAATACGAAAGTACGATGCTCTCCGGAGCTAAAAGCCGCTCCCGGGCGTCTTTCGGCAGAAGCCGCGCTAAGGAGAGCACTGTGACCCGCACAATCGTCTTTGCGCAAAGTAGCCGCTTCTTCGCCTCCGGCAGCCGGAGAGAGCGGCAGCTTCGGGAAAGTGAAGAAGGAAGCTGTACAACACTGGGATTGTGTGCGCAGCTTGCCAACTGATAGAAAACTGTACCTTTGCACTCTCCTGACTTTTCCAATCACATGAACATTGAATTGGAAGCTGTTTTGGACAACTTTTCTTTTCTTCCTGCCAAACACTTGGCAGACCTCCGTGCAACGTCTAGAACATGAATGGATTTGTTTTCTGTGCTGGCACTGTTTTTCCTAGCCAGACATAGTGGAAAAGCTTTCTGCTAAGATGTAGACTACAAACGACGCTAAACACGAAAGTACGATGCTCTCCAGAGCTAAAAGCCGCTCCCGGGCGTCGTTCGGCAGAAGCCGCGCTAAGGAGAGCACTGTGACCGGCACAATCGTCTTTGCGCGAAGAAGCCGCTTCTTCACGTCCGGGAGCCGGAGAGAGCGGCAGCTTCGGGAAGGTGAAGAAGGAAGCTGTCCAACACTGTGATTGTGTGCGCAGCGTGCCAACTGATAGAAAACAGTACCTTTGCACTCTCCTGACTTATCCAATCACATGAACATTGGATTGGAAGCTGTTTTGGGCAACTTTTCTTTTCTTCCTGCCAAACATTTGGCAGACCTCTCTGCTACGTCCAGAAAACTATGGGAGTTGTTTTCTGTGCTGGCACAGTTTTTCCCAGCCAGACATAGTGGAAAAGCTTTCTGCTAAGATGTAGACTACAAAAGACGCTAAATACGAAAGTACGATGCTCTCCGGAGCTAAAAGCCGCTCCCGGGCGTCTTTCGGCAGAAGCCGCGCTAAGGAGAGCACTGTGACCGGCACAATCGTCTTTGCGCGAAGTAGCCGCTTCTTCGCCTCCGGGAGCCGGAGAGAGCAGCAGCTTCGGGAAGGTGAAGAAGGAAGCTGTACAACACTGGGATTGTGTGCGCAGCTTGCCAACTGATAGAAAACAGTACCTTTGCACTCTCCTGACTTTTCCAATCACATGAACATTCGATTGGAAGCTGTTTTGGACAACTTTGCTTTAATTCCTGCCAAACACTTGGCAGACCTCCATGCAACGTCTAGAACACGATGGGAGTTGTTTTCTGTGCTGGCACAGTTTTTCCTAGCCAGACATAGTGGAAAAGCTTTCTGCTATGATGTAGACTACAAAAGACGCTAAACACGAAAGTACGATGCTCTCGGGAGCTAAAAGCCGCTCCCGGGCGTCTTTCGGCAGAAGCCGCGCTAAGGAGAGCACTGTGACCGGCACAATCGTCTTTGCGCGAAGTAGCCGCTACTTTGTCTCCGGGAGCCGGAGAGAGCGGCAGCTTCGGGAAGGTGAAGAAGGAAGCTGTACAACACTGGGATTGTGTGCGCAGCTTGCCAACTGATAGAAAACAGTACCTTTGCACTCTCCTGACTTTTCCAATCACATGAACATTCGATTGGAAGCTGTTTTGGACAACTTTGCTTTAATTCCTGCCAAACACTTGGCAGACCTCCGTGCAACGTCTATAACACGATGGGAGTTGTTTTCTGTGCTGGCACAGCTTTTCCTAGCCAGACATAGTGGAAAAGCTTTCTACTAAGATGTAGACAACAAAAGACACTAAACACGAAAGTACGATGCTCTCCGGAGCTAAAAGCCGCTCTCGGGCGTCTTTCGGCTGAAGCCGCGCTAAGGAGAGCACTGTGACCGGCACAATCGTCTTTGCGCGAAGTAGCCGCTTCTTCGTCTCTGGAAGCCGGAGAGAGCGGCAGCTTCGGGAAGGTAAAGAAGGAAGCTGTACAACACTGGGATTGTGTGCGCAGCTTGCCAACTAATAGAAAACAGTACCTTTGCACACTCCTGACTTTTCCAATCACATGAACATTCGATTGGAAGCTGTTTTGGACAACTTTTCTTTTCTTTCTGCCAAACACTTGGCAGAGCTCCGTGCAACGTCTAGAACACCATGGGAGTTGTTTTCTGTGCTGGCACAGCTTTTCCTAGCCAGACATAGTGGAAAAGCTTTCTGCTAAGATGTAGACTACAAAAGACGCTAAACACGAAAGTACGATGATCTCCGGAGCTAAAAGACACTCCCGGGCGTCTTTCGGCAGAAGCCGCGCTAAGGAGAGCACTGTGACCGGCACAATCGTCTTTGCGCGAAGTAGCCGCTTCTTCGCGTCCGGGAGCCGGAGAGAGCGGCAGCTTCGGGAAAGTGAAGAAGGAAGCTGTACAACACTGGGATTGTGTGCGCACCTTGACAACTGATAGAAAACAGTACCTTTGCACTCTCCTGACTTTTCCAATCACATGAACATTCGATTGGAAGCTGTTTTGGACAACTTTGCTTTAATTCCTGCCAAACACTTGGCAGACCTCCGTGCAACGCCTAGAACAAGATGGGAGTTTTTTTCTGTGCTGGCACAGCTTGTCCTAGCCAGACATAGTGGAAAAGCTTTCTGCTAAGATGTAGACTACAAAAGACGCTATATACGAAAGTACGATGCTCTCCGGAGCTGAAAGCCGCTCCCGGGCGTCTTTCGGCAGAAGCCGCGCTAAGGAGAGCACTGTGACCCGCACAATCGTCTTTGCGTGAAGAAGCCGCTTCTTCGTCTCCGGAAGCCGGGGAGAGCAGCAGCTTCGGGAAGGTGAAGAAGGAAGCTGTACAACACTGGGATTGTGTGCGCAGCTTGCCAACTGATAGAAAACAGTACCTTTGCACTCTCCTGACTTTTCCAATCACATGAACATTCGATTGGAAGCTGTTTTGGACAACTTTGCTTTAATTCCTGCCAAACACTTGGCAGACCTCCGTGCAACGTCTATAAAACGATGGGAGTTGTTTTCTGTGCTGGCACAGCTTTTCCTAGCCAGACATAGTGGAAAAGCTTTCTGCTAAGATGTAGACTACAAAAGACGCTAAATACGAAAGTACGATGCTCTCCGGAGCTAAAAGCCGCTCCCGGGCGTCTTTCGGCAGAAGCCGCGCTAAGGAGAGCACTGTGACCCGCACAATCGTCTTTGCGCGAAGTAGCCGCTTCTTCGTCTCCGGAAGCCGGAGAGAGCAGCAGCTTTGGGAGGGTGAAGAAGGAAGCTGTACATCACTGGGATAGTGTGCGCAGCTTGCCAACTGATAGAAAACAGTACCTTTGCACTCTCCTGACTTTTCCAATCACATGAACATTCGATAGGAACCTGTTTTGGACAACTTTGCTTTTCTTCCTGCCAAACACTTGGCAGACCTCTCTGCAACGTCTAGAACACTATGGGAGTTGTTTTCTGTGCTGGGAAAGTTTTTCCCAGCCAGACATAGTGGAAAAGCTTTCTGCTAAGATGTAGACTACAAAAGACGCTAAATACGAAAGTACGATGCTCTCCGGAGCTAAAAGCCGCTCCCGGGCGTCTTTCGGCAGAAGCCGCGCTAAGGAGAGCACTGTGACCGGCACAATCGTCTTTGCGCGAAGTAGCCGCTTCTTCGCCTCCGGGAGCCGGAGAGAGCAGCAGCTTCGGGAAGGTGAAGAAGGAAGCTGTACAACACTGGGATTGTGTGCGCAGTTTGCCAACTGATAGAAAACAGTACCTTTGCACTCTCCTGACTTTTCCAATCACATGAACATTCGATTGGAAGCTGTTTTGGACACCTTTGCTTTAATTCCTGCCAAACACTTGGCAGACCTCCATGCAACGTCTAGAACACGATGGGAGTTGTTTTCTGTGCTGGCACAGTTTTTCCTAGCCAGACATAGTGGAAAAGCTTTCTGCTAAGATGTAGACTACAAAAGACGCTAAACACGAAAGTACGATGCTCTCGGGAGCTAAAAGCCGCTCCCGGGCGTCTTTCGGCAGAAGCCGCGCTAAGGAGAGCACTGTGACCGGCACAATCGTCTTTGCGCGAACTAGCCGCTACTTTGTCTCCGGGAGCCGGAGTGAGCGGCATCTTCGGGAAGGTGAAGAAGGAAGCTGTACAACACTGGGATTGTGTGCGCAGCTTGCCAACTAATAGAAAACAGTACCTTTGCACTCTCCTGACTTTTCCAATCACATGAACATTCGATTGGAAGCTGTTTTGGACAACTTTGCTTTTCTTTCTGCCAAACACTTGGCAGAGCTCCGTGCAACGTCTAGAACACCATGGGAGTTGTTTTCTGTGCTGGCACAGCTTTTCCTAGCCAGACATAGTGGAAAAGCTTTCTGCTAAGATGTAGACTACAAAAGACGCTAAACACGAAAGTACGATGATCTCCGGAGCTAAAAGACACTCCCGGGCGTCTTTCGGCAGAAGCCGCGCTAAGGAGAGCACTGTGACCGGCACAATCGTCTTTGCGCGAAGTAGCCGCTTCTTCGCGTCCGGGAGCCGGAGAGAGCGGCAGCTTCGGGAAAGTGAAGAAGGAAGCTGTACAACACTGGGATTGTGTGCGCACCTTGACAACTGATAGAAAACAGTACCTTTGCACTCTCCTGACTTTTCCAATCACATGAACATTCGATTGGAAGCTGTTTTGGACAACTTTGCTTTAATTCCTGCCAAACACTTGGCAGACCTCCGTGCAACGTCTAGAACACGATGGGAGTTGTTTTCTGTGCTGGCACACCTTTTCCTAGTCAGACATAGTGGAAAAGCTTTCTGCTAAGATGTAGACTACAAAAGACGCTAAACACGAAAGTACGATGCTCTCCGGAGCTAAAAGCCGCTCTCGGGCGTCTTTTGGCAGAAGCCGCGCTAAGGAGAGCACTGTGACCGGCACAATCGTCTTTGCGCGAAGTAGCCGCTTCCTCGACTCCGGGAGCCGGAGACAGCGGCAGCTTCGGGAAGGTGAAGAAGGAAGCTGTACAACACTGGGATTGTGTGCGCAGCTTGCCAACTGATAGAAAACAGTACCTTTGCGCTCTCCTGACTTTTCCAATCACATGAACATTCGATTGGAAGCTGTTTTGGACAACTTTGCTTTAATTCCTGCCAAACACTTGGCAGACCTCCGTGCAACGTCTAGAACACAATGGGAGTTTTTTTCTGTGCTGGCACAGCTTTTCCTGCCAGACATAGTGGAAAAGCTTTCTGCTAAGATGTAGACTACAAAAGACGCTAAACACGAAAGTACGATGCTCTCCGGAGCTAAAAGCCGCTCCCGGGCATCTTTCGGCAGAAGCCGCGCTAAGGAGAGCACTGTGACCGGCACAATCGTCTTTGCGCGAAGTAGCCGCTTCTTTGCCTCCGGGAGCCGGAGAGAGCGGCAGCTTCGGGAAGGTGAAGAAGGAAGCTGTACAACACTGGGATTGTGTGCGCAGCTTGCCAACTGACAGGAAACAGAACCTTTACACTCTCCTGACTTTTCCAATCACATGAACATTCGATAGGAACCTGTTTTGGACAACTTTGCTTTTCTTCCTGCCAAACACTTGGCAGACCTCTCTGCAACGTCTAGAACACTATGGGAGTTGTTTTCTGTGCTGGGAAAGTTTTTCCCAGCCAGACATAGTGGAAAAGCTTTCTGCTAAGATGTAGACTACAAAAGACGCTAAATACGAAAGTACGATGCTCTCCGGAGCTAAAAGCCGCTCCCGGGCGTCTTTCGGCAGAAGCCGCGCTAAGGAGAGCACTGTGACCGGCACAATCGTCTTTGCGCGAAGTAGCCGCTTCTTCGCCTCCGGGAGCCGGAGAGAGCAGCAGCTTCGGGAAGGTGAAGAAGGAAGCTGTACAACACTGGGATTGTGTGCGCAGCTTGCCAACTGATAGAAAACAGTACCTTTGCACTCTCCTGACTTTTCCAATCACATGAACATTCGATTGGAAGCTGTTTTGGACACCTTTGCTTTAATTCCTGCCAAACACTTGGCAGACCTCCATGCAACGTCTAGAACACGATGGGAGTTGTTTTCTGTGCTGGCACAGTTTTTCCTAGCCAGACATAGTGGAAAAGCTTTCTGCTAAGATGTAGACTACAAAAGACGCTAAACACGAAAGTACGATGCTCTCGGGAGCTAAAAGCCGCTCCCGGGCGTCTTTCGGCAGAAGCCGCGCTAAGGAGAGCACTGTGACCGGCACAATCGTCTTTGCGCGAACTAGCCGCTACTTTGTCTCCGGGAGCCGGAGTGAGCGGCAGCTTCGGGAAGGTGAAGAAGGAAGCTGTACAACACTGGGATTGTGTGCGCAGCTTGCCAACTAATAGAAAACAGTACCTTTGCACTCTCCTGACTTTTCCAATCACATGAACATTCGATTGGAAGCTGTTTTGGACAACTTTGCTTTTCTTTCTGCCAAACACTTGGCAGAGCTCCGTGCAACGTCTAGAACACCATGGGAGTTGTTTTCTGTGCTGGCACAGCTTTTCCTAGCCAGACATAGTGGAAAAGCTTTCTGCTAAGATGTAGACTACAAAAGACGCTAAACACGAAAGTACGATGATCTCCGGAGCTAAAAGACACTCCCGGGCGTCTTTCGGCAGAAGCCGCGCTAAGGAGAGCACTGTGACCGGCACAATCGTCTTTGCGCGAAGTAGCCGCTTCTTCGCGTCCGGGAGCCGGAGAGAGCGGCAGCTTCGGGAAAGTGAAGAAGGAAGCTGTACAACACTGGGATTGTGTGCGCACCTTGACAACTGATAGAAAACAGTACCTTTGCACTCTCCTGACTTTTCCAATCACATGAACATTCGATTGGAAGCTGTTTTGGACAACTTTGCTTTAATTCCTGCCAAACACTTGGCAGACCTCCGTGCAACGTCTAGAACACGATGGGAGTTGTTTTCTGTGCTGGCACACCTTTTCCTAGTCAGACATAGTGGAAAAGCTTTCTGCTAAGATGTAGACTACAAAAGACGCTAAACACGAAAGTACGATGCTCTCCGGAGCTAAAAGCCGCTCTCGGGCGTCTTTTGGCAGAAGCCGCGCTAAGGAGAGCACTGTGACCGGCACAATCGTCTTTGCGCGAAGTAGCCGCTTCCTCGACTCCGGGAGCCGGAGACAGCGGCAGCTCCGGGAAGGTGAAGAAGGAAGCTGTACAACACTGGGATTGTGTGCGCAGCTTGCCAACTGATAGAAAACAGTACCTTTGCGCTCTCCTGACTTTTCCAATCACATGAACATTCGATTGGAAGCTGTTTTGGACAACTTTGCTTTAATTCCTGCCAAACACTTGGCAGACCTCCGTGCAACGTCTAGAACACAATGGGAGTTTTTTTCTGTGCTGGCACAGCTTTTCCTGCCAGACATAGTGGAAAAGCTTTCTGCTAAGATGTAGACTACAAAAGACGCTAAACACGAAAGTACGATGCTCTCCGGAGCTAAAAGCCGCTCCCGGGCGTCTTTCGGCAGAAGCCGCGCTAAGGAGAGCACTGTGACCGGCACAATCGTCTTTGCGCGAAGTAGCCGCTTCTTTGCCTCCGGGAGCCGGAGAGAGCGGCAGCTTCGGGAAGGTGAAGAAGGAAGCTGTACAACACTGGGATTGTGTGCGCAGCTTGCCAACTGACAGGAAACAGAACCTTTACACTCTTCTGACTTTTCCAATCACATGAACATTCGATTGGAAGCTGTTTTGGACAACTTTTCTTTTCTTCCTGCCAAACACTTGGCAGACCTCCGTGCAACGTCTAGAACACAATGGGAGTTGTCTTCTGTGCTGGCACTGTTTTTCCTAGCCAGACATAGTGGAAAAGCTTTCTGCTAAGATGTAGACTACAAAAGACGCTATATACGAAAGGACGATGCTCTCCGGAGCTAAAAGCCGCTCCCGGGCGTCGTTCGGCAGAAGCCCCACTAAGGAGAGCACTGTGACCCGCACAATCGTCTTTACGCGAAGTAGCCGCTTCTTTGCCTCCGGGAGCCGGAGAGAGCGGCAGCTTCGGGAAGGTAAAGAAGGAAGCTGTACAACACTGGGATTGTGTGCGCAGCTTGCCAACTAATAGAAAACAGTACCTTTGCACTCTCCTGACTTTCCAATCACATGAACATTCGATTGGAAGCTGTTTTGGACAACTTTTCCTTTCTTCCTGCCAAACACTTGACAGACGTCCGTGCAACATCTAGAACACAATGGGAGTTGTTTTCTGTGCTGGGAAAGTTTTTCCTAGCCAGGCATAGTGGAAAAACTTTCTGCTAAGATGTAGACTACAAAAGACGCTAAGTAGGAAAGTACGATGCTCTCCGGAGCTAAAAGCCGCTCCCGGGCATCTTTCGGCAGAAGCCGCGCTAAGGAGAGCACTGTGACCCGCACAATCGTCTTTGCGCGAAGTCGTCGCTTCTTCGCCTCCGGGAGCCGGAGAGAGCGTCAGGTTTGGGAAGGTGAAGAATGACGCTGTACAACACTGGGATTGTGTGCGCAGCTTGCCAACTGATAGAAAACAGTACCTTTGCACTCTCCTGACTTTTCCAATCACATGAACATTCGATTGGAAGCTGTTTTGGACAACTTTTGTTTTCTTCCTGCCAAACACTTGGCAGACCTCCGTGTAACGTCTAGAAAATAATGGGAGTTGTTTTCTGTGCTGGCACAGTTTTTCCTAGCCAGACATAGTGGAAAAGCTTTCTGCTAAGATGTAGACTACAAAAGACGATAAACACGACAGTACGATGCTCTCCGGAGCTAAAAGCCGCTCCCAGGCGTCTTTTGGCAGAAGCCCCACTAAGGAGAGCCCTGTGACCGGCACAATCGTCTTTGCGCGAAGTAGCCGCTTCTTTGCCTCCGGGAGCCGGAGTGAGCGGCAGCTCCGGGAAGGTGAAGAATGACGCTGTACAACACTGGGATTGTGTGCGCAGCTTGCCAACTGATAGAAAACAGTACCTTTACACTCTCCTGACTTTTCCAATCACATGAACATTTTATTGGAAGCTGTTTTGGACAACTATTCTTTTCTTCCTGCCAAACACTTGGCAGACCTCCGTGCAATGTCTAGAACACAATGGGAGTTGTTTTCTGTGCTGGCACAGTTTTTCCCAGCCAGACATTGTGGAAAAGCTTTCTGCTAAGATGTAGACGAAAAGAGACGCTAAACAGGAAAGTACGATGCTCTCCAGAGCTGAAAGCCGCTCCCGGGCGTCTTTCGGCAGAAGCCCCACTAAGGAGAGCACTGTGACCGGCACAATCGTCTTTGCGCGAAGTCGCCGCTTCTTCGCCTCCGGGAGCCGGTGTGAGCGGCAGCTTCGGGAAGGTGAAGAATGAAGCTGTACAACACTGGGATTGTGTGCGCAGCTTGCCAACTGATAGAAAACAGTACCTTTGCGCTCTCCTGACTTTTCCAATCACATGAACAATCGATTGGAAGCTGTTTTGGACAACTTTGCTTTAATTCCTGCCAAACACTTGGCAGACCTCCGTGCAACGTCTAGAACACGATGGGAGTTGTTTTCTGTGCTGGCACAGTTTTTCCTACCCAGACATAGTGGAAAAGTTTTCTGCTAAGATGTAGACTACCAAAGACACTAAACACGAAAGTACGATGCTCTCTGGAGCTAAAAGCCGCTCCCGGGCGTCTTTCGGCAGAAGCCGCGCTAAGGAGAGCACTGTGAGCGGCACAATCGTCTTTGCGCGAAGTAGCCGCTTCTTCGCCTCCGGGAGCCGGAGACAGCGGCAGCTTCCGGAAGGTGAAGAAGGAAGCTGTACAACACTGGGATTGTGTGCACAGCTTGCCAACTGATAGAAAACAGTAGCTTTGTACTCTCCTGACTTTTCCAATCACATGAACATTCGATTGGAAGCTGTTTTGGACAACTTTGCTTTAATTCCTGCCAAACACTTGGCAGGCCTCCGTGCAACGTCTAGAAGATGAATGGAGTTGTTTTCTGTGCTGGCACTGTTTTTCCTAGCCAGACATTGTGGAAAAGCTTTCTGCTATGATGTAGACTACAAAAGACGCTAAACACGAATGTACGATTCTCTCCAGAGCTAAAAGCCGCTCCCGAGCGTCTTCCGGCAGAAGCCCCACTAGGGAGAGCACTGGGACCGGCACAATCGTCTTTGCGCGAAGTAGCCGCTTCTTCGCCTCTGGGAGCCGGAGAGAGCGGCAGCTTCGGGAAGGTGAAGAAGGAAGCTGTACAATACTGGGATTGTGTGCGCAGCTTGCCAACTGATAGAAAACAGTACCATTGCACTCTCCTGACTTTTCCAATCACATGAACATTCGATTGGAAGCTGTTTTGGACAACTTTTCTTCCTGCCAAACACTTGGCAGACCTCCGTGCAACGTCTAGAACACGATGGGAGTTGTTTTCTGTGCTGGCACAGCTTTTTCTACCCAGACATAGTGGAAAACCTTTCTGCTAAGTTGTAGACTACAAAAGACGCTAAACACAAAAGTACGATGCACGCTGGGGCTAAAAGCCGCTCCCGGGCGTCTTTCGGCAGAAGCCGCGCTAAGTAGAGCACTGTGACCGGCACAATCGTCTTTGCATGAAGTAGCTGCTTCTTCGGCTACGGGAGCCGGAGAGAGCGGCAGCTTCGGGAAGGTGAAGAAGGAAGCTGTACAACACTGTGATTGTGTGCGCAGCTTACCAACTCATAGAAAACAGTACCTTTGCACTCTCCTGACTTTTCCAATAACATGAACATTCGATTGGAAGCTGTTTTGGACAACTTTTCTTTTCTTAATGCCAAACACTTGGCAGAGCTCCTTGTAACGTCTAGAACACAGTGGGAGTTGTTTTCTGTGCTGGCACAGTTTTTCCCAGCCAGACATTGTGGAAAAGTTTTCTGCTAAGATGTAGACGAAAACAGACGCTATACACGAAAGTACGATGCTTTCTGGAGCTAAAAGCCGCTCCCGGGCGTCTTCCGGCAGAAACCGTGCTAAGGAGAGCTCTGTGACCGGCACAATCGTCTTTGCGCGAAGTAGCCGCTTCTTCGCCTCCGGGAACCGGGAAGAGCGGGAGCTTCGGGAAGGTGAAGAAGGAAGCTGTACAACACTGGGATTGTGTGCGCAGCTTGCCAACTGATAGAAAACACTACCTTTGCGCTCTCCTGACTTTTCCAATCACATGAACATTCGATTGGAAGCTGTTTCGGACAACTTGTCTTTTCTTCCTGCCAAACCCTTGGCAGACCTCCATGCCACGTCTAGAACACGATGGGAGTTGTTTTCTGTGCTGGCACAGCTTTTCCTAGCCAGACATAGTGGAAAAGCTTTCTGCTAAGATGTAGACTACAAAAGACGCTAAACACGAAAGTACGATGCTCTCTGGAGCTAATAGCCGCTCCCGGGCATCTTTCGGCAGAAGCCGCGCTAAGGAGAGCACTGTGACCGGCACAATCGTCTTTGCGCGAAGTAGCCGCTTCTTCGCCTGCAACAGCCGGAGAGAGCAGCAGCTTTGGGAAGGTGAAGAAGGTAGCTGTACAACACTGGGATTGTGTGCGCAGCTTGCCAACTGATAGAAAACAGTACCTTTGCGCTCTCCTGACTTTTCCAATCACATGAACATTCGATTGGAAGCTGTTTTGGACAACTTTTCTTTTCTTCCTGCCAAACACTTGGCAGACCTCCGTGCGACGTCTAGAACACGATGGGAGTTGCTTTCTGTGCTGGCACAGTTTTTCCTAGCCAGACATAGTGGAAAAGCTTTCTGCTAAGATGTAGACTACAAAAGACGCTAAACACGAAAGTACGATGCTCTCTCGGGCTAAAAGCCGCTCCCGGGCGTCTTTCGGCAGAAGCCGCGCTAAGGAGAGCACTTTGACCGGCACAATCGTCTTTGCGCGAAGTAGCCGCTTCTTTGCCTCCGGGAGCCGGAGAGAGCGGCAGCTTCGGGAAGGTGAAGAAGGAAGCTGTACAACACTGGGATTGTGTGCGCAGCTTGCCAACTGATAGAAAACAGTACCTTTGCACTCTCCTGACTTTTCCAATCACATGAACATTCGATTGGAAGCTGTTTTGGACAACTTTTCTTCCTGCCAAACACTTGGCAGACCTCCGTGCAACGTCTAGAACACAATGGGAGTTGCTTTCTGTGCTGGCACAGTTTTTCCTAGCCAGACATTGTGGAAAAGCTTTCTGCTAAGATGTAGACGAAAAGAGACGCTAAACAGGAAAGTACGATGCTCTCCAGAGCTAAAAGCCGCTCCCGGGCGTCTTTCGGCAGAAGCCCCACTAAGGAGAGCACTGTGACCGGCACAATCGTCTTTGCGCGAAGTAGCCGCTTCTTCGCCTCCGGGAGCCGGTGTGAGCGGCAGCTTCGGGAAGGTGAAGAATGAAGCTGTACAACACTGGGATTGTGTGCGCAGCTTGCCAACTGATAGAAAACAGTACCTTTGCGCTCTCCTGACTTTTCCAATCACATGAACATTCGATTGGAAGCTGTTTTGGACAACTTTGCTTTAATTCCTGCCAAACACTTGGCAGACCTCCGTGCAACGTCTAGAACACGATGGGAGTTGTTTTCTGTGCTGGCACAGTTTTTCCTACCCAGACATAGTGGAAAAGTTTTCTGCTAAGATGTAGACTACCAAAGACACTAAACACGAAAGTACGATGCTCTCTGGAGCTAAAAGCCGCTCCCGGGCGTCTTTCGGCAGAAGCCGCGCTAAGGAGAACACTGTGAGCGGCACAATCGTCTTTGCGCGAAGTAGCCGCTTCCTCCACTCCGGGAGCCGGAGACAGCGGCAGCTTCGGGAAGGTGAAGAAGGAAGCTGTACAACACTGGGATTGTGTGCACAGCTTGCCAACTGATAGAAAACAGTAGCTTTGTACTCTCCTGACTTTTCCAATCACATGAACATTCGATTGGAAGCTGTTTTGGACAACTTTGCTTTAATTCCTGCCAAACACTTGGCAGGCCTCCGTGCAACGTCTAGAAGATGAATGGAGTTGTTTTCTGTGCTGGCACTGTTTTTCCTAGCCAGACATTGTGGAAAAGCTTTCTGCTATGATGTAGACTACAAAAGACGCTAAACACGAATGTACGATTCTCTCCAGAGCTAAAAGCCGCTCCCGAGCGTCTTTCGGCAGAAGCCCCACTAGGGAGAGCACTGGGACCGGCACAATCGTCTTTGCGCGAAGTAGCCGCTTCTTCGCCTCCGGGAGCCGGAGAGAGCGGCAGCTTCGGGAAGGTGAAGAAGGAAGCTGTACAATACTGGGATTGTGTGCGCAGCTTGCCAACTGATAGAAAACAGTACCATTGCACTCTCCTGACTTTTCCAATCACATGAACATTCGATTGCAAGCTGTTTTGGACAACTTTTCTTCCTGCCAAACACTTGGCAGACCTCCGTGCAACGTCTAGAACACGATGGGAGTTGTTTTCTGTGCTGGCACAGCTTTTTCTACCCAGACATAGTGGAAAACCTTTCTGCTAAGTTGTAGACTACAAAAGACGCTAAACACAAAAGTACGATGCACGCTGAGGCTAAAAGCCGCTCCCGGGCGTCTTTCGGCAGAAGCCGCGCTAAGTAGAGCACTGTGACCGGCACAATCGTCTTTGCATGAAGTAGCTGCTTCTTCGGCTACGGGAGCCGGAGAGAGCGGCAGCTTCGGGAAGGTGAAGAAGGAAGCTGTACAACACTGTGATTGTGTGCGCAGCTTACCAACTCATAGAAAACAGTACCTTTGCACTCTCCTGACTTTTCCAATAACATGAACATTCGATTGGAAGCTGTTTTGGACAACTTTTCTTTTCTTAATGCCAAACACTTGGCAGAGCTCCTTGTAACGTCTAGAACACAGTGGGAGTTGTTTTCTGTGCTGGCACAGTTTTTCCCAGCCAGACATTGTGGAAAAATTTTCTGCTAAGATGTAGACGAAAACAGACGCTAAACACGAAAGTACGATGCTCTCTGGAGCTAAAAGCCGCTCCCGGGCGTCTTCCGGCAGAAACCGTGCTAAGGAGAGCTCTGTGACCGGCACAATCGTCTTTGCGCGAAGTAGCCGCTTCTTCGCCTCCGGGAGCCGGTGTGAGCGGCAGCTTCGGGAAGGTGAAGAATGAAGCTGTACAACACTGGGATTGTGTGCGCAGCTTGCCAACTGATAGAAAACAGTACCTTTGCGCTCTCCTGACTTTTCCAATCACATGAACATTCGATTGGAAGCTGTTTTGGACAACTTTGCTTTAATTCCTGCCAAACACTTGGCAGACCTCCGTGCAACGTCTAGAACACGATGGGAGTTGTTTTCTGTGCTGGCACAGTTTTTCCTACCCAGACATAGTGGAAAAGTTTTCTGCTAAGATGTAGACTACCAAAGACACTAAACACGAAAGTACGATGCTCTCTGGAGCTAAAAGCCGCTCCCGGGCGTCTTTCGGCAGAAGCCGCGCTAAGGAGAACACTGTGAGCGGCACAATCGTCTTTGCGCGAAGTAGCCGCTTCCTCCACTCCGGGAGCCGGAGACAGCGGCAGCTTCGGGAAGGTGAAGAAGGAAGCTGTACAACACTGGGATTGTGTGCACAGCTTGCCAACTGATAGAAAACAGTAGCTTTGTACTCTCCTGACTTTTCCAATCACATGAACATTCGATTGGAAGCTGTTTTGGACAACTTTGCTTTAATTCCTGCCAAACACTTGGCAGGCCTCCGTGCAACGTCTAGAAGATGAATGGAGTTGTTTTCTGTGCTGGCACTGTTTTTCCTAGCCAGACATTGTGGAAAAGCTTTCTGCTATGATGTAGACTACAAAAGACGCTAAACACGAATGTACGATTCTCTCCAGAGCTAAAAGCCGCTCCCGAGCGTCTTTCGGCAGAAGCCCCACTAGGGAGAGCACTGGGACCGGCACAATCGTCTTTGCGCGAAGTAGCCGCTTCTTCGCCTCCGGGAGCCGGAGAGAGCGGCAGCTTCGGGAAGGTGAAGAAGGAAGCTGTACAATACTGGGATTGTGTGCGCAGCTTGCCAACTGATAGAAAACAGTACCATTGCACTCTCCTGACTTTTCCAATCACATGAACATTCGATTGCAAGCTGTTTTGGACAACTTTTCTTCCTGCCAAACACTTGGCAGACCTCCGTGCAACGTCTAGAACACGATGGGAGTTGTTTTCTGTGCTGGCACAGCTTTTTCTACCCAGACATAGTGGAAAACCTTTCTGCTAAGTTGTAGACTACAAAAGACGCTAAACACAAAAGTACGATGCACGCTGAGGCTAAAAGCCGCTCCCGGGCGTCTTTCGGCAGAAGCCGCGCTAAGTAGAGCACTGTGACCGGCACAATCGTCTTTGCATGAAGTAGCTGCTTCTTCGGCTACGGGAGCCGGAGAGAGCGGCAGCTTCGGGAAGGTGAAGAAGGAAGCTGTACAACACTGTGATTGTGTGCGCAGCTTACCAACTCATAGAAAACAGTACCTTTGCACTCTCCTGACTTTTCCAATAACATGAACATTCGATTGGAAGCTGTTTTGGACAACTTTTCTTTTCTTAATGCCAAACACTTGGCAGAGCTCCTTGTAACGTCTAGAACACAGTGGGAGTTGTTTTCTGTGCTGGCACAGTTTTTCCCAGCCAGACATTGTGGAAAAATTTTCTGCTAAGATGTAGACGAAAACAGACGCTAAACACGAAAGTACGATGCTCTCTGGAGCTAAAAGCCGCTCCCGGGCGTCTTCCGGCAGAAACCGTGCTAAGGAGAGCTCTGTGACCGGCACAATCGTCTTTGCGCGAAGTAGCCGCTTCTTCGCCTCCGGGAACCGGGAAGAGCGGGAGCTTCGGGAAGGTGAAGAAGGAAGCTGTACAACACTGGGATTGTGTGCGCAGCTTGCCAACTGATAGAAAACACTACCTTTGCGCTCTCCTGACTTTTCCAATCACATGAACATTCGATTGGAAGCTGTTTCGGACAACTTGTCTTTTCTTCCTGCCAAACCCTTAGCAGACCTCCATGCCACGTCTAGAACACGATGGGAGTTGTTTTCTGTGCTGGCACAGCTTTTCCTAGCCAGACATAGTGGAAAAGCTTTCTGCTAAGATGTAGACTACAAAAGACGCTAAACACGAAAGTACGATGCTCTCTGGAGCTAAAAGCCGCTCCCGGGCATCTTTCGGCAGAAGCCGCACTGAGGAGAGCACTGTGACCGGCACAATCGTCTTTGCGCGAAGTAGCCGCTTCTTCGCCTGCAACAGCCGGAGAGAGCAGCAGCTTTGGGAAGGTGAAGAAGGTAGCTGTACAACACTGGGATTGTGTGCGCAGCTTGCCAACTGATAGAAAACAGTACCTTTGCGCTCTCCTGACTTTTCCAATCACATGAACATTCGATTGGAAGCTGTTTTGGACAACTTTTCTTTTCTTCCTGCCAAACACTTGGCAGACCTCCGTGCGACGTCTAGAACACGATGGGAGTTGTTTTCTGTGCTGGCACAGTTTTTCCTAGCCAGACATAGTGGAAAAGCTTTCTGCTAAGATGTAGACTACAAAAGACGCTAAACATGAAAGTACGATGCTCTCTCGGGCTAAAAGCCGCTCCCGGGCGTCTTTCGGCAGAAGCCGCGCTAAGGAGAGCACTGTGACCGGCACAATCGTCTTTGAGCGAAGTAGCCGCTTCTTCGCCTCCGGGAACCGGGGAGAGCGGCAGCTTCGGGAAGGTGAAGAAGGAAGCTGTACAACACTGGGATTGTGTGCGCAGCTTGCCAACTGATAGAAAACAGTACCTTTGCACTCTCCTGACTTTTCGAATCACATGAACATTCGATTGGAAGCTGTTTTGCACAACTTTTCCTTTCTTCCTGCCAAACACTTGGCAGGCCTCCATGCAACGTCTAGAACACAATGGGAGTTGTTTTCTGTGCTGGCACAGCTTTTCCTACCCAGACATAGTGGAAAAGCTTTCTGCTAAGATGTAGACTACAAAAGACGCTAAACACGACAGTACGATGCTCTCCGGAGCTAAAAGCCGCTCCCGGGCGTCTTTCGGCAGAAGCCCAACTAAGGAGAGCACTGTGACTGGCACAATCGTCTTTGCGCGAAGTAGCCGCTTCTTCGCCTCCGGGAGCCGGAGTGAGCGGCAGCTTCGGGAAGGTGAAGAATGACGCTGTACAACACTGGGATTCTGTGCGCAGCTTGCCAACTGATAGAAAACAGTACCTTTACACTCTCCTGACTTTTCCAATCACATGATCATTTTATTGGAAGCTGTTTTGGACAACTTTTCTTTTCTTCCGACCAAACACTTGGCAGACCTCCGTGCAACGTCTAGAACACAATGGGAGTTGCTTTCTGTGCTGGCACAGTTTTTCCCAGCCAGACATAGTGGAAAAGCTTTCTGCTAAGATGTAGACTACAAAAGACGCTAAACACGAAAGTACGATGCTCTCCGGAGCTAAAAGCCGCTCCTGGGCGTCTTTAGGCAGAAGCCCTACTAGGGAGAGCACTGGGACCGGCACAATCGTCTTTGCGCGAAGTAGCCGCTTCTTCGCCTCCGGGAGCCGGAGAGAGCGGCAGCTTCGGGAAGGTGAAGAAGGAAGCTGTACAACACTGGGATTGTGTGCGCAGCTTGCCAACTGATAGAAAACAGTACCCTTGCACTCTCCTGACTTTTCCAATCACATGAACATTCGATTGGAAGCTTTTTTGGACAACTTTTCTTTTCTTCCTGCCAAACACTTGGCAGACCTCCGTGCAACGTCTAGAACACAATGGGAGTTGCTTTCTGTGCTGGCACAGTTTTTCCCAGCCAGACATTGTGGAAAAGCCTTCTGCTAAGATGTAGACGAAAAGAGACGCTAAACAGGAAAGTACGATGCTCTCCGGAGGTAAAAGCCGCTCCTGGGCGTCTTTCGGCAGAAGCCGCTCTAAGGAGAGCACTGTGACCGGCACAGTCGTTATTGCGTGAAGTAGCAGCTTCTTCACGTCCGGGAACCGGGGAGAGGGGCAGCTTCGGGAAGGTGGAGAAGGAAGCTGTACAACACTGGGATTGTGTGCGCAGCTTGCCAACTGATAGAAAACAGTGCCTTTGCACTCTCCTGACTTTTCCAATCACATGAACATTCGATTGGAAGCTGTTTTGGACAACTTTGCTTTAATTCCTGCCAAACACTTGGCAGACCTCTGTGCAATGTCTAGAACATGATGGGAGTTGATTTCTGTGCTGGCACACTTTTTCCTAGCCAGACATTGTGGAAAAGCTTTCTGCTAAGGTGTAGACTACCAAAGAGGCGCTAAACACAAAAGTACGATGCACTCTGGAGCTAAAAGCCGCTCCAGGCCGTCTTTCGGCAGAAGCCGCGCTAAGTAGAGCACTGTGACCGGCACAATCGTCTTTGCATGAAGTAGCTGCTTCATCAGCTACGAGAGCCGGAGAGAGCGGCAGCTTCAGGAAGGTGAAGAAGGAAGCTGTACAACACTGTGATTGTGTGCGCAGCTTGCCAACAGATAGAAAACAGTACCTTTGCACTCACCTGACTTTTCCAATCACATGAACATTCGATTGGAAGCTGTTTTGGACAACTTTTCTTTTCTTCCTGCCAAACACTTGGCAGGCCTCCATGCAACGTCTAGAACACGATTGGAGTTGTTTTCTGTGCTGGCACAGCTTTTCCTAGCCAGACATAGTGGAAAAGCTTTCTGCTAAGATGTAGACTACAAAAGACGCTAAACACGAAAGAACGATGCTCTCCGGAGCTAAAACCGTTCCCGGGCGTCTTTCGGCAGAAGCCGCGCTAAGGAGAGCACTGTGAGCGGCACAATCGTCTTTGCGCGAAGTAGCCGCTTCTTCGCCTCCGGGAGCCGGAGAGAGCGGCAGCTTCGGGAAGGTGAAGAAGGAAGCTGTACAACACTGGGATTGTGTGCGCAGCTTGCCAACTGATAGAAAACAGTAGCTTTGCACTCTCCGGACTTTTCCAATCACATGAACATTCGATTGGAAGCTGTTTTGGACAACTTTTCTTTTCTTCCTGCCAAACACTTGGCAGACCTCCGTGCAACGTCTAGAACACGATGGGAGTTGTTTTCTGTGCTGGCACAGCTTTTTCTACCCAGACATAGTGGAAAACCTTTCTGCTAAGTTGTAGACTACAAAAGACGCTAAACACAAAAGTACGATGCACGCTGGGGCTAAAAGCCGCTCCCGGGCGTCTTTCGGCAGAAGCCGCGCTAAGTAGAGCACTGTGACCGGCACAATCGTCTTTGCATGAAGTAGCCGCTTCTTCGGCTACGGGAGCCGGAGAGAGCGGCAGCTTCGGGAAGGTGAAGAAGGAAGCTGTACAACACTGTGATTGCGTGCGCAGCTTACCAACTCATAGAAAACAGTACCTTTGCACTCTCCTGACTTTTCCAATAACATGAACATTCGATTGGAAGCTGTTTTGGACAACTTTTCTTTTCTTAATGCCAAACACTTGGCAGAGCTCCTTGTAACGTCTAGAACACAGTGGGAGTTGTTTTCTGTGCTGGCACAGTTTTTCCCAGCCAGACATTGTGGAAAAGCTTTCTGCTAAGATGTAGACGAAAACAGACGCTAAACACGAAAGTACGATTATCTCCGGAGCTAAAAGACACTCCCGGGCGTCTTCCGGCAGAAGCCGTGCTAAGGAGAGCTCTGTGACCGGCACAATCGTCTTTGCGCGAAGTAGCCGCTTCTTCGCCTCCGGGAACCGGGAAGAGCGGGAGCTTCGGGAAGGTGAAGAAGGAAGCTGTACAACACTGGGATTGTGTGCGCAGCTTGCCAACTGATAGAAAACACTACCTTTGCGCTCTCCTGACTTTTCCAATCACATGAACATTCGATTGGAAGCTGTTTTGGACAACTTTTCTTTTCTTCCTGCCAAACACTTGGCAGACCTCCCTGCGACGTCTAGAACACGATGGGAGTTGTTTTCTGTGCTGGCACAGTTTTTCCTAGCCAGACATAGTGGAAAAGCTTTCTGCTAAGATGTAGACTACAAAAGACGCTAAACACGAAAGTACGATGCTCTCTCGGGCTAAAAGCCGCTCCCGGGCGTCTTTCGGCAGAAGCCGCGCTAAGGAGAGCACTGTGACCGGCACAATCGTCTTTGAGCGAAGTAGCCGCTCCTTCGCCTCCGGGAACCGGGGAGAGCGGCAGCTTCGGGAAGGTGAAGAAGGAAGCTGTACAACACTGGGATTGTGTGCGCAGCTTGCCAACTGATAGAAAACAGTACCTTTGCACTCACCTGACTTTTCGAATCACATGAACATTCGATTGGAAGCTGTTTTGCACAACTTTTCTTTTCTTCCTGCCAAACCCTTGGCAGGCCTCCATGCAACGTCTAGAACACAATGGGAGTTGTTTTCTGTGCTGGCACAGCTTTTCCTAGCCAGACATAGTGGAAAAGCTTTCTGCTAAGATGTAGACTACAAAAGACGCTAAACACGACAGTACGATGCTCTCCGGAGCAAAAAGCCGCTCCCGGGCGTCTTTCGGCAGAAGCCCCACTAAGGAGAGCACTGTGACCGGCACAATCGTCTTTGCGCGAAGTAGCCGCTTCTTCGCCTCCGGGAGCCGGAGTGAGCGGCCGCTTCGGGAAGGTGAAGAATGACGCTGTACAACACTGGGATTGTGTGCGCAGCTTGCCAACTGATAGAAAACAGTACCTTTACACTCTCCTGACTTTTCCAATCACATGATCATTTTATTGGAAGCTGTTTTGGACAACTTTTCTTTTCTTCCGACCAAACACTTGGCAGACCTCCGTGCAACGTCTAGAACACAATGGGAGTTGCTTTCTGTGCTGGCACAGTTTTTCCCAGCCAGACATAGTGGAAAAGCTTTCTGCTAAGATGTAGACTACAAAAGACGCTAAACACGAAAGTACGATGCTCTCCGGAGCTAAAAGCCGCTCCTGGGCGTCTTTAGGCAGAAGCCCTACTAGGGAGAGCACTGGGACCGGCACAATCGTCTTTGCGCGAAGTAGCCGCTTCTTCGCCTCCGGGAGCCGGAGAGAGCGGCAGCTTCGGGAAGGTGAAGAAGGAAGCTGTACAACACTGGGATTGTGTGCGCAGCTTGCCAACTGATAGAAAACAGTACCCTTGCACTCTCCTGACTTTTCCAATCACATGAACATTCGATTGGAAGCTGTTTTGGACAACTTTTCTTTTCTTCCTGCCAAACACTTGGCAGACCTCCGTGCAATGTCTAGAACACAATGGGAGTTGCTTTCTGTGCTGGCACAGTTTTTCCCAGCCAGACATTGTGGAAAAGCCTTCTGCTAAGATGTAGACGAAAAGAGACGCTAAACAGGAAAGTACGATGCTCTCCGGAGGTAAAAGCCGCTCCTGGGCGTCTTTCGGCAGAAGCCGCTCTAAGGAGAGCACTGCGACCGGCACAGTCGTTATTGCGTGAAGTAGCCGCTTCTTCACGTCCGGGAACCGGGGAGAGGGGCAGCTTCGGGAAGGTGGAGAAGGAAGCTGTACAACACTGGGATTGTGTGCGCAGCTTGCCAACTGATAGAAAACAGTGCCTTTGCACTCTCCTGACTTTTCCAATCACATGAACATTCGATTGGAAGCTGTTTTGGACAACTTTGCTTTATATCCTGCCAAACACTTGGCAGACCTCCGTGCAATTTCTAGAACATGATGGGAGTTGATTTCTGTGCTGGCACACTTTTTCCTAGCCAGACATTGTGGAAAAGCTTTCTGCTAAGATGTAGACAACCAAAGAGGCGCTAAACACAAAAGTACGATGCACTCTGGAGCTAAAAGCCGCTCCAGGGCATCTTTCGGCAGATGCCGCGCTAAGTAGAGCACTGTGACCGGCACAATCGTCTTTGCGCGAAGAAGCCGCTTCTTCGCCTCCGGGAGCCAGAGTGAGCGGCAGCTTCGGGAAGGTGAAGAATGAAGCTGTACAACACTGGGATTGTGTGCGCAGCTTGCCAACTGGTAGAAAACAGTACCTTTGCACTCTCCTGACTTTTCCAATCACATGAACATTCGATTGGAAGCTGTTTTGGACAACTTTTCTTTTCTTCCAGTCAAGCACCTGGCAGAGCTCCGTGCAACGTCTAGAAGATGAATGGAGTTGTTTTCTGTGCTGGCACAGTTTTTCCTAGCCAGACATAGTGGAAAAGCTTTCTGCTAAGATGTAGACTACAAAAGACGCTAAACACGAAAGTACGATGCTCTCTGGAGCTAAAAGCCGCTCCCGGGCGTCTTTCGGCAGAAGCCCCACTAAGGAGAGCACTGTGACCGGCACAATCGTTATTGGGTGAAGTAGCCGCTTCTTCGCCTCCGGGAACCGGGGAGAGCGGCAGCTTCGGGAAGGTGAAGAAGGAAGCTGTACAACACTGGGATTGTGTGCGCAGCTTGCCAACTGATAGAAAACAGTACCTTTGCACTCTCCTGACTTTTCCAATCACATGAACATTCGATTGGAAGCTGTTTTGGACAACTTTTCTTTTCTTCCTGCCAAACACTTGGCAGATCTCCGTGCAACATCTAGAACATGAATGGAGTTGTTTTCTGTGCTGGCACAGTTTTTCCTAGCCAGACATAGTGGAAAAGCTTTCTGCTAAGATGTAGACTACAAAAGACGCTAAACACGAAAGTACGATGCTCTCCGGAGCTAAAAGCCGCTCCCGGGCGTCTTTCGGCAGAAGCCGCGCTAAGGAGAGCTCTGTGACCGGCACAATCGTCTTTGCGCGAAGTAGCCGCTTCTTCGCCTCCGGGAACCGGGAAGAGCGGGAGCTTCGGGAAGGTGAAGAAGGAAGCTGTACAACACTGGGATTGTGTGCGCAGCTTGCCAACTGATAGAAAACACTACCTTTGCGCTCTCCTGACTTTTCCAATCACATGAACATTCGATTGGAAGCTGTTTTGGACAACTTTTCTTTTCTTCCTGCCAAACACTTGGCAGACCTCCCTGCGACGTCTAGAACACGATGGGAGTTGTTTTCTGTGCTGGCACAGTTTTTCCTAGCCAGACATAGTGGAAAAGCTTTCTGCTAAGATGTAGACTACAAAAGACGCTAAACACGAAAGTACGATGCTCTCTCGGGCTAAAAGCCGCTCCCGGGCGTCTTTCGGCAGAAGCCGCGCTAAAGAGAGCACTGTGACCGGCACAATCGTCTTTGCGCGAAGTGGCCGCTTCTTTGCCTCCGGAGCCGGAGAGAGCGGCAGCTTCAGAAGGTGAAGAAGGAAGCTGTACAACACTGGGATTGTGTGCACAGCTTGCCAACTGATAGAAAACAGTACCTTTGCGCTCTCCTGACTTTTCCAATCACATGAACATTCGATTGGAAGCTGTTTTGGACAACTTTGCTTTAATTCCTGCCAAACACTTGGCAGACCTCCGTGCAACGTCTAGAATATGAATGGAGTTGTTTTCTGTGCTGGCACAGTTTTTCCTAGCCAGACATAGTGGAAAAGCTTTCTGCTAAGATGTAGACTACAAAAGACGCTAAACACGAAACTACGATGCTCTCTGGAGCTAAAAGCCGCTCCCAGGCGTCTTTCGGCAGAAGCCGCGCTAAGGAGAGCACTGTGACCGGCACAATCGTCTTTGCGCGAAGTAGCCGCTTCTTCGCCTCCGGGAGCCGGAGAGAGCTGCAGCTTCGGGAGGGTGAAGAAGGAAGCTGTACAACACTGGGATTGTGTGCGCAGCTTGCCAACTGATAGAAAACAGTACCTTTGCGCTCTCCTGACTTTTCCAATCACATGAACATTCGATTGGAAGCTGTTTTGGACAACTTTGCTTTAATTCCTGCCAAACACTTGGCAGACCTCCGTGCAACGTCTAGAACATGAATGGAGTTGTTTTCTCTGCTGGCACAGTTTTTCCTAGCCAGACATAGTGGAAAAGCTTTCTGCTAAGATGTAGACTACAAAAGACGCTAAACACGAAAGTACGATGCTCTCCGGAGTTAAAAGCCGCTCCCGGGCGTCTTTCGGCAGAAGCCGCGCTAAGGAGAGCACTGTGACCGGCACAATCGTCTTTGCGCGAAGTAGCCGCTTCTTTGCCTCCGAGAGCCAGAGAGAGCGGCATCTTCGGGAAGGTGAAGAAGGAAGCTGTACAACACTGGGATTGTGTGCGCAGCTTGCCAACTGATAGAAAACAGTACCTTTGCACTCTCCTGACTTTTCCAATCACATGAACATTCGATTGGAAGCTGTTTTGGACAACTTTTCTTTTCTTCCTGCCAAACACTTGGCAGGCCTCCGTGCAACGTCTAGAACATGAATGGAGTTTTTTTCTGTGCTGGCACAGTTTTTCCCAGCCAGACATAGTGGAAAAGCTTTCTGCTAAGATGTAGACTACAAAATACGCTAAACACGAAAGTACGATGCTCTCCGAAGCTAAAAGCCGCTCCCGGGCGTCTTTCGGCAGAAGCCGCGCTAAGGAGAGCACTGTGAGCGGCACAATCGTCTTTGCGCGAAGTAGCCGTTTCTTCGCCTCCGGGAGCCGGAGAGAGCAGCAGCTTCGGGAGGGTGAAGAAGGACGCTGTACAACACTGGGATTGTGTGCACAGCTTGCCAACTGATAGAAAACAGTACCTTTGCACTCTCCTGACTTTTCCAATCACATGAACATTCGATTGGAAGCTGTTTTGGACAACTTTGCTTTAATTCCTGCCAAACACTTGGCAGACCTCCATGCCACGTCTAGAACACAATTGGAATTGTTTTCTGTGCTGGCACAGTTTTTCCCAGCCAGACATTGTGGAAAAGCTTTCTGCTAAGATGTAGACGAAAAGAGACGCTAAACAGGAAAGTACGATGCTCTCCGGAGCTAAAAGCCGCTCCCGGGCGTCTTTCGGCAGAAGCCGCGCTAAGGAGAGCACTATGACCGGCACAATCGTCTTTGCGCGAAGTAGTCGCTTCTTTGCCTCCAGGAGCCGGAGAGAGCGGCAGCTTCGGGAAGGTGAAGAAGGACGCTGTACAACACTGGGATTGTGTGCGCAGCTTGCCAACTGATAGAAAACAGTACCTTTGCACTCTCCTGACTTTTCGAATCACATGAACATTCGATTGGAAGCTGTTTTGCACAACTTTTCCTTTCTTCCTGCCAAACACTTGGCAGGCCTCCATGCAACGTCTAGAACACAATGGGAGTTGTTTTCTGTGCTGGCACAGCTTTTCCTAGCCAGACATAGTGGAAAAGCTTTCTGCTAAGATGTAGACTACAAAAGACGCTAAACACGACAGTACGATGCTCTCCGGAGCAAAAAGCCGCTCCCGGGCGTCTTTCGGCAGAAGCCCCACTAAGGAGAGCACTGTGACCGGCACAATCGTCTTTGCGCGAAGTAGCCGCTTCTTCGCCTCCGGGAGCCGGAGTGAGCGGCCGCTTCGGGAAGGTGAAGAATGACGCTGTACAACACTGGGATTGTGTGCGCAGCTTGCCAACTGATAGAAAACAGTACCTTTACACTCTCCTGACTTTTCCAATCACATGATCATTTTATTGGAAGCTGTTTTGGACAACTTTTCTTTTCTTCCGACCAAACACTTGGCAGACCTCCGTGCAACGTCTAGAACACAATGGGAGTTGCTTTCTGTGCTGGCACAGTTTTTCCCAGCCAGACATAGTGGAAAAGCTTTCTGCTAAGATGTAGACTACAAAAGACGCTAAACACGAAAGTACGATGCTCTCCGGAGCTAAAAGCCGCTCCTGGGCGTCTTTAGGCAGAAGCCCTACTAGGGAGAGCACTGGGACCGGCACAATCGTCTTTGCGCGAAGTAGCCGCTTCTTCGCCTCCGGGAGCCGGAGAGAGCGGCAGCTTCGGGAAGGTGAAGAAGGAAGCTGTACAACACTGGGATTGTGTGCGCAGCTTGCCAACTGATAGAAAACAGTACCCTTGCACTCTCCTGACTTTTCCAATCACATGAACATTCGATTGGAAGCTGTTTTGGACAACTTTTCTTTTCTTCCTGCCAAACACTTGGCAGACCTCCGTGCAATGTCTAGAACACAATGGGAGTTGCTTTCTGTGCTGGCACAGTTTTTCCCAGCCAGACATTGTGGAAAAGCCTTCTGCTAAGATGTAGACGAAAAGAGACGCTAAACAGGAAAGTACGATGCTCTCCGGAGGTAAAAGCCGCTCCTGGGCGTCTTTCGGCAGAAGCCGCTCTAAGGAGAGCACTGCGACCGGCACAGTCGTTATTGCGTGAAGTTGCCGCTTCTTCACGTCCGGGAACCGGGGAGAGGGGCAGCTTCGGGAAGGTGGAGAAGGAAGCTGTACAACACTGGGATTGTGTGCGCAGCTTGCCAACTGATAGAAAACAGTGCCTTTGCACTCTCCTGACTTTTCCAATCACATGAACATTCGATTGGAAGCTGTTTTGGACAACTTTGCTTTATATCCTGCCAAACACTTGGCAGACCTCCGTGCAATTTCTAGAACATGATGGGAGTTGATTTCTGTGCTGGCACACTTTTTCCTAGCCAGACATTGTGGAAAAGCTTTCTGCTAAGATGTAGACAACCAAAGAGGCGCTAAACACAAAAGTACGATGCACTCTGGAGCTAAAAGCCGCTCCAGGGCGTCTTTCGGCAGAAGCCGCGCTAAGTAGAGCACTGTGACCGGCACAATCGTCTTTGCGCGAAGAAGCCGCTTCTTCGCCTCCGGGAGCCAGAGTGAGCGGCAGCTTCGGGAAGGTGAAGAATGAAGCTGTACAACACTGGGATTGTGTGCGCAGCTTGCCAACTGGTAGAAAACAGTACCTTTGCACTCTCCTGACTTTTCCAATCACATGAACATTCGATTGGAAGCTGTTTTGGACAACTTTTCTTTTCTTCCAGTCAAGCACCTGGCAGAGCTCCGTGCAACGTCTAGAAGATAAATGGAGTTGTTTTCTGTGCTGGCACAGTTTTTCCTAGCCAGACATAGTGGAAAAGCTTTCTGCTAAGATGTAGACTACAAAAGACGCTAAACACGAAAGTACGATGCTCTCTGGAGCTAAAAGCCGCTCCCGGGCGTCTTTCGGCAGAAGCCCCACTAAGGAGAGCACTGTGACCGGCACAATCGTTATTGGGTGAAGTAGCCGCTTCTTCGCCTCCGGGAACCGGGGAGAGCGGCAGCTTCGGGAAGGTGAAGAAGGAAGCTGTACAACACTGGGATTGTGTGCGCAGCTTGCCAACTGATAGAAAACAGTACCTTTGCACTCTCCTGACTTTTCCAATCACATGAACATTCGATTGGAAGCTGTTTTGGACAACTTTTCTTTTCTTCCTGCCAAACACTTGGCAGATCTCCGTGCAACATCTAGAACATGAATGGAGTTGTTTTCTGTGCTGGCACAGTTTTTCCTAGCCAGACATAGTGGAAAAGCTTTCTGCTAAGATGTAGACTACAAAAGACGCTAAACACGAAAGTACGATGCTCTCCGGAGCTAAAAGCCGCTCCCGGGCGTCTTTCGGCAGAAGCCGCGCTAAGGAGAGCTCTGTGACCGGCACAATCGTCTTTGCGCGAAGTAGCCGCTTCTTCGCCTCCGGGAACCGGGAAGAGCGGGAGCTTCGGGAAGGTGAAGAAGGAAGCTGTACAACACTGGGATTGTGTGCGCAGCTTGCCAACTGATAGAAAACACTACCTTTGCGCTCTCCTGACTTTTCCAATCACATGAACATTCGATTGGAAGCTGTTTTGGACAACTTTTCTTTTCTTCCTGCCAAACACTTGGCAGACCTCCCTGCGACGTCTAGAACACGATGGGAGTTGTTTTCTGTGCTGGCACAGTTTTTCCTAGCCAGACATAGTGGAAAAGCTTTCTGCTAAGATGTAGACTACAAAAGACGCTAAACACGAAAGTACGATGCTCTCTCGGGCTAAAAGCCGCTCCCGGGCGTCTTTCGGCAGAAGCCGCGCTAAAGAGAGCACTGTGACCGGCACAATCGTCTTTGCGCGAAGTGGCCGCTTCTTTGCCTCCGGAGCCGGAGAGAGCGGCAGCTTCAGAAGGTGAAGAAGGAAGCTGTACAACACTGGGATTGTGTGCACAGCTTGCCAACTGATAGAAAACAGTACCTTTGCGCTCTCCTGACTTTTCCAATCACATGAACATTCGATTGGAAGCTGTTTTGGACAACTTTGCTTTAATTCCTGCCAAACACTTGGCAGACCTCCGTGCAACGTCTAGAATATGAATGGAGTTGTTTTCTGTGCTGGCACAGTTTTTCCTAGCCAGACATAGTGGAAAAGCTTTCTGCTAAGATGTAGACTACAAAAGACGCTAAACACGAAAGTACGATGCTCTCTGGAGGTAAAAGCCGCTCCCAGGCGTCTTTCGGCAGAAGGCCCACTAAGGAGAGCACTGTGACCGGCACAATCGTCTTTGCGCGAAGTAGCCGCTTCTTCGCCTCCGGGAGCCGGAGAGAGCTGCAGCTTCGGGAGGGTGAAGAAGGAAGCTGTACAACACTGGGATTGTGTGCGCAGCTTGCCAACTGATAGAAAACAGTACCTTTGCGCTCTCCTGACTTTTCCAATCACATGAACATTCGATTGGAAGCTGTTTTGGACAACTTTGCTTTAATTCCTGCCAAACACTTGGCAGACCTCCGTGCAACGTCTAGAACATGAATGGAGTTGTTTTCTCTGCTGGCACAGTTTTTCCTAGCCAGACATAGTGGAAAAGCTTTCTGCTAAGATGTAGACTACAAAATACGCTAAACAGGAAAGTACGATGCTCTCCGAAGCTAAAAGCCGCTCCCGGGCGTCTTTCGGCAGAAGCCGCGCTAAGGAGAGCACTGTGAGCGGCACAATCGTCTTTGCGCGAAGTAGCCGCTTCTTTGCCTCCAGGAGCCGGAGAGAGCGGCAGCTTCGGGAAGGTGAAGAAGGACGCTGTACAACACTGGGATTGTGTGCGCAGCTTGCCAACTGATAGAAAACAGTACCTTTGCACTCTCCTGTCTTTTCCAATCACATGAACATTCGATTGGAAGCTGTTTTGGACAACTTTTCTTTTCTTCCTGCCAAACACTTGGCAGGCCTCCGTGCAACGTCTAGAACATGAATGGAGTTTTTTTCTGTGCTGGCACAGTTTTTCCTAGCCAGACATAGTGGAAAAGCTTTCTGCTAAGATGTAGACTACAAAAGACGCTAAACACGAAAGTACGATGCTCTCCAGAGCTAAAAGCCGCTCCCGGGCATCTTTCAGCAGAAGCTGCGCTAAGGAGAGCACTGTGAGCGGCACAATCGTCTTTGCGCGAAGTAGCCACTTCTTCGCCTCCGGGAGCCGGAGAGAGCGGCAGCTTCGGGAAGGTGAAGAAGGAAGCTGTACAACACTGGGATTGTGTGCGCAGCTTGCCAACTGATAGAAAACAGTACCTTTGCACTCTCCTGACTTTTCCAATCACATGAACATTCGATTGGAAGCTGTTTTGGACAACTTTTCTTCCTGCCAAACACTTGGCAGACCTTTGTGCAACATCTAGAACATGAGTGGAGTTGTTTTCTGTGCTGGCACAGTTTTTCCTAGCCAGACATAGTGGAAAAGCTTTCTGCTAAGATGTAGACTACAAAAGACGCTAAACACGAAAGTACGATGCTCTCCGGAGCTAAAAGCCGCTCCCGGGCGTCTTCCGGCAGAAGCCGCGCTAAGGAGAGCACTGTGACCGGCACAATCGTCTTTGCGCGAAGTAGCCGTTTCTTCGCCTCCGGGAGCCGGAGAGAGCGGCAGCTTCGGGAAGGTGAAGAAGGAAGCTGTACAACACTGGGATTGTGTGCGCAGCTTGCCAACTGATAGAAAACAGTACCTTTGCACTCTCCTGACTTTTCCAATCACATGAACATTCGATTGGAAGCTGTTTTGGACAACTTTGCTTTAATTCCTGCCAAACACTTGGCAGACCTCCGTGCAACGTCTAGAACATGAATGGAGTTGTTTTCTGTGCTGGCACAGTTTTTCCCAGCCAGACATTGTGGAAAAGCTTTCTGCTAAGCTGTAGACGAAAAGAGACGCTAAACAGTTAAGTACGATGCTCTCCGGAGCTAAAAGCCGCTCCCGGGCGTCTTTCGGCAGAAGCCGCGCTAAGGAGAGCACTATGACCGGCACAATCGTCTTTGCGCGAAGTAGTCGCTTCTTTGCCTCCGGGAGCCGGAGAGAGCGGCAGCTTCGGGAAGGTGAAGAAGGACGCTGTACCACACTGGGATTGTGTGCACAGCTTGCCAACTGATAGAAAACAGTACCTTTGCACTCTCCTGACTTTTCCAATCACATGAACATTCGATTGGAAGCTGTTTTGGACAACTTTGCGTTAATTCCTGCAAAACACTTGGCAGACCTCCGTGCAACGTCTAGAACATGAATGGAGTTGTTTTCTGTGCTGGCACAGTTTTTCCTAGCCAGACATAGTGGAAAAGCTTTCTGCTAAGATGTAGACTACAAAAGACGCTAAACACGAAAGTACGATGCTCTCTGGAGCTAAAAGCCGCTCCCGGGCGTCTTTCGGCAGAAGCCGCGCTAAGGAGAGCACTGTGACCGGCACAATCGTCTTTGCGCGAAGTAGCCGCTTCTTTGCCTCCGAGAGCCAGAGAGAGCGGCAGCTTCGGGAAGGTGAAGAAGGAAGCTGTACAACACTGGGATTGTGTGCGCAGCTTGCCAACTGATAGAAAACAGTACCTTTGCACTCTCCTGACTTTTCCAATCACATGAACATTCGATTGGAAGCTGTTTTGGACAACTTTTCTTTTCTTCCTGCCAAACACTTGGCAGACCTTTGTGCAACATCTAGTACATAAATGGAGTTTTTTTCTGTGCTGGCACAGTTTTTCCCAGCCAGACATAGTGGAAAAGCTTTCTGCTAAGATGTAGACTACAAAAGACGCTAAACAGGAAAGTACGATGCTCTCCGGAGCTAAAAGCCGCTCCTGGGCGTCTTTCGGCAGAAGCCGCGCTAAGGAGAGCACTGTGACCGGCACAATCGTCTTTGCGCGAAGTAGCCGCTTCTTTGCCTCCGGGAGCCGGAGAGAGCGGCAGCTTCGGGAAGGTGAAGAAGGAAGCTGTACAACACTGGGATTGTGTGCGCAGCTTGCCAACTGATAGAAAACAGTACCTTTGCACTCTCCTGACTTTTCCAATCACATGAACATTCGATTGGAAGCTGTTTTGGACAACTTTTCTTCCTGCCAAACACTTGGCAGACCTCCGTGCAACATCTAGAACATGAATGGAGTTGTTTTCTGTGCTGGCACAGTTTTTCCTAGCCAGACATAGTGGAAAAGCTTTCTGCTAAGATGTAGACTACAAAAGACGCTAAACACGAAAGTACGATGCTCTCCGGAGCTAAAAGCCGCTCCCGGGCGTCTTTCGGCAGAAGCCGCGCTAAGGAGAGCACTGTGACCGGCACAATCGTCTTTGCGCGAAGTAGCCGCTTCTTTGCCTCCGGGAGCCGGAGAGAGCGGCAGCTTCGGGAAGGTGAAGAAGGAAGCTGTACAACACTGGGATTGTGTGCGCAGCTTGCCAACTGATAGAAAACAGTAGCTTTGCACTCTCCTGACTTTTCCAATCACATGAACATTCGATTGGAAGCTGTTTTGGACAACTTTGCTTTAATTCCTGCCAAACACTTGGCAGACCTCCGTGCAACGTCTAGAACATGAATGGAGTTGTTTTCTGTGCTGGCACAGTTTTTCCTACCCAGACATAGTGGAAAAGCTTTCTGCTAAGATGTAGACTACAAAAGACGCTAAACACGAAAGTACGATGCTCTCTGGAGCTAAAAGCCGCTCCCGGGCGTCTTTCGGCAGAAGCCCCACTAAGGAGAGCACTGTGACCGGCAAAATCGTCTTTGCGCGAAGAAGCCGCTTCTTCGCCTCCGGGAGCCGGAGAGAGCAGCAGCTTCGGGAAGGTGAAGAAGGAACCTGCACAACACTGGGATTGTGTGCGCAGCTTGCCAACTGATAGAAAACAGTAGCTTTGCACTCTCCTGACTTTTCCAATCACATGAACATACGATTGGAAGCTGTTTTGGACAACTTTTCTTTTCTTCCTGCCAAACACTTGGCAGACCTCCGTGCAACGTCTAGAACACGACGGGAGTTGTTTTCTCTGCTGGCACAGCTTTTCCTAGCCAGACATAGTGGAAAAGCTTTCTGCTAAGATGTAGACTACAAAAGATGCTAAACAGGAAAGTTCGATGCTCTCCGGAGCTAAAAGCCGCTCCTGGGCGTCTTTCGGCAGAAGCCGCGCTAAGGAGAGCACTGTGACCGGCACAATCGTCTTTGCGCGAAGTAGCCGCTTCTTTGCCTCTGAGAGCCAGAGGGAGCGGCAGCTTCGGGAAGGTGAAGAAGGAAGCTGTACAACACTGGGATTGTGTGCGCAGCTTGCCAACTGATAGAAAACAGTACCTTTGCACTCTCCTGACTTTTCCAATCACATGAACATTCGATTGGAAGCTGTTTTGGACAACTTTTCTTTTCTTCCTGCCAAACACTTGGCAGACCTTTGTGCAACATCTAGTACATAAATGGAGTTTTTTTCTGTGCTGGCACAGTTTTTCCCAGCCAGACATAGTGGAAAAGCTTTCTGCTAAGATGTAGACTACAAAAGACGCTAAACAGGAAAGTACGATGCTCTCCGGAGCTAAAAGCCGCTCCTGGGCGTCTTTCGGCAGAAGCCGCGCTAAGGAGAGCACTGTGACCGGCACAATCGTCTTTGCGCGAAGTAGCCGCTTCTTTGCCTCCGGGAGCCGGAGAGAGCGGCAGCTTCGGGAAGGTGAAGAAGGAAGCTGTACAACACTGGGATTGTGTGCGCAGCTTGCCAACTGATAGAAAACAGTACCTTTGCACTCTCCTGACTTTTCCAATCACATGAACATTCGATTGGAAGCTGTTTTGGACAACTTTTCTTCCTGCCAAACACTTGGCAGACCTCCGTGCAACATCTAGAACATGAATGGAGTTGTTTTCTGTGCTGGCACAGTTTTTCCTAGCCAGACATAGTGGAAAAGCTTTCTGCTAAGATGTAGACTACAAAAGACGCTAAACACGAAAGTACGATGCTCTCCGGAGCTAAAAGCCGCTCCCGGGCGTCTTTCGGCAGAAGCCGCGCTAAGGAGAGCACTGTGACCGGCACAATCGTCTTTGCGCGAAGTAGCCGCTTCTTTGCCTCCGGGAGCCGGAGAGAGCGGCAGCTTCGGGAAGGTGAAGAAGGAAGCTGTACAACACTGGGATTGTGTGCGCAGCTTGCCAACTGATAGAAAACAGTAGCTTTGCACTCTCCTGACTTTTCCAATCACATGAACATTCGATTGGAAGCTGTTTTGGACAACTTTGCTTTAATTCCTGCCAAACACTTGGCAGACCTCCGTGCAACGTCTAGAACATGAATGGAGTTGTTTTCTGTGCTGGCACAGTTTTTCCTACCCAGACATAGTGGAAAAGCTTTCTGCTAAGATGTAGACTACAAAAGACGCTAAACACGAAAGTACGATGCTCTCTGGAGCTAAAAGCCGCTCCCGGGCGTCTTTCGGCAGAAGCCCCACTAAGGAGAGCACTGTGACCGGCAAAATCGTCTTTGCGCGAAGAAGCCGCTTCTTCGCCTCCGGGAGCCGGAGAGAGCAGCAGCTTCGGGAAGGTGAAGAAGGAACCTGCACAACACTGGGATTGTGTGCGCAGCTTGCCAACTGATAGAAAACAGTACCTTTGCACTCTCCTGACTTTTCCAATCACATGAACATACGATTGGAAGCTGTTTTGGACAACTTTTCTTTTCTTCCTGCCAAACACTTGGCAGACCTCCGTGCAACGTCTAGAACACGACGGGAGTTGTTTTCTCTGCTGGCACAGCTTTTCCTAGCCAGACATATTGGAAAAGCTTTCTGCTAAGATGTAGATTACAAAAGACGCTAAACAGGAAAGTACGATGCTCTCCGGAGCTAAAAGCCGCTCCTGGGCGTCTTTCGGCAGAAGCCGCGCTAAGGAGAGCACTGTGACCGGCACAATCGTCTTTGCGCGAAGTAGCCGCTTCTTCGCCTCCGGGAGCCGGAGACAGCGGCAGCTTCGGGAAGGTGAAGAAGGAAGCTGTACAACACTGGGATTGTGTGCGCAGCTTGCCAACTGATAGAAAACAGTAGCTTTGCACTCGCCTGACTTTTCCAATCACATGAACATACGACTGGAAACTGTTTTGAACAACTTTGCTTTAATTCCTTCCAAACACTTGGCAGACCTCCGTGCAACGTCTAGAACACGATGGGAGTTGTTTTCTGTGCTGGCACAGCTTTTCCTAGCCAGACATATTGGAAAAGCTTTCTGCTAAGATGTAGACTACAAAAGACGCTAAACACGAAAGTACGATGCTCTCCGGAGCTAAAAGCCGCTCCCGGGCGTCTTTCAGCAGAAGCCGCGCTAAGGAGAGCACTGTGAGCGGCACAATCGTCTTTGCGCGAAGTACCCACTTCTTCGCCTCCGGGAGCCGGAGAGAGCGGCAGCTTCGGGAAGGTGAAGAAGGAAGCTCTACAACACTGGGATTGTGTGCGCAGCTTGCCAACTGATAGAAAACAGTACCTTTGCACTCTCCTGACTTTTCCAATCACATGAACATTCGATTGGAAGCTGTTTTGGACAACTTTGCTTTAATTCCTGCCAAACACTTGGCAGACCTCCGTGCAACGTCTAGAACATGAATGGAGTTGTTTTCTGTGCTGGCACAGTTTTTCCCAGCCAGACATAGTGGAAAAGCTTTCTGCTAAGATGTAGACTACAAAAGACTCTAAACAGGAAAGTACGATGCTCTCCGGAGCTAAAAGCCGCTCCTGGGCATCTTTCGGCAGAAGCCGCGCTAAGGAGAGCACTGAGACCAGCACAATCGTCTTTGCGCGAAGTCGCCGCTTCTTTGCCTCCGAGAGCCAGAGAGAGCGGCAGCTTCGGGAAGGTGAAGAAGGAAGCTGTACAACACTGGGATTGTGTGCGCAGCTTGCCAACTGATAGAAAACAGTACCTTTGCACTCTCCTGACTTTTCCAATCACATGAACATTCGATTGGAATCTGTTTTGGACAACTTTTCTTTTCTTCCTGCCAAACACTTGGCAGACCTTTGTGCAACATCTAGTACATAAATGGAGTTTTTTTCTGTGCTGGCACAGTTTTTCCTAGCCAGACATAGTGGAAAAGCTTTCTGCTAAGATGGAGACTACAAAAGACGCTAAACAGGAAAGTACGATGCTCTCCAGAGCTAAAAGCCGCTCCCGGGCGTCTTTCGGCAGAAGCCGCGCTAAGGAGAGCACTGTGACCGGCACAATCGTCTTTGCGCGAAGTAGCCGCTTCTTCGCCTCCGGGAGCCGGAGAGAGCGGCAGCTTCGGGAAGGTGAAGAAGGACGCTGTACAACACTGGGATTGTGTGCGCAGCTTGCCAACTGATAGAAAACAGTACCTTTGCACTCTCCTGACTTTTCCAATCACATGAACATTCGATTGGAAGCTGTTTTGGACAACTTTGCTTTAATTCCTGCCAAACACTTGGCAGACCTCCGTGCAACGTCTAGAACATGAATGGAGTTGTTTTCTGTGCTGGCACAGTTTTTCCAGCCAGACATAGTGGAAAAGCTTTCTGCTAAGATGTAGACTACAAAAGACGCTAAACACGAAAGTACGATGCTCTCCGGAGCTAAAAGCCGCTCCCGGGCGTCTTTCGGCAGAAGCCGCGCTAAGGAGAGCACTGTGACCGGCACAATCGTCTTTGCGCGAAGTAGCCGCTTCTTCGCCTCCGGGAGCCGGAGACAGCGGCAGCTTCGGGAAGGTGAAGAAGGAAGCTGTACAACACTGGGATTGTGTGCGCAGCTTGCCAACTGATAGAAAACAGTAGCTTTGCACTCGCCTGACTTTTCCAATCACATGAACATACGACTGGAAGCTGTTTTGGACAACTTTGCTTTAATTCCTGCCAAACACTTGGCAGACCTCCGTGCAACGTCTAGAACACGATGGGAGTTGTTTTCTGTGCTGGCACAGCTTTTCCTAGCCAGACATAGTGGAAAAGCTTTCTGCTAAGATGTAGACTACAAAAGACACTAAACACGAAAGTACGATGCTCTCTGGAGCTAAAACCGCTCCCGGGCGTCTTTCGGCAGAAGCCGCGCTAAGGAGAGGACTGTGACCGGCACAATCATCTTTGCGTGAAGTAGCCGCGTCTTTGCCTCCGGGAGCCGGAGAGAGCGGCATCTTCGGGAAGGTGAAGAAGGAAGCTGTACAACACTGGGATTGTGTGTGCGCAGCTTGCCAACTGATAGAAAACAGTAGCTTTGCACTCTCCTGACTTTTCCAATCACATGAACATTCGATTGGAAGCTGTTTTGGACAACTTTGCTTTAATTCCTGCCAAACACTTGGCAGACCTCCGTGCAACGTCTCGAACATGAATGGAGTTGTTTTCTGTGCTGGCACAGTTTTTCCCATCCAGACATAGTGGAAAAGCTTTCTGCTAAGATGTAGACTACAAAAGACGCTAAACACGAAAGTACGATGCTCTCTGGAGCTAAAAGCCGCTCCCGGGCGTCTTTCGGCAGAAGCCCCACTAAGGAGAGCACTGTGACCGGCACAATCGTCTTTGCGCGAAGTAGCCGTTTCTTCGCCTCCGGGAGCCGGAGAGAGCGGCAGCTTCGGGAAGGTGAAGAAGGAAGCTGTACAACACTGGGATTGTGTGCGCAGCTTGCCAACTGATAGAAAACAGTACCTTTGCACTCTCCTGACTTTTCCAATCACAAGAACATTTGATTGGAAGCTGTTTTGGACAACTTTTCTTTTCTTCCTGCCAAACACTTGGCAGAACTCAGTGCAACGTCTAGAACACGATTGGAGTTGTTTTCTGTGCTGGCACAGTTTTTCCTAGCCAGACATAGTGGAAAAGCTTTCTGCTAAGATGTAGACTACAAAAGACGCTAAACACGAAAGTACGATGCTCTCCGGAGCTAAAAGCTGTTCCCGGGCGTCTTTCGGCAGAAGCCGCGCTAAGGAGAGCACTGTGACCGGCACAATCGTCTTTGCGCGAAGTAGCCGCTTCTTCGCCTCCGGGAGCCGGAGACAGCGGCAGCTTCGGGAAGGTGAAGAAGGAAGCTGTACAACACTGGGATTGTGTGCGCAGCTTGCCAACTGATAGAAAACAGTAGCTTTGCACTCGCCTGACTTTTCCAATCACATGAACATACGACTGGAAGCTGTTTTGGACAACTTTGCTTTAATTCCTGCCAAACACTTGGCAGACCTCCGTGCAACGTCTAGAACACGATGGGAGTTGTTTTCTGTGCTGGCACAGCTTTTCCTAGCCAGACATATTGGAAAAGCTTTCTGCTAAGATGTAGACTACAAAAGACGCTAAACACGAAAGTACGATGCTCTCTGGAGCTAAAACCGCTCCCGGGCGTCTTTCGGCAGAAGCCGCGCTAAGGAGAGCACTGTGACCGGCACAATCATCTTTGCGTGAAGTAGCCGCGTCTTTGCCTCCGGGAGCCGGAGAGAGAGGCAGCTTCGGGAAGGTGAAGAAGGAAGCTGTACAACACTGGGATTGTGTGTGCGCAGCTTGCCTACTGATAGAAAACATTAGCTTTGCACTCTCCTGACTTTTCCAATCACATGAACATTCGATTGGAAGCTGTTTTGGACAACTTTGCTTTAATTCCTGCCAAACACTTGGCAGACCTCCGTGCAACGTCTAGAACATGAATGGAGTTGTTTTCTGTGCTGGCACAGCTTTCCCTAGCCAGACATAGTGGAAAAGCTTTCTGCTAAGATGTAGACTACAAAAGACGCTAAACACGAAAGTACGATGCTCTCTGGAGCTAAAAGCCGCTCCCGGGCGTCTTTCGGCAGAAGCCCCACTAAGGAGAGCACTGTGACCGGCACAATCGTCTTTGCGCGAAGTAGCCGCTTCTTCGCCTCCGGGAGCCGGAGAGAGCAGCAGCTTCGGGAGGGTGAAGAAGGAAGCTGTACAACACTGGGATTGTGTGCGCAGCTTGCCAACTGATAGAAAACAGTACCTTTGCACTCGCCTGACTTTTCAAATCACATGAACATACGACTGGAAGCTGTTTTGGACAACTTTTTTTTTCTTCCTGCCAAACACTTGGCAGACCTCCGTGCAACGTCTAGAACACGATGGGAGTTGTTTTCTTTGCTGGCACAGCTTTTCCTAGCCAGACATATTGGAAAAGCTTTCTGCTAAGATGTAGACTACAAAAGACGCTAAACACGAAAGTACGATGCTCTCCGGAGCTAAAAGCCGCTCCCGGGCGTCTTTCGGCAGAAGCCGCGCTAAGGAGAGCACTGTGAGCGGCACAATCGTCTTTGCGCGAAGTAGCCACTTCTTCGCCTCCGGGAGCCGGAGAGAGCGGCAGCTTCGGGAAGGTGAAGAAGGAAGCTCTACAACACTGGGATTGTGTGCGCAGCTTGCCAACTGATAGAAAACAGTAGCTTTGCACTCTCCTGACTTTTCCAATCACATGAACATTCGATTGGAAGCTGTTTTGGACAACTTTGCTTTAATTCCTGCCAAACACTTGGCAGACCTCCGTGCAACGTCTAGAACATGAATGGAGTTGTTTTCTGTGCTGGCACAGTTTTCCCCAGCCAGACATAGTGGAAAAGCTTTCTGCTAAGATGTAGACTACAAAAGACGCTAAACAGGAAAGTACGATGCTCTCCGGAGCTAAAAGCCGCTCCTGGGCGTCTTTCGGCAGAAGCCGCGCTAAGGAGAGCACTGTGACCGGCACAATCGTCTTTGCGCGAAGTAGCCGCTTCTTTGCCTCCGGGAGCCGGAGAGAGCGGCAGCTTCGGGAAGGTGAAGAAGCAAGCTGTACAACACTGGGATTGTGTGCGCAGCTTGCCAACTGATAGAAAACAGTACCTTTGCACTCTCCTGACTTTTCCAATCTCATGAACATTCGATTGGAAGCTGTTTTGGACAACTTTTCTTCCTGCCAAACACTTGGCAGACCTTTGTGCAACATCTAGAACATGAATGGAGTTTTTTTCTGTGCTGGCACAGTTTTTCCTAGCCAGACATAGTGGAAAAGCTTTCTGCTAAGATGTAGACTACAAAAGACACTAAACACGAAAGTACGATGCTCTCCGGAGCTAAAAGCCGCTCCCGGGCGTCTTTCGGCAGAAGCCGCGCTAAGGAGAGCACTGTGACCGGCACAATCGTCTTTGCGCGAAGTAGCCGTTTCTTCGCCTCCGGGAGCCGGAGAGAGCGGCAGCTTCGGGAAGGTGAAGAAGGAAGCTGTACAACACTGGGATTGTGTGCGCAGCTTGCCAACTGATAGAAAACAGTAGCTTTGCACTCTCCTGACTTTTCCAATCACATGAACATTCGATTGGAAGCTGTTTTGGACAACTTTGCTTTAATTCCTGCCAAACACTTGGCAGACCTCCGTGCAACGTCTAGAACATGAATGGAGTTGTTTTCTGTGCTGGCACAGTTTTTCCTAGCCAGACATAGTGGAAAAGCTTTCTGCTAAGATGTAGACTACAAAAGATGCTAAACAGGAAAGTTCGATGCTCTCCGGAGCTAAAAGCCGCTCCTGGGCGTCTTTCGGCAGAAGCCGCGCTAAGGAGAGCACTGTGACCGGCACAATCGTCTTTGCGCGAAGTAGCCGCTTCTTGGCCTCCGAGAGCCAGAGAGAGCGGCAGCTTCGGGAAGGTGAAGAAGGAAGCTGTACAACACTGGGATTGTGTGCGCAGCTTGCCAACTGATAGAAAACAGTACCTTTGCACTCTCCTGACTTTTCCAATCACATGAACATTCGATTGGAAGCTGTTTTGGACAACTTTTCTTTTCTTCCTGCCAAACACTTGGCAGACCTTTGTGCAACATCTAGTACATAAATGGAGTTTTTTTCTGTGCTGGCACAGTTTTTCCCAGCCAGACATAGTGGAAAAGCTTTCTGCTAAGATGTAGACTACAAAAGACGCTAAACACGAAAGTACGATGCTCTCCGGAGCTAAAAGCCGCTCCTGGGCGTCTTTCGGCAGAAGCCGCGCTAAGGAGAGCACTGTGACCGGCACAATCGTCTTTGCGCGAAGTAGCCGCTTCTTTGCCTCCGGGAGCCGGAGAGAGCGGCAGCTTCGGGAAGGTGAAGAAGGAAGCTGTACAACACTGGGATTGTGTGCGCAGCTTGCCAACTGATAGAAAACAGTACCTTTGCACTCTCCTGACTTTTCCAATCACATGAACATTCGATTGGAAGCTGTTTTGGACAACTTTTCTTCCTGCCAAACACTTGGCAGACCTCCGTGCAACATCTAGAACATGAATGGAGTTGTTTTCTGTGCTGGCACAGTTTTTCCTAGCCAGACATAGTGGAAAAGCTTTCTGCTAAGATGTAGACTACAAAAGACGCTAAACACGAAAGTACGATGCTCTCCGGAGCTAAAAGCCGCTCCCGGGCGTCTTTCGGCAGAAGCCGCGCTAAGGAGAGCACTGTGACCGGCAAAATCGCCTTTGCGCGAAGAAGCCGCTTCTTCGCCTCCGGGAGCCGGAGAGAGCAGCAGCTTCGGGAAGGTGAAGAAGGAACCTGCACAACAATGGGATTGTGTGCGCAGCTTGCCAACTGATAGAAAACAGTACCTTTGCACTCTCCTGACTTTTCCAATCACATGAACATACGATTGGAAGCTGTTTTGGACAACTTTTCTTTTCTTCCTGCCAAACACTTGGCAGACCTCCGTGCAACGTCTAGAACACGACGGGAGTTGTTTTCTCTGCTGGCACAGCTTTTCCTAGCCAGACATATTGGAAAAGCTTTCTGCTAAGATGTAGATTACAAAAGACGCTAAACAGGAAAGTACGATGCTCTCCGGAGCTAAAAGCCGCTCCTGGGCGTCTTTCGGCAGAAGCCGCGCTAAGGAGAGCACTGTGACCGGCACAATCGTCTTTGCACGAAGTAGCCGCTTCTTTGCCTCCGGGAGCCGGAGAGAGCGGCAGCTTCGGGAAGGTGAAGAAGCAAGCTGTACAACACTGGGATTGTGTGTGCGCAGCTTGCCAACTGATAGAAAACAGTACCTTTGCACTCTCCTGACTTTTCCAATCACATGAACATTCGATTGGAAGCTGTTTTGGACAACTTTGCTTTAATTCCTGCCAAACACTTGGCAGACCTCCGTGCAACGTCTAGAACATGAATGGAGTTGTTTTCTGTGCTGGCACAGTTTTTCCCAGCCAGACATAGTGGAAAAGCTTTCTGCTAAGATGTAGACTACAAAAGACTCTAAACAGGAAAGTACGATGCTCTCCGGAGCTAAAAGCCGCTCCTGGGCGTCTTTCGGCAGAAGCCGCGCTAAGGAGAGCACTGAGACCAGCACAATCGTCTTTGCGCGAAGTCGCCGCTTCTTTGCCTCCGAGAGCCAGAGAGAGCGGCAGCTTCGGGAAGGTGAAGAAGGAAGCTGTACAACACTGGGATTGTGTGCGCAGCTTGCCAACTGATAGAAAACAGTACCTTTGCACTCTCCTGACTTTTCCAATCACATGAACATTCGATTGGAAGCTGTTTTGGACAACTTTTCTTTTCTTCCTGCCAAACACTTGGCAGACCTTTGTGCAACATCTAGTACATAAATGGAGTTTTTTTCTGTGCTGGCACAGTTTTTCCTAGCCAGACATAGTGGAAAAGCTTTCTGCTAAGATGGAGACTACAAAAGACGCTAAACAGGAAAGTACGATGCTCTCCGGAGCTAAAAGCCGCTCCCGGGCGTCTTTCGGCAGAAGCCGCGCTAAGGAGAGCACTGTGACCGGCACAATCGTCTTTGCGCGAAGTAGCCGCTTCTTCGCCTCCGGGAGCCGGAGAGAGCGGCAGCTTCGGGAAGGTGAAGAAGGACGCTGTACAACACTGGGATTGTGTGCGCAGCTTGCCAACTGATAGAAAACAGTACCTTTGCACTCTCCTGACTTTTCCAATCACATGAACATTCGATTGGAAGCTGTTTTGGACAACTTTGCTTTAATTCCTGCCAAACACTTGGCAGACCTCCGTGCAACGTCTAGAACATGAATGGAGTTGTTTTCTGTGCTGGCACAGTTTTTCCAGCCAGACATAGTGGAAAAGCTTTCTGCTAAGATGTAGACTACAAAAGACGCTAAACACGAAAGTACGATGCTCTCCGGAGCTAAAAGCCGCTCCCGGGCGTCTTTCGGCAGAAGCCGCGCTAAGGAGAGCACTGTGACCGGCACAATCGTCTTTGCGCGAAGTAGCCGCTTCTTCGCCTCCGGGAGCCGGAGACAGCGGCAGCTTCGGGAAGGTGAAGAAGGAAGCTGTACAACACTGGGATTGTGTGCGCAGCTTGCCAACTGATAGAAAACAGTAGCTTTGCACTCGCCTGACTTTTCCAATCACATGAACATACGACTGGAAGCTGTTTTGGACAACTTTGCTTTAATTCCTGCCAAACACTTGGCAGACCTCCGTGCAACGTCTAGAACACGATGGGAGTTGTTTTCTGTGCTGGCACAGCTTTTCCTAGCCAGACATAGTGGAAAAGCTTTCTGCTAAGATGTAGACTACAAAAGACGCTAAACACGAAAGTACGATGCGCTCTGGAGCTAAAACCGCTCCCGGGCGTCTTTCGGCAGAAGCCGCGCTAAGGAGAGGACTGTGACCGGCACAATCATCTTTGCGTGAAGTAGCCGCGTCTTTGCCTCCGGGAGCCGGAGAGAGCGGCAGCTTCGGGAAGGTGAAGAAGGAAGCTGTACAACACTGGGATTGTGTGTGCGCAGCTTGCCAACTGATAGAAAACAGTAGCTTTGCACTCTCCTGACTTTTCCAATCACATGAACATTCGATTGGAATCTGTTTTGGACAACTTTGCCTTAATTCCTGCCAAACACTTGGCAGACCTCCGTGCAACGTCTCGAACATGAATGGAGTTGTTTTCTGTGCTGGCACAGTTTTTCCCATCCAGACATAGTGGAAAAGCTTTCTGCTAAGATGTAGACTACAAAAGACGCTAAACACGAAAGTACGATGCTCTCTGGAGCTAAAAGCCACTCCCGGGCGTCTTTCGGCAGAAGCCCCACTAAGGAGAGCACTGTGACCGGCACAATCGTCTTTGCGCGAAGTAGCCGTTTCTTCGCCTCCGGGAGCCGGAGAGAGCGGCAGCTTCGGGAAGGTGAAGAAGGAAGCTGTACAACACTGGGATTGTGTGCGCAGCTTGCCAACTGATAGAAAACAGTAGCTTTGCACTCGCCTGACTTTTCCAATCACATGAACATACGACTGGAAGCTGTTTTGGACAACTTTGCTTTAATTCCTGCCAAACACTTGGCAGACCTCCGTGCAACGTCTAGAACACGATGGGAGTTGTTTTCTGTGCTGGCACAGCTTTTCCTAGCCAGACATATTGGAAAAGCTTTCTGCTAAGATGTAGACTACAAAAGACGCTAAACACGAAAGTACGATTCTCTCTGGAGCTAAAACCGCTCCCGGGCGTCTTTCGGCAGAAGCCGCGCTAAGGAGAGCACTGTGACCGGCACAATCATCTTTGCGTGAAGTAGCCGCGTCTTTGCCTCCGGGAGCCGGAGAGAGAGGCAGCTTCGGGAAGGTGAAGAAGGAAGCTGTACAACACTGGGATTGTGTGTGCGCAGCTTGCCTACTGATAGAAAACATTAGCTTTGCACTCTCCTGACATTTCCAATCACATGAACATTCGATTGGAAGCTGTTTTGGACAACTTTGCTTTAATTCCTGCCAAACACTTGGCAGACCTCCGTGCAACGTCTAGAACATGAATGGAGTTGTTTTCTGTGCTGGCACAGCTTTCCCTAGCCAGACATAGTGGAAAAGCTTTCTGCTAAGATGTAGACTACAAAAGACGCTAAACACGAAAGTACGATGCTCTCTGGAGCTAAAAGCCGCTCCCGGGCGTCTTTCGGCAGAAGCCCCACTAAGGAGAGCACTGTGACCGGCACAATCGTCTTTGCGCGAAGTAGCCGCTTCTTCGCCTCCGGGAGCCGGAGAGAGCAGCAGCTTCGGGAGGGTGAAGAAGGAAGCTGTACAACACTGGGATTGTGTGCGCAGCTTGCCAACTGATAGAAAACAGTACCTTTGCACTCGCCTGACTTTTCAAATCACATGAACATACGACTGGAAGCTGTTTTGGACAACTTTTTTTTTCTTCCTGCCAAACACTTGGCAGACCTCCGTGCAACGTCTAGAACACGATGGGAGTTGTTTTCTTTGCTGGCACAGCTTTTCCTAGCCAGACATATTGGAAAAGCTTTCTGCTAAGATGTAGACTACAAAAGACGCTAAACACGAAAGTACGATGCTCTCCGGAGCTAAAAGCTGCTCCCGGGCGTCTTTCGGCAGAAGCCGCGCTAAGGAGAGCACTATGACCGGCACAATCGTCTTTGCGCGAAGTAGCCGCTTCTTCGCCTCCGGCAGCCGGAGACAGCGGCAGCTTCGGGAAGGTGAAGAAGGAAGCTGTACAACACTGGGATTGTGTGCGCAGCTTGCCAACTGATAGAAAACAGTACCTTTGCACTCTCCTGACTTTTCCAATCACATGAACATTCGATTGGAAGCTGTTTTGGACAACTTTTCTTTTCTTCCTGCCAAACACTTGGCAGGCCTCCGTGCAACGTCTAGAACATGAATGGAGTTTTTTTCTGTGCTGGCACAGTTTTTCCCAGCCAGACATAGTGGAAAAGCTTTCTGCTAAGATGTAGACTACAAAATACGCTAAACACGAAAGTACGATGCTCTCCGAAGCTAAAAGCCGCTCCCGGGCGTCTTTCGGCAGAAGCCGCGCTAAGGAGAGCACTGTGAGCGGCACAATCGTCTTTGCGCGAAGTAGCCGTTTCTTCGCCTCCGGGAGCCGGAGAGAGCAGCAGCTTCGGGAGGGTGAAGAAGGACGCTGTACAACACTGGGATTGTGTGCACAGCTTGCCAACTGATAGAAAACAGTACCTTTGCACTCTCCTGACTTTTCCAATCACATGAACATTCGATTGGAAGCTGTTTTGAACAACTTTGCTTTAATTCCTGCCAAACACTTGGCAGACCTCCATGCCACGTCTAGAACACAATTGGAATTGTTTTCTGTGCTGGCACAGTTTTTCCCAGCCAGACATTGTGGAAAAGCTTTCTGCTAAGATGTAGACGAAAAGAGACGCTAAACAGGAAAGTACGATGCTCTCCGGAGCTAAAAGCCGCTCCCGGGCGTCTTTCGGCAGAAGCCGCGCTAAGGAGAGCACTATGACCGGCACAATCGTCTTTGCGCGAAGTAGTCGCTTCTTTGCCTCCAGGAGCCGGAGAGAGCGGCAGCTTCGGGAAGGTGAAGAAGGACGCTGTACAACACTGGGATTGTGTGCGCAGCTTGCCAACTGATAGAAAACAGTACCTTTGCACTCTCCTGTCTTTTCCAATCACATGAACATTCGATTGGAAGCTGTTTTGGACAACTTTTCTTTTCTTCCTGCCAAACACTTGGCAGGCCTCCGTGCAACGTCTAGAACATGAATGGAGTTTTTTCCTGTGCTGGCACAGTTTTTCCTAGCCAGACATAGTGGAAAAGCTTTCTGCTAAGATGTAGACTACAAAAGACGCTAAACACGAAAGTACGATGCTCTCCAGAGCTAAAAGCCGCTCCCGGGCATCTTTCAGCAGAAGCTGCGCTAAGGAGAGCACTGTGAGCGGCACAATCGTCTTTGCGCGAAGTAGCCACTTCTTCGCCTCCGGGAGCCGGAGAGAGCGGCAGCTTCGGGAAGGTGAAGAAGGAAGCTGTACAACACTGGGATTGTGTGCGCAGCTTGCCAACTGATAGAAAACAGTACCTTTGCACTCTCCTGACTTTTCCAATCACATGAACATTCGATTGGAAGCTGTTTTGGACAACTTTTCTTCCTGCCAAACACTTGGCAGACCTTTGTGCAACATCTAGAACATGAGTGGAGTTGTTTTCTGTGCTGGCACAGTTTTTCCTAGCCAGACATAGTCGAAAAGCTTTCTGCTAAGATGTAGACTACAAAAGACGCTAAACACGAAAGTACGATGCTCTCTGGAGCTAAAACCGCTCCCGGGCGTCTTTCGGCAGAAGCCGCGCTAAGGAGAGCACTGTGACCGGCACAATCGTCTTTGCGCGAAGTCTTCGCTTCTTCGCCTCCGGGAGTCGGAGAGAGCAGCAGCTTCGGGAGGGTGAAGAAGGAAGCTGTACAACACTGGGATTGTGTGCGCAGCTTGCCAACTGATAGAAAACAGTACCTTTACACTCGCCTGACTTTTCCAATCACATGAACATACGACTGGAAGCTGTTTTGGACAACTTTTCTTTTCTTCCTGCCAAACACTTGGCAGACCTCCATGCCACGTCTAGAACACAATTGGAATTGTTTTCTGTGCTGGCACAGTTTTTCCCAACCAGACATTGTGGAAAAGCTTTCTGCTAAGATGTAGACGAAAAGAGACGCTAAACAGGAAAGTACGATGCTCTCCGGAGCTAAAAGCCGCTCCCGGGCGTCTTTCGGCAGAAGCCGCGCTAAGGAGAGCACTATGACCGGCACAATCGTCTTTGCGCGAAGTAGTCGCTTCTTTGCCTCCGGGAGCCGGAGAGAGCGGCAGCTTCGGGAAGGTGAAGAAGGACGCTGTACAACACTGGGATTGTGTGCACAGCTTGCCAACTGATAGAAAACAGTACCTTTGCACTCTCCTGTCTTTTCCAATCACATGAACATTCGATTGGAAGCTGTTTTGGACAACTTTTCTTTTCTTCCTGCCAAACACTTGGCAGGCCTCCGTGCAACGTCTAGAACATGAATGGAGTTTTTTTCTGTGCTGGCACAGTTTTTCCTAGCCAGACATAGTGGAAAAGCTTTCTGCTAAGATGTAGACTACAAAAGACGCTAAACACGAAAGTACGATGCTCTCCAGAGCTAAAAGCCGCTCCCGGGCATCTTTCAGCAGAAGCTGCGCTAAGGAGAGCACTGTGAGCGGCACAATCGTCTTTGCGCGAAGTAGCCACTTCTTCGCCTCCGGGAGCCGGAGAGAGCGGCAGCTTCGGGAAGGTGAAGAAGGAAGCTCTACAACACTGGGATTGTGTGCGCAGCTTGCCAACTGATAGAAAACAGTACCTTTGCACTCTCCTGACTTTTCCAATCACATGAACATTCGATTGGAAGCTGTTTTGGACAACTTTGCTTTAATTCCTGCCAAACACTTGGCAGACCTCCGTGCAACGTCTAGAACATGAATGGAGTTGTTTTCTGTGCTGGCACAGTTTTTCCCAGCCAGACATTGTGGAAAAGCTTTCTGCTAAGCTGTAGACGAAAAGAGACGCTAAACAGGAAAGTACGATGCTCTCCGGAGCTAAAAGCCGCTCCCGGGCGTCTTTCGGCAGAAGCCGCGCTAAGGAGAGCACTATGACCGGCACAATCGTCTTTGCGCGAAGTAGTCGCTTCTTTGCCTCCGGGAGCCGGAGAGAGCGGCAGCTTCGGGAAGGTGAAGAAGGACGCTGTACAACACTGGGATTGTGTGCACAGCTTGCCAACTGATAGAAAACAGTACCTTTGCACTCTCCTGTCTTTTCCAATCACATGAACATTCGATTGGAAGCTGTTTTGGACAACTTTGCTTTAATTCCTGCCAAACACTTGGCAGACCTCCATGCCACGTCTAGAACACAATGGGAGTTGTTTTCTGTGCTGGCACAGTTTTTCCCAGCCAGACATTGTGGAAAAGCTTTCTGCTAAGATGTAGACGAAAAGAGACGCTAAACACAAAAGTACGATGCTCTCTGGAGCTAAAAGCCGCTCCCGGGCGTCTTTTGGCAGAAGCCGCGCTAAGGAGAGCACTGTGACCGGCACAATCGTCTTTGCGCGAAGTAGCCGCTTCTTCGCCTCCGGGAGCCGGAGAGAGCAGCAGCTTCGGGAGGGTGAAGAAGGAAGCTGTACAACACTGGGATTGTGTGCGCAGCTTGCCAACTGATAGAAAACAGTACCTTTGCACTCGCCTGACTTTTCCAATCACATGAACATACGACTGGAAGCTGTTTTGGACAACTTTTCTTTTCTTCCTGCCAAACACTTGGCAGACCTCCGTGCAACGTCTAGAACATGAATGGAGTTGTTTTCTCTGCTGGCACAGTTTTTCCTAGCCAGACATAGTGGAAAAGCTTTCTGCTAAGATGTAGACTACAAAAGATGCTAAACAGGAAAGTTCGATGCTCTCCGGAGCTAAAAGCCGCTACCGGGCGTCTTTCGGCAGAAGCCGCGCTAAGGAGAGCACTGTGACCGGCACAATCGTCTTTGCGCGAAGTAGTCGCTTCTTTGCCTCCAGGAGCCGGAGAGAGCGGCAGCTTCGGGAAGGTGAAGAAGGACGCTGTACAACACTGGGATTGTGTGCGCAGCTTGCCAACTGATAGAAAACAGTACCTTTGCACTCTCCTGTCTTTTCCAATCACATGAACATTCGATTGGAAGCTGTTTTGGACAACTTTTCTTTTCTTCCTGCCAAACACTTGGCAGGCCTCCGTGCAACGTCTAGAACATGAATGGAGATTTTTCCTGTGCTGGCACAGTTTTTCCTAGCCAGACATAGTGGAAAAGCTTTCTGCTAAGATGTAGACTACAAAAGACGCTAAACACGAAAGTACGATGCTCTCCAGAGCTAAAAGCCGCTCCCGGGCATCTTTCAGCAGAAGCTGCGCTAAGGAGAGCACTGTGAGCGGCACAATCGTCTTTGCGCGAAGTAGCCACTTCTTCGCCTCCGGGAGCCGGAGAGAGCGGCAGCTTCGGGAAGGTGAAGAAGGAAGCTGTACAACACTGGGATTGTGTGCGCAGCTTGCCAACTGATAGAAAACAGTACCTTTGCACTCTCCTGACTTTTCCAATCACATGAACATTCGATTGGAAGCTGTTTTGGACAACTTTTCTTCCTGCCAAACACTTGGCAGACCTTTGTGCAACATCTAGAACATGAGTGGAGTTGTTTTCTGTGCTGGCACAGTTTTTCCTAGCCAGACATAGTGGAAAAGCTTTCTGCTAAGATGTAGACTACAAAAGACGCTAAACACGAAAGTACGATGCTCTCCGGAGCTAAAAGCCGCTCCCGGGCGTCTTCCGGCAGAAGCCGCGCTAAGGAGAGCACTGTGACCGGCACAATCGTCTTTGCGCGAAGTAGCCGTTTCTTCGCCTCCGGGAGCCGGAGAGAGCGGCAGCTTCGGGAAGGTGAAGAAGGAAGCTGTACAACACTGGGATTGTGTGCGCAGCTTGCCAACTGATAGAAAACAGTACCTTTGCACTCTCCTGACTTTTCCAATCACATGAACATTCGATTGGAAGCTGTTTTGGACAACTTTGCTTTAATTCCTGCCAAACACTTGGCAGACCTCCGTGCAACGTCTAGAACATGAATGGAGTTGTTTTCTGTGCTGGCACAGTTTTTCCCAGCCAGACATTGTGGAAAAGCTTTCTGCTAAGCTGTAGACGAAAAGAGACGCTAAACAGGAAAGTACGATGCTCTCCGGAGCTAAAAGCCGCTCCCGGGCGTCTTTCGGCAGAAGCCGCGCTAAGGAGAGCACTATGACCGGCACAATCGTCTTTGCGCGAAGTAGTCGCTTCTTTGCCTCCGGGAGCCGGAGAGAGCGGCAGCTTCGGGAAGGTGAAGAAGGACGCTGTACAACACTGGGATTGTGTGCACAGCTTGCCAACTGATAGAAAACAGTACCTTTGCACTCTCCTGTCTTTTCCAATCACATGAGCATTCGATTGGAAGCTGTTTTGGACAACTTTGCGTTAATTCCTGCAAAACACTTGGCAGACCTCCGTGCAACGTCTAGAACATGAATGGAGTTGTTTTCTGTGCTGGCACAGTTTTTCCCAGCCAGACATAGTGGAAAAGCTTTCTGCTAAGATGTAGACTACAAAAGACGCTAAACACGAAAGTACGATGCTCTCTGGAGCTAAAAGCCGCTCCCGGGCGTCTTTCGGCAGAAGCCGCGCTAAGGAGAGCACTGTGACCGGCACAATCGTCTTTGCGCGAAGTAGCCACTTCTTCGCCTCCGGGAGTCGGAGAGAGCAGCAGCTTCGGGAGGGTGAAGAAGGAAGCTGTACAACACTGGGATTGTGTGCGCAGCTTGCCAACTGATAGAAAACAGTACCTTTACACTCGCCTGACTTTTCCAATCACATGAACATACGACTGGAAGCTGTTTTGGACAACTTTTCTTTTCTTCCTGCCAAACACTTGGCAGACCTCCATGCCACGTCTAGAACACAATTGGAATTGTTTCTGTGCTGGCACAGTTTTTCCCAGCCAGACATTGTGGAAAAGCTTTCTGCTAAGATGTAGACGAAAAGAGACGCTAAACAGGAAAGTACGATGCTCTCCGGAGCTAAAAGCCGCTCCCGGGCGTCTTTCGGCAGAAGCCGCGCTAAGGAGAGCACTATGACCGGCACAATCGTCTTTGCGCGAAGTAGTCGCTTCTTTGCCTCCGGGAGCCGGAGAGAGCGGCAGCTTCGGGAAGGTGAAGAAGGACGCTGTACAACACTGGGATTGTGTGCACAGCTTGCCAACTGATAGAAAACAGTACCTTTGCACTCTCCTGTCTTTTCCAATCACATGAACATTCGATTGGAAGCTGTTTTGGACAACTTTTCTTTTCTTCCTGCCAAACACTTGGCAGGCCTCCGTGCAACGTCTAGAACATGAATGGAGTTTTTTTCTGTGCTGGCACAGTTTTTCCTAGCCAGACATAGTGGAAAAGCTTTCTGCTAAGATGTAGACTACAAAAGACGCTAAACACGAAAGTACGATGCTCTCCAGAGCTAAAAGCCGCTCCCGGGCATCTTTCAGCAGAAGCTGCGCTAAGGAGAGCACTGTGAGCGGCACAATCGTCTTTGCGCGAAGTAGCCACTTCTTCGCCTCCGGGAGCCGGAGAGAGCGGCAGCTTCGGGAAGGTGAAGAAGGAAGCTCTACAACACTGGGATTGTGTGCGCAGCTTGCCAACTGATAGAAAACAGTACCTTTGCACTCTCCTGACTTTTCCAATCACATGAACATTCGATTGGAAGCTGTTTTGGACAACTTTTCTTCCTGCCAAACACTTGGCAGACCTTTGTGCAACATCTAGAACATGAGTGGAGTTGTTTTCTGTGCTGGCACAGTTTTTCCTAGCCAGACATAGTGGAAAAGCTTTCTGCTAAGATGTAGACTACAAAAGACGCTAAACACGAAAGTACGATGCTCTCCGGAGCTAAAAGCCGCTCCCGGGCGTCTTCCGGCAGAAGCCGCGCTAAGGAGAGCACTGTGACCGGCACAATCGTCTTTGCGCGAAGTAGCCGTTTCTTCGCCTCCGGGAGCCGGAGAGAGCGGCAGCTTCGGGAAGGTGAAGAAGGAAGCTGTACAACACTGGGATTGTGTGCGCAGCTTGCCAACTGATAGAAAACAGTACCTTTGCACTCTCCTGACTTTTCCAATCACATGAACATTCGATTGGAAGCTGTTTTGGACAACTTTGCTTTAATTCCTGCCAAACACTTGGCAGACCTCCGTGCAACGTCTAGAACATGAATGGAGTTGTTTTCTGTGCTGGCACAGTTTTTCCCAGCCAGACATTGTGGAAAAGCTTTCTGCTAAGCTGTAGACGAAAAGAGACGCTAAACAGGAAAGTACGATGCTCTCCGGAGCTAAAAGCCGCTCCCGGGCGTCTTTCGGCAGAAGCCGCGCTAAGGAGAGCACTATGACCGGCACAATCGTCTTTGCGCGAAGTAGTCGCTTCTTTGCCTCCGGGAGCCGGAGAGAGCGGCAGCTTCGGGAAGGTGAAGAAGGACGCTGTACAACACTGGGATTGTGTGCACAGCTTGCCAACTGATAGAAAACAGTACCTTTGCACTCTCCTGTCTTTTCCAATCACATGAACATTCGATTGGAAGCTGTTTTGGACAACTTTGCTTTAATTCCTGCCAAACACTTGGCAGACCTCCATGCCACGTCTAGAACACAATGGGAGTTGTTTTCTGTGCTGGCACAGTTTTTCCCAGCCAGACATTGTGGAAAAGCTTTCTGCTAAGATGTAGACGAAAAGAGACGCTAAACACAAAAGTACGATGCTCTCTGGAGCTAAAAGCCGCTCCCGGGCGTCTTTTGGCAGAAGCCGCGCTAAGGAGAGCACTGTGACCGGCACAATCGTCTTTGCGCGAAGTAGCCGCTTCTTCGCCTCCGGGAGCCGGAGAGAGCAGCAGCTTCGGGAGGGTGAAGAAGGAAGCTGTACAACACTGGGATTGTGTGCGCAGCTTGCCAACTGATAGAAAACAGTACCTTTGCACTCGCCTGACTTTTCCAATCACATGAACATACGACTGGAAGCTGTTTTGGACAACTTTTCTTTTCTTCCTGCCAAACACTTGGCAGACCTCCGTGCAACGTCTAGAACATGAATGGAGTTGTTTTCTCTGCTGGCACAGTTTTTCCTAGCCAGACATAGTGGAAAAGCTTTCTGCTAAGATGTAGACTACAAAAGATGCTAAACAGGAAAGTTCGATGCTCTCCGGAGCTAAAAGCCGCTACCGGGCGTCTTTCAGCAGAATCCGCGCTAAGGAGAGCACTGTGACCGGCACAATCGTCTTTGCGCGAAGTAGCCGCTTCTTTGCCTCCGAGAGCCAGAGAGAGCGGCAGCTTCGGGAAGGTGAAGAAGGAAGCTGTACAACACTGGGATTGTGTGCGCAGCTTGCCAACTGATAGAAAACAGTACCTTTGCACTCTCCTGACTTTTCCAATCACATGAACATTCGATTGGAAGCTGTTTTGGACAACTTTTCTTTTCTTCCTGCCAAACACTTGGCAGACCTTTGTGCAACATCTAGTACATGAATGGATTTTTTTTCTGTGCTGGCACAGTTTTTCCTAGCCAGACATAGTGGAAAAGCTTTCTGCTAAGATGTAGACTACAAAAGACGCTAAACACGAAAGTACGATGCTCTCCGGAGCTAAAAGCCGCTCCCGGGCGTCTTTCAGCAGAAGCCGCGCTAAGGAGAGCACTGTGAGCGGCACAATCGTCTTTGCGCGAAGTAGCCACTTCTTCGCCTCCGGGAGCCGGAGAGAGCGGCAGCTTCGGGAAGGTGAAGAAGGAAGCTCTACAACACTGGGATTGTGTGCGCAGCTTGCCAACTGATAGAAAACAGTACCTTTGCACTCTCCTGACTTTTCCAATCACATGAACATTCGATTGGAAGCTGTTTTGGACAACTTTGCTTTAATTCCTGCCAAACACTTGGCAGACCTCCGTGCAACGTCTAGAACATGAATGGAGTTGTTTTCTGTGCTGGCACAGTTTTCCCCAGCCAGACATAGTGGAAAAGCTTTCTGCTAAGATGTAGACTACAAAAGACGCTAAACAGGAAAGTACGATGCTCTCCGGAGCTAAAAGCCGCTCCTGGGCGTCTTTCGGCAGAAGCCGCGCTAAGGAGAGCACTGTGACCGGCACAATCGTCTTTGCGCGAAGTAGCCGCTTCTTTGCCTCCGGGAGCCGGAGAGAGCGGCAGCTTCGGGAAGGTGAAGAAGCAAGCTGTACAACACTGGGATTGTGTGCGCAGCTTGCCAACTGATAGAAAACAGTACCTTTGCACTCTCCTGACTTTTCCAATCACATGAACATTCGATTGGAAGCTGTTTTGGACAACTTTTCTTCCTGCCAAACACTTGGCAGACCTTTGTGCAACATCTAGAACATGAATGGAGTTTTTTTCTGTGCTGGCACAGTTTTTCCTAGCCAGACATAGTGGAAAAGCTTTCTGCTAAGATGTAGACTACAAAAGACGCTAAACACGAAAGTACGATGCTCTCCGGAGCTAAAAGCCGCTCCCGGGCGTCTTTCGGCAGAAGCCGCGCTAAGGAGAGCACTGTGACCGGCACAATCGTCTTTGCGCGAAGTAGCCGTTTCTTCGCCTCCGGGAGCCGGAGAGAGCGGCAGCTTCGGGAAGGTGAAGAAGGAAGCTGTACAACACTGGGATTGTGTGCGCAGCTTGCCAACTGATAGAAAACAGTAGCTTTGCACTCTCCTGACTTTTCCAATCACATGAACATTCGATTGGAAGCTGTTTTGGAAAACTTTGCTTTAATTCCTGCCAAACACTTGGCAGACCTCCGTGCAACGTCTAGAACATGAATGGAGTTGTTTTCTGTGCTGGCACAGTTTTTCCTAGCCAGACATAGTGGAAAAGCTTTCTGCTAAGATGTAGACTACAAAAGATGCTAAACAGGAAAGTTCGATGCTCTCCGGAGCTAAAAGCCGCTCCTGGGCGTCTTTCGGCAGAAGCCGCGCTAAGGAGAGCACTGTGACCGGCACAATCGTCTTTGCGCGAAGTAGCCGCTTCTTTGCCTCCGAGAGCCAGAGAGAGCGGCAGCTTCGGGAAGGTGAAGAAGGAAGCTGTACAACACTGGGATTGTGTGCGCAGCTTGCCAACTGATAGAAAACAGTACCTTTGCACTCTCCTGACTTTTCCAATCACATGAACATTCGATTGGAAGCTGTTTTGGACAACTTTTCTTTTCTTCCTGCCAAACACTTGGCAGACCTTTGTGCAACATCTAGTACATAAATGGAGTTTTTTTCTGTGCTGGCACAGTTTTTCCCAGCCAGACATAGTGGAAAAGCTTTCTGCTAAGATGTAGACTACAAAAGACGCTAAACAGGAAAGTACGATGCTCTCCGGAGCTAAAAGCCGCTCCTGGGCGTCTTTCGGCAGAAGCCGCGCTAAGGAGAGCACTGTGACCGGCACAATCGTCTTTGCGCGAAGTAGCCGCTTCTTTGCCTCCGGGAGCCGGAGAGAGCGGCAGCTTCGGGAAGGTGAAGAAGGAAGCTGTACAACACTGGGATTGTGTGCGCAGCTTGCCAACTGATAGAAAACAGTACCTTTGCACTCTCCTGACTTTTCCAATCACATGAACATTCGATTGGAAGCTGTTTTGGACAACTTTTCTTCCTGCCAAACACTTGGCAGACCTCCGTGCAACATCTAGAACATGAATGGAGTTGTTTTCTGTGCTGGCACAGTTTTTCCTAGCCAGACATAGTGGAAAAGCTTTCTGCTAAGATGTAGACTACAAAACACGCTAAACACGAAAGTACGATGCTCTCCGGAGCTAAAAGCCGCTCCCGGGCGTCTTTCGGCAGAAGCCGCGCTAAGGAGAGCACTGTGACCGGCACAATCGTCTTTGCGCGAAGTAGCCGCTTCTTTGCCTCCGGGAGCCGGAGAGAGCGGCAGCTTCGGGAAGGTGAAGAAGGAAGCTGTACAACACTGGGATTGTGTGTGCGCAGCTTGCCAACTGATAGAAAACAGTAGCTTTGCACTCTCCTGACTTTTCCAATCACATGAACATTCGATTGGAAGCTGTTTTGGACAACTTTGCTTTAATTCCTGCCAAACACTTGGCAGACCTCCGTGCAACGTCTAGAACATGAATGGAGTTGTTTTCTGTGCTGGCACAGTTTTTCCTACCCAGACATAGTGGAAAAGCTTTCTGCTAAGATGTAGACTACAAAAGACGCTAAACACGAAAGTACGATGCTCTCTGGAGCTAAAAGCCGCTCCCGGGCGTCTTTCGGCAGAAGCCCCACTAAGGAGAGCACTGTGACCGGCAAAATCGTCTTTGCGCGAAGAAGCCGCTTCTTCGCCTCCGGGAGCCGGAGAGAGCAGCAGCTTCGGGAAGGTGAAGAAGGAACCTGCACAACACTGGGATTGTGTGCGCAGCTTGCCAACTGATAGAAAACAGTACCTTTGCACTCTCCTGACTTTTCCAATCACATGAACATACGATTGGAAGCTGTTTTGGACAACTTTTCTTTTCTTCCTGCCAAACACTTGGCAGACCTCCGTGCAACGTCTAGAACACGACGGGAGTTGTTTTCTCTGCTGGCACAGCTTTTCCTAGCCAGACATATTGGAAAAGCTTTCTGCTAAGATGTAGATTACAAAAGACGCTAAACAGGAAAATACGATGCTCTCCGGAGCTAAAAGCCGCTCCTGTGCGTCTTTCGGCAGAAGCCGCGCTAAGGAGAGCACTGTGACCGGCACAATCGTCTTTGCACGAAGTAGCCGCTTCTTTGCCTCCGGGAGCCGGAGAGAGCGGCAGCTTCGGGAAGGTGAAGAAGCAAGCTGTACAACACTGGGATTGTGTGTGCGCAGCTTGCCAACTGATAGAAAACAGTACCTTTGCACTCTCCTGACTTTTCCAATCACATGAACATTCGATTGGAAGCTGTTTTGGACAACTTTTCTTTTCTTCCTGCCAAACACTTGGCAGACCTTTGTGCAACATCTAGAGCATGAATGGAGTTGTTTTCTGTGCTGGCACAGTTTTTCCTAGCCAGACATAGTGGAAAAGCTTTCTGCTAAGATGTAGACTACAAAAGACGCTAAACACGAAAGTACGATGCTCTCCGGAGCTAAAAGCCGCTCCCGGGCGTCTTTCGGCAGAAGCCGCGCTAAGGAGAGCACTGTGACCGGCACAATCGTCTTTGCGCGAAGTAGCCGCTTCTTCGCCTCCGGGAGCCGGAGAGAGCGGCAGCTTCGGGAAGGTGAAGAAGGAAGCTGTACAACACTGGGATTGTGTGCGCAGCTTGCCAACTGATAGAAAACAGTAGCTTTGCACTCGCCTGACTTTTCCAATCACATGAACAGACGACTGGAAAGTGTTTTGAACAACTTTGCTTTAATTCCTGCCAAACACTTGGCAGACCTGCGTGCAACGTCTAGAACACGATGGGAGTTGTTTTCTGTGCTGGCACAGCTTTTCCTAGCCAGACATATTGGAAAAGCTTTCTGCTAAGATGTAGACTACAAAAGACGCTAAACACAAAAGTACGATGCTCTCTGGAGCTAAAACCGCTCCCGGGCGTCTTTCGGCAGAAGCCGCGCTAAGGAGAGCACTGTGACCGGCACAATCATCTTTGCGTGAAGTAGCCGCGTCTTTGCCTCCGGGAGCCGGAGAGAGCGGCAGCTTCGGGAAGGTGAAGAAGGAAGCTGTACAACACTGGGATTGTGTGCGCAGCTTGCCAACTGATAGAAAACAGTAGCTTTGCACTCTCCTGACTTTTCCAATCACATGAACATTCGATTGGAAGCTGTTTTGGACAACTTTGCTTTAATTCCTGCCAAACACTTGGCAGACCTCCGTGCAACGTCTAGAACATGAATGGAGTTGTTTTCTGTGCTGGCACAGTTTTTCCTACCCAGACATAGTGGAAAAGCTTTCTGCTAAGATGTAGACTACAAAAGACGCTAAACACGAAAGTACGATGCTCTCTGGAGCTAAAAGCCGCTCCCGGGCGTCTTTCGGCAGAAGCCCCACTAAGGAGAGCACTGTGACCGGCAAAATCGTCTTTGCGCGAAGAAGCCGCTTCTTCGCCTCCGGGAGCCGGAGAGAGCAGCAGCTTCGGGAAGGTGAAGAAGGAACCTGCACAACACTGGGATTGTGTGCGCAGCTTGCCAACTGATAGAAAACAGTACCTTTGCACTCTCCTGACTTTTCCAATCACATGAACATACGATTGGAAGCTGTTTTGGACAACTTTTCTTTTCTTCCTGCCAAACACTTGGCAGACCTCCGTGCAACGTCTAGAACACGACGGGAGTTGTTTTCTCTGCTGGCACAGCTTTTCCTAGCCAGACATATTGGAAAAGCTTTCTGCTAAGATGTAGATTACAAAAGACGCTAAACAGGAAAATACGATGCTCTCCGGAGCTAAAAGCCGCTCCTGTGCGTCTTTCGGCAGAAGCCGCGCTAAGGAGAGCACTGTGACCGGCACAATCGTCTTTGCACGAAGTAGCCGCTTCTTTGCCTCCGGGAGCCGGAGAGAGCGGCAGCTTCGGGAAGGTGAAGAAGCAAGCTGTACAACACTGGGATTGTGTGTGCGCAGCTTGCCAACTGATAGAAAACAGTACCTTTGCACTCTCCTGACTTTTCCAATCACATGAACATTCGATTGGAAGCTGTTTTGGACAACTTTTCTTTTCTTCCTGCCAAACACTTGGCAGACCTTTGTGCAACATCTAGAGCATGAATGGAGTTGTTTTCTGTGCTGGCACAGTTTTTCCTAGCCAGACATAGTGGAAAAGCTTTCTGCTAAGATGTAGACTACAAAAGACGCTAAACACGAAAGTACGATGCTCTCCGGAGCTAAAAGCCGCTCCCGGGCGTCTTTCGGCAGAAGCCGCGCTAAGGAGAGCACTGTGACCGGCACAATCGTCTTTGCGCGAAGTAGCCGCTTCTTCGCCTCCGGGAGCCGGAGAGAGCGGCAGCTTCGGGAAGGTGAAGAAGGAAGCTGTACAACACTGGGATTGTGTGCGCAGCTTGCCAACTGATAGAAAACAGTAGCTTTGCACTCGCCTGACTTTTCCAATCACATGAACATACGACTGGAAAGTGTTTTGAACAACTTTGCTTTAATTCCTGCCAAACACTTGGCAGACCTGCGTGCAACGTCTAGAACACGATGGGAGTTGTTTTCTGTGCTGGCACAGCTTTTCCTAGCCAGACATATTGGAAAAGCTTTCTGCTAAGATGTAGACTACAAAAGACGCTAAACACAAAAGTACGATGCTCTCTGGAGCTAAAACCGCTCCCGGGCGTCTTTCGGCAGAAGCCGCGCTAAGGAGAGCACTGTGACCGGCACAATCATCTTTGCGTGAAGTAGCCGCGTCTTTGCCTCCGGGAGCCGGAGAGAGCGGCAGCTTCGGGAAGGTGAAGAAGGAAGCTGTACAACACTGGGATTGTGTGCGCAGCTTGCCAACTGATAGAAAACAGTAGCTTTGCACTCTCCTGACTTTTCCAATCACATGAACATTCGATTGGAAGCTGTTTTGGACAACTTTTCTTTTCTTCCTGCCAAACACTTGGCAGACCTTTGAGCAACATCTAGTACATGAATGGAGTTTTTTTCTGTGCTGGCACAGTTTTTCCTAGCCAGACATAGTGGAAAAGCTTTCTGCTAAGATGTAGACTACAAAAGACGCTAAACACGAAAGTACGATGCTCTCCGGAGCTAAAAGCCGCTCCCGGGCGTCTTTCAGCAGAAGCCGCGCTAAGGAGAGCACTGTGAGCGGCACAATCGTCTTTGCGCGAAGTACCCACTTCTTCGCCTCCGGGAGCCGGAGAGAGCGGCAGCTTCGGGAAGGTGAAGAAGGAAGCTCTACAACACTGGGATTGTGTGCGCAGCTTGCCAACTGATAGAAAACAGTACCTTTGCACTCTCCTGACTTTTCCAATCACATGAACATTCGATTGGAAGCTGTTTTGGACAACTTTGCTTTAATTCCTGCCAAACACTTGGCAGACCTCCGTGCAACGTCTAGAACATGAATGGAGTTGTTTTCTGTGCTGGCACAGTTTTTCCCAGCCAGACATAGTGGAAAAGCTTTCTGCTAAGATGTAGACTACAAAAGACTCTAAACAGGAAAGTACGATGCTCTCCGGAGCTAAAAGCCGCTCCTGGGCGTCTTTCGGCAGAAGCCGCGCTAAGGAGAGCACTGAGACCAGCACAATCGTCTTTGCGCGAAGTCGCCGCTTCTTGCCTCCGAGAGCCAGAGAGAGCGGCAGCTTCGGGAAGGTGAAGAAGGAAGCTGTACAACACTGGGATTGTGTGCGCAGCTTGCCAACTGATAGAAAACAGTACCTTTGCACTCTCCTGACTTTTCCAATCACATGAACATTCGATTGGAAGCTGTTTTGGACAACTTTTCTTTTCTTCCTGCCAAACACTTGGCAGACCTCCGTGCAACGTCTAGAACATGAATGGAGTTGTTTTCTGTGCTGGCACAGTTTTTTTAGCCAGACATAGTGGAAAAGCTTTCTGCTAAGATGTAGACTACAAAAGACGCTAAACACGAAAGTACGATGCTCTCCGGAGCTAAAAGCCGCTCCCGGGCGTCTTTCGGCAGAAGCCGCGCTAAGGAGAGCACTGTGACCGGCACAATCGTCTTTGCGCGAAGTAGCCGCTTCTTCGCCTCCGGGAGCCGGAGAGAGCGGCAGCTTCGGGAAGGTGAAGAAGGAAGCTGTACAACACTGGGATTGTGTGCGCAGCTTGCCAACTGATAGAAAACAGTAGCTTTGCACTCGCCTGACTTTTCCAATCACATGAACATACGACTGGAAGCTGTTTTGGACAACTTTGCTTTAATTCCTGCCAAACACTTGGCAGACCTCCGTGCAACGTCTAGAACACGATGGGAGTTGTTTTCTGTGCTGGCACAGCTTTTCCTAGCCAGACATAGTGGAAAAGCTTTCTGCTAAGATGTAGACTACAAAAGACGCTAAACACGAAAGTACGATGCTCTCTGGAGCTAAAACCGCTCCCGGGCGTCTTTCGGCAGAAGCCGCGCTAAGGAGAGGACTGTGACCGGCACAATCATCTTTGCGTGAAGTAGCCGCGTCTTTGCCTCCGGGAGCCGGAGAGAGCGGCAGCTTCGGGAAGGTGAAGAAGGAAGCTGTACAACACTGGGATTGTGTGTGCGCAGCTTGCCAACTGATAGAAAACAGTAGCTTTGCACTCTCCTGACTTTTCCAATCACATGAACATTCGATTGGAAGCTGTTTTGGACAACTTTGCTTTAATTCCTGCCAAACACTTGGCAGACCTCCGTGCAACGTCTCGAACATGAATGGAGTTGTTTTCTGTGCTGGCACAGTTTTTCCCATCCAGACATAGTGGAAAAGCTTTCTGCTAAGATGTAGACTACAAAAGACGCTAAACACGAAAGTACGATGCTCTCTGGAGCTAAAAGCCGCTCCCGGGCGTCTTTCGGCAGAAGCCCCACTAAGGAGAGCACTGTGACCGGCACAATCGTCTTTGCGCGAAGTAGCCGTTTCTTCGCCTCCGGGAGCCGGAGAGAGCGGCAGCTTCGGGAAGGTGAAGAAGGAAGCTGTACAACACTGGGATTGTGTGCGCAGCTTGCCAACTGATAGAAAACAGTACCTTTGCACTCTCCTGACTTTTCCAATCACAAGAACATTCGATTGGAAGCTGTTTTGGACAACTTTTCTTTTCTTCCTGCCAAACACTTGGCAGAACTCCGTGCAACGTCTAGAACACGATTGGAGTTGTTTTCTGTGCTGGCACAGTTTTTCCTAGCCAGACATAGTGGAAAAGCTTTCTGCTAAGATGTAGACTACAAAAGACGCTAAACACGAAAGTACGATGCTCTCCGGAGCTAAAAGCCGCTCCCGGGCGTCTTTCGGCAGAAGCCGCGCTAAGGAGAGCACTGTGACCGGCACAATCGTCTTTGCGCGAAGTAGCCGCTTCTTCGCCTCCGGGAGCCGGAGACAGCGGCAGCTTCGGGAAGGTGAAGAAGGAAGCTGTACAACACTGGGATTGTGTGCGCAGCTTGCCAACTGATAGAAAACAGTAGCTTTGCACTCGCCTGACTTTTCCAATCACATGAACATACGACTGGAAGCTGTTTTGGACAACTTTGCTTTAATTCCTGCCAAACACTTGGCAGACCTCCGTGCAACGTCTAGAACACGATGGGAGTTGTTTTCTGTGCTGGCACAGCTTTTCCTAGCCAGACATATTGGAAAAGCTTTCTGCTAAGATGTAGACTACAAAAGACGCTAAACACGAAAGTACGATGCTCTCTGGAGCTAAAACCGCTCCCAGGCGTCTTTCGGCAGAAGCCGCGCTAAGGAGAGCACTGTGACCGGCACAATCATCTTTGCGTGAAGTAGCCGCGTCTTTGCCTCCGGGAGCCGGAGAGAGAGGCAGCTTCGGGAAGGTGAAGAAGGAAGCTGTACAACACTGTGATTGTGTGTGCGCAGCTTGCCTACTGATAGAAAACATTAGCTTTGCACTCTCCTGACTATTCCAAACACATGAACATTCGATTGGAAGCTGTTTTGGACAACTTTGCTTTAATTCCTGCCAAACACTTGGCAGACCTCCGTGCAACGTCTAGAACATGAATGGAGTTGTTTTCTGTGCTGGCACAGCTTTCCCTAGCCAGACATAGTGGAAAAGCTTTCTGCTAAGATGTAGACTACAAAAGACGCTAAACACGAAAGTACGATGCTCTCTGGAGCTAAAAGCCGCTCCCGGGCGTCTTTCGGCAGAAGCCCCACTAAGGAGAGCACTGTGACCGGCACAATCGTCTTTGCGCGAAGTAGCCGCTTCTTCGCCTCCGGGAGCCGGAGAGAGCAGCAGCTTCGGGAGGGTGAAGAAGGAAGCTGTACAACACTGGGATTGTGTGCGCAGCTTGCCAACTGATAGAAAACAGTACCTTTGCACTCGCCTGACTTTTCAAATCACATGAACATACGACTGGAAGCTGTTTTGGACAACTTTTTTTTTCTTCCTGCCAAACACTTGGCAGACCTCCGTGCAACGTCTAGAACACGATGGGAGTTGTTTTCTTTGCTGGCACAGCTTTTCCTAGCCAGACATATTGGAAAAGCTTTCTGCTAAGATGTAGACTACAAAAGACGCTAAACACGAAAGTACGATGCTCTCCGGAGCTAAAAGCCGCTCCCGGGCGTCTTTCGGCAGAAGCCGCGCTAAGGAGAGCACTGTGACCGGCACAATCGTCTTTGCGCGAAGTAGCCGCTTCTTCGCCTCCGGGAGCCGGAGACAGCGGCAGCTTCGGGAAGGTGAAGAAGGAAGCTGTACAACACTGGGATTGTGTGCGCAGCTTGCCAACTGATAGAAAACAGTAGCTTTGCACTCGCCTGACTTTTCCAATCACATGAACATACGACTGGAAGCTGTTTTGGACAACTTTGCTTTAATTCCTGCCAAACACTTGGCAGACCTCCGTGCAACGTCTAGAAAACGATGGGAGTTGTTTTCTGTGCTGGCACAGCTTTTCCTAGCCAGACATAGTGGAAAAGCTTTCTGCTAAGATGTAGACTACAAAAGACGCTAAACACGAAAGTACGATGCTCTCTGGAGCTAAAACCGCTCCCGGGCGTCTTTCGGCAGAAGCCGCGCTAAGGAGAGCACTGTGACCGGCACAATCATCTTTGCATGAAGTAGCCGCGTCTTTGCCTCCGGGAGCCGGAGATAGAGGCAGCTTCGGGAAGGTGAAGAAGGAAGCTGTACAACACCGGGATTGTGTGTGCGCAGCTTGCCTACTGATAGAAAACATTAGCTTTGCACTCTCCTGACTTTTCCAATCACATGAACATTCGATTGGAAGCTGTTTTGGACAACTTTGCTTTAATTCCTGCCAAACACTTGGCAGACCTCCGTGCAACGTCTGGAACATGAATGTAGTTGTTTTCTGTGCTGGCACAGTTTTTCCTAGCCAGACATATTGGAAAAGCTTTCTGCTAAGATGTAGACTACAAAAGATGCTAAACAGGAAAGTACGATGCTCTCCGGAGCTAAAAGCCGCTCCTGGGCGTCTTTCGGCAGAAGCCGCGCTAAGGAGAGCACTGTGACCGGCACAATCGTCTTTGCGCGAAGTAGCCGCTTCTTTGCCTCCGGGAGCCGGAGAGAGCGGCAGCTTCGGCAAGGTGAAGAAGCAAGCTGTACAACACTGGGATTGTGTGCGCAGCTTGCCAACTGATAGAAAACAGTAGCTTTGCACTCTCCTGACTTTTCCAATCACATGAACATTCGATTGGAAGCTGTTTTGGACAACTTTTCTTCCTGCCAAACACTTGGCAGAACTCCGTGCAACGTGTAGAACACGATTGGAGTTGTTTTCTGTGCTGGCACAGCGTTTCCTAGCCAGACATAGTGGAAAAGCTTTCTGGTAAGATGTAGACTACAAAATACGCTAAACACGAAAGTACGATGCTCTCCGGAGCTAAAAGCCGCTCCCGGGCGTCTTTCGGCAGAAGCCGCGCCAAGGAGAGCACTGTGACCGGCACAATCGTCTTTGCGCGAAGTAGCCGCTTCTTCGCCTCCGGGAGCCGGAGAGAGCGGCAGCTTCGGGAAGGTGAAGAAGCAAGCTGTACAACACTGGGATTGTGTGCGCAGCTTGCCAACTGATAGAAAACAGTACCTTTGCACTCTCCTGACTTTTCCAATCACATGAACATTCGATTGGAAGCTGTTTTGGACAACTTTTCTTTTCTTCCTGCCAAACACTTGGCAGACCTTTGTGCATCATCTAGAACATGAATGGAGTTGTTTTCTGTGCTGGCACAGTTTTTCCTAGCCAGACATAGTGGAAAAGCTTTCTGCTAAGATGTAGACTACAAAAGACGCTAAACACTAAAGTACAATGCTCTCCGGAGCTAAAAGCCGCTCCCGGGCGTCTTTCGGCAGAAGCCGCGCTAGGGAGAGCACTGTGACTGGCACAATCGTCTTTGCGCGAAGTAGCCGCTTCTTTGCCTCCGGGAGTCGGAGAGAGCGGCAGCTTCGGGAAGGTGAAGAAGGAAGCTGTACAACACTGGGATTGTGTGCGCAGCTTGCCAACTGATAGAAAACAGTACCTTTGCACTCTCCTGACTTTTCCAATCACATGAACATTCGATTGGAAGCTGTTTCGGACAACTTTGCTTTAATTCCTGCCAAACACTTGGCAGACCGCCGTGCAACGTCTAGAACATGAATGGAGTTGTTTTCTGTGCTGGCACAGTTTTTCCTAGCCAGACATAGTGGAAAAGCTTTCTGCTAAGATGTAGACTACAAAAGACGCTAAACACGAAAGTACGATGCTCTCTGGAGCTAAAAGCCGCTCCCGGGCGTCTTTCGGCAGACGCCCCACTAAGGAGAGCACTGTGACCGGCAAAATCGTCTTTGCGCGAAGAAGCCGCTTCTTCGCCTCCGGAAGCCGGAGAGAGCAGCAGCTTCGGGAAGGTGAAGAAGGAAGCTGTACAACACTGGGATTGTGTGCGCAGCTTGCCAACTGATAGTAAACAGTACCTTTGCACTCTCCTGACTTTTCCAATCACATGAACATACGATTGGAAGCTGTTTTGGACAACTTTTCTTTTCTTCCTGCCAAACACTTGGCAGACCTCCGTGCAACGTCTAGAACACGATGGGAGTTGTTTTCTCTGCTGGCACAGCTTTTCCTAGCCAGACATATTGGAAAAGCTTTCTGCTAAGATGTAGACTACAAAAGATGCTAAACAGGAATGTACGATGCTCTCCGGAGCTAAAAGCCGCTCCCGGGCGTCTTTCGGCAGAAGCCGCGCTAAGGAGAGCACTGTGACCGGCACAATCGTCTTTGCACGAAGTAGCAGCTTCTTTGCCTCCGGGAGCCGGAGAGAGCGGCAGCTTCGGGAAGGTGAAGAAGGAAGCTGTACAACACTGGGATTGTGTGTGCGCAGCTTGCCAACTGATAGAAAACAGTAGCTTTGCACTCTCCCGACTTTTCCAATCACATGAACATTCGATTGGAAGCTGTTTTGGACAACTTTGCTTTAATTCCTGCCAAACACTTGGCAGACCTCCGTGCAACGTCTAGAACATGAATGGAGTTGTTTTCTGTGCTGGCACAGCTTTTCCTAGCCAGACATATTGGAAAAGCTTTCTGCTAAGATGTAGACGAAAAGAGACGCTTAACAGGAAAGCACGATGCTCTCCGGAGCTAAAAGCCGCTCCCGGGCGTCTTTCGGCAGAAGCCGCGCTAAGGGGAGCACTTCGACCGGCACAATCGTATCTGCGCGAAGTAGCTGTTTCTTCGCCTCCGGGAGCCGGAGAGAGCAGCAGCTTCGGGAAGGTGAAGAAGGAAGCTGTACAACACTGGGATTGTGTTCGCAGCTTGCCAACTGATAGAAAACAGTACCTTTGCACTCTCCTAACTTTTCCAATCACATGAACATTTGACTGGAAGCTGTTTTGGACAACTCTTCTTTTCTTTCTTGCCAAACACTTGGCAGACCTCCGTGCAATGCCTAGAACACGATGGGAGATGTTTTCTGTGCTGGCACAGCTTTTCCTAGCCAGACATATTGGAAAAGCTTTCTGCTAAGATGTAGACTACAAAAGACGCTAAACACGAAAGTACGATGCTCACCGGAGCTAAAAGCCGCTCCCGGGCGTCTTTCGGCAGAAGCCGCGCTAAGGAGAGCACTGCGACCGGCACAATCGTCTTTGCGCGAAGTAGCCGCTTCTGCGCCTCGGGGAGCCGGAGACAGCGGCAGCTTCGGGAAGGTGAAGAAGGAAGCTGTACAACACTGGGATTGTGTGCGCAGCTTGCCAACTGATAGAAAACAGTACCTTTGAACGCTGCTGACTTTTCCAATCACATGGACATTCGATTGGAAGCTTTTTTGGACAACTTTTCTTCCTGCCAAACACTTGGCAGACCTCTGTGCAACGTCTAGAACACCATGGGAGTTGTTTTCTGTGCTGGCACAGTTTTTCCCAGACAGACATAGTGGAAAAGCTTTCTACTAAGATTTAGACGAAAAGAGACGCTAAACACGAAAGTACGATGCTCTCCGGAGCTAAAAGCTGCTCCCGGGCGTCTTTCGGTAGAAGCCGCGCTAAGGAGCGCACTGTGACCGGCACAATCGTCTTTGCGCGAAGTAGCCACTTCTTCGCCTCCGGGAGCCGGAGAGAGCGGCAGCTTTGGGAAGGTGAAGAAGGAAGCTGTACACCACTGGGATTGTGTGCGCAGCTTGCCAACTGATACAAAACAATACCTTTGCACTCTCCTGACTTTTCCAATCACATGAACATTCGATTGGAAGCTGTTTTGGACAACTTTTCTTTTCTTCCTGCCAAACACTTGGCAGACCTCCGTGCAATGTCTAGAACACGATGAAAGTTTTTTCTGTGCTGGCAAAGCTTTTCCTACCCAGACATAATGGAAAAGCTTTTTTCTAAGATGTAGACTACAAAAGACGCTAAACACGAGAGTACGATGCTCTCCGGAGCTAAAAGCCGCTCCCGGGCGTCTTACGGCAGAAGCCGCGCTAAGGAGAGCACTGTGACCGGCACAATCGTCTTTGCGCGAAGTAGCCGCTTCTTTGCCTCCGGGAGCCGGAGAGAGCGGCAGCTTCGGGAAGGTGAAGAAGCAAGCTGTACAACACTGGGATTGTGTGCGCAGCTTGCCAACTGATAGAAAACAGTACCTTTGCGCTCTCCTGACTTTTCCAATCACAGGAACATTCGATTGGAAGCTGTTTTGGACAACTTTTCTTTTCTTCCTGCCAAACACTTGGCAGACCTCCGTGTAACGTCTAGAACACGATGGGAGTTGTTTTCTGTGCTGGCAAAGTTTTTCCCAGCCAGACATTGTGGAAAAGCTTTCTGCTAAGATGTAGACGAAAAGAGACGCTAAACAGGAAAGTACGATGCTCTCCGGAGCTAAAAGCCGCTCCCGGGCGTCTTTCGGCAGAAGCCGCGCTAAGGAGAGCACTGTGACCGGCACAATCGTCTTTGCGCGAAGTAGCCGCTTCTTCGCCTCCGGGAGCCGGAGAGAGCGGCAGCTTCGGGAAGGTGAAGAAGCAAGCTGTACCACACTGGGATTGTGTGCGCAGCTTGCCAAATGTTAGAAATCAGTACCTTTGCACTCTCCTGACTTTTCCAATCACATGAACATTCGATTGGAAGCTGTTTTGGACAACTTTGCTTTAATTCCTGCCAAACACTTGGCAGACCTCTGTGCAACGTCTAGAACACCATGGGAGTTGTTTTCTGTGCTGGCACAGTTTTTCCTATCCAGACATAGTGGAAAAGCTTTCTGCTAAGATGTAGACTACAAAAGACGCTAAACACGAAAGTACGATGCTCTCCGGAGCTAAAAGCCGCTCCCGGGTGTCTTTCGGCAGAAGCCGCGCCAAGGAGAGCACTGTGACCGGCACAATCGTCTTTGCGCGAAGTAGCCGCTTCTTCGCCTCCGGGAGCCAGAGAGAGCGGCAGCTTCAGGAAGGTGAAGAAGGAAGCTGTACAACACTGGGATTGTGTGCGCAGCTTGCCAACTGATAGAAAACAGTACCTTTGCACTCTCTTGACTTTTCCAATCACATGAAAATTCGATTGGAAGCTGTTTTTGACCACTTTTCTACCTGCCAAACACTTGGCAGACCTCCGTGCAACGTCTAGAACACAATGGGAGTTGTTTTCTGTTCTGGCACAGTTTTTCCCAGCCAGACATTGTGGAAAAGCTTTCTGCTAAGATGTAGACGAAAAGAGACGCTTAACAGGAAAGTATGATGCTCTCCGGAGCTAAAAGCCGCTCCCGCGCGTCTTTCGGCAGAAGCTGCTCTAAGGAGAGCACTGTGACCGGCACAATCGTCTTTGGGCCAAGTAGCCGTTTCTTCGCCTCCGGGAGCCGGAGAGAGCGGCAGCTTCGGGAAGGTGAAGAAGGAAGCTGTACAACACTGGGATTGTGTGCGCAGCTTGCCAACTGATAGAAAACAGTACCTTTGCACTCTCCTGACTTTTCCAATCACATGTACATTCGATTGGAAGCTGTATTGGACAACTTTCCTTTTCTTCCTGCCAAACACTTGGCCGACTTCCGTGCAACGTCTAGAACACGATGGGAGTAGTTTTCTGTGCTGGCACAGCTTTTCCGAGCCAGAGATAGTGGAAAAGCTTTCTGCTAAGATGTAGACCACAAAAGACGCTAAACACGAAAGTACGATGCTCTCCAGAGCTAAAAGCCGCTCCTGGGCGTCTTTCAGCGGAAGCCGCGCTAAGGAGAGCACTGTGACCAGCACAATCGTCTTTGCGCAAAGCAGCCGCTTCTTCGCCTCCGGGAGCGGGAGAGAGCGGCAGCTTCGGGAAGGTGAAGAAGGAAGCTGTACATCACTGGGATTGTGTGCGCAGCTTGCCAACTGATAGAAAACAGTACCTTTGCGCTCTCCTGACTTTTCCAATCACAGGAAAATTCGATTGGAAGCGGTTTTGGACAACTTTTCTTTTCTTCCTGCCAAACACTTGGCAGACCTCCGTGCAGCGTCTAGAACACAATGGGAGTTGTTTTCTGTGCTGGCACAGTTTTTCCTAGCCAGACATAGTGGAAAAGCTTTCTGCTAAGATGTAGACGAAAAGAGACGCTTAACAGGAAAGCACGATGCTCTCCGGAGCTAAAAGCCGCTCCCGGGCGTCTTTCGGCAGAAGCCGCGCTAAGGGGAGCACTTCGACCGGCACAATCGTATCTGCGCGAAGTAGCTGTTTCTTCGCCTCCGGGAGCCGGAGAGAGCAGCAGCTTCGGGAAGGTGAAGAAGGAAGCTGTACAACACTGGGATTGTGTTCGCTGCTTGCCAACTGATAGAAAACAGTACCTTTGCACTCTCCTAACTTTTCCAATCACATGAACATTTGACTGGAAGCTGTTTTGGACAACTCTTCTTTTCTTTCTTGCCAAACACTTGGCAGACCTCCGTGCAATGCCTAGAACACGATGGGAGATGTTTTCTTTGCTGGCACAGCTTCTCCTAGCCAGACATATTGGAAAAGCTTTCTGCTAAGATGTAGACTACAAAAGACGCTAAACATGAAAGTACGATGCTCACCGGAGCTAAAAGCCGCTCCCGGGCGTCTTTCGGCAGAAGCCGCGCTAAGGAGAGCACTGCGACCGGCACAATCGTCTTTGCGCGAAGTAGCCGCTTCTGCGCCTCGGGGAGCCGGAGACAGCGGCAGCTTCGGGAAGGTGAAGAAGGAAGCTGTACAACACTGGGATTGTGTGCGCAGCTTGCCAACTGATAGAAAACAGTACCTTTGAACGCTGCTGACTTTTCCAATCACATGGACATTCGATTGGAAGCTGTTTTGGACAACTTTTCTTCCTGCCAAACACTTGGCAGACCTCCGTGCAACGTCTAAAACACGATGGGAGTTGTTTTCTGTGCTGGCACAGTTTTTCCCAGACAGACATAGTGGAAAAGCTTTCTACTAAGATTTAGACGAAAAGAGACGCTAAACACGAAAGTACGATGCTCTCCGGAGCTAAAAGCTGCTCCCGGGCGTCTTTCGGTAGAAGCCGCGCTAAGGAGCGCACTGTGACCGGCACAATCGTCTTTGCGCGAAGTAGCCGCTTCTTCGCCTCCGGGAGCCGGAGAGAGCGGCAGCTTTGGGAAGGTGAAGAAGGAAGCTGTACACCACTGGGATTGTGTGCGCAGCTTGCCAACTGATACAAAACAATACCTTTGCACTCTCCTGACTTTTCCAATCACATGAACATTCGATTGGAAGCTGTTTTGGACAACTTTTCTTTTCTTCCTGCCAAACACTTGGCAGACCTCCGTGCAATGTCTAGAACACGATGAAAGTTTTTTCTGTGCTGGCAAAGCTTTTCCTACCCAGACATAATGGAAAAGCTTTTTTCTAAGATGTAGACTACAAAAGACGCTAAACACGATAGTACGATGCTCTCCGGAGCTAAAAGCCGCTCCCGGGCGTCTTTCGGCAGAAGCCGCGCTAAGGAGAGCACTGTGACCGGCACAATCGTCTTTGCGCGAAGTAGCCGCTTCTTTGCCTCCGGGAGCCGGAGAGAGCGGCAGCTTCGGGAAGGTGAAGAAGCAAGCTGTACAACACTGGGATTGTGTGCGCAGCTTGCCAAATGTTAGAAATCAGTACCTTTGCACTCTCCTGACTTTTCCAATCACATGAACATTCGATTGGAAGCTGTTTTGGACAACTTTGCTTTAATTCCTGCCAAACACTTGGCAGACCTCTGTGCAACGTCTAGAACACCATGGGAGTTGTTTTCTGTGCTGGCGCAGCTTTTCCGAGCCAGAGATAGTGGAAAAGCTTTCTGCTAAGATGTAGACTACAAAAGACGCTAAACACGAAAGTACGATGCTCTCCGGAGCTAAAAGCCGCTCCCGGGTGTCTTTCGGCAGAAGCCGCGCTAAGGAGAGCACTGTGACCGGCACAATCGTCTTTGGGCCAAGTAGCCGTTTCTTCGCCTCCGGGAGCCGGAGAGAGCGGCAGCTTCGGGAAGGTGAAGAAGGAAGCTGTACAACACTGGGATTGTGTGCGCAGCTTGCCAACTGATAGAAAACAGTACCTTTGCACTCTCCTAACTTTTCCAATCACATGAACATTCGACTGGAAGCTGTTTTGGACAACTCTTCTTTTCTTTCTTGCCAAACACTTGGCAGACCTCCGTGCAATGCCTAGAACACGATGGGAGATGTTTTCTGTGCTGGCACAGCTTCTCCTAGCCAGACATATTGGAAAAGCTTTCTGCTAAGATGTAGACTACAAAAGACGCTAAACATGAAAGTACGATGCTCACCGGAGCTAAAAGCCGCTCCCGGGCGTCTTTCGGCAGAAGCCGCGCTAAGGAGAGCACTGCGACCGGCACAATCGTCTTTGCGCGAAGTAGCCGCTTCTTCGCCTCCGGGAGCCGGAGAGAGCGGCAGCTTCGGGAAGGTGAAGAAGGAAGCTGTACAACATTGGATTGTGTGCGCAGCTTGCCAACTGATAGAAAACAGTACCTTTGCACTCTCTTGACTTTTCCAATCACATGAAAATTCGATTGGAAGCTGTTTTTGACCACTTTTCTACCTGCCAAACACTTGGCAGACCTCCGTGCAACGTCTAGAACACGATGGGAGTTGTTTTCTGTGCTGGCACAGTTTTTCCCAGCCAGACATTGTGGAAAAGCTTTCTGCTAAGATGTAGACTACAAAAGAGGCTAAACAGGAAAGTACGATGCTCTCCGGAGGTAAAAGCCGCTCCCGGGCGTCTTTCGGCACAAGCCGCGCTAAGGAGAGCACTGTGACCGGCACAATTGTCTTTGCGCGAAGTAGCCGCTTCTTCGCCTCCGGGAGCCGGAGACAGCGGCAGCTTCGGGAAGGTGAAGAAGAAAGCTGTACAACACTGGGATTGTGTGCGCAGCTTGCGAACTGATAGAAAACAGTACCTTTGCACTCTCCTGACTTTTCCAATGACATGAACATTCGATTGGAAACTGTTTTGGACAACTTTGCTTAAATTCCTGCCAAACACTTGGCAGACCTGCGTGCAACGTCTAGAACACGATGGGAGTTGTTTTCTGTGCTGGCACAGCTTTTCCTAGCCAGACATAGTGGAAAAGCTTTCTGCTAAGATGTAGACTACAAAAGTCACTAAACACGAAAGTAAGATGCTCTCCGGAGCTAAAAGCCGCTCCCGGGCATCTTTCGGCAGAAGCTGCACGAAGGAGAGCACTGTGACCGGCACAATCGTCTTTGCGCAAAGTAGCCGCTTCTTCGCCTCCGGGAGCCGGAGAGAGCGGCAGCTTCGGGAAGGTGAAGAAGGAAGCTGTACAACACTGGGATTGTGTGCGCAGCTTGCCAACTGGTAGAAAACAGTACCTTTGCGCTCTCCTGACTTTTCCAATGACATGAACATTCGATTGGAAGCTGTTTTGGACAACTTTTCTTTTCTTCCTGCCAAACACTTGGCAGACCTCCGTGCAGCGTCTAGAACACAATGGGAGTTGTTTTCTGTGCTGGCACAGTTTTTCCCAGCCAGACATTGTGGAAAAGCTTTCTGCTAAGATGTAGACGAAAAGAGACGCTTAACAGGAAAGTACGATGCTCTCCGGAGCTAAAAGCCGCTCCCGCGCGTCTTTCGGCAGAATCTGCGCTAAGGAGAGCACTGTGACCGGCACAATCGTCTTTGGGCCAAGTAGCCGTTTCATCGCCTCCGGGAGCCGGAGAGATCGGCAGCTTCGGGAAGGTGAAGAAGGAAGCTGTACAACACTGGGATTGTGTGCGCAGCTTGCCAACTGATAGAAAACAGTACCTTTGCACTCTCCTGACTTTTCCAATCACATGTACATTCGATTGGAAGCTGTTTTGGACAACTTTTCTTTTCTTCCTGCCAAACACTTGGCCGACTTCCGTGCAACGTCTAGAACACGATGGGAGTAGTTTTCTGTGCTGGCACAGCTTTTCCGAGCCAGAGATAGTGGAAAAGCTTTCTGCTAAGATGTAGACTACAAAAGACGCTAAACACGATAGTACGATGCTCTCCAGAGCTAAAAGCCGCTCCCGGGCGTCTTTCGGCGGAAGCCGCGCTAAGGAGAGCACTGTGACCAGCACAATCGTCTTTGCGCAAAGCAGCCGCTTCTTCGCCTCCGGGAGCGGGAGAGAGCGGAAGCTTCGGGAAGGTGAAGAAGGAAGCTGTACATCACTGGGATTGTGTGCGCAGCTTGCCAACTGATAGAAAACAGTACCTTTGCGCTCTCCTGACTTTTCCAATCACAGGAAAATTCGATTGGAAGCTGTTTTGGACAACTTTTCTTTTCTTCCTGCCAAAAACTTGGCAGACCTCCGTTCAGCGTCTAGAACACAATGGGAGTTGTTTTCTGTGCTGGCACAGTTTTTCCTAGCCAGACATAGTGGAAAAGCTTTCTGCTAAGATGTAGACGAAAAGAGACGCTTAACAGGAAAGCACGATGCTCTCCGGAGATAAAAGCCGCTCCCGGGCGTCTTTCGGCAGAAGCCGCGCTAAGGGGAGCACTTCGACCGGCACAATCGTATCTGCGCGAAGTAGCTGTTTCTTCGCCTCCGGGAGCCGGAGAGAGCAGCAGCTTCGGGAAGGTGAAGAAGGAAGCTGTACAACACTGGGATTGTGTGCGCAGCTTGCCAACTGATAGAAAACAGTACCTTTGCACTCTCCTAACTTTTCCAATCACATGAACATTCGACTGGAAGCTGTTTTGGACAACTCTTCTTTTCTTTCTTGCCAAACACTTGGCAGACCTCCGTGCAATGCCTAGAACACGATGGGAGATGTTTTCTGTGCTGGCACAGCTTCTCCTAGCCAGACATATTGGAAAAGCTTTCTGCTAAGATGTAGACTACAAAAGACGCTAAACATGAAAGTACGATGCTCACCGGAGCTAAAAGCCGCTCCCGGGCGTCTTTCGGCAGAAGCCGCGCTAAGGAGAGCACTGCGACCGGCACAATCGTCTTTGCGCGAAGTAGCCGCTTCTGCGCCTCGGGGAGCCGGAGACAGCGGCAGCTTCGGGAAGGTGAAGAAGGAAGCTGTACAACACTGGGATTGTGTGCGCAGCTTGCCAACTGATAGAAAACAGTACCTTTGAACGCTGCTGACTTTTCCAATCACATGGACATTCGATTGGAAGCTGTTTTGGACAACTTTTCTTCCTGCCAAACACTTGGCAGACCTCCGTGCAACGTCTAAAACACGATGGGAGTTGTTTTCTGTGCTGGCACAGTTTTTCCCAGACAGACATAGTGGAAAAGCTTTCTACTAAGATTTAGACGAAAAGAGACGCTAAACACGAAAGTACGATGCTCTCCGGAGCTAAAAGCTGCTCCCGGGCGTCTTTCGGTAGAAGCCGCGCTAAGGAGCGCACTGTGACCGGCACAATAGTCATTGCGCGAAGTGGCCGCTTCTTCGCCTGCAACAGCCGGAGAGAGCGGCAGCTTCGGGAAGGTGAAGAAGGAAGCTGTACAACACTGGGATTGTGTGCGCAGCTTGCCAACTGATAGAAAACAGTACCTTTGCGCTCTCCTGACTTTTCCAATCACATGAACATTCGATTGGAAGCTGTTTTGGACAACTTTTCTTTTCTTCCTGCCAAACACTTGGCAGATTTCCGTGCAATGTCTACAACACAATGGGAGTTGTTTTCTGTGCTGGCACAGCTTTTCCTAGCCAGACATAGTGGAAAAGCTTTCTGCTAAGGTGTAGACGAAAAGAGACGCTAAACATGAAAGTACGATGCTCTCCGGAGCTAAAAGCCGCTCCCGGGCGTCTTTCGGCAGAAGTCGCGCTTAGGAGAGCACTGTGACCGGCACAATCGTCTTTGTGCGAAGTAGCCGCTTCTTCGCCTCCGGCAGCCGGAGAGAACGGCAGCTTCGGGAAGGTGAAGAAGGAAGCTGTACAACACTGGGATTGTGTGCGCAGCTTGCCAACTGATAGAAAACAGTACCTTTGCACTCTCCTGACTTTTCCAATCACATGAACATTCGATTGGAAGCTGTTTTGGACAACTTTTCTTTTCTTCCTGCCAAACACTTCGCAGACCTCCGTGCAACATCTAGAACATGAATGGAGTTGTTTTCTGTGCTGGCACAGTTTTTCCTAGCCAGACATAGTGGAAAAGCTTTCTGCTAAGATGTAGACTACAAACGATGCTAAACACGAAAGTACGATGCTCTCCGGGGCTAAAAGTCGCTCCCGGGCGTCTTTCGACAGAAGCCGCGCTAAGGAGAGCACTGTGACCGGCACAATCGTCTTTGCGCGAAGTAGCCGCTTCTTCGCCTCCGGGAGCCGGAGAGAGCGGCAGCTTCGGGAAGGTGAAGAAGGAAGCTGTACAACACTGGGATTGTGTGCGCAGCTTGTCAACTGATAGAAAACAGTACCTTTGCACTCTCCTGACTTTTCCAATCACATGAACGTTCGATTTGAAGCTGTTTTGGACAACTTTCCTTTTCTTCCTTCCAAACACTTGGCAGACCTCCGTGCAACGTCTAGAACACAATGGGAGTTGTTTTCTGTGCTGGCACAGCTTTTCCTAGCCAGACATAGTGGAAAAGCTTTCTGCTCAGATGTAGACTACAAAAGACCCTAAACCGGAAAGTACTATGTTCTCCGGAGCTAAAAGCTGCTCCCGGGCGTCTTTCAGCAGAAGCCGCGCTAAGGAGAGCACTGTGACCGGCACAATCGTCTTTGCGCGAAGTAGCCGCTTCTTCGCCTCCGGGAGCCGGAGACAGCGGCAGCTTCGGGAAGGTGAAGAAGGAAGCTGTACAACACTGGGATTGTGTGCGCAGCTTGCCAACTGATAGAAAACAGTACCTTTGCACTCTCTTGACTTTTCCAATCACATGAAAATTCGATTGGAAGCTGTTTTGGACAACGTTGCTTTAATACCTGCCAAACACTTGGCAGACCTGCGCGCAATGTCTAGAACACGATGGGAGTTGTTTTCTGTGCTGGCACAGCTTTTCCTAGCCAGACATAGTGGAAAAGCTTTCTGCTAAGATGTAGACTACAAAAGACGCTAAACACGAAAGTACGATGCTCTCCGGAGCTAAAAGCCGCTCCCGGGCGTCTTTCGGCAGAAGCCGCGCTAAGGGGAGCACTTCGACCGGCACAATCGTCTTTGCGCGATGTAGCCGCTTCTTCGCCTCGGGGAGCCGGAGACAGCGGCAGCTTCGGGAAGGTGAAGAAGGAAGCTGTTCAACACTGGGATTGTGTGCGCAGCTTGCCAACTGATAGAAAACAGTACCTTTGAACTCTGCTGACTTTTCCAATCACATGGACATTCGATTGGAAGCTGTGTTTGACAACTTTTCTTCCTGCCAAACACTTGGCAGACCTCCGTGCAACGTCTAAAACACGATGGGAGTTGTTTTCTGCGCTGGCACAGTTTTTCCCAGACAGACATAGTGGAAAAACATTCTACTAAGATGTAGACGAAAAGAGACGCTAAACACGAAAGTACGATGCTCTCCGGAGCTACAAGCTGCTCCCGGGCGTCTTTCGGCAGAAGCCGCGCTAAGGAGCGCACTGTGACCGGCACAATCGTCATTGCGCGAAGAAGGCGCTTCTTCGCCTCCAGGAGCAGGAGAGAGCGGCAGCTTCGGGAAGGTGAAGAAGGAAGCTGTACAACACTGGGATTGTGTGCGCAGCTTGCCAACTGGTAGAAAACAGTACCTTTGCGCTCTCCTGACTTTTCCAATCACATGAACATTCGATTGGAAGCTGTTTTGGACAACTTTGCTTTAATTCCTGCCAAAAAGTTGTCAGACCTGCGTGCAACGTCTAGAATACGATGGGAGTTGTTTTCTGCGCTGGCACAGCTTTTCCTCGCCAGACATAGTGGAAAAGCTTTCTGCTAAGATGTAGAATACAAAAGACGCTAAACACGAAAGTACGATGCTCTCCGGAGCTGAAAGCCGCTCCCGGGCGTCTTTCGGCAGAAGCTGCACTAAGGAGAGCACTGTGACCTGCACAATCATCTTTGCGCAAAGTAGCCGCTTCTTCGCCTCCTGGAGCCGGAGAGAGCGGCAGCTTCGGGAAGGTGAAGAAGGAAGCTGTACAACACTGGGATTGTGTGCGCAGCTTGCCAACTGATAGAAAACAGTACCTTTGCACTCTCCTGACTTTTCCAATCACATGAACATTCGATTGGAAGCTGTTTTGGACAACTTTTCTTTTCTTCCTGCCAAACACTTGGCAGACCTCCGTGCAACGTCTAGAACACAATGGGAGTTGTTTTCTGTGCTGGCACAGTTTTTCCCAGCCAGACATTGTAGAAAAGCTTTCTGCTAAGATGTAGACTACAAAAGAGGCTAAACAGGAAAGTACGATGCTCTCCGGAGCTAAAAGCCGCTCCTGGGCGTCTTTCGGCAGAAGCCGCGCTAAGGAGAGCACTGTGACCAGCACAATCGTCTTTGCGCGAAGTAGCCGTTTCTTCGCCTCCGGGAGCCGGAGAGAGCGGCAGCTTCGGGAAGGTGAAGAAGCAAGCTGTACAACACTGGGATTGTGTGCGCAGCTTGCCAAATGATAGAAAACAGTACCTTTGCACTCTCCTGACTTTTCCAATCACATGAACATTCGATTGGAAGCTGTTTTGGACAACTTTGCTTTAATTCCTGCCAAACACTTGGCAGACCTCTGTGCAACGTCTAGAACACGATGGGAGTTGTTTTCTGTGCTGGCACAGCTTTTCCTAGCCAGACATAATGGAAAAGCTTTCTGCTAAGATGTAGACTACAAAAGACGCTAAACACGAAAGTACGATGCTCTCTGGAGCTAAAAGCCGCTCCCGGGCGTCTTTCGGCAGAAGCTGCGCTAAGGAGAGCACTGTGACCGGCACAATCGTCTTTGCGCGAAGTAGCCGCTTCTTCGCCTCCGGGAGCTGGAGAGAGCGGCAGCTTCGGGAAGGTGAAGAAGGAAGCTGTACAACACTGGGATTGTGTGCGCAGCTTGCCAACTGATAGAAAACAGTACCTTTGCTCTCTCCTGACTTTTCCAATGACATGAACATTCGATTGGAAGCTGTTTTGGACAACTTTGCTTTAATTCCTGCCAAACACTTGGCAGACCTGCGTGCAACGTCTAGAACACGATGGGAGTTGTTTTCTGTGCTGGCACAGCTTTTCCTAGCCAGACATAGTGGAAAAGCTTTCTGCTAAGACGTAGACTACAAAAGTCACTAAACACGAAAGTAAGATGCTCTCCGGAGCTAAAAGCCGCTCCCGGGCATCTTTCGGCAGAAGCTGCACGAAGGAGAGCACTGTGACCGGCACAATCGTCTTTGCGCAAAGTAGCCGCTTCTTCGCCTCCGGGAGCCGGAGAGAGCGGCAGCTTCGGGAAGGTGAAGAAGGAAGCTGTACAACCCTGGGATTGTGTGCGCAGCTTGCCAACTGGTAGAAAACAGTACCTTTGCGCTCTCCTGACTTTTCCAATGACATGAACATTCGATTGGAAGCTGTTTTGGACAACTTTTCTTTTCTTCCTGCCAAACACTTGGCAGACCTCCGTGCAGCGTCTAGAACACAATGGGAGTTGTTTTCTGTGCTGGCACAGTTTTTCCCAGCCAGACATTGTGGAAAAGCTTTCTGCTAAGATGTAGACAAAAAGAGACGCTTAACAGGAAAGTACGATGCTCTCCGGAGCTAAAAGCCGCTCCCGCGCGTCTTTCGGCAGAAGCTGCGCTAAGGAGAGCACTGTGACCGGCACAATCGTCTTTGGGCCAAGTAGCCGTTTCTTCGCCTCCGGGAGCCGGAGAGATCGGCAGCTTCGGGAAGGTGAAGAAGGAAGCTGTACAACACTGGGATTGTGTGCGCAGCTTGCCAACTGATAGAAAACAGTACCTTTGCACTCTCCTGACTTTTCCAATCACATGTACATTCGATTGGAAGCTGTATTGGACAACTTTCCTTTTCTTCCTGCAAAACACTTGGCCGACTACCGTGCAACGTCTAGAACACGATGGGAGTAGTTTTCTGTGCTGGCACAGCTTTTCCGAGCCAGAGATAGTGGAAAAGCTTTCTGCTAAGATGTAGACTACAAAAGACGCTAAACACGAAAGTACGATGCTCTCCAGAGCTAAAAGCCGCTCCCGGGCGTCTTTCGGCGGAAGCCGCGCTAAGGAGAGCACTGTGACCAGCACAATCGTCTTTGCGCAAAGCAGCCGCTTCTTCGCCTCCGGGAGCGGGAGAGAGCGGCAGCTTCGGGAAGGTGAAGAAGGAAGCTGTACATCACTGGGATTGTGTGCGCAGCTTGCCAACTGATAGAAAACAGTACCTTTGCGCTCTCCTGACTTTTCCAATCACAGGAAAATTCGATTGGAAGCTGTTTTGGACAACTTTTCTTTTCTTCCTGCCAAACACTTGGCAGACCTCCGTTCAGCGTCTAGAACACGATGGGAGTTGTTTTCTGTGCTGGCACAGTTTTTCCGAGCCAGACATAGTGGAAAAGCTTTCTGCTAAGATGTAGACGAAAAGAGACGCTTAACAGGAAAGCAGGATGCTCTCCGGAGATAAAAGCCGCTCCCGGGCGTCTTTCGGCAGAAGCCGCGCTAAGGGGAGCACTTCGACCGGCACAATCGTATCTGCGCGAAGTAGCTGTTTCTTCGCCTCCGGGAGCCGGAGAGAGCAGCAGCTTCGGGAAGGTGAAGAAGGAAGCTGTACAACACTGGGATTGTGTGCGCAGCTTGCCAACTGATAGAAAACAGTGCCTTTGCACTCTCCTAACTTTTCCAATCACATGAACATTCGACTGGAAGCTGTTTTGGACAACTCTTCTTTTCTTTCTTGCCAAACACTTGGCAGACCTCCGTGCAATGCCTAGAACACGATGGGAGATGTTTTCTGTGCTGGCACAGCTTCTCCTAGCCAGACATATTGGAAAAGCTTTCTGCTAAGATGTAGACTACAAAAGACGCTAAACATGAAAGTACGATGCTCACCGGAGCTAAAAGCCGCTCCCGGGCGTCTTTCGGCAGAAGCCGCGCTAAGGAGAGCACTGCGACCGGCACAATCGTCTTTGCGCGAAGTAGCCGCTTCTTCGCCTCCGGGAGCCGGAGAGAGCGGCAGCTTCGGGAAGGTGAAGAAGGAAGCTGTACAACATTGGATTGTGTGCGCAGCTTGCCAACTGATAGAAAACAGTACCTTTGCACTCTCTTGACGTTTCCAATCACATGAAAATTCGATTGGAAGCTGTTTTTGACCACTTTTCTACCTGCCAAACACTTGGCAGACCTCCGTGCAACGTCTAGAACACAATGGGAGTTGTTTTCTGTGCTGGCACAGTTTTTCCCAGCCAGACATTGTGGAAAAGCTTTCTGCTAAGATGTAGACTACAAAAGAGGCTAAACAGGAAAGTACGATGCTCTCCGGAGGTAAAAGCCGCTCCCGGGCGTCTTTCGGCACAAGCCGCGCTAAGGAGAGCACTGTGACCGGCACAATTGTCTTTGCGCGAAGTAGCCGCTTCTTCGCCTCCGGGAGCCGGAGACAGCGGCAGCTTCGGGAAGGTGAAGAAGAAAGCTGTACAACACTGGGATTGTGTGCGCAGCTTGCGAACTGATAGAAAACAGTACCTTTGCACTCTCCTGACTTTTCCAATGACATGAACATTCGATTGGAAGCTGTTTTGGACAACTTTGCTTAAATTCCTGCCAAACACTTGGCAGACCTGCGTGCAACGTCTAGAACACGATGGGAGTTTTTTTCTGTGCTGGCACAGCTTTTCCTAGCCAGACATAGTGGAAAAGCTTTCTGCTAAGATGTAGACTACAAAAGTCACTAAACACGAAAGTACGATGCTCTCCGGAGCTAAAAGCCGCTCCCGGGCGTCTTTTGGCAGAAGCTGCACTAAGGAGAGCACTGTGACCGGCACAATCATCTTTGCGCAAAGTAGCCGCTTCTTCGCCTCCTGGAGCCGGAGAGAGCGGCAGCTTCGGGAAGGTGAAGAAGGAAGCTGTACAACACTGGGATTGTGTGCGCAGCTTGCCAACTGGTAGAAAACAGTACCTTTGCGCTCTCCTGACTTTTCCAATGACATGAACATTCGATTGGAAGCTGTTTTGGACAACTTTTCTTTTCTTCCTGCCAAACACTTGGCAGACCTCCGTGCAGCGTCTAGAACACAATGGGAGTTGTTTTCTGTGCTGGCACAGTTTTTCCCAGCCAGACATTGTGGAAAAGCTTTCTGCTAAGATGTAGACAAAAAGAGACGCTTAACAGGAAAGTACGATGCTCTCCGGAGCTAAAAGCCGCTCCCGCGCGTCTTTCGGCAGAAGCTGCGCTAAGGAGAGCACTGTGACCGGCACAATCGTCTTTGGGCCAAGTAGCCGTTTCTTCGCCTCCGGGAGCCGGAGAGATCGGCAGCTTCGGGAAGGTGAAGAAGGAAGCTGTACAACACTGAGATTGTGTGCGCAGCTTGCCAACTGATAGAAAACAGTACCTTTGCACTCTCCTGACTTTTCCAATCACATGTACATTCGATTGGAAGCTGTGTTGGACAACTTTTCTTTTCTTCCTGCCAAACACTTGGCCGACTTCCGTGCAACGTCTAGAACACGATGGGAGTAGTTTTCTGTGCTGGCACAGCTTTTCCGAGCCAGAGATAGTGGAAAAGCTTTCTGCTAAGATGTAGACTACAAAAGACGCTAAACACGAAAGTACGATGCTCTCCAGAGCTAAAAGCCGCTCCCGGGCGTCTTTCGGCGGAAGTCGCGCTAAGGAGAGCACTGTGACCAGCACAATCGTCTTTGCGCAAAGCAGCCGCTTCTTCGCCTCCGGGAGCGGGAGAGAGCGGCAGCTTCGGGAAGGTGAAGAAGGAAGCTGTACATCACTGGGATTGTGTGCGCAGCTTGCCAACTGATAGAAAACACTACCTTTGCGCTCTCCTGACTTTTCCAATGACATGAACATTCGACTGGAAGCTGTTTTGGACAACTTTTCTTTCCTTCCTGCCAAACACTTGGCAGACCTCCGTGCAGCGTCTAGAACACAATGGGAGTTGTTTTCTGTGCTGGCACAGTTTTTCCCAGCCAGACATTGTGGAAAAGCTTTCTGCTAAGATGTAGACAAAAAGAGACGCTTAACAGGAAAGTATGATGCTCTCCGGAGCTAAAAGCCGCTCCCGCGCGTCTTTCGGCAGAAGCTGCGCTAAGGAGAGCACTGTGACCGGCACAATCGTCATTGGGCCAAGTAGCCGTTTCTTCGCCTCCGGGAGCCGGAGAGATCGGCAGCTTCGGGAAGGTGAAGAAGGAAGCTGTACAACACTGGGATTGTGTGCGCAGCTTGCCAACTGATAGAAAACAGTACCTTTGCACTCTCCTGACTTTTCCAATCACATGTACATTCGATTGGAAGCTGTATTGGACAACTTTTCTTTTCTTCCTGCCAAACACTTGGCCGACTTCCGTGCAACGTCTAGAACACGATGGGAGTAGTTTTCTGTGCTGGCACAGCTTTTCCGAGCCAGAGATAGTGGAAAAGCTTTCTGCTAAGATGTAGACTACAAAAGACGCTAAACACGAAAGTACGATGCTCTCCAGAGCTAAAAGCCGCTCCCGGGCGTCTTTCGGCGGAAGCCGCGCTAAGGAGAGCACTGTGACCAGCACAATCGTCTTTGCGCAAAGCAGCCGCTTCTTCGCCTCCGGGAGCGGGAGAGAGCGGCAGCTTCGGGAAGGTGAAGAAGGAAGCTGTACATCACTGGGATTGTGTGCGCAGCTTGCCAACTGATAGAAAACAGTACCTTTGCGCTCTCCTGACTTTTCCAATCACAGGAAAATTCGATTGGAAGCTGTTTTGGACAACTTTTCTTTTCTTCCTGCCAAAAACTTGGCAGACCTCCGTTCAGCGTCTAGAACACAATGGGAGTTGTTTTCTGTGCTGGCCCAGTTTTTCCTAGCCAGACATAGTGGAAAAGCTTTCTGCTAAGATGTAGACGAAAAGAGACGCTTAACAGGAAAGCACGATGCTCTCCGGAGATAAAAGCCGCTCCCGGGCGTCTTTCGGCAGAAGCCGCGCTAAGGGGAGCACTTCGACCGGCACAATCGTATCTGCGCGAAGTAGCTGTTTCTTCGCCTCCGGGAGCCGGAGAGAGCAGCAGCTTCGGGAAGGTGACGAAGGAAGCTGTACAACACTGGGATTGTGTGCGCAGCTTGCCAACTGATAGAAAACAGTACCTTTGCACTCTCCTAACTTTTCCAATCACATGAACATTCGACTGGAAGCTGTTTTGGACAACTCTTCTTTTCTTTCTTGCCAAACACTTGGCAGACCTCCGTGCAATGCCTAGAAAACGATGGGAGATGTTTTCTGTGCTGGCACAGCTTCTCCTAGCCAGATATATTGGAAAAGCTTTCTGCTAAGATGTAGACTACAAAAGACGCTAAACATGAAAGTACGATGCTCACCGGAGCTAAAAGCCGCTCCCGGGCGTCTTTCGGCAGAAGCCGCGCTAAGGAGAGCACTGCGACCGGCACAATCGTCTTTGCGCGAAGTAGCCGCTTCTGCGCCTCGGGGAGCCGGAGACAGCGGCAGCTTCGGGAAGGTGAAGAAGGAAGCTGTACAACACTGGGATTGTGTGCGCAGCTTGCCAACTGATAGAAAACAGTACCTTTGAACGCTGCTGACTTTTCCAATCACATGGACATTCGATTGGAAGCTGTTTTGGACAACTTTTCTTCCTGCCAAACACTTGGCAGACCTCCGTGCAACGTCTAAAACACGATGGGAGTTGTTTTGTGTGCTGGCACAGTTTTTCCCAGACAGACATAGTGGAAAAGCTTTCTACTAAGATTTAGACGAAAAGAGACGCTAAACACGAAAGTACGATGCTCTCCGGAGCTAAAAGCTGCTCCCGGGCGTCTTTCGGTAGAAGCCGCGCTAAGGAGCGCACTGTGACCGGCACAATAGTCATTGCGCGAAGTGGCCGCTTCTTCGCCTGCAACAGCCGGAGAGAGCGGCAGCTTCGGGAAGGTGAAGAAGGAAGCTGTACAACACTGGGATTGTGTGCGCAGCTTGCCAACTGATAGAAAACAGTACCTTTGCGCTCTCCTGACTTTTCCAATCACATGAACATTCGATTGGAAGCTGTTTTGGACAACTTTTCTTTTCTTCCTGCCAAACACTTGGCAGATTTCCGTGCAATGTCTACAACACGATGGGAGTTGTTTTCTGTGCTGGCACAGCTTTTCCTAGCCAGACATAGTGGAAAAGCTTTCTGCTAAGGTGTAGACGAAAAGAGACGCTAAACATGAAAGTACGATGCTCTCCGGAGCTAAAAGCCGCTCCCGGGCGTCTTTCGGCAGAAGTCGCGCTTAGGAGAGCACTGTGACCGGCACAATCGTCTTTGTGCGAAGTAGCCGCTTCTTCGCCTCCGGCAGCCGGAGAGAACGGCAGCTTCGGGAAGGTGAAGAAGGAAGCTGTACAACACTGGGATTGTGTGCGCAGCTTGCCAACTGATAGAAAACAGTACCTTTGCACTCTCCTGACTTTTCCAATCACATGAACATTCGATTGGAAGCTGTTTTGGACAACTTTTCTTTTCTTCCTGCCAAACACTTCGCAGACCTCTGTGCAACATCTAGAACATGAATGGAGTTGTTTTCTGTGCTGGCACAGTTTTTCCTAGCCAGACATAGTGGAAAAGCTTTCTGCTAAGATGTAGACTACAAACGATGCTAAACACGAAAGTACGATGCTCTCCGGGGCTAAAAGTCGCTCCCGGGCGTCTTTCGACAGAAGCCGCGCTAAGGAGAGCACTGTGACCGGCACAATCGTCTTTGCGCGAAGTAGCCGCTTCTTCGCCTCCGGGAGCCGGAGAGAGCGGCAGCTTCGGGAAGGTGAAGAAGGAAGCTGTACAACACTGGGATTGTGTGCGCAGCTTGTCAACTGATAGAAAACAGTACCTTTGCACTCTCCTGACTTTTCCAATCACATGAACGTCCGATTTGAAGCTGTTTTGGACAACTTTCCTTTTCTTCCTGCCAAACACTTGGCAGACCTCCGTGCAACGTCTAGAACACAATGGGAGTTGTTTTCTGTGCTGGCACAGCTTTTCCTAGCCAGACATGGTGGAAAAGCTTTCTGCTAAGATGTAGACTACAAACGATGCTAAACACGAAAGTACGATGCTCTACGGGGCTAAAAGTCGCTCCCGGGCGTCTTTCGACAGAAGCCGCGCTAAGGAGAGCACTGTGACCGGCACAATCGTCTTTGCGCGAAGTAGCCGCTTCTTCGCCTCCGGGAGCCGGAGAGAGCGGCAGCTTCGGGAAGGTGAAGAAGGAAGCTGTACAACACTGGGATTGTGTGCGCAGCTTTTCAACTGATAGAAAACAGTACCTTTGCGCTCTCCTGACTTTTCCAATCACATGAACGTTCGATTGGAAGCTGTTTTGGATAACTTTTCTTTTTTTTCTTGCCAAACACTTGGCAGACCTCCGTGCAATGTCTAGATAACGATGGGAGATGTTTTCTGTGCTGGCACAGCTTTTCCTAGCCAGACATAGTGGAAAAGCGTTTTGCTAAGATGTAGACTACAAAAGACGCTAAACACGAAAGTACGATGCTCTCCGGAGCTAAAAGCTGCTCCTGGGCGTCTTTCAGCAGAAGTCGCGCTAAGGAGACCACTGTGACCGGCACAATCGTCTTTGCGCGAAGTAGCCGCTTCTTCGCCTCCGGGAGCCGGAGACAGCGGCAGCTTCGGGAAGGTGAAGAAGGAAGCTGTACAACACTGGGATTGTGTGCACAGCTTGCCAACTGTTAGAAAACAGTACCTTCGAACTCTGCTGACTTTTCCAATCACATGAACATTCGATTGGAAGCTGTTTTGGATAACTTTTCTTTTTTTTCTTGCCAAACACTTGGCAGACCTCCGTGCAATGTCTAGATCACGATGGGAGATGTTTTCTGTGCTGGCACAGCTTTTCCTAGCCAGACATAGTGGAAAAGCGTTTTGCTAAGATGTAGACTACAAAAGACGCTAAACACGAAAGTACGATGCTCTCCGGAGCTAAAAGCCGCTCCCGGGCGTCTTTCGGCTGAAGGCGCGCTAAGGAGAGCACTGTGACCGGCACAATCGTCTTTGCGTGAAGTAGCCGCTTCTTCGCCTCCGGGAGCCGGAGACAGCGGCAGCTTCGGGAAGGTGAAGAAGCAAGCTGTACAACACTGGGATTGTGTGCGCAGCTTGCCAACTGATAGAAAACAGTACCTTTGCACTCTCCTGACTTTTCCAATCACATGAACATTCGACTGGAAGCTGTTTTGGACAACTTTTCTTTTCTTCCTTCCAAACACTTGGCAGACCTCCGTGCAACGTCTAGAACACAATGGGAGTTGTTTTCTGTGCTGGCACAGTTTTTCCCAGCCAGACATTGTGGAAAAGCTTTCTGCTAAGATGTAGACTACAAAAGAGGCTAAACAGGAAAGTACGATGCTCTCCGGAGCGAAAAGCCGCTCCCGGGCGTCTTTCGGCAGAAGCCGCGCTAAGGAGAGCACTGTGACCAGCACAATCGTCTTTGCGCGAAGTAGTCGTTTCTTCGCCTCCGGGAGCCGGAGAGAGCGGCAGCTTCGGGAAGGTGAAGAAGGAAGCTGTACAACACTGGGACTGTGTGCGCAGCTTGCCAACTGATAGAAAACAGTACCTTTGCACTCTCCTGACTTTTCCAATCACATGAACATTCGATTGGAAGCTGTTTTGGACAACTTTGCTTTAATTCCTGCCAAACACTTGGCAGACCTCCGTGCAACGTCTAGAACACGATGGGAGTTGTTTACTGTGCTGGCACAGTTTTTCCTAGCCAGACATAGTGGAAAAGCTTTCTGCTAAGATGTAGACTACAAACGATGCTAAACACGAAAGTACGATGCTCTCCGGGGCTAAAAGTCGCTCCCGGGCGTCTTTCGACAGAAGCCGCGCTAAGGAGAGCGCTGTGAGCGGCACAATCGTCTTTGCGCAAAGCAGGCACTTCTTCGCCTCCGGGAGCCGGAGAGAGCGGCAGCTTCGGGAAGGTGAAGAAGGAAGCTGTACAACACTGGGATTGTGTGCGCAGCTTTCCAGCTGATAGAAAACAGTACCTTTGCACTCTCCTGACTTTTCCAATCACATGGACATTCGATTGGAAGCTGTGTTTGACAACTTTTCTTCCTGCCAAACACTTGGCAGACCTCCGTGCAACGTCTAAAACACGATGGGAGTTGTTTTCTGCGCTGGCACAGTTTTTCCCAGACAGACATAGTGGAAAAACTTTCTACTAAGATGTAGACGAAAAGAGACGCTAAACACGAAAGTACGATGCTCTCCGGAGCTAAAAGCTGCTCCCGGGCGTCTTTCGGCAGAAGCCGCGCTAAGGAGCGCAATGTGACCGGCACAATCGTCATTGCGCGAAGAAGGCGCTTCTTCGCCTCCAGGAGCAGGAGAGAGCGGCAGCTTCGTGAAGGTGAAGAAGGAAGCTGTACAACACTGAGATTGTGTGCGCAGCTTGCCAACTGATAGAAAACAGTACCTTTGCGCTCTCCTGACTTTTCCAATCACATGAACATTCGATTGGAAGCTGTTTTGGACAACTTTGCTTTAATTCCTGCCAAACAGTTGTTAGACCTGCGTGCAACGTCTAGAATACGATGGGAGTTGTTTTCTGCGCTGGCACAGCTTTTCCTCGCCAGACATAGTGGAAAAGCTTTCTGCTAAGATGTAGAATACAAAAGACGCTAAACACGAAAGTACGATGCTCTCCGGAGCTGAAAGCCGCTCCCGGGCGTCTTTCGGCAGAAGCTGCACTAAGGAGAGCACTGTGACCTGCACAATCATCTTTGCGCAAAGTAGCCGCTTCTTCGCCTCCTGGAGCCGGAGAGAGCGGCAGCTTCGGGAAGGTGAAGAAGGAAGCTGTACAACACTGGGATTGTGTGCGCAGCTTGCCAACTGATAGAAAACAGTACCTTTGCACTCTCCTGACTTTTCCAATCACATGAACATTCGATTGGAAGCTGTTTTGGACAACTTTTCTTTTCTTCCTGCCAAACACTTGGCAGACCTCCGTGCAACGTCTAGAACACAATGGGAGTTGTTTTCTGTGCTGGCACAGTTTTTCCCAGCCAGACATTGTAGAAAAGCTTTCTGCTAAGATGTAGACTACAAAAGAGGCTAAACAGGAAAGTACGATGCTCTCCGGAGCTAAAAGCCGCTCCTGGGCGTCTTTCGGCAGAAGCCGCGCTAAGGAGAGCACTGTGACCAGCACAATCGTCTTTGCGCGAAGTAGCCGTTTCTTCGCCTCCGGGAGCCGGAGAGAGCGGCAGCTTCGGGAAGGTGAAGAAGCAAGCTGTACAACACTGGGATTGTGTGCGCAGCTTGCCAAATGATAGAAAACAGTACCTTTGCACTCTCCTGACTTTTCCAATCACATGAACATTCGATTGGAAGCTGTTTTGGACAACTTTGCTTTAATTCCTGCCAAACACTTGGCAGACCTCTGTGCAACGTCTAGAACACGATGGGAGTTGTTTTCTGTGCTGGCACAGCTTTTCCTAGCCAGAAATAATGGAAAAGCTTTCTGCTAAGATGTAGACTACAAAAGACGCTAAACACGAAAGTACGATGCTCTCTGGAGCTAAAAGCCGCTCCCGGGCGTCTTTCGGCAGAAGCTGCGCTAAGGAGAGCACTGTGACCGGCACAATCGTCTTTGCGCGAAGTAGCCGCTTCTTCGCCTCCGGGAGCTGGAGAGAGCGGCAGCTTCGGGAAGGTGAAGAAGGAAGCTGTACAACACTGGGATTGTGTGCGCAGCTTGCCAACTGATAGAAAACAGTACCTTTGCACTCTCCTGACTTTTCCAATCACATGAACATTCGATTGGAAGCTGTTTTGGACAACTTTTCTTTTCTTCCTGCCAAACACTTCGCAGACCTCCGTGCAATGTCTACAACACAATGGGAGTTGTTTTCTGTGCTGGCACAGCTTTTCCCAGCCAGACATAGTGGAAAAGCTTTCTGCTAAGATGTAGACTACAAAAGACGCTAAACACGAAAGTACGATGCTCTCCGGAGCTGAAAGCCGCTCCCGGGCGTCTTTCGGCAGAAGCCGCGCTAAGGAGAGCACTGTGACCGGCACAATCGTCTTTGCGCGAAGTAGCCGCTTCTTCGCCTCCGGGAGCCGGAGAGAGCGGAACCTTTGGGAAGGTGAAGAAGGAAGCTGTACAACACTGGGATTGTGTGCGCAGCTTGCCAGCTGATAGAAAACAGTACCTTTGCACTCTCCTGACTTTTCCAATCACATGAACATTCGATTGGAAGCTGTTTTGGACAACTTTTCTTTTCTTTCTTGCCAAACACTTGGCAGACCTCCGTGCAATGTCTCCAACACGATGGGAGTTTTTTTCTGTGCTGGCACAGCTTTTCCTAGCCAGACATAGTGGAAAAGCTTTCTGCTAAGATGTAGAATACAAAAGACGCTAAACACGAAAGTACGATGCTCTCCGGAGCTGAATGCCGCTCCCGGGCGTCTTTCGGCAGAAGCTGCACTAAGGAGAGCACTGTGAGCGGCACAATCGTCTTTGCGCGAAGTAGCCGCTTCTTCGCCTCCGGGAGCTGGAGAAAGCGGCAGCTTCGGGAAGGTGAAGAAGGAAGCTGTACAACACTGGGATTGTGTGCGCAGCTTGCCAACTGATAGAAAACAGTAGCTTTGCACTCTCCTGACTTTTCCAATCACATGAACATTCGATTGGAAGCTGTTTTGGACAACTTTTCTTTTCTTCCTGCCAAACACTTCGCAGACCTCCGTGCAATGTCTACAACATAATGGGAGTTGTTTTCTGTGCTGGCACAGCTTTTCCTAGCCAGACATAGTGGAAAAGCTTTTTGCAAAGATGTAGACTACAAAAGACGCTAAACACGAAAGTACGATGCTCTCCGGAGCTGAAAGCCGCTCCCGGGCGTCTTTCGGCAGAAGCCGCGCTAAGGAGAGCACTGTGACTCGCACAAGCGTCTTTGCGCGAAGTAGCCGCTTCTTCGCCTCCGAGAGCCGGAGAGAGCGGCAGCTTCGGGAAGGTGAAGAAGCAAGCTGTACAACACTGGGATTGTGTGCGCAGCTTGCCAAATGTTAGAAATCAGTACCTTTGCACTCTCCTGACTTTTCCAATCACATGATCATTCGATTGGAAGCTGTTTTGGACAACTTTGCTTTAATTCCTGCCAAACACTTGGCGGACCTCTGTGCAACGTCTAGAACACGATGGGAGTTGTTTTCTGTGCTGGCACAGCTTTTCCTAGCCAGACATAGTGGAAAAGCTTGCTGCTAAGATGTAGACTACAAAAGACGCTAAACACGAAAGTACGATGCTCTCCGGAGCTAAAAGCCGCTCCCGGGCGTCTTTCGGCAGAAGCTGCGCTAAGGAGAGCACTGTGAGCGGCACAATCGTCTTTGCGCGAAGTAGCCGCTTCTTCGCCTCCGGGAGCAGGAGAGAGCGGCAGCTTCGGGAAGGTGAAGAAGGAAGCTGTACAACACTGGGATTGTGTGCGCAGCTTGCCAACCGATAGAAAACAGTACCTTTGCACTCTCCTGACTTTTCCAATCACATGAACATTCGATTGGAAGCTGTTTTGGACAACTTTTCTTTTCTTCCTGCCAAACACTTCGCAGACCTCCGTGCAACATCTAGAACATTAATGGAGTTGTTTTCTGTGCTGGCACAGTTTTTCCTAGCCAGACATAGTGGAAAAGCTTTCTGCTAAGATGTAGACTACAAACGATGCTAAACACTAAACACGAAAGTACGATGCTCTCCGGGGCTAAAAGTCGCTCCCGGGCGTCTTTCGACAGAAGCCGCGCTAAGGAGAGCACTGTGACCGGCACAATCGTCTTTGCGCGAAGTAGCCGCTTCTTCGCCTCCGGGAGCCGGAGACAGCGGCAGCTTCGGGAAGGTGAAGAAGGAAGCTGTACAACACTGGGATTGTGTGCGCAGCTTTTCAACTGATAGAAAACAGTACCTTTGCACTCTCCTGACTTTTCCAATCACATGAACGTTCGATTGGAAGCTGTTTTGGATAACTTTTCTTTTTTTTCTTGCCAAACACTTGGCAGACCTCCGTGCAATGTCTAGATCACGATGGGAGATGTTTTCTGTGCTGGCACAGCTTTTCCTAGCCAGACATTGTGGAAAAACGTTTTGCTAAGATGTAGACTGCAAAAGACGCTAAACACGAAAGTACGATGCTCTCCGGAGCTAAAAGCCGCTCCCGGGCGTCTTTCGGCTGAAGGCGCGCTAAGGAGAGCACTGTGACCGGCACAATCGTCTTTGCGCGAAGTAGCCGCTTCTTCGCCTCCGGGAGCCGGAGACAGCGGCAGCTTCGGGAAGGTGAAGAAGCAAGCTGTACAACACTGGGATTGTGTGCGCAGCTTGCCAACTGATAGAAAACAGTACCTTTGCACTCTCCTGACTTTTCCAATCACATGAACATTCGACTGGAAGCTGTTTTGGACAACTTTTCTTTTCTTTCTTGCCAAACACTTGGCAGACCTCCGTGCAATGCCTAGAACACAATGGGAGATTTTTTCTGTGCTGGCACAGCTTTTCCTAGCCAGACATATTGGAAAAGCTTTCTGCTAAGATGTAGACTACAAAAGACGCTAAACATGAAAGTACGATGCTCTCCGGAGCTAAAAGCCGCTCCCGGGCGTCTTTCGGCAGAAGCCGCGCTAAGGAGAGCACTGTGACCGGCACAATCATCTTTGCGCAAAGTAGCTGCTTCTTCGCCTCGGGGAGCCGGAGACAGCGGCAGCTTCGGGAAGGTGAAGAAGGAAGCTGTACAACACTGGGATTGTGTGCGCAGCTTGCCAACTGATAGAAAACAGTACCTTTTAACTCTGCTGACTTTTCCAATCACATGGACATTCGATTGGAAGCTGTTTTGGACAACTTTTCTTCCTGCCAAACACTTGGCAGACCTCCGTGCAACGTCTAAAACACGATGGGAGATGTTTTCTGTGCTGGCACACTTTTTCCCAGACAGACATAGTGGAAAAACTTTCTACTAAGATGTAGACGAAAAGAGACGCTAAACACGAAAGTACGATGCTCTCCGGAGCTAAAAGCCGCTCCCGGGCGTCTTTCGGCAGAAGCCGCTCTTAGGGGAGCACTTCGACCGGCACAATCGTCATTGCGCGAAGAAGGCGCTTCTTCGCCTCCGAGAGCCGGAGAGAGCGGCAGCTTCGGGAAGGTGAAGAAGCAAGCTGTACAACACTGGGATTGTGTGCGCAGCTTGCCAACTGATAGAAAACAGTACCTTTGCGCTCTCCTGACTTTTCCAATCACATGAACATTCGATTGGAAGCTGTTTTGGACAACTTTTCTTTTCTTCCTGCCAAACACTTGGCTGACTTCCGTGCAATGTCTACAACACAATGGGAGTTGTTTTCTGTGCTGGCACAGCTTTTCCTAGCCAGACATAGTGGAAAAGCTTTCTGCTAAGATGTAGACGAAAAGAGACGCTAAACATGAAAGTACGATGCTCTCCAGAGCTAAAAGCCGCTCCCGGGCGTCTTTCGGCAGAAGTCGCGCTTAGGAGAGCACTGTGACCGGCACAATCGTCTTTGTGCGAAGTAGCCGCTTCTTCGCCTCCGGCAGCCGGAGAGAACGGCAGCTTCGGGAAGGTGAAGAAGGAAGCTGTACAACACTGGGATTGTGTGCGCAGCTTGCCAACTGATAGAAAACAGTACCTTTGCACTCTCTTGACTTTTCAATGACATGGACATTCGATTGGAAGCTGTTTTGGACAACTTTTCTTTTCTTTCTAGCCAAACACTTGGCAGACCTCCGTGCAATGTCTCCAACACGATGGGAGTTGTTTTCTGTGCTGGCACAGCTTTTCCTAGCCAGACATAGTGGAAAAGCTTTTTGCTAAGATGTAGACTACAAAAGACGCTAAACACGAAAGTACGATGCTCTCCGGAGCTGAAAGCCGCTCCCGGGCGTCTTTCGGCAGAAGCCGCGCTAAGGAGAGCACTGTGACCCGCACAATCGTCTTTGCGCGAAGTAGCCGCTTCTTCGCCTCCGGGAGCCGGAGAGAGCGGCAGCTTCGGGAAGGTGAAGAAGGAAGCTGTACAACACTGGGATTGTGTGCGCAGCTTGCCAACTGATAGAAAACAGTACCTTTGCACTCTCCTGACTTTTCCAATGACATGAACATTCGATTGGAAGCTGTTTTGGACAACTTTGCTTTAATTCCTGCCAAACAGATGTCAGACCTGCGTGCAACGTCTAGAATACGATGGGAGTTGTTTTCTGCACTGGCACAGCTTTTCCTCGCCAGACATAGAGGAAAAGCTTTCTGCTAAGATGTAGAATACAAAAGACGCTAAACACGAAAGTACGATGCTCTCCGGAGCTAAAAGCCGCTCCCGGGCGTCTTTTGGCAGAAGCTGCACTAAAGAGAGCACTGTGACCGGCACAATCATCTTTGCGCAAAGTAGCCGCTTCTTCGCCTCCTGGAGCCGGAGAGAGCGGCAGCTTCGGGAAGGTGAAGAAGGAAGCTGTACAACACTGGGATTGTGTGCGCAGCTTTCCAGCTGATAGAAAACAGTACCTTTGCACTCTCCTGACTTTTCCAATCACATGAACATTCGATTGGAAGCTGTTTTGGACAACTTTTCTTTTCTTCCTTCCAAAACCTTTGCAGACCTCCCTGCAACGTCTAGAACACAATGGGAGTTGTTTTCTGTGCTGGCACAGTTTTTCCCAGCCAGACATTGTGGAAAAGCTTTCTGCTAAGATGTAGACTACAAAAGAGGCTAAACAGGAAAGTACGATGCTCTCCGGAGCTAAAAGCCGCTCCCGGGCGTCTTTCGGCAGAAGCCGCGCTAAGGAGAGCACTGTGACCAGCACAATCGTCTTTGCGCGAAGTAGCCGTTTCTTCGCCTCCGGGAGCCGGAGAGAGCGGCAGCTTCGGGAAGGTGAAGAAGGAAGCTGTACAACACTGGGACTGTGTGCGCAGCTTGCCAACTGATAGAAAACAGTACCTTTGCACTCTCCTGTATTTTCCAATGGTATGAACATTCGATTGGAAGCTGTTTTGGACAACTTTGCTTTAATTCCTGCCAAACACTTGGAAGACCTCTGTGCAACGTCTAGAACACGATGGGAGTTGTTTTCTGTGCTGGCACAGCTTTTCCTAGCCAGACATAGTGGAAAAGCTTTCTGCTAAGATGTAGACTACAAAAGACGCTAAACACGAAAGTACGATGCTCTCTGGAGCTAAAAGCCGCTCCCGGGCGTCTTTCGGCAGAAGCTGCGCTGAGGAGAGCACTGTGAGCGGCACAATCGTCTTTGCGCAAAGCAGGCACTTCTTCGCCTCCGGGAGCCGGAGAGAGCGGCAGCTTCGGGAAGGTGAAGAAGGAAGCTGTACAACACTGGGATTGTGTGCGCAGCTTTCCAGCTGATAGAAAACAGTACCTTTGCACTCTCCTGACTTTTCCAATCACATGAACGTTCGATTTGAAGCTGTATTGGACAACTTTCCTTTTCTTCCTGCGAAACACTTGGCAGACCTCCGTGCAACGTCTAGAACACAATGGGAGTTGTTTTCTGTGCTGGCACAGCTTTTCCTAGCCAGACATAGTGGAAAAGCTTTCTGCTCAGATGTAGACTACAAAAGACCCTAAACCGGAAAGTACTATGTTCTCCGGAGCTAAAAGCCGCTCCCGGGCGTCTTTCGGCTGAAGGCGCGCTAAGGAGAGCACTGTGACCGGCACAATCGTCTTTGCGGGAAGCAGCCGCTTCTTCGCCTCCGGGAGCCGGAGAGAGCGGCAGCTTCGGGAAGGTGAAGAAGGAAGCTGTACAACACTGGGATTGTGTGCGCAGCTTGCCAACTGATAGAAAACAGTACCTTTGCACTCTCTTGACTTTTCCAATCACATGAAAATTCGATTGGAAGCTGTTTTTGACCACTTTTCTACCTGCCAAACACTTGGCAGACCTCCGTGCAACGTCTAGAACACGATGGGAGTTGTTTTCTGTGCTGGCACAGTTTTTCCCAGCCAGACATTGTGGAAAAGCTTTCTGCTAAGATGTAGACTACAAAAGAGGCTAAACAGGAAAGTACGATGCTCTCCGGAGGTAAAAGCCGCTCCCGGGCGTCTTTCGGCACAAGCCGCGCTAAGGAGAGCACTGTGACCGGCACAATTGTCTTTGCGCGAAGTAGCCGCTTCTTCGCCTCCGGGAGCCGGAGACAGCGGCAGCTTCGGGAAGGTGAAGAAGGAAGCTGTACAACACTGGGATTGTGTGCGCAGCTTGCCAACTGAGAGAAAACAGTACCTTTGCACTCTCCTGACTTTTCCAATGACATGAACATTCGATTGGAAGCTGTTTTGGACAACTTTTCTTTAATTCCTGCCAAACACTTGGCAGACCTGCGTGCAACGTCTAGAACACGATGGGAGTTGTTTTCTGTGCTGGCACAGCTTTTCCTAGCCAGACATAGTGGAAAAGCTTTCTGCTAAGATGTAGACTACAAAAGTCGCTAAACACGAAAGTACGATGCTCTCCGGAGCTAAAAGCCGCTCCCGGGCGTCTTTCGGCAGAAGCCGCGCTAAGGAGAGCACTGTGACCAGCACAATCGTCTTTGCGCAAAGCAGCCACTTCTTCGCCTCCGGGAGCGGGAGAGAGCGGCAGCTTCGGGAAGGTGAAGAAGGAAGCTGTACATCACTGGGATTGTGTGCGCAGCTTGCCAACTGATAGAAAACAGTACCTTTGCGCTCTCCTGACTTTTCCAATCACATGAACATTCGATTGGAAGCTGTTTTGGACAACTTTTCTTTTCTTCCTGCCAAACACTTGGCAGACCTCCGTGCAGCGTCTAGAACACAATGGGAGTTCTTTTCTGTGCTGGCACAGCTTTTCCTAGCCAGACATGGTGGAAAAGCTTTCTGCTAAGATGTAGACTACAAAAGACGCTAAACACGAAAGTACGATGCTCTCCGGAGCTAAAAGCCGCTCCCGGGCGTCTTTCGGCTGAAGGCGCGCTAAGGAGAGCACTGTGACCGGCACAATCGTCTTTGCGGGAAGTAGCCGCTTCTTCGCCTCCGGGAGCTGGAGAGAGCGGCAGCTTCGGGAAGGTGAAGAAGGAAGCTGTACAACACTGGGATTGTGTGCGCAGCTTGCCAACTGATAGAAAACAGTACCTTTGCACTCTCCTGACTTTTCCAATCACATGAACATTCGATTGGAAGCTGTTTTGGACAACTTTTCTTTTCTTCCTGCCAAACACTTCGCAGACCTCCGTGCAATGTCTACAACACAATGGGAGTTGTTTTCTGTGCTGGCACAGCTTTTCCCAGCCAGACATAGTGGAAAAGCTTTCTGCTAAGATGTAGACTACAAAAGACGCTAAACACGAAAGTACGATGCTCTCCGGAGCTGAAAGCCGCTCCCGGGCGTCTTTCGGCAGAAGCCGCGCTAAGGAGAGCACTGTGACCGGCACAATCGTCTTTGCGCGAAGTAGCCGCTTCTTCGCCTCCGGGAGCCGGAGAGAGCGGAACCTTTGGGAAGGTGAAGAAGGAAGCTGTACAACACTGGGATTGTGTGCGCAGCTTGCCAGCTGATAGAAAACAGTACCTTTGCACTCTCCTGACTTTTCCAATCACATGAACATTCGATTGGAAGCTGTTTTGGACAACTTTTCTTTTCTTTCTTGCCAAACACTTGGCAGACCTCCGTGCAATGTCTCCAACACGATGGGAGTTTTTTTCTGTGCTGGCACAGCTTTTCCTAGCCAGACATAGTGGAAAAGCTTTCTGCTAAGATGTAGAATACAAAAGACGCTAAACACGAAAGTACGATGCTCTCCGGAGCTGAATGCCGCTCCCGGGCGTCTTTCGGCAGAAGCTGCACTAAGGAGAGCACTGTGAGCGGCACAATCGTCTTTGCGCGAAGTAGCCGCTTCTTCGCCTCCGGGAGCTGGAGAAAGCGGCAGCTTCGGGAAGGTGAAGAAGGAAGCTGTACAACACTGGGATTGTGTGCGCAGCTTGCCAACTGATAGAAAACAGTAGCTTTGCACTCTCCTGACTTTTCCAATCACATGAACATTCGATTGGAAGCTGTTTTGGACAACTTTTCTTTTCTTCCTGCCAAACACTTCGCAGACCTCCGTGCAATGTCTACAACATAATGGGAGTTGTTTTCTGTGCTGGCACAGCTTTTCCTAGCCAGACATAGTGGAAAAGCTTTTTGCAAAGATGTAGACTACAAAAGACGCTAAACACGAAAGTACGATGCTCTCCGGAGCTGAAAGCCGCTCCCGGGCGTCTTTCGGCAGAAGCCGCGCTAAGGAGAGCACTGTGACTCGCACAAGCGTCTTTGCGCGAAGTAGCCGCTTCTTCGCCTCCGAGAGCCGGAGAGAGCGGCAGCTTCGGGAAGGTGAAGAAGCAAGCTGTACAACACTGGGATTGTGTGCGCAGCTTGCCAAATGTTAGAAATCAGTACCTTTGCACTCTCCTGACTTTTCCAATCACATGATCATTCGATTGGAAGCTGTTTTGGACAACTTTGCTTTAATTCCTGCCAAACACTTGGCGGACCTCTGTGCAACGTCTAGAACACGATGGGAGTTGTTTTCTGTGCTGGCACAGCTTTTCCTAGCCAGACATAGTGGAAAAGCTTGCTGCTAAGATGTAGACTACAAAAGACGCTAAACACGAAAGTACGATGCTCTCCGGAGCTAAAAGCCGCTCCCGGGCGTCTTTCGGCAGAAGCTGCGCTAAGGAGAGCACTGTGAGCGGCACAATCGTCTTTGCGCGAAGTAGCCGCTTCTTCGCCTCCGGGAGCAGGAGAGAGCGGCAGCTTCGGGAAGGTGAAGAAGGAAGCTGTACAACACTGGGATTGTGTGCGCAGCTTGCCAACCGATAGAAAACAGTACCTTTGCACTCTCCTGACTTTTCCAATCACATGAACATTCGATTGGAAGCTGTTTTGGACAACTTTTCTTTTCTTCCTGCCAAACACTTCGCAGACCTCCGTGCAACATCTAGAACATTAATGGAGTTGTTTTCTGTGCTGGCACAGTTTTTCCTAGCCAGACATAGTGGAAAAGCTTTCTGCTAAGATGTAGACTACAAACGATGCTAAACACTAAACACGAAAGTACGATGCTCTCCGGGGCTAAAAGTCGCTCCCGGGCGTCTTTCGACAGAAGCCGCGCTAAGGAGAGCACTGTGACCGGCACAATCGTCTTTGCGCGAAGTAGCCGCTTCTTCGCCTCCGGGAGCCGGAGACAGCGGCAGCTTCGGGAAGGTGAAGAAGGAAGCTGTACAACACTGGGATTGTGTGCGCAGCTTTTCAACTGATAGAAAACAGTACCTTTGCACTCTCCTGACTTTTCCAATCACATGAACGTTCGATTGGAAGCTGTTTTGGATAACTTTTCTTTTTTTTCTTGCCAAACACTTGGCAGACCTCCGTGCAATGTCTAGATCACGATGGGAGATGTTTTCTGTGCTGGCACAGCTTTTCCTAGCCAGACATTGTGGAAAAACGTTTTGCTAAGATGTAGACTGCAAAAGACGCTAAACACGAAAGTACGATGCTCTCCGGAGCTAAAAGCCGCTCCCGGGCGTCTTTCGGCTGAAGGCGCGCTAAGGAGAGCACTGTGACCGGCACAATCGTCTTTGCGCGAAGTAGCCGCTTCTTCGCCTCCGGGAGCCGGAGACAGCGGCAGCTTCGGGAAGGTGAAGAAGCAAGCTGTACAACACTGGGATTGTGTGCGCAGCTTGCCAACTGATAGAAAACAGTACCTTTGCACTCTCCTGACTTTTCCAATCACATGAACATTCGACTGGAAGCTGTTTTGGACAACTTTTCTTTTCTTTCTTGCCAAACACTTGGCAGACCTCCGTGCAATGCCTAGAACACAATGGGAGATTTTTTCTGTGCTGGCACAGCTTTTCCTAGCCAGACATATTGGAAAAGCTTTCTGCTAAGATGTAGACTACAAAAGACGCTAAACATGAAAGTACGATGCTCTCCGGAGCTAAAAGCCGCTCCCGGGCGTCTTTCGGCAGAAGCCGCGCTAAGGAGAGCACTGTGACCGGCACAATCATCTTTGCGCAAAGTAGCTGCTTCTTCGCCTCGGGGAGCCGGAGACAGCGGCAGCTTCGGGAAGGTGAAGAAGGAAGCTGTACAACACTGGGATTGTGTGCGCAGCTTGCCAACTGATAGAAAACAGTACCTTTTAACTCTGCTGACTTTTCCAATCACATGGACATTCGATTGGAAGCTGTTTTGGACAACTTTTCTTCCTGCCAAACACTTGGCAGACCTCCGTGCAACGTCTAAAACACGATGGGAGATGTTTTCTGTGCTGGCACACTTTTTCCCAGACAGACATAGTGGAAAAACTTTCTACTAAGATGTAGACGAAAAGAGACGCTAAACACGAAAGTACGATGCTCTCCGGAGCTAAAAGCCGCTCCCGGGCGTCTTTCGGCAGAAGCCGCTCTTAGGGGAGCACTTCGACCGGCACAATCGTCATTGCGCGAAGAAGGCGCTTCTTCGCCTCCGAGAGCCGGAGAGAGCGGCAGCTTCGGGAAGGTGAAGAAGCAAGCTGTACAACACTGGGATTGTGTGCGCAGCTTGCCAACTGATAGAAAACAGTACCTTTGCGCTCTCCTGACTTTTCCAATCACATGAACATTCGATTGGAAGCTGTTTTGGACAACTTTTCTTTTCTTCCTGCCAAACACTTGGCTGACTTCCGTGCAATGTCTACAACACAATGGGAGTTGTTTTCTGTGCTGGCACAGCTTTTCCTAGCCAGACATAGTGGAAAAGCTTTCTGCTAAGATGTAGACGAAAAGAGACGCTAAACATGAAAGTACGATGCTCTCCAGAGCTAAAAGCCGCTCCCGGGCGTCTTTCGGCAGAAGTCGCGCTTAGGAGAGCACTGTGACCGGCACAATCGTCTTTGTGCGAAGTAGCCGCTTCTTCGCCTCCGGCAGCCGGAGAGAACGGCAGCTTCGGGAAGGTGAAGAAGGAAGCTGTACAACACTGGGATTGTGTGCGCAGCTTGCCAACTGATAGAAAACAGTACCTTTGCACTCTCTTGACTTTTCAATGACATGGACATTCGATTGGAAGCTGTTTTGGACAACTTTTCTTTTCTTTCTAGCCAAACACTTGGCAGACCTCCGTGCAATGTCTCCAACACGATGGGAGTTGTTTTCTGTGCTGGCACAGCTTTTCCTAGCCAGACATAGTGGAAAAGCTTTTTGCTAAGATGTAGACTACAAAAGACGCTAAACACGAAAGTACGATGCTCTCCGGAGCTGAAAGCCGCTCCCGGGCGTCTTTCGGCAGAAGCCGCGCTAAGGAGAGCACTGTGACCCGCACAATCGTCTTTGCGCGAAGTAGCCGCTTCTTCGCCTCCGGGAGCCGGAGAGAGCGGCAGCTTCGGGAAGGTGAAGAAGGAAGCTGTACAACACTGGGATTGTGTGCGCAGCTTGCCAACTGATAGAAAACAGTACCTTTGCACTCTCCTGACTTTTCCAATGACATGAACATTCGATTGGAAGCTGTTTTGGACAACTTTGCTTTAATTCCTGCCAAACAGATGTCAGACCTGCGTGCAACGTCTAGAATACGATGGGAGTTGTTTTCTGCACTGGCACAGCTTTTCCTCGCCAGACATAGAGGAAAAGCTTTCTGCTAAGATGTAGAATACAAAAGACGCTAAACACGAAAGTACGATGCTCTCCGGAGCTAAAAGCCGCTCCCGGGCGTCTTTTGGCAGAAGCTGCACTAAAGAGAGCACTGTGACCGGCACAATCATCTTTGCGCAAAGTAGCCGCTTCTTCGCCTCCTGGAGCCGGAGAGAGCGGCAGCTTCGGGAAGGTGAAGAAGGAAGCTGTACAACACTGGGATTGTGTGCGCAGCTTTCCAGCTGATAGAAAACAGTACCTTTGCACTCTCCTGACTTTTCCAATCACATGAACATTCGATTGGAAGCTGTTTTGGACAACTTTTCTTTTCTTCCTTCCAAAACCTTTGCAGACCTCCCTGCAACGTCTAGAACACAATGGGAGTTGTTTTCTGTGCTGGCACAGTTTTTCCCAGCCAGACATTGTGGAAAAGCTTTCTGCTAAGATGTAGACTACAAAAGAGGCTAAACAGGAAAGTACGATGCTCTCCGGAGCTAAAAGCCGCTCCCGGGCGTCTTTCGGCAGAAGCCGCGCTAAGGAGAGCACTGTGACCAGCACAATCGTCTTTGCGCGAAGTAGCCGTTTCTTCGCCTCCGGGAGCCGGAGAGAGCGGCAGCTTCGGGAAGGTGAAGAAGGAAGCTGTACAACACTGGGACTGTGTGCGCAGCTTGCCAACTGATAGAAAACAGTACCTTTGCACTCTCCTGTATTTTCCAATGGTATGAACATTCGATTGGAAGCTGTTTTGGACAACTTTGCTTTAATTCCTGCCAAACACTTGGAAGACCTCTGTGCAACGTCTAGAACACGATGGGAGTTGTTTTCTGTGCTGGCACAGCTTTTCCTAGCCAGACATAGTGGAAAAGCTTTCTGCTAAGATGTAGACTACAAAAGACGCTAAACACGAAAGTACGATGCTCTCTGGAGCTAAAAGCCGCTCCCGGGCGTCTTTCGGCAGAAGCTGCGCTGAGGAGAGCACTGTGAGCGGCACAATCGTCTTTGCGCAAAGCAGGCACTTCTTCGCCTCCGGGAGCCGGAGAGAGCGGCAGCTTCGGGAAGGTGAAGAAGGAAGCTGTACAACACTGGGATTGTGTGCGCAGCTTTCCAGCTGATAGAAAACAGTACCTTTGCACTCTCCTGACTTTTCCAATCACATGAACGTTCGATTTGAAGCTGTATTGGACAACTTTCCTTTTCTTCCTGCGAAACACTTGGCAGACCTCCGTGCAACGTCTAGAACACAATGGGAGTTGTTTTCTGTGCTGGCACAGCTTTTCCTAGCCAGACATAGTGGAAAAGCTTTCTGCTCAGATGTAGACTACAAAAGACCCTAAACCGGAAAGTACTATGTTCTCCGGAGCTAAAAGCCGCTCCCGGGCGTCTTTCGGCTGAAGGCGCGCTAAGGAGAGCACTGTGACCGGCACAATCGTCTTTGCGGGAAGCAGCCGCTTCTTCGCCTCCGGGAGCCGGAGAGAGCGGCAGCTTCGGGAAGGTGAAGAAGGAAGCTGTACAACACTGGGATTGTGTGCGCAGCTTGCCAACTGATAGAAAACAGTACCTTTGCACTCTCTTGACTTTTCCAATCACATGAAAATTCGATTGGAAGCTGTTTTTGACCACTTTTCTACCTGCCAAACACTTGGCAGACCTCCGTGCAACGTCTAGAACACGATGGGAGTTGTTTTCTGTGCTGGCACAGTTTTTCCCAGCCAGACATTGTGGAAAAGCTTTCTGCTAAGATGTAGACTACAAAAGAGGCTAAACAGGAAAGTACGATGCTCTCCGGAGGTAAAAGCCGCTCCCGGGCGTCTTTCGGCACAAGCCGCGCTAAGGAGAGCACTGTGACCGGCACAATTGTCTTTGCGCGAAGTAGCCGCTTCTTCGCCTCCGGGAGCCGGAGACAGCGGCAGCTTCGGGAAGGTGAAGAAGGAAGCTGTACAACACTGGGATTGTGTGCGCAGCTTGCCAACTGAGAGAAAACAGTACCTTTGCACTCTCCTGACTTTTCCAATGACATGAACATTCGATTGGAAGCTGTTTTGGACAACTTTTCTTTAATTCCTGCCAAACACTTGGCAGACCTGCGTGCAACGTCTAGAACACGATGGGAGTTGTTTTCTGTGCTGGCACAGCTTTTCCTAGCCAGACATAGTGGAAAAGCTTTCTGCTAAGATGTAGACTACAAAAGTCGCTAAACACGAAAGTACGATGCTCTCCGGAGCTAAAAGCCGCTCCCGGGCGTCTTTCGGCAGAAGCCGCGCTAAGGAGAGCACTGTGACCAGCACAATCGTCTTTGCGCAAAGCAGCCACTTCTTCGCCTCCGGGAGCGGGAGAGAGCGGCAGCTTCGGGAAGGTGAAGAAGGAAGCTGTACATCACTGGGATTGTGTGCGCAGCTTGCCAACTGATAGAAAACAGTACCTTTGCGCTCTCCTGACTTTTCCAATCACATGAACATTCGATTGGAAGCTGTTTTGGACAACTTTTCTTTTCTTCCTGCCAAACACTTGGCAGACCTCCGTGCAGCGTCTAGAACACAATGGGAGTTCTTTTCTGTGCTGGCACAGCTTTTCCTAGCCAGACATGGTGGAAAAGCTTTCTGCTAAGATGTAGACTACAAAAGACGCTAAACACGAAAGTACGATGCTCTCCGGAGCTAAAAGCCGCTCCCGGGCGTCTTTCGGCTGAAGGCGCGCTAAGGAGAGCACTGTGACCGGCACAATCGTCTTTGCGGGAAGTAGCCGCTTCTTCGCCTCCGGGAGCCGGAGAGAGCGGCAGCTTCGGGAAGGTGAAGAAGGAAGCTGTACAACACTGGGATTGTGTGCGCAGCTTGCCAACTGATAGAAAACAGTACCTTTGCACTCTCCTGACTTTTCCAATGACATGAACATTCGATTGGAAGCTGTTTTGGACCAATTTTCTTCCTGCCAAACACTTGGCAGACCTGCGTGCAACGTCTAGAACACGATGGGAGTTGTTTTCTGTGCTGGCAAAGTTTTTCCCAGCCAGACATTGTGGAAAAGCTTTCTGCTAAGATGTAGACTACAAAAGAGGCTAAACAGGAAAGTACGATGCTCTCCGGAGGTAAAAGCCGCTCCCGGGCGTCTTTCGGCACAAGCCGCACTAAGGAGAGCACTGTGACCGGCACAATTGTCTTTGCGCGAAGTAGCCGCTTCTTCGCCTCCGGGAGCCGGAGACAGCGGCAGCTTCGGGAAGGTGAAGAAGGAAGCTGTACAACACTGGGATTGTGTGCGCAGCTTGCCAACTGATAGAAAACAGTACCTTTGCACTCTCCTGACTTTTCCAATGACATGAACATTCGATTGGAAGCTGTTTCGGACAAGTTTGCTTTAATTCCTGCAAAACACTTGGCAGACTTCCGTGCAATGTCTACAACACAATGGGAGTTGTTTTCTGTGCTGGCACAGCTTTTCCTAGCCAGACATAGTGGAAAAGCTTTCTGCTAAGATGTAGACTACAAAAGTCGCTAAACACGAAAATATGATGCTCTCCGGAGCTAAAAGCCGCTCCCGGGCGTCTTTCGGCAGAAGCCGCGCTAAGGAGAGCACTGTGACCGGCACAATCGTCTTTGGGCGAAGGAGCCGTTTCTTCGCCTCCGGGAGCCGGAGAGAGCGGCAGCTTCGGGAAGGTGAAGAAGGAAGCTGTACAACACTGGGATTGTGTGCGCAGCTTGCCAACTGATAGAAAACAGTACCTTTGCGCTCTCCTGACTTTTCCAATCACATGTACATTCGATTGGAAGCTGTATTGGACAACTTTCCTTTTCTTCCTGCAAAACACTTGGCCGACTTCCGTGCAACGTCTAGAACACGATGGGAGTAGTTTTCTGTGCTGGCACAGCTTTTCCGAGCCAGACATAGTGGAAAAGCTTTCTGCTAAGATGTAGACTACAAAAGACGCTAAACACGAAAGTACGATGCTCTCCGGAGCTAAAAGCCGCTCCCGGGCATCTTTCGGCAGAAGCCGCGCTAAGGAGAGCACTGTGACCAGCACAATCGTCTTTGCGCAAAGCAGCCACTTCTTCGCCTCCAGGAGCGGGAGAGAGCGGCAGCTTCGGGAAGGTGAAGAAGGAAGCTGTACAACACTGGGATTGTGTGCGCAGCTTGCCAACTGATAGAAAACAGTACCTTTGCGCTCTCCTGACTTTTCCAATCACATGAACATTCGATTGGAAGCTGTTTTGGACAAATTTTCTTCCTGCCAAACACTTGGCAGACCTCCGTGCAACGTCTAGAACACGATGGGAGTTGTTTTCTGTGCTGGCACAGTTTTTCCCAGCCAGACATTGTGGAAAAGCTTTCTGCTAAGATGTAGACTACAAAAGAGGCTAAACAGGAAAGTACGATGCTCTCCGGAGGTAAAAGCCGCTCCCGGGCGTCTTTCGGCACAAGCCGCGCTAAGGAGAGCACTGTGACCGGCACAATTGTCTTTGCGCGAAGTAGCCGCTTCTTCGCCTCCGGGAGCCGGAGACAGCGGCAGCTTCGGGAAGGTGAAGAAGGAAGCTGTACAACACTGGGATTGTGTGCGCAGCTTGCCAACTGATAGAAAACAGTACCTTTGCACTCTCCTGACTTTTCCAATGACATGAACATTCGATTGGAAGCTGTTTTGTACAACTTTGCTTTAATTCCTGCCAAACACTTGGCAGACCTGCGTGCAACGTCTAGAACACGATGGGAGTTGTTTTCTGTGCTGGCACAGCTTTTCCTAGCCAGACATAGTGGAAAAGCTTTCTGCTAAGATGTAGACTACAAAAGTCGCTAAACACGAAAATACGATGCTCTCCGGAGCTAAAAGCCGCTCCCGGGCGTCTTTCGGCAGAAGCTGCACTAAGGAGAGCACTGTGACCGGCACAATCATCTTTGCGCAAAGTAGCCGCTTCTTCGGCTCCGGGAGCCGGAGAGAGCGGCAGCTTCGGGAAGGTGAAGAAGGAAGCTGTACAACACTGGGATTGTGTGCGCAGCTTGCCAACTGGTAGAAAACAGTACCTTTGCGCTCTCCTGACTTTTCCAATCACATGAACATTCGATTGGAAGCTGTTTTGGACAACTTTTCTTTTCTTCCTGCCAAACTCTAGGCAGACCTCCGTGCAGCGTCTAGAACACAATGGGAGTTGTTTTCTGTGCTGGCACAGTTTTTCCCAGCCAGACATTGTGGAAAAGCTTTCTGCTAAGATGTAGACTGCAAAAGAGGCTAAACAGGAAAGTACGATTCTCTCCGAAGCTAAAAGCCGCTCCCGGGCGTCTTTCGGCAGAAGCCGCGCTAAGGAGAGCACTGTGACCCGCACAATCGTCTTTGCGCGAAGTAGCCGCTTCTTCGCCTCCGAGAGCCGGAGAGAGCGGCAGCTTCGGGAAGGTGAAGAAGCAAGCTGTACAACACTGGGATTGTGTGCGCAGCTTGCCAAATGTTAGAAATCAGTACCTTTGCACTCTCCTGACTTTTCCAAACACATGAACATTCGATTGGAAGCTGTTTTGGACAACTTTGCTTTAATTCCTGCCAAACACTTGGCAGACCTCTGTGCAACGTCTAGAACACGATGGGAGTTGTTTTCTGTGCTGGCACAGCTTTTCCTAGCCAGACATAGTGGAAAAGCTTTCTGCTAAGATGTAGACTACAAAAGACGCTAAACACGAAAGTACGATGCTCTCTGGAGCTAAAAGCCGCTCCCGGGCGTCTTTCGGCAGAAGCTGCGCTAAGGAGAGCACTGTGAGCGGCACAATCGTCTTTGCGCGAAGTAGCCGCTTCTTCGCCTCCGGGAGCTGGAGACAGAGGCAGCTTCGGGAAGGTGAAGAAGGAAGCTGTACAACACTGGGATTGTGTGCGCAGCTTGCCAACTGATAGAAAACAGTACCTTTGCACTCTCCTGACTTTTCCAATCACATGAACATTCGATTGGAAGCTGTGTTGGACAACTTTTCTTTTCTTCTTGGCAAACACTTGGCAGACCTCCGTGCAACATCGAGAACATGAATGGAGTTGTTTTCTGTGCTGGCACAGCTTTTCCTAGCCAGACATAGTGGAAAAGCTTTCTGCTAAGATGTAGACTACAAACGATGCTAAACACGAAAGTACGATGCTCTCCGGGGCTAAAAGTCGCTCCCGGGCGTCTTTCGGCAGAAGCCGCGCTAAGGAGAGCACTGTGACCGGCACAATCGTCTTTGCGCGAAGTAGCCGCTTCTTCGCCTCCGGGAGCCGGAGACAGCGGCAGCTTCGGGAAGGTGAAGAAGGAAGCTGTACAACACTGGGATTGTGTGCGCAGCTTATCAACTGTTAGAAAACAGTACCTTCGAACTCTGCTGACTTTTCCAATCACATGAACATTCGATTGGAAGCTGTTTTGGATAACTTTTCTTTTTTTTCTTGCCAAACACTTGGAAGACCTCCGTGCAATGTCTAGATCACGATGGGAGATGTTTTCTGTGCTGGCACAGCTTTTCCTAGCCAGACATAGTGGAAAAGCGTTTTGCTAAGATGTAGACTACAAAAGACGCTAAACACGAAAGTACGATGCTCTCCGGAGCTAAAAGCCGCTCCCGGGCGTCTTTCGGCTGAAGGCGCGCTAAGGAGAGCACTGTGAGCGGCACAATCGTCTTTGCGGGAAGTAGCCGCTTCTTCGCCTCCGGGAGCGGGAGAGAGCGGCAGCTTCGGGAAGGTGAAGAAGGAAGCTGTACATCACTGGGATTGTGTGCGCAGCTTGCCAACTGATAGAAAACAGTACCTTTGCGCTCTCCTGACTTTTCCAATCACATGAACATTCGATTGGAAGCTGTTTTGGACAACTTTTCTTTTCTTCCTGCCAAACACTTGGCAGACCTCCGTGCAGCGTCTAGAACACAATGGGAGTTTTTTTCTGTGCTGGCACAGTTTTTCCCAGCCAGACATTGTGGAAATGCTTTCTGCTAAGATGTAGACTACAAACGACGCTAAACACGAAAGTACGATGCTTTCTGGAGCTAAAAGCCGCTCCCGGGCGTCTTTCGGCAGAAGCCGCGCTAAGGAGAGCACTGTGACCCGCACAATCGTCTTTGCGCAAAGTAGCCGCTTCTTCGCCTCCGAGAGCCGGAGAGAGCGGCAGCTTCGGGAAGGTGAAGAAGGAAGCTGTACAACACTGGGATTGTGTGCGCAGCTTGCCAACTGATAGAAAACAGTACCTTTGCACTCTCCTGACTTTTCCAATCACATGAACATTCGATTGGAAGCTGTTTTGGACAACTTTGCTTTAATTCCTGCCAAACAGTTTTCAGACCTGCGTGCAACGTCTAGAACACAATGGGAGTTGTTTTCGGTGCTGGCACAGCTTTTCCTAGCCAGACATAGTGGAAAAGCTTTCTGCTAAGATGTAGACTACCAAAGACGCTAAACACGGTAGTACGATGCTCTCCGGAGCTAAAAGCCGCTCCCGGGCGTCTTTCGGCAGAAGCCCGCGCTAAGGAGAGCACTGTGACCGGCACAATCGTCTTTGCGCGAAGTTGCCGCTACTTCGCCTCCGGGAGCCGGAGAGAGCGGCCCCTTTGGGAAGGTGAAGAAGGAAGCTGTACAACACTGGGATTGTGTGCGCAGCTTGCCAACTGGTAGAAAACAGTGCCTTTGTGCTCTCCTGACTTTTCCATTCACATGAACATTCGATTGGAAGCTGTTTTGGACAACTTTTCTTTTCTTCCTGCCAAACACTTGGCCGATCTCCGGGCAACGTCTAGAACACAATGGGAGTTGTTTTCTGTGCTGGCACAGTTTTTCCCAGCCAGACATAGTGGAAAAGCTTTCTGCTAAGATGTAGACGAAAAGAGACGCTAAACAGGAAAGTACGATGCTCTACGGAGCTAAAAGCCGCTCCCGGGCGTCTTTCGGCAGAAGTCGCACTTAGGAGAGCACTGTGACCGGCACAATCGTCTTTGCGCGAAGTAGCCGCTTCTTCGCCTCCGGGAGCCGGAGAGAGCGGCAGCTTCGGAAAGGTGAATAAGGAAGCTGTACAACACTGGGATTGTGTGCGCAGCTTGCCAACTGATAGAAAACAGTAGCTTTGCAATCTCCTGACTTTTCCAATCACATGAACATTCGATTGGAAGCTGTTTTGGACAACTTTTCTTTTCTTCCTGCAAAACACTTGGCATACTTCCGTGCAATGTCTAGAACACAATGGGAGTTGTTTTCGGTGCTGGCACAGCTTTTCCTAGTCAGACAGAGTGGAAAAGCTTTCTGCTAAGATGTAGACTACCAAAGACGCTAAACACGAAAGTACGATGCTCTCCGGAGCTAAAAGCCGCTCCCGGGCGTCTTTCGGCAGAAGCTGCACTAAGGAGAGCACTGTGACCGGCACAATCGTCTTTGCGCGAAGTAGCCGCTTCTTCGCCTCCGGGAGCCGGAGAGAGAGGCAGCTTCGGGAAGGTGAAGAAGGAAGCTGTACAACACTGGGATTGTGTGCGCAGCTTGCCAACTGATAGAAAACAGTAGCTTTGCAATCTCCTGACTTTTCTAATCACATGAACATTCGATTGGAAGCTGTTTTGGACAACTTTTCTTTTCTTCCTGCCAAACACTTGGCAGATCTCCGGGCAACGTCTAGAACACAATGGGAGTTGTTTTCTGTGCTGGCACAGTTTTTCCCAGCCAGACATAGTGGAAAAGCTTTCTGTTAAGATGTAGACGAAAAGAGACGCTAAACAGGAAAGTACGATGCTCTACGGAGCTAAAAGCCGCTCCCGGGCGTCTTTCGGCAGAAGTCGCACTTAGGAGAGCACTGTGACCGGCACAATCGTCTTTGCGCGAAGTAGCCGCTTCTTCGCCTCCGGGAGCCGGAGAGAGCGGCAGCTTCGGAAAGGTGAATAAGGAAGCTGTACAACACTGGGATTGTGTGCGCAGCTTGCCAACTGATAGAAAACAGTAGCTTTGCACTCTCCTGACTTTTCCAATCACATGAACATTCGATTGGAAGCTGTTTTGGACAACTTTTCTTTTCTTCCTGCAAAACACTTGGCATACTTCCGTGCAATGTCTAGAACACAATGGGAGTTGTTTTCGGTGCTGGCAGAGCTTTTCCTAGTCAGACAGAGTGGAAAAGCTTTCTGCTAAGATGTAGACTACCAAAGACGCTAAACACGAAAGTACGATGCTCTCCGGAGCTAAAAGCCGCTCCCGGGCGTCTTTCGGCAGAAGCTGCACTAAGGAGAGCACTGTGACCGGCACAATCGTCTTTGCGCGAAGTAGCCGCTTCTTCGCCTCCGGGAGCCGGAGAGAGAGGCAGCTTCGGGAAGGTGAAGAAGGAAGCTGTACAACACTGGGATTGTGTGCGCAGCTTGCCAACTGATAGAAAACAGTACCTTTGCACTCTCCTGACTTTTCCAATGACATGAACATTCGATTGGAAGCTGTTTTGGACAACTTTGCTTTAATTCCTGCCAAACACTTGGCAGACCTGCGTGCAACGTCTAGAACACGATGGGAGTTGTTTTCTGTGCTGGCACAGCTTTTCCTAGCCAGACATAGTGGAAAAGCTTTCTGCTAAGATGTAGACTACAAAAGTCGCTAAACACGAAAGTACGATGCTCTCCGGAGCTAAAAGCCTCTCCCGGGCATCTTTCGGCAGAAGCTTCACTAAGGAGAGCACTGTGACCGGCACAATCATCTTTGCGCAAAGTAGCCGCTTCTTCGCCTCCGGGAGCCGGAGAGAGCGGCAGCTTCGGGAAGGTGAAGAAGGAAGCTGTACAACACTGGGATTGTGTGCGCAGCTTGCCAACTGGTAGAAAACAGTACCTTTGCGCTCTCCTGACTTTTCCAATCACATGAACATTCGATTGGAAGCTGTTTTGGACAACTTTTCTTTTCTTCCTGCCAAACACTTGGCAGACCTCCGCGCAGCGTCTAGAACACAATGGGAGTTGTTTTCTGTGCTGGCACAGTTTTTCCCAGCCAGACATAGTGGAAAAGCTTTCTGCTAAGATGTAGACGAAAAGAGACGCTAAACAGGAAAGTACGATGCTCTACGGAGCTAAAAGCCGCTCCCGGGCGTCTTTCGGCAGAAGTCGCACTTAGGAGAGCACTGTGACCGGCACAATCGTCTTTGCGCGAAGTAGCCGCTTCTTCGCCTCCGGGAGCCGGAGAGAGCGGCAGCTTCGGGAAGGTGAAGAAGGAAGCTGTACAACACTGGGATTGTGTGCGCAGCTTGCCAACTGATAGAAAACAGTAGCTTTGCACTCTCCTGACTTTTCCAATGACATGAACATTCGATTGGAAGCTGTTTTGGACAACTTTTCTTTTCTTCCTGCAAAACACTTGGCATACTTCCGTGCAATGTCTAGAACACAATGGGAGTTGTTTTCGGTGCTGGCACAGCTTTTCCTAGTCAGACATAGTGGAAAAGCTTTCTGCTAAGATGTAGACTACAAAAGTCGCTAAACACGAAAATACGATGCTCTCCGGAGCTAAAAGCCGCTCCCGGGCGTCTTTCGGCAGAAGCTGCACTAAGGAGAGCACTGTGACCGGCACAATCATCTTTGCGCAAAGTAGCCGCTTCTTCGGCTCCGGGAGCCGGAGAGAGCGGCAGCTTCGGGAAGGTGAAGAAGGAAGCTGTACAACACTGGGATTGTGTGCGCAGCTTGCCAACTGGTAGAAAACAGTACCTTTGCGCTCTCCTGACTTTTCCAATCACATGAACATTCGATTGGAAGCTGTTTTGGACAACTTTTCTTTTCTTCCTGCCAAACTCTAGGCAGACCTCCGTGCAGCGTCTAGAACACAATGGGAGTTGTTTTCTGTGCTGGCACAGTTTTTCCCAGCCAGACATTGTGGAAAAGCTTTCTGCTAAGATGTAGACTGCAAAAGAGGCTAAACAGGAAAGTACGATTCTCTCCGAAGCTAAAAGCCGCTCCCGGGCGTCTTTCGGCAGAAGCCGCGCTAAGGAGAGCACTGTGACCAGCACAATCGTCTTTGCGCGAAGTAGCCTTTTCTTCGCCTCCGGGAGCCGGAGAGAGCGGCAGCTTCGGGAAGGTGAAGAAGGAAGCTGTACAACACTGGGATTGTGTGCGCAGGTTGCCAACTGATAGAAAACAGTACCTTTGCACTCTCCTGTATTTTCCAATGATATGAACATTCGATTGGAAGCTGTTTTGGACAACTTTGCTTTAATTCCTGCCAAACAGTTGTCAGACCTGCGTGCAACGTCTAGAACACGATGGGAGTTGTTTTCTGTGCTGGCACAGCTTTTCCTAGCCAGACATAGTGGAAAAGCTTTCTGCTAAGATGTAGACTACAAAAGACACTAAACACGAAAGTACGATGCTCTCCGGAGCTGAAAGCCGCTCCCGGGCGTCTTTCGGCAGAAGCCGCGCTAAGGAGAGCACTGTGACCCGCACAATCGTCTTTGCGCGAAGTAGCCGCTTCTTCGCCTCCGAGAGCCGGAGAGAGCGGCAGCTTCGGGAAGGTGAAGAAGCAAGCTGTACAACACTGGGATTGTGTGCGCAGCTTGCCAAATGTTAGAAATCAGTACCTTTGCACTCTCCTGACTTTTCCAAACACATGAACATTCGATTGGAAGCTGTTTTGGACAACTTTGCTTTAATTCCTGCCAAACACTTGGCAGACCTCTGTGCAACGTCTAGAACACGATGGGAGTTGTTTTCTGTGCTGGCACAGCTTTTCCTAGCCAGACATAGTGGAAAAGCTTTCTGCTAAGATGTAGACTACAAAAGACGCTAAACACGAAAGTACGATGCTCTCTGGAGCTAAAAGCCGCTCCCGGGCGTCTTTCGGCAGAAGCTGCGCTAAGGAGAGCACTGTGAGCGGCACAATCGTCTTTGCGCGAAGTAGCCGCTTCTTCGCCTCCGGGAGCTGGAGACAGAGGCAGCTTCGGGAAGGTGAAGAAGGAAGCTGTACAACACTGGGATTGTGTGCGCAGCTTGCCAACTGATAGAAAACAGTACCTTTGCACTCTCCTGACTTTTCCAATCACATGAACATTCGATTGGAAGCTGTGTTGGACAACTTTTCTTTTCTTCTTGCCAAACACTTGGCAGACCTCCGTGCAACATCGAGAACATGAATGGAGTTGTTTTCTGTGCTGGCACAGCTTTTCCTAGCCAGACATAGTGGAAAAGCTTTCTGCTAAGATGTAGACTACAAACGATGCTAAACACGAAAGTACGATGCTCTCCGGGGCTAAAAGTCGCTCCCGGGCGTCTTTCGGCAGAAGCCGCGCTAAGGAGAGCACTGTGACCGGCACAATCGTCTTTGCGCGAAGTAGCCGCTTCTTCGCCTCCGGGAGCCGGAGACAGCGGCAGCTTCGGGAAGGTGAAGAAGGAAGCTGTACAACACTGGGATTGTGTGCGCAGCTTATCAACTGTTAGAAAACAGTACCTTCGAACTCTGCTGACTTTTCCAATCACATGAACATTCGATTGGAAGCTGTTTTGGATAACTTTTCTTTTTTTTCTTGCCAAACACTTGGAAGACCTCCGTGCAATGTCTAGATCACGATGGGAGATGTTTTCTGTGCTGGCACAGCTTTTCCTAGCCAGACATAGTGGAAAAGCGTTTTGCTAAGATGTAGACTACAAAAGACGCTAAACACGAAAGTACGATGCTCTCCGGAGCTAAAAGCCGCTCCCGGGCGTCTTTCGGCTGAAGGCGCGCTAAGGAGAGCACTGTGAGCGGCACAATCGTCTTTGCGGGAAGTAGCCGCTTCTTCGCCTCCGGGAGCGGGAGAGAGCGGCAGCTTCGGGAAGGTGAAGAAGGAAGCTGTACATCACTGGGATTGTGTGCGCAGCTTGCCAACTGATAGAAAACAGTACCTTTGCGCTCTCCTAACTTTTCCAATCACATGAACATTCGATTGGAAGCTGTTTTGGACAACTTTTCTTTTCTTCCTGCCAAACACTTGGCAGACCTCCGTGCAGCGTCTAGAACACAATGGGAGTTTTTTTTTGTGCTGGCACAGTTTTTCCCAGCCAGACATTGTGGAAATGCTTTCTGCTAAGATGTAGACTACAAACGACGCTAAACACGAAAGTACGATGCTTTCTGGAGCTAAAAGCCGCTCCCGGGCGTCTTTCGGCAGAAGCCGCGCTAAGGAGAGCACTGTGACCCGCACAATCGTCTTTGCGCAAAGTAGCCGCTTCTTCGCCTCCGAGAGCCGGAGAGAGCGGCAGCTTCGGGAAGGTGAAGAAGGAAGCTGTACAACACTGGGATTGTGTGCGCAGCTTGCCAACTGATAGAAAACAGTACCTTTGCACTCTCCTGACTTTTCCAATCACATGAACATTCGATTGGAAGCTGTTTTGGACAACTTTTCTTTTCTTTCTTGCCAAACACTTGGCAGACCTCCGTGCAGCGTCTAGAACGCGATGGGAGTTGTTTTCTGTGCTGGCACAGTTTTTCCCAGCCAGACATAGTGGAAAAGCTTTCTGCTAAGATGTAGACTACAAAAGAGGCTAAACAGGAAAGTACGATGCTCTCCTGAGCTAAAAGCCGCCCCCGGGCGTCTTTCGGCAGAAGCCGCGCTAAGGAGAGCACTGTGACCAGCACAATCGTCTTTGCGCGAAGTAGCCGTTTCTTCGCCTCCGGGAGCCGGAGAGAGCGGCAGCTTCGGGAAGGTGAAGAAGGAAGCTGTACAACACTGAGATTGTGTGCGCAGCTTGCCAACTGATAGAAAACAGTAGCTTTGCACTCTCCTGACTTTTCCAATCACATGAACATTCGATTGGAAGCTGTTTTGGACAACTTTGCTTTAATTCCTGCCAAACAGTTTTCAGACCTGCGTGCAACGTCTAGAACACAATGGGAGTTGTTTTCGGTGCTGGCACAGCTTTTCCTAGCCAGACATAGTGGAAAAGCTTTCTGCTAAGATGTAGACTACCAAAGACGCTAAACACGGTAGTACGATGCTCTCCGGAGCTAAAAGCCGCTCCCGGGCGTCTTTCGGCAGAAGCCCGCGCTAAGGAGAGCACTGTGACCGGCACAATCGTCTTTGCGCGAAGTTGCCGCTACTTCGCCTCCGGGAGCCGGAGAGAGCGGCCCCTTTGGGAAGGTGAAGAAGGAAGCTGTACAACACTGGGATTGTGTGCGCAGCTTGCCAACTGGTAGAAAACAGTGCCTTTGTGCTCTCCTGACTTTTCCATTCACATGAACATTCGATTGGAAGCTGTTTTGGACAACTTTTCTTTTCTTCCTGCCAAACACTTGGCAGATCTCCGGGCAACGTCTAGAACACAATGGGAGTTGTTTTCTGTGCTGGCACAGTTTTTCCCAGCCAGACATAGTGGAAAAGCTTTCTGTTAAGATGTAGACGAAAAGAGACGCTAAACAGGAAAGTACGATGCTCTACGGAGCTAAAAGCCGCTCCCGGGCGTCTTTCGGCAGAAGTCGCACTTAGGAGAGCACTGTGACCGGCACAATCGTCTTTGCGCGAAGTAGCCGCTTCTTCGCCTCCGGGAGCCGGAGAGAGCGGCAGCTTCGGAAAGGTGAATAAGGAAGCTGTACAACACTGGGATTGTGTGCGCAGCTTGCCAACTGATAGAAAACAGTAGCTTTGCACTCTCCTGACTTTTCCAATCACATGAACATTCGATTGGAAGCTGTTTTGGACAACTTTTCTTTTCTTCCTGCAAAACACTTGGCATACTTCCGTGCAATGTCTAGAACACAATGGGAGTTGTTTTCGGTGCTGGCAGAGCTTTTCCTAGTCAGACAGAGTGGAAAAGCTTTCTGCTAAGATGTAGACTACCAAAGACGCTAAACACGAAAGTACGATGCTCTCCGGAGCTAAAAGCCGCTCCCGGGCGTCTTTTGGCAGAAGCTGCACTAAGGAGAGCACTGTGACCGGCACAATCGTCTTTGCGCGAAGTAGCCGCTTCTTCGCCTCCGGGAGCCGGAGAGAGAGGCAGCTTCGGGAAGGTGAAGAAGGAAGCTGTACAACACTGGGATTGTGTGCGCAGCTTGCCAACTGATAGAAAACAGTACCTTTGCACTCTCCTGACTTTTCCAATGACATGAACATTCGATTGGAAGCTGTTTTGGACAACTTTGCTTTAATTCCTGCCAAACACTTGGCAGACCTGCGTGCAACGTCTAGAACACGATGGGAGTTGTTTTCTGTGCTGGCACAGCTTTTCCTAGCCAGACATAGTGGAAAAGCTTTCTGCTAAGATGTAGACTACAAAAGTCGCTAAACACGAAAGTACGATGCTCTCCGGAGCTAAAAGCCTCTCCCGGGCATCTTTCGGCAGAAGCTTCACTAAGGAGAGCACTGTGACCGGCACAATCATCTTTGCGCAAAGTAGCCGCTTCTTCGCCTCCGGGAGCCGGAGAGAGCGGCAGCTTCGGGAAGGTGAAGAAGGAAGCTGTACAACACTGGGATTGTGTGCGCAGCTTGCCAACTGGTAGAAAACAGTACCTTTGCGCTCTCCTGACTTTTCCAATCACATGAACATTCGATTGGAAGCTGTTTTGGACAACTTTTCTTTTCTTCCTGCCAAACACTTGGCAGACCTCCGCGCAGCGTCTAGAACACAATGGGAGTTGTTTTCTGTGCTGGCACAGTTTTTCCCAGCCAGACATAGTGGAAAAGCTTTCTGCTAAGATGTAGACGAAAAGAGACGCTAAACAGGAAAGTACGATGCTCTACGGAGCTAAAAGCCGCTCCCGGGCGTCTTTCGGCAGAAGTCGCACTTAGGAGAGCACTGTGACCGGCACAATCGTCTTTGCGCGAAGTAGCCGCTTCTTCGCCTCCGGGAGCCGGAGAGAGCGGCAGCTTCGGGAAGGTGAAGAAGGAAGCTGTACAACACTGGGATTGTGTGCGCAGCTTGCCAACTGATAGAAAACAGTAGCTTTGCACTCTCCTGACTTTTCCAATCACATGAACATTCGATTGGAAGCTGTTTTGGACAACTTTTCTTTTCTTCCTGCAAAACACTTGGCATACTTCCGTGCAATGTCTAGAACACAATGGGAGTTGTTTTCGGTGCTGGCACAGCTTTTCCTAGTCAGACATAGTGGAAAAGCTTTCTGCAAAGATGTAGACTACCAAAGACGCTAAACACGAAAGTACGATGCTCTCCGGAGCTAAAAGCCGCTCCCGGGCGTCTTTCGGCAGAAGCCGCGCTAAGGAGAGCACTGTGACCGGCACAATCGTCTTTGCGCGAAGTAGCCGCTTCTTCGCCTCCGGGAGCCGGAGAGAGAGGCAGCTTCGGGAAGGTGAAGAAGGAAGCTGTACAACACTGGGATTGTGTGCGCAGCTTGCCAACTGATAGAAAACAGTACCTTTGCACTCTCCTGACTTTTCCAATCACATGAACATTCGATTGGAAGCTGTTTTGGACAACTTTTCTTTTCTTCCTGCCAAACACTTGGCAGACCTCCGTGCAACGTCTAGAACACAATGGGAGTTGTTTTCTGTGCTGGCACAGTTTTTCCCAGCCAGACATTGTGGAAAAGCTTTCTGCTAAGATGTAGACTACAAAAGAGGCTAAACAGGAAAGTACGATGCTCTCCGGAGCTAAAAGCCGCTCCCGGGCGTCTTTCGGCAGAAGCCGCGCTAAGGAGAGCACTGTGACCGGCACAATTGTCTTTGCGCGAAGTAGCCGCTTCTTCGCCTCCGGGAGCCGGAGACAGCGACAGCTTCGGGAAGGTGAAGAAGGAAGCTGTACAACACTGGGATTGTGTGCGCAGCTTGCCAACTGATAGAAAACAGTAGCTTTGCACTCTCCTGACTTTTCCAATGACATGAACATTCGATTGGAAGCTGTTTTGGACAACTTTGCTTTAATTCCTGCCAAACACTTGGCAGACCTGCGTGCAACGTCTAGAACACGATGGGAGTTGTTTTCTGTGCTGGCACAGCTTTTCCTAGCCAGACAAAGTGGAAAAGCTTTCTGCTAAGATGTAGACTACAAAAGTCGCTAAACAGGAAAGTACGATGCTCTCCGGAGCTAAAAGCCGCTCCCGGGCGTCTTTCGGCAGAAGCCGCGCTAAGGAGAGCACTGTGACCAGCACAATCGTCTTTGCGCAAAGCAGCCGCTTCTTCGCCTCCGGGAGTCGGAGAGAGCGGCAGCTTCGGAAAGGTTAAGAAGGAAGCTGTACAACACTGGGATTGTGTGCGCAGCTTGCCAACTGATAGAAAACAGTACCTTTGCACTCTCTTGACTTTTCCAATCACATGAAAATTCGATTGGAAGCTGTTTTGGACCACTTTTCTTCCTGCCAAACACTTGGCAGACCTCCGTGCAACGTCTAGAACACGATGGGAGTTGTTTTCTGTGCTGGCACAGTTTTTCCCAGCCAGACATAGTGGAAAAGCTTTCTGCTAAGATGTAGACTACAAAAGACGCTAAACACGAAAGTACGATGCTCTCCGGAGGTAAAAGCCGCTCCCGGGCGTCTTTCGGCAGAAGCCGCGCTAAGGAGAGCACTGTGACCAGCACAATCGTCTTTGCGCAAAGCAGCCACTTCTTCGCCTCCGGGAGCGGGAGAGAGCGGCAGCTTCGGGAAGGTGAAGAAGGAAGCTGTACATCACTGGGATTGTGTGCGCAGCTTGCCATCTGATAGAAAACAGTACCTTTGCACTCTCCTGACTTTTCCAATCACATGAACATTCGATTGGAAGCTGTTTTGGACAACTTTTCTTTTCTTCCTGCCAAACACATGGCAGACCTCCGTGCAGCGTCTAGAACACAATGGGAGTTGTTTTCTGTGCTGGCACAGTTTTTCCCAGCCAGACATTGTGGTAATGCTTTCTGCTAAGATGTAGACTACAAACGACGCTAAACACGAAAGTACGATGCTTTCTGGAGCTAAAAGCCGCTCCCGGGCGTCTTTCGGCAGAAGCCGCGCTAAGGAGAGCACTGTGACCCGCACAATCGTCTTTGCGCAAAGTAGCCGCTTCTTCGCCTCCGGGAGCCGGAGAGAGCGGCAGCTTCGGGAAGGTGAAGAAGGAAGCTGTACAACACTGGGATTGTGTGCGCAGCTTGCCAACTGATAGAAAACAGTACCTTTGCACTCTCCTGACTTTTCCAATCACATGAACATTCGATTGGAAGCTGTTTTGGACAACTTTTCTTTTCTTTCTTGCCAAACACTTGGCAGACCTCCGTGCAGCGTCTAGAACACGATGGGAGTTGTTTTCTGTGCTGGCACAGTTTTTCCCAGCCAGACATTGTGGAAAAGCTTTCTGCTAAGATGTAGACTACAAAAGAGGCTAAACAGGAAAGTACGATGCTCTCCGGAGCTAAAAGCCGCCCCCGGGCGTCTTTCGGCAGAAGCCGCGCTAAGGAGAGCACTGTGACCAGCACAATCGTCTTTGGGCGAAGTAGCCGTTTCTTCGCCGCCGGGAGCCGGAGAGAGCGGCAGCTTCGGGAAGGTGAAGAAGGAAGCTGTACAACACTGAGATTGTGTGCGCAGCTTGCCAACTGATAGAAAACAGTAGCTTTGCACTCTCCTGACTTTTCCAATGACATGAACATTCGATTGGAAGCTGTTTTGGACAACTTTGCTTTAATTCCTGCCAAACACTTGGCAAACCTGCGTGCAACGTCTAGAACACGATGGGAGTTGTTTTCTGTGCTGGCACAGCTTTTCCTAGCCAGACATAGTGGAAAAGCTTTCTGCTAAGATGTAGACTACAAAAGTCGCTAAACACGAAAGTACGATGCTCTCCGGAGCTAAAAGCCGCTCCCGGGCATCTTTCGGCAGAAGCCGCGCTAAGGAGAGCACTGTGACCAGCACAATCGTCTTTGCGCAAAGCAGCCACTTCTTCGCTTCCGGGAGCGGGAGAGAGCGGCAGCTTCGGGAAGGTGAAGAAGGAAGCTGTACATCACTGGGATTGTGTGCGCAGCTTGCCAACTGATAGAAAACAGTACCTTTGCACTCTCCTGACTTTTTCAATCACATGAACATTCGATTGGAAGCTGTTTTGGACAACTTTTCTTTTCTTTCTTGCCAAACACTTGGCAGACCTCTGTGCAGCGTCTAGAACACGATGGGAGTTGTTTTCTGTGCTGGCACAGTTTTTCCCAGCCAGACATTGTGGAAAAGCTTTCCGCTAAGATGTAGACTACAAAAGAGGCTAAACAGGAAAGTACGATGCTCTCCGGAGCTAAAAGCCGCCCCCGGGCGTCTTTCGGCAGAAGCCGCGCTAAGGAGAGCACTGTGACCAGCACAATCGTCTTTGGGCGAAGTAGCCGTTTCTTCGCCTCCGGGAGCCGGAGAGAGCGGCAGCTTCGGGAAGGTGAAGAAGGAAGCTGTACAACACTGAGGTTGTGTGCGCAGCTTGCCAACTGATAGAAAACAGTAGCTTTGCACTCTCCTGACTTTTCCAATCACATGAACATTCGATTGGAAGCTGTTTTGGACAACTTTGCTTTAATTCCTGCCAAACAGTTTTCAGACCTGCGTGCAACGTCTAGAACACAATGGGAGTTGTTTTCGGATCTGGCACAGCTTTTCCTAGCCAGACATACTGGAAAAGCTTTCTGCTAAGATGTAGACTACCAAAGACGCTAAACACGAAAGTACGATGCTCTCCGGAGCTAAAAGCCGCCTCACGGGCGTCTTTCGGCAGAAGCCCGCGCTAAGGAGAGCACTGTGACCGGCACAATCGTCTTTGCGCGAAGTTGCCGCTACTTCGCCTCCGGGAGCCGGAGAGAGCGGCACCTTTGGGAAGGTGAAGAAGGAAGCTGTACAACACTGGGATTGTGTGCGCAGCTTGCCAACTGGTAGAAAACAGTACCTTTGCGCTCTCCTGACTTATCCAATCACATGAACATTCGATTGGAAGCTGTTTTGGACAACTTTTCTTTTCTTCCTGCCAAACACTTGGCAGACCTCCGGGCAACGTCTAAAAAACAATGGGAGTTGTTTTCTGTGCTGGCACAGTTTTTCCCAGCCAGACATAGTGGAAAAGCTTTCTGCTAAGATGTAGACGAAAAGAGATGCTAAACAGGAAAGTACGATGCTCTACGGAGCTAAAAGCCGCTCCCGGGCGTCTTTCGGCAGAAGTCGCGCTTAGGAGAGCACTGTGACCGGCACAATCGTCTTTGCGCGAAGTAGCCGCTTCTTCGCCTCCGGTAGCCGGAGAGAGCGGCAGCTTCGGGAAGGTGAAGAAGGAAGCTGTACAACACTGGGATTGTGTGCGCAGCTTGCCAACTGGTAGAAAACAGTACCTTTGGGCTCTCCTGACTTTTCCATTCACATGAACATTCGATTGGAAGCTGTTTTGGACAACTTTTCTTTTCTTCCTGCCAAACACTTGGCAGATCTCCGGGCAACGTCTAGAACACAATGGGAGTTGTTTTCTGTGCTGGCACAGTTTTTCCCAGCCAGACATTGTGGAAAAGCTTTCTGCTAAGATGTAGATTAAAAGAGACGCTAAACAGGAAAGTACGATGCTCTCCGGAGCTAAAAGCCGCTCCCGGGCGTCTTTCGGCAGAAGTCGCGCTTAGGAGAGCACTGTGACCGGCACAATCGTCTTTGCGCGAAGTAGCCGCTTCTTCGCCTCCGGGAGCCGGAGAGAGCGGCAGCTTCGGAAAGGTGAATAAGGAAGCTGTACAACACTGGGATTGTGTGCGCAGCTTGCCAACTGATAGAAAACAGTACCTTTGCACTCTCCTGACTTTTCCAATCACATGAACATTCGATTGGAAGCTGTTTTGGACAACTTTTCTTTTCTTCCTGCAAAACACTTGGCATACTTCCGTGCAATGTCTAGAACACAATGGGAGTTGTTTTCGGTGCTGGCACAGCTTTTCCTAGCCAGACATAGTGGAAAAGCCCTTTGCTAAGAGGTAGACTTCAAAAGACGCTAAACACGAAAGTACGATGCTCTCCGGAGCTGAAAGCCGCTCCCGGGCGTCTTTTGGCAGAAGCCGCGCTAAGGAGAGCACTGTGACCGGCACAATCGTCTTTGCGTGAAGTAGCCGCTTCTTCGCCTCCCAGAGCCGGAGAGAGCGGCAGCTTTGGGAAGGTGAAGAAGGAAGCTGTACAACACTGGGATTGTGTGCGCAGCTTGCCAACTGGTAGAAAACAGTACCTTTGCACTCTACTGACTTTTCCAATCACATGAACATTCGATTGGAAGCTGTTTTGGACAACTTTTCTTTTCTTCCTGCCAAACACTTGGCAGACCTCCGTGCAGCGTCTAGAACACGATGGGAGTTGTTTTCTGTGCTGGCACAGTTTTTCCCAGCCAGACATTGTGGAAAAGCTTTCTGCTAAGATGTAGACTACAAAAGAGGCTAAACAGGAAAGTACGATGCTCTCCGGAGCTAAAAGCCGCCCCCGGGCGTCTTTCGGCAGAAGCCGCGCTAAGGAGAGCACTGTGACCAGCACAATCGTCTTTGGGCGAAGTAGCCGTTTCTTCGCCTCCGGGAGCCGGAGAGAGCGGCAGCTTCGGGAAGGTGAAGAAGGAAGCTGTACAACACTGAGATTGTGTGCGCAGCTTGCCAACTGATAGAAAACAGTAGCTTTGCACTCTCCTGACTTTTCCAATGACATGAACATTCGATTGGAAGCTGTTTTGGACAACTTTGCTTTAATTCCTGCCAAACACTTGGCAGACCTGCGTGCAACGTCTAGAACACGATGGGAGTTGTTTTCTGTGCTGGCACAGCTTTTCCTAGCCAGACATAGTGGAAAAGCTTTCTGCTAAGATGTAGACTACAAAAGTCGCTAAACACGAAAGTACGATGCTCTCCGGAGCTAAAAGCCGCTCCCGGGCATCTTTCGGCAGAAGCCGCGCTAAGGAGAGCACTGTGACCAGCACAATCGTCTTTGCGCAAAGCAGCCACTTCTTCGCTTCCGGGAGCGGGAGAGAGCGGCAGCTTCGGGAAGGTGAAGAAGGAAGCTGTACATCACTGGGATTGTGTGCGCAGCTTGCCAACTGATAGAAAACAGTACCTTTGCACTCTCCTGACTTTTCCAATCACATGAACATTCGATTGGAAGCTGTTTTGGACAACTTTTCTTTTCTTTCTTGCCAAACACTTGGCAGACCTCCGTGCAGCGTCTAGAACACGATGGGAGTTGTTTTCTGTGCTGGCACAGTTTTTCCCAGCCAGACATTGTGGAAAAGCTTTCCGCTAAGATGTAGACTACAAAAGAGGCTAAACAGGAAAGTACGATGCTCTCCGGAGCTAAAAGCCGCCCCCGGGCGTCTTTCGGCAGAAGCCGCGCTAAGGAGAGCACTGTGACCAGCACAATCGTCTTTGGGCGAAGTAGCCGTTTCTTCGCCTCCGGGAGCCGGAGAGAGCGGCAGCTTCGGGAAGGTGAAGAAGGAAGCTGTACAACACTGAGGTTGTGTGCGCAGCTTGCCAACTGATAGAAAACAGTAGCTTTGCACTCTCCTGACTTTTCCAATCACATGAACATTCGATTGGAAGCTGTTTTGGACAACTTTGCTTTAATTCCTGCCAAACAGTTTTCAGACCTGCGTGCAACGTCTAGAACACAATGGGAGTTGTTTTCGGATCTGGCACAGCTTTTCCTAGCCAGACATAGTGGAAAAGCTTTCTGCTAAGATGTAGACTACCAAAGACGCTAAACACGAAAGTACGATGCTCTCCGGAGCTAAAAGCCGCCTCACGGGCGTCTTTCGGCAGAAGCCCGCGCTAAGGAGAGCACTGTGACCGGCACAATCGTCTTTGCGCGAAGTTGCCGCTACTTCGCCTCCGGGAGCCGGAGAGAGCGGCACCTTTGGGAAGGTGAAGAAGGAAGCTGTACAACACTGGGATTGTGTGCGCAGCTTGCCAACTGGTAGAAAACAGTACCTTTGCGCTCTCCTGACTTATCCAATCACATGAACATTCGATTGGAAGCTGTTTTGGACAACTTTTCTTTTCTTCCTGCCAAACACTTGGCAGACCTCCGGGCAACGTCTAAAAAACAATGGGAGTTGTTTTCTGTGCTGGCACAGTTTTTCCCAGCCAGACATAGTGGAAAAGCTTTCTGCTAAGATGTAGACGAAAAGAGATGCTAAACAGGAAAGTACGATGCTCTACGGAGCTAAAAGCCGCTCCCGGGCGTCTTTCGGCAGAAGTCGCGCTTAGGAGAGCACTGTGACCGGCACAATCGTCTTTGCGCGAAGTAGCCGCTTCTTCGCCTCCGGTAGCCGGAGAGAGCGGCAGCTTCGGGAAGGTGAAGAAGGAAGCTGTACAACACTGGGATTGTGTGCGCAGCTTGCCAACTGGTAGAAAACAGTACCTTTGGGCTCTCCTGACTTTTCCATTCACATGAACATTCGATTGGAAGCTGTTTTGGACAACTTTTCTTTTCTTCCTGCCAAACACTTGGCAGATCTCCGGGCAACGTCTAGAACACAATGGGAGTTGTTTTCTGTGCTGGCACAGTTTTTCCCAGCCAGACATTGTGGAAAAGCTTTCTGCTAAGATGTAGATTAAAAGAGACGCTAAACAGGAAAGTACGATGCTCTCCGGAGCTAAAAGCCGCTCCCGGGCGTCTTTCGGCAGAAGTCGCGCTTAGGAGAGCACTGTGACCGGCACAATCGTCTTTGCGCGAAGTAGCCGCTTCTTCGCCTCCGGGAGCCGGAGAGAGCGGCAGCTTCGGAAAGGTGAATAAGGAAGCTGTACAACACTGGGATTGTGTGCGCAGCTTGCCAACTGATAGAAAACAGTAGCTTTGCACTCTCCTGACTTTTCCAATCACATGAACATTCGATTGGAAGCTGTTTTGGACAACTTTTCTTTTCTTCCTGCAAAACACTTGGCATACTTCCGTGCAATGTCTAGAACACAATGGGAGTTGTTTTCGGTGCTGGCACAGCTTTTCCTAGCCAGACATAGTGGAAAAGCCCTTTGCTAAGAGGTAGACTTCAAAAGACGCTAAACACGAAAGTACGATGCTCTCCGGAGCTGAAAGCCGCTCCCGGGCGTCTTTTGGCAGAAGCCGCGCTAAGGAGAGCACTGTGACCGGCACAATCGTCTTTGCGTGAAGTAGCCGCTTCTTCGCCTCCCAGAGCCGGAGAGAGCGGCAGCTTTGGGAAGGTGAAGAAGGAAGCTGTACAACACTGGGATTGTGTGCGCAGCTTGCCAACTGGTAGAAAACAGTACCTTTGCACTCTACTGACTTTTCCAATCACATGAACATTCGATTGGAAGCTGTTTTGGACAACTTTTCTTTTCTTCCTGCCAAACACTTGGCAGACCTCCGTGCAGCATCTAGAACACAATGGGAGTTGTTTTCTGTGCTGGCACAGCTTTTCCTAGCCAGACATATTGGAAAAGCTTTCTGCTAAGATGTAGACTACAAAAGACGCTAAACACGAAAGTACGATGCTCTCCGGAGCTAAAAGCCGCCCCCGGGCGTCTTTCGGCAGAAGCCGCGCTAAGGAGAGCGCTGTGACCAGCACAATCGTCTTGGGGCGAAGTAGCCATTTCTTCGCCTCCGGGAGCCGGAAAGAACGGCAGCTACGGGAAGGTGAAGAAGGAAGCTGTACAACACTGGGATTGTGTGCGCAGCTTGCCAACTGATAGAAAACAGTACCTTTGCACTCTCTTGACTTTTCAATGACATGAACATTCGATTGGAAGCTGTTTTGGACAACTTTGCTTTAATTCCTGCCAAACAGTAGTCAGACCTGCGTGCAACGTCTAGAACACGATGGGAGTTGTTTTCTGTGCTGGCACAGTTTTTCCCAGCCAGACATAGTGGAAAAGCATTCTGCTAAGATGTAGACTACAAAAGACGCTAAACACGAAAGTACGATGCTCTCCGGAGCTAAAAGCCACTCCCGGGCGTCTTTCGGCAGAAGCTGCACTAAGGAGAGCACTGTGACCGGCACAATCGTCTTTGGGCGAAGTAGCCGTTTCTTCGCCTCCGGGAGCCGGAGAGAGCGGCAGCTTCGGGAAGGTGAAGAAGGAAGCTGTACAACAGTGGGATTGTGTGCGCAGCTTGCCAACTGATAGAAAACAGTACCTTTGCGCTCTCCTGACTTTTCCAATCACATGAACATTCGATTGGAAGCTGTTTTGGACAACTTTTCTTTTCTTCCTGCAAAACACTTGGCATACTTCCGTGCAATGTCTAGAACACAATGGGAGTTGTTTTCGGTGCTGGCACAGCTTTTCCTAGTCAGACATAGTGGAAAAGCTTTCTGCTAAGATGTAGACTACCAAAGACGCTAAACAGGAAAGTACGATGCTCTCCGGAGCTAAAAGCCGCTCCCGGGCGTCTTTCGGCAGAAGCCCGCGCTAAGGAGAGCACTGTGACCGGCACAATCGTCTTTGCGTGAAGTTGCCGCTTCTTCGCCTCCGGGAGCCGGAGAGAGCGGCACCTTTGGGAAGGTGAAGAAGGAAGCTGTACAACACTGGGATTGTGTGCGCAGCTTGCCAACTGGTAGAAAACAGTACCTTTGCGCTCTCCTGACTTATCCAATCGCATGAACATTCGATTGGAGGCTGTTTTGGACAACTTTTCTTCCTGCCAAACACTTGGAAGACCTCCGGGCAACGTCTAGAACACAATGGGAGTTGTTTTCTGTGCTGGCACAGTTTTTCCCAGCCAGACATAATGGAAAAGCTTTCTGCTAAGATGTAGACTACAAAAGACGCTAAACAGGAAAGTACGATGCTCTCCGGAGCTAAAAGCCGCTCCCGGGCGTCTTTCGGCAGAAGTCGCGCTTAGCAGAGCACTGTGACCGGCACAATCGTCTTTGGGCGAAGTAGCCGCTTCTTCGCCTCCGGGAGCCAGAGAGAGCGGCAGCTTCGGGTAGGTGAATAAGGAAGCTGTACAACACTGGGATTGTGTGCGCAGCTTGCCAACTGATAGAAAACAGTACCTTTGCGCTCTCCTGACTTTTCCAATCACATGAACATTCGATTGGAAGCTGTTTTGGGCAACTTTTCTTCCTGTCAAAAACTTGGCAGACCTCCGTGCAACGTCTAGAACACAATGGGAGTTGTTTTCCGTGCTGGCACAGTTTTTCCCAGCCAGACATTGTGGAAAAGCTTTCTGCTAAGATGTAGACGAAAAGAGACGCTAAACAGGAAAGTACGATGCTCTCCGGAGCTGAAAGCCGCTCGCGGGCGTCTTTCGGTAGAAGCCGCGGTAAGTAGAGCGCTGTGACCAGCACAATCGTCTTTGCGCGAAGTAGCCGCTTCTTCGCCTCCGGGAGCCGGAGAGAGCGGCAGCTTCGGGAAGGTGGAGAAGGAAGCTGTACAACACTGGGATTGTGTGCGCAGCTTGCCAACTGATAGAAAACAGTACCTTTGCGCTCTCCTGACTTTTCCAATCACATGAACATTCGATTGGAAGCTGTTTTGGACAACTTTTCTTTTCTTCCTGCCAAACACTTGGCAGACCTCCGGGCAACGTCTAGAACACAATGGGAGTTGTTTTCTGTGCTGGCACAGTTTTTCCCAGCCAGACATAGTGGAAAAGCTTTCTGCTAAGATGTAGACGTAAAGAGACGCTAAACAGGAAAGTACGATGCTCTCCGGAGCTAAAAGCCGCTCCCGGGCGTCATTCGGCAGAAGCCGCGCTAAGGAGAGCACTGTGACCGGCACAATCATCTTTGCGCGAAGTAGCCGCTTCTTCGCCTCCGGGAGCCGGAGAGAGCGGCAGCTTCGGGAAGGTGAAGAAGGAAGCTGTACAACACTGGGATTGTGTGCGCAGCTTGCCAACTGATACAAAACAGTACCTTTGCGCTCTCCTGACTTATCCAATCACATGAACATTCGATTGGAAGCTGTTTTGGACAACTTTTCTTTTCTTCCTGCCAAACACTTGGCAGACCTCCAGGCAACGTCTAGAACACAATGGGAGTTGTTTTCTGTGCTGGCACAGTTTTTCCCAGCCAGACATAGTGGAAAAGCTTTCTGCTAAGATGTAGATGAAAAGAGACGCTAAACAGGAAAGTACGATGCTCTCCGGAGCTGAAAGCCGCTCGCGGGCGTCTTTCGGTAGAAGCCGCGGTAAGTAGAGCGCTGTGACCAGCACAATCGTCTTTGCGCGAAGTAGCCGCTTCTTCGCCTCCGGGAGCCGGAGAGAGCGGCAGCTTCGGGAAGGTGGAGAAGGAAGCTGTACAACACTGGGATTGTGTGCGCAGCTTGCCAACAACTGATAGAAAACAGTACCTTTGCGCTCTCCTGACTTTTCCAATCACATGAACATTCGATTGGAAGCTGTTTTGGACAACTTTTCTTTTCTTCCTGCCAAACACTTGGCAGACCTCCGTGCAGCGTCTAGAACACAATGGGAGTTGTTTTCTGTGCTGGCACAGTTTTTCCTAGCCAGACATAGTGGAAAAGCTTGCTTCTAAGATGTAGACTACAAAAGACGCTAAACACGAAACTACGATGCTCTCCGGAGCTAAAAGCTGCTCCCGGGCGTCATTCGGCAGAAGCCGCGGTAAGGAGAGCACTGTGACCAGCACAATCGTCTTTGCGCGAAGTAGCCGTTTCTTCGCCTCCGGGAGCCAGAGAGAGCGGCAGCTTCGGGAAGGTGAAGAAGGAAGCTGTACATCACTGGGATTGTGTGCGCAGCTTGCCAACTGATAGAAAACAGTACCTTTGCTCTCTCCTGACTTTTCCAAACACATGGACATTCGATTTGAAGCTGTTTTGGACAACTTTTCTTTTCTTCCTGCCAAACACTTGGCAGACCTCCGTGCAGCGTCTAGAACACAATGGGAGTTGTTTTCTGTGCTGGCACAGTTTTTCCTAGCCAGACATAGAGGAAAACCTTTCTGCTAAGATGTAGACTACAAAAGACGCTAAACATGAATGTACGATGCTCTCCGGAGCTAAAAGCTAATCCCGGGCGTCACTCGGCAGAAGCCGCGCTAAGGAGCGCACTGTGACCGGCACAATCGTCTTTGCGCGAAGTTGCCGCTTCTTCGCCTGCAACAGCCAGAGAGAGCGGCAGCTTCGGGAAGGTGAAGAAGGAAGCTGTACAACACTGGGATTGTGTGCGCAGCTTTCCAACTGATAGAAAACAGTACCTTTGCGCTCTCCTGACTTTTCCAATCACATGGACATTCGATTGGAAGCTACTTTGGACAACTTTTCTTTTCTTCCTGCCAAACACTTGGCAGACCTCCGTGCAATGTCTACAACACACTGGGAGTTGTTTACCGTGCTGGCACAGTTTTTCCCAGCCAGAAATTGTGGAAAAGCTTTCTGCTGAGATGTAGACGAAAAGAGACGCTTAACAGGAAAGTACGATGCTCTCCGGAGCTAAAAGCCGCTCCCGCGCGTCTTTCGGCAGAAGCTGCACTAAGGAGAGCACTGTGACCGGCACAATCGTCTTTGGGCGAAGTAGCCGTTTCTTCGCCTCCGGGAGCCGGAGAGAGCGGCAGCTTCGGGAAGGTGAAGAAGGAAGCTGTACAACACTGGGATTGTGTGCGCAGCGTGCCAACTGATAGAAAACAGTACCTTTGCGCTCTCCTGACTTTTCCAATCACATGTACATTCGATTGGACGCTGTATTGGACAACTTTCCTTTTCTTCCTGCCAAAAACTTGGCCGACTTCCGTGCAACGTCTAGAACACGATGGGAGTAGTTTTCTGTGCTGGCACAGCTTTTCCGAGCCAGAGATAGTGGAAAAGCATTCTGCTAAGATGTAGACTACAAAAGACGCTAAACACGAAAGTACGATGCTCTCCGGAGCTAAAAGCCGCTCCCGGGCGTCTTTCGGCAGAAGCCGCGCTAAGGAGAGCACTGTGACCAGCACAATCGTCTTTGCGCAAAGCAGCCGCTTCTTCGCCTCCGGGAGCGGGAGAGAGCGGCAGCTTCGGGAACGTGAAGAAGGAAGCTGTACATCACTGGGATTGTGTGCGCAGCTTGCCAACTGATAGAAAACAGTACCTTTGCGCTCTCCTGACTTTTCCAATCACATGAACATTCGATTGGAAGCTGTTTTGGACAACTTTGCTTTAATTCCTGCCAAACAGTAGTCAGACCTGCGTGCAACGTCTAGAACACGATGGGAGTTGTTTTCTGTGCTGGCACAGTTTTTCCCAGCCAGACATAGTGGAAAAGCATTCTGCTAAGATGTAGACTACAAAAGACGCTAAACACGAAAGTACGATGCTCTCCGGAGCTAAAAGCCACTGCCGGGCGTCTTTCGGCAGAAGCTGCACTAAGGAGAGCACTGTGACCCGCACAATCGTCTTTGGGCGAAGTAGCCGCTTCTTCGCCTCCGGGAGCCGGAGAGAGCGGCAGCTTCGGGAAGGTGAAGAAGGAAGCTGTACAACACTGGGATTGTGTGCGCAGCTTGCCAACTGATAGAAAACAGTACCTTTGCGCTCTCCTGACTTTTCCAATCACATGAACATTCGATTGGAAGCTGTTTTGGACAACTTTTCTTTTCTTCCTGCAAAACACTTGGCATACTTCCGTGCAATGTCTAGAACACAATGGGAGTTGTTTTCGGTGCTGGCACAGCTTTTCCTAGCCAGACATAGTGGAAAAGCTTTCTTCTAAGATGTAGACTACAAAAGACGCTAAACACGAAAGTACGATGCTCTCCGGAGCTAAAAGCTGCTCCCGGGCGTCATTCGGCAGAAGCCGCGGTAAGGAGAGCACTGTGACCAGCACAATCGTCTTTGCGCGAAGTAGCCGCTTCTTCGCCTCCGGGAGCCAGAGAGAGCGGCAGCTTCGGGAAGGTGAAGAAGGAAGCTGTACATCACTGGGATTGTGTGCGCAGCTTGCCAACTGATAGAAAACAGTACCTTTGCTCTCTCCTGACTTTTCCAAACACATGGATATTCGATTTGAAGCTGTTTTGGACAACTTTTCTTTTCTTCCTGCCAAACACTTGGCAGACCTCCGTGCAGCGTCTAGAACACGATGGGAGTTGTTTTCTGTGCTGGCACAGTTTTTCCTAGGCAGACATAGAGGAAAACCTTTCTGCTAAGATGTAGACTACAAAAGACGCTAAACACGAATGTACGATGCTCTCCGGAGCTAAAAGCTAATCCCGGGCGTCTTTCGGCAGAAGCCGCGCTAAGGAGCGCATTGTGACCGGCACAATCGTCTTTGCGCGAAGTTGCCGCTTCTTCTCCTGCAACAGCCAGAGAGAGGGGCAGCTTCGGGAAGGTGAAGAAGGAAGCTGTACAACACTGGGATTGTGTGCGCAGCTTGCCAACTGATAGAAAACAGTACCTTTGCGCTCTCCTGACTTATCCAATCACATGAACATTCGATTGGAAGCTGTTTTGGACAACTTTTCTTCCTGCCAAACACTTGGCAGACCTCCAGGCAACGTCTAGAACACAATGGGAGTTGTTTTCTGTGCTGGCACAGTTTTTCCCAGCCAGACATAGTGGAAAAGCTTTCTGCTAAGATGTAGACGAAAAGAGACGCTAAACAGGAAAGTACGATGCTCTCCGGAGCTGAAAGCCGCTCGCGGGCGTCTTTCGGTAGAAGCCGCGGTAAGTAGAGCGCTGTGACCAGCACAATCGTCTTTGCGCGAAGTAGCCGCTTCTTCGCCTCCGGGAGCCGGAGAGAGCGGCAGCTTCGGGAAGGTGGAGAAGGAAGCTGTACAACACTGGGATTGTGTGCGCAGCTTGCCAACTGATAGAAAACAGTACCTTTGCGCTCTCCTGACTTTTCCAATCACATGAACATTCGATTGGAAGCTGTTTTGGACAACTTTTCTTTTCTTCCTGCCAAACACTTGGCAGACCTCCGTGCAGCGTCTAGAACACAATGGGAGTTGTTTTCTGTGCTGGCACAGTTTTTCCTAGCCAGACATAGTGGAAAAGCTTGCTTCTAAGATGTAGACTACAAAAGACGCTAAACACGAAAGTACGATGCTCTCCGGAGCTAAAAGCTGCTCCCGGGCGTCATTCGGCAGAAGCCGCGGTAAGGAGAGCACTGTGACCAGCACAATCGTCTTTGCGCGAAGTAGCCGCTTCTTCGCCTCCGGGAGCCAGAGAGAGCGGCAGCTTCGGGAAGGTGAAGAAGGAAGCTGTACATCACTGGGATTGTGTGCGCAGCTTGCCAACTGATAGAAAACAGTACCTTTGCTCTCTCCTGACTATTCCAAAAACATGGACATTCGATTTGAAGCTGTTTTGGACAACTTTTCTTTTCTTCCTGCCAAACACTTGGCAGACCTCCGTGCAGCGTCTAGAACACAATGGGAGTTGTTTTCTGTGCTGGCACAGTTTTTCCTAGCCAGACATAGAGGAAAACCTTTCTGCTAAGATGTAGACTACAAAAGACGCTAAACATGAATGTACGATGCTCTCCGGAGCTAAAAGCTAATCCCGGGCGTCACTCGGCAGAAGCCGCGCTAAGGAGCGCACTGTGACCGGCACAATCGTCTTTGCGCGAAGTTGCCGCTTCTTCGCCTGCAACAGCCAGAGAGAGCGGCAGCTTCGGGAAGGTGAAGAAGGAAGCTGTACAACACTGGGATTGTGTGCGCAGCTTGCCAACTGATAGAAAACAGTACCTTTGCACTCTCCTGACTTTTCAATGACATGAACATTCGATTGGAAGCTGTTTTGGACAACTTTGCTTTAATTCCTGCCAAACAGTAGTCAGACCTGCGTGCAACGTCTAGAACACGATGGGAGTTGTTTTCTGTGCTGGCACAGTTTTTCCAAACCAGACATAGTGGAAAAGCATTCTGCTAAGATGTAGACTACAAAAGACGCTAAACACGAAAGTACGATGCTCTCCGGAGTTAAAAGCCACTCCCGGGCGTCTTTCGGCAGAAGCTGCACTAAGGAGAGCACTGTGACAGGCACAATCGTCTTTGGGCGAAGTAGCCGTTTCTTCGCCCCCGGGAGCCGTAGAGAGCGGCAGCTTCGGGAAGGTGAAGAAGGAAGCTGTACAACACTGGGATTGTGTGCGCAGCTTGCCAACTGGTAGAAAACAGTACCTTTGCGCTCTCCTGACTTATCCAATCGCATGAACATTCGATTGGAGGCTGTTTTGGACAACTTTTCTTTTCTTCCTGCAAAACACTTGGCATACTTCCGTGCAACATCTAGAACACAATGGGAGTTGTTTTCGGTGCTGGCACAGCTTTTCCTAGTCAGACATAGTGGAAAAGCTTTCTGCTAAGATGTAGACGAAAAGAGACGCTTAACACGAAAGTACGATGCTCTCCAGAGCTAAAAGCCGCTCCCGGGCGTCTTTTGGCAGAAGCCCGCGCTAAGGAGAGCACTGTGACCAGGACAATCGTCTTTGCGCGAAGTAGCCGCTTCTTCGCCTCCGGGAGCCGTAGGGAGCGGCACCTTTGGGAAGGTGAAGAAGGAAGCTGTACAACACTGGGATTGTGTGCGCAGCTTGCCAACTGGTAGAAAACAGTACCTTTGCGCTCTCCTGACTTATCCAATCACATGGACATTCGATTGGAGGCTGTTTTGGACAACTTTTCTTTTCTTTCTGCCAAACACTTGGCAGACCTCCGGGCAACGTCTAGAACACAATGGGAGTTGTTTTCTGTGCTGGCACAGTTTTTCCCAGCCAGACATTGTGGAGAAGCTTTCTGCTAAGATGTAGACTACAAAAGACGCTAAACACGAAAGTACGATGCTCTCCGGAGCTAAAAGCTGCTCCCGGGCGTCATTCGGCAGAAGCCGCGGTAAGGAGAGCACTGTGACTAGCACAATCGTCTTTGCGCATAGTAGCCGCTTCTTCGCCTCCGGGAGCCAGAGAGAGCGGCAGCTTCGGGAAGGTGAAGAAGGAAGCTGTACATCACTGGGATTGTGTGCGCAGCTTGCCAACTGATAGAAAACAGTACCTTTGCTCTCTCCTGACTATTCCAAAAACATGGACATTCGATTTGAAGCTGTTTTGGACAACTTTTCTTTTCTTCCTGCCAAACACTTGGCAGACCTCCGTGCAGCGTCTAGAACACAATGGGAGTTGTTTTCTGTGCTGGCACAGTTTTTCCTAGCCAGACATAGAGGAAAACCTTTCTGCTAAGATGTAGACTACAAAAGACGCTAAACATGAATGTACGATGCTCTCCGAAGCTAAAAGCTAATCCCGGGCGTCACTCGGCAGAAGCCGCGCTAAGGAGCGCACTGTGACCGGCACAATCGTCTTTGCGCGAAGTTGCCGCTTCTTCGCCTGCAACAGCCAGAGAGAGCGGCAGCTTCGGGAAGGTGAAGAAGGAAGCTGTACAACACTGGGATTGTGTGCGCAGCTTGCCAACTGATAGAAAACAGTACCTTTGCACTCTCCTGACTTTTCAATGACATGAACATTCGATTGGAAGCTGTTTTGGACAACTTTGCTTTAATTCCTGCCAAACAGTAGTCAGACCTGCGTGCAACGTCTAGAACACGATGGGAGTTGTTTTCTGTGCTGGCACAGTTTTTCCAAACCAGACATAGTGGAAAAGCATTCTGCTAAGATGTAGACTACAAAAGACGCTAAACACGAAAGTACGATGCTCTCCGGAGCTAAAAGCCACTCCCGGGCGTCTTTCGGCAGAAGCTGCACTAAGGAGAGCACTGTGACAGGCACAATCGTCTTTGGGCGAAGTAGCCGTTTCTTCGCCTCCGGGAGCCGGAGAGAGCGGCAGCTTCGGGAAGGTGAAGAAGGAAGCTGTACAACACTGGGATTGTGTGCGCAGCTTGCCAACTGGTAGAAAACAGTACCTTTGCGCTCTCCTGACTTATCCAATCGCATGAACATTCGATTGGAGGCTGTTTTGGACAACTTTTCTTTTCTTCCTGCAAAACACTTGGCATACTTCCGTGCAACATCTAGAACACAATGGGAGTTGTTTTCGGTGCTGGCACAGCTTTTCCTAGTCAGACATAGTGGAAAAGCTTTCTGCTAAGATGTAGACGAAAAGAGACGCTTAACACGAAAGTACGATGCTCTCCAGAGCTAAAAGCCGCTCCCGGGCGTCTTTTGGCAGAAGCCCGCGCTAAGGAGAGCACTGTGACCAGGACAATCGTCTTTGCGCGAAGTAGCCGCTTCTTCGCCTCCGGGAGCCGTAGGGAGCGGCACCTTTGGGAAGGTGAAGAAGGAAGCTGTACAACACTGGGATTGTGTGCGCAGCTTGCCAACTGGTAGAAAACAGTACCTTTGCGCTCTCCTGACTTATCCAATCACATGGACATTCGATTGGAGGCTGTTTTGGACAACTTTTCTTTTCTTTCTGCCAAACACTTGGCAGACCTCCGGGCAACGTCTAGAACACAATGGGAGTTGTTTTCTGTGCTGGCACAGTTTTTCCCAGCCAGACATAGTGGAAAAGCTTTCTGCTAAGATGTAGACTACAAAAGACGCTAAACACGAAAGTACGATGCTCTCGGGAGCTAAAAGCTGCTCCCGGGCGTCATTCGGCAGAAGCCGCGGTAAGGAGAGCACTGTGACCAGCACAATCGTCTTTGCGCAAAGTAGCCGCTTCTTCGCCTCCGGGAGCCAGAGAGAGCGGCAGCTTCGGGAAGGTGAAGAAGGAAGCTGTACATCACTGGGATTGTGTGCGCAGCTTGCCAACTGATAGAAAACAGTACCTTTGCTCTCTCCTGACTATTCCAAAAACATGGACATTCGATTTGAAGCTGTTTTGGACAACTTTTCTTTTCTTCCTGCCAAACACTTGGCAGACCTCCGTGCAGCGTCTAGAACACAATGGGAGTTGTTTTCTGTGCTGGCACAGTTTTTCCTAGCCAGACATAGAGGAAAACCTTTCTTCTAAGATGTAGACTACAAAAGACGCTAAACATGAATGTACGATGCTCTCCGGAGCTAAAAGCTAATCCCGGGCGTCACTCGGCAGAAGCCGCGCTAAGGAGCGCACTGTGACCGGCACAATCGTCTTTGCGCGAAGTTGCCGCTTCTTCGCCTGCAACAGCCAGAGAGAGCGGCAGCTTCGGGAAGGTGAAGAAGGAAGCTGTACAACACTGGGATTGTGTGCGCAGCTTGCCAACTGATAGAAAACAGTACCTTTGCACTCTCCTGACTTTTCCAATCACATGGACATTCGATTGGAAGCTGTTTTGGACAACTTTCCTTTTCTTCCTGCCAAACACTTGGCAGACCTCCGTGCAATGTCTACAACACACTGGGAGTTGTTTACCGTGCTGGCACAGTTTTTCCCAGCCAGAAATTGTGGAAAAGCTTTCTGCTAAGATGTAGACGAATAGAGACGCTTAACAGGAAAGTACGATGCTCTCCGGAGCTAAAAGCCGCTCCCGCGCGTCTTTCGGCAGAAGCTGCGCTAAGGAGAGCACTGTGACCGGCACAATCGTCTTTGGGCGAAGTAGCCGTTTCTTCGCCTCCGGGAGCCGGAGAGAGCGGCAGCTTCGGGAAGGTGAAGAAGGAAGCTGTACAACACTGGGATTGTGTGCGCAGCTTGCCAGCTGATAGAAAACAGTACCGTTGCGCTCTCCTGACTTTTCCAATCACATGTACATTTGATTGGACGCTGTATTGGACAACTTTCCTTTTCTTCCTGCCAAAAACTTGGCCGACTTCCGTGCAACGTCTAGAACACGATGGGAGTAGTTTTCTGTGCTGGCACAGCTTTTCCGAGCCAGAGATAGTGGAAAAGCATTCTGCTAAGATGTAGACTACAAAAGACGCTAAACACGAAAGTACGATGCTCTCCGGAGCTAAAAGCTAATCCCGGGCGTCACTCGGCAGAAGCCGCGCTAAGGAGCGCACTGTGACCGGCACAATCGTCTTTGCGCAAAGCAGCCGCTTCTTCGCCTCCGGGAGCGGGAGAGAGCGGCAGCTTCGGGAAGGTTAAGAAGGAAGCTGTACATCACTGGGATTGTGTGCGCAGCTTGCCAACTGATAGAAAACAGTACCTTTGCGCTCTCCTGACTTTTCCAATCACATGAACATTCGATTGGAAGCTGTTTTGGACAACTTTGCTTTAATTCCTGCCAAACAGTAGTCAGACCTGCGTGCAACGTCTAGAACACGATGGGAGTTGTTTTCTGTGCTGGCACAGTTTTTCCCAGCCAGACATAGTGGAAAAGCATTCTGCTAAGATGTAGACTACAAAAGACGCTAAACACGAAAGTACGATGCTCTCCGGAGCTAAAAGCCACTGCCGGGCGTCTTTCGGCAGAAGCTGCACTAAGGAGAGCACTGTGACCGGCACAATCGTCTTTGGGCGAAGTAGCCGCTTCTTCGCCTCCGGGAGCCAGAGAGAGCGGCAGCTTCGGGAAGGTGAAGAAGGAAGCTGTACAACACTGGGATTGTGTGCGCAGCTTGCCAACTGATAGAAAACAGTACCTTTGCGCTCTCCTGACTTTTCCAATCACATGAACATTCGATTGGAAGCTGTTTTGGACAACTTTTCTTTTCTTCCTGCAAAACACTTGGCATACTTCCGTGCAATGTCTAGAACACAATGGGAGTTGTTTTCTGTGCTGGCACAGTTTTTCCCAGCCAGACATTTTGGAAAAGCTTTCTGCTAAGATGTAGACTACAAAAGACGCTAAACACGAAAGTACGATGCTCTCCGGAGCTGAAAGCCGCTCGCGGGCGTCTTTCGGTAGAAGCCGCGGTAAGGAGAGCACTGTGACCAGCACAATCGTCTTTGCGCGAAGTAGCCGCTTCTTCGCCTCCGGGAGCCGGAGAGAGTGGCAGCTGCGGGAAGGTGGAGAAGGAAGCTGTACAACACTGGGATTGTGTGCGCAGCTTGCCAACTGATAGAAAACAGTACCTTTGAACTCTGCTGACTTTTCCAATCACATGGACATTCGATTGGAAGCTGCTTTGGACAACTTTGCTTTAATTCCTGCCAAACACTTGGCAGACCTCCGTGCAGCGTCTAGAACACAATGGGAATTGTTTTCTGTGCTGGCACATTTTTTCCCAGCCAGACATTGTGGAAAAGCTTTCTGCTAAGATGTAGACGAAAAGAGACGCTTAACAGGAAAGTGCGATGCTCTCCGGAGCTAAAAGCTGCTCCCGCGCGTATTTCGGCAGAAGCTGCGCTAAGGAGAGCACTGTGACCGGCACAATCGTCTTTGGGCCAAGTAGCCGTTTCTTCGCCTCCGGGAGCCGGAGAGAGCGGCAGCTTCGGGAAGGTGAAGAAGGAAGCTGTACAACACTGGGATTGTGTGCGCAGCTTGCCAACTGATAGAAAACAGTACCTTTGCACTCTCCTGACTTTTCCAATCACATGAACATTCGATTGGAAGCTGTTTTGGACAACTTTTCTTTTCTTTCTTGCCAAACACTTGGCAGACCTCCGTGCAATGTCTAGAACACGATGGGAGTGGTTTTCTGTGCTGGCACAGCTTTTCCTAGCCAGACATAGTGGAAAAGCCCTTTGCTAAGAGGTAGACTTCAAAAGATGCTAAACACGAAAGTACGATGCTCTCCGGAGCTGAAAGCCGCTCCCGGGCGTCTTTCGGCAGAAGCCGCGCTAAGGAGAGCACTGTGACCGGCACAATCGTCTTTGCGTGAAGTAGCCGCTTCTTCGCCTCCCGGAGCCGGAGAGAGCGGCAGCTTTGGGAAGGTGAAGAAGGAAGCTGTACAACACTGGGATTGTGTGCGCAGCTTGCCAACTGGTAGAAAACAGTACCTTTGCACTCTCCTGACTTTTCCAATCACATGAACATTCGATTGGAAGCTGTTTTGGACAACTTTTCTTTTCTTCCTGCCAAACACTTGGCAGACCTCCGTGCAGCATCTAGAACACAATGGGAGTTGTTTTCGGTGCTGGCACAGTTTTTCCCAGCCAGACATTGTGGAAAAGCTTTCTGCTAAGATGTAGACTACAAAAGACGCTAAACAGGAAAGTACGATGCTCTCCGGAGCTAAAAGCCGCCCCCGGGCGTCTTTCGGCAGAAGCCGCGCTAAGGAGAGCGCTGTGACCAGCACAATCGTCTTTGGGCGAAGTAGCCATTTCTTCGCCTCCGGGAGCCGGAGAGAGCGGCAGCTACGGGAAGGTGAAGAAGGAAGCTGTACAAGACTGGGATTGTGTGCGCAGCTTGCCAACTGATAGAAAACAGTACCTTTGCACTCTCTTGACTTTTCAATGACATGAACATTCGATTGGAAGCTGTTTTGGACAACTTTGCTTTAATTCCTGCCAAACAGTAGTCAGACCTGCGTGCAACGTCTAGAACTCGATGGGAGTTGTTTTCTGTGCTGGCACAGTTTTTCCCAGCCAGACATATTGGAAAAGCATTCTGCTAAGATGTAGACTACAAAAGACGCTAAACACGAAAGTACGATGCCCTCCGGAGCTAAAAGCCACTCCCGGGCGTCTGTCGGCAGAAGCTGCACTAAGGAGAGCACTGTGACCGGCACAATCGTCTTTGGGCGAAGTAGCCGCTTCTTCGCCTCCGGGAGCCGGAGAGAGCGGCAGCTTCGGGAAGGTGAAGAAGGAAGCTGTACAACACTGGGATTGTGTGCGCAGCTTGCCAACTGATAGAAAACAGTACCTTTGCGCTCTCCTGACTTTTCCAATCACATGAACATTCGATTGGAGGCTGTTTTGGACAACTTTTCTTTTCTTCCTGCCAAACACTTGGCAGACCTCCGGGCAACGTCTAGAACACAATGGGAGTTGTTTTCTGTGCTGGCACAGTTTTTCCCAGCCAGATATAGTGGAAAAGCTTTCTGCTAAGATGTAGACTACAAAAGACGCTAAACAGGAAAGTACGATGCTCTCTGGAGCTAAAAGCCGCTCCCAGGCGTCTTTCGGCAGAAGTCGCGCTTAGGAGAGCACTGTGACCGGCACAATCGTCTTTGGGCGAAGTAGCCGCTTCTTCACCTCCGGGAGCCGGAGAGAGCGGCAGCTTCGGGAAGGTGAAGAAGGAAGCTGTACAACACTGGGATTGTGTGCGCAGCTTGCCAACTGATAGAAAACAGTACCTTTGCGCTCTCCTGACTTTTCCAATCACATGAACATTCGATTGGAAGCTGTTTTGGGCAACTTTTCTTCCTGCCAAACACTTGGCAGACCTCCGTGCAACGTCTAGAACACAATGGGAGTTGTTTTCTGTGCTGGCACAGTTTTTCCCAGCCAGACATTGTGGAAAAGCTTTCTGCTAAGATGTAGACGAAAAGAGACGCTAAACAGGAAAGTACGATGCTCTCCGGAGCTGAAAGCCCCTCGCGGGCGTCTTTCGGTTGAAGCCGCGGTAAGTAGAGCGCTGTGACCAGCACAATCGTCCTTGCGCGAAGTAGCCGCTTCTTCGCCTCCGGGAGCCGGAGAGAGTGGCAGCTTCGGGAAGGTGGAGAAGGAAGCTGTACAACACTGGGATTGTGTGCGCAGCTTGCCAACTGATAGAAAACAGTACCTTTGCGCTCTCCTGACTTTTCCAATCACATGAACATTCGATTGGAAGTTGTTTTGGACAACTTTTCTTTTCTTCCTGCCAAACACTTGGCAGACCTCCGTGCAGCGTCTAGAACACAATGGGAGTTGTTTTCTGTGCTGGCACAGTTTTTCCTAGCCAGACATAGAGGAAAACCTTTCTGCTAAGATGTAGACTACAAAAGACGCTAAACACGAATGTACGATGCTCTCCGGAGCTAAAAGCTAATCCCGGGCGTCTTTCGGCAGAAGCCGCGCTAAGGAGCGCATTGTGACCGGCACAATCGTCTTTGCGCGAAGTTGCCGCTTCTTCTCCTGCAACAGCCAGAGAGAGCGGCAGCTTCGGGAAGGTGAAGAAGGAAGCTGTACAACACTGGGATTGTGTGCGCAGCTTGCCAACTGATAGAAAACAGTACCTTTGCGCTCTCCTGACTTTTCCAATCACATGAACATTCGATTGGAAGCTGTTTTGGACAACTTTTCTTTTCTTCCTGCCAAACACTTGGCAGACCTCCGGGCAACGTCTAGAACACAGTGGGAGTTGTTTTCTGTGCTGGCACAGTTTTTCCCAGCCAGACATAGTGGAAAAGCTTTCTGCTAAGATGTAGACGAAAAGAGACGCTGAACAGGAAAGTACGATGCTCTCCGGAGCTACAAGCCGCTCCCGGGCGTCTTTCGGCAGAAGCCGCGCTAAGGAGAGCACTGTGACCGGCACAATCGTCTTTGCGCGAAGTAGCCGCTTCTTCGCCTCCGGGAGCTGGAGAGAGCGGCAGCTTCGGGAAGGTGAAGAAGGAAGCTGTACAACACTGGGATTGTGTGTGCAGCTTGCCAACTGATAGAAAACAGTACCTTTGCGCTCTCCTGACTTATCCAATCACATGAACATTCGATTGGAAGCTGTTTTGGACAACTTTTCTTTTCTTCCTGCCAAACACTTGGCCGACTTCCGTGCAATGTCTAGAAAACAATGGGAGTTGTTTTCCGTGCTGGCACAGCTTTTCCAAGCCAGACATAGTGGAAAAGCTTTCTGCTAAGATGTAGACGAAAAGAGACGCTAAACAGGAAAGTACGATGCTCTCCAGAGCTGAAAGCCGCTCGCGGGCGTCTTTCGGTAGAAGCCGCGGTAAGTAGAGCGCTGTGACCAGCACAATCGTCTTTGCGCGAAGTAGCCGCTTCTTCGCCTCCGGGAGCCGGAGAGAGCGGCAGCTTCGGGAAGGTCGAGAAGGAAGCTGTACAACACTGGGATTGTGTGCGCAGCTTGCCAACTGATAGAAAACAGTACCTTTGCGCTCTCCTGACTTTTCCGATCACATGAACATTCGATTGGAAGCTATTTTGGACAACTTTTCTTTTCTTTTGGCCAAACACTTGGCAGGCCTCCGTGCAACGTCTAGAACACAAAGGGAGTTGTTTTCTGTGCTGCCACAGTTTTTCCTAGCCAGACATAGAGGAAAACCTTTCTGCTAAGATGTAGACTACAAAAGACGCTAAACACGAATGTACGATGCTCTCCGGAGCTAAAAGCTAATCCCGGGCGTCACTCGGCAGAAGCCGCGCTAAGGAGCGCACTGTGACCGGCACAATCGTCTTTGCGCGAAGTTGCCGCTTCTTCTCCTGCAACAGCCAGAGAGAGCGGCAGCTTCGGGAAGGTGAAGAAGGAAGCTGTACAACACTGGGATTGTGTGCGCAGCTTGCCAACTGATAGAAAACAGTACCTTTGCGCTCTCCTGACTTTTCCAATCACATGAACATTCGATTGGAAGCTGTTTTGGACAACTTTTCTTTTCTTCCTGCCAAACACTTGGCAGACCTCCGGGCAACGTCTAGAACACAATGGGAGTTGTTTTCTGTGCTGGCACAGTTTTTCCCAGCCAGACATAGTGGAAAAGCTTTCTGCTAAGATGTAGACGAAAAGAGACGCTAAACAGGAAAGCACGATGCTCTCCGGAGCTAAAAGCCGCTCCCGGGCGTCATTCGGCAGAAGCCGCGCTAAGGAGAGCACTGTGACCGGCACAATCGTCTTTGCGCGAAGTTGCCACTTGTTCGCCTGCAACAGCCGCAGAGAGCGGCAGCTTCGGGAAGGTGAAGAAGGAAGCTGTACAACACTGGGATTGTGTTCGCAGCTTGCCAACTGATAGAAAACAGTACCTTTGCACTCTCCTGACTTTTCCAATCACATGGACATTCGATTGGAAGCTGTTTTGGACAACTTTTCTTTTCTTCCTGCCAAATACTTGGCAGACTTCCGTGCAATGTCTAGAACACGATGGGAGTTGTTTTCTGTGCTGGCACAGCGTTTCCTAGCCAGACATAGTGGAAGAGCTTTCTTCTAAGATGTAGACTACAAAAGACACTAAACACGAAAGTACGATGCTCTCCGGAGCTAAAAGCTGCTCCCGGGCGTCATTCGGCAGAAGCCGCGCTAAGGAGAGCACTGTGACCGGCACAATCGTCTTTGCGCGAAGGTACCACTTCTTCGCCTGCAAAAGCCGGAGAGAGCGGCAGCTTCGGGAAGGTGAAGAAGAAAGCTGTACAACACTGGGATTGTGTGCGCAGCTTGCCAACTGATAGAAAACAGTACCTTTGCGCTCTCCTGACTTTTCCAATCACATGAACATTCGATTGGAAGCTGTTTTGGGCAACTTTTCTTCCTGCCAAACACTTGGCAGACCTCCGTGCAACGTCTAGAACACAATGGGAGTTGTTTTCTGTGCTGGCACAGTTTTTCCCAGCCAGACATTGTGGAAAAGCTTTCTGCTAAGATGTAGACGAAAAGAGACGCTAAACAGGAAAGTACGATGCTCTCCGGAGCTGAAAGCCCCTCGCGGGCGTCTTTCGGTAGAAGCCGCGGTAAGTAGAGCGCTGTGACCAGCACAATCGTCCTTGCGCGAAGTAGCCGCTTCTTCGCCTCCGGGAGCCGGAGAGAGTGGCAGCTTCGGGAAGGTGGAGAAGGAAGCTGTACAACACTGGGATTGTGTGCGCAGCTTGCCAACTGATAGAAAACAGTACCTTTGCGCTCTCCTGACTTTTCCAATCACATGAACATTCGATTGGAAGTTGTTTTGGACAACTTTTCTTTTCTTCCTGCCAAACACTTGGCAGACCTCCGTGCAACGTCTAGAACACAAAGGGAGTTGTTTTCTGTGCTGCCACAGTTTTTCCTAGCCAGACATAGAGGAAAACCTTTCTGCTAAGATGTAGACTACAAAAGACGCTAAACACGAATGTACGATGCTCTCCGGAGCTAAAAGCTAATCCCGGGCGTCACTCGGCAGAAGCCGCGCTAAGGAGCGCACTGTGACCGGCACAATCGTCTTTGCGCGAAGTTGCCACTTGTTCGCCTGCAACAGCCGCAGAGAGCGGCAGCTTCGGGAAGGTGAAGAAGGAAGCTGTACAACACTGGGATTGTGTTCGCAGCTTGCCAACTGATAGAAAACAGTACCTTTGCACTCTCCTGACTTTTCCAATCACATGGACATTCGATTGGAAGCTGTTTTGGACAACTTTTCTTTTCTTCCTGCCAAATACTTGGCAGACTTCCGTGCAATGTCTAGAACACGATGGGAGTTGTTTTCTGTGCTGGCACAGCTTTTCCTAGCCAGATATAGTGGAAAAGCGTTTTGCTAAGATGTAGACTACAAAAGACGCTAAACACGAAAGTACGATGCTCTCCGGAGCTAAAAGCCGCTCCCGGGCGTCTTTCGGCAGAAGGCGCGCTAAGGAGAGCACTGTGACCAGCACGATCGTCTTCGCGCGAAGTAGCCGCTTCTTCGCCTCCGGGAGCCGGAGAGAGCGGCAGCTTCGGGAAGGTGAAGAAGGAAGCTGTACAACACTGGGATTGTGTGCGCAGCTTGCCAACTGATAGAAAACAGTACCTTTGCACTCTCCTGACTTTTCCAATCACATGAACATTCGATTGGAAGCTGTTTTGGACCAGTTTTCTTCCTGCCAAACACTTGGCAGACCTCCGTGCAACGTCTAGAACACGATGGGAGTTGTTTTCTGTGCTGGCACAGTTTTTCCCAGCCAGACATTGTGGAAAAGCTTTCTGCTAAGATGTAGACTACAAAAGACGCTAAACACGAAAGTACGATGCTTTCTGGAGGTAAAAGCCGCTCCCGGGCGTCTTTCGGCAGAAGCCGCGCTAAGGAGAGCACTGTGACCCGCACAATCGTCTTTGCGCGAAGTAGCCGCTTCTTCGCCGCCGGGAGCCAGAGACAGCAGCAGCTTCGGGAAGGTGAAGAAGGAAGCTGTACAACACTGGGATTGTGTTCGCAGCTTGCCAACTGATAGAAAACAGTACCTTTGCTCTCTCCTGACTTTTCCAATCACATGGACATTCGATTGGAAGCTGTTTTGGACAACTTTTCTTTTCTTCCTGCCAAACACTTGGCAGACTTCCGTGCAATGTCTAGACCACAATGGGAGTTGTTTTCTGTGCTGGCACAGCTTTTCCTAGCCAGACATAGTGGAAAAGCTTTCTGCTAAGATGTAGACTACAAAAGACGCTAAACACGAAAGTACGATGCTCTCCGGAGCTAAAAGCCGCTCCCGGGCGTCTTTCGGCAGAAGCCGCGCTAAGGAGAGCACTGTGACCGGCACAATCGTCTTTGCGCGAAGTAGCCGCTTCTTCGCCTCCGGGAGCCGGAGAGAGCGGCCGCTTCGGGAAGGTGAAGAAGGAAGCTGTACAACACTGGGATTGTGTGCGCAGCTTGCCAACTGATAGAAAACAGTACCTTTGCACTCTCCTGACTTTTCCAATCACATGGACATTCGATTGGAAGCTGCTTTGGACAACTTTTCTTTTCTTCCTGCCAAACACTTGGCAGACCTCCGTGCAATGTCTGCAACACACCAGGAGTCGTTTACCGTGCTGGCACAGTTTTTCCCAGCCAGAAATTGTGGAAAAGCCTTCTGCTAAGATGTAGACTACAAAAGAGGCTAAACCGGAAAGTACTATGCTCTCCGGAGCTAAAAGCCGCTCCCGGGCGTCTTTCGGCAGAAGCCACGCTAAGGAGAGCACTGTGACCAGCACAATCGTCTTTGCGCGAAGTAGCCGTTTCTTCGCCTCCGGGAGCCGGAGAGAGCGGCAGCTTCGGGAAGGTGAAGAAGGAAGCTGTACAACACTGGGATTGTGTGCGCAGCTTGCCAACTGATAGAAAACAGTACCTTTGCACTCTCTTGTATTTTCCAATGATATGAACATTCGATTGGAAGCTGTTTTGGACAACTTTGCTTTAATTCCTGCCAAACAGTTGTCAGACCTGCGTGCAACGTCTAGAACACGATGGGAGGTGTTTTCTGTGCTGGCACAGCTTTTCCTAGCCAGACATAGTGGAAAAGCTTTCTGGTAAGATGTCGACTACAAAAGACACTAAACACGAAAGTACGATGCTCTCCGGAGCTGAAAGCCGCTCCCAGGCGTCTTTCTGCAAAAGCCGCGCTAAGGCGAGCACTGTGACCGGCACAATCGTCTTTGCGTGAAGTAGCCGCTTCTTCGCCTTCGGGAGCCGGAGAGAGCAGCAGCTTCGGGAAGGTGAAGAAGGAAGCTGTACAACAGTGGGATTGTGTGCGCAGCTTGCCAACTGATAGAAAACAGTACCTTTGAACTCTACTGACATTTCCAATCACATGAACATTCGATTGGAAGCTGTTTTGGACAACTTTTCTTCCTGGCAAACAGTTGTCAGACCTCCGTGCAACGTCTAGAACACGATGGGAGTTGTTTTCTGTGCTGGCACAGCTTTTCCTAGCCAGACATAGTGGAAAAGCTTTCTGCTAAGATTTAGACTACAAAAGACGCTAAAGAGGAATGTACGATGCTCTCCGGTGCTTAAAGCCGCTCACGGGCGTCTTTCGGCAGAAGCCGCGCTAAGGAGAGCACTGTGACCGGCACAATCGTCTTTGCGCGAAGTAGCCGCTTCTTCGCCTCCGGGAGCCGGAGAGAGCGGCAGCTTCGGGAAGGTGAAGAAGGAAGCTGTACAACACTGGGATTGTGTGCGCAGCTTGCCAAATGTTAGAAAACAGTACCTTTGCACTCTCCTGACTTTTCCAATCACATGAACATTCGATTGGAAGCTGTTTTGGACAACTTTGCTTTAATTCCTGCCAAACACTTGGCAGACCTCTGTGCAACGTCTAGAACACAATGGGAGTTGTTTTCTGTGCTGGCACAGCTTTTCCTAGCCAGACATAGTGGAAAAGCTTTCTGCTAAGATGTAGACTAGAAAAGACACTAAACACGAAAGTACGATGCTCTCCGGAGCTAAAAGCTGCTCCCGGGCGTCATTCGGCAGAAGCCGCGCTAAGGAGCGCACTGTGACCGGCACAATCGTCTTTGTGCGAATTAGCCGCTTCTTCGCCTCCAGGAGCCGGAGAGAGCGGCAGATTTGGGAAGGTGAAGAAGGAAGCTGTACAACACTGGGATTGTGTGCGCAGCTTGCCAACTGATAGAAAACAGTACCTTTGCTCTCTCCTGACTTTTCCAATCACATGGACATTCGATTGGAAACTGTTTTTGACAACTTTTCTTTTCTTCCTGCCAAACACTTGGCAGACTTCCGTGCAATGTCTAGACCACAATGGGAGTTGTTTTCTGTGCTGGCACAGCTTTTCCTAGCCAGACATAGTGGAAAAGCTTTCTGCTAAGATGTAGACTACAAAAGACGCTAAACACGAAAGTACGATGCTCTCCGGAGCTAAAAGCCGCTCCCGGGCGTCTTTCGGCAGAAGCCGCGCTAAGGAGAGCACTGTGACCAGCACAATCGTCTTTGCGCGAAGTAGCCGCTTCTTCGCCTCCGGGAGCCGTAGAGAGCGGCAGCTTCAGGAAGGTGAAGAAGGAAGCTGTACAACACTGGGATTGTGTGCGCAGCTTGCCAACTGATAGAAAACAGTACCTTTGCACTCTCCTGACTTTTCCAATCACATGGACATTCGATTGGAAGCTGCTTTGGACAACTTTTCTTTTCTTCCTGCCAAACACTTGGCAGACCTCCGTGCAATGTCTGCAACACACTAGGAGTCGTTTACCGTGCTGGCACAGTTTTTCCCAGCCAGAAATTGTGGAAAAGCCTTCTGCTAAGATGTAGACTACAAAAGAGGCTAAACCGGAAAGTACGATGCTCTCCGGAGCTAAAAGCCGCTCCCGGGCGTCTTTCGGCAGAAGCTGCGCTAAGGAGAGCACTGTGACCAGCACAATCGTCTTTGCGCGAAGTAGCCGTTACTTCGCCTCCGGGAGCCGGAGAGAGCGGCAGCTTCGGGAAGGTGAAGAAGGAAGCTGTACAACACTGGGATTGTGTGCGCAGCTTGCCAACTGATAGAAAACAGTACCTTTGCACTCTCCTGTATTTTCCAATGATATGAACATTCGATTGGAAGCTGTTTTGGACAACTTTGCTTTAATTCCTGCCAAACAGTTGTCAGACCTGCGTGCAACGTCTAGAACGCGATGGGAGGTATTTTCTGTGCTGGCACAGCTTTTCCTAGCCAGACATAGTGGAAAAGCTTTCTGGTAAGATGTCGACTACAAAAGACACTAAACACGAAAGTACGATGCTCTCCGGAGCTGAAAGCCGCTCCCAGGCGTCTTTCTGCAGAAGCCGCACTAAGGAGCGCACTGTGACCGGCACAATCGTCTTTGCGCGAAGTAGCCGCTTCTTCGCCTCCGGGAGCCGGAGAGAGCGGCAGCTTCGGGAAGGTGAAGAAGCAAGCTGTACAACACTGGGATTGTGTGCGCAGCTTGCCAACTGATAGAAAACAGTACCTTTGCGCTCTCCTTACTTTTCCAATCACAGGAACATTCGATTGGAAGCTGTTTTGGACAACTTTTCTTTTCTTCCTGCCAAACACTTGGCAGACGTCCGTGCAGCGTCTAGAACACAATGGGAGTTGTTTTCTGTGCTGGCACAGTTTTTCCCAGCCAGACATTGTGGAAAAGCTTTCTGCTAAGATGTAGACGAAAAGAGACGCTAAACAGGAAAGTACGATGCTCTACGGAGCTAAAAGCTGCTCCCGGGCCTCTTTCGGCAGAAGCTGCGCTAAGGAGAGCACTGTGAGCGGCACAATCGTCTTTGCGCGAAGTATCCGCTTCTTCGCCTCCGGGACCTGGAGAGAGCGGCAGCTTCGGGAAGGTGAAGAAGGAAGCTGTACAACACTGGGATTGTGTGCGCAGCTTGCCAACTGATAGAAAACAGTACCTTTGCACTCTCCTGACTTTTCCAATCACATGAACATTCGATTGGAAGCTGTTTTGGACAACTTTTCTTCCTGCCAAACACTTGGCAGACCTCCGTGCAACGTCTAGAACACAATGGGAGTTGTTTTCTGTGCTGGCACAGTTTTTCCTAGCCAGACATAGTGGAAAAGCTTTCTGCTAAGATGTAGACTACAAAAGACACTAAACACGAAAGTACGATGCTCTCCGGAGCTAAAAGCTGCTCCCGGGCGTCATTCGGCAGAAGCCGCGCTAAGGAGCGCACTGTGACCGGCACAATCGTCTTTGCGCGAAGTAGCCGCTTCTTCGCCTCCGGGAGCCGGAGAGAGCGGCAGCTTCGGGAAGGTGAAGAAGGAAGCTGTACAACACTGGGATTGTGTGTGCAGCTTGCCAACTGATAGAAAACAGTACCTTTGCGTTCTCCTGACTTTTCCAATCACATGAACATTCGATTGGAAGCTGTTTTGGACAACTTTTCTTTTCTTCCTGCCAAACACTTGGCAGACCTCCGTGCAGTGTCTAGAACACAATGGGAGTTGTTTTCTGTGCTGGCACAGTTTTTCCTAGCAGACATAGTGGAAAAGCTTTCTTCTAAGATGTAGACTACAAAAGAAACTAAACACGAGAGTACGATGCTCTCCGGAGCTAAAAGCCGCTCCCCGGCGTCTTTCGGCAGAAGCCGCGCTAAGGACGGCACTGTGACCAGCACAATCGTCTTTGCGCGAATTAGCCGCTTCTTCGCCTCCCGGAGCCGGAGAGAGCGGCAGATTTGGGAAGGTGCAGAAGGAAGCTGTACAACACTGGGATTGTGTGCGCAGCTTGCCAACTGATAGAAAACAGTACCTTTGCTCTCTCCTGACTTTTCCAATCACATGGACATTCGATTGGAAACTGTTTTTGACAACTTTTCTTTTCTTCCTGCCAAACACTTGGCAGACTTCCGTGCAATGTCTGCAACACACTAGGAGTCGTTTACCGTGCTGGCACAGTTTTTCCCAGCCAGAAATTGTGGAAAAGCTTTCTGCTAAGATGTAGACTACAAACGAGGCTAAACCGGAAAGTACGATGCTCTCCGGAGCTAAAAGCCGCTCCCGGGCGTCTTTCGGCAGAAGCCGCGCTAAGGAGAGCACTGTGACCAGCACAATCGTCTTTGCGCGAAGTAGCCGTTTCTTCGCCTCCGGGAGCCGGAGAGAGCGGCAGCTTCGGAAAGGTGAAGAAGGAAGCTGTACAACACTGGGATTGTGTGCGCAGCTTGCCAACTGATAGAAAACAGTACCTTTGCACTCTCCTGTATTTTCCAATGATATGAACATTCGATTGGAAGCTGTTTTGGACAACTTTGCTTTAATTCCTGCCAAACAGTTGTCAGACCTGCGTGCAACGTCTAGAACACGATGGGAGGTATTTTCTGTGCTGGCACAGCTTTTCCTAGCCAGACATAGTGGAAAAGCTTTCTGGTAAGATGTCGACTACAAAAGACACTAAACACGAAAGTACGATGCTCTCCGGAGCTGAAAGCCGCTCCCAGGCGTCTTTCTGCAGAAGCCGCGCTAAGGAGCGCACTGTGACCGGCACAATCGTCTTTGCGCGAAGTAGCCGCTTCTTCGCCTCCGGGAGCCGGAGAGAGCGGCAGCTTCGGGAAGGTGAAGAAGCAAGCTGTACAACACTGGGATTGTGTGCGCAGCTTGCCAACTGATAGAAAACAGTACCTTTGCGCTCTCCTTACTTTTCCAATCACAGGAACATTCGATTGGAAGCTGTTTTGGACAACTTTTCTTTTCTTCCTGCCAAACACTTGGCAGACGTCCGTGCAGCGTCTGGAACACAATGGGAGTTGTTTTCTGTGCTGGCACAGTTTTTCCCAGCCAGACATTGTGGAAAAGCTTTCTGCTAAGATGTAGACGAAAAGAGATGCTAAACAGGAAAGTAGGATGCTCTCCGGAGCTAAAAGCCGCTCCCGGGCGTCTTTCGGTAGAAGCCGCGCTAAGGAGAGCACTGTGACCGGCACAATCGTCTTTGCGCGAAGTAGCCGCTTCTTCGCCTCCGGGAGCCGGAGAGAGCGGCAGCTTCGGGAAGGTGAAGAAGGAAGCTGTACAACACTGGGATTGTGTGCGCAGCTTGCCAAATGTTAGAAAACAGTACCTTTGCACTCTCCTGACTTTTCCAATCACATGAACATTCGATTGGAAGCTGTTTTGGACAACATTGCTTTAATTCCTGCCAAACACTTGGCAGACCTCTGTGCAACGTCTAGAACACAATGGGAGTTGTTTTCTGTGCTGGCACAGCTTTTCCTAGCCAGACATAGTGGAAAAGCTTTCTGCTAAGATGTAGACTACAAAAGACGCTAAACACGAAAGTACGATGCTCTCTGGAGCTAAAAGCCGCTCCCGGGCGTCTTTCGGCAGAAGCTGCGCTAAGGAGAGCACTGTGAGCGGCACAATCGTCTTTGCGCGAAGTAGCCGCTTCTTCGCCTCCGGGAGCCGGAGAGAGCGGCAGCTTCGGGAAGGTGAAGAAGGAAGCTGTACAACACTGGGATTGTGTGCGCAGCTTGCCAACTGATAGAAAACAGTACCTTTGCACTCTCCTGACTTTTCCAATCACATGAACATTCGATTGGAAGCTGTTTTGGACAACTTTTCTTTTCTTCCTGCCAAACCCTTGGCAGACCTCCGTGCAACGTCTAGAACACAATGGGAGTTGTTTTCTGTGCTGGCACAGCTTTTCCTAGCCAGACATAGTGGAAAAGCTTTCTGCTCCGATGTAGACTACAAAAGACCCTAAACCGGAAAGTACGATGTTCTCCGGAGCTAAAAGCTGCTCCCGGGCGTCTTTCAGCAGAAGCCGCGCTAAGGAGAGCACTGTGACCGGCACAATCGCCTTTGCGCGAAGTAGCCGCTTCTTCGCCTCCGGGAGCCGGAGAGAGCGGCAGCTTCAGGAAGGTGAAGAAGGAAGCTGTACAACAGTGGGATTGTGTGCGCAGCTTGCCAACTGATAGAAAACAGTACCTTTGAACTCTGCTGACATTTCCAATCACATGAACATTCGATTGGAAGCTGTTTTGGACAACTTTTCTTCCTGCCAAACACTTGGCAGACCTCCGTGCAACGTCTAGAACACGATGGGAGTTGTTTTCTGTGCTGGCACAGCTTTTCCTAGCCAGACATAGTGGAAAAGCTTTCTGCTAAGATTTAGACTACAAAAGACGCTAAAGAGGAATGTACGATGCTCTCCGGGGCTAAAAGCCGCTCACGGGCGTCTTTCGGCAGAAGGCGCGCTAAGGAGAGCACTGTGACCAGCACAATCGTCTTTGCGCGAAGTAGCCGCTTCTTCGCCTCCGGGAGCCGGAGAGAGCGGCAGCTTCGGGAAGGTGAAGAAGGAAGCTGTACAACACTGGGATTGTGTGCGCAGCTTGCCAACTGATAGAAAACAGTACCTTTGCACTCTCCTGACTTTTCCAATCACATGAACATTCGATTGGAAGCTGTTTTGGACCAGTTTTCTTCCTGCCAAACACTTGGCAGACCTCCGTGCAACGTCTAGAACACGATGGGATTTGTTTTCTGTGCTGGCACAGTTTTTTCCAGCCAGACATTGTGGAAAAGCTTTCTGCTAAGATGTAGACTACAAAAGACGCTAAACACGAAAGTACGATGCTTTCTGGAGCTAAAAGCCGCTCCCGGGCGTCTTTCGGCAGAAGCCGCGCTAAGGAGAGCACTGTGACCCGCACAATCGTCTTTGCGCGAAGTAGCCGCTTCTTCGCCGCCGGGAGCCAGAGACAGCAGCAGCTTCGGGAAGGTGAAGAAGGAAGCTGTACAACACTGGGATTGTGTTTGCAGCTTGCCAACTGATAGAAAACAGTACCTTTTCTCTCTCCTGACTTTTCCAATCACATGGACATTCGATTGGAAGCTGTTTTTGACAACTTTTCTTTTCTTCCTGCCAAACACTTGGCAGACTTCCGTGCAATGTCTAGACCACAATGGGAGTTGTTTTCTGTGCTGGCACAGCTTTTCCTAGCCAGACATAGTGGAAAAGCTTTCTGCTAAGATGTAGACTACAAAAGACGCTAAACACGAAAGTACGATGCTCTCCGGAGCTAAAAGCCGCTCCCGGGCGTCTTTCGGCAGAAGCCGCGCTAAGGAGAGGACTGTGACCGGCACAATCGTCTTTGCGCGAAGTAGCCGCTTCTTCGCCTCCGGGAGCCGGAGAGAGCGGCAGCTTCGGGAAGGTGAAGAAGGAAGCTGTACAACACTGGGATTGTGTGCGCAGCTTGCCAACTGATAGAAAACAGTACCTTTGCACTCTCCTGACTTTTCCAATCACATGGACATTCGATTGGAAGCTGCTTTGGACAACTTTTCTTTTCTTCCTGCCAAACACTTGGCAGACCTCCGTGCAATGTCTGCAACACACTAGGAGTCGTTTACCGTGCTGGCACAGTTTTTCCCAGCCAGAAATTGTGGAAAAGCCTTCTGCTAAGATGTAGAATACAAAAGAGGCTAAACCGGAAAGTACTATGCTCTCCGGAGCTAAAAGCCGCTCTCGGGCGTCTTTCGGCAGAAGCCACGCTAAGGAGAGCACTGTGACCAGCACAATCGTCTTTGCGCGAAGTAGCCGTTTCTTCGCCTCCGGGAGCCGGAGAGAGCGGCAGCTTCGGGAAGGTGAAGAAGGAAGCTGTACAACACTGGGATTGTGTGCGCAGCTTGCCCACTGATAGAAAACAGTACCTTTGCACTCTCTTGTATTTTCCAATGATATGAACATTCGATTGGAAGCTGTTTTGGACAACTTTGCTTTAATTCCTGCCAAACAGTTGTCAGACCTGCGTGCAACGTCTAGAAGACGATGGGAGGTGTTTTCTGTGCTGGCACAGCTTTTCCTAGCCAGACATAGTGGAAAAGCTTTCTGGTAAGATGTCGACTACAAAAGACACTAAACACGAAAGTACGATGCTCTCCGGAGCTGAAAGCCGCTCCCAGGCGTCTTTCTGCAGAAGCCGCGCTAAGGCGAGCACTGTGACCGGCACAATCGTCTTTGCGCGAAGTAGCCGCTTCTTCGCCTCCGGGAGCCGGAGAGAGCCGCAGCTTCGGGAAGGTGAAGAAGGAAGCTGTACAACAGTGGGATTGTGTGCGCAGCTTGCCAACTGATAGAAAACAGTACCTTTGAACTCTGCTGACATTTCCAATCACATGAACATTCGATTGGAAGCTGTTTTGGACAACTTTTCTTCCTGCCAAACACTTGGCAGACCTCTGTGCAACGTCTAGAACACGATGGGAGTTGTTTTCTGTGCTGGCACAGCTTTTCCTAGCCAGACATAGTGGAAAAGCTTTCTGCTAAGATTTAGACTACAAAAGACGCTAAAGAGGAATGTACGATGCTCTCCGGGGCTAAAAGTCGCTCACGGGCGTCTTTCGGCAGAAGCCGCGCTAAGGAGAGCACTGTGACCGGCACAATCGTCTTTGCGCGAAGTAGCCGCTTCTTCGCCTCCGGGAGCTGGAGAGAGCGGCAGCTTCGGGAAGGTGAAGAAGGAAGCTGTACAACACTGGGATTGTGTTCGCAGCTTGCCAAATGTTAGAAAACAGTACCTTTGCACTCTCCTGACTTTTCCAATCACATGAACATTCGATTGGAAGCTGTTTTGGACAACTTTGCTTTAATTCCTGCCAAACACTTGGCAGACCTCTGTGCAACGTCTAGAACACAATGGGAGTTGTTTTCTGTGCTGGCACAGCTTTTCCTAGCCAGACATAGTGGAAAAGCTTTCTGCTAAGATGTAGACTACAAAAGACGCTAAACACGAAAGTACGATGCTCTCTGGAGCTAAAAGCCGCTCCCGGGCGTCTTTCGGCAGAAGCTGCGCTAAGGAGAGCACTGTGAGCGGCACAATCGTCTTTGCGCGAAGTAGCCGCTTCTTCGCCTCCGGGAGCCGGAGAGAGCAGCAGCTTCGGGAAGGTGAAGAAGGAAGCTGTACAACACTGGGATTGTGTGCGCAGCTTGCCAACTGATAGAAAACAGTACCTTTGCACTCTCCTGACTTTTCCAATCACATGAACATTCGATTGGAAGCTGTTTTGGACAACTTTTCTTCCTGCCAAACACTTGGCAGACCTCCGTGCAACGTCTAGAACACGATGGGAGTTGTTTTCTGTGCTGGCACAGCTTTTCCTAGCCAGACATAGTGGAAAAGCTTTCTGCTAAGATTTAGACTTCAAAAGACGCTAAAGAGGAATGTACGATGCTCTCCGGGGCTAAAAGCCGCTCACGGGCGTCTTTCGGCAGAAGCCGCGCTAAGGAGAGCACTGTGACCGGCACAATCGTCTTTGCGCGAAGTAGCCGCTTCTTCGCCTCCGGGAGCCGGAGACAACAGCAGCAGCTTCGGGAAGGTGAAGAAGGAAGCTGTACAACACTGGGATTGTGTTCGCAGCTTGCCAACTGATAGAAAACAGTACCTTTGCACTCTCCTGACTTTTCCAATCACATTGACATTCGACTGGAAGCTGTTTTGGACAACTTTTCTTTTCTTTCTTGCCAAACACTTGGCAGACCTCCGTGCAACGTCTAGAACACAATGGGAGTTGTTTTCTGTGCTGGCTCAGCTTTTCCTAGCCAGACATAGTGGAAAAGCTTTCTGCTCAGGTGTAGACTACAAAAGACCCTAAACCGGAAAGTACGATGTTCTCCGGAGCTAAAAGCTGCTCCCGGGCGTCTTTCAGCAGAAGCCGCGCTAAGCCGAGCACTGTGACCGGCACAATCGTCTTTGCGCGAAGTAGCCGTTTCTTCGCCTCCGGGAGCCGTAGAGAGCGGCAGCTTCGGGAAGGTGAAGAAGGAAGCTGTACAACACTCGGATTGTGTGCGCAGCTTGCCAACTGATAGAAAACAGTACCTTTGCACTCTCCTGACTTTTCCAATCACATGAACATTCTATTGGAAGCTGCTTTGGACAACTTTTCTTTTCTTCCTGCCAAACACTTGGCAGACTTCCGTGCACTGTCTAGAACGCAATGGGAGTTGTTTTCTGTGCTGGCACAGCTTTTCCTAGCCAGACATAGTGGAAAAGCTTTCTGCTAAGATGTAGACGAAAAGAGACACTAAACAGGAAAGTACGATGCTCTCTGGAGCTAAAAGCCGCTCCCGGGCGTCTTTCGGCAGAAGCCGCGCTAAGGAGAGCACTGTGACCAGCACAATCGTCTTTGCGCGAATTAGCCGCTTCTTCGCCTCCAGGAGCCGGAGAGAGCGGCAGATTTGGGAAGGTGCAGAAGGAAGCTGTACAACACTGGGATTGTGTGCGCAGCTTGCCAACTGATAGAAAACAGTACCTTTGCTCTCTCCTGACTTTTCCAATCACATGGACATTCGATTGGAAACTGTTTTTGACAACTTTTCTTTTCTTCCTGCCAAACACTTGGCAGACTTCCGTGCAATGTCTAGAACACAATGGGAGTTGTTTTCTGTGCTGGCACAGTTTTTCCCAGCCAGAAATTGTGGAAAAGCTTTCTGCTAAGATGTAGACGAAAAGAGACGCTAAACAGGAAAGTACGATGCTCTCCGGAGCTAAAAGCTGCTCCCGGGCGTCATTCGGCAGAAGCCGCGCTAAGGAGCGCACTGTGACCGGCACAATCGTCTTTGCGCGAAGTTGCCGCTTCCTCGCCTGCAACAGCCGGAGAGAGCGGCAACTTCGGGAAGGTGAAGAAGGAAGCTGTACAACACTGGGATTGTGTGCGCAGCTTGCCAACTGATAGAAAACAGTACCTTTGCGCTCTCCTGATTTTCCAATCACACGAACATTCGATTGGAATCTGTTTTGGACAACTTTCCTTTTCTTCCTGCCAAACAGTTGGCAGACCTCCGTGCAGCATCTAGAACACAATGGGAGTTGTTTTCTGTGCTGGCACAGTTTTTCCTAGCCAGACATAGTGGAAAAGGTTTCTTCTAAGATGTAGACTACAAAAGACACTAAACACGAAAGTACTATGCTCTCCGGAGCTAAAAGCTGCTCCCGGGCGTCATTCGGCAGAAGCCGCGCTAAGGAGCGCACTGTGACCGGCACAATCGTCTTTGCGCGCAGTTGCCGCTTCTTCGCCTGCAACAGCCGGAGAGAGCGGCAGCTTCGGGAAGGTGTGGAAGCAAGCTGTACAACACTGGGATTGTGTGCGCAGCTTGCCAACTGATAGAAAACAGTACCTTTGCGCTCTGCTGACTTTTCCAATCACATGGACATTCGATTGGAAGCTGTTTTGGACAACTTTTCTTTTCTTCCTGCCAAACACTTGGCAGACTTCCGTGCAATGTCTACAACGCAATGGGAGTTGTTTACTGTGCTGGCACAGCTTTTCCCAGCCAGACATTGTGGAAAAGCTTTCTGCTAAGATGTAGACGAAAAGAGACGCTAAACAGGAAAGTACGATGCTCTCCGGAGCTAAAAGCCGCTCCCGGGCGTCTTTCGGCAGAAGCCGCGCTAAGGAGAGCACTGTGACCGGCACAATCGTCTTTGCGCGAAGTTGCCGCTTCTTCGTCTGCAACAGCCGGAGAGAGCGGCAGCTTCGGGAAGGTGAAGAAGGAAGCTGTACAACACTGGGATTGTGTGCGCAGCTTGCCAACTGATAGAAAACAGTACCTTTGAACTCTGCTGACTTTTCCAATCACATGGACATTCGATTGGAAGCTGCTTTGGACAACTTTTCTTTTCTTCCTGCCAAACACTTGGCAGACCTCCGTGCAATGTCTACAACACACTAGGAGTCGTTTACCGTGCTGGCACAGTTTTTCCCAGCCAGAAATTGTGGAAAAGCTTTCTGCTAAGATGTAGACGAAAAGAGACGCTAAACAGGAAAGTACGATGCTCTCCGGAGCTAAAAGCCGCTCCCGGGCGTCTTTCGGCAGAAGCCGCACTAAGGAGAGCACTGTGACCGGCACAATCGTCTTTGCGAGAAGTAGCCGCTTCTTCGCCTCCGGGAGCCGTAGAGAGCGGCATCTTCGGGAAGGTGAAGAAGGAAGCTGTACAACACTGGGATTGTGTGCGCAGCTTGCCAACTGAGAGAAAACAGTAGCTTTGCACTCTCCTGACTTTTCCAATCACATGAACATTCGATTGGAAGCTGTTTTGGACAACTTTTCTTTTCTTCCTGCCAAACACTTGGCAGACCTCCGTGCAATGTCTCGAACACGATGGGAGTTGTTTTCTGTGCTGGCACAGTTTTTCCAAGCCAGATATTGTGGAAAAGCCTTCTGCTAAGATGTAGACGAAAAGAGAGGCTAAACAGGAACGTACGATGCTCTCCGGAGCTAAAAGCCGCTCCCGGGCATCTTTCGGCAGAAGCCGCGCTGAGCAGAGCACTGTGACCAGCACAATCGTCTTTGGGCGAAGTAGCCGCTTCTTCGGCTCCGGGGGCCAGAGAGAGCGGCAGCTTCGGGAAGGTGAAGAAGGAAGCTGTACAACACTGGGATTGTGTGCGCAGCTTGCCAACTGATAGAAAACAGTACCTTTGCGCTCTGCTGACTTTTCCAATCACATGGACATTCGATTGGAAGCTGTTTTGGACAACTTTTCTTTTCTTCCTGCCAAACACTTGGCAGACTTCCGTGCAATGTCTACAACGCAATGGGAGTTGTTTGCTGTGCTGGCACAGTTTTTCCCAGCCAGACATTGTGGAAAAGCTTTCTGCTAAGATGTAGACGAAAAGAGACGCTAAACAGGAAAGTACGATGCTCTCCGGAGCTAAAAGCCGCTCCCGGGCGTCTTTCGGCAGAAGCCGCGCTAAGGAGAGCACTGTGACCGGCACAATCGTCTTTGCGCGAAGTTGCCGCTTCTTCGTCTGCAACAGCCGGAGAGAGCGGCAGCTTCGGGAAGGTGAAGAAGGAAGCTGTACAACACTGGGATTGTGTGCGCAGCTTGCCAACTGATACAAAACAGTACCTTTGAACTCTGCTGACTTTTCCAATCACATGGACATTCGATTGGAAGCTGCTTTGGACAACTTTTCTTTTCTTCCTGCCAAACACTTGGCAGACCTCCGTGCAATGTCTACAACACACTAGGAGTCGTTTACCGTGCTGGCACAGTTTTTCCCAGCCAGAAATTGTGGAAAAGCTTTCTGCTAAGATGTAGACGAAAAGAGACGCTAAACAGGAAAGTACGATGCTCTCCGGAGCTAAAAGCCGCTCCCGGGCGTCTTTCGGCAGAAGCCGCACTAAGGAGAGCACTGTGACCGGCACAATCGTCTTTGCGAGAAGTAGCCGCTTCTTCGCCTCCGGGAGCCGGAGAGAGCGGCATCTTCGGGAAGGTGAAGAAGGAAGCTGTACAACACTGGGATTGTGTGCGCAGCTTGCCAACTGATAGAAAACAGTACCTTTGCGCTCTCCTGACTTTTCCAATCACACGAACATTCGATTGGAAGCTGTTTTGGACAACTTTTCTTTTCTTCCTGCCAAACAGTGGGCAGACCTCCGTGCAGCATCTAGAACACAATGGGAGTTGTTTTCTGTGCTGGCACAGTTTTTCCTAGCCAGACATAGTGGAAAAGGTTTCTTCTAAGATATAGACTACAAAAGACACTAAACACGAAAGTACTATACTCTCCGGAGCTAAAAGCTGCTCCCGGGCGTCATTCGGCAGAAGCCGCGCTAAGGAGCGCACTGTGACCGGCACAATCGTCTTTGCGCGAAGTTGCCGCTTCTTCGCCTGCAACAGCCGGAGAGAGCGGCAGCTTCGGGAAGGTGAATAAGGAAGCTGTACAACACTGGGATTGTGTGCGCAGCTTGCCAACTGAGAGAAAACAGTAGCTTTGCACTCTCCTGACTTTTCCAATCACATGAACATTCGATTGGAAGCTGTTTTGGACAACTTTTCTTTTCTTCCTGCCAAACACTTGGCAGACCTCCGTGCAATGTCTCGAACACGATGGGAGTTGTTTTCTGTGCTGGCACAGTTTTTCCAAGCCAGATATTGTGGAAAAGCCTTCTGCTAAGATGTAGACGAAAAGAGAGGCTAAACAGGAACGTACGATGCTCTCCGGAGCTAAAAGCCGCTCCCGGGCATCTTTCGGCAGAAGCCGCGCTGAGCAGAGCACTGTGACCAGCACAATCGTCTTTGGGCGAAGTAGCCGCTTCTTCGGCTCCGGGGGCCAGAGAGAGCGGCAGCTTCGGGAAGGTGAAGAAGGAAGCTGTACAACACTGGGATTGTGTGCGCAGCTTGCCAACTGATAGAAAACAGTACCTTTGAACTCTGCTGACTTTTCCAATCACATGGACATTCGATTCGAAGCTGTTTTGGACAACTTTCCTTTTCCTCCTGCCAAACACTTGGCAGACCTTCGTGCAACGTATAGAACACAATGGGAGTTGTTTTCTGTGCGGGCACAGTTTTTCCTAGCCAGACATAGTGGAAAAGCTTTCTGCTAAGATGTAGACTACAAAAGACGCTAAACACGAAAGTACGATGCTCTCTGGAGCTAAAACCTGCTCTCGGGCGTCTTTCGGCAGAAGCCGCGCTAAGGAGAGCACTGTGACCGGCACAATCGTCTTTGCGCGAAGTTGCCGCTTCTTCGTCTGCAACAGCCGGAGAGAGCGGCTGCTTCGGGAAGGTGAAGAAGGAAGCTGTACAACACTGGGATAGTGTGCGCAGCTTGCCAACTGATAGAAAACAGTACCTTTGAACTCTGCTGACTTTTCCAATCACATGGACATTCGATTGGAAGCTGTTTTGGACAACTTTTCTTTTCTTCCTGCCAAACACTTGGCAGACTTCCGTACAATGTCTACAACACAGTGGGAGTTGTTTTCTGTGCTGGCACAGCTTTTCCTAGCCAGACATAGTGGAAAAGCTTTCTGCTAAGATGTAGACGAAAAGAGACGCTAAACAGGAAAGTACGATGCTCTCCGGAGGTAAAAGCCGCTCCCGGGCGTCTTTCGGCACAAGCCGCGCTAAGGAGAGCACTGTGACCGGCACAATCGTCTTTGCGCGAAGTAGCCGCTTCTTCGCCTCCGGGAGCCGGAGAGAGCGGCAGCTTCGGGAAGGTGAAGAAGGAAGCTGTACAACACTGGGATTGTGTGCGCAGCTTGCCAACTGATAGAAAACAGTACCTTTGCGCTCTCCTGCCTTTTCTGATCACATGAACATTCGATTGGAAGCTGTTTTGGACAACTTTTCTTTTCTTCCTTTCAAACACTTGGCAGACCTCCGTGCAACGTCTAGAACACAATGGGAGTTGTTTTCTGTGCTGGCACAGTTTTTCCCAGCCAGATATTTTGGAAAAGCCTTCTGCTAAGATGAAGACGAAAAGAGAGGCTAAACAGGAAAGTACGATGCTCTCCGGAGCTAAAAGCCGCTCCTGGGCATCTTTCGGCAGAAGCCGCGCTGAGCAGAGCACTGTGACCAGCACAATCGTCTTTGCGCCAAGTAGCCGCTTCTTCGCCTCCGGGAGCCGGAGAGAGCGGCAGCTTCGGGAAGGTGAAGAAGGAAGCTGTACAACACTGGGATGGTGTGCGCAGCTTGCCAACTGATAGAAAACAGTACCTTTGAACTCTGCTGACTTTTCCAATCACATGGACATTCGATTGGAAGCTGCTTTTGGCAACTTTTCTTTTCTTCCTGCCAAACTCTTGGCAGACTTCCGTGCAATGTCTACAACACAATGGGAGTTGTTTTCTGTGCTGGCACAGCTTTTCCTAGCCAGACATAGTGGAAACGCTTTCTGCTAAGATGTAGACTACAAAAGACGCTAAACAGGAAAGTACGATGCTCTCCGGAGCTAAAAGCCGCTCCCGGGCGTCTTTCGGCAGAAGCCGCGCTAAGGAGAGCACTGTGACCAGCACAATCGTCTTTGCGCGAAGTAGCCGCTTCTTCGCCTCCGGGAGCCGGAGAGAGCGGCAGCTTCGGGAACGTGAAGAAGGAAGCTGTACAACACTGGGATTGTGTGCGCAGCTTGCCAACTGATAGAAAACAGTACCTTTGAACTCTGCTGACTTTTCCAATCACATGGACATTCGATTGGAAGCTGTTTTGGACAACTTTTCTTTTCTTCCTGCCAAACACTTGGCAGACTTCCGTGCAATGTCTACAACACAATGGGAGTTGTTTTCTGTGCTGGCACAGTTTTTCCCAGCCAGACATTGTGGAAAAGCTTTCTGCTAAGATGTGGACGAAAAGAGACGCTAATCAGGAAAGTACGATGCTCTCCGGAGCTAAAAGCCGCTCCCGGGCGTCATTCGGCAGAAGCCGCGCTAAGGAGAGAACTGTGACCGGCACAATCGTCTTTGCGAGAAGTAGCCGCTTCTTCGCCTCCGGGAGCCGGAGGGAGCGGCAGCTTCGGGAAGGTGAAGAAGGAAGCTGTACAACTCTGGGATTGTGTGCGCAGCTTGCCAACTGATAGAAAACAGTACCTTTGAAATCTGCTGACTTTTCCAATCACATGGACATTCGATTGGAAGCTGTTTTGGACAACTTTTCTTTTCTTCCTGCCAAACACTTGGCAGACCTCCGTGCAACGTCTAGAACACAATGGGAGTTGTTTTCTGTGCTGGCACAGTTTTTCCAAGCCAGACATTGTGGAAAAGCTTTCTGCAAAGATGTAGACGAAAAGAGACGCTAAACAGGAAAGTACGATGCTCTCCGGAGCTAAAAGCCGCTCCCGGGCGTCTTTCGGCAGAAGCCGCGCTAAGGAGAGCACTCTGACCGGCACTATCGTCTTTGGGCCGAGTAGCCGCTTCTTCGCCTCCGGGAGCTGGAGGGAGCGGCAGCTTCGGGAAGGTGAAGAAGGAAGCTGTACAACACTGGGATTGTGTGCGCAGCTTGCCAACTGATAGAAAACTGTACCTTTGCGCTCTCCTGACTTTTCCGATCACATGAATATTCGATTGGAAGCTGCTTTGGACAACTTTTCTTTTCTTCCTGCCAAACACTTGGCAGACCTCCATGCAACGTCTACAACACAATGGGAGTTGTTTTCTGTGCTGGCACAGTTTTTCCCAGCCAGACATAGTGGAAAAGCTTTCTGCTAAGATGTAGACGAAAAGAGTCGCTAAACAGGAAAGTATGATGCTCTCCAGAGCTAAAAGCCGCTCCCGGGCATCTTTCGGCAGAAGCCGCGCTGAGGGAAGCACTGTGACCGGCACAATCGTCTTTGCGCGAAGTAGCCGCTTCTTCGCCTCCAGGAGCCAGAGAGAGCGGCAGCTTCGGGAAGGTGAAGAAGGAAGCTGTACAACACTGGGATTGTGCGCGCAGCTTGCCAACTGATAGAAAACAGTACCTTTGCGCTCTCCTGCCTTTTCCGATTACATGAACATTCGATTGGAAGCTGTTTTGGACAACTTTTCTTTTCTTCCTGCCAAACACTTGGCAGACCTCCGGGCAACGTCTAGAACACAATGGGAGTTGTTTTCTGTGCTGGCACAGTTTTTCCCAGCCAGACATTGTGGAAAGGCTTTCTGCAACTATGTAGACGAAAAGAGACGCTAAACACGAAAGTACGATGCTCTCCGGAGCTAAAAGCCACTCCCGGGCGTCTTTCGGCAGAAGCCGCGCTAAGGAGAGCACTGTGACCAGCACGATCGTCTTTGGGCCAAGTAGCCGCTTCTTCGCCTCCGGGAGCCGGAGAGAGCGGCAGCTTCGGGAAGGTGAAGAAGGAAGCTGTACAACACTGGGATTGTGTGCGCAGCTTGCCAACTGATAGAAAACAGTACCTTTGCGCTCTCCTGACTTTTCCGATCACATGAACATTCAATTGGAAGCTGTTTTGGACAACTTTTCTTTTCTTCCTGTCAAACACCTGGCAGACCTCCGTGCAACGTCTAGAAGATGAATGGAGTTGTTTTCTGTGCTGGCACAGGTTTTCCTAGCCAGACATATTGGAAAAGCTTTCTGCTAAGATGTAGACTACAAAAGACGCTTAACACGAAAGCACGATGCTCTCCGGAGCTAAAAGCCGCTCCCGGGCGTCTTTCGGCAGAAGCCGCGCTAAGGAGAGCACTGTGACCGGCACAATCGTCTTTGAGCCAAGTAGCCGCTTCTTCGCCTCCGGGAGCCGGAGAGAGCGGCAGCTTCGGGAAGATGAAGAAGGAAGCTGTACAACACTGGGATTGTGTGCGCAGCTTGCCAACTGATAGAAAACAGTACCTTTGCACTCTCCTGACTTTTCCAATCACATGAACATTCGATTGGAAGCTGTTTTGGACAACTTTTCTTTTCTTCCTGCCAAACACTTGGCAGACATCCGTGCAACGTCTAGAACACAATGGGAGATGTTTTCGGTGCTGGCACAGTTTTTCCCAGCCAGATATTGTGGAAAAGCTTTCTGCTAAGATGTAGACGAAAAGAGACGCTTAACAGGAAAGTACGATGCTCTCCGGAGCTAAAAGCCGCTCCCGGGCGTCTTTCGGCAGAAGCCGCACTAAGGAGAGCACTGTGACCGGCACAATCGTCTTTGCGAGAAGTAGCCGCTTCTTCGCCTCAGGGAGCCGGAGAGAGCGGCATCTTCGGGAAGGTGAAGAAGGAAGCTGTACAACACTGGGATTGTGTGCGCAGCTTGCCAACTGATAGAAAACAGAACCTTTGAACTCTGCTGACTTTTCCAATCACATGGACATTCGATTCGAAGCTGTTTTGGACAACTTTCCTTTTCCTCCTGCCAAACACTTGGCAGACCTTCGTGCAACGTATAGAACGCAATGGGAGTTGTTTTCTGTGCTGGCACAGTTTTTCCTAGCCAGACATAGTGGAAAAGCTTTCTGCTAAGATGTAGACTACAAAAAACGCTAAACACGAAAGTACGATGCTCTCCGGAGCTAAAAGCTGCTCCCGGGCGTCTTTCGGCAGAAGCCGCGCTAAGGAGAGCACTGTGACCGGCACAATCGTCTTTGCGCGAAGTAACCGCTTCTTCGCCTCCGGGAGCCGGAGAGAGCGGCAGCTTCGGGAAGGTGAAGAAGGAAGCTGTACAACACTGGGATTGTGTGCGCAGCTTGCCAACTGATAGAAAACAGTACCTTTGCTCTCTGCTGACTTTTCCAATCACATGGACATTCGATTGGAAGCTGTTTTGGACAACTTTTCTTTTCTTCCTGCCAAACACTTGGCAGACTTCCGTGCAATGTCTACAACGCAATGGGAGTTGTTTTCTGTGCTGGCACAGTTTTTCCCAGCCAGACATTGTGGAAAAGCTTTCTGCTAAGATGTAGACGAAAAGAGACGCTAAACAGGAAAGTACGATGCTCTCCGGAGCTAAAAGCCGCTCCCGGGCGACTTTCGGCACAAGCCGCGCTAAGGAGAGCACTGTGACCGGCACAATCGTCTTTGCGCGAAGTTGCCGCTTCTTCGTCTGCAACAGCCGGAGAGAGCGGCAGCTTCGGGAAGGTGAAGAAGGAAGCTGTACAACACTGGGATAGTGTGCGCATCTTGCCAACTGATAGAAAACAGTACCTTTGAACTCTGCTGACTTTTCCAATCACATGGACATTCGATTGGAAGCTGTTTTGGACAACTTTTCTTTTCTTCCTGCCAAACACTTGGCAGACTTCCGTACAATGTCTACAACACAGTGGGAGTTGTTTTCTGTGCTGGCACAGCTTTTCCTAGCCAGACATAGTGGAAAAGCTTTCTGCTAAGATGTAGACGAAAAGAGACGCTAAACAGGAAAGTACGATGCTCTCCGGAGGTAAAAGCCGCTCCCGGGCGTCTTTCGGCACAAGCCGCGCTAAGGAGAGCACTGTGACCGGCACAATCGTCTTTGCGCGAAGTAGCCGCTTCTTCGCCTCCGGGAGCCGGAGAGAGCGGCAGCTTCGGGAAGGTGAAGAAGGAAGCTGTAAAACACTGGGATTGTGTGCGCAGCTTGCCAACTGATAGAAAACAGTACCTTTGCGCTCTCCTGCCTTTTCTGATCACATGAACATTCGATTGGAAGCTGTTTTGGACAACTTTTCTTTTCTTCCTGCCAAACACTTGGCAGACCTCCGTGCAACGTCTAGAACACAATGGGAGTTGTTTTCTGTGCTGGCACAGTCTTTCCCAGCCAGATATTGTGGAAAAGCCTTCTGCTAAGATGAAGACGAAAAGAGAGGCTAAACAGGAAAGTACGATGCTCTCTGGAGCTAAAAGCCGCTCCTGGGCATCTTTCGGCAGAAGCCGCGCTGAGCAGAGCACTGTGACCAGCACAATCGTCTTTGCGCCAAGTAGCCGCTTCTTCGCCTCCGGGAGCCGGAGAGAGCGGCAGCTTCGGGAAGGTGAAGAAGGAAGCTGTACAACACTGGGATGGTGTGCGCAGCTTGCCAACTGATAGAAAACAGTACCTTTGAACTCTGCTGACTTTTCCAATCACATGGACATTCGATTGGAAGCTGCTTTTGGCAACTTTTCTTTTCTTTTTGCCAAACTCTTGGCAGACTTCCGTGCAATGTCTACAACACAATGGGAGTTGTTTTCTGTGCTGGCACAACTTTTCCTAGCCAGACATAGTGGAAACGCTTTCTGCTAAGATGTAGACTACAAAAGACGCTAAACACGAAAGTACGATGCTCTCCGGAGCTAAAAGCCGCTCCCGGGCGTCTTTCGGCAGAAGCCGCGCTAAGGAGAGCACTGTGACCGGCACAATCGTCTTTGGGCCGAGTAGCCGCTTCTTCGCCTCCGGGAGCCGGAGAGAGCGGCAGCTTCGGGAAGGTGAAGAAGGAAGCTGTACATCACTGGGATTGTGTGCGCAGCTTGCCAACTGATAGAAAACTGTACCTTTGCGCTCTCCTGACTTTTCCGATCACATGAACATTCGATTGGAAGCTGCTTTGGACAACTTTTCTTTTCTTCCTGCCAAACACTTGGCAGACCTCCATGCAACGTCTACAACACAATGGGAGTTGTTTTCTGTGCTGGCACAGTTTTTCCTAGCCAGACATAGTGGAAAAGCTTTCTGCTAAGATGTAGACGAAAAGAGTCGCTAAACAGGAAAGTATGATGCTCTCCAGAGCTAAAAGCCGCTCCCGGGCATCTTTCGGCAGAAGCCGCGCTGAGGGAAGCACTGTGACCGGCACAATCGTCTTTGCGCGAAGTAGCCGCTTCTTCGCCTCCAGGAGCCGGAGAGAGCGGCAGCTTCGGGAAGGTGAAGAAGGAAGCTGTACAACACTGGGATTGTGTGCGCAGCTTGCCAACTGATAGAAAACAGTACCTTTGCGCTCTCCTGACTTTTCCGATCACATGAACATTCGATTGGAAGCTATTTTGGACAACTTTTCTTTTCTTTTGGCCAAACACTTGGCAGGCCTCCATGCAACGTCTAGAACACAATGGGAGTTGTTTTCTATGCTGGCACAGTTTTTCCCAGCCAGACATAGTGGAAAAGCTTTCTGCTAAGATGTAGACGAAAAGAGACGCTAAACAGGAACGTACAATGCTCTCCGGAGCAAAGAGCCGCTCCCGGGCGTCTTACGGCAGAAGACGCGCTAAGGAGAGCACTGTGACCGGCACAATCGTCTTTGGGCCAAGTAGCCGTTTCTTCGCCTCCGGGAGCCGGAGAGAGCGGCAGCTTCGGGAAGGTGAAGAAGGAAGCTGTACAACACTGGGATTGTGCGCGCAGCTTGCCAACTGATAGAAAACAGTACCTTTGCACTCTCCTGACTTTTCCAATCTCATGAACATTCAATTGGAAGCTGTTTTGGACAACTTTTCTTTTCTTCCTGTCAAACACCTGGCAGACCTCCGTGCAACGTCTAGAAGATGAATGGAGTTGTTTTCTGTGCTGGCACAGGTTTTCCTAGCCAGACATATTGGAAAAGCTTTCTGCTAAGATGTAGACTACAAAAGACGCTTAACACGAAAGCACGATGCTCTCCGGAGCTAAAAGCCGCTCCCGGGCGTCTTTCGGCAGAAGCCGCGCTAAGGAGAGCACTGTGACCGGCACAATCGTCTTTGAGCCAAGTAGCCGCTTCTTCGCCTCCGGGAGCCGGAGAGAGCGGCAGCTTCGGGAAGATGAAGAAGGAAGCTGTACAACACTGGGATTGTGTGCGCAGCTTGCCAACTGATAGAAAACAGTACCTTTGCACTCTGCTGACTTTTCCAATCACATGGACATTCGATTGGAAGCTGTTTTGGACAACTTTTCTTTTCTTCCTGCCAAACACTTGGCAGACTTCCGTGCAATGTCTACAACGCAATGGGAGTTGTTTTCTGTGCTGGCACAGTTTTTCCCAGCCAGACATTGTGGAAAAGCTTTCTGCTAAGATGTAGACGAAAAGAGACGCTAAACAGGAAAGTACGATACTCTCCGGAGCTAAAAGCCGCTCCCGGGCGACTTTCGGCACAAGCCGCGCTAAGGAGAGCACTGTGACCGGCACAATCGTCTTTGCGCGAAGTAGCCGCTTCTTCGTCTGCAACAGCCGGAGAGAGCGGCAGCTTCGGGAAGGTGAAGAAGGAAGCTGTACAACACTGGGATAGTGTGCGCAGCTTGCCAACTGATAGAAAACAGTACCTTTGAACTCTGCTGACTTTTCCAATCACATGGACATTCGATTGGAAGCTGTTTTGGACAACTTTTCTTTTCTTCCTGCCAAACACTTGGCAGACTTCCGTGCAATGTCTACAACACAGTGGGAGTTGTTTTCTGTGCTGGCACAGCTTTTCCTAGCCAGACATAGTGGAAAAGCTTTCTGCTAAGATGTAGACGAAAAGAGACGCTAAACAGGAAAGTACGATGCTCTCCGGAGGTAAAAGCCGCTCCCGGGCGTCTTTCGGCACAAGCCGCGCTAAGGAGAGCACTGTGACCCGCACAATCGTCTTTGCGCGAAGTAGCCGCTTCTTCGCCTCCGGGAGCCGGAGAGAGCGGCAGCTTCGGGAAGGTGAAGAAGGAAGCTGTAAAACACTGGGATTGTGTGCGCAGCTTGCCAACTGATAGAAAACAGTACCTTTGCGCTCTCCTGCCTTTTCTGATCACATGAACATTCGATTGGAAGCTGTTTTGGACAACTTTTCTTTTCTTCCTGCCAAACACTTGGCAGACCTCCGTGCAACGTCTAGAACACAATGGGAGTTGTTTTCTGTGCTGGCACAGTCTTTCCCAGCCAGATATTGTGGAAAAGCCTTCTGCTAAGATGAAGACGAAAAGAGAGGCTAAACAGGAAAGTACGATGCTCTCTGGAGCTAAAAGCCGCTCCTGGGCATCTTTCGGCAGAAGCCGCGCTGAGCAGAGCACTGTGACCAGCACAATCGTCTTTGCGCCAAGTAGCCGCTTCTTCGCCTCCGGGAGCCGGAGAGAGCGGCAGCTTCGGGAAGGTGAAGAAGGAAGCTGTACAACACTGGGATGGTGTGCGCAGCTTGCCAACTGATAGAAAACAGTACCTTTGAACTCTGCTGACTTTTCCAATCACATGGACATTCGATTGGAAGCTGCTTTTGGCAACTTTTCTTTTCTTTTTGCCAAACTCTTGGCAGACTTCCGTGCAATGTCTACAACACAATGGGAGTTGTTTTCTGTGCTGGCACAACTTTTCCTAGCCAGACATAGTGGAAACGCTTTCTGCTAAGATGTAGACTACAAAAGACGCTAAACACGAAAGTACGATGCTCTCCGGAGCTAAAAGCCGCTCCCGGGCGTCTTTCGGCAGAGGCCGCGCTAAGGAGAGCACTGTGACCAGCACAATCGTCTTTGCGCGAAGTAGCCGCTTCTTCGCCTCCGGGAGCCGGAGAGAGCGGCAGCTTCGGGAAGGTGAAGAAGGAAGCTGTACAACACTGGGATTGTGTGCACAGCTTGCCAACTGATAGAAAACAGTACCTTTGAACTCTGCTGACTTTTCCAATCACATGGACATTCGATTGGAAGCTGTTTTGGACAACTTTTCTTTTCTTCCTGCCAAACACTTGGCAGACTTCCGTGCAATGTCTACAACACAATGGGAGTTGTTTTCTGTGCTGGCACAGTTTTTCCCAGCCAGACATTGTGGAAAAGCTTTCTGCTAAGATGTGGACGAAAAGAGACGCTAATCAGGAAAGTACGATGCTCTCCGGAGCTAAAAGCCGCTCCCGGGCGTCATTCGGCAGAAGCCGCGCTAAGGAGAGCACTGTGACCGGCACAATCGTCTTTGCGAGAAGTAGCCGCTTCTTCGCCTCCGGGAGCCGGAGAGAGCGGCAGCTTCGGGAAGGTGAAGAAGGAAGCTGTACAACTCTGGGATTGTGTGCGCAGCTTGCCAACTGATAGAAAACAGTACCTTTGAAATCTGCTGACTTTTCCAATCACATGGACATTCGATTGGAAGCTGTTTTGGACAACTTTTCTTTTCTTCCTCCCAAACACTTGGCAGGCCTCCGTGAAACGCCTAGAACACAATGGGAGTTGTTTTCTGTGCTGGCACAGTTTTTCCCTGCCAGACATTGTGGAAAAGCTTTCTGCAACGATGTAGACGAAAAGAGACGCTAAACACGAAAGTACGATGCTCTCCGGAGCTAAAAGCCGCTCCCGGGCGTCTTTCGGCAGAAGCCGCGCTAAGGAGAGCACTGTGACCGGCACAATCGTCTTTGGGCCAAGTAGCCGCTTCTTCGCCTCCGGGAGCCGGAGAGAGCGGCAGCTTCGGGAAGGTGAAGAAGGAAGCTGTACAACACTGGGATTGTGCGCGCAGCTTGCCAACTGATAGAAAACAGTACCTTTGCGCTCTCCTGCCTTTTCCGATCACATGAACATTCGATTGGAAGCTGTTTTGGACAACTTTTCTTTTCTTCCTGCCAAACACTTGGCAGACATCCGTGCAACGTCTAGAACACAATGGGAGTTGTTTTCTGTGCTGGCACAGTTTTTCCAAGCCAGACATTGTGGAAAAGCTTTCTGCAAAGATGTAGACGAAAAGAGACGATAAACAGGAAAGTACGATGCTCTCCAGAGCTAAAAGCCGCTCCCGGGCGTCTTTCGGCAGAAGCCGCGCTAAGGAGAGCACTGTGACCGGCACAATCGTCTTTGGGCCTAGTAGCCGCTTCTTCGCCTCCGGGAGCCGGAGAGAGCGGCAGCTTCGGGAAGGTGAAGAAGGAAGCTGTACAACACTGGGATTGTGTGCGCAGCTTGCCAACTGATAGAAAACTGTACCTTTGCGCTCTCTTGACTTTTCCGATCACATGAACATTCGATTGGAAGCTGCTTTGGACAACTTTTCTTTTCTTCCTGCCAAACACTTGGCAGACCTCCATGCAACGTCTACAACACAATGGGAGTTGTTTTCTGTGCTGGCACAGTTTTTCCCAGCCAGACATAGTGGAAAAGCTTTCTGCTAAGATGTAGACGAAAAGAGTCGCTAAACAGGAAAGTATGATGCTCTCCAGAGCTAAAAGCCGCTCCCGGGCATCTTTCGGCAGAAGCCGCGCTGAGGGAAGCACTGTGACCGGCACAATCGTCTTTGCGCGAAGTAGCCGCTTCTTCGCCTCCAGGAGCCAGAGAGAGCGGCAGCTTCGGGAAGGTGAAGAAGGAAGATGTAAAACACTGGGATTGTGCGCGCACCTTGCCAACTGATAGAAAACAGTACCTTTGCGCTCTCCTGCCTTTTCCGATTACATGAACATTCAATTGGAAGCTGTTTTGGACAACTTTTCTTTTCTTCCTGTCAAACACCTGGCAGACCTCCGTGCAACGTCTAGAAGATGAATGGAGTTGTTTTCTGTGCTGGCACAGGTTTTCCTAGCCAGACATATTGGAAAAGCTTTCTGCTAAGATGTAGACTACAAAAGACGCTTAACACGAAAGCACGATGCTCTCCGGAGCTAAAAGCCGCTCCCGGGCGTCTTTCGGCAGAAGCCGCGCTAAGGAGAGCACTGTGACCGGCACAATCGTCTTTGAGCCAAGTAGCCGCTTCTTCGCCTCCGGGAGCCGGAGAGAGCGGCAGCTTCGGGAAGATGAAGAAGGAAGCTGTACAACACTGGGATTGTGTGCGCAGCTTGCCAACTGATAGAAAACAGTATTTTTGCACTCTCCTGACTTTTCCAATCACATGAACATTCGATTGGAAGCTGTTTTGGACAACTTTTCTTTTCTTCCTGCCAAACACTTGGCAGACATCCGTGCAACGTCTAGAACACAATGGGAGATGTTTTCTGTGCTGGCACAATTTTTCCCAGCCAGATATTGTGGAAAAGCTTTCTGCTAAGATGTAGACGAAAAGAGACGCTAAACAGGAAAGTACGATGCTCTCCGGAGCTAAAAGCCGCTCCCGGGCGTCTTTCGGCAGAAGCCGTGCTAAGGAGAGCACTGTGAGCGGCACAATCGTCTTTGGGCCAAGTAGCCGCTTCTTCGCCTCCAGGAGCCAGAGAGAGCGGCAGCTTCGGGAAGGTGAAGAAGGAAGCTGTACAACACTGGGATTGTGTGCGCAGCTTGCCAACTGATAGAAAACAGTACCTTTGCGCTCTCCTGACTTTTCCAATCACATGGACATTCGATTGGAAGCTGTTTTGGACAACTTTTCTTTTCTTCCTGCCAAACACCTGGCAGACCTCCGTGCAACGTCTAGAACACAATGGGAGTTGTTTTCTGTGCTGGCACAGTTTTTCCCATCCAGACATTGTGGAAAAGCTTTCTGCTAAGATGTAGACGAAAAGAGACGCTAAACAGGAAAGTACGATGCTCTCCGGAGCTAAAAGCCGCTCCCGGGCGTCTTTCGGCAGAAGCCGCGCTAAGGAGAGCACTGTGACCGGCACAATCGCCTTTGCGCGAAGTAGCCGCTTCTTCGCCTCCAGGAGCCAGAGAGAGCGGCAGCTTCGGGAAGGTGAAGAAGGAAGCTGTACAACACTGGGATTGTGCGCGCAGCTTGCCAACTGGTACAAAACAGTACCTTTGCGCTCTCCTGACTTTTCCGATCACATGAACATTCGATTGGAAGCTGTTTTGGACAACTTTTCTTTTCTTCCTGCCAAACACTTGGCAGACCTCCGTGCAACGTCTAGAACACAATGGGAGTTGTTTTCTGTGCTGGCACAGTTTTTCCCAGACAGACATTGTGGAAAAGCTTTCTGCAACGATGTAGACGAAAAGAGACGCTAAACACGAAAGTACGATGCTCTCCGGAGCTAAAAGCCGCTCCCGGGCGTCTTTCGGCAGAAGCCGCGCTAAGGAGAGCACTGTGACCGGCACAATCGTCTTTGGGCCAAGTAGCCGCTTCTTCGCCTCCGGGAGCCGGAGAGAGCGGCAGCTTCGGGAAGGTGAAGAAGGAAGCTGTACAACACTGGGATTGTGTGCGCAGCTTGCCAACTGATAGAAAACAGTACCTTTGCGCTCTCCTGTCTTTTCCAATCACATGAACATTCGATTGGAAGCTGTTTTGGACAACTTTTCTTTTCTTCCTGCCAAACACTTGGCAGACCTCCATGAAACGTCTAGAACACAATGGGAGTTGTTTTCTGTTCTGGCACAGTTTTTCCCAGCCAGACATAGTGGAAAAGCTTTCTGCTAAGATGTAGACGAAAAGAGACGCTAAACAGGAAAGTACGATGCTCTCCAGAGCTAAAAGCCGCTCCCGGGCATCTTTCGGCAGATGCCGCGCTTAGGAGAGCACTGTGACCGGCACAATCGTCTTTGGGCCAAGTAGCCGCTTCTTCGCCTCCGGGAGCCGGAGAGAGCGGCAGCTTCGGGAAGGTGAAGAAGGAAGCTGTACAACACTGGGATTGTGTGCGCAGCTTGCCAACTGATAGAAAACAGTACCTTTGCGCTCTCCTGTCTTTTCCAATCACATGAACATTCGATTGGAAGTTGTTTTGGACAACTTTTCTTTTCTTCCTGCCAAACACTTGGCAGACCTCCATGAAACGTCTAGAACACAATGGGAGTTGTTTTCTGTGCTGGCACAGTTTTTCCCAGCCAGACATTGTGGAAAAGCTTTCTGCTAAGATGTAGAGGAAAAGAGACGCTTAACAGGAAAGTACGATGCTCTCCGGAGCTAAAAGCCGCTCCCGGGCGTCTTACGGCAGAAGCCGCGCTAAGGAGAGCACTGTGACTGGCACAATCGTCTTTGCGCGAAGTAGCCGCTTCTTCGCCTCCGGGAGCCAGAGAGAGCGGCAGCTTCGGGAAGGTGAAGAAGGAAGCTGTACAACACTGGGATTGTGTGCGCAGCTTGCCAACTGATAGGAAACAGTACCTTTGCGCTCTCCTGTCTTTTCCAATCACATGAACATTCGATTGGAAGCTGTTTTGGACAACTTTTCTTTTCTTCCTGCCAAACACTTGGCAGACTTCCGTGCAACGTCTAGAACACAATGGGAGTTTTTTTCTGTGCTGACACAGCTTTTCCTAGCCAGAAATAGTGGAAAAGCTTTCTGCTAAGATGTAGACTACAGAAGACGCTAAACACGAAAGTACAATGCTCTCCGGAGCTAAAAGCCGCTCCCGGGCGTCTTTCGGCAGAAGCCGCGCTAAGGAGAGCACTGTGACTGGCACAATCGTCTTTGCGCGAAGTAGCCGCTTCTTCGCCTCCGGGAGCCAGAGAGAGCGGCAGCTTCGGGAAGGTGAAGAAGGAAGCTGTACAACACTGGGATTGTGTGCGCAGCTTGCCAACTGATACAAAACAGTACCTTTGCGCTCTCCTGACTTTTCCGATCACATGAACATTCGATTGGAAGCTGTTTTGGACAACTTTTCTTTTCTTCCTGCCAAACACTTGGCAGACCTCCGTGCAACGTCTAGAACACAATGGGAGTTGTTTTCTGTGCTGGCACAGTTTTTCCCAGACAGACATTGTGGAAAAGCTTTCTGCAACGATGTAGACGAAAAGAGACGCTAAACACGAAAGTACGATGCTCTCCGGAGCTAAAAGCCGCTCCCGGGCGTCTTTCGGCAGAAGCCGCGCTAAGGAGAGCACTGTGACCGGCACAATCGTCTTTGAGCCAAGTAGCCGCTTCTTCGCCTCCGGGAGCCGGAGAGAGCGGCAGCTTCGGGAAGATGAAGAAGGAAGCTGTACAACACTGGGATTGTGTGCGCAGCTTGCCAACTGATAGAAAACAGTACCTTTGCACTCTCCTGACTTTTCCAATCACATGAACATTCGATTGGAAGCTGTTTTGGACAACTTTTCTTCCTGCCAAACACTTGGCAGACATCCGTGCAACGTCTAGAACACAATGGGAGATGTTTTCTGTGCTGGCACAGTTTTTCCCAGCCAGATATTGTGGAAAAGCTTTCTGCTAAGATGTAGACGAAAAGAGACGCTAAACAGGAAAGTACGATGCTCTCCGGAGCTAAAAGCCGCTCCCGGGCGTCTTTCGGCAGAAGCCGTGCTAAGGAGAGCACTGTGAGCGGCACAATCTTCTTTGGGCCAAGTAGCCGCTTCTTCGCCTCTGGGAGCCGGAGAGAGCGGCAGCTTCGGGAAGGTGAAGAAGGAAGCTGTACAACACTGGGATTGTGTGCGCAGCTTGCCAACTGATAGAAAACAGTACCTTTGCGCTCTCCTGACTTTTCCGATCACATGAACATTCGATTGGAAGCTGTTTTGGACAACTTTTCTTTTCTTCCTGCCAAACACTTGGCAGACAACCATGCAACGTCTAGAACACAATGGCAGTTGTTTTCTGTGCTGGCACAGTTTTTCCCAGCCAGACATTGTGGAAAAGCTTTCTGCTAAGATGTAGACGAAAAGAGACGCTAAACAGGAAAGTACGATGCTCTCCGGAGCAAACAGCCGCTCCCGGGCATCTTACGGCAGAAGCCGCGCTAAGGAGAGCACTGTGACCGGCACAATCGTCTGTGCGCGAAGTAGCCGCTTCTTCGCCTCCAGGAGCCAGAGAGAGCGGCAGCTTCGGGAAGGTGAAGAAGGAAGCTGTACAACACTGGGATTGTGTGCGCAGCTTGCCAACTGATAGAAAACAGTACCTTTGCGCTCTCCTGACTTTTCCAATCACATGGACATTCGATTGGAAGCTGTTTTGGACAACTTTTCTTTTCTTCCTGCCAAACACCTGGCAGACCTCCGTGCAACGTCTAGAACACAATGGGAGTTGTTTTCTGTGCTGGCACAGTTTTTCCCATCCAGACATTGTGGAAAAGCTTTCTGCTAAGATGTAGACGAAAAGAGACGCTAAACAGGAAAGTACGATGCTCTCCGGAGCTAAAAGCCGCTCCCGGGCGTCTTTCGGCAGAAGCCGCGCTAAGGAGAGCACTGTGACCGGCACAATCGCCTTTGCGCGAAGTAGCCGCTTCTTCGCCTCCAGGAGCCAGAGAGAGCAGCAGCTTCGGGAAGGTGAAGAAGGAAGCTGTACAACACTGGGATTGTGCGCGCAGCTTGTCAACTGGTACAAAACAGTACCTTTGCGCTCTCCTGACTTTTCCGATCACATGAACATTCGATTGGAAGCTGTTTTGGACAACTTTTCTTTTCTTCCTGCCAAACACTTGGCAGACCTCCGTGCAACGTCTAGAACACAATGGGAGTTGTTTTCTGTGCTGGCACAGTTTTTCCCAGACAGACATTGTGGAAAAGCTTTCTGCAACGATGTAGACGAAAAGAGATGCTAAACACGAAAGTACGATGCTCTCCGGAGCTAAAAGCCGCTCCCGGGCGTCTTTCGGCAGAAGCCGCGCTAAGGAGAGCACTGTGACCGGCACAATCGTCTTTGGGCCAAGTAGCCGCTTCTTCGCCTCCGGGAGCCGGAGAGAGCGGCAGCTTCGGGAAGGTGAAGAAGGAAGCTGTACAACACTGGGATTGTGTGCGCAACTTGCCAAGTGATAGAAAACAGTACCTTTGCGCTCTCCTGTCTTTTCCAATCACATGAACATTCGATTGGAAGCTGTTTTGGACAACTTTTCTTTTCTTCCTGCTAAACACTTGGCAGACCTCCATGAAACGTCTAGAACACAATGGGAGTTGTTTTCTGTGCTGGCACAGTTTTTCCCAGCCAGACATAGTGGAAAAGCTTTCTGCTAAGATGTAGACGAAAAGAGACGCTAAACAGGAAAGTACGATGCTCTCCAGAGCTAAAAGCCGCTCCCGGGCATCTTTCGGCAGATGCCGCGCTTAGGAGAGCACTGTGACCGGCACAATCGTCTTTGGGCCAAGTAGCCGCTTCTTCGCCTCCGGGAGCCGGAGAGAGCGGCAGCTTCGGGAAGGTGAAGAAGGAAGCTGTACAACACTGGGATTGTGTGCGCAGCTTGCCAACTGATAGAAAACAGTACCTTTGCGCTCTCCTGTCTTTTCCAATCACATGAACATTCGATTGGAAGTTGTTTTGGACAACTTTTCTTTTCTTCCTGCCAAACACTTGGCAGACCTCCATGAAACGTCTAGAACACAATGGGAGTTGTTTTCTGTGCTGGCACAGTTTTTCCCAGCCAGACATTGTGGAAAAGCTTTCTGCTAAGATGTAGAGGAAAAGAGACGCTTAACAGGAAAGTACGATGCTCTCCGGAGCTAAAAGCCGCTCCCGGGCGTCTTACGGCAGAAGCCGCGCTAAGGAGAGCACTGTGACTGGCACAATCGTCTTTGCGCGAAGTAGCCGCTTCTTCGCCTCCGGGAGCCAGAGAGAGCGGCAGCTTCGGGAAGGTGAAGAAGGAAGCTGTACAACACTGGGATTGTGTGCGCAGCTTGCCAACTGATAGGAAACAGTACCTTTGCGCTCTCCTGTCTTTTCCAATCACATGAACATTCGATTGGAAGCTGTTTTGGACAACTTTTCTTTTCTTCCTGCCAAACACTTGGCAGACTTCCGTGCAACGACTAGAACACAATGGGAGTTTTTTTCTGTGCTGACACAGCTTTTCCTAGCCAGAAATAGTGGAAAAGCTTTCTGCTAAGATGTAGACTACAGAAGACGCTAAACACGAAAGTACAATGCTCTCCGGAGCTAAAAGCCGCTCCCGGGCGTCTTTCGGCAGAAGCCGCGCTAAGGAGAGCACTGTGACCGGCACAATCGCCTTTGCGCGAAGTAGCCGCTTCTTCGCCTCCAGGAGCCAGAGAGAGCGGCAGCTTCGGGAAGGTGAAGAAGGAAGCTGTACAACACTGGGATTGTGTGCGCAGCTTGCCAACTGATACAAAACAGTACCTTTGCGCTCTCCTGACTTTTCCGATCACATGAACATTCGATTGGAAGCTGTTTTGGACAACTTTTCTTTTCTTCCTGCCAAACACTTGGCAGACCTCCGTGCAACGTCTAGAACACAATGGGAGTTGTTTTCTGTGCTGGCACAGTTTTTCCCAGACAGACATTGTGGAAAAGCTTTCTGCAACGATGTAGACGAAAAGAGACGCTAAACACGAAAGTACGATGCTCTCCGGAGCTAAAAGCCGCTCCCGGGCGTCTTTCGGCAGAAGCCGCGCTAAGGAGAGCACTGTTACCGGCACAATCGTCTTTGCGCGAAGTAGCCGCTTCTTCGCCTCCGGGAGCCGGAGAGAGCGGCAGCTTCGGGAAGGTGAAGAAGGAAGCTGTACAACACTGGGATTGTGTGCGCAGCTTGCCAACTGATAGAAAACAGTACCTTTGCGCTCTCCTGTCTTTTCCAATCACATGAACATTCGATTGGAAGCTGTTTTGGACAACTTTTCTTCCTGCCAAACACTTGGCAGACCTCCATGAAACGTCTAGAACACAATGGGAGTTGTTTTCTGTGCTGGCACAGTTTTTTCCAGCCAGACATAGTGGAAAAGCTTTCTGCTAAGATGTAGACGAAAAGAGACGCTAAACAGGAAAGTACGATGCTCTCCAGAGCTAAAAGCCGCTCCCGGGCATCTTTCGGCAGATGCCGCGCTTAGGAGAGCACTGTGACCGGCACAATCGTCTTTGGGCCAAGTAGCCGCTTCTTCGCCTCCGGGAGCCGGAGAGAGCGGCAGCTTCGGGAAGGTGAAGAAGGAAGCTGTACAACACTGGGATTGTGTGCGCAGCTTGCCAACTGATAGGAAACAGTACCTTTGCGCTCTCCTGTCTTTTCCAATCACATGAACATTCGATTGGAAGCTGTTTTGGACAACTTTTCTTTTCTTCCTGCCAAACACTTGGCAGACCTCCGTGCAATGCCTAGAACACAATGGGAGTTGTTTTCTGTGCTGGCACAGTTTTTCCCAGCCAGACATAGTGGAAAAGCTTTCTGCTAAGATGTAGACGAAAAGAGATGCTAAACAGGAAAGTACGATGCTCTCCGGAGCTAAAAGCCGCTCCCGGGCGTCTTTCGGCAGAAGCCGCGCTAAGGAGAGCACTGTGACCGGCACAATCGTCTTTGGGCCAAGTAGCCGCTTCTTCGCCTCCGGGAGCCGGAGAGAGCCGCAGCTTCGGGAAGGTGAAGAAGGAAGCTGTACAACACTGGGATTGTGTGCGCAGCTTGCCAACTGATAGAAAACAGTACCTTTGCACTCTCCTGACTTTTCCAATCACATGAACATTCGATTGGAAGCTGTTTTGGACAACTTTTCTTTTCTTCCTGCCAAACACTTGGCAGACATCCGTGCAACGTCTAGAACACAATGGGAGATGTTTTCTGTGCTGGCACAGTTTTTCCCAGCCAGATATTGTGGAAAAGCTTTCTGCTAAGATGTAGACGAAAAGAGACGCTAAACAGGAAAGTACGATGCTCTCCGGAGCTAAAAGCCGCTCCCGGGCGTCTTTCGGCAGAAGCCGTGCTAAGGAGAGCACTGTGAGCGGCACAATCGTCTTTGGGCCAAGTAGCCGCTTCTTCGCCTCTGGGAGCCGGAGAGAGCGGCAGCTTCGGGAAGGTGAAGAAGGAAGCTGTACAACACTGGGATTGTGTGCGCAGCTTGCCAACTGATAGAAAACAGTACCTTTGCGCTCTCCTGACTTTTCCAATCACATGGACATTCGATTGGAAGCTGTTTTGGACAACTTTTCTTTTCTTCCTGCCAAACACTTGGCAGACCTCCGTGCAACGTCTAGAACACAATGGGAGTTGTTTTCTGTGCTGGCACAGTTTTTCCCATCCAGACATAGTGGAAAAGCTTTCTGCTAAGATGTAGACGAAAAGAGACGCTAAACAGGAAAGTACGATGCTCTCCGGAGCTAAAAGCCGCTCCCGGGCGTCTTTCGGCAGAAGCCGCGCTAAGGAGAGCACTGTGACCGGCACAATCGTCGTTGGGCCAAGTAGCCGCTTCTTCGCCTCCGGGAGCCGGAGAGAGCGGCAGCTTCGGGAAGGTGAAGAAGGAAGCTGTACAACACTGGGATTGTGTGCGCAGCTTGCCAACTGATAGAAAACAGTACCTGTGCACTCTCCTGACTTTTCCGATCACATGAACATTCGATTGGAAGCCGTTTTGGACAACTTTCCTTTTCTTCCTGCCAAACTCTTGGCAGACCTCCATGCAACGTCTAGAACACAATGGGAGTTGTTTTCTGTGCTGGCACAGTTTTTCCCAGACAGACATTGTGGAAAAGCTTTCTGCTAAGATGTAGACGAAAAGAGACGCTAAACACGAAAGTACGATGCTCTCCGGAGCTAAAAGCCGCTCCCGGGCGTCATTCGGCAGAAGCCGCGCTAAGGAGAGCACTGTGACCGGCACAATCGTCTTTGGGCCAAGTAGCCGCTTCTTCGCCTCCGGGAGCCGGAGAGAGCGGCAGCTTCGGGAAGGTGAAGAAGGAAGCTGTACAACACTGGGATTGTGTGCGCAGCTTGCCAACTGATAGAAAACAGTACCTTTGCGCTCTCCTGTCTTTTCCAATCACATGAACATTCGATTGGAAGCTGTTTTGGACAACTTTTCTTTTCTTCCTGCCAAACACTTGGCAGACTTCCGTGCAATGTCTAGAACACAATGGGAGTTTTTTTCTGTGCTGGCACAGCTTTTCCTAGCCAGAAATAGTGGAAAAGCTTTCCGCTAAGATGTAGACTACAGAAGACGCTAAACACAAAAGTACAATGCTCTCCGGAGCTAAAAGCCGCTCCCGGGCGTCTTTCGGCAGAAGCCGCGCTAAGGAGAGCACTGTGACTGGCACAATCGCCTTTGCGCGAAGTAGCCGCTTCTTCGCCTCCAGGAGCCAGAGAGAGCGGCAGCTTCGGGAAGGTGAAGAAGGAAGCTGTACAACACTGGGATTGTGCGCGCAGCTTGCCAACTGATACAAAACAGTACCTTTGCGCTCTCCTGACTTTTCCAATCACATGAACATTCGATTGGAAGCTGTTTTGGACAACTTTTCTTTTCTTCCTGCCAAACACTTGGCAGACCTCCGTGCAACATCTAGAACACAATGGGAGTTGTTTTCTGTGCTGGCACAGTTTTTCCCAGACAGACATTGTGGAAAAGCTTTCTGCAACGATGTAGACGAAAAGAGACGCTAAACACGAAAGTACGATGCTCTCCGGAGCTAAAAGCCGCTCCCGGGCGTCTTTCGGCAGAAGCCGCGCTAAGGAGAGCACTGTGACCGGCACAATCGTCTTTGGGCCAAGTAGCCGCTTCTTCGCCTCCGGGAGCCGGAGAGAGCGGCAGCTTCGGGAAGGTGAAGAAGGAAGCTGTACAACACTGGGATTGTGTGCGCAGCTTGCCAACTGATATAAAACTGTACCTTTGCGCTCTCCTGTCTTTTCCAATCACATGAACATTCGATTGGAAGCTGTTTTGGACAACTTTTCTTTTCTTCCTGCCAAACACTTGGCAGACCTCCATGAAACGTCTAGAACACAATGGGAGTTGTTTTCTGTGCTGGCACAGTTTTTCCCAGCCAGACATAGTGGAAAAGCTTTCTGCTAAGATGTAGACGAAAAGAGACGCTAAACAGGAAAGTACGATGCTCTCCAGAGCTAAAAGCCGCTCCCGGGCATCTTTCGGCAGAAGCCGCGCTAAGGAGAGCACTGTGACCGGCACAATCGTCTTTGGGCCAAGTAGCCGCTTCTTCGCCTCTGGGAGCCGGAGAGAGCGGCAGCTTCGGGAAGGTGAAGAAGGAAGCTGTACAACACTGGGATTGTGTGCGCAGCTTGCCAACTGATAGAAAACAGTACCTTTGCGCTCTCCTGACTTTTCCAATCACATGAACATTCGATTGGAAGCTTTTTTGGACAACTTTTCTTTTCTTCCTGCCAAACACTTGGCAGACCTCCGTGCAACGTCTAGAACACAATGGGAGTTGTTTTCTGTGCTGGCAAAGTTTTTCTTAGCCAGACATAGTGGAAAAGCTTTCTGCTAAGATGTAGACTGCCAAAGACGCTAAACAGGAAATTACGATGCTCTCCGGAGCTAAAAGCCGCTCCCGGGCGTCTTTCGGCAGAAGCCGCGCTAAGGAGACCACTGTGACCGGTAAAATCGTCTTTGCGCGAAGTAGCCACTTCTTCGCCTCCGGGAGCCAGAGAGAGCGGCAGCTTCGGGAAGGTGAAGAAGGAAGCTGTACAACACTGGCATTGTGTGCGCAGCTTGCCAACTGATAGAAAACAGTACCTTTGCACTCTCCTGTCTTTTCCAATCACATGAACATTCAATTGGAAGCTGTTTTGGACAACTTTTCTTTTCTTCCTGCCAAACACCTGGCAGACCTCCGTGCAACGTCTAGAAGATAAATGGAGTTGTTTTCTGTGCTGGCACAGTTTTTCCTAGCCAGACATAGTGGAAAATCTTTCTGCTAAGATGTAGACTACAAAAGACGCTAAACACGAAAGCACGATGCTCTCCGGAGCTAAAAGCCGCTCCCGGGCGTATTTCGGCAGAAGCCGCGCTAAGGAGAGCACTGTGACCGGCAGAGTCCTCTTTGCGCGAAGTAGCCACTTCTTCGCCTCCGGGAGCCGGAGAGAGCGGCAGCTTCGGGAAGGTGAAGAAGGAAGCTGTACAACACTGGGATTGTGTGCGCAGCTTGCCAACTGATAGAAAACAGTACCTTTGCGCTCTCCTGACTTTTCCAATCACATGAACATTCGATTGGAAGCTGTTTTGGACAACTTTTCTTTTCTTCCTGCCAAACACTTGGCAGACCTCCGTGCAACGTCTAGAACACAATGGGAGTTGTTTTCTGTGCTGGCACAGTTTTTCCCAGCCAGATATTGTGGAAAAGCTTTCTGCTAAGATGTAGACGAAAAGAGACGCTAAACAGGAAAGTACGATGCTCTCCGGAGCTAAAAGCCGCTCCCGGGCGTCTTTCGGCAGCAGCCGTGCTAAGGAGAGCACTGTGAGCGGCACAATCGCCTTTGCGCGAAGTAGCCGCTTCTTCGCCTCTGGGAGGCGGAGAGAGCGGCAGCTTCGGGAAGGTGAAGAAGGAAGCTGTACAACACTGGGATTGTGTGCGCAGCTTGCCAACTGATAGAAAACAGTACCTTTGCGCTCTCTTGACTTTTCCGATCACATGAACATTCGATTGGAAGCTGTTTTGGACAACTTTTCTTTTCTTCCTGCCAAACACTTGGCAGACCTCCGTGCAACGTCTAGAACACAATGGCAGTTGTTTTCTGTGCTGGCACAGTTTTTCCCAGCAAGACATAGTGGAAAAGCTTTCTGCTAAGATGTAGACGAAAAGAGACGCTAAACAGGAAAGTACGATGCTCTCCGGAGCAAAGAGCCGCTCCCGGGCATCTTACGGCAGAAGCCGTGCTAAGGAGAGCACTGTGACCGGCACAATCGTCTGTGCGCGAAGTTGCCGCTTCTTCGCCTCCAGGAGCCAGAGAGAGTGGCAGCTTCGGGAAGGTGAAGAAGGAAGCTGTACAACACTGGGATTGTGTGCGCAGCTTGCCAACTGATAGAAAACAGTACCTTTGCGCTCTCCTGACTTTTCCAATCACATGAACATTCGATTGGAAGCTTTTTTGGACAACTTTTATTTTCTTCCTGCCAAACACTTGGCAGACCTCCGTGCAACGTCTAGAACACAATGGGAGTTGTTTTCTGTGCTGGCACAGTTTTTCCCATCCAGACATTGTGGAAAAGCTTTCTGCTAAGATGTAGACGAAAAGAAACGCTAAACAGGAAAGTACGATGCTCTCCGGAGCTAAAAGCCGCTCCCGGGCGTCTTTCGGCAGAAGCCACGCTAAGGAGAGCACTGTGACCGGCACAATCGTCGTTGGGCCAAGTAGCCGTTTCTTCGCCTCCGGGAGCCGGAGAGAGCGGCAGCTTCGGGAAGGTGAAGAAGGAAGCTGTACAACACTGGGATTGTGCGCGCAGCTTGCCAACTGATAGAAAACAGGACCTTTGCGCTCTCCTGACTTTTCCAATCACACGGACTTTCGATTGGAAGCCGTTTTGGACGGCTTTTCTTTTCTTCCTGCCAAACACTTGGCAGACCTCCGTGCAACGTCTAGAACACAATGGGAGTTCTTTTCTGCGCTGGCACAGCTTTTCCTTGCCAGACATAGTGGAAAAGCTTTCTGCTAAGATGTAGACTACAAAAGACGCTAAACACGAAAGTACGATGCTCTCCGGAGCTAAAAGCTGCTCCCGGGCGTCATTCGGCAGAAGCCGCGCTAAGGAGCGCACTGTGACCGGCACAATCGTCTTTGCGCGAAGTAGCCGCTTCTTCGCCTCCGGGAGCCGGAGAGAGCGGCAGCTTCGGGAAGGTGAAGAAGGAAGCTGTACAACACTGGGATTGTGTGCGCAGCTTGCCAACTGATAGAAAACAGTACCTTTGAACTCTGCTGACTTTTCCAATCACATGGACATTCGATTGGAAGCTGCTTTGGACAACTTTTCTTTTCTTCCTGCCAAACACTTGGCAGACCTCCGTGCAACGTCTATAACACGATGGGAGTTGTTTTCTGTGCTGGCACAGTTTTTCCTAGCCAGACATAGTGGAAAAGCTTTCTGCTAAGATGTAGACTACAAAAGACGCTAAACACGAAAGTACGATGCTCTCCGGAGCTAAAAGCTGCTCCCGGGCGTCATTCGGCAGAAGCCGCGCTAAGGAGAGCACTGTGACCGGCACAATCGTCTTTGCGCGAAGTAGCCACTTCTTCACCTCCGGGAGCCGGAGAGAGCGGCAGCTTCGGGAAGGTGAAGAAGAAAGCTGTACAACACTGGGATTGTGTGCGCAGCTTGCCAACTGATAGAAAACAGTACCTTTGCGCTCTCCTGACTTTTCCAATCACACGGACTTTCGATTGGAAGCCGTTTTGGACGGCTTTTCTTTTCTTCCTGCCAAACACTTGGCAGACCTCCGTGCAACGTCTAGAACACAATGGGAGTTGTTTTCTGTGCTGGCACAGCTTTTCCTAGCCAGACATAGTGGAAAAGCTTTCTGGTAAGATGTAGACTACAAAAGACGCTAAACACGAAAGTACGATGCTCTCCAGAGCTAAAAGCCGCTCCCGGGCGTCTTTCGGCAGAAGCTGCGCTAAGGAGCGCACTGTGACCGGCACAATCGTCTTCGCGCGAAGTAGCCGCTTCTTCGCCTCCGGGAGCCGGAGAGAGCGGCAGCTTCGGGAAGGTGAAGAAGGAAGCTGTACAACACTGTGATTGTGTGCGCAGCTTGCCAACTGATAGAAAACAGTACCTTTGAACTCTGCTGACTTTTCCAATCACATGGACATTCGATTGGAAGCTGCTTTGGACAACTTTTCCTTTTTCCTGCCAAACACTTGGCAGACCTCCGTGCAACGTCTAGAACACGATGGGAGTTGTTTTCTGTGCTGGCACAGTTTTTCCCATCCAGACATTGTGGAAAAGCTTTCTGCTAAGATGTAGACGAAAAGAAACGCTAAACAGGAAAGTACGATGCTCTCCGGAGCTAAAAGCCGCTCCCGGGCGTCTTTCGGCAGAAGCCACGCTAAGGAGAGCACTGTGACCGGCACAATCGTCGTTGGGCCAAGTAGCCGTTTCTTCGCCTCCGGGAGCCGGAGAGAGCGGCAGCTTCGGGAAGGTGAAGAAGGAAGCTGTACAACACTGGGATTGTGCGCGCAGCTTGCCAACTGATAGAAAACAGGACCTTTGCGCTCTCCTGACTTTTCCAATCACACGGACTTTCGATTGGAAGCCGTTTTGGACGGCTTTTCTTTTCTTCCTGCCAAACACTTGGCAGACCTCCGTGCAACGTCTAGAACACAATGGGAGTTCTTTTCTGCGCTGGCACAGCTTTTCCTTGCCAGACATAGTGGAAAAGCTTTCTGCTAAGATGTAGACTACAAAAGACGCTAAACACGAAAGTACGATGCTCTCCGGAGCTAAAAGCTGCTCCCGGGCGTCATTCGGCAGAAGCCGCGCTAAGGAGCGCACTGTGACCGGCACAATCGTCTTTGCGCGAAGTAGCCGCTTCTTCGCCTCCGGGAGCCGGAGAGAGCGGCAGCTTCGGGAAGGTGAAGAAGGAAGCTGTACAACACTGGGATTGTGTGCGCAGCTTGCCAACTGATAGAAAACAGTACCTTTGAACTCTGCTGACTTTTCCAATCACATGGACATTCGATTGGAAGCTGCTTTGGACAACTTTTCTTTTCTTCCTGCCAAACACTTGGCAGACCTCCGTGCAACGTCTATAACACGATGGGAGTTGTTTTCTGTGCTGGCACAGTTTTTCCTAGCCAGACATAGTGGAAAAGCTTTCTGCTAAGATGTAGACTACAAAAGACGCTAAACACGAAAGTACGATGCTCTCCGGAGCTAAAAGCTGCTCCCGGGCGTCATTCGGCAGAAGCCGCGCTAAGGAGAGCACTGTGACCGGCACAATCGTCTTTGCGCGAAGTAGCCACTTCTTCACCTCCGGGAGCCGGAGAGAGCGGCAGCTTCGGGAAGGTGAAGAAGAAAGCTGTGCAACACTGGGATTGTGTGCGCAGCTTGCCAACTGATAGAAAACAGTACCTTTGCGCTCTCCTGACTTTTCCAATCACACGGACTTTCGATTGGAAGCCGTTTTGGACGGCTTTTCTTTTCTTCCTGCCAAACACTTGGCAGACCTCCGTGCAACGTCTAGAACACAATGGGAGTTGTTTTCTGTGCTGGCACAGCTTTTCCTAGCCAGACATAGTGGAAAAGCTTTCTGGTAAGATGTAGACTACAAAAGACGCTAAACACGAAAGTACGATGCTCTCCAGAGCTAAAAGCCGCTCCCGGGCGTCTTTCGGCAGAAGCTGCGCTAAGGAGCGCACTGTGACCGGCACAATCGTCTTCGCGCGAAGTAGCCGCTTCTTCGCCTCCGGGAGCCGGAGAGAGCGGCAGCTTCGGGAAGGTGAAGAAGGAAGCTGTACAACACTGTGATTGTGTGCGCAGCTTGCCAACTGATAGAAAACAGTACCTTTGAACTCTGCTGACTTTTCCAATCACATGGACATTCGATTGGAAGCTGCTTTGGACAACTTTTCCTTTTTCCTGCCAAACACTTGGCAGACCTCCGTGCAACGTCTAGAACACGATGGGAGTTGTTTTCTGTGCTGGCACAGTTTTTCCTAGCCAGACATAGTGGAAAAGCTTTCTGCTAAGATGTAGTCTACAAAAGACGCTAAACACGAAAGTACGATGCTCTCCGGAGCTAAAAGCCGCTCCCGGGCGTCTTTCGGCAGAAGCCGCGCTAAGGAGAGCACTGTGACCGGCACAATCGTCTTTGGGCCGAGTAGCCGCTTCTTTGCCTCCGGGAGCCGGAGAGAGCGGCAGCTTCGGGAAGGTGAAGAAGGAAGCTGTACAACACTGGGATTGTGTGCGCAGCTTGCCAACTGATAGAAAACAGTACCTTTGCGCTCTCCTGACTTTTCCAATCACATGAACATTCGATTGGAAGCTGTTTTGGACAACTTTTCTTTTCTTCCTGCCAAACACTTGGCAGACCTCCGTGCAACGTCTAGAACACAATGGGAGTTGTTTTCTGTGCTGGCACAGTTTTTCCCAGCCAGATATTGTGGAAAAGCTTTCTGCTAAGATGTAGACGAAAAGAGACGCTAAACAGGAAAGTACGATGCTCTCCGGAGCTAAAAGCCGCTCCCGGGCGTATTTCGGCAGAAGCCGCGCTAAGGAGAGCACTGTGACCGGCAGAGTCCTCTTTGCGCGAAGTAGCCACTTCTTCGCCTCCGGGAGCCGGAGAGAGCGGCAGCTTCGGGAAGGTGAAGAAGGAAGCTGTACAACACTGGGATTGTGTGCGCAGCTTGCCAACTGATAGAAAACAGTACCTTTGCGCTCTCCTGACTTTTCCAATCACATGAACATTCGATTGGAAGCTGTTTTGGACAACTTTTCTTTTCTTCCTGCCAAACACTTGGCAGACCTCCGTGCAACGTCTAGAACACAATGGGAGTTGTTTTCTGTGCTGGCACAGTTTTTCCCAGCCAGATATTGTGGAAAAGCTTTCTGCTAAGATGTAGACGAAAAGAGACGCTAAACAGGAAAGTACGATGCTCTCCGGAGCTAAAAGCCGCTCCCGGGCGTCTTTCGGCAGCAGCCGTGCTAAGGAGAGCACTGTGAGCGGCACAATCGCCTTTGCGCGAAGTAGCCGCTTCTTCGCCTCTGGGAGGCGGAGAGAGCGGCAGCTTCGGGAAGGTGAAGAAGGAAGCTGTACAACACTGGGATTGTGTGCGCAGCTTGCCAACTGATAGAAAACAGTACCTTTGCGCTCTCTTGACTTTTCCGATCACATGAACATTCGATTGGAAGCTGTTTTGGACAACTTTTCTTTTCTTCCTGCCAAACACTTGGCAGACCTCCGTGCAACGTCTAGAACACAATGGCAGTTGTTTTCTGTGCTGGCACAGTTTTTCCCAGCAAGACATAGTGGAAAAGCTTTCTGCTAAGATGTAGACGAAAAGAGACGCTAAACAGGAAAGTACGATGCTCTCCGGAGCAAAGAGCCGCTCCCGGGCATCTTACGGCAGAAGCCGTGCTAAGGAGAGCACTGTGACCGGCACAATCGTCTGTGCGCGAAGTTGCCGCTTCTTCGCCTCCAGGAGCCAGAGAGAGTGGCAGCTTCGGGAAGGTGAAGAAGGAAGCTGTACAACACTGGGATTGTGTGCGCAGCTTGCCAACTGATAGAAAACAGTACCTTTGCGCTCTCCTGACTTTTCCAATCACATGAACATTCGATTGGAAGCTTTTTTGGACAACTTTTATTTTCTTCCTGCCAAACACTTGGCAGACCTCCGTGCAACGTCTAGAACACAATGGGAGTTGTTTTCTGTGCTGGCACAGTTTTTCCCATCCAGACATTGTGGAAAAGCTTTCTGCTAAGATGTAGACGAAAAGAAACGCTAAACAGGAAAGTACGATGCTCTCCGGAGCTAAAAGCCGCTCCCGGGCGTCTTTCGGCAGAAGCCACGCTAAGGAGAGCACTGTGACCGGCACAATCGTCGTTGGGCCAAGTAGCCGTTTCTTCGCCTCCGGGAGCCGGAGAGAGCGGCAGCTTCGGGAAGGTGAAGAAGGAAGCTGTACAACACTGGGATTGTGCGCGCAGCTTGCCAACTGATAGAAAACAGGACCTTTGCGCTCTCCTGACTTTTCCAATCACACGGACTTTCGATTGGAAGCCGTTTTGGACGGCTTTTCTTTTCTTCCTGCCAAACACTTGGCAGACCTCCGTGCAACGTCTAGAACACAATGGGAGTTCTTTTCTGCGCTGGCACAGCTTTTCCTTGCCAGACATAGTGGAAAAGCTTTCTGCTAAGATGTAGACTACAAAAGACGCTAAACACGAAAGTACGATGCTCTCCGGAGCTAAAAGCTGCTCCCGGGCGTCATTCGGCAGAAGCCGCGCTAAGGAGCGCACTGTGACCGGCACAATCGTCTTTGCGCGAAGTAGCCGCTTCTTCGCCTCCGGGAGCCGGAGAGAGCGGCAGCTTCGGGAAGGTGAAGAAGGAAGCTGTACAACACTGGGATTGTGTGCGCAGCTTGCCAACTGATAGAAAACAGTACCTTTGAACTCTGCTGACTTTTCCAATCACATGGACATTCGATTGGAAGCTGCTTTGGACAACTTTTCTTTTCTTCCTGCCAAACACTTGGCAGACCTCCGTGCAACGTCTATAACACGATGGGAGTTGTTTTCTGTGCTGGCACAGTTTTTCCTAGCCAGACATAGTGGAAAAGCTTTCTGCTAAGATGTAGACTACAAAAGACGCTAAACACGAAAGTACGATGCTCTCCGGAGCTAAAAGCTGCTCCCGGGCGTCATTCGGCAGAAGCCGCGCTAAGGAGAGCACTGTGACCGGCACAATCGTCTTTGCGCGAAGTAGCCACTTCTTCACCTCCGGGAGCCGGAGAGAGCGGCAGCTTCGGGAAGGTGAAGAAGAAAGCTGTACAACACTGGGATTGTGTGCGCAGCTTGCCAACTGATAGAAAACAGTACCTTTGCGCTCTCCTGACTTTTCCAATCACACGGACTTTCGATTGGAAGCCGTTTTGGACGGCTTTTCTTTTCTTCCTGCCAAACACTTGGCAGACCTCCGTGCAACGTCTAGAACACAATGGGAGTTGTTTTCTGTGCTGGCACAGCTTTTCCTAGCCAGACATAGTGGAAAAGCTTTCTGGTAAGATGTAGACTACAAAAGACGCTAAACACGAAAGTACGATGCTCTCCAGAGCTAAAAGCCGCTCCCGGGCGTCTTTCGGCAGAAGCTGCGCTAAGGAGCGCACTGTGACCGGCACAATCGTCTTCGCGCGAAGTAGCCGCTTCTTCGCCTCCGGGAGCCGGAGAGAGCGGCAGCTTCGGGAAGGTGAAGAAGGAAGCTGTACAACACTGTGATTGTGTGCGCAGCTTGCCAACTGATAGAAAACAGTACCTTTGAACTCTGCTGACTTTTCCAATCACATGGACATTCGATTGGAAGCTGCTTTGGACAACTTTTCCTTTTTCCTGCCAAACACTTGGCAGACCTCCGTGCAACGTCTAGAACACGATGGGAGTTGTTTTCTGTGCTGGCACAGTTTTTCCTAGCCAGACATAGTGGAAAAGCTTTCTGCTAAGATGTAGTCTACAAAAGACGCTAAACACGAAAGTACGATGCTCTCCGGAGCTAAAAGCCGCTCCCGGGCGTCTTTCGGCAGAAGCCGCGCTAAGGAGAGCACTGTGACCGGCACAATCGTCTTTGGGCCGAGTAGCCGCTTCTTTGCCTCCGGGAGCCGGAGAGAGCGGCAGCTTCGGGAAGGTGAAGAAGGAAGCTGTACAACACTGGGATTGTGTGCGCAGCTTGCCAACTGATAGAAAACAGTACCTTTGAACTCTGCTGACTTTTCCAATCACATGGACATTCGATTGGAATCTGCTTTGGACAACTTTTCTTTTCTTCCTGCCAAACACTTGGCAGACCTCCGTGCAACGTCTATAACACGATGGGAGTTGTTTTCTGTGCTGGCACAGTTTTTCCTAGCCAGACATTGTGGAAAAGCTTTCTGCTAAGATGTAGACTACAAAAGACGCTAAACACGAAAGTACGATGCTCTCCGGAGCTAAAAGCCGCTCCCGGGCGTCTTTCGGCAGAAGCCGCGCTAAGGAGAGCACTGTGACCGGCACAATCGTCTTTGCGCCAAGTAGCCGCTTCTTCGCCTCCTGGAGCCGGACAGAGCGGCAGCTTCGGGAAGGTGAAGAAGGAAGCTGTACAACACTGGGATTGTGTGCGCAGCTTGCCAACTGATAGAAAACAGTACCTTTGAACTCTGCGGACTTTTCCAAAAACATGGACATTTGACTGGAAGCTGCTTTGCACAACTTTTCTTTTCTTCCTGCCAAACACTTGGCAGACTTCCGTGCAATGTCTACAACACAATGGGAGTTGTTTTCTGTGCTGGCACAGCTTTTCCCAGCCAGATATTGTGGAAAAGCTTTCTGCTCAGATGTAGACTACAAAAGACGCTAAACAGGAAAGTACGATGCTCTCCGGAGCTAAAAGCCGCTCCCGGGCGTCTTTCGGCAGAAGCCGCGCTAAGGAGAGCACTGTGACCGGCTCAATCGTCTTTGCGCGAAGAAGCCGCTTCTTCGCCTCCGGGAGCCGGACAGAGCGGCAGCTTTGGGTAGGTGAAGAAGGAAGCTGTACAACACTGGGATTGTGTGCGCAGCTTGCCAACTGATAGAAAACAGTACCTTTGAACTCTGCTGACTTTTCCAATCACATGGACATTCGACTGGAAGCTGCTTTGGACAACTTTTCTTTTCTTCCTGCCAAACACTTGGCAGACCTCCGTGCAATGTCTATAACACGATGGGAGTTGTTTTCTGTGCTGGCACAGTTTTTCCCAGCCAGACATTGTGGAAAAGCTTTCTGCTAAGATGTAGACGAAAAGAGACGCTAAACAGGAAAGTACGATGCTCTCCGGAGCTAATAGCCGCTCCCGGGTGTCTTTAGGCAGAAGCCGTGCTAAGGAGAGCACTGTGACCAGCACAATCGTCTTTGCGCGAAGTAGCCGCTTCTTCGCCTCCGGGAGCCGGAGAGAGCGGCAGCTTCGGGAAGGTGAAGAAGGAAGCTGTACAACACTGGGATTGTGTGCGCAGCTTGCCAACTGATAGAAAACAGTACCTTTGCGCTCTCCTGACTTTTCCAATCACACGGACTTTCGATTGGAAGCCGTTTTGGACGGCTTTTCTTTTCTTCCTGCCAAACACTTGGCAGACCTCCGTGCAACGTCTAGAACACAATGGGAGTTGTTTTCTGTGCTGGCACAGCTTTTCCTAGCCAGACATAGTGGAAAAGATTTCTGGTAAGATGTAGACTACAAAAGACGCTAAACACGAAAGTACGATGCTCTCCAGAGCTAAAAGCCGCTCCCGGGCGTCTTTCGGCAGAAGCCGCGCTAAGGAGCGCACTGTGACCGGCACAATCGTCTTCGCGCGAAGTAGCCGCTTCTTCGCCTCCGGGAGCCGGAGAGAGCGGCAGCTTCGGGAAGGTGAAGAAGGAAGCTGTACAACACTGTGATTGTGTGCGCAGCTTGCCAACTGATAGAAAACAGTACCTTTGAACTCTGCTGACTTTTCCAATCACACGGACATTCGATTGGAAGCTGCTTTGGACAACTTTTCCTTTCTTCCTGCCAAACACTTGGCAGACCTCCGTGCAACGTCTAGAACACAATGGGAGTTGTTTTCTGTGCTGGCACAGCTTTTCCTAGCCAGACATAGTGGAAAAGCTTTCTGCTAAGATGTAGACTACAAAAGACGCTAAACACGAAAGTACGATGCTCTCCGGAGCTAAAAGCCGCTCCTGGGCGTCTTTCGGCAGAAGCCGCACTAAGGAGAGCACTGTGACCGGCACAATCGTCTTTGCGCGAAGTAGCCGCTTCTTCGCCTCCGGGAGCCGGAGAGAGCGGCAGCTTCGGGAAGGTGAAGAAGGAAGCTGTACAACACTGGGATTGTGTGCGCAGCTTGCCAACTGATAGAAAACAGTACCTTTGAACTCTGCTGACTTTTCCAATCACATGGACATTCGATTGGAAGCTGCTTTGGACAACTTTTCTTTTCTTCCTTCCAAACACTTGGCAGACCTCCGTGCAACGTCTAGAACACGATGGGAGTTGTTTTCTGTGCTGGCACAGTTTTTCCTAGCCAGACATAGTGGAAAAGCTTTCTGCTAAGATGTAGTCTACAAAAGACGCTAAACACGAAAGTACGATGCTCTCCGGAGCTAAAAGCCGCTCCCGGGCATCTTTCGGCAGAAGCCGCGCTAAGGAGAGCACTGTGACCGGCACAATCGTCTTTGCGCGAAGTAGCCGCTTCTTTGCCTCCGGGAGCCGGAGAGAGCGGCAGCTTCGGGAAGGTGAAGAAGGAAGCTGTACAACACTGGGATTGTGTGCGCAGCTTGCCAACTGATAGAAAACAGTACCTTTTAACTCTGCTGACTTTTCCAATCACATGAACATTCGATTGGAAGCTGTTTTGGACAACTTTTCTTTTCTTCCTGCCAAACACTTGGCAGACCTCCGTGCAACGTCTAGAACACAATGGGAGTTGTTTTCTGTGCTGGCACAGTTTTTCCCAGCCAGATATTGTGGAAAAGCTTTCTGCTAAGATGTAGACGAAAAGAGACGCTAAACAGGAAAGTACGATGCTCTCCGGAGCTAAAAGCCGCTCCCGGGCGTCTTTCGGCAGCAGCCGTGCTAAGGAGAGCACTGTGAGCGGCACAATCGCCTTTGCGCGAAGTAGCCGCTTCTTCGCCTCTGGGAGGCGGAGAGAGCGGCAGCTTCGGGAAGGTGAAGAAGGAAGCTGTACAACACTGGGATTGTGTGCGCAGCTTGCCAACTGATAGAAAACAGTACCTTTGCGCTCTCTTGACTTTTCCGATCACATGAACATTCGATTGGAAGCTGTTTTGGACAACTTTTCTTTTCTTCCTGCCAAACACTTGGCAGACCTCCGTGCAACTTCTAGAACACAATGGCAGTTGTTTTCTGTGCTGGCACAGTTTTTCCCAGCAAGACATAGTGGAAAAGCTTTCTGCTAAGATGTAGACGAAAAGAGACGCTAAACAGGAAAGTACGATGCTCTCCGGAGCAAAGAGCCGTTCCCGGGCATCTTACGGCAGAAGCCGTGCTAAGGAGAGCACTGTGACCGGCACAATCGTCTGTGCGCGAAGTTGCCGCTTCTTCGCCTCCAGGAGCCAGAGAGAGTGGCAGCTTCGGGAAGGTGAAGAAGGAAGCTGTACAACACTGGGATTGTGTGCGCAGCTTGCCAACTGATAGAAAACAGTACCTTTGCGCTCTCCTGACTTTTCCAATCACATGAACATTCGATTGGAAGCTTTTTTGGACAACTTTTATTGTCTTCCTGCCAAACACTTGGCAGACCTCCGTGCAACGTCTAGAACACAATGGGAGTTGTTTTCTGTGCTGGCACAGTTTTTCCCATCCAGACATTGTGGAAAAGCTTTCTGCTAAGATGTAGACGAAAAGAAACGCTAAACAGGAAAGTACGATGCTCTCCGGAGCTAAAAGCCGCTCCCGGGCGTCTTTCGGCAGAAGCCACGCTAAGGAGAGCACTGTGACCGGCACAATCGTCGTTGGGCCAAGTAGCCGTTTCTTCGCCTCCGGGAGCCGGAGAGAGTGGCAGCTTCGGGAAGGTGAAGAAGGAAGCTGTACAACACTGGGATTGTGCGCGCAGCTTGCCAACTGATAGAAAACAGGACCTTTGCGCTCTCCTGACTTTTCCAATCACACGGACTTTCGATTGGAAGCCGTTTTGGACGGCTTTTCTTTTCTTCCTGCCAAACACTTGGCAGACCTCCGTGCAACGTCTAGAACACAATGGGAGTTCTTTTCTGCGCTGGCACAGCTTTTCCTTGCCAGACATAGTGGAAAAGCTTTCTGCTAAGATGTAGACTACAAAAGACGCTAAACACGAAAGTACGATGCTCTCCGGAGCTAAAAGCTGCTCCCGGGCGTCATTCGGCAGAAGCCGCGCTAAGGAGCGCACTGTGACCGGCACAATCGTCTTTGCGCGAAGTAGCCGCTTCTTCGCCTCCGGGAGCCGGAGAGAGCGGCAGCTTCGGGAAGGTGAAGAAGGAAGCTGTACAACACTGGGATTGTGTGCGCAGCTTGCCAACTGATAGAAAACAGTACCTTTGAACTCTGCTGACTTTTCCAATCACATGGACATTCGATTGGAAGCTGCTTTGGACAACTTTTCTTTTCTTCCTGCCAAACACTTGGCAGACCTCCGTGCAACGTCTATAACACGATGGGAGTTGTTTTCTGTGCTGGCACAGTTTTTCCTAGCCAGACATAGTGGAAAAGCTTTCTGCTAAGATGTAGACTACAAAAGACGCTAAACACGAAAGTACGATGCTCTCCGGAGCTAAAAGCTGCTCCCGGGCGTCATTCGGCAGAAGCCGCGCTAAGGAGAGCACTGTGACCGGCACAATCGTCTTTGCGCGAAGTAGCCACTTCTTCACCTCCGGGAGCCGGAGAGAGCGGCAGCTTCGGGAAGGTGAAGAAGAAAGCTGTACAACACTGGGATTGTGTGCGCAGCTTGCCAACTGATAGAAAACAGTACCTTTGCGCTCTCCTGACTTTTCCAATCACACGGACTTTCGATTGGAAGCCGTTTTGGACGGCTTTTCTTTTCTTCCTGCCAAACACTTGGCAGACCTCCGTGCAACGTCTAGAACACAATGGGAGTTGTTTTCTGTGCTGGCACAGCTTTTCCTAGCCAGACATAGTGGAAAAGCTTTCTGGTAAGATGTAGACTACAAAAGACGCTAAACACGAAAGTACGATGCTCTCCAGAGCTAAAAGCCGCTCCCGGGCGTCTTTCGGCAGAAGCTGCGCTAAGGAGCGCACTGTGACCGGCACAATCGTCTTCGCGCGAAGTAGCCGCTTCTTCGCCTCCGGGAGCCGGAGAGAGCGGCAGCTTCGGGAAGGTGAAGAAGGAAGCTGTACAACACTGTGATTGTGTGCGCAGCTTGCCAACTGATAGAAAACAGTACCTTTGAACTCTGCTGACTTTTCCAATCACATGGACATTCGATTGGAAGCTGCTTTGGACAACTTTTCCTTTTTCCTGCCAAACACTTGGCAGACCTCCGTGCAACGTCTAGAACACGATGGGAGTTGTTTTCTGTGCTGGCACAGTTTTTCCTAGCCAGACATAGTGGAAAAGCTTTCTGCTAAGATGTAGTCTACAAAAGACGCTAAACACGAAAGTACGATGCTCTCCGGAGCTAAAAGCCGCTCCCGGGCGTCTTTCGGCAGAAGCCGCGCTAAGGAGAGCACTGTGACCGGCACAATCGTCTTTGGGCCGAGTAGCCGCTTCTTTGCCTCCGGGAGCCGGAGAGAGCGGCAGCTTCGGGAAGGTGAAGAAGGAAGCTGTACAACACTGGGATTGTGTGCGCAGCTTGCCAACTGATAGAAAACAGTACCTTTGAACTCTGCTGACTTTTCCAATCACATGGACATTCGATTGGAATCTGCTTTGGACAACTTTTCTTTTCTTCCTGCCAAACACTTGGCAGACCTCCGTGCAACGTCTATAACACGATGGGAGTTGTTTTCTGTGCTGGCACAGTTTTTCCTAGCCAGACATTGTGGAAAAGCTTTCTGCTAAGATGTAGACTACAAAAGACGCTAAACACGAAAGTACGATGCTCTCCGGAGCTAAAAGCCGCTCCCGGGCGTCTTTCGGCAGAAGCCGCGCTAAGGAGAGCACTGTGACCGGCACAATCGTCTTTGCGCCAAGTAGCCGCTTCTTCGCCTCCTGGAGCCGGACAGAGCGGCAGCTTCGGGAAGGTGAAGAAGGAAGCTGTACAACACTGGGATTGTGTGCGCAGCTTGCCAACTGATAGAAAACAGTACCTTTGAACTCTGCGGACTTTTCCAAAAACATGGACATTTGACTGGAAGCTGCTTTGCACAACTTTTCTTTTCTTCCTGCCAAACACTTGGCAGACTTCCGTGCAATGTCTACAACACAATGGGAGTTGTTTTCTGTGCTGGCACAGCTTTTCCCAGCCAGATATTGTGGAAAAGCTTTCTGCTCAGATGTAGACTACAAAAGACGCTAAACAGGAAAGTACGATGCTCTCCGGAGCTAAAAGCCGCTCCCGGGCGTCTTTCGGCAGAAGCCGCGCTAAGGAGAGCACTGTGACCGGCTCAATCGTCTTTGCGCGAAGAAGCCGCTTCTTCGCCTCCGGGAGCCGGACAGAGCGGCAGCTTTGGGTAGGTGAAGAAGGAAGCTGTACAACACTGGGATTGTGTGCGCAGCTTGCCAACTGATAGAAAACAGTACCTTTGAACTCTGCTGACTTTTCCAATCACATGGACATTCGACTGGAAGCTGCTTTGGACAACTTTTCTTTTCTTCCTGCCAAACACTTGGCAGACCTCCGTGCAATGTCTATAACACGATGGGAGTTGTTTTCTGTGCTGGCACAGTTTTTCCCAGACAGACATTGTGGAAAAGCTTTCTGCTAAGATGTAGACGAAAAGAGACGCTAAACAGGAAAGTACGATGCTCTCCGGAGCTAATAGCCGCTCCCGGGTGTCTTTAGGCAGAAGCCGTGCTAAGGAGAGCACTGTGACCAGCACAATCGTCTTTGCGCGAAGTAGCCGCTTCTTCGCCTCCGGGAGCCGGAGAGAGCGGCAGCTTCGGGAAGGTGAAGAAGGAAGCTGTACAACACTGGGATTGTGTGCGCAGCTTGCCAACTGATAGAAAACAGTACCTTTGCGCTCTCCTGACTTTTCCAATCACACGGACTTTCGATTGGAAGCCGTTTTGGACGGCTTTTCTTTTCTTCCTGCCAAACACTTGGCAGACCTCCGTGCAACGTCTAGAACACAATGGGAGTTGTTTTCTGTGCTGGCACAGCTTTTCCTAGCCAGACATAGTGGAAAAGCTTTCTGGTAAGATGTAGACTACAAAAGACGCTAAACACGAAAGTACGATGCTCTCCAGAGCTAAAAGCCGCTCCCGGGCGTCTTTCGGCAGAAGCCGCGCTAAGGAGCGCACTGTGACCGGCACAATCGTCTTCGCGCGAAGTAGCCGCTTCTTCGCCTCCGGGAGCCGGAGAGAGCGGCAGCTTCGGGAAGGTGAAGAAGGAAGCTGTACAACACTGTGATTGTGTGCGCAGCTTGCCAACTGATAGAAAACAGTACCTTTGAACTCTGCTGACTTTTCCAATCACATGGACATTCGATTGGAAGCTGCTTTGGACAACTTTTCCTTTCTTCCTGCCAAACACTTGGCAGACCTCCGTGCAACGTCTAGAACACAATGGGAGTTGTTTTCTGTGCTGGCACAGCTTTTCCTAGCCAGACATAGTGGAAAAGCTTTCTGCTAAGATGTAGACTACAAAAGACGCTAAACACGAAAGTACGATGCTCTCCGGAGCTAAAAGCCGCTCCTGGGCGTCTTTCGGCAGAAGCCGCACTAAGGAGAGCACTGTGACCGGCACAATCGTCTTTGCGCGAAGTAGCCGCTTCTTCGCCTCCGGGAGCCGGAGAGAGCGGCAGCTTCGGGAAGGTGAAGAAGGAAGCTGTACAACACTGGGATTGTGTGCGCAGCTTGCCAACTGATAGAAAACAGTACCTTTGAACTCTGCTGACTTTTCCAATCACATGGACATTCGATTGGAAGCTGCTTTGGACAACTTTTCTTTTCTTCCTTCCAAACACTTGGCAGACCTCCGTGCAACGTCTAGAACACGATGGGAGTTGTTTTCTGTGCTGGCACAGTTTTTCCTAGCCAGACATAGTGGAAAAGCTTTCTGCTAAGATGTAGTCTACAAAAGACGCTAAACACGAAAGTACGATGCTCTCCGGAGCTAAAAGCCGCTCCCGGGCATCTTTCGGCAGAAGCCGCGCTAAGGAGAGCACTGTGACCGGCACAATCGTCTTTGCGCGAAGTAGCCGCTTCTTTGCCTCCGGGAGCCGGAGAGAGCGGCAGCTTCGGGAAGGTGAAGAAGGAAGCTGTACAACACTGGGATTGTGTGCGCAGCTTGCCAACTGATAGAAAACAGTACCTTTGAACTCTGCTGACTTTTCCAATCACATGGACATTCGATTGGAATCTGCTTTGGACAACTTTTCTTTTCTTCCTGCCAAACACTTGGCAGACCTCCGTGCAACGTCTATAACACGATGGGAGTTGTTTTCTGTGCTGGCACAGTTTTTCCTAGCCAGACATTGTGGAAAAGCTTTCTGCTAAGATGTAGACTACAAAAGACGCTAAACACGAAAGTACGATGCTCTCCGGAGCTAAAAGCCGCTCCCGGGCGTCTTTCGGCAGAAGCCGCGCTAAGGAGAGCACTGTGACCGGCACAATCGTCTTTGCGCCAAGTAGCCGCTTCTTCGCCTCCTGGAGCCGGACAGAGCGGCAGCTTCGGGAAGGTGAAGAAGGAAGCTGTACAACACTGGGATTGTGTGCGCAGCTTGCCAACTGATAGAAAACAGTACCTTTGAACTCTGCGGACTTTTCCAAAAACATGGACATTTGACTGGAAGCTGCTTTGCACAACTTTTCTTTTCTTCCTGCCAAACACTTGGCAGACTTCCGTGCAATGTCTACAACACAATGGGAGTTGTTTTCTGTGCTGGCACAGCTTTTCCCAGCCAGATATTGTGGAAAAGCTTTCTGCTCAGATGTAGACTACAAAAGACGCTAAACAGGAAAGTACGATGCTCTCCGGAGCTAAAAGCCGCTCCCGGGCGTCTTTCGGCAGAAGCCGCGCTAAGGAGAGCACTGTGACCGGCTCAATCGTCTTTGCGCGAAGAAGCCGCTTCTTCGCCTCCGGGAGCCGGACAGAGCGGCAGCTTTGGGTAGGTGAAGAAGGAAGCTGTACAACACTGGGATTGTGTGCGCAGCTTGCCAACTGATAGAAAACAGTACCTTTGAACTCTGCTGACTTTTCCAATCACATGGACATTCGACTGGAAGCTGCTTTGGACAACTTTTCTTTTCTTCCTGCCAAACACTTGGCAGACCTCCGTGCAATGTCTATAACACGATGGGAGTTGTTTTCTGTGCTGGCACAGTTTTTCCCAGCCAGACATTGTGGAAAAGCTTTCTGCTAAGATGAAGACGAAAAGAGACGCTAAACAGGAAAGTACGATGCTCTCCGGAGCTAATAGCCGCTCCCGGGTGTCTTTAGGCAGAAGCCGTGCTAAGGAGAGCACTGTGACCAGCACAATCGTCTTTGCGCGAAGTAGCCGCTTCTTCGCCTCCGGGAGCCGGAGAGAGCGGCAGCTTCGGGAAGGTGAAGAAGGAAGCTGTACAACACTGGGATTGTGTGCGCAGCTTGCCAACTGATAGAAAACAGTACCTTTGCGCTCTCCTGACTTTTCCAATCACATGGACATTCGATTGGAAGCTGTTTTGGACAACTTTTCTTTTCTTCCTGCCAAACACTTGGCAGACCTCCGTGCAAAGTCTAGAACACAATGGGAGTTGTTTTCTGTGCTGGCACAGTTTTTCCTAGCAAGACATAGCGGAAAAGCTTTCTGCTAAGATGTAGACGAAAAGAGACGCTAAACAGGAAAGTACGATGCTCTCCGGAGCTAAAAGCCGCTCCCGGGCGTCTTTCGGCAGAAGCCGCGCTAAGGAGAGCACTGTGACCTGCACAATCGTCTTTGCACGAAGTAGCCGCTTCTTCGCCTCCGGGAGCCGGAGAGAGCGGCAGCTTCGGCAAGGTGAAGAAGGAAGCTGTACAACACTGGGATTGTGTGCGCAGCTTGCCAACTGATAGAAAACAGTATTTTTGAACTCTGCGGACTTTTCCAATCACATGGACATTTGACTGGAAGCTGCTTTGCACAACTTTTCCTTTTTTCCTGCCAAACACTTGGCAGACTTCCGTGCAATGTCGACAACAAAATGGGAGTTGTTTTCTGTGCTGGCACAGCTTTTCCCAGCCAGACATTGTGGAAAAGCTTTCTGCTCAGATGTAGACTACAAAAGACGCTAAACAGGAAAGTACGATGCTCTCCGGAGCTAAAAGCCGCTCCCGGGCGTCTTTTGGCAGAAGCCGCGCTAAGGAGAGCACTGTGACCGGCACAATCGTCTTTGCGCGAAGTAGCCGCTTCTTCGCCTCCGGGAGCCGGAGAGAGCGGCAGCTTCGGCAAGGTGAAGAAGGAAGATGTACAACACTGGGATTGTGTGCGCAGCTTGCCAACTGATAGAAAACAGTACCTTTGCGCTCTCCTGACTTTTCCAATCACATGGACATTCGATTGGAAGGCGTTTTGGACAACTTTTCTTTTCTTCCTGCCAAACACTTGGCAGACCTCCATGAAACGTCTAGAACACAATGGGAGTTGTTTTCTGTGCTGGCACAGTTTTTCCCAGCCAGACATAGTGGAAAAGCTTTCTGCTAAGATGTAGACGAAAAGAGACACTAAACAGGAAAGTACGATGCTCTCCGGAGCTAAAAGCCGCTCCCGGGTGTCTTTAGGCAGAAGCCGTGCTAAGGAGAGCACTGTGACCAGCACAATCGTCTTTGCGCGAAGTAGCCGCTTCTTCGCCTCCGGGAGCCGGAGACAGCGGCAGCTTCGGGAAGGTGAAGAAGGAAGCTGTACAACACTGGGATTGTGTGCGCAGCTTGCCAACTGATAGAAAACAGTACCTTTGAACTCTGCGGACTTTTCCAATCACATGGACATTTGACTGGAAGCTGCTTTGCACAACTTTTCTTTTCTTCCTGCCAAACACTTGGCAGACTTCCGTGCAATGTCTACAACACAATGGGAGTTGTTTTCTGTGCTGGCACAGCTTTTCCCAGCCAGACATTGTGGAAAAGCTTTCTGCTCAGATGTAGACTACAAAAGACGCTAAACACGAAAGTACGATGCTCTCCGGTGCTAAAAGCTGCTCCCGGGCGTCTTTCGGCAGAAGCCGCGCTAAGGAGAGCACGGTGACCAGCACAATCGTCTTTGCGTGATGGAGCCGCTTCTTCGCCTCCGGTAGCTGGAGAGACCGGCAGCTTCAAGAAGGTGAAGAAGGAAGCTGTACAACACTGGGATTGTGTGCGCAGCTTGCCAACTGATAGAAAACAGTACCTTTGAACTCTGCGGACTTTTCCAATCACATGAACATTCGATTGGAAGCCGTTTTGGACAGCTTGTCTTTTCTTCCTGCCAAACACTTGGCAGACTTCCGTGCAATGTCTAGAACACAATGGGAGTTGTTTTCTGTGCTGGCACAGCTTTTCCTAGCCAGACATAGTGGAAAAGCTTTCTGCTAAGATGTAGACTACAAAAGACGCTAAACAGGAAAGTACGATGCTCTCCGGAGCTAAAAACCGCTCACGGGCGTCTTTTGGCAGAAGCCGCGCTAAGGAGAGCACTGTGACCGGCACAATCGTCTTTGCGCGAAGAAGCCGCTTCTTCGCCTCCGGGAGCCGGACAGAGCGGCAGCTTTGGGTAGGTTAAGAAGGAAGCTGTACAACACTGGGATTGTGTGCGCAGCTTGCCAACTGATAGAAAACAGTACCTTTGAACTCTGCTGACTTTTCCAATCACATGGACATTCGACTGGAAGCTGCTTTGGACAACTTTTCTTTTCTTCCTTTCAAACACTTGGCAGACTTCCGTGCAATGTCTAGAACACAATGGGAGTTGTTTTCTGTGCTGGCACAGTTTTTCCCAGCCAGACATTGTGGAAAAGGTTTCTGCTAAGATGTAGACGAAAAGAGACGCTAAACAGGAAAGTACGATGCTCTCCGGAGGTAAAAGCCGCTCACGGGCGTCTTTCGGCAGAAGCCGCACTAAGGAGAACACTGTGACCGGCACAATCGTCTTTGCGCGAAGTAGCCGCTTCTTCGCCTCCGGGAGCCGGAGAGAGCGGCAGCTTCGGCAAGGTGAAGAAGGAAGCTGTACAACACTGGGATGGTGTGCGCAGCGTGCCAACTGATAGAAAACAGTACCTTTGAACTCTGCGGACTTTTCCAAAAACATGGACATTTGACTGGAAGCTGCTTTGCACAACTTTTCTTTTCTTCCTGCCAAACACTTGGCAGACTTCCGTGCAATGTCTACAACACAATGGGAGTTGTTTTCTGTGCTGGCACAGTTTTTCCTAGCCAGACATAGTGGAAAAGCTTTCTGCTAAGATGTAGACTACAAAAGACGCTAAACAGGAAAGTACGATGCTCTCCGGAGCAAAAAGCTGCTCCCGGGCGTCATTCGGCAGAAGCCTCGCTAAGGAGAGCACTGTGACCGGCACAATCGTCTTTGCGCGAAGTAGCCGCTTCTTCGCCTCCGGGAGCCGGAGAGAGCGGCAGCTTTGGGAAGGTGAAGAAGGAAGCTGTACAACACTGGGATTGTGTGCGCAGCTTGCCAACTGATAGAAAACAGTACCTTTGAACTCTGCTGACTTTTCCAATCACATGGACATTCGACTGGAAGCTGCTTTGGACAACTTTTCTTTTCTTCCTTTCAAACACTTGGCAGACTTCCGTGCAATGTCTAGAACACAATGGGAGTTGTTTTCTGTGCTGGCACAGTTTTTCCCAGCCAGGCATTGTGGAAAAGCTTTCTGCTAAGATGTAGACGAAAAGAGACGCTAAACAGGAAAGTACGATGCTCTCCGGAGGTAAAAGCCGCTCACGGGCGTCTTTCGGCAGAAGCCGCACTAAGGAGAGCACTGTGACCGGCACAATCGTCTTTGCGCGAAGTAGCCGCTTCTTCGCCTCCGGGAGCCGGAGAGAGCGGCAGCTTCGGCAAGGTGAAGAAGGAAGCTGTACAACACTGGGATGGTGTGCGCAGCGTGCCAACTGATAGAAAACAGTACCTTTGAACTCTGCTGACTTTTCCAATCACATGGACATTCGATTGGAAGCTGTTTTGGACAACTTTTCTTTTCTTCCTGCCAAACACTTGGCAGACTTCCGTGCAATGTCTAGAACACAATGGGAGTTGTTTTCTGTGCTGGCACAGTTTTTCCTAGCCAGACATAGTGGAAAAGCTTTCTGCTAAGATGTAGACTACAAAAGACGCTAAACACGAAAGTACGATGCTCTCCGGAGCAAAAAGCTGCTCCCTGGCGTCATTCGGCACAAGCCTCGCTAAGGAGAGCACTGTGACCGGCACAATCGTCTTTGCGCGAAGTAGCCGCTTCTTCGCCTCCGGGAGCCGGAGAGAGCCGCAGCTTTGGGAAGGTGAAGAAGGAAGCTGTACAACACTGGGATTGTGTGCTGTCGTGGGTTGACAGCCTTTATCCCAATATCGTGTGTTGTGTCTGGCAGCTGTGCCTTTTCTCTCTTCCCCCCCCCCCCCGGCCGTCTTGCTGCGGCGGGGCGGGGAAGAGAGGGGGGGAGTGTTTGACCAGGCCTTTTTTGGCTTTTGGCTTTTTGCTGCTTGGCTTGGCTAGCCGCTTTGCTTGCTTGCTTTCTGCTTTTTGCGCTGTTTTTTTTTCCTTTTCTTTTGCTCCTTCTTTCTTACCCTCCCCTGAAGATACTGGACTGGTTCCGGACCTGACCTGAGACGTCCAGGACACCTGGAGCTTGCAAGAGAAGCTTGACGCCCTCACCATACACAAAGTCTGTTTCTTTCCTTTTCTTGTGTTGGGGAGTGTTCTTTTGTTACTTGTAAATAAATAGGTTTTGTTTTCCACTTTGCTCCTCCGAGAAATTCCTTCCCGAACCCGGTGTTGGGGGAGGGGTGGTTGGAGGTTTGTTTTGTTTTGGGGGGCTCCCTTTTGGAGATTTCCCCTAATTTGTCCTAAACCAGGACAATATACTTTTTTGGTGCGTTGGCCGGGAAACAGAGGCCAAAAAAAAAAAACAGTGGAAAAAAAACCTATAACAATAATATTTTGGTTTTGGCTATTTTGGTGGGCATATTGGTGATTCATAATGTCATTTGGAGTGGAAGCTTGCCGGTATTTCTGGTCCCTAGGGGTTTTTGAAGTTTTAATACTTTTGTGGTCCCTGGGGTTATTTCCTTACCCAAAAATAGCTCTGATGTTGTCCCTAATAAGTAGCTTTTGTAAGCGGGGGGCACTAACCAGAATAGTCATTGTGCTGGTCTTATGTGTGATGATGTGTCGGATAAAAATGCTGGACTTTATTTCAGGAATGTATGGGTTTCTGTTATGGTTGTTTACTCAGTTTGTTTGGGGAGAAGAAGGGGAAGGGGCTTTTCAGCCTTTGTCCTCCTTCTTGTCCTCCAAATTGTTGACATCTCTATTAGAAAATACTGAATTTCCCCTGAGTTTGAAAGAAACCATCTTTCTGGCATTTAATTTATTAAGCCTTTTCTATACTGTCTGGAGTGTGTATAAAATGAAGACTGAGATTTCTAGAGGGGTTAGAGACACTCCTGACTTAGGAGTAAAACAAAGCAGGAAAAATCTTGACTGGAGTGGGAAATGGGAGGACATGGGCCAGACTTTAAAGGAATTTTCCGATCCTATAGATTGGGACTTTCCATCTGATCAAATTCAGGATCCAGTCAAGGTGGCAAAGTATTTGAGGGAGAAGTGCCATGGTAATACTAAGGAGGAAAGGGTTACTGCAGTGAGCTGGGCCTTGGCGTTTGTTTACCGTACTCTGCTAGATACTGTGGAGCAGCAGATAGCAGAAAGGGAACAGGGAGATAAGTTAGTTACTATCCCAGTGACCCAGGCTGCAGCTAACATCCCAGGCTCCAGGCTAGCAGCTGAATCAGACAATAGGCCCCAACCCATGGCTGTTGCAGCTAATACAAGAGGTGGAAAGTGTAAAGGCAAGACTGATCGAAAGGTGGAGGATGATGATGATGATGCAGGAGAAGGACCCTCACCAAAATCAGAGGCCACATCAAGGGGCACAGAATCTGGAGCTAATATTGACTCCTTTTCTCTGAAGGACCTCAGAGGCCTAAGAAAGGATTACAGACGACAACCTGACGAATCTATAATTAGTTGGTTAGTCCGCCTTTGGGATGCTGCAGGGGAGGTTACAATTTTGGATGGTACTGAAGCGAGGCATTTGGGATCCCTGTCACATGATCCTGTCATTGATCAAGGTATGATGAGGGGGGCTAACCCTCACAGCCTCTGGGAACGGGTCCTAAGAAGCGTAGCAGAACGATACCTGTGTACGGATGATCTCTATATGCAGCAGACACGGTGGAAGACCATAGAACAGGGGATCCAACGCCTGAGAGAGATGGCGGTGGCAGAGCTCATTTTCTCAGATGATACAACAACTAGGAATCCGGACCTGGTACCATGCACACCTATAATGTGGAGGAAACTTGTGCGACTTGGGCCACCTGAATACGCTTCTGCCCTAGCAATAATGAAGCGGGATGATACATATGAGACTGTGCTCGATATGGCAAAGAAGCTTCGAGCGTATGCAGATGCTGTGCATGGCCCAACTCATGCCAGAATTGCAGCAGTGGAAACCCGACTGCAGAAACTAGAGGACAAAATAGAGGAGAATCATAAGAAACTCCGGGAAGAGATTAAGGAGGACCTTATTCAAATCTCAGCTGTACAAATTAGAGGCCCTGGTGTCCAACGCTGGCGCTCCTTTGATGGGGAGAGAAGGTACATCCCACGGGCTGAGTTATGGGCTTTTCTGCGTGAGTCTGGAGAAGACATGAGGAGATGGGACAGAAAACCCACCGCTGCTTTGGCACAACGGGTGCATGATTTGAAGAAAAGAGAAAGTATCACCAAAAGGATAGCAGCTCCGGTCGCTCGTAGCCGAGATGTTAAGTATGCTGATGACGATGACATGTCCGATCCCCTTGAAGGAACTTCTAAGGCATATGCCCAAGGAAAGAAGGACAATCTGGCTTAGAGGGGCCCTGCCTCCAGCCAGGAAGAGGCACGGGAGAACCGGGTTTTCTGGAAGGTGTGGATCAGATGGCCTGGCACATCAGAGCCACAAGACTATGAAGCATTGGTTGACACCGGATCACAGTGTACCTTAATGCCATCGGAACACGTGGGGACAGAACCTGTTTCCATTGCTGGAGTGACAGGGGGATCACAACAGTTGACTTTGTTGGAAGCTGAGGTGAGCTTGACTGGGAAGGAGTGGCAGGAACATCCTATTGTGACTGGTCCAGAGGCTCCGTGTATTTTGGGCATAGACTTCCTCCGGAATGGCTATTACAAAGATCCTAAGGGATTCAGGTGGGCTTTTGGAATAGCTGCAGTGGAGATAGAGGGTATTAAACAATTGAATACCTTGTCTGGACTATCAGAGAACCCATCTGCAGTAGGACTCTTGAAGGTAGAGGAACAACGAGTGCCAATTGCCACCTCAACAGTGCACCGCAGGCAGTACCGGACGAATCGAGATGCCGTGATCCCCATCCACAAAATGATCCGAGAGCTGGAGAGCCAAGGGGTGGTCAGTAAAACCCACTCACCCTTCAACAGCCCTATCTGGCCCGTGCGAAAATCTGACGGAGAATGGAGATTGACTGTGGACTATCGTGCCTTGAATGAAGTGACTCCACCACTGAGTGCGGCTGTACCGGACATACTGGAACTGCAGTACGAGCTGGAGTCCAAGGCAGCAAAGTGGTACGCGACCATTGATATAGCTAACGCATTTTTCTCCATACCTCTGGCAGCAGAATGCAGGCCCCAGTTTGCTTTTACATGGAGGGGAGTGCAGTATACCTGGAACCGACTGCCCCAGGGGTGGAAACACAGTCCTACCATCTGTCATGGACTGATCCAGGCTGCACTAGAAGAGGGTGAGGCTCCAGAACATTTACAATATATTGATGATATCATTGTTTGGGGGAACACGGCAATAGAAGTGTTCGAGAAAGGAGAGAAGATAATTCATATTCTCTTGGAAGCCGGATTTGCCATTAAGAAGAGCAAAGTCAAGGGACCTGCCCGAGAAATTCAGTTTCTGGGAGTGAAGTGGCAAGATGGACGGCGTCAGATTCCTGCAGATGTTATTAACAAAATCACTGCTATGTCCCCACCAACTGATAAGAAGGAAACACAAGCTTTCTTAGGTGCTATAGGTTTCTGGAGGATGCACATCCCTGAGTATAGTCAGATTGTGAGACCCCTTTATCTGGTTACCCGCAAGAAGAACAACTTCCATTGGGGCCCTGAGCAGCAGCAAGCTTTCATCCAAATCAAGCAGGAGATCGCTCATGCTGTAGCCCTTGGTCCAGTCAGGACGGGACCAGATGTGAAGAACGTGCTCTACTCTGCAGCCGGGAGCCATGGTCTGTCCTGGAGCCTTTGGCAGAAGGTGCCTGGCGAGACCTGAGGCCGACCATTGGGATTTTGGAGTCGGAGCTACAGGGGGTCTGAAGATAACTATACTCCAACAGAAAAGGAAATCTTGGCCGCCTATGAAGGAGTCCAAGCCGCCTCGGAGGTGATTGGTACAGAGGCACAACTCCTTCTGGCACCCCGACTACGGGTGCTGGGATGGATGTTCAGAGGAAAGGTTCCCTCTACCCACCATGCCACCAATGCTACTTGGAGTAAGTGGATTGCCCTCATTACGCAGCGCGCTCGAATTGGGAAGTTAAATCGCCCTGGGATCCTGGAAATAATTACAAATTGGCCCGAAGGTGAAAGCTTTAGTGTCGCGGATGAGGAACAAGAGCCAGTGACCCGGGTTGAGGAAGCTCCGCCATACAATCAGTTACCAGCAGAAGAAACGCGTTACGCTCTATTCACCGATGGTTCTTGTCGCGTCATAGGGATGAAACGGAGGTGGAAAGCAGCTGTATGGAGTCCCACTCGACGGGTTGCAGAGGCTACTGAAGGAGAAGGCGAATCCAGTCAATTTGCTGAAATCAAAGCTATTCAACTGGCCCTAGGTATTGCAGAGAGAGAGAAGTGGCCAAGGCTCTATTTGTATACCGATTCTTGGATGGCAGCCAACGCTCTATGGGGATGGCTGAAGAGATGGAAAGAGGCGAACTGGCAGCGAAGAGGAAAACCAATTTGGGCTGCGGAAGAGTGGAGAGATATCGCTACTCGGTTAGAGAAGTTACCTGTGAAGGTTCGCCATGTAGATGCCCATGTCCCCAGAAGTAGAGCTAATGAAGAGCAGCAAAACAACCAGCAAGTCCATCAGGCTGCAAAGATAGGGGAGTTGAAGATAGATCTCGACTGGGAGCATAAGGGAGAGTTATTCTTAGCATGATGGGCCCATGATGCCTCAGGCCACCAGGGTAGAGATGCCACCTATAAGTGGGCACGAGACCGAGGGGTGGATCTAACCATGGACAGTATCTCTCAGGTTATTCGTGACTGTGAGATGTGTGCTGCCATTAAGCAGGCCAAGCGGGTGAAGCCCCTCTGGTATGGGGGGCGGTGGTCTAAGTACAAATACGGGGAGGCCTGGCAGATTGATTACATCACACTGCCTCAGACCCGCCAGGGCAAGCGCTATGTACTAACCATGGTAGAAGCCACCACGGGATGGTTGGAAACCTACCCTGTGTCTCATGCCACAGCCCGTAACACTATCTTGGGCCTTGAAAAGCAGGTCCTTTGGAGGCACGGTACTCCCGAGAGAATTGAGTCGGATAATGGGACTCATTTTAAAAACAATCTTATTAATACTTGGGCTAGGGAACATGGCATCGAGTGGATATACCATATCCCCTATCATGCACCAGCTGCAGGGAAGGTGGAAAGGTATAATGGATTGTTAAAAACCACCTTAAAAGCATTGGGTGGGGGGTCTTTAAAAAACTGGGAGCAGCATTTAGCAAAGGCTACCTGGTTAGTTAACACTCGAGGTTCCACCAACCGAGCAGGTCCTGCTCAGTCTGAGCTCCTTAATATAGTAGATGGGGATAAAGCCCCAGTGGCCCATGTCAGAGGTTTGTTGGGAAAGACAGTATGGATCAACCCTGCCTCGAGTACAGACAAACCCATCCGTGGGATTGTCTTTGCTCAAGGACCAGGTTATACATGGTGGATAATGCAGAAAGATGGAACAACACGGTGTGTACCTCAGGGAGACCTGATTGTGGGATGAGACTCATATATGAATGTCATTGTTTGTTGAATGTGAGACAGAAGGAAACTGTAAGTGTCAAAGGTCTGAGCAAGTAAGATGAGAGGAATGCGTAAGTGTCAAAGGTGTGAGTAAGTGAAATGAAAGTTTTTATTGTATATTCACGATATGGGATAAGGGGTGGAGTGTCGTGGGTTGACAGCCTTTATCCCAATATCGTGTGTTGTGTCTGGCAGCTGTGCCTTTTCTCTCTTCCCCCCCCCCCCCCGGCCGTCTTGCTGCGGCGGGGCGGGGAAGAGAGGGGGGGAGTGTTTGACCAGGCCTTTTTTGGCTTTTGGCTTTTTGCTGCTTGGCTTGGCTAGCCGCTTTGCTTGCTTGCTTTCTGCTTTTTGCGCTGTTTTTTTTTCCTTTTCTTTTGCTCCCTCTTTCTTACCCTCCCCTGAAGATACTGGACCGGTTCCGGACCTGACCTGAGACGTCCAGGACACCTGGAGCTTGCAAGAGAAGCCTGACGCCCTCACCATACACAAAGTCTGTTTCTTTCCTTTTCTTGTGTTGGGGAGTGTTCTTTTGTTACTTGTAAATAAATAGGTTTTGTTTTCCACTTTGCTCCTCCGAGAAATTCCTTCCCAAACCCGGTGTTGGGGGAGGGGTGGTTGGAGGTTTGTTTTGTTTTGGGGGGCTCCCTTTTGGAGATTTCCCCTAATTTGTCCTAAACCAGGACATGTGCGCAGCTTGCCAACAGATAGAAAACAGTACCTTTAAACTCTGCTCACTTTTCCAATCACATGGACATTCGATTGGAAGCTGTTTTGGACAACTTTTCTTTTCTTACTGCCAAACACTTGGCAAACTTCCGTGCAATGTCTAGAACACAATGGGAGTTGTTTTCTGTGCTGGCACAGTTTTTCCCAGCCAGACATTGTGGAAAAGCTTTCTGCTAAGATGTAGACGAAAAGAGACGCTAAACAGGAAAGTACGATGCTCTCTGGAGCTAAAAGCCGCTCCCAGGCGTCTTTCGGCAGAAGCCACGCTAAGGAGAGCACTGTGACCGGCACAATCGTCTTTGCGCGAAGTAGCCGCTTCTTCGCCTCCGGGAGCCAGAGAAAGCGGCAGCTTCGGGAAGGTGAAGAAGGAAGCTGTACAACACTGGGATGGTGTGCGCAGCTTGCCAACTGATAGAAAACAGTACCTTTGAACTCTGCTGACTTTTCCAATCACATGGACATTCGATTGGAAGCTGTTTTATACAACTTTTCTTTTCTTCCTGCCAAACACTTGGCAGACTTCCCTGCAATGTCTAGAACACAATGGGAGTTGTTTTCTGTGCTGGCACAGTTTTTCCTAGCCAGACATAGTGGAAAAGCTTTCTGCTAAGATGTAGACTACAAAAGACGCTAAACACGAAAGTACGATGCTCTCCGGAGCTAAAAGCTGCTCCCGGGCGTCATTCGACAGAAGCCGCGCTAAGGAGAGCACTGTGACCGGCACAATCGTCTTTGCGCGAAGTAGCCGCTTCTTCGCCTCCGGGAGCCGGAGAGAGCGGCAGCTTCGGCAAGGTGAAGAAGGAAGCTGTACAACACTGGGATCGTGTGCGCAGCTTGCCAACTGATAGAAAACAGTACCTTTGAACTCTGCTGACTTTTCCAATCACATGGACATTCGATTGGAAGCTGCTTTGGACAACTTGTCTTTTCTTCCGGCCAAACACTTGGCAGACTTCCGAGCAATTTCTAGAACACGATGGGAGTTGTTTTCTGTGCTGGCACAGTTTTTCCTAGCCAGACATAGTGGAAAAGCTTTCTGCTAAGATGTAGACTACAAAAGACGCTAAACACGAAAGTACGATGGTCTCCGGAGCTAAAAGCTGCTCCCGGGCGTCATTCGGCAGAAGCCGCGCTAAGGAGAGCACTGTGACCGGCACAATCCTCTTTGCGGGAAGTAGCCGCTTCTTCGCCTTCGGGAGCCGGAGAGAGCGGCAGCTTCGGGAAGGTGAAGAAGGAAGCTGTACAACACTGGAATTGTGTGCGCAGCTTGCCAACTGATAGAAAACAGTACCTTTGCGCTCTCCTGACTTTTCCAATCACATGAACATTCGATTGGAAGCCGTTTTGAAAAGCTTGTCTTTTCTTCCTGCCAAACACTTGGCAGACTTCCGTGCAATGTCTAGAACACAATGGGAGTTGTTTTCTGTTCTGGCACAGCTTCTCCTAGCCAGACATAGTGGAAAAGCTTTCTGCTAAGATGTAGACGAAAAGAGACGCTAAACAGGAAAGTACGATGCTCTCCGGAGCTAAAAGCCGCTCCCAGGCGTCTTTCGGCAGAAGCCGCGCTAAGGAGAGCACTGTGACCGGCACAATCGTCTTTGCGTGAAGTAGCCGCTTCTTCGCCTCCGGGAGCCGGAGAGAGCGGCAGCTTCGGGAAGGTGAAGATGGAAGCTGTACAACACTGGGATTGTGTGCGCAGCTTGCCACCTGATAGAAAACAGTACCTTTGCGCTCTCCTGACTTTTCCAATCACATGGACATTTGATTGGAAACTGTTTTGGACAACTTTTCTTTTCTTCCTGCCAAACACTTTGCAGACTTCCGTGCAATGTCTACAACACAATGGGAGTTGTTTTCTGTGCTGGCACAGTTTTTCCTAGCCAGACATAGTGGAAAAGCTTTCTGCTAAGATGTAGACTACAAAAGACGCTAAACACGAAAGTACGATGCTCTCCGGAGCTAAAAGCTGCTCCCGGGCGTCATTCGGCAGAAGACGCGCTAAGGAGAGCACTGTGACCGGCACAATCGTCTTTGCGCGAAGTAGCCGCTTCTTCGCCTCCGGGAGCCGGAGAGAGCGGCAGCTTCGGCAAGGTGAAGAAGGAAGCTGTACAACACTGGGATTGTGTGCGCAGCTTGCCAACTGATAGAAAACAGTACCTTTGAACTCTGCTGACTTTTCCAATCACATGGACATTCGATTGGAAACTGCTTTGGACAACTTTTCTTTTCTTCCTGCCAAACACTTGGCAGACCTCCGTACAACGTCTAAAACACAATGGGAGTTGTTTTCTGTGCTGGCACAGTTTTTCCTAGCCAGACATAGTGGAAAAGCTTTCTGCTAAGATGTAGACTACAAAAGACGCTAAACACGAAAGTACGATGCTCTCCGGAGCTAAAAGCCGCTCCCGGGCGTCTTTCGGCAGAAGACGTGCTAAGGAGAGCACTGTGACCGGCACAATCGTCTTTGCGCGAAGTAGCCGCTTCTTCGCCTCCGGGAGCCGGAGAGAGCGGCAGCTTCGGCAAAGTGAGGAAGGAAGCTGTACAACACTGGGATTGTGTGCGCAGCTTGCCAACTGATAGAAAACAGTACCTTTGAACTCTGCTGACTTTTCCAATCACAAGGACATTTGATTGGAAGCTGTTTTGGACAACTTTTCTTTTCTTCCTGCCAAACACTTAGCAGACTTTTGTGCAATGTCTAGAACACAATGGGAGTTGTTTTCTGTGCTGGCACAGTTTTTCCCAGCCAGACATTGTGGAAAAGCTTTCTGCTAAGATGTAGACGAAAAGAGACGCTAAACACGAAAGTACGATGCTCTCCGGAGCTAAAAGCTGCTCCCGGGCGTCATTCGGCAGAAGCTGCGCTAAGGAGAGCACTGTAACTGGCACAATCGTCTTCGCGCGAAGTAGCCGCTTCTTCGCCTCCGGGAGCCGGAGAGAGCGGCAGCTTCGGGAAGGTGAAGAAGGAAGCTGTACAACACTGGGATTGTGTGCGCAGCTTGCCAACTGATAGAAAACAGTACCTTTGCGCTCTCCTGACTTTTCCAATCACATGAACATTCGATTGGAAGCCGTTTTGAAAAGCTTGTCTTTTCTTCCTGCCAAACACTTGGCAGACTTCCGTGCAATGTCTAGAACACAATGGGAGTTGTTTTCTGTGCTGGCACAGCTTTTCCTAGCCAGACATAGTGGAAAAGCTTTCTGCTAAGATGTAGACGAAAAGAGACGCTAAACAGGAAAGTACGATGCTCTCCGGAGATAAAAGCCGCTCCCAGGCGTCTTTCGGCAGAAGCCGCGCTAAGGAGAGCACTGTGACCGGCACAATCGTCTTTGCGTGAAGTAGCCGCTTCTTCGCCTCCGGGAGCCGGAGAGAGCGGCAGCTTCGGGAAGGTGAAGATGGAAGCTGTACAACACTGGGATTGTGTGCGCAGCTTGCCAACTGATAGAAAACAGTACCTTTGCGCTCTCCTGACTTTTCCAATCACATGGACATTTGATTGGAAACTGTTTTGGACAACTTTTCTTTTCTTCCTGCCAAACACTTTGCAGACTTCCGTGCAATGTCTACAACACAATGGGAGTTGTTTTCTGTGCTGGCACAGTTTTTCCCAGCCAGACATTGTGGAAAAGCTTTCTGCTAAGATGTAGACGAAAAGAGACGCTAAACACGAAAGTACGATGCTCTCCGGAGCTAAAAGCTGCTCCCGGGCGTCATTCGGCAGAAGCTGCGCTAAGGAGAGCACTGTAACTGGCACAATCGTCTTCGCGCGAAGTAGCCGCTTCTTCGCCTCCGGGAGCCGGAGAGAGCGGCAGCTTCGGGAAGGTGAAGAAGGAAGCTGTACAACACTGGGATTGTGTGCGCAGCTTGCCAACTGATAGAAAACAGTACCTTTGCGCTCTCCTGACTTTTCCAATCACATGGACATTCGATTGGAAGCTGCTTTGGACAACTTTTCTTTTCTTCCTGCCAAACACTTGGCAGAACTCCGTGCAACGTCTATAACACGATGAGAGTTGTATTCTGTGCTGGCACAGTTTTTCCTAGCCAGACATAGTGGAAAAGCTTTCTGCTAAGATGTAGACTACAAAAGACGCTAAACACGAAAGTACGATGCTCTCCGGAGCTAAAAGCCGCTCCCGGGCGTCATTCGGCAGAAGCCGCGCTAAGGAGAGCACTGTGACCGGCACAATCGTCTTTGCGCGAAGTAGCCGCTTCTTCGCCTCCGGGAGCCGGAGAGAGCGGCAGCTTCGGCAAGGTGAAGAAGGAAGCTGTACAACACTGGGATTGTGTGCGCAGCTTGCCAACTGATAGAAAACAGTACCTTTGCGCTCTCCTGACTTTTCCAATCACATGAACATTCGATTGGAAGCTGTTTTGGACAACTTTTCTTTTCTTCCTGCCAAACACTTGGCAGACTTCTGTGCAATGTCTAGAACACAATGGGAGTTGTTTTCTGTGCTGGCACAGTTTTTCCCAGCCAGACATTGTGGAAAAGCTTTCTGCTAAGATGTAGACTACAAAAGACGCTAAACACGAAAGTACGATGCTCTCCGGAGCTAAAAGCCGCTCCCGGGCGTCTTTCGGCAGAAGCCGCGCTAAGGAGAGCACTGTGACCGGCACAATCGTCTTTGCGCGAAGTAGCCGCTTCTTCGCCTCCGGGAGCCGGAGAGAGCGGCAGCTTCGGCAAGGTGAAGAAGGAAGCTGTACAACACTGGGATTGTGTGCGCAGCTTGCCAACTGATAGAAAACAGTACCTTTGAACTCTGCTGACTTTTCCAATCACATGGACATTCGACTGGAAGCTGCTTTGGACAACTTTTGTTTTCTTCCTGCCAAACACTTTGCAGACTTCCGTGCAATGTCTAGAACACAATGGGAGTTGTTTTCTGTGCTGGCACAGTTTTTCCCAGCCAGACATAGTGGAAAAGCTTTCTGCTAAGATGTAGACGAAAAGAGACGCTAAACAGGAAAGTACGATGCTCTCCGGAGCTAAAAGCCGCTCCCAGGCGTCTTTCGGCAGAAGCCGCACTAAGGAGAGCACTGTGACCGGCACAATCGTCTTTGCGCGAAGTAGCCGCCTCTTCGCCTCCGGGAGCCGGAGAGAGCGGCAGCTTCGGGAAGGTGAAGAAGGAAGCTGTACAACACTGGGATTGTGTGCGCAGCTTGCCAACTGATAGAAAACAGTACCTTTGAACTCTGGTGACTTTTCCAATCACATGGACATTCGATTGGAAGCTGCTTTGGACAACTATTCTTTTCTTCCTGCCAAACACTTGGCAGACCTCCGTGCAACGTCTAGAACACAATGGGAGTTGTTTTCTGTGCTGGCACAGTTTTTCCTAGCCAGTCATAGTGGAAAAGCTTTCTGCTAAGATGTAGACTACAAAAGACGCTAAACACGAAAGTACGATGCTCTCCGGAGCTAAAAGCTGCTCCCGGGCGTCATTCGGCAGAAGCCGCGCTAAGGAGGGCACTTTGACCAGCACAATCGTCTTTGCGCGAAGTAGCCGCTTCTTCGCCTCCGGGAGCCGGAGAGAGCAGCAGCTTCGGCAAGGTGAAGAAGGAAGCTGTACAACACTGGGATTGTGTGCGCAGCTTGCCAACTGATAGAAAACAGTACCTTTGCGCTCTCCTGACTTTTCCAATCACATGGACATTCGATTGGAAGCTGTTTTGGACAACTTTTCTCTTCTTCCTGCCAAACACTTGGCAGACTTCTGTGCAACGTCTAGAACACAATGGGAGTTGTTTTCTGTGCTGGAACAGCTTTTCCTAGCCAGACATAGTGGAAAAGCTTTCTGGTAAGATGTAGACTACAAAAGACGCTAAACACGAAAGTACGATGCTCTCCGGAGCTAAAAGCCGCTCCCGGGCGTCTTTCGGCAGAAGCCGCGCTCAGGAGAGCACTGTGACCGGCACAATCGTCTTTGCGCGAAGTAGCCGCTTCTTCGCCTCCGCGAGCCGGAGAGAGCGGCAGCTTCGGCAAGGTGAAGAAGGAAGCTGTCCAACACTGGGATTGTGTGCGCAGCTTGCCAACTGATAGAAAACAGTACCTTTGAACTCTGGTGACTTTTCCAATCACATGGACATTCGATTGGAAGCTGCTTTGGACAACTATTCTTTTCTTCCTGCCAAACACTTGGCAGACCTCCGTGCAACGTCTAGAACACAATGGGAGTTGTTTTCTGTGCTGGCACAGTTTTTCCTAGCCAGACATAGTGGAAAAGCTTTCTGCTAAGATGTAGACTACAAAAGACGCTAAACACGAAAGTACGATGCTCTCCGGAGCTAAAAGCTGCTCCCGGGCGTCATTCGGCAGAAGCCGCGCTAAGGAGGCCACTGTGACCAGCACAATCGTCTTTGCGCGAAGTAGCCGCTTCTTCGCCTCCGGGAGCCGGAGAGAGCAGCAGCTTCGGCAAGGTGAAGAAGGAAGCTGTACAACACTGGGATTGTGTGCGCAGCTTGCCAACTGATAGAAAACAGTACCTTTGCGCTCTCCTGACTTTTCCAATCACATGGACATTCGATTGGAAGCTGTTTTGGACAACTTTTCTTTTCTTCCTGCCAAACACTTGGCAGACTTCTGTGCAACGTCTAGAACACAATGGGAGTTGTTTTCTGTGCTGGAACAGCTTTTCCTAGCCAGACATAGTGGAAAAGCTTTCTGGTAAGATGTAGACTACAAAAGACGCTAAACACGAAAGTACGATGCTCTCCGGAGCTAAAAGCCGCTCCCGGGCGTCTTTCGGCAGAAGCCGCGCTAAGGAGAGCACTGTGACCGGCACAATCGTCTTTGCGCGAAGTAGCCGCTTCTTCGCCTCCGGGAGCCGGAGAGAGCGGCAGCTTCGGCAAGGTGAAGAAGGAAGCTGTACAACACTGGGATTGTGTGTGCAGCTTGCCAACTGATAGAAAACAGTACCTTTGCGCTCTCCTGACTTTTCCAATCACATGGACATTCGATTGGAAGCTGTTTTGGACAACTTTTCTTTTCTTCCTGCTAAACACTTGGCAGACTCCTGTGCAATATCTAGAACACAATGGGAGTTGTTTTCTGTGCTGGCACAGCTTTTCCTAGCCAGACATAGTGGAAAAGCTTTCTGCTAAGATGTAGACTACAAAAGACGCTAAACACGAAAGTACGATGCTCTCCGGAGCAAAAATCCGCTCCCGGGCGTCTTTCGGCAGAAGCCGCGCTAAGGAGAGCACTGTGACCGATACAATCGTCTTTGCGCGAAGTAGCCGCTTCTTCGCCTCCGGAAGCCGGAGAGAGCGGCAGCTTCGGGAAGGTGAAGAAGGAAGCTGTACAACACTGGGATTGTGTGCGCAGCGTGCCAACTGATAGAAAACAGTACCTTTGAACTCTTCTGACTTTTCCAAACACATGGACATTCGATTGGAAGCTGCTTTGGACAACTTTTCTTTTCTTCTTGCCAAACACTTGGCAGACCTCCGTGCAACGTCTATAACACGATGAGAGTTGTATTCTGTGCTGGCACAGTTTTTCCTAGCCAGACATAGTGGAAAAGCTTTCTGCTAAGATGTAGACTACAAAAGACGCTAAACACGAAAGTACGATGCTCTCCGGAGCTAAAAGCCGCTCCCGGGCGTCATTCGGCAGAAGCCACGCTAAGGAGAGCACTGTGACCGGCACAATCGTCTTTGCGCGAAGTAGCCGCTTCTTCGCCTCCGGGAGCCGGAGAGAGCGGCAGCTTCGGCAAGGTGAAGAAGGAAGCTGTACAACACTGGGATTGTGTGCGCAGCTTGCCAACTGATAGAAAACAGTACCTTTGCGCTCTCCTGACTTTTCCAATCACATGAACATTCGATTGGAAGCTGTTTTGGACAACTTTTCTTTTCTTCCTGCCAAACACTTGGCAGACTTCTGTGCAATGTCTAGAACACAATGGGAGTTGTTTTCTGTGCTGGAACAGTTTTTCCCAGCCAGACATTGTGGAAAAGCTTTCTGCTAAGATGTAGACAAAAAGAGACGCTAAACAGGAAAGCACGATGCTCTCCGGAGCTAAAAGCCGCTCCCAGGCGTCTTTCGGCAGAAGCCGCGCTAAGGAGAGCACTGTGACCGGCACAATCGTCTTTGCGCGAAGTAGCCACTTCTTCGCCTCCGGGAGCCGGAGAGAGCGGCAGCTTCGGCAAGGTGAAGAAGGAAGCTGTACAACACTGGGATTGTGTGCGCAGCTTGCCAACTGATAGAAAACAGTACCTTTGAACTCTGCTGACTTTTCCAATCACATGGACATTCGATTGGAAGCTGTTTTGGACAACTTTTCTTTTCTTCCTGCCAAACACTTGGCAGACTTCCATGCAATGTCTATAACACGATGAGAGTTGTTTTCTGTGCTGGCACAGTTTTTCCTAGCCAGACATAGTGGAAAAGCTTTCTGCTAAGATGTAGACTACAAAAGACGCTAAACACGAAAGTACGATGCTCTCCGGAGCTAAAAGCCGCTCCCGGGCGTCTTTCGGCAGAAGCCGCGCTAAGGAGAGCACTGTGACCGGCACAATCGTCTTTGCGCGAAGTAGCCGCTTCTTCGCCTCCGGGAGCCGGAGAGAGCGGCAGCTTCGGCAAGGTGAAGAAGGAAGCTGTACAAAACTGGGATGGTGTGCGCAGCGTGCCAACTGATAGAAAACAGTACCTTTGAACTCTTCTGACTTTTCCAATCACATGGACATTCGATTGGAAGCTACTTTTGACAACTTTTCTTTTCTTCCTGCCAAACACTTGGCAGACCTCCGTGCAACGTCTGTAACACGATGAGAGTTGTATTCTGTGCTGGCACAGTTTTTCCTAGCCAGACATAGTGGAAAAGCTTTCTGCTAAGATGTAGACTACAAAAGACGCTAAACACGAAAGTACGATGCTCTCCGGAGCTAAAAGCTGCTCCCGGGCGTCATTCGGCAGAAGCCGCGCTAAGGAGAGCACTGTGACCGGCACAATCGTCTTCGCGCGAAGTAGCCGCTTCTTCGCCTCCGGGAGCCGGAGAGAGCAGCAGCTTCGGGAAGGTGAAGAAGGAAGCTGTACAACACTGGGATTGTGTGCGCAGCTTGCCAACTGATAGAAAACAGTACCTTTGCGCTCTCCTGACTTTTCCAATCACATGGACATTCGATTGGAAGCTGTTTTGGACAACTTTTCTTTTCTTCCTGCCAAGCACTTGGCAGACTTCTGTGCAATGTCTAGAACACAATGGGAGTTGTTTTCTGTGCTGGCACAGTTTTTCCCAGCCAGACATTGTGGAAAAGCTTTCTGCTAAGATGTAGACTACAAAAGACGCTAAACATGAAAGTACGATGCTCTCCGGAGCAAAAATCCGCTCCCGTGCGTCTTTCGGCAGAAGCCGCGCTAAGGAGAGCACTGTGACCGACACAATCCTCTTTGCGCGAAGTAGCCGCTTCTTCGCCTCCGGGAGCCGGAGAGAGCGGCAGCTTCGGGAAGGTGAAGAAGGAAGCTGTACAACACTGGGATTGTGTGCGCAGCGTGCCAACTGATAGAAAACAGTACCTTTGCGCTCTCCTGACTTTTCCAATCACATGGACATTCGATTGGAAGCTGTTTTGGACAACTTTTCTTTTCTTCCTGCCAAACACTTGGCAGACTTCCGTGCAATGTGTAGAACACAATGGGAGTTGTTTTCTGTGCTGGAACAGCTTTTCCCAGCCAGACATAGTTGAAAAGCTTTCTGCTAAGATGTAGACTACAAAAGACGCTAAACATGAAAGTACGATGCTCTCCGGAGCAAAAATCCGCTCCCGGGCGTCTTTCGGCAGAAGCCGCGCTAAGGAGAGCACTGTGACCGGCACAATCGTCTTTGCGCGAAGTAGCCGCTTCTTCGCCTCCGGGAGCCGGAGAGAGCGGCAGCTTCGGGAAGGTGAAGAAGGAAGCTGTACAACACTGGGATTGTGTGCGCAGCGTGCCAACTGATAGAAAACAGTACCTTTGAACTCTTCTGACTTTTCCAATCACATGGACATTCGATTGGAAGCTGCTTTGGACAACTTTTCTTTTCTTCCTGCCAAACACTTGGCAGACCTCCGTGCAACGTCTATAACACGATGAGAGTTGTTTTCTGTGCTGGCACAGTTTTTCCTAGCCAGACATAGTGGAAAAGCTTTCTGCTAAGATGTAGAATACAAAAGACTCTAAACACGAAAATACGATGCTCTCCGGAGCTAAAAGCCGCTCCCGGGCGTCTTTCGGCAGAAGCCGCGCTAAGGAGAGCACTGTGACCGGCACAATCGTCTTTGCGCGAAGTAGCCGCTTCTTCGCCTCTGGGAGCCGGAGAGAGCGGCAGCTTCGGGAAGGTGAAGAAGGAAGCTGTCCAACACTGGGATTGTGTGCGCAGCTTGCCAACTGATAGAAAACAGTACCTTTGCGCTCTCCTGACTTTTCCAATCACATGGACATTCGATTGGAAGCTGTTTTGGACAACTTTTCTTTTCTTCCTGCCAAACACTTGGCAGACTTCTGTGCAACGTCTAGAACACAATGGGAGTTGTTTTCTGTGCTGGAACAGCTTTTCCTAGCCAGACATAGTGGAAAAGCTTTCTGGTAAGATGTAGACTACAAAAGACGCTAAACAGGAAAGTACGATGCTCTCCGGAGCTAAAAGCCGCTCCCAGGCGTCTTTCGGCAGAAGCCGCGCTAAGGAGAGCACTGTGACCGGCACAATCGTCTTTGCGCGAAGTAGCCGCTTCTTCGCCTCCGGGAGCCGGAGAGAGCGGCAGCTTCGGCAAGGTGAAGAAGGAAGCTGTACAACACTGGGATTGTGTGCGCAGCTTGCCAACTGATAGAAAACAGTACCTTTGAACTCTGCTGAATTTTCCAATCACATGGACATTCGATTGGAAGCTGTTTTGGACAACTATTCTTTTCTTCCTGCCAAACACTTGGCAGACTTCCGTGCAATGTCTATAACACGATGAGAGTTGTTTTCTGTGCTGGCACAGTTTTTCCTAGCCAGACATAGTGGAAAAGCTTTCTGCTAAGATGTAGACTACAAAAGACGCTAAACAGGAAAGTACGATGCTCTCCGGAGCTAAAAGCCGCTCCCGGGCGTCTTTCGGCAGAAGCCGCGCTAAGGAGAGCACTGTGACCGGCACAATCGTCTTTGCGCGAAGTAGCCGCTTCTTCGCCTCCGGGAGCCGGAGAGAGCGGCAGCTTCTGGAAGGTGAAGAAGGAAGCTGTACAACACTGGGATTGTGTGCGCAGCGTGCCAACTGATAGAAAACAGTACCTTTGCGCTCTCCTGACTTTTCCAATCACATGAACATTCGATTGGAAGCTGTTTTGGTCAACTTTTCTTTTCTTCCTGCCAAACACTTTGCAGACTTCCGTGCAATGTCTACAACACAATGGGAGTTGTTTTCTGTGCTGGCACAGTTTTTCCTAGCCAGACACAGTGGAAAAGCTTTCTGCTAAGATGTAGACTACAAAAGACGCTAAACACGAAAGTACGATGCTCTCCGGAGCTAAAAGCCGCTCCCGGGCGTCTTTCGGCAGAAGCCGCGCTAAGGAGAGCACTGTGACCGGCACAATCGCCTTTGCGCGAAGTAGCCGCTTCTTCGCCTCCGGGAGCCGGAGAGAGCGGCAGCTTTGGCAAGGTGAAGAAGGAAGCTGTACAACACTGGGATTGTGTGCGCAGCTTGCCAACTGATAGAAAACAGTACCTTTGAACTCTGCTGACTTTTCCAATCACAAGGAAATTTGATTGGAAGCTGTTTTGGACAACTTTTCTTTTCTTCCTGCCAAACACTTGGCAGACTTCCGTGCAATGTCTAGAACACAATGGGAGTTGTTTTCTGTGCTGGCACAGTTTTTCCCAGCCAGACATTGTGGAAAAGCTTTCTGCTAAGATGTAGACGAAAAGAGACGCTAAACACGAAAGTACGATGCTCTCCGGAGCTAAAAGCTGCTCCCGGGCGTCATTCGGCAGAAGCCGCGCTAAGGAGAGCACTGTGACCGGCACAATCGTCTTCGCGCGAAGTAGCCGCTTCTTCGCCTCCGGGAGCCGGAGAGAGCAGCAGCTTCGGGAAGGTGAAGAAGGAAGCTGTACAACACTGGGATTGTGTGCGCAGCTTGCCAACTGATAGAAAACAGTACCTTTGCGCTCTCCTGACTTTTCCAATCACATGGACATTCGATTGGAAGCTGTTTTGGACAACTTTTCTTTTCTTCCTGCCAAACACTTGGCAGACTTCCGTGCAATGTCTAGAACACAATGGGAGTTGTTTTCTGTGCTGGAACAGCTTTTCCCAGCCAGACATAGTTGAAAAGCTTTCTGCTAAGATGTAGACTACAAAAGACGCTAAACATGAAAGTACGATGCTCTCCGGAGCAAAAATCCGCTCCCGTGCGTCTTTCGGCAGAAGCCGCGCTAAGGAGAGCACTGTGACCGACACAATCCTCTTTGCGCGAAGTAGCCGCTTCTTCGCCTCCGGGAGCCGGAGAGAGCGGCAGCTTCGGGAAGGTGAAGAAGGAAGCTGTACAACACTGGGATTGTGTGTGCAGCGTGCCAACTGATAGAAAACAGTACCTTTGAACTCTTCTGACTTTTCCAATCACATGGACATTCGATTGGAAGCTGCTTTGGACAACTTTTCTTTTCTTCCTGCCAAACACTTGGCAGACCTCCGTGCAACGTCTATAACACGATGAGAGTTGTTTTCTGTGCTGGCACAGTTTTTCCTAGCCAGACATAGTGGAAAAGCTTTCTGCTAAGATGTAGACTACAAAAGACGCTAAACACGAAAGTACGATGCTCTCCGGAGCTAAAAGCCGCTCCCGGGCGTCTTTCGGCAGAAGCCGCGCTAAGGAGAGCACTGTGACCGGCACAATCGTCTTTGCGCGAAGTAGCCGCTTCTTCGCCTCTGGGAGCCGGAGAGAGCGGCAGCTTCGGGAAGGTGAAGAAGGAAGCTGTACAACACTGGGATTGTGTGCGCAGCTTGCCAACTGATAGAAAACAGTACCTTTGCGCTCTCCTGACTTTTCCAATCACATGGACATTCGATTGGAAGCTGTTTTGGACAACTTTTCTTTTCTTCCTGCCAAACACTTGGCAGACTTCCGTGCAATGTCTAGAACACAATGGGAGTTGTTTTCTGTGCTGGAACAGCTTTTCCCAGCCAGACATAGTTGAAAAGCTTTCTGCTAAGATGTAGACTACAAAAGACGCTAAACATGAAAGTACGATGCTCTCCGGAGCAAAAAGCCGCTCCCGGGCGTCTTTCGGCAGAAGCCGCGCTAAGGAGAGCACTGTGACCGACACAATCCTCTTTGCGCGAAGTAGCCGCTTCTTCGCCTCCGGGAGCCGGAGAGAGCGGCAGCTTCGGGAAGGTGAAGAAGGAAGCTGTACAACACTGGGATTGTGTGCGCAGCGTGCCAACTGATAGAAAACAGTACCTTTGAACTCTTCTGACTTTTCCAATCACATGGACATTCGATTGGAAGCTGCTTTGGACAACTTTTCTTTTCTTCCTGCCAAACACTTGGCAGACCTCCGTGCAACGTCTATAACACGATGAGAGTTGTTTTCTGTGCTGGCACAGTTTTTCCTAGCCAGACATAGTGGAAAAGCTTTCTGCTAAGATGTAGACTACAAAAGACTCTAAACACGAAAGTACGATGCTCTCCGGAGCTAAAAGCCGCTCCCGGGCGTCTTTCGGCAGAAGCCGCGCTAAGGAGAGCACTGTGACCGGCACAATCGTCTTTGCGCGAAGTAGCCGCTTCTTCGCCTCTGGGAGCCGGAGAGAGCGGCAGCTTCGGGAAGGTGAAGAAGGAAGCTGTCCAACACTGGGATTGTGTGCGCAGCTTGCCAACTGATAGAAAACAGTACCTTTGCGCTCTCCTGACTTTTCCAATCACATGGACCTTCGATTGGAAGCTGTTTTGGACAACTTTTCTTTTCTTCCTGCCAAACACTTGGCAGACTTCTGTGCAACGTCTAGAACACAATGGGAGTTGTTTTCTGTGCTGGAACAGCTTTTCCTAGCCAGACATAGTGGAAAAGCTTTCTGCTAAGATGTAGACTACAAAAGACGCTAAACACGAAAGTACGATGCTCTCCGGAGCTAAAAGCTGCTCCCGGGCGTCATTCGGCAGAAGCCGCGCTAATGAGGCCACTGTGACCAGCACAATCGTCTTTGCGCGAAGTAGCCGCTTCTTCGCCTCCGGGAGCCGGAGAGAGCGGCAGCTTCGGCAAGGTGAAGAAGGAAGCTGTACAACACTGGGATTGTGTGCGCAGCTTGCCAACTGATAGAAAACAGTACCTTTGCGCTCTCCTGACTTTTCCAATCACATGGACATTCGATTGGAAGCTGTTTTGGACAACTTTTCTTTTCTTCCTGCCAAACACTTGGCAGACTCCTGTGCAATATCTAGAACACAATGAGAGTTGTTTTCTGTGCTGGCACAGCTTTTCCTAGCCAGACATAGTGGAAAAGCTTTCTGCTAAGATGTAGACTAGAAAAGACGCTAAACACGAAAGTACGATGCTCTCCGGAGCAAAAATCCGCTCCCGGGCGTCTTTCGGCAGAAGCCGCGCTAAGGAGAGCACTGTGACCGATACAATCGTCTTTGCGCGAAGTAGCCGCTTCTTCGCCACCGGAAGCCGGAGAGAGCAGCAGCTTCGGGAAGGTGAAGAAGGAAGCTGTACAACACTGGGATTGTGTGCGCAGCGTGCCAACTGATAGAAAACAGTACCTTTGCGCTCTCCTGACTTTTCCAATCACATGAACATTCGATTGGAAGCTGTTTTGGACAACTTTTCTTTTCTTCCTGCCAAACACTTGGCAGACTCCTGTGCAATATCTAGAACACAATGGGAGTTGTTTTCTGTGCTGGCACAGCTTTTCCTAGCCAGACATAGTGGAAAAGCTTTCTGCTAAGATGTAGACTACAAAAGACGCTAAACACGAAAGTACGATGCTCTCCGGAGCTAAAAGCCGCTCCCGGGCGTCTTTCGGCAGAAGCCGCGCTAAGGAGAGCACTGTGACCGACACAATCGTCTTTGCGCGAAGTAGCCGCTTCTTCGCCTCCGGGAGCCGGAGAGAGCGGCAGCTTCGGGAAGGTGAAGAAGGAAGCTGTACAACACTGGGATTGTGTGCGCAGCGTGCCAACTGATAGAAAACAGTACCTTTGAACTCTTCTGACTTTTCCAATCACATGGACATTCGATTGGAAGTTGCTTTGGACAACTATTCTTTTCTTCCTGCCAAGCACTTGGCAGACCTCCGTGCAACGTCTAGAACACAATGGGAGTTGTTTTCTGTGCTGGCACAGTTTTTCCTAGCCAGACATAGTGGAAAAGCTTTCTGCTAAGATGTAGACTACAAAAGACGCTAAACACGAAAGTACTATGCTCTCCGGAGCTAAAAGCTGCTCCCGGGCGTCATTCGGCAGAAGCCGCGCTAAGGAGGCCACTGTGACCAGCACAATCGTCTTTGCGCGAAGTAGCCGCTTCTTCGCCTCCGGGAGCCGGAGAGAGCAGCAGCTTCGGCAAGGTGAAGAAGGAAGCTGTACAACACTGGGATTGTGTGCGCAGCTTGCCAACTGATAGAAAACAGTACCTTTGCGCTCTCCTGACTTTTCCAATCACATGGACATTCGATTGGAAGCTGTTTTGGACAACTTTTCTTTTCTTCCTGCCAAACACTTGGCAGACTTCTGTGCAACGTCTAGAACACAATGGGAGTTGTTTTCTGTGCTGGAACAGCTTTTCCTAGCCAGACATAGTGGAAAAGCTTTCTGGTAAGATGTAGACTACAAAAGACGCTAAAAACGAAAGTACGATGCTCTCCGGAGCTAAAAGCCGCTCCCAGGCGTCTTTCGGCAGAAGCCGCGCTAAGGAGAGCACTGTGACCGGCACAATCGTCTTTGCGCGAAGTAGCCGCTTCTTCGCCTCCGGGAGCCGGAGAGAGCGGCAGCTTCGGCAAGGTGAAGAAGGAAGCTGTACAACACTGGGATTGTGTGCGCAGCTTGCCAACTGATAGAAAACAGTACCTTTGAACTCTGCTGAATTTTCCAATCACATGGACATTCGATTGGAAGCTGTTTTGGACAACTTTTCTTTTCTTCCTGCCAAACACTTGGCAGACTTCCGTGCAATGTCTATAACACGATGAGAGTTGTTTTCTGTGCTGGCACAGTTTTTCCTAGCCAGACATAGTGGAAAAGCTTTCTGCTAAGATGTAGACTACAAAAGACGCTAAACACGAAAGTACGATGCTCTCCGGAGCTAAAAGCCGCTCCCGGGCGTCTTTCGGCAGAAGCCGCGCTAAGGAGAGCACTGTGAGTGGCACAATCGTCTTTGCGCGAAGTAGCCGCTTCTTCGCCTCCGGGAGCCGGAGAGAGCGGCAGCTTCGGGAAGGTGAAGAAGGAAGCTGTACAACACTGGGATTGTGTGCGCAGCGTGCCAACTGATAGAAAACAGTACCTTTGCGCTCTCCTGACTTTTCCAATCACATGAACATTCGATTGGAAGCTGTTTTGGTCAACTTTTCTTTTCTTCCTGCCAAACACTTTGCAGACTTCCGTGCAATGTCTACAACACAATGGGAGTTGTTTTCTGTGCTGGCACAGTTTTTCCTAGCCAGACATAGTGGAAAAGCTTTCTGCTAAGATGTAGACTACAAAAGACGCTAAACACGAAAGTACGATGCTCTCCGGAGCTAAAAGCCGCTCCCGGGCGTCTTTCGGCAGAAGCCGCGCTAAGGAGAGCACTGTGACCGGCACAATCGCCTTTGCGCGAAGTAGCCGCTTCTTCGGCTCCGGGAGCCGGAGAGAGCGGCAGCTTTGGCAAGGTGAAGAAGGAAGCTGTACAACACTGGGATTGTGTGCGCAGCTTGCCAACTGATAGAAAACAGTACCTTTGAACTCTGCTGACTTTTCCAATCACAAGGAAATTTGATTGGAAGCTGTTTTGGACAACTTTTCTTTTCTTCCTGCCAAACACTTGGCAGACTTCCGTGCAATGTCTAGAACACAATGGGAGTTGTTTTCTGTGCTGGCACAGTTTTTCCCAGCCAGACATTGTGGAAAAGCTTTCTGCTAAGATGTAGACGAAAAGAGACGCTAAACACGAAAGTACGATGCTCTCCGGAGCTAAAAGCTGCTCCCGGGCGTCATTCGGCAGAAGCCGCGCTAAGGAGAGCACTGTGACCGGCACAATCGTCTTCGCGCGAAGTAGCCGCTTCTTCGCCTCCGGGAGCCGGAGAGAGCAGCAGCTTCGGGAAGGTGAAGAAGGAAGCTGTACAACACTGGGATTGTGTGTGCAGCTTGCCAACTGATAGAAAACAGTACCTTTGCACTCTCCTGACTTTTCCAATCACATGGACATTCGATTGGAAGCTGTTTTGGACAACTTTTCTTTTCTTCCTGCCAAACACTTGGCAGACTTCCGTGCAATGTCTAGAACACAATGGGAGTTGTTTTCTGTGCTGGAACAGCTTTTCCCAGCCAGACATAGTTGAAAAGCTTTCTGCTAAGATGTAGACTACAAAAGACGCTAAACATGAAAGTACGATGCTCTCCGGAGCAAAAATCCGCTCCCGGGCGTCTTTCGGCAGAAGCCGCGCTAAGGAGAGCACTGTGACCGACACAATCGTCTTTGCGCGAAGTAGCCGCTTCTTCGCCTCCAGGAGCCGGAGAGAGCGGCAGCTTCGGGAAGGTGAAGAAGGAAGCTGTACAACACTGGGATTGTGTGCGCAGCGTGCCAACTGATAGAAAACAGTACCTTTGAACTCTTCTGACTTTTCCAATCACATGGACATTCGATTGGAAGCTGCTTTGGACAACTTTTCTTTTCTTCCTGCCAAACACTTGGCAGACTTCTGTGCAACGTCTAGAACACAATGGGAGTTGTTTTCTGTGCTGGAACAGCTTTTCCTAGCCAGACATAGTGGAAAAGCTTTCTGGTAAGATGTAGACTACAAAAGACGCTAAACACGAAAGTACGATGCTCTCCGGAGCTAAAAGCCGCTCCCGGGCGTCTTTCGGCAGAAGCCGCGCTAAGGAGAGCACTGTGACCGGCACAATCGTCTTTGCGCGAAGTAGCCACTTCTTCGCCTCCGGGAGCCGGAGAGAGCGGCAGCTTCGGCAAGGTGAAGAAGGAAGCTGTACAACACTGGGATTGTGTGTGCAGCTTGCCAACTGATAGAAAACAGTACCTTTGCGCTCTCCTGACTTTTCCAATCACATGGACATTCGATTGGAAGCTGTTTTGGACAACTTTTCTTTTCTTCCTGCCAAACACTTGGCAGACTCCTATGCAATATCTAGAACACAATGGGAGTTGTTTTCTGTGCTGGCACAGCTTTTCCTAGCCAGACATAGTGGAAAAGCTTTCTGCTAAGATGTAGACTAGAAAAGACGCTAAACACGAAAGTACGATGCTCTCCGGAGCAAAAATCCGCTCCCGGGCGTCTTTCGGCAGAAGCCGCGCTAAGGAGAGCACTGTGACCGATACAATCGTCTTTGCGCGAAGTAGCCGCTTCTTCGCCACCGGAAGCCGGAGAGAGCGGCACCTTCGGGAAGGTGAAGAAGGAAGCTGTACAACACTGGGATTGTGTGCGCAGCGTGCCAACTGATAGAAAACAGTACCTTTGCGCTCTCCTGACTTTTCCAATCACATGAACATTGGATTGGAAGCTGTTTTGGACAACTTTTCTTTTCTTCCTGCCAAACACTTGGCAGACTTCTGTGCAATGTCTAGAACACAATGGGAGTTGTTTTCTGTGCTGGCACAGTTTTTCCCAGCCAGGCATTGTGGAAAAGCTTTCTGCTAAGATGTAGACGAAAAGAGACGCTAAACAGGAAAGTATGATGCTCTCCGGAGCTAAAAGCCGCTCCCAGGCGTCTTTCGGCAGAAGCCGCGCTAAGGAGAGCACTGTGACCGGCACAATCGTCTTTGCGCGAAGTAGCCGCTTCTTCGCCTCCGGGAGCCGGAGAGAGCGGCAGCTTCGGCAAGGTGAAGAAGGAAGCTGTACAACACTGGGATTGTGTGCGCAGCTTGCCAACTGATAGAAAACAGTACCTTTGAACTCTGCTGACTTTTCCAATCACATGGACATTCGATTGGAAGCTGCTTTGGACAACTTTTCTTTTCTTCCTGCCAAACACTTGGCAGACCTCCGTGCAACGTCTATAACACGATGAGAGTTGTATTCTGTGCTGGCACAGTTTTTCCTAGCCAGACATAGTGGAAAAGCTTTCTGCTAAGATGTAGACTACAAAAGACGCTAAACACGAAAGTACGATGCTCTCCGGAGCTAAAAGTCGCTCCCGGGCGTCATTCGGCAGAAGCCGCGCTAAGGACAGCACTGTGTCCCGCACAATCGTCTTTGCGCGAAGTAGCCGCTTCTTCGCCTCCGGGAGCCGGAGAGAGCGGCAGCTTCGGCAAGGTGAAGAAGGAAGCTGTACAACACTGGGATTGTGTGCGCAGCTTGCCAACTGATAGAAAACAGTACCTTTGCGCTCTCCTGACTTTTCCAATCACATGAACATTCGATTGGAAGCTGTTTTGGACAACTTTTCTTTTCTTCCTGCCAAACACTTGGCAGACTCATGTGCAATGTCTAGAACACAATGGGAGTTGTTTTCTGTGCTGGCACAGTTTTTCCCAGCCAGACATTGTGGAAAAGCTTTCTGCTAAGATGTAGACGAAAAGAGACGCTAAACAGGAAAGTACGATGCTCTCCGGAGCTAAAAGCCGCTCCCAGGCGTCTTTCGGCAGAAGCCGCGCTAAGGAGAGCACTGTGACCGGCACAATCGTCTTTGCGCGAAGTAGTCGCTTCTTCGCCTCCGGGAGCCGGAGAGAGCGGCAGCTTCGGCAAGGTGAAGAAGGAAGCTGTACAACACTGGGATTGTGTGCGCAGCTTGCCAACTGATAGAAAACAGTACCTTTGAACTCTGGTGACTTTTCCAATCACATGGACATTCGATTGGAAGCTGTTTTGGACAACTTTTCTTTTCTTCCTGCCAAACACTTGGCAGACTTCCGTGCAATGTCTAGAACACAATGGGAGTTGTTTTCTTTGCTGGAACAGCTTTTCCCAGCCAGACATAGTGGAAAAGCTTTCTGCTAAGATGTAGACTACAAAAGACGCTAAACATGAAAGTACGATGCTCTCCGGAGCAAAAATCCGCTCCCGGGCGTCTTTCGGCAGAAGCCGCGCTAAGGAGAGCACTGTGACCGACACAATCGTCTTTGCGCGAAGTAGCCGCTTCTTCGCCTCCGGGAGCCGGAGAGAGCGGCAGCTTCGGGAAGGTGAAGAAGGAAGCTGTACAACACTGGGATTGTGTGCGCAGCGTGCCAACTGATAGAAAACAGTACCTTTGAACTCTTCTGACTTTTCCAATCACATGGACATTCGATTGGAAGCTGCTTTGGACAACTTTTCTTTTCTTCCTGCCAAACACTTGGCAGACCTCCGTGCAACGTCTATAACACGATGAGAGTTGTTTTCTGTGCTGGCACAGTTTTTCCTAGCCAGACATAGTGGAAAAGCTTTCTGCTAAGATGTAGACTACAAAAGACGCTAAACACGAAAGTACGATGCTCTCCGGAGCTAAAAGCCGCTCCCGGGCGTCTTTCGGCAGAAGCCGCGCTAAGGAGAGCACTGTGACCGGCACAATCGTCTTTGCGCGAAGTAGCCGCTTCTTCGCCTCTGGGAGCCGGAGAGAGCGGCAGCTTCGGGAAGGTGAAGAAGGAAGCTGTCCAACACTGGGATTGTGTGCGCAGCTTGCCAACTGATAGAAAACAGTACCTTTGCGCTCTCCTGACTTTTCCAATCACATGGACATTCGATTGGAAGCTGTTTTGGACAACTTTTCTTTTCTTCCTGCCAAACACTTGGCAGACTTCTGTGCAACGTCTAGAACACAATGGGAGTTGTTTTCTGTGCTGGCACAGCTTTTCCTAGCCAGACATAGTGGAAAAGCTTTCTGGTAAGATGTAGACTACAAAAGACGCTAAACACGAAAGTACGATGCTCTCCGGAGCTAAAAGCCGCTCCCGGGCGTCTTTCGGCAGAAGCCGCGCTAAGGAGAGCACTGTGACCGGCACAATCGTCTTTGCGCGAAGTAGCCACTTCTTCGCCTCCGGGAGCCGGAGAGAGCGGCAGCTTCGGCAAGGTGAAGAAGGAAGCTGTACAACACTGGGATTGTGTGTGCAGCTTGCCAACTGATAGAAAACAGTACCTTTGCGCTCTCCTGACTTTTCCAATCACATGGACATTCGATTGGAAGCTGTTTTGGACAACTTTTCTTTTCTTCCTGCCAAACACTTGGCAGACTCCTGTGCAATATCTAGAACACAATGGGAGTTGTTTTCTGTGCTGGCAAAGCTTTTCCTAGCCAGACATAATGGAAAAGCTTTCTGCTAAGATGTAGACTAGAAAAGACGCTAAACACGAAAGTACGATGCTCTCCGGAGCAAAAATCCGCTCCCGGGCGTCTTTCGGCAGAAGCCGCGCTAAGGAGAGCACTGTGACCGACACAATCGTCTTTGCGCGAAGTAGCCGCTTCCTCGCCACCGGAAGCCGGAGAGAGCGGCAGCTTCGGGAAGGTGAAGAAGGAAGCTGTACAACACTGGGATTGTGTGCGCAGCGTGCCAACTGATAGAAAACAGTACCTTTGCGCTCTCCTGACTTTTCCAATCACATGAACATTCGATTGGAAGCTGTTTTGGACAACTTTTCTTTTCTTCCTGCCAAACACTTGGCAGACTTCTGTGCAATGTCTAGAACACAATGGGAGTTGTTTTCTGTGCTGGCACAGTTTTTCCAAGCCAGACATTGATGAAAACTTTCTGCTAAGATGTAGACGAAAAGAGACGCTAAACAGGAAAGTATGATGCTCTCCGGAGCTAAAAGCCGCTCCCAGGCGTCTTTCGGCAGAAGCCGCGCTAAGGAGAGCACTGTGACCGGCACAATCGTCTTTGCGCGAAGTAGCCGCTTCTTCGCCTCCGGGAGCCGGAGAGAGCGGCAGCTTCGGCAAGGTGAAGAAGGAAGCTGTACAACACTGGGATTGTGTGCGCAGCTTGCCAACTGATAGAAAACAGTACCTTTGAACTCTGCTGACTTTTCCAATCACATGGACATTCGATTGGAAGCTGTTTTGGACAACTTTTCTTTTCTTCCTGCCAAACACTTGGCAGACTTCCGTGCAATGTCTATAACACGATGAGAGTTGTTTTCTGTGCTGGCACAGTTTTTCCTAGCCAGACATAGTGGAAAAGCTTTCTGCTAAGATGTAGACTACAAAAGACGCTAAACACGAAAGTACGATGCTCTCCGGAGTTAAAAGCCGCTCCCGGGCGTCTTTCAGCAGAAGCCGCGCTAAGGAGAGCACTGTGACCGGCACAATCGTCTTTGCGCGAAGTAGCCGCTTCTTCGCCTCCGGGAGCCGGAGAGAGCGGCAGCTTCGGCAAGGTGAAGAAGGAAGCTGTACAACACTGGGATTGTGTGCGCAGCGTGCCAACTGATAGAAAACAGTACCTTTGAACTCTTCTGACTTTTCCAATCACATGGACATTCGATTGGAAGCTGCTTTGGACAACTTTTCTTTTCTTCCTGCCAAACACTTGGCAGACCTCCGTGCAACGTCTATAACACGATGAGAGTTGTATTCTGTGCTGGCACAGTTTTTCCAAGCCAGACATAGTGGAAAAGCTTTCTGCTAAGATGTAGACGAAAAGAGACGCTAAACAGGAAAGTACGATGCTCTCCGGAGCTAAAAGCCGCTCCCAGGCGTCTTTCGGCAGAAGCCGCGCTAAGGAGAGCACTGTGACCGGCACAATCGTCTTTGCGCGAAGTAGCCGCTTCTTCGCCTCCGGGAGCCGGAGAGAGCGGCAGCTTCGGCAAGGTGAAGAAGGAAGCTGTACAACACTGGGATTGTGTGCGCAGCTTGCCAACTGATAGAAAACAGTACCTTTGAACTCTGGTGACTTTTCCAATCACATGGACATTCGATTGGAAGCTGCTTTGGACAACTATTCTTTTCTTCCTGCCAAACACTTGGCAGACTTCCGTGCAATGTCTATAACACGATGAGAGTTGTCTTCTGTGCTGGCACAGTTTTTCCTAGCCAGACATAGTGGAAAAGCTTTCTGCTAAGATGTAGACTACAAAAGACGCTAAACACGAAAGTACGATGCTCTCCGGAGCTAAAAGCCGCTCCCGGGCGTCTTTCGGCAGAAGCCGCGCTAAGGAGAGCACTGTGACCGGCACAATCGTCTTTGCGCGAAGTAGCCGCTTCTTCGCCTCCGGGAGCCGTAGAGAGCGGCAGCTTCGGGAAGGTGAAGAAGGAAGCTGTACAACACTGGGATTGTGTGCGCAGCGTGCCAACTGATAGAAAACAGTACCTTTGCGCTCTCCTGACTTTTCCAATCACATGAACATTCGATTGGAAGCTGTTTTGGACAACTTTTCTTTTCTTCCTGCCAAACACTTTGCAGACTTCCGTGCAATGTCTACAACACAATGGGAGTTGTTTTCTGTGCTGGCACAGTTTTTCCTAGCCAGACATAGTGGAAAAGCTTTCTGCTAAGATGTAGACTACAAAAGACGCTAAACACGAAAGTACGATGCTCTCCGGAGCTAAAAGCCGCTCCCGGGCGTCTTTCGGCAGAAGCCGCGCTAAGGAGAGCACTGTGACCGGCACAATCGCCTTTGCGCGAAGTAGCCGCTTCTTCGCCTCCGGGAGCCGGAGAGAGCGGCAGCTTTGGCAAGGTGAAGAAGGAAGCTGTACAACACTGGGATTGTGTGCGCAGCTTGCCAACTGATAGAAAACAGTACCTTTGAACTCTGCTGACTTTTCCAATCACAAGGAAATTTGATTGGAAGCTGTTTTGGACAACTTTTCTTTTCTTCCTGCCAAACACTTGGCAGACTTCCGTGCAATGTCTAGAACACAATGGGAGTTGTTTTCTGTGCTGGCAGAGTTTTTCCCAGCCAGACATTGTGGAAAAGCTTTCTGCTAAGATGTAGACGAAAAGAGACGCTAAACACGAAAGTACGATGCTCTCCGGAGCTAAAAGCTGCTCCCGGGCGTCATTCGGCAGAAGCCGCGCTAAGGAGAGCACTGTGACTGGCACAATCGTCTTCGCGCGAAGTAGCCGCTTCTTCGCCTCCGGGAGCCGGAGAGAGCGGCAGCTTCGGCAAGGTGAAGAAGGAAGCTGTACAACACTGGGATTGTGTGTGCAGCTTGCCAACTGATAGAAAACAGTACCTTTGCGCTCTCCTGACTTTTCCAATCACATGGACATTCGATTGGAAGCTGTTTTGGACAACTTTTCTTTTCTTCCTGCCAAACACTTGGCAGACTCCTGTGCAATATCTAGAACACAATGGGAGTTGTTTTCTGTGCTGGCAAAGCTTTTCCTAGCCAGACATAATGGAAAAGCTTTCTGCTAAGATGTAGACTAGAAAAGACGCTAAACACGAAAGTACGATGCTCTCCGGAGCAAAAATCCGCTCCCGGGCGTCTTTCGGCAGAAGCCGCGCTAAGGAGAGCACTGTGACCGACACAATCGTCTTTGCGCGAAGTAGCCGCTTCCTCGCCACCGGAAGCCGGAGAGAGCGGCAGCTTCGGGAAGGTGAAGAAGGAAGCTGTACAACACTGGGATTGTGTGCGCAGCGTGCCAACTGATAGAAAACAGTACCTTTGCGCTCTCCTGACTTTTCCAATCACATGAACATTCGATTGGAAGCTGTTTTGGACAACTTTTCTTTTCTTCCTGCCAAACACTTGGCAGACTTCTGTGCAATGTCTAGAACACAATGGGAGTTGTTTTCTGTGCTGGCACAGTTTTTCCCAGCCAGACATTGATGAAAACTTTCTGCTAAGATGTAGACGAAAAGAGACGCTAAACAGGAAAGTATGATGCTCTCCGGAGCTAAAAGCCGCTCCCAGGCGTCTTTCGGCAGAAGCCGCGCTAAGGAGAGCACTGTGACCGGCACAATCGTCTTTGCGCGAAGTAGCCGCTTCTTCGCCTCCGGGAGCCGGAGAGAGCGGCAGCTTCGGCAAGGTGAAGAAGGAAGCTGTACAACACTGGGATTGTGTGCGCAGCTTGCCAACTGATAGAAAACAGTACCTTTGAACTCTGCTGACTTTTCCAATCACATGGACATTCGATTGGAAGCTGTTTTGGACAACTTTTCTTTTCTTCCTGCCAAACACTTGGCAGACTTCCGTGCAATGTCTATAACACGATGAGAGTTGTATTCTGTGCTGGCACAGTTTTTCCTAGCCAGACATAGTGGAAAAGCTTTCTGCTAAGATGTAGACGAAAAGAGACGCTAAACAGGAAAGTACGATGCTCTCCGGAGCTAAAAGCCGCTCCCAGGCGTCTTTCGGCAGAAGCCGCGCTAAGGAGAGCACTGTGACCGGCACAATCGTCTTTGCGCGAAGTAGCCGCTTCTTCGCCTCCGGGAGCCGGAGAGAGCGGCAGCTTCGGCAAGGTGAAGAAGGAAGCTGTACAACACTGGGATTGTGTGCGCAGCTTGCCAACTGATAGAAAACAGTACCTTTGAACTCTGGTGACTTTTCCAATCACATGGACATTCGATTGGAAGCTGCTTTGGACAACTATTCTTTTCTTCCTCCCAAACACTTGGCAGACTTCCGTGCAATGTCTATAACACGATGAGAGTTGTCTTCTGTGCTGGCACAGTTTTTCCTAGCCAGACATAGTGGAAAAGCTTTCTGCTAAGATGTAGACTACAAAAGACGCTAAACACGAAAGTACGATGCTCTCCGGAGCTAAAAGCCGCTCCCGGGCGTCTTTCGGCAGAAGCCGCGCTAAGGAGAGCACTGTGACCGGCACAATCGTCTTTGCGCGAAGTAGCCGCTTCTTCGCCTCCGGGAGCCGGAGAGAGCGGCAGCTTCGGGAAGGTGAAGAAGGAAGCTGTACAACACTGGGATTGTGTGCGCAGCGTGCCAACTGATAGAAAACAGTACCTTTGCGCTCTCCTGACTTTTCCAATCACATGAACATTCGATTGGAAGCTGTTTTGGACAACTTTTCTTTTCTTCCTGCCAAACACTTTGCAGACTTCCGTGCAATGTCTACAACACAATGGGAGTTGTTTTCTGTGCTGGCACAGTTTTTCCTAGCCAGACATAGTGGAAAAGCTTTCTGCTAAGATGTAGACTACAAAAGACGCTAAACAGGAAAGTACGATGCTCTCCGGAGCTAAAAGCCGCTCCCGGGCGTCTTTCGGCAGAAGCCGCGCTAAGGAGAGCACTGTGACCGGCACAATCGCCTTTGCGCGAAGTAGCCGCTTCTTCGCCTCCGGGAGCCGGAGAGAGCGGCAGCTTTGGCAAGGTGAAGAAGGAAGCTGTACAACACTGGGATTGTGTGCGCAGCTTGCCAACTGATAGAAAACAGTACCTTTGAACTCTGCTGACTTTTCCAATCACAAGGAAATTTGATTGGAAGCTGTTTTGGACAACTTTTCTTTTCTTCCTGCCAAACACTTGGCAGACTTCCGTGCAATGTCTAGAACACAATGGGAGTTGTTTTCTGTGCTGGCAGAATTTTTCCCAGCCAGACATAGTGGAAAAGCTTTCTGCTAAGATGTAGACTACAAAAGACGCTAAACACGAAAGTACGATGCTCTCCGGAGCTAAAAGCTGCTCCCGGGCGTCTTTCGGCAGAAGCCGCGCTAAGGAGAGCACTGTGACCGGCACAATCGTCTTTGCGCGAAGTAGCCGCTTCTTCGCCTCCGGAAGCCGGAGAGAGCGGCAGCTTCGGCAAGGTGAAGAAGGAAGCTGTACAACACTGGGATTGTGTGCGCAGCGTGCCAACTGATAGAAAACAGTACCTTTGAACTCTTCTAACTTTTCCAATCACATGGACATTCGATTGGAAGCTGCTTTGGACAACTTTTCTTTTCTTCCTGCCAAACACTTGGCCGACCTCCGTGCAACGTCTATAACACGATGAGAGTTGTGTTCTGTGCTGGGACAGTTTTTCCTAGCCAGACATAGTGGAAAAGCTTTCTGCTAAGATGTAGACTACAAAAGACGCTAAACACGAAAGTACGATGCTCTCCGGAGCTAAAAGCCGCTCCCGGGCGTCATTCGGCAGAAGCCGCGCTAAGGAGAGCACTGTGACCGGCACAATCGTCTTTGCGCGAAGTAGCCGCTTCTTCGCCTCCGGGAGCCGGAGAGAGCGGCAGCTTCGGGAAGGTGAAGAAGGAAGCTGTACAACACTGGGATTGCGTGCGCAGCGTGCCAACTGATAGAAAACAGTACCTTTGAACTCTTCTGACTTTTCCAATCACATGAACATTTGATTGGAAGCTGTTTTGGACAACTTTTCTTTTCTTCCTGCCAAACACTTGGCAGACTTCTGTGCAATGTCTAGAACACAATGGGAGTTGTTTTCTGTGCTGGCACAGTTTTTCCCAGCCAGACATTGTGGAAAAGCTTTCTGCTAAGATGTAGACGAAAAGAGACGCTAAACAGGAAAGTACGATGCTCTCCGGAGCTAAAAGCCGCTCCCAGGCGTCTTTCGGCAGAAGCCGCGCTAAGGAGAGCACTGTGACCGGCACAATCGTCTTTGCGCGAAGTAGCCGCTTCTTCGCCTCCGGGAGCCGGAGAGAGCGGCAGCTTCGGCAAGGTGAAGAAGGAAGCTGTACAACACTGGGATTGTGTGCGCAGCTTGCCAACTGATAGAAAACAGTACCTTTGAACTCTGCTGACTTTTCCAATCACATGAACATTCGATTGGAAGCTGTTTTGGACAACTTTTCTTTTCTTCCTGCCAAACACTTGGCAGACTTCCGTGCAATGTCTAGAACACAATGGGAGTTGTTTTCTGTGCTGGCACAGTTTTTCCCAGCCAGACATAGTGGAAAAGCTTTCTGCTAAGATGTAGACGAAAAGAGACGCTAAACAGGAAAGTACGATGCTCTCCGGAGCTAAAAGCCGCTCCCAGGCGTCTTTCGGCAGAAGCCGCGCTAAGGAGAGCACTGTGACCGGCACAATCGTCTTTGCGCGAAGTAGCCGCCTCTTCGCCTCCGGGAGCCGGAGAGAGCGGCAGCTTCGGGAAGGTGAAGAAGGAAGCTGTCCAACACTGGGATTGTGTGCGCAGCTTGCCAACTGATAGAAAACAGTACCTTTGAACTCTGGTGACTTTTCCAATCACATGGACATTCGATTGAAAGCTGCTTTGGACAACTATTCTTTTCTTCCTGCCAAACACTTGGCAGACCTCCGTGCAACGTCTAGAACACAATGGGAGTTGTTTTCTGTGCTGGCACAGTTTTTCCTAGCCAGACATAGTGGAAAAGCTTTCTGCTAAGATGTAGACTACAAAAGACGCTAAACACGAAAGTACGATGCTCTCCGGAGCTAAAAGCTGCTCCCGGGCGTCATTCGGCAGAAGCCGCGCTAAGGAGGGCACTGTGACCAGCACAATCGTCTTTGCGCGAAGTAGCCGCTTCTTCGCCTCCGGGAGCCGGAGAGAGCAGCAGCTTCGGCAAGGTGAAGAAGGAAGCTGTACAATACTGGGATTGTGTGCGCAGCTTTCCAACTGATAGAAAACAGTACCTTTGCGCTCTCCTGACTTTTCCAATCACATGGACATTCGATTGGAAGCTGTTTTGGACAACTTTTCTTTTCTTCCTGCCAAACACTTTGCAGAATTCTGTGCAACGTCTAGAAGACAATGGGAGTTTTTTTCTGTGCTGGAACAGCTTTTCCTAGCCAGACATAGTGGAAAAGCTTTCTGATAAGATGTAGACTACAAAAGACGCTAAACACGAAAGTACGATGCTCTCCGGAGCTAAAAGCCGCTCCCGGGCGTCTTTCGGCAGAAGCCGCGCTAAGGAGAGCACTGTGACCGGCACAATCGTCTTTGCGCGAAGTAGCCGCTTCTTCGCCTCCGGGAGCCGGAGAGAGCGGCAGCTTCGGCAAGGTGAAGAAGGAAGCTGTACAACACTGGGATTGTGTGTGCAGCTTGCCAACTGATAGAAAACAGTACCTTTGCGCTCTCCTGACTTTTCCAATCACATAGACATTCGATTGGAAGCTGTTTTGGACAACTTTTCTTTTCTTCCTGCCAAACACTTGGCAGACTTCCGTGCAATGTCTAGAACACAATGGGAGTTGTTTTCTGTGCTGGCACAGTTTTTCCCAGCCAGACATAGTGGAAAAGCTTTCTGCTAAGATGTAGACGAAAAGAGACGCTAAACAGGAAAGTACGATGCTCTCCGGAGCTAAAAGCCGCTCCCAGGCGTCTTTTGGCAGAAGCCGCGCTAAGGAGAGCACTGTGACCGGCACAATCGTCTTTGCGCGAAGTAGCCACCTCTTCGCCTCCGGGAGCCGGAGAGAGCGGCAGCTTCGGGAAGGTGAAGAAGGAAGCTGTCCAACACTGGGATTGTGTGCGCAGCTTGCCAACTGATAGAAAACAGTACCTTTGAACTCTGGTGACTTTTCCAATCACATGGACATTCGATTGGAAGCTGCTTTGGACAACTTTTCTTTTCTTCCTGCCAAACACTTGGCAGACCTCCGTGCAACGTCTAGAACACAATGGGAGTTGTTTTCTGTGCTGGCACAGTTTTTCCTAGCCAGACATAGTGGAAAAGCTTTCTGCTAAGATGTAGACTACAAAAGACTCTAAACACGAAAGTACGATGCTCTCCGGAGCTAAAAGCTGCTCCCGGGCGTCATTCGGCAGAAGCCGCGCTAAGGAGGGCACTGTGACCAGAACAATCGTCTTTGCGCGAAGTAGCCGCTTCTTCGCCTCCGGGAGCCGGAGAGAGCAGCAGCTTCGGCAAGGTGAAGAAGGAAGCTGTACAACACTGGGATTGTGTGCGCAGCTTGCCAACTGATAGAAAACAGTACCTTTGCGCTCTCCTGACTTTTCCAATCACATGGACATTCGATTGGAAGCTGTTTTGGACAACTTTTCTTTTCTTCCTGCCAAACACTTGGCAGACTTCTGCGCAACGTCTAGAACACAATGGGAGTTGTTTTCTGTGCTGGAACAGCTTTTCCTAGCCAGACATAGTGGAAAAGCTTTCTGGTAAGATGTAGACTACAAAAGACGCTAAACACGAAAGTACGATGCTCTCCGGAGCTAAAAGCCGCTCCCAGGCGTCTTTCGGCAGAAGCCGCGCTAAGGAGAGCACTGTGACCGGCACAATCGTCTTTGCGCGAAGTAGCCGCTTCTTCGCCTCCGGGAGCCGGAGAGAGCAGGAGCTTCGGGAAGGTGAATAAGGAAGCTGTACAACACTGGGATTGTGTGCGCAGCTTGCCAACTGATAGAAAACAGTACCTTTGAACTCTGCTGACTTTTCCAATCACATGGACATTTGATTGGAAGCTGTTTTGGACAACTTTTCTTTTCTTCCTGCCAAACACTTGGCAGACTTCCGTGCAATGTCTACAACACAATGGGAGTTGTTTTCTGCGCTGGCACAATTTTTCATAGCCAGACATAGTGGAAAAGCTTTCTGCTAAGATGTAGACTACAAAAGACGCTAAACACGAAAGTACGATGCTCTCCAGAGCTAAAAGCTGCTCCCGGGCGTCATTCGGCAGAAGCCGCGCTAAGGAGGGCACTGTGACCAGCACAATCGTCTTTGCGCGAAGTAGCCGCTTCTTCGCCTCCAAGAGCCGGAGAGAGCGGCAGCTTCGGCAAGGTGAAGAAGGAAGCTGTACAACACTGGGATTGTGTGCGCAGCTTGCCAACTGATAGAAAACAGTACCTTTGCGCTCTCCAGACTTTTCCAATCACATGGACATTCGATTGGAAGCTGTTTTGGACAACTTTTCTTTTCTTCCTGCCAAACACTTGGCAGACTTCTGTGCAACGTCTAGAACACAATGGGAGTTGTTTTCTGTGCTGGAACAGCTTTTCCTAGCCAGACATAGTGGAAAAGCTTTCTGGTAAGATGTAGACTACAAAAGACGCTAAACACGAAAGTACGATGCTCTCCGGAGCTAAAAGCCGCTCCCAGGCGTCTTTCGGCAGAAGCCGCGCTAAGGAGAGCACTGTGACCGACACAATCGTCTTTGCGCGAAGTAGCCGCTTCTTCGCCTCCGGGAGCCGGAGAGAGCGGCAGCTTCGGCAAGGTGAAGAAGGAAGCTGTACAACACTGGGATTGTGTGTGCAGCTTGCCAACTGATAGAAAACAGTACCTTTGCGCTCTCCTGAGTTTTCCAATCACATGGACATTCGATTGGAAGCTGTTTTGGACAACTTTTCTTTTCTTCCTGCCAAACACTTGGCAGACTTCCGTGCAATGTCTAGAACACAATGGGAGTTGTTTTCTGTGCTGGCACAGTTTTTCCCAGCCAGACATAGTGGAAAACCTTTCTGCTAAGATGTAGACTACAAAAGACGCTAAACAGGAAAGTACGATGCTCTCCGGAGCTAAAAGCCGCTCCCAGGCGTCTTTCGGCAGAAGCCGCGCTAAGGAGAGCACTGTGACCGGCACAATCGTCTTTGCGCGAAGTAGCCGCCTCTTCGCCTCCGGGAGCCGGAGAGAGCGGCAGCTTCGGGAAGGTGAAGAAGGAAGCTGTCCAACACTGGGATTGTGTGCGCAGCTTGCCAACTGATAGAAAACAGTACCTTTGAACTCTGGTGACTTTTCCAATCACATGGACCTTCGATTGGAAGCTGCTTTGGACAACTATTCTTTTCTTCCTGCCAAACACTTGGCAGACCTCTGTACAACGTCTAGAACTCAATGGAAGTTGTTTTCTGTGCTGGCACAGTTTTTCCTAGCCAGACATAGTGGAAAAGCTTTCTGCTAAGATGTAGACTACAAAAGACGCTAAACACGAAAGTACGATGCTCTCCGGAGCTAAAAGCTGCTCCCGGGCGTCATTCGGCAGAAGCCGCGCTAAGGAGGGCACTGTGACCAGCACAATCGTCTTTGCGCGAAGTAGCCGCTTCTTCGCCTCCGGGAGCCGGAGAGAGCAGCAGCTTCGGCAAGGTGAAGAAGGAAGCTGTACAACACTGGGATTGTGTGCGCAGCGTGCCAACTGATAGAAAACAGCACCTTTGCGCTCTCCTGACTTTTCCAATCACATGGACATTCGATTGGAAGCTGTTTTGGACAACTTTTCTTTTCTTCCTGCCAAACACTTGGCAGACTTCTGTGCAACGTCTAGAACACAATGGGAGTTGTTTTCTGTGCTGGAACAGCTTTTCCTAGCCAGACATAGTGGAAAAGCTTTCTGGTAAGATGTAGACTACAAAAGATGCTAAACACGAAAGTACGATGCTCTCCGGAGCTAAAATCCGCTCCCGGGCGTCTTTCGGCAGAAGCCGCGCTAAGGAGAGCACTGTGACCGGCACAATCGTCTTTGCGCGAAGTAGCCGCTTCTTCGCCTCCGGGAGCCGGAGAGAGCGGCAGCTTCGGCAAGGTGAAGAAGGAAGCTGTACAACACTGGGATTGTGTGTGCAGCTTGCCAACTGATAGAAAACAGTACCTTTGCGCTCTCCTGACTTTTCCAATCACATGGACATTCGATTGGAAGCTGTTTTGGACAACTTTTCTTTTCTTCCTGCCAAACACTTGGCAGACTTCCGTGCAATGTCTAGAACACAATGGGAGTTGTTTTCTGTGCTGGCACAGTTTTTCCCAGCCAGACATAGTGGAAAAGCTTTCTGCTAAGATGTAGACGAAAAGAGACGCTAAACAGGAAAGTACGATGCTCTCCGGAGCTAAAAGCCGCTCCCAGGCGTCTTTCGGCAGAAGCCGCGCTAAGGAGAGCACTGTGACCGGCACAATCGTCTTTGCGCGAAGTAGCCGCCTCTTCGCCTCCGGGAGCCGGAGAGAGCGGCAGCTTCGGGAAGGTGAAGAAGGAAGCTGTCCAACACTGGGATTGTGTGCGCAGCTTGCCAACTGATAGAAAACAGTACCTTTGAACTCTGGTGACTTTTCCAATCACATGGACATTCGATTGGAAGCTGCTTTGGACAACTATTCTTTTCTTCCTGCCAAACACTTGGCTAACCTCTGTGCAACGTCTAGAACTCAATGGAAGTTGTTTTCTGTGCTGGCACAGTTTTTCCTAGCCAGACATATTGGAAAAGCTTTCTGCTAAGATGTAGACTACAAAAGACGCTAAACACGAAAGTACGATGCTCTCCGGAGCTAAAAGCTGCTCCCGGGCGTCATTCGGCAGAAGCCGCGCTAAGGAGGGCACTGTGACCAGCACAATCGTCTTTGCGCGAAGTAGCCGCTTCTTCGCCTCCGGGAGCCGGAGAGAGCAGCAGCTTCGGCAAGGTGAAGAAGGAAGCTGTACAACACTGGGATTGTGTGCACAGCTTGCCAACTGATAGAAAACAGTACCTTTGCGCTCTCCTGACTTTTCCAATCACATGGACATTCGATTGGAAGCTGTTTTGGACAACTTTTCTTTTCTTCCTGCCAAACACTTGGCAGACTTCTGTGCAACGTCTAGAACACAATGGGAGTTGTTTTCTTTGCTGGAACAGCTTTTCCTAGCCAGACATAGTGGAAAAGCTTTCTGGTAAGATGTAGACTACAAAAGACGCTAAACAGGAAAGTACGATGCTCTCCGGAGCTAAAAGCCGCTCCCGGGCGTCTTTCGGCAGAAGCCGCGCTAAGGAGAATACTGTGACCGGCACAATCGTCTTTGCGCGAAGTAGCCGCTTCTTCGCCTCCGGGAGCCGGAGAGAGCGGCAGCTTCGGCAAGGTGAAGAAGGAAGCTGTACAACACTGGGATTGTGTGTGCAGCTTGCCAACTGATAGAAAACAGTACCTTTGCGCTCTCCTGACTTTTCCAATCACATGGACATTTGATTGGAAGCTGTTTTGGACAACTTTTCTTTTCTTCCTGCCAAACACTTGGCAGACTCCTGTGCAATATCTAGAACACAGTGGGAGTTGTTTTCTGTGCTGGCACAGCTTTTCCTAGCCAGACATAGTGGAAAAGATTTCTGCTAAGATGTAGACAAGAAAAGACGCTAAACACGAAAGTACGATGCTCTCCGGAGCAAAAATCCGCTCCCGGGCGTCTTTCGGCAGAAGCCGCGCTAAGGAGAGCACTGTGACCGGCACAATCGTCTTTGCGCGAAGTAGCCGCTTCTTCGCCTCCGGGAGCCGGAGAGAGCGGCAGCTTCGGCAAGGTGAAGAAGGAAGCTGTACAACACTGGGATTGTGTGCGCAGCTTTCCAACTGATAGAAAACAGTACCTTTGCGCTCTCCTGACTTTTCCAATCACATGAACATTCGATTGGAAGCTGTTTTGGACAACTTTTCTTTTCTTCCTGCCAAACACTTGGCAGACTTCTGTGCAATGTCTAGAACACAATGGGAGTTGTTTTCTGTGCTGGCACAGTTTTTCCCAGCCAGACATTGTGGAAAAGCTTTCTGCTAAGATGTAGACGAAAAGAGTCGCTAAACAGGAAAGTACGATGCTCTCCGGAGCTAAAAGCCGCTCCCAGGCGTCTTTCGGCAGAAGCCGCGCTAAGGAGAGCACTGTGACCGGCACAATCGTCTTTGCGCGAAGTAGCCACTTCTTCGCCTCCGGGAGCCGGAGAGAGCGGCAGCTTCGGCAAGGTGAAGAAGGAAGCTGTCCAACACTGGGATTGTGTGCGCAGCTTGCCAACTGATAGAAAACAGTACCTTTGAACTCTGGTGACTTTTCCAATCACATGGACATTCGATTGGAAGCTGCTTTGGACAACTATTCTTTTCTTCCTGCCAAACACTTGGCAGACCTCTGTGCAACGTCTAGAACTCAATGGAAGTTGTTTTCTGTGCTGGCACAGTTTTTCCTAGCCAGACATAGTGGAAAAGCTTTCTGCTAAGATGTAGACTACAAAAGACGCTAAACACGAAAGTACGATGCTCTCCGGAGCTAAAAGCTGCTCCCGGGCGTCATTCGGCAGAAGCCGCGCTAAGGAGGGCACTGTGACCAGCACAATCGTCTTTGCGCGAAGTAGCCGCTTCTTCGCCTCCGGGAGCCGGAGAGAGCAGCAGCTTCGGCAAGGTGAAGAAGGAAGCTGTACAACACTGGGATTGTGTGCGCAGCTTGCCAACTGATAGAAAACAGTACCTTTGCGCTCTCCTGACTTTTCCAATCACATGGACATTCGATTGGAAGCTGTTTTGGACAACTTTTCTTTTCTTCCTGCCAAACACTTGGCAGACTTCTGTGCAACGTCTAGAATACAATGGGAGTTGTTTTCTTTGCTGGAACAGCTTTTCCTAGCCAGACATAGTGGAAAAGCTTTCTGGTAAGATGTAGACTACAAAAGACGCTAAACAGGAAAGTACGATGCTCTCCGGAGCTAAAAGCCGCTCCCGGGCGTCTTTCGGCAGAAGCCGCGCTAAGGAGAGTACTGTGACCGGCACAATCGTCTTTGCGCGAAGTAGCCGCTTCTTCGCCTCCGGAAGCCGGAGAGAGCGGCAGCTTCGGCAAGGTGAAGAAGGAAGATGTACAACACTGGGATTGTGTGTGCAGCTTGCCAACTGATAGAAAACAGTACCTTTGCGCTCTCCTGACTTTTCCAATCACATGGACATTTGATTGGAAGCTGTTTTGGACAACTTTTCTTTTCTTCCTGCCAAACACTTGGCAGACTCCTGTGCAATATCTAGAACACAGTGGGAGTTGTTTTCTGTGCTGGCACAGCTTTTCCTAGCCAGACATAGTGGAAAAGATTTCTGCTAAGATGTAGACAAGAAAAGACGCTAAACACGAAAGTACGATGCTCTCCGGAGCAAAAATCCGCTCCCGGGCGTCTTTCGGCAGAAGCCGCGCTAAGGAGAGCACTGTGACCGATACAATCGTCTTTGCGCGAAGTAGCCGCTTCTTCGCCTCCGGGAGCCGGAGAGAGCGGCAGCTTCGGGAAGGTGAAGAAGGAAGCTGTACAACACTGGGATTGTGTGCGCAGCGTGCCAACTGATAGAAAACAGTACCTTTGAACTCTTCTGACTTTTCCAATCACATGGACATTCGATTGGAAGCTGCTTTGGACAACTTTTCTTTTCTTCCTGCCAAACACTTGGCAGACCTCCGTGCAACGTCTATAACACGATGAGAGTTGTATTCTGTGCTGGCACAGTTTTTCCTTGCCAGACATAGTGGAAAACTTTCTGCTAAGATGTAGACTACAAAAGACGCTAAACACGAAAGTAGGATGCTCTCCGGAGCTAAAAGCCGCCCCCGGGCGTCATTCGGCAGAAGCCGCGCTAAGGAGAGCACTGTGACCGGCACAATCGTCTTTGCGCGAAGTAGCCGCTTCTTCGCCTCCGGGAGCCGGAGAGAGCGGCAGCTTCGGGAAGGTGAAGAAGGAAGCTGTACAACACTGGGATTGTGTGCGCAGCTTGCCAACTGATAGAAAACAGTACCTTTGCGCTCTCCTGACTTTTCCAATCACATGAACATTCGATTGGAAGCTGTTTTGGACAACTTTTCTTTTCTTCCTGCCTAAGAGTTGGCAGACTTCTGTGCAATGTCTAGAACACAATGGGAGTTGTTTTCTGTGCTGGCACAGTTTTTCCCAGCCAGACATTGTGGAAAAGCTTTCTGCTAAGATGTAGACGAAAAGAGTCGCTAAACAGGAAAGTACGATGCTCTCCGGAGCTAAAAGCCGCTCCCAGGCGTCTTTCGGCAGAAGCCGCGCTAAGGAGAGCACTGTGACCGGCACAATCGTCTTTGCGCGAAGTAGCCACTTCTTCGCCTCCGGGAGCCGGAGAGAGCGGCAGCTTCGGCAAGGTGAAGAAGGAAGCTGTACAACACTGGGATTGTGTGCGCAGCTTGCCAACTGATAGAAAACAGTACCTTTGAACTCTGCTGACTTTTCCAATCACATGGACATTCGATTGGAAGCTGTTTTGGACAACTTTTCTTTTCTTCCTGCCAAACACTTGGCAGACTTCCGTGCAATGTCTATAACACGATGAGAGTTGTTTTCTGTGCTGGCACAGTTTTTCCTAGCCAGACATAGTGGAAAAGCTTTCTGCTAAGATGTAGACTACAAAAGACGCTAAACACGAAAGTACGATGCTCTCCGGAGCTAAAAGCCGCTCCCGGGCGTCTTTCGGCAGAAGCCGCGCTAAGGAGAGCACTGTGACCGGCACAATCGTCTTTGCGCGAAGTAGCCGCTTCTTCGCCTCCGGGAGCCGGAGAGAGCGGCAGCTTCGGCAAGGTGAAGAAGGAAGCTGTACAACACTGGGATTGTGTGCGCAGCGTGCCAACTGATAGAAAACAGTACCTTTGCGCTCTCCTGACTTTTCCAATCACATGGACATTCGATTGGAAGCTGTTTTGGACAACTTTTCTTTTCTTCCTGCCAAACACTTGGCAGACTTCTGTGCAACGTCTAGAACACAATGGGAGTTGTTTTCTTTGCTGGAACAGCTTTTCCTAGCCAGACATAGTGGAAAAGCTTTCTGGTAAGATGTAGACTACAAAAGACGCTAAACAGGAAAGTACGATGCTCTCCGGAGCTAAAAGCCGCTCCCGGGCGTCTTTCGGCAGAAGCCGCGCTAAGGAGAGTACTGTGACCGGCACAATCGTCTTTGCGCGAAGTAGCCGCTTCTTCGCCTCCGGAAGCCGGAGAGAGCGGCAGCTTCGGCAAGGTGAAGAAGGAAGATGTACAACACTGGGATTGTGTGTGCAGCTTGCCAACTGATAGAAAACAGTACCTTTGCGCTCTCCTGACTTTTCCAATCACATGGACATTTGATTGGAAGCTGTTTTGGACAACTTTTCTTTTCTTCCTGCCAAACACTTGGCAGACTCCTGTGCAATATCTAGAACACAGTGGGAGTTGTTTTCTGTGCTGGCACAGCTTTTCCTAGCCAGACATAGTGGAAAAGATTTCTGCTAAGATGTAGACAAGAAAAGACGCTAAACACGAAAGTACGATGCTCTCCGGAGCAAAAATCCGCTCCCGGGCGTCTTTCGGCAGAAGCCGCGCTAAGGAGAGCACTGTGACCGATACAATCGTCTTTGCGCGAAGTAGCCGCTTCTTCGCCTCCGGAAGCCGGAGAGAGCGGCAGCTTCGGGAAGGTGAAGAAGGAAGCTGTACAACACTGGGATTGTGTGCGCAGCGTGCCAACTGATAGAAAACAGTACCTTTGAACTCTTCTGACTTTTCCAATCACATGGACATTCGATTGGAAGCTGCTTTGGACAACTTTTCTTTTCTTCCTGCCAAACACTTGGCAGACCTCCGTGCAACGTCTATAACACGATGAGAGTTGTATTCTGTGCTGGCACAGTTTTTCCTAGCCAGACATAGTGGAAAACTTTCTGCTAAGATGTAGACTACAAAAGACGCTAAACACGAAAGTAGGATGCTCTCCGGAGCTAAAAGCCGCCCCCGGGCGTCATTCGGCAGAAGCCGCGCTAAGGAGAGCACTGTGACCGGCACAATCGTCTTTGCGCGAAGTAGCCGCTTCTTCGCCTCCGGGAGCCGGAGAGAGCGGCAGCTTCGGCAAGGTGAAGAAGGAAGCTGTACAACACTGGGATTGTGTGCGCAGCTTGCCAACTGATAGAAAACAGTACCTTTGCGCTCTCCTGACTTTTCCAATCACATGAACATTCGATTGGAAGCTGTTTTGGACAACTTTTCTTTTCTTCCTGCCTAAGAGTTGGCAGACTTCTGTGCAATGTCTAGAACACAATGGGAGTTGTTTTCTGTGCTGGCACAGTTTTTCCCAGCCAGACATTGTGGAAAAGCTTTCTGCTAAGATGTAGACGAAAAGAGTCGCTAAACAGGAAAGTACGATGCTCTCCGGAGCTAAAAGCCGCTCCCAGGCGTCTTTCGGCAGAAGCCGCGCTAAGGAGAGCACTGTGACCGGCACAATCGTCTTTGCGCGAAGTAGCCACTTCTTCGCCTCCGGGAGCCGGAGAGAGCGGCAGCTTCGGCAAGGTGAAGAAGGAAGCTGTACAACACTGGGATTGTGTGCGCAGCTTGCCAACTGATAGAAAACAGTACCTTTGAACTCTGCTGACTTTTCCAATCACATGGACATTCGATTGGAAGCTGTTTTGGACAACTTTTCTTTTCTTCCTGCCAAACACTTGGCAGACTTCCGTGCAATGTCTATAACACGATGAGAGTTGTTTTCTGTGCTGGCACAGTTTTTCCTAGCCAGACATAGTGGAAAAGCTTTCTGCTAAGATGTAGACTACAAAAGACGCTAAACACGAAAGTACGATGCTCTCCGGAGCTAAAAGCCGCTCCCGGGCGTCTTTCGGCAGAAGCCGCGCTAAGGAGAGCACTGTGACCGGCACAATCGTCTTTGCGCGAAGTAGCCGCTTCTTCGCCTCCGGGAGCCGGAGAGAGCGGCAGCTTCGGCAAGGTGAAGAAGGAAGCTGTACAACACTGGGATTGTGTGCGCAGCGTGCCAACTGATAGAAAACAGTACCTTTGCGCTCTCCTGACTTTTCCAATCACATGAACATTCGATTGGAAGCTGTTTTGGACAACTTTTCTTTTCTTCCTGCCAAACACTTTGCAGACTTCCGTGCAATGTCTACAACACAATGGGAGTTGTTTTCTGTGCTGGCACAGTTTTTCCTAGCCAGACATAGTGGAAAAGCTTTCTGCTAAGATGTAGACTACAAAAGACGCTAAACACGAAAGTACGATGCTCTCCGGAGCTAAAAGCCGCTCCCGGGCGTCTTTCGGCAGAAGCCGCGCTAAGGAGAGCACTGTGACCGGCACAATCGCCTTTGCGCGAAGTAGCCGCTTCTTCGCCTCCGGGAGCCGGAGAGAGCAGCAGCTTTGGCAAGGTGAAGAAGGAAGATGTACAACACTGGGATTGTGTGCGCAGCTTGCCAACTGATAGAAAACAGTACCTTTGAACTCTGCTGACTTTTCCAATCACATGGACATTCGATTGGAAGCTGTTTTGGACAACTTTTCTTTTCTTCCTGCCAAACACTTGGCAGACTTCCGTGCAATGTCTAGAACACAATGGGAGTTGTTTTCTGTGCTGGCACAGTTTTTCCCAGCCAGACATTGTGGAAAAGCTTTCTGCTAAGATGTAGACGAAAAGAGACGCTAAACACGAAAGCACGATGCTCTCCGGAGCTAAAAGCTGCTCCCGGGCGTCACTCGGCAGAAGCCGCGCTAAGGAGAGCACTGTGACCGGCACAATCGTCTTCGCGCGAAGTAGCCGCTTCTTCGCCTCCGGGAGCCGGAGAGAGCGGCAGCTTTGGGAAGGTGAAGAAGGAAGCTGTACAACACTGGGATTGTGTGCGCAGCTTGCCAACTGATAGAAAACAGTACCTTTGCGCTCTCCTGACTTTTCCAATCACATGGACATTCGATTGGAAGCTGTTTTGGACAACTTTTCTTTTCTTCCTGCCAAACACTTGGCAGACATCCGTGCAATGTCTAGAACACAATGGGAGTTTTTTTCTGTGCTGGAACAGCTTTTCCCAGCCAGACATAGTGGAAAAGCTTTCTGGTAAGATGTAGACTACAAAAGACGCTAAACACGAAAGTACGATGCTCTCCGGAGCAAAAATCCGCTCCCGGGCGTCTTTCGGCAGAAGCCGCGCTAAGGAGAGCACTGTGACCGACACAATCGTCTTTGCGCGAAGTAGCCGCTTCTTCGCCTCCGGGAGCCGGAGAGAGCGGCAGCTTCGGGAAGGTGAAGAAGGAAGCTGTACAACACTGGGATTGTGTGCGCAGCTTGCCAACTGATAGAAAACAGTACCTTTGAACTCTTCTGACTTTTCCAATCACATGGACATTCGATTGGAAGCTGCTTTGGACAACTTTTCTTTTCTTCCTGCCAAACACTTGGCAGACCTCCGTGCAACGTCTATAACACGATGAGAGTTGTTTTCTGTGCTGGCACAGTTTTTCCTAGCCAGACATAGTGGAAAAGCTTTCTGCTAAGATGTAGACTACAAAAGACGCTAAACACGAAAGTACGATGCTCTCCGGAGCTAAAAGCCGCTCCCGGGCGTCTTTCAGCAGAAGCCGCGCTAAGGAGAGCACTGTGACCGGCACAATCGTCTTTGCGCGAAGTAGCCGCTTCTTCGCCTCCGGGAGCCGGAGAGAGCAGCAGCTTTGGGAAGGTGAAGAAGGAAGCTGTACAACACTGGGATTGTGTGCGCAGCTTGCCAACTGATAGAAAACAGTACCTTTGAACTCTGCTGACTTTTCCAATCACAAGGAAATTTGATTGGAAGCTGTTTTGGACAACTTTTCTTTTCTTCCTGCCAAACACTTGGCAGACTTCCGTGCAATGTCTAGAACACAATGGGAGTTGTTTTCTGTGCTGGCACAGTTTTTCCCAGCCAGACATTGTGGAAAAGCTTTCTGCTAAGATGTAGACGAAAAGAGTCGCTAAACAGGAAAGTACGATGCTCTCCGGAGCTAAAAGCCGCTCCCAGGCGTCTTTCGGCAGAAGCCGCGCTAAGGAGAGCACTGTGACCGGCACAATCGTCTTTGCGCGAAGTAGCCACTTCTTCGCCTCCGGGAGCCGGAGAGAGCGGCAGCTTCGGCAAGGTGAAGAAGGAAGCTGTACAACACTGGGATTGTGTGCGCAGCTTGCCAACTGATAGAAAACAGTACCTTTGAACTCTGCTGACTTTTCCAATCACATGGACATTCGATTGGAAGCTGTTTTGGACAACTTTTCTTTTCTTCCTGCCAAACACTTGGCAGACTTCCGTGCAATGTCTATAACACGATGAGAGTTGTTTTCTGTGCTGGCACAGTTTTTCCTAGCCAGACATAGTGGAAAAGCTTTCTGCTAAGATGTAGACTACAAAAGACGCTAAACACGAAAGTACGATGCTCTCCGGAGCTAAAAGCCGCTCCCGGGCGTCTTTCGGCAGAAGCCGCGCTAAGGAGAGCACTGTGACCGGCACAATCGTCTTTGCGCGAAGTAGCCGCTTCTTCGCCTCCGGGAGCCGGAGAGAGCGGCAGCTTCGGCAAGGTGAAGAAGGAAGCTGTACAACACTGGGATTGTGTGCGCAGCGTGCCAACTGATAGAAAACAGTACCTTTGCGCTCTCCTGACTTTTCCAATCACATGAACATTCGATTGGAAGCTGTTTTGGACAACTTTTCTTTTCTTCCTGCCAAACACTTTGCAGACTTCCGTGCAATGTCTACAACACAATGGGAGTTGTTTTCTGTGCTGGCACAGTTTTTCCTAGCCAGACATAGTGGAAAAGCTTTCTGCTAAGATGTAGACTACAAAAGACGCTAAACACGAAAGTACGATGCTCTCCGGAGCTAAAAGCCGCTCCCGGGCGTCTTTCGGCAGAAGCCGCGCTAAGGAGAGCACTGTGACCGGCACAATCGCCTTTGCGCGAAGTAGCCGCTTCTTCGCCTCCGGGAGCCGGAGAGAGCAGCAGCTTTGGCAAGGTGAAGAAGGAAGATGTACAACACTGGGATTGTGTGCGCAGCTTGCCAACTGATAGAAAACAGTACCTTTGAACTCTGCTGACTTTTCCAATCACAAGGAAATTTGATTGGAAGCTGTTTTGGACAACTTTTCTTTTCTTCCTGCCAAACACTTGGCAGACTTCCGTGCAATGTCTAGAACACAATGGGAGTTGTTTTCTGTGCTGGCACAGTTTTTCCCAGCCAGACATTGTGGAAAAGCTTTCTGCTAAGATGTAGACGAAAAGAGACGCTAAACACGAAAGCACGATGCTCTCCGGAGCTAAAAGCTGCTCCCGGGCGTCACTCGGCAGAAGCCGCGCTAAGGAGAGCACTGTGACCGGCACAATCGTCTTCGCGCGAAGTAGCCGCTTCTTCGCCTCCGGGAGCCGGAGAGAGCGGCAGCTTCGGGAAGGTGAAGAAGGAAGCTGTACAACACTGGGATTGTGTGCGCAGCTTGCCAACTGATAGAAAACAGTACCTTTGCGCTCTCCTGACTTTTCCAATCACATGGACATTCGATTGGAAGCTGTTTTGGACAACTTTTCTTTTCTTCCTGCCAAACACTTGGCAGACATCCGTGCAATGTCTAGAACACAATGGGAGTTTTTTTCTGTGCTGGAACAGCTTTTCCCAGCCAGACATAGTGGAAAAGCTTTCTGGTAAGATGTAGACTACAAAAGACGCTAAACACGAAAGTACGATGCTCTCCGGAGCAAAAATCCGCTCCCGGGCGTCTTTCGGCAGAAGCCGCGCTAAGGAGAGCACTGTGACCGACACAATCGTCTTTGCGCGAAGTAGCCGCTTCTTCGCCTCCGGGAGCCGGAGAGAGCGGCAGCTTCGGGAAGGTGAAGAAGGAAGCTGTACAACACTGGGATTGTGTGCGCAGCTTGCCAACTGATAGAAAACAGTACCTTTGAACTCTTCTGACTTTTCCAATCACATGGACATTCGATTGGAAGCTGCTTTGGACAACTTTTCTTTTCTTCCTGCCAAACACTTGGCAGACCTCCGTGCAACGTCTATAACACGATGAGAGTTGTTTTCTGTGCTGGCACAGTTTTTCCTAGCCAGACATAGTGGAAAAGCTTTCTGCTAAGATGTAGACTACAAAAGACGCTAAACACGAAAGTACGATGCTCTCCGGAGCTAAAAGCCGCTCCCGGGCGTCTTTCAGCAGAAGCCGCGCTAAGGAGAGCACTGTGACCGGCACAATCGTCTTTGCGCGAAGTAGCCGCTTCTTCGCCTCCGGGAGCCGGAGAGAGCAGCAGCTTTGGGAAGGTGAAGAAGGAAGCTGTACAACACTGGGATTGTGTGCGCAGCTTGCCAACTGATAGAAAACAGTACCTTTGCGCTCTCCTGACTTTTCCAATCACAAGGAAATTTGATTTGAAGCTGTTTTGGACAACTTTTGTTTTCTTCCTGCCAAACACTTGGCAGACTTCCTTGCAATGTCTAGAACACAATGGGAGTTGTTTTCTGTGCTGGCACAGTTTTTCCCAGCCAGACATTGTGGAAAAGCTTTCTGCTAAGATGTAGACGAAAAGAGTCGCTAAACAGGAAAGTACGATGCTCTCCGGAGCTAAAAGCCGCTCCCAGGCGTCTTTCGGCAGAAGCCGCGCTAAGGAGAGCACTGTGACCGGCACAATCGTCTTTGCGCGAAGTAGCCACTTCTTCGCCTCCGGGAGCCGGAGAGAGCGGCAGCTTCGGCAAGGTGAAGAAGGAAGCTGTACAACACTGGGATTGTGTGCGCAGCTTGCCAACTGATAGAAAACAGTACCTTTGAACTCTGCTGACTTTTCCAATCACATGGACATTCGATTGGAAGCTGTTTTGGACAACTTTTCTTTTCTTCCTGCCAAACACTTGGCAGACTTCCGTGCAATGTCTATAACACGATGAGAGTTGTTTTCTGTGCTGGCACAGTTTTTCCTAGCCAGACATAGTGGAAAAGCTTTCTGCTAAGATGTAGACTACAAAAGACGCTAAACACGAAAGTACGATGCTCTCCGGAGCTAAAAGCCGCTCCCGGGCGTCTTTCGGCAGAAGCCGCGCTAAGGAGAGCACTGTGACCGGCACAATCGTCTTTGCGCGAAGTAGCCGCTTCTTCGCCTCCGGGAGCCGGAGAGAGCGGCAGCTTCGGCAAGGTGAAGAAGGAAGCTGTACAACACTGGGATTGTGTGCGCAGCGTGCCAACTGATAGAAAACAGTACCTTTGCGCTCTCCTGACTTTTCCAATCACATGAACATTCGATTGGAAGCTGTTTTGGACAACTTTTCTTTTCTTCCTGCCAAACACTTTGCAGACTTCCGTGCAATGTCTACAACACAATGGGAGTTGTTTTCTGTGCTGGCACAGTTTTTCCTAGCCAGACATAGTGGAAAAGCTTTCTGCTAAGATGTAGACTACAAAAGACGCTAAACACGAAAGTACGATGCTCTCCGGAGCTAAAAGCCGCTCCCGGGCGTCTTTCGGCAGAAGCCGCGCTAAGGAGAGCACTGTGACCGGCACAATCGCCTTTGCGCGAAGTAGCCGCTTCTTCGCCTCCGGGAGCCGGAGAGAGCAGCAGCTTTGGCAAGGTGAAGAAGGAAGATGTACAACACTGGGATTGTGTGCGCAGCTTGCCAACTGATAGAAAACAGTACCTTTGAACTCTGCTGACTTTTCCAATCACAAGGAAATTTGATTGGAAGCTGTTTTGGACAACTTTTCTTTTCTTCCTGCCAAACACTTGGCAGACTTCCGTGCAATGTCTAGAACACAATGGGAGTTGTTTTCTGTGCTGGCACAGTTTTTCCCAGCCAGACATTGTGGAAAAGCTTTCTGCTAAGATGTAGACGAAAAGAGACGCTAAACACGAAAGCACGATGCTCTCCGGAGCTAAAAGCTGCTCCCGGGCGTCACTCGGCAGAAGCCGCGCTAAGGAGAGCACTGTGACCGGCACAATCGCCTTCGCGCGAAGTAGCCGCTTCTTCGCCTCCGGGAGCCGGAGAGAGCGGCAGCTTCGGGAAGGTGAAGAAGGAAGCTGTACAACACTGGGATTGTGTGCGCAGCTTGCCAACTGATAGAAAACAGTACCTTTGCGCTCTCCTGACTTTTCCAATCACATGGACATTCGATTGGAAGCTGTTTTGGACAACTTTTCTTTTCTTCCTGCCAAACACTTGGCAGACATCCGTGCAATGTCTAGAACACAATGGGAGTTTTTTTCTGTGCTGGAACAGCTTTTCCCAGCCAGACATAGTGGAAAAGCTTTCTGGTAAGATGTAGACTACAAAAGACGCTAAACACGAAAGTACGATGCTCTCCGGAGCAAAAATCCGCTCCCGGGCGTCTTTCGGCAGAAGCCGCGCTAAGGAGAGCACTGTGACCGACACAATCGTCTTTGCGCGAAGTAGCCGCTTCTTCGCCTCCGGGAGCCGGAGAGAGCGGCAGCTTCGGGAAGGTGAAGAAGGAAGCTGTACAACACTGGGATTGTGTGCGCAGCTTGCCAACTGATAGAAAACAGTACCTTTGAACTCTTCTGACTTTTCCAATCACATGGACATTCGATTGGAAGCTGCTTTGGACAACTTTTCTTTTCTTCCTGCCAAACACTTGGCAGACCTCCGTGCAACGTCTATAACACGATGAGAGTTGTTTTCTGTGCTGGCACAGTTTTTCCTAGCCAGACATAGTGGAAAAGCTTTCTGCTAAGATGTAGACTACAAAAGACGCTAAACACGAAAGTACGATGCTCTCCGGAGCTAAAAGCCGCTCCCGGGCGTCTTTCAGCAGAAGCCGCGCTAAGGAGAGCACTGTGACCGGCACAATCGTCTTTGCGCGAAGTAGCCGCTTCTTCGCCTCCGGGAGCCGGAGAGAGCAGCAGCTTTGGGAAGGTGAAGAAGGAAGCTGTACAACACTGGGATTGTGTGCGCAGCTTGCCAACTGATAGAAAACAGTACCTTTGCGCTCTCCTGACTTTTCCAATCACATGGATATTCGATTGGAAGCTGCTTTGGACAACTTTTATTTTCTTCCTGCCAAACACTTGGCAGACTTCCGTGCAATGTCTAGAACACAATGGGAGTTGTTCTCTGTGCTGGCACAGCTTTTCCAAGCCAGACATAGTGGAAAAGCTTTCTGCTAAGATGTAGACTAGAAAAGACGCTAAACACGAAAGTACGATGCTCTCCGGAGCTAGAAGCTGCTCCCGGGCATCATTCGGCAGAAGCCGCGCTTAGGAGAGCACTGTGACCGGCACAATCGTCTTTGCGCGAAGTAGCCGCTTCTTCGCCTCCGGGAGCCGGAGAGAGTGGATGCTTCGGGAAGGTGAAGAAGGAAGCTGTACAACACTGGGATTGTGTGCGCAGCTTGCCAACTGATAGAAAACAGTACCTTTGAACTCTGCTGACTTTTCCAATCACATGAACATTCGATTGGAAGCCGTTTTGGACAACTTTTCTTCTCTTCCTGCCAAACACTTGGCAGACTTCTGTGCAATGTCTAGAACACAATGGGAGTTGTTTTCTGTGCTGGCACAGCTTTTCCTAGCCAGACATAGTGGAAAAGCTTTCTGGTAAGATGTAGACTACAAAAGACGCTAAACACCAAAGTACGATGCTCTCCGGAGCTAAAAGCCGCTCCCGGGCGTCTTTCGGCAGAAGCCGCGCTAAGGAGAGCACTGTGACCGGCACAATCGTCTTTGCGCGAAGTAGCCGCTTCTTCGCCTCCGGGAGCCGGAGAGAGCGGCAGCTTCGGAAGGGTGAAGAAGGAAGCTGTACAACACTGGGATTGTGTGCGCAGCTTGCCAACTGATAGAAAACAGTACCTTTGCGCTCTCCTGACTTTTCCAATCACATGGACATTCGATTGGAAGCTGTTTTGGACAACTTTTCTTTTCTTCCTGCCAAACACTTGGCAGACTTCCGTGCAATGTCTAGAACACAATGGGAGTTGTTTTCTGTGCTGGCACAGCTTTTCCTCGCCAGACATAGTGGAAAAGCGTTTTGCTAAGATGTAGACTACAAAAGACGCTAAACACGAAAGTACGATGCTCTCCGGAGCTAAAAGCCGCTCCCGGGCGTCATTCGGCAGAAGCCGCGCTAAGGAGCGCACTGTGACCAGCACAATCGTCTTTGCGCGAAGTAGCCGCTTCTTCGCCTCCGGGAGCCGGAGAGAGCGGCAGCTTCGGGAAGGTGAAGAAGGAAGCTGTACAACACCGGGATTGTGTGCGCAGCTTGCCAACTGATAGAAAACAGTACCTTTGCGCTCTCCTGACTTTTCCAATCACATGGACATTCGATTGGAAGCTGTTTTGGACAACTTTTCTTTTCTTCCTGCCAAACACTTGGCAGACTTCCGTGCAATGTCTAGAACACGATGGGAGTTGTTTTCTGTGCTGGCACAGCTTTTCCTATCCAGACATAGTGGAAAAGCTTTCTGCTAAGATGTAGACTACAAAAGACGCTAAACACGAAAGTACGATGCTCTCCGGAGCTAAAAGCTGCTCCCGGGCGTCATTCGGCAGAAGCCGCGCTAAGGAGCGCACTGTGACCAGCACAATTGTCTTTGCGCGAAGTAGCCGCTTCTTCGCCTCCGGGAGCCAGAGAGAGCGGCAGCTTCGGGAAGGTGAAGAAGGAAGCTGTACAACACTGGGATTGTGTGCGCAGCTTGCCAACTGATAGAAAACAGTACCTTTGCGCTCTCCTGACTTTTCCAATCACATGGACATTCGATTGGAAGCTGTTTTGGACAACTTTTATTTTCTTCCTGCCAAACACTTGGCAGACTTCTGTGCAATATCTAGAAAACAATGGGAGTTGTTTTCTGTGCTGGCACAGCTTTTCCTAGCCAGACATAGTGGAAAAGCTTTCTGGTAAGATTTAGACTACAAAAGACGCTGAACACGAAAGTACGATGCTCTCCGGAGCTAAAAGCCGCTCCCGGGCGTCTTTCGGCAGAAGCCGCGCTAAGGAGAGCACTGTGACCGGCACAATCGTCTTTGCGCGAAGTAGCCGCTTCTTCGCCTCCGGGAGCCGGAGAGAGCGGCAGCTTCGGGAAGGTGAAGAAGGAAGCTGTACAACACTGGGATTGTGTGCGCAGCTTGCCAACTGATAGAAAACAGTACCTTTGCGCTCTCCTGACTTTTCCAATCACATGGACATTCGATTGGAAGCTGTTTTGGACAACTTTTCTTTTCTTCCTGCCAAACACTTGGCAGACTTCCGTGCAATGTCTAGAACACAATGGGAGTTGTTTTCTGTGCTGGCACAGCTTTTCCTCGCCAGACATAGTGGAAAAGCGTTTTGCTAAGATGTAGACTACAAAAGACGCTAAACACGAAAGTACGATGCTCTCCGGAGCTAAAAGCCGCTCCCGGGCGTCATTCGGCAGAAGCCGCGCTAAGGAGCGCACTGTGACCAGCACAATCGTCTTTGCGCGAAGTAGCCGCTTCTTCGCCTCCGGGAGCCGGAGAGAGCGGCAGCTTCGGGAAGGTGAAGAAGGAAGCTGTACAACACCGGGATTGTGTGCGCAGCTTGCCAACTGATAGAAAACAGTACCTTTGCGCTCTCCTGACTTTTCCAATCACATGGACATTCGATTGGAAGCTGTTTTGGACAACTTTTCTTTTCTTCCTGCCAAACACTTGGCAGACTTCCGTGCAATGTCTAGAACACGATGGGAGTTGTTTTCTGTGCTGGCACAGCTTTTCCTATCCAGACATAGTGGAAAAGCTTTCTGCTAAGATGTAGACTACAAAAGACGCTAAACACGAAAGTACGATGCTCTCCGGAGCTAAAAGCTGCTCCAGGGCGTCATTCGGCAGAAGCCGCGCTAAGGAGCGCACTGTGACCAGCACAATTGTCTTTGCGCGAAGTAGCCGCTTCTTCGCCTCCGGGAGCCAGAGAGGGCGGCAGCTTCGGGAAGGTGAAGAAGGAAGCTGTACAACACTGGGATTGTGTGCGCAGCTTGCCAACTGATAGAAAACAGTACCTTTGCGCTCTCCTGACTTTTCCAATCACATGGACATTCGATTGGAAGCTGTTTTGTACAACTTTTCTTTTCTTCCTGCCAAACACTTGGCAGACTTCTGTGCAATATCTAGAAAACAATGGGAGTTGTTTTCTGTGCTGGCACAGCTTTTCCTAGCCAGACATAGTGGAAAAGCTTTCTGGTAAGATTTAGACTACAAAAGACGCTGAACACGAAAGTACGATGCTCTCCGGAGCTAAAAGCCGCTCCCGGGCGTCTTTCGGCAGAAGCCGCGCTAAGGAGAGCACTGTGACCGGCACAATCGTCTTTGCGCGAAGTAGCCGCTTCTTCGCCTCCGGGAGCCAGAGAGAGCGGCAGCTTCGGGAAGGTGAAGAAGGAAGCTGTACAACACTGGGATTGTGTGCGCAGCTTGCCAACTGATAGAAAACAGTACCTTTGCGCTCTCCTGACTTTTCCAATCACATGGACATTCGATTGGAAGCTGTTTTGGACAACTTTTATTTTCTTCCTGCCAAACACTTGGCAGACTTCTGTGCAATATCTAGAAAACAATGGGAGTTGTTTTCTGTGCTGGCACAGCTTTTCCTAGCCAGACATAGTGGAAAAGCTTTCTGGTAAGATTTAGACTACAAAAGACGCTGAACACGAAAGTACGATGCTCTCCGGAGCTAAAAGCCGCTCCCGGGCGTCTTTCGGCAGAAGCCGCGCTAAGGAGAGCACTGTGACCGGCACAATCGTCTTTGCGCGAAGTAGCCGCTTCTTCGCCTCCGGGAGCCGGAGAAAGCGGCAGCTTCGGCAAGGTGAAGAAGGAAGCTGTACAACACTGGGATTGTGTGCGCAGCTTGCCAACTGATAGAAAACAGTACCTTTGCGCTCTCCTGACTTTTCCAATCACATGAACATTCGATTGGAAGCCGTTTTGGACAACTTTTCTTTTCTTCCTGCCAAACACTTGGCAGACTTCCGTGCAATGTCTAGAACACAATGGGAGTTGTTTTCTGTGCTGGCACAGCTTTTCCTAGCCAGACATAGTGGAAAAGCTTTCTGGTAAGATGTAGACTACAAAAGACGCTAAACACGAAAGTACGATGCTCTCCGGAGCTAAAAGCCGCTCCCGGGCGTCTTTCGGCAGAAGCCGCGCTAAGGAGAGCACTGTGACCGGCACAATCGTCTTTGCGCGAAGTAGCCGCTTCCTCGTCTCCGGGAGCCGGAGAAAGCGGCAGCTTCAAGAAGGTGAAGAAGGAAGCTGTACAACACTGGGATTGTGTGCGCAGCTTGCCAACTGATAGAAAACAGTACCTTTGCGCTCTCCTGACTTTTCAAATCACATGGACATTCGATTGGAAGCTGTTTTGGACAACTTGTCTTTTCTTCCTGCCAAACACTTGGCAGACTTCCGTGCAATGTCTAGAACACAATGGGAGTTGTTTTCTGTGCTGGAACAGCTTTTCCTAGCCAGACATAGTGGAAAAGCTTTCTGCTAAGATGTAGACTAGAAAAGACGCTAAACACGAAAGTACGATGCTCTCCGGAGCTAAAAGCTGCTCCCGGGCGTCATTCGGCAGAAGCCGCGCTAAGGAGAGCACTGTGACCGGCACAATCGTCTTTGCGCGAAGTAGCCGCTTCTTCTCCTCCGAGAGCCGGAGAGAGCGGCAGCTTCGGGAAGGTGAAGAAGGAAGCTGTGCAACACTGGGATTGTGTGCGCAGCTTGCCAACTGATAGAAAACAGTACCTTTGCGCTCTCCTGACTTTTCCAATCACATGAACATTCGATTGGAAGCCGTTTTGGACAACTTTTCTTTTCTTCCTGCCTAACACTTGGCAGACTTCCGTGCAATGTCTAGAACACAATGGGAGTTGTTTTCTGTGCTGGCACAGCTTTTCCTAGCCAGACATAGTGGAAAAGCTTTCTGCTAAGATGTAGACTAGAAAAGACGCTAAACACGAAAGTACGATGCTCTCCGGAGCTAAAAGCTGCTCCCGGGCGTCATTCGGCAGAAGCCGCGCTAAGGAGAGCACTGTGACCGGCACAATCGTCTTTGCGCGAAGTAGCCACTTCTTCTCCTCCGAGAGCCGGAGAGAGCGGCAGCTTCGGCAAGGTGAAGAAGGAAGCTGTGCAACACTGGGATTGTGTGCGCAGCTTGCCAACTGATAGAAAACTGTACCTTTGCGCTCTCCTGACTTTTCCAATCACATGGACATTCGATTGGAAGCTGTTTTGGACAACTTGTCTTTTCTTCCTGCCAAACACTTGGCAGACTTCCGTGCAATGTCTAGAACACAATGGGAGTTGTTTTCTGTGCTGGCACAGTTTCTCCTACCCAGACATAGTGGAAAAGCTTTCTGGTAAGATGTAGACTATAAAAGACGCTAAACACCAAAGTACGATGCTCTCCGGAGCTAAAAGCCGCTCCCGGGCGTCTTTCGGCAGAAGCCGCGCTAAGGAGAGCACTGTGACCGGCACAATCGTCTTTGCGCGAAGTAGCCGCTTCTTCGCCTCCGGGAGCCGGAGAAAGCGGCAGCTTCAAGAAGGTGAAGAAGGAAGCTGTACAACACTGGGATTGTGTGCGCAGCTTGCCAACTGATAGAAAACAGTACCTTTGCGCTCTCCTGACTTTTCCAATCACATGGACATTCGATTGGAAGCTGTTTTGGACAACTTGTCTTTTCTTCCTGCCAAACACTTGGCAGACTTCTGTGCAATGTCTAGAACACAATGGGAGTTGTTTTCTGTGCTGGAACAGCTTTTCCTAGCCAGACATAGTGGAAAAGCTTTCTGGTAAGATGTAGACTACAAAAGACGCTAAACACGAAAGTACGATGCTCTCCGGAGCTAAAAGCCGCTCCCGGGCGTCTTTCGGCAGAAGCCGCGCTAAGGAGAGCACTGTGACCGGCACAATCGTCTTTGCGCGAAGTAGCCGCTTCTTCGCCTCCGGGAGCCGGAGAGAGCGGCAGCTTCGGGAAGGTGAAGAAGGAAGCTGTCCAACACTGGGATTGTGTGCGCAGCTTGCCAACTGATAGAAAACAGTACCTTTGAACTCTCCTGACTTTTCCAATCACATGGACATTCGATTGGAATCTGCTTTGGACAACTATTCTTTTCTTCCTGCCAAACACTTGGCCGACCTCCGTGCAACGTCTAGAACACAATGGGAGTTGTTTTCTGTGCTGGCACAGTTTTTCCTAGCCAGACATAGTGGAAAAGTTTTCTGCTAAGGTGTAGACTACAAAAGACGCTAAACACGAAAGTACGATGCTCTCCGGAGCTAAAAGCCGCTCCCGGGCGTCTTTCGGCAGAAGCCCCACTAAGGAGAGCACTGTGAGCGGCACAATCGTCTTTGCGCGAAGTTGCCGCTTCTTCGCCTCCGGCAGCCGGAGAGAGCGGCAGCTTTGGGAAGGTGAAGAAGGAAGCTGTACAACACCGGGATTGTGTGCGCAGCTTGCCAACTGATAGAAAACAGTACCTTTGCGCTCTCCTGACTTTTCCAATCACATGAACATTCGATTGGAAGCCGTTTTAGACAACTTTTCTTTTCTTCCTGCCAAACACTTGGCAGACCTCCGTGCAACGTCTAGAACACAATGGGAGTTGTTTTCTGTGCTGGCACTGCTTTTCCTAGCCAGACATAGTGGAAAAGCTTTCTGCTAAGATGTAGACCACAAAAGACGCTAAACACGAAAGTACGATGCTCTCCGGAGCTAAAAGCCGCTCCCGGGCGTCTTTCGGCAGAAGCCGCGCTAAGGAGAGCACTGTGACCGGCACAATCGTCTTTGCGCGAAGTAGCCGCTTCTTCGCCTCCGGGAGCCGGAGAAAGCGGCAGCTTCAAGAAGGTGAAGAAGGAAGCTGTACAACACTGGGATTGTGTGCGCAGCTTGCCAACTGATAGAAAACAGTACCTTTGCGCTCTCCTGACTTTTCCAATCACATGGACATTCGATTGGAAGCTGTTTTGGACAACTTGTCTTTTCTTCCTGCCAAACACTTGGCAGACTTCTGTGCAATGTCTAGAACACAATGGGAGTTGTTTTCTGTGCTGGAACAGCTTTTCCTAGCCAGACATAGTGGAAAAGCTTTCTGGTAAGATGTAGACTACAAAAGACGCTAAACACGAAAGTACGATGCTCTCCGGAGCTAAAAGCCGCTCCCGGGCGTCTTTCGGCAGAAGCCGCGCTAAGGAGAGCACTGTGACCGGCACAATCGTCTTTGCGCGAAGTAGCTGCTTCTTCGCCTCCGGGAGCCAGAGAGAGCGGCAGCTTCGGGAAGGTGAAGAAGGAAGCTGTCCAACACTGGGATTGTGTGCGCAGCTTGCCAACTGATAGAAAACAGTACCTTTGAACTCTGCTGACTTTTCCAATCACATGGACATTCGATTGGAATCTGCTTTGGACAACTATTCTTTTCTTCCTGCCAAACACTTGGCCGACCTCCGTGCAACGTCTAGAACACAATGGGAGTTGTTTTCTGTGCTGGCACAGCTTTTCCTAGCCAGACATAGTGGAAAAGCTTTCTGGTAAGATGTAGACTACAAAAGACGCTAAACACGAAAGTACGATGCTCTCCGGAGCTAAAAGCCGCTCCCGGGCGTCTTTCGGCAGAAGCCCCACTAAGGAGAGCACTGTGAGCGGCACAATCGTCTTTGCGCGAAGTTGCCGCTTCTTCGCCTCCGGCAGCCGGAGAGAGCGGCAGCTTTGGGAAGGTGAAGAAGGAAGCTGTACAACACCGGGATTGTGTGCGCAGCTTGCCAACTGATAGAAAACAGTAACTTTGCACTCTCCTGACATTTCCAATCACATGAACATTCTATTGGAAGCAGCTTTGGACAACTCTTCTTTTCGTTCTGCCAAACACTTGGCAGACCTCCGTGCTACGTCTATAACACGATGGGAGTTGTCTTCTGTGCTGGCACAGCTTTTCCTATCCAGACATAGTGGAAAAGCTTTCTGCTAAGATGTAGACTACAAAAGACGCTAAACACGAAAGTACGATGCTCTCCGGAGCTAAAAGCTGCTCCCGGGCGTCATTCGGCATAAGCCGCGCTAAGGAGCGCACTGTGACCAGCACAATCGTCTTTGCGCGAAGTAGCCGCTTCTTCGCCTCCGGGAGCCGGAGAGAGCGGCAGCTTCGGGAAGGTGAAGAAGGAAGCTGTACAACACTGGGATTGTGTGCGCAGGTTGCCAACTGATAGAAAACAGTACCTTTGCGCTCTCCTGACTTTTCCAATCACACGAACATTCGATTGGAAGCCGTTTTGGACAACTTTTCTTCCTGCCAAACACTTGGCAGACTTCCGTGCAATGTCTAGAACACAATGGGAGTTGTTTTCTGTGCTGGCACAGCTTTTCCTAGCCAGACATAGTGGAAAAGCTTTCTGGTAAGATGTAGACTACAAAAGACGCTGAACACGAAGGTACGATGCTCTCCGGGGCTAAAAGCCGCTCCCGGGCGTCTTTCGGCAGAAGCCACGCTAAGGAGAGCACTGTGACCAGCACAATCGTCTTTGCGCGAAGTAGCCGCTTCTTCGCCTCCGGGAGCCGGAGAGAGCGGCAGCTTCGGCAAGGTGAAGAAGGAAGCTGTACAACACTGGGATTGTGTGCGCAGCTTGCCAACTGATAGAAAACTGTACCTTTGCGCTCTCCTGACTTTTCCAATCACATGGACATTCGATTGGAAGCTGTTTTGGACAACTTGTCTTTTCTTCCTGCCTAACACTTGGCAGACTTCCGTGCAATGTCTAGAACACAATGGGAGTTGTTTTCTGTGCTGGCACAGCTTTTCCTATCCAGACATAGTGGACAAGCTTTCTGCTAAGATGTAGACTACAAAAGACGCTAAACACGAAAGTACGATGCTCTCCGGAGCTAAAAGCTGCTCCCGGGCATCATTCGGCATAAGCCGCGCTAAGGAGCGCACTGTGACCAGCACAATCGTCTTTGCGCGAAGTAGCCGCTTCTTCGCCTCCGGGAGCCGGAGAGAGCGGCAGCTTCGGGAAGGTGAAGAAGGAAGCTGTACAACACTGGGATTGTGTGCGCAGGTTGCCAACTGATAGAAAACAGTACCTTTGCGCTCTCCTGACTTTTCCAATCACACGAACATTCGATTGGAAGCGGTTTTGGACAACTTTTCTTCCTGCCAAACACTTGGCAGACTTCCGTGCAATGTCTAGAACACAATGGGAGTTGTTTTCTGTGCTGGCACAGCTTTTCCTAGCCAGACATAGTGGAAAAGCTTTCTGGTAAGATGTAGACTACAAAAGACGCTGAACACGAAGGTACGATGCTCTCCGGAGCTAAAAGTCGCTCCCGGGCGTCTTTCGGCAGAAGCCGCGCTAAGGAGAGCACTGTGACCAGCACAATCGTCTTTGCGCGAAGTAGCCGCTTCTTCGCCTCCGGGAGCCGGAGAGAGCGGCAGCTTCGGCAAGGTGAAGAAGGAAGCTTTACAACACTGGGATTGTGTGCGCAGCTTGCCAACTGATAGAAAACTGTACCTTTGCGCTCTCCTGACTTTTCCAATCACATGGACATTCGATTGGAAGCTGTTTTGGACAACTTTTCTTTTCTTCCTGCCAAACACTTGGCAGACTTCCGTGCAATGTCTAGAACACAATGGGAGTTGTTTTCTGTGCTGGCACAGCTTTTCCTAGCCAGACATAGTGGAAAAGCTTTCTGGTAAGATGTAGACTACAAAAGACGCTAAACACGAAAGTACGATGCTCTCCGGAGCTAAAAGCCGCTCCCGGGCGTCTTTCGGCAGAAGCCGCGCTAAGGAGAGCACTGTGAGCGGCACAATCGTCTTTGCGCGAAGTTGCCGCTTCTTCGCCTCCGGCAGCCGGAGAGAGCGGCAGCTTCGGGAAGGTGAAGAAGGAAGCTGTACAACACTGGGATTGTGTGCGCAGCTTTCCAACTAATAGAAAACAGTACCTTTGCGCTCTCCTGACTTTTCCAATCACATGGACATTCGATTGGAAGCTACCTTGGACAACTTTTATTTTCTTCCTGCCAAACACTTGGCAGACCTCCGTGCAACGTCTATAACACGTAGGGAGTTGTTTTCTGTGCTGGCACAGCTTTTCCTAGCCAGACATAGTGGAAAATCTTTCTGGTAAGATGTAGACTACAAAAGACGCTGAACACGAAAGTACGATGCTCTCCGGAGCTAAAAGCCGCTCCCGGGCGTCTTTCGGCAGAAGCCGCGCTAAGGAGAGCACTGTGACCGGCACAATCGTCTTTGTGCGAAGTAGCCGCTTCTTCGCCTCCGGGAGCCGGAGAAAGCGGCAGCTTCAAGAAGGTGAAGAAGGAAGCTGTACAACACTGGGATTGTGTGCGCAGCTTGCCAACTGATAGAAAAAAGTAAATTTGCGCTCTCCTGAGTTTTCCAATCACATGGACATTCGATTGGAAGCCGTTTTGGACAACTTTTCTTTTCTTCCTGCCAAACACTTGGCAGATTTCCGTGCAATGTCTAGAACACAATGGGAGTTGTTTTCTGTGCTGGCACAGCTTTTCCTAGCCAGACATAGTGGAAATACTTTCGGGTAAGATGGTGACTAGAAAAGACGCTAAACACCAAAGTACGATGCTCTCCGGAGCTAAAAGCTGCTCCCGGGCGTCATTCGGCAGAAGCCGCGCTAAGGAGAGCACTGTGACCGGCACAATCGTCTTTGCGCGAAGTAGCCGCTTCTTCGCCTCCGGGAGCCGGAGAGAGCGGCAGCTTCGGGAAGGTGAAGAAGGAAGCTGTACAACACTGGGATTGTGTGCGCAGCTTGCCAACTGATAGAAAACAGTACCTTTGCGCTCTCCTGACTTTTCCAATCACATGGACATTCGATTGGAAGCTGTTTTGGACAACTTTTCTTTTCTTCCTGCCAAACACTTGGCAGACTTCTGTGCAATGTCTAGAACACAATGGGAGTTGTTTTCTGTGCTGGAACAGCTTTTCCTAGCCAGACATAGTGGAAAAGCTTTCTGCTAAGATGTAGACTACAAAAGACGCTAAACACGAAAGTACGATGCTCTCCAGAGCTAAAAGCCGCTCCCGGGCGTCTTTCGGCAGAAGCCGTGCTAAGGAGAGCACTGTGACCGGCACAATCGTCTTTGCGCGAAGTAGCCGCTTCTTCGCCTCCGGGAGCCGGAGAGAGCGGCAGCTTCAGCAAGGTGAAGAAGGAAGCTGTACAACACTGGGATTGTGTGCGCAGCTTGCCAACTGATAGAAAACAGTACCTTTGCGCTCTCCTGACTTTTCCAATCACATGGACATTCGATTGGAAGCTGTTTTGGACAACTTTTCTTTTCTTCCTGCCAAACACTTGGCAGACTTCCGTGCAATGTCTAGAACACAATGGGAGTTGTTTTCTGTGCTGGCACAGCTTTTCCTAGCCAGACATAGTGGAAAAGCTTTCTGCTAAGATGTAGACTACAAAAGACGCTAAACACGAAAGTACGATGCTCTCCGGAGCTAAAAGCTGCTCCCGGGCGTCATTCGGCAGAAGCCGCGCTCAGGAGAGCACTGTGACCAGCACAATCGTCTTTGCGCGAAGTAGCCGCTTCTTCGCCTCCGGGAGCCGGAGAGAGCGGCAGCTTCGGGAAGGTGAAGAAGGAAGCTGTACAACACTGGGATTGTGTGCGCAGCTTTCCAACTGATAGAAAACAGTACCTTTGCGCTCTCCTGACTTTTCCAATCACATGGACATTCGATTGGAAGCTACTTTGGACAACTTTTATTTTCTTCCTGCCAAACACTTGGCAGACCTCCGTGCAATGTCTATAACACGAAGGGAGTTGTTTTCTGTGCTGGCACAGCTTTTCCTAGCCAGACATAGTGGAAAAGCTTTCTGGTAAGATGTAGACTACAAAAGACGCTGAACACGAAAGTACGATGCTCTCCGGAGCTAAAAGCCGCTCCCGGGCGTCTTTCGGCAGAAGCCGCGCTAAGGAGAGCACTGTGACCAGCACAATCGTCTTTGCGCGAAGTAGCCGCTTCTTCGCCTCCGGGAGCCGGAGAGAGCGGCAGCTTCGGGAAGGTGAAGAAGGAAGCTGTACAACACTGGGATTGTGTGCGCAGCTTGCCAACTGATAGAAAACTGTACCTTTGCGCTCTCCTGAGTTTTCCAATCACATGGACATTCGATTGGAAGCTGTTTTGGACAACTTTTCTTTTCTTCCTGCCAAACACTTGGCAGACTTCCATGCAACGTCTAGAACACGATGGGAGTTGTTTTCTGTGCTGGCACAGCTTTTCCTAGCCAGACATAGTGGAAAAGCTTTCTGGTAAGATGTAGACTACAAAAGACGCTAAACACGAAAGTACGATGCTCTCCGGAGCTAAAAGCCGCTCCCGGGTGTCTTTCGGCAGAAGCCGCGCTAAGGAGAGCACTGTGACCGGCACAATCGTCTTTGCGCGAAGTAGCCGCTTCTTCGCCTCCGGGAGCCGGAGAAAGCGGCAGCTTCAAGAAGGTGAAGAAGGAAGCTGTACAACACTGGGATTGTGTGCGCAGCTTGCCAACTGATAGAAAACAGTACCTTTGCACTCTCCTGACTTTTCCAATCACATGGACATTCGATTGGAATCTGTTTTGGACAACTTTTCTTTTCTTCCTGCCAAACACTTGGCAGACTTCTGTGCAATGTCTAGAACACAATGGGAGTTGTTTTCTGTGCTGGAACAGCTTTTCCTAGCCAGACATAGTGGAAAAGCTTTCTGCTAAAATGTAGACTACAAAAGACGCTAAACATGAAAGTACGATGCTCTCCGGAGCTAAAAGCTGCTCCCGGGCGTCTTTCGGCAGAAGCCGCGCTAAGGAGAGCACTGTGACCGGCACAATCGTCTTTGCGCGAAGTAGCCGCTTCTTCGCCTCCGGGAGCCGGAGAAAGCGGCAGCTTCAAGAAGGTGAAGAAGGAAGCTGTACAACACTGGGATTGTGTGCGCAGCTTGCCAACTGATAGAAAACTGTACCTTTGCGCTCTCCTGAGTTTTCCAATCACATGGACATTCGATTGGAAGCTGTTTTGGACAACTTTTCTTTTCTTCCTGCCAAACACTTGGCAGACTTCCGTGCAATGTCTAGAACACAATGGGAGTTGTTTTCTGTGCTGACACAGTTTTTCCTAGCCAGACATAGTGGAAAAGCTTTCTGCTAAGATGTAGACTACAAAAGATGCTAAACAGGAAAGTACGATGCTCTCCGGAGCTAAAAGCTGCTCCCGGGCGTCATTCGGCAGAAGCCGCGCTAAGGAGCGCACTGTGACCAGCACAATCGTCTTTGCGCGAAGTAGCCGCTTCTTCGCCTCCGGGAGCCGGAGAGAGCGGCATCTTCGGGAAGGTGAAGAAGGAAGCTGTCCAACACTGGGATTGTGTGCGCAGCTTGCCAACTGATAGAAAACAGTACCTTTGAACTCTGCTGACTTTTCCAATCACATGGACATTCGATTGGAAGCTGCTTTGGACAACTATTCTTTTCTTCCTGCCAAACACTTGGCAGACCTCCGTGAAACGTCTAGAACACAATGGGAGTTGTTTTCTGTGCTGGCACAGCTTTTCCTCGCCAGACATAGTGGAAAAGCTTTCTGCTAAGATGTAGACTACAAAAGACGCTAAACACGAAAGTACGATGCTCTCCGGAGCTAAAAGCCGCTCCCGGGCGTCTTTCGGCAGAAGCCGCGCTAAGGAGAGCACTGTGACCGGCACAATCGTCTTTGCGCGAAGTAGCCGCTTCTTCGCCTCCGGCAGCCGGAGAGAGCGGCAGCTTCGGGAAGGTGAAGAAGGAAGCTTTACAACACTGGGATTGTGTGCGCAGGTTGCCAACTGATAGAAAACAGTACCTTTGCGCTCTCCTGACTTTTCCAATCACACGAACATTCGATTGGAAGCCGTTTTGGACAACTTTTCTTCCTGCCAAACACTTGGCAGACTTCCGTGCAATGTCTAGAACACAATGGGAGTTGTTTTCTGTGCTGGCACAGCTTTTCCTAGCCAGACATAGTGGAAAAGCTTTCTGGTAAGATGTAGACTACAAAAGACGCTGAACACGAAGGTACGATGCTCTCCGGGGCTAAAAGCCGCTCCCGGGCGTCTTTCGGCAGAAGCCGCGCTAAGGAGAGCACTGTGACCAGCACAATCGTCTTTGCGCGAAGTAGCCGCTTCTTCGCCTCCGGGAGCCGGAGAAAGCGGCAGCTTCAAGAAGGTGAAGAAGGAAGCTGTACAACACTGGGATTGTGTGCGCAGCTTGCCAACTGATAGAAAACTGTACCTTTGCGCTATCCTGACTTTTCCAATCACATGGGCATTCGATTGGAAGCTGTTTTGGACAACTTGTCTTTTCTTCCTGCCTAACACTTGGCAGACTTCCGTGCAATGTCTAGAACACAATGGGAGTTGTTTTCTGTGCTGGCACAGCTTTTCCTATCCAGACATAGTGGAAAAGCTTTCTGCTAAGATGTAGACTAGAAAAGACGCTAAACACGAAAGTACGATGCTCTCCGGAGCTAAAAGCTGCTCCCGGGCGTCATTCGGCATAAGCCGCGCTAAGGAGCGCACTGTGACCAGCACAATCGTCTTTGCGCGAAGTAGCCGCTTCTTCGCCTCCGGGAGCCGGAGAGAGCGGCAGCTCCAAGAAGGTGAAGAAGGAAGCTGTACAACACTGGGATTGTGTGCGCAGCTTTCCAACTGATAGAAAACAGTACCTTTGCGCTCTCCTGACTTTTCCAATCACATGGACATTCGATTGGAAGCTACTTTGGACAACTTTTATTTTCTTCCTGCCAAACACTTGGCAGACCTCCGTGCAATGTCTATAACACGAAGGGAGTTGTTTTCTGTGCTGGCACAGCTTTTCCTAGCCAGACATAGTGGAAAAGCTTTCTGGTAAGATGTAGACTACAAAAGACGCTGAACACGAAAGTACGATGCTCTCCGGAGCTAAAAGCCGCTCCCGGGCGTCTTTCGGCAGAAGCCGCGCTAAGGAGAGCACTGTGACCAGCACAATCGTCTTTGCGCGAAGTAGCCGCTTCTTCGCCTCCGGGAGCCGGAGAGAGCGGCAGCTTCGGGAAGGTGAAGAAGGAAGCTGTACAACACTGGGATTGTGTGCGCAGCTTGCCAACTGATAGAAAAAAGTAAATTTGCGCTCTCCTGAGTTTTCCAATCACATGAACATTCGATTGGAAGCCGTTTTGGACAACTTTTCTTTTCTTCCTGCCAAACACTTGGCAGATTTCCGTGCAATGTCTAGAACACAATGGGAGTTGTTTTCTGTGCTGGCACAGCTTTTCCTAGCCAGACATAGTGGAAAAGCTTTCTGCTAAGATGGTGACTAGAAAAGACGCTAAACACCAAAGTACGATGCTCTCCGGAGCTAAAAGCTGCTCCCGGGCGTCATTCGGCAGAAGCCGCGCTAAGGAGAGCACTGTGACCGGCACAATCGTCTTTGCGCGAAGTAGCCGCTTCTTCGCCTCCGGGAGCCGGAGAGAGCGGCAGCTTCGGGAAGGTGAAGAAGGAAGCTGTACAACACTGGGATTGTGTGCGCAGCTTGCCAACTGATAGAAAACAGTACCTTTGCGCTATCCTGACTTTTCCAATCACATGGACATTCGATTGGAAGCTGTTTTGGACAACTTTTCTTTTCTTCCTGCCAAACACTTGGCAGACTTCTGTGCAATGTCTAGAACACAATGGGAGTTGTTTTCTGGGCTGGAACAGCTTTTCCTAGCCAGACATAGTGGAAAAGCTTTCTGCTAAGATGTAGACTACAAAAGACGCTAAACACGAAAGTACGATGCTCTCCAGAGCTAAAAGCCGCTCCCGGGCGTCTTTCGGCAGAAGCCGTGCTAAGGAGAGCACTGTGACTGGCACAATCGTCTTTGCGCGAAGTAGCCGCTTCTTCGCCTCCGGGAGCCGGAGAGAGCGGCAGCTTCAGCAAGGTGAAGAAGGAAGCTGTACAACACTGGGATTGTGTGCGCAGCTTGCCAACTGATAGAAAACAGTACCTTTGCGCTCTCCTGACTTTTCCAATCACATGGACATTCGATTGGAAGCTGTTTTGGACAACTTTTCTTTTCTTCCTGCCAAACACTTGGCAGACTTCCGTGCAATGTCTAGAACACAATGGGAGTTGTTTTCTGTGCTGGCACAGCTTTTCCTAGCCAGACATAGTGGAAAAGCTTTCTGCTAAGATGTAGACTAGAAAAGACGCTAAACACGAAAGTACGATGCTCTCCGGAGCTAAAAGCTGCTCCCGGGCGTCATTCGGCAGAAGCCGCGCTCAGGAGAGCACTGTGACCAGCACAATCGTCTTTGCGCGAAGTAGCCGCTTCTTCGCCTCCGGGAGCCGGAGAGAGCGGCAGCTTCGGGAAGGTGAAGAAGGAAGCTGTACAACACTGGGATTGTGTGCGCAGCTTTCCAACTGATAGAAAACAGTACCTTTGCGCTCTCCTGACTGTTCCAATCACATGGACATTCGATTGGAAGCTACTTTGGACAACTTTTATTTTCTTCCTGCCAAACACTTGGCAGACCTCCGTGCAATGTCTATAACACGAAGGGAGTTGTTTTCTGTGCTGGCACAGCTTTTCCTAGCCAGACATAGTGGAAAAGCTTTCTGGTGAGATGTAGACTACAAAAGACGCTGAACACGAAAGTACGATGCTCTCCGGAGCTAAAAGCCGCTCCCGGGCGTCTTTCGGCAGAAGCCGCGCTAAGGAGAGCACTGTGACCAGCACAATCGTCTTTGCGCGAAGTAGCCGCTTCTTCGCCTCCGGGAGCCGGAGAGAGCGGCAGCTTAGGGAAGGTGAAGAAGGAAGCTGTACAACACTGGGATTGTGTGAGCAGCTTGCCAACTGATAGAAAACTGTACCTTTGCGCTCTCCTGAGTTTTCCAATCACATGGACATTCGATTGGAAGCTGTTTTGGACAACTTTTCTTTTCTTCCTGCCAAACACTTGGCAGACTTCCATGCAACGTCTAGAACACGATGGGAGTTGTTTTCTGTGCTGGCACAGCTTTTCCTAGCCAGACATAGTGGAAAAGCTTTCTGGTAAGATGTAGACTACAAAAGACGCTAAACACGAAAGTACGATGCTCTCCGGAGCTAAAAGCCGCTCCCGGGTGTCTTTCGGCAGAAGCCGCGCTAAGGAGAGCACTGTGACCGGCACAATCGTCTTTGCGCGAAGTAGCCGCTTCTTCGCCTCCGGGAGCCGGAGAAAGCGGCAGCTTCAAGAAGGTGAAGAAGGAAGCTGTACAACACTGGGATTGTGTGCGCAGCTTGCCAACTGATAGAAAACAGTACCTTTGCACTCTCCTGACTTTTCCAATCACATGGACATTCGATTGGAATCTGTTTTGGACAACTTTTCTTTTCTTCCTGCCAAACACTTGGCAGACTTCTGTGCAATGTCTAGAACACAATGGGAGTTGTTTTCTGTGCTGGAACAGCTTTTCCTAGCCAGACATAGTGGAAAAGCTTTCTGCTAAAATGTAGACTACAAAAGACGCTAAACACGAAAGTACGATGCTCTCCGGAGCTAAAAGCTGCTCCCGGGCGTCTTTCGGCAGAAGCCGCGCTAAGGAGAGCACTGTGACCGGCACAATCGTCTTTGCGCGAAGTAGCCGCTTCTTCGCCTCCGGGAGCCGGAGAGAGCGGCAGCTTCGGCAAGGTGAAGAAGGAAGCTGTACAACACTGGGATTGTGTGCGCAGCTTGCCAACTGATAGAAAACTGTACCTTTGCGCTCTCCTGAGTTTTCCAATCACATGGACATTCGATTGGAAGCTGTTTTGGACAACTTTTCTTTTCTTCCTGCCAAACACTTGGCAGACTTCCGTGCAATGTCTAGAACACAATGGGAGTTGTTTTCTGTGCTGACACAGTTTTTCCTAGCCAGACATAGTGGAAAAGCTTTCTGCTAAGATGTAGACTACAAAAGATGCTAAACAGGAAAGTACGATGCTCTCCGGAGCTAAAAGCTGCTCCCGGGCGTCATTCGGCAGAAGCCGCGCTAAGGAGCGCACTGTGACCAGCACAATCGTCTTTGCGCGAAGTAGCCGCTTCTTCGCCTCCGGGAGCCGGAGAGAGCGGCATCTTCGGGAAGGTGAAGAAGGAAGCTGTCCAACACTGGGATTGTGTGCGCAGCTTGCCAACTGATAGAAAACAGTACCTTTGAACTCTGCTGACTTTTCCAATCACATGGACATTCGATTGGAAGCTGCTTTGGACAACTATTCTTTTCTTCCTGCCAAACACTTGGCAGACCTCCGTGAAACGTCTAGAACACAATGGGAGTTGTTTTCTGTGCTGGCACAGCTTTTCCTCGCCAGACATAGTGGAAAAGCTTTCTGCTAAGATGTAGACTACAAAAGACGCTAAACACGAAAGTACGATGCTCTCCGGAGCTAAAAGCCGCTCCCGGGCGTCTTTCGGCAGAAGCCGCGCTAAGGAGAGCACTGTGACCGGCACAATCGTCTTTGCGCGAAGTAGCCGCTTCTTCGCCTCCGGCAGCCGGAGAGAGCGGCAGCTTCGGGAAGGTGAAGAAGGAAGCTGTACAACACTGGGATTGTGTGCGCAGGTTGCCAACTGATAGAAAACAGTACCTTTGCGCTCTCCTGACTTTTCCAATCACACGAACATTCGATTGGAAGCCGTTTTGGACAACTTTTCTTCCTGCCAAACACTTGGCAGACTTCCGTGCAATGTCTAGAACACAATGGGAGTTGTTTTCTGTGCTGGCACAGCTTTTCCTAGCCAGACATAGTGGAAAAGCTTTCTGGTAAGATGTAGACTACAAAAGACGCTGAACACGAAGGTACGATGCTCTCCGGGGCTAAAAGCCGCTCCCGGGCGTCTTTCGGCAGAAGCCGCGCTAAGGAGAGCACTGTGACCAGCACAATCGTCTTTGCGCGAAGTAGCCGCTTCTTCGCCTCCGGGAGCCGGAGAAAGCGGCAGCTTCAAGAAGGTGAAGAAGGAAGCTGTACAACACTGGGATTGTGTGCGCAGCTTGCCAACTGATAGAAAACTGTACCTTTGCGCTATCCTGACTTTTCCAATCACATGGACATTCGATTGGAAGCTGTTTTGGACAACTTGTCTTTTTTTTCCTGCCTAACACTTGGCAGACTTCCGTGCAATGTCTAGAACACAATGGGAGTTGTTTTCTGTGCTGGCACAGCTTTTCCTATCCAGACATAGTGGAAAAGCTTTCTGCTAAGATGTAGACTAGAAAAGACGCTAAACACGAAAGTACGATGCTCTCCGGAGCTAAAAGCTGCTCCCGGGCGTCATTCGGCATAAGCCGCGCTAAGGAGCGCACTGTGACCAGCACAATCGTCTTTGCGCGAAGTAGCCGCTTCTTCGCCTCCGGGAGCCGGAGAGAGCGGCAGCTCCAAGAAGGTGAAGAAGGAAGCTGTACAACACTGGGATTGTGTGCGCAGCTTTCCAACTGATAGAAAACAGTACCTTTGCGCTCTCCTGACTTTTCCAATCACATGGACATTCGATTGGAAGCTACTTTGGACAACTTTTATTTTCTTCCTGCCAAACACTTGGCAGACCTCCGTGCAATGTCTATAACACGAAGGGAGTTGTTTTCTGTGCTGGCACAGCTTTTCCTAGCCAGACATAGTGGAAAAGCTTTCTGGTAAGATGTAGACTACAAAAGACGCTGAACACGAAAGTACGATGCTCTCCGGAGCTAAAAGCCGCTCCCGGGCGTCTTTCGGCAGAAGCCGCGCTAAGGAGAGCACTGTGACCAGCACAATCGTCTTTGCGCGAAGTAGCCGCTTCTTCGCCTCCGGGAGCCGGAGAGAGCGGCAGCTTCGGGAAGGTGAAGAAGGAAGCTGTACAACACTGGGATTGTGTGCGCAGCTTGCCAACTGATAGAAAACTGTACCTTTGCGCTCTCCTGAGTTTTCCAATCACATGGACATTCGATTGGAAGCTGTTTTGGACAACTTTTCTTTTCTTCCTGCCAAACACTTGGCAGACTTCCATGCAACGTCTAGAACACGATGGGAGTTGTTTTCTGTGCTGGCACAGCTTTTCCTAGCCAGACATAGTGGAAAAGCTTTCTGGTAAGATGTAGACTACAAAAGACGCTAAACACGAAAGTACGATGCTCTCCGGAGCTAAAAGCCGCTCCCGGGTGTCTTTCGGCAGAAGCCGCGCTAAGGAGAGCACTGTGACCGGCACAATCGTCTTTGCGCGAAGTAGCCGCTTCTTCGCCTCCGGGAGCCGGAGAAAGCGGCAGCTTCAAGAAGGTGAAGAAGGAAGCTGTACAACACTGGGATTGTGTGCGCAGCTTGCCAACTGATAGAAAACAGTACCTTTGCACTCTCCTGACTTTTCCAATCACATGGACATTCGATTGGAATCTGTTTTGGACAACTTTTCTTTTCTTCCTGCCAAACACTTGGCAGACTTCTGTGCAATGTCTAGAACACAATGGGAGTTGTTTTCTGTGCTGGAACAGCTTTTCCTAGCCAGACATAGTGGAAAAGCTTTCTGCTAAAATGTAGACTACAAAAGACGCTAAACACGAAAGTACGATGCTCTCCAGAGCTAAAAGCTGCTCCCGGGCGTCTTTCGGCAGAAGCCGCGCTAAGGAGAGCACTGTGACCGGCACAATCGTCTTTGCGCGAAGTAGCCGCTTCTTCGCCTCCGGGAGCCGGAGAGAGCGGCAGCTTCGGCAAGGTGAAGAAGGAAGCTGTACAACACTGGGATTGTGTGCGCAGCTTGCCAACTGATAGAAAACTGTACCTTTGCGCTCTCCTGAGTTTTCCAATCACATGGACATTCGATTGGAAGCTGTTTTGGACAACTTTTCTTTTCTTCCTGCCAAACACTTGGCAGACTTCCGTGCAATGTCTAGAACACAATGGGAGTTGTTTTCTGTGCTGACACAGTTTTTCCTAGCCAGACATAGTGGAAAAGCTTTCTGCTAAGATGTAGACTACAAAAGATGCTAAACAGGAAAGTACGATGCTCTCCGGAGCTAAAAGCTGCTCCCGGGCGTCATTCGGCAGAAGCCGCGCTAAGGAGCGCACTGTGACCAGCACAATCGTCTTTGCGCGAAGTAGCCGCTTCTTCGCCTCCGGGAGCCGGAGAGAGCGGCATCTTCGGGAAGGTGAAGAAGGAAGCTGTCCAACACTGGGATTGTGTGCGCAGCTTGCCAACTGATAGAAAACAGTACCTTTGAACTCTGCTGACTTTTCCAATCACATGGACATTCGATTGGAAGCTGCTTTGGACAACTATTCTTTTCTTCCTGCCAAACACTTGGCAGACCTCCGTGAAACGTCTAGAACACAATGGGAGTTGTTTTCTGTGCTGGCACAGCTTTTCCTCGCCAGACATAGTGGAAAAGCTTTCTGCTAAGATGTAGACTACAAAAGACGCTAAACACGAAAGTACGATGCTCTCCAGAGCTAAAAGCCGCTCCCGGGCGTCTTTCGGCAGAAGCCGCGCTAAGGAGAGCACTGTGACCGGCACAATCGTCTTTGCGCGAAGTAGCCGCTTCTTCGCCTCCGGCAGCCGGAGAGAGCGGCAGCTTCGGGAAGGTGAAGAAGGAAGCTGTACAACACTGGGATTGTGTGCGCAGGTTGCCAACTGATAGAAAACAGTACCTTTGCGCTCTCCTGACTTTTCCAATCACACGAACATTCGATTGGAAGCCGTTTTGGACAACTTTTCTTCCTGCCAAACACTTGGCAGACTTCCGTGCAATGTCTAGAACACAATGGGAGTTGTTTTCTGTGCTGGCACAGCTTTTCCTAGCCAGACATAGTGGAAAAGCTTTCTGGTAAGATGTAGACTACAAAAGACGCTGAACACGAAGGTACGATGCTCTCCGGGGCTAAAAGCCGCTCCCGGGCGTCTTTCGGCAGAAGCCGCGCTAAGGAGAGCACTGTGACCAGCACAATCGTCTTTGCGCGAAGTAGCCGCTTCTTCGCCTCCGGGAGCCGGAGAAAGCGGCAGCTTCAAGAAGGTGAAGAAGGAAGCTGTACAACACTGGGATTGTGTGCGCAGCTTGCCAACTGATAGAAAACTGTACCTTTGCGCTATCCTGACTTTTCCAATCACACGAACATTCGATTGGAAGCCGTTTTGGACAACTTTTCTTCCTGCCAAACACTTGGCAGACTTCCGTGCAATGTCTAGAACACAATGGGAGTTGTTTTCTGTGCTGGCACAGCTTTTCCTAGCCAGACATAGTGGAAAAGCTTTCTGGTAAGATGTAGACTACAAAAGACGCTGAACACGAAGGTACGATGCTCTCCGGAGCTAAAAGCCGCTCCCGGGCGTCTTTCGGCAGAAGCCGCGCTAAGGAGAGCACTGTGACCAGCACAATCGTCTTTGAGCGAAGTAGCCGCTTCTTCGCCTCCGGGAGCCGGAGAGAGCGGCAGCTTCGGCAAGGTGAAGAAGGAAGCTGTACAACACTGGGATTGTGTGCGCAGCTTGCCAACTGATAGAAAACTGTACCTTTGCGCTCTCCTGACTTTTCCAATCACATGGACATTCGATTGGAAGCTGTTTTGGACAACTTTTCTTTTCTTCCTGCCTAACACTTGGCAGACTTCCGTGCAATGTCTAGAACACAATGGGAGTTGTTTTCTGTGCTGGCACAGCTTTTCCTAGCCAGACATAGTGGAAAAGCTTTCTGGTAAGATGTAGACTACAAAAGACGCTAAACACGAAAGTACGATGCTCTCCGGAGCTAAAAGCCGCTCCCGGGCGTCTTTCGGCAGAAGCCGCGCTAAGGAGAGCACTGTGACCAGCACAATCGTCTTTGCGCGAAGTAGCCGCTTCTTCGCCTCCGGGAGCCGGAGAGAGCGGCAGCTTCGGCAAGGTGAAGAAGGAAGCTGTACAACACTGGGATTGTGTGCGCAGCTTGCCAACTGATAGAAAACTGTACCTTTGCGCTCTCCTGACTTTTCCAATCACATGGACATTCGATTGGAAGCTGTTTTGGACAACTTGTCTTTTCTTCCTGCCAAACACTTGGCAGACTTCCGTGCAATGTCTAGAACACAATGGGAGTTGTTTTCTGTGCTGGCACAGCTTTTCCTAGCCAGACATAGTGGAAAAGCTTTCTGGTAAGATGTAGACTACAAAAGACGCTAAACACGAAAGTACGATGCTCTCCGGAGCTAAAAGCCGCTCCCGGGCGTCTTTCGGCAGAAGCCGCGCTAAGGAGAGCACTGTGACCGGCACAATCGTCTTTGTGCGAAGTAGCCGCTTCTTCGCCTCCGGGAGCCGGAGAAAGCGGCAGCTTCAAGAAGGTGAAGAAGGAAGCTGTACAACACTGGGATTGTGTGCGCAGCTTGCCAACTGATAGAAAAAAGTAAATTTGCGCTCTCCTGAGTTTTCCAATCACATGAACATTCGATTGGAAGCCGTTTTGGACAACTTTTCTTTTCTTCCTGCCAAACACTTGGCAGATTTCCGTGCAATGTCTAGAACACAATGGGAGTTGTTTTCTGTGCTGGCACAGCTTTTCCTAGCCAGACATAGTGGAAAAGCTTTCTGCTAAGATGGTGACTAGAAAAGACGCTAAACACGAAAGTACGATGCTCTCCGGAGCTAAAAGCTGCTCCCGGGCGTCATTCGGCAGAAGCCGCGCTAAGGAGAGCACTGTGACCGGCACAATCGTCTTTGCGCGAAGTAGCCGCTTCTTCGCCTCCGGGAGCCGGAGAGAGCGGCAGCTTCGGGAAGGTGAAGAAGGAAGCTGTAAAACACTGGGATTGTGTGCGCAGCTTGCCAACTGATAGAAAACAGTACCTTTGCGCTCTCCTGACTTTTCCAATCACATGGACATTCGATTGGAAGCTGTTTTGGACAACTTTTCTTCCTGCCAAACACTTGGCAGACTTCTGTGCAATGTCTAGAACACAATGGGAGTTGTTTTCTGTGCTGGAACAGCTTTTCCTAGCCAGACATAGTGGAAAAGCTTTCTGCTAAAATGTAGACTACAAAAGACGCTAAACACGAAAGTACGATGCTCTCCGGAGCTAAAAGCCGCTCCCGGGCGTCTTTCGGCAGAAGCCGTGCTAAGGAGAGCACTGTGACCGGCACAATCGTCTTTGCGCGAAGTAGCTGCTTCTTCGCCTCCGGGAGCCGGAGAGAGCGGCAGCTTCAGCAAGGTGAAGAAGGAAGCTGTACAACACTGGGATTGTGTGCGCAGCTTGCCAACTGATAGAAAACAGTACCTTTGCGCTCTCCTGACTTTTCCAATCACATGGACATTCGATTGGAAGCTACTTTGGACAACTTTTATTTTCTTCCTGCCAAACACTTGGCAGACTTCCGTGCAATGTCTAGAACACAATGGGAGTTGTTTTCTGTGCTGGCACAGCTTTTCCTAGCCAGACATAGTGGAAAAGCTTTCTGCTAAGATGTAGACTACAAAAGACGCTAAACACGAAAGTACGATGCTCTCCGGAGCTAAAAGCTGCTCCCGGGCGTCATTCGGCAGAAGCCGCGCTCAGGAGAGCACTGTGACCAGCACAATCGTCTTTGCGCGAAGTAGCCGCTTCTTCGCCTCCGGGAGCCGGAGAGAGCGGCAGCTTCGGGAAGGTGAAGAAGGAAGCTGTCCAACACTGGGATTGTGTGCGCAGCTTGCCAACTGATAGAAAACAGTACCTTTGAACTCTGCTGACTTTTCCAATCACATGGACATTCGATTGGAAGCTGTTTTGGACAACTATTCTTTTCTTCCTGCCAAACACTTGGCCGACCTCCGTGCAACGTCTAGAACACAATGGGAGTTGTTTTCTGTGCTGGCACAGTTTTTCCTAGCCAGACATAGTGGAAAAGCTTTCTGCTAAAATGTAGACTACAAAAGACGCTAAACACGAAAGTACGATGCTCTCCGGAGCTAAAAGCCGCTCCCGGGCGTCTTTCGGCAGAAGCCGCGCTAAGGAGAGCACTGTGAGCGGCACAATCGTCTTTGCGCGAAGTTGCCGCTTCTTCGCCTCCGGCAGCCGGAGAGAGCGGCAGCTTCGGGAAGGTGAAGAAGGAAGCTGTACAACACTGGGATTGTGTGCGCAGCTTTCCAACTGATAGAAAACAGTACCTTTGCGCTCTCCTGACTTTTCCAATCACATGGACATTCGATTGGAAGCTACTTTGGACAACTTTTATTTTCTTCCTGCCAAACACTTGGCAGACTTCCGTGCAATGTCTATAACACGAAGGGAGTTGTTTTCTGTGCTGGCACAGCTTTTCCTAGCCAGACATAGTGGAAAAGCTTTCTGGTAAGATGTAGACCACAAAAGATGCTGAACACGAAAATACGATGCTCTCCGGAGCTAAAAGCCGCTCCCGGGCGTCTTTCGGCAGAAGCCGCGCTAAGGAGAGCACTGTGACCAGCACAATCGTCTTTGCGCGAAGTAGCCGCTTCTTCGCCTCCGGGAGCCGGAGAGAGCGGCAGCTTCGGGAAGGTGAAGAAGGAAGCTGTACAACACTGGGATTGTGTGCGCAGCTTGCCAACTGATAGAAAACTGTACCTTTGCGCTCTCCTGAGTTTTCCAATCACATGGACATTCGATTGGAAGCTGTTTTGGACAACTTTTCTTTTCTTCCTGCCAAACACTTGGCAGACTTCCATGCAACGTCTAGAACACGATGGGAGTTGTTTTCTGTGCTGGCACAGCTTTTCCTAGCCAGACATAGTGGAAAAGCTTTCTGGTAAGATGTAGACTACAAAAGACGCTAAACACGAAAGTACGATGCTCTCCGGAGCTAAAAGCCGCTCCCGGGTGTCTTTCGGCAGAAGCCGCGCTAAGGAGAGCACTGTGACCGGCACAATCGTCTTTGCGCGAAGTAGCCGCTTCTTCGCCTCCGGGAGCCGGAGAAAGCGGCAGCTTCAAGAAGGTGAAGAAGGAAGCTGTACAACACTGGGATTGTGTGCGCAGCTTGCCAACTGATAGAAAACAGTACCTTTGCACTCTCCTGACTTTTCCAATCACATGGACATTCGATTGGAATCTGTTTTGGACAACTTTTCTTTTCTTCCTGCCAAACACTTGGCAGACTTCTGTGCAATGTCTAGAACACAATGGGAGTTGTTTTCTGTGCTGGAACAGCTTTTCCTAGCCAGACATAGTGGAAAAGCTTTCTGCTAAAATGTAGACTACAAAAGACGCTAAACACGAAAGTACGATGCTCTCCGGAGCTAAAAGCTGCTCCCGGGCGTCTTTCGGCAGAAGCCGCGCTAAGGAGAGCACTGTGACCGGCACAATCGTCTTTGCGCGAAGTAGCCGCTTCTTCGCCTCCGGGAGCCGGAGAGAGCGGCAGCTTCGGCAAGGTGAAGAAGGAAGCTGTACAACACTGGGATTGTGTGCGCAGCTTGCCAACTGATAGAAAACTGTACCTTTGCGCTCTCCTGAGTTTTCCAATCACATGGACATTCGATTGGAAGCTGTTTTGGACAACTTTTCTTTTCTTCCTGCCAAACACTTGGCAGACTTCCGTGCAATGTCTAGAACACAATGGGAGTTGTTTTCTGTGCTGACACAGTTTTTCCTAGCCAGACATAGTGGAAAAGCTTTCTGCTAAGATGTAGACTACAAAAGATGCTAAACAGGAAAGTACGATGCTCTCCGGAGCTAAAAGCTGCTCCCGGGCGTCATTCGGCAGAAGCCGCGCTAAGGAGCGCACTGTGACCAGCACAATCGTCTTTGCGCGAAGTAGCCGCTTCTTCGCCTCCGGGAGCCGGAGAGAGCGGCAGCTTCGGGAAGGTGAAGAAGGAAGCTGTCCAACACTGGGATTGTGTGCGCAGCTGGCCAACTGATAGAAAACAGTACCTTTGAACTCTGCTGACTTTTCCAATCACATGGACATTCGATTGGAAGCTGCTTTGGACAACTATTCTTTTCTTCCTGCCAAACACTTGGCAGACCTCCGTGAAACGTCTAGAACACAATGGGAGTTGTTTTCTTTGCTGGCACAGCTTTTCCTCGCCAGACATAGTGGAAAAGCTTTCTGCTAAGATGTAGACTACAAAAGACGCTAAACACGAAAGTACGATGCTCTCCGGAGCTAAAAGCCGCTCCCGGGCGTCTTCCGGCAGAAGCCGCGCTAAGGAGAGCACTGTGACCGGCACAATCGTCTTTGCGCGAAGTAGCCGCTTCTTCGCCTCCGGCAGCCGGAGAGAGCGGCAGCTTTGGGAAGGTGAAGAAGGAAGCTGTACAACACTGGGATTGTGTGCGCAGCTTGCCAACTGATAGAAAACTGTACCTTTGCGCTCTCCTGACTTTTCCAATCACATGAACATTCTATTGGAAGCTGTTTTGGACAACTTTTCTTCCTGCCAAACACTTGGCAGACTTCTGTGCAATGTCTAGAACACATTGGGAGTTGTTTTCTGTGCTGGAACAGCTTTTCCTAGCCAGACATAGTGGAAAAGCTTTCTGCTAAAATGTAGACTACAAAAGACGCTAAACACGAAAGTACGATGCTCTCCGGAGCTAAAAGCCGCTCCCGGGCGTCTTTCGGCAGAAGCCGCGCTAAGGAGAGCACTGTGACCGGCACAATCGTCTTTGCGCGAAGTAGCCGCTTCTTCGCCTCCGGGAGCCGGAGAGAGCGGCAGCTTCGGGAAGGTGAAGAAGGAAGCTGTACAACACTGGGATTGTGTGCGCAGCTTGCCAACTGATAGAAAACAGTACCTTTGCGCTCTCCTGACTTTTCCAATCACATGGACATTCGATTGGAAGCTGTTTTGGACAACTTTTCTTTTCTTCCTGCCAAACACTTGGCAGACCTCTGTGCAATGTCTAGAACACAATGGGAGTTGTTTTCTGTGCTGGAACAGCTTTTCCTAGCCAGACATAGTGGAAAAGCTTTCTGCTAAAATGTAGATTACAAAAGACGCTAAACACGAAAGTTCGATGCTCTCCGGAGCTAAAAGCCGCTCCCGGGCGTCTTTCGGCAGAAGCCGTGCTAAGGAGAGCACTGTGACCGGCACAATCGTCTTTGCGCGAAGTAGCCGCTTCTTCGCCTCCGGGAGCCGGAGAGAGCGGCAGCTACGGCAAGGTGAAGAAGGAAGCTGTACAACACTGGGATTGTGTGCGCAGCTTGCCAACTGATAGAAAACAGTACCTTTGCGCTATCCTGACTTTTCCAATCACATGGACATTCGATTGGAAGCTGTTTTGGACAACTTTTCTTTTCTTCCTGCCAAACACTTGGCAGACTTCCGTGCAATGTCTAGAACACAATGGGAGTTGTTTTCTGTGCTGGCACAGCTTTTCATAGCCAGACATAGTGGAAAAGCTTTCTGCTAAGATGTAGACTACAAAAGACGCTAAACACGAAAGTACGATGCTCTCCGGAGCTAAAAGCTGCTCCCGGGCGTCATTCGGCAGAAGCCGCGCTAAGGAGCGCACTGTGACCAGCACAATCGTCTTTGCGCGAAGTAGCCGCTTCTTCGCCTCCGGGAGCCGGAGAGAGCGGCAGCTTCGGGAAGGTGAAGAAGGAAGCTGTCCAACACTGGAATTGTGTGCGCAGCTTTCCAACTGATAGAAAACAGTACCTTTGCGCTCTCCTGACTTTTCCAATCACATGGACATTCGATTGGAAGCTGTTTTGGACAACTTTTCTTTTCTTCCTGCCAAACACTTCGCAGACCTCCGTGCAACGTCTATAACACGAAGGGAGTTGTTTTCTGTGCTGGCAAGGCTTTTCCTAGCCAGACATAGTGGAAAAGCTTTCTGCTAAGATATAGACTACAAAAGACGCTAAACACGAAAGTACGATGCTCTCCGGAGCTAAAAGCTTCTCCCGGGCGTCATTCGACAGAAGCCGCGCTAAGGAGAGCACTGTGACCGGCACAATCGTCTTTGCGCGAAGTAGCCGCTTCTTCGCCTCCGGGAGCCGGAGAAAGCGGCAGCTTCGGGAAGGTGAAGAAGGAAGCTGTACAACACTGGGATTGTGTGCGCAGCTTGCCAACTGATAGAAAACAGTACCTTTGCGCTCTCCTGACTTTTCCAATCACATGAACATTCGATTGGAAGCCGTTTTGGACAACTTTTCTTCCTGCCAAACACTTGGCAGATTTCCGTGCAATGTCTAGAACACAATGGGAGTTGTTTTCTGTGCTGGCACAGCTTTTCCTAGCCAGACATAGTGGAAAAGCTTTCTGGTAAGATGTAGACTACAAAAGACGCTGAACACGAAAGTACGATGCTCTCCGGAGCTAAAAGCCGCTCCCGGGCGTCTTTCGGCAGAAGCCGCACTAAGGAGAGCACTGTGACCAGCACAATCGTCTTTGCGCGAAGTAGCCGCTTCTTCGTCTCCGGGAGCCGGAGAGAGCAGCAGCTTCGGGAAGGTGAAGAAGGAAGCTGTACAACACTGGGATTGTGTGCGCAGCTTGCCAACTGATAGAAAACAGTACCTTTGCGCTCTCCTGACTTTTCCAATCACATGGACATTCGATTGGAAGCTGTTTTGGACAACTTGTCTTTTCTTCCTGCCAAACACTTGGCAGACCTCCGTGCAAAGTCTAGAGCACGATGGGAGTTGTTTTCTGTGCTGGCACAGCTTTTCCTAGCCAGACATAGTGGAAAAGCTTTCTGCTAAGATGCAGACTACAAAAACGCTAAACAGGAAAGTACGATGCTCTCCGGAGCTAAAAGCCGCTCCCGGGTGTCTTTCGGCAGAAGCCGCGCTAAGGAGAGCACTGTGACCGGCACAATCGTCTTTGCGCGAAGTAGCCGCTTCTTCGCCTCCGGGAGCCGGAGAGAGCGGCAGCTTCGGGAAGGTGAAGAAGGAAGCTGTACAACACTGGGATTGTGTGCGCAGCTTGCCAACTGATAGAAAACAGTACCTTTGCGCTCTCCTGACTTTTCCAATCACATGAACATTCGATTGGAAGCCGTTTTGGACAACTTTTCTTTTCTTCCTGCCAAACACTTTGCAGACTTCCGTGCAATGTCTAGAACACAATGGGAGTTGTTTTCTGTGCTGGCACAGCTTTTCCTAGCCAGACATAGTGGAAAAGCTTTCTGGTAAGATGTAGACTACAAAAACGCTAAACAGGAAAGTACGATGCTCTCCGGAGCTAAAAGCCGCTCCCGGGCGTCATTCGGCAGAAGCCGCGCTAAGGAGAGCACTGTGACCGGCACAATCGTCTTTGCGCGAAGTAGCCGCTTCTTCACCTCCGGGAGCCGGAGAGAGCGGCAGCTTCGGCAAGGTGAAGAAGGAAGCTGTACAACACTGGGATTGTGTGCGCAGCTTGCCAACTGATAGAAAACAGTACCTTTGCGCTCTCCTGACTTTTCCAATCACATGAACATTCGATTGGAAGCCGTTTTGGACAACTTTTCTTTTCTTCCTGCCAAACACTTGGCAGACTTCCGTGCAATGTCTAGAACACAACGGGAGTTGTTTTCTGTGCTGGCACAGCTTTTCCTAGCCAGACATAGTGGAAAAGCTTTCTGGTAAGATGTAGACTACAAAAGACGCTAAACAGGAAAGTACGATGCTCTCCGGAGCTAAAAGCTGCTCCCGGGCGTCCTTCGGCTGAAGCCGCGCTAAGGAGAGCACTGTGACCGGCACAATCGTCTTTGCGCGAAATAGCCGCTTCTTCGCCTCCGGGAGCCGGAGAGAGCGGCAGCTTCGGGAAGGTGAAGAAGGAAGCTGTACAACACTGGGATTGTGTGCGCAGCTTGCCAACTGATAGAAAACAGTACCTTTGCGCTCTCCTGACTTTTCCAATCACATGAACATTCGATTGGAAGCCGTTTTGGACAACTTTTCTTTTCTTCCTGCCAAACACTTGGCAGACTTTTGTGCAATGTCTAGAACACAATGGGAGTTGTTTTCTGTGCTGGCACAGCTTTTCCTAGCCAGACATAGTGGAAAAGCTTTCTGGTAAGATGTAGACTACAAAAGACGCTAAAGACGAAAGTACGATGCTCTCCGGAGCTAAAAGCCGCTCCCGGGCGTCTTTCGGCAGAAGCCGCGCTAAGGAGAGCACTGTGACCGGCACAATCGTCTTTGCGCGAAGTAGCCGCTTCTTCGCCTCCGGGAGCCGGAGAGAGCGGCAGCTTCGGGAAGGTGAAGAAGGAAGCTGTACAACACTGGGATTGTGTGCGCAGCTTGCCAACTGATAGAAAACAGTACCTTTGCGCTCTCCTGACTTTTCCAATCACATGAACATTCGATTGGAAGCCGTTTTGGACAACTTTTCTTTTCTTCCTGCCAAACACTTTGCAGACTTCCGTGCAATGTCTAGAACACAATGGGAGTTGTTTTCTGTGCTGGCACAGCTTTTCCTAGCCAGACATAGTGGAAAAGCTTTCTGGTAAGATGTAGACTACAAAAACGCTAAACAGGAAAGTACGATGCTCTCCGGAGCTAAAAGCCGCTCCCGGGCGTCATTCGGCAGAAGCGGCGCTAAGGAGAGCACTGTGACCGGCACAATCGTCTTTACGCGAAGTAGCCGCTTCTTCGCCTCCGGGAGCCGGAGAGAGCGGCAGCTTCGGGAAGGTGAAGAAGGAAGCTGTACAACACTGGGATTGTGTGCGCAGCTTGCCAACTGATAGAAAACAGTACCTTTGCGCTCTCCTGACTTTTCCAATCACATGAACATTCGATTGGAAGCCGTTTTGGACAACTTTTCTTTTCTTCCTGCCAAACACTTGGCAGACTTCCGTGCAATGTCTAGAACACAATGGGAGTTGTTTTCTGTGCTGGCACAGCTTTTCCTAGCCAGACATAGTGGAAAAGCTTTCTGGTAAGATGTAGACTACAAAAGACGCTAAACACGAAAGTACGATGCTCTCCGGAGCTAAAAGCCGCTCCCGGGCGTCTTTCGGCAGAAGCCGCGCTAAGGAGAGCACTGTGACCGGCACAATCGTCTTTGAGCGAAGTAGCCGCTTCTTCGCCTCCGGGAGCCGGAGAGAGCAGCAGCTTCGGGAAGGTGAAGAAGGAAGCTGTACAACACTGGGATTGTGTGCGCAGCTTGCCAACTGATAGAAAACAGTACCTTTGCGCTCTCCTGACTTTTCCAATCACATGGACATTCGATTGGAAGCTGTTTTGGACAACTTTTCTTTTCTTCCTGCCAAACACTTGGCAGACTTCCGTGCAATGTCTAGAACACAACGGGAGTTGTTTTCTGTGCTGGCACAGCTTTTCCTAGCCAGACATAGTGGAAAAGCTTTCTGGTAAGATGTAGACTACAAAAGACGCTAAACAGGAAAGTACGATGCTCTCCGGAGCTAAAAGCTGCTCCCGGGCGTCCTTCGGCTGAAGCCGCGCTAAGGAGAGCACTGTGACCGGCACAATCGTCTTTGCGCGAAATAGCCGCTTCTTCGCCTCCGGGAGCCGGAGAGAGCGGCAGCTTCGGGAAGGTGAAGAAGGAAGCTGTACAACACTGGGATTGTGTGCGCAGCTTGCCAACTGATAGAAAACAGTACCTTTGCGCTCTCCTGACTTTTCCAATCACATGAACATTCGATTGGAAGCCGTTTTGGACAACTTTTCTTTTCTTCCTGCCAAACACTTGGCAGACTTTTGTGCAATGTCTAGAACACAATGGGAGTTGTTTTCTGTGCTGGCACAGCTTTTCCTAGCCAGACATAGTGGAAAAGCTTTCTGGTAAGATGTAGACTACAAAAGACGCTAAACACGAAAGTACGATGCTCTCCGGAGCTAAAAGCCGCTCCCGGGCGTCTTTCGGCAGAAGCCGCGCTAAGGAGAGCACTGTGACCGGCACAATCGTCTTTGCGCGAAGTAGCCGCTTCTTCGCCTCCGGGAGCCGGAGAGAGAGGCAGCTTCGGGAAGGTGAAGAAGGAAGCTGTACAACACTGGGATTGTGTGCGCAGCTTGCCAACTGATAGAAAACAGTACCTTTGCGCTCTCCTGACTTTTCCAATCACATGGACATTCGATTGGAAGCTGTTTTGGACAACTTGTCTTTTCTTCCTGCCAAACACTTTGCAGACTTCCGTGCAATGTCTAGAACACAATGGGAGTTGTTTTCTGTGCTGGCACAGTTTTTCCTAGCCAGACATAGTGGAAAACCTTTCTGCTAAGATGCAGACTACAAAAACGCTAAACAGGAAAGTACGATGCTCTCCGGAGCTAAAAGCCGCTCCCGGGTGTCTTTCGGCAGAAGCCGCGCTAAGGAGAGCACTGTGACCGGCACAATCGTCTTTGCGCGAAGTAGCCGCTTCTTCGCCTCCGGGAGCCGGAGAGAGCGGCAGCTTCGGGAAGGTGAAGAAGGAAGCTGTACAACACTGGGATTGTGTGCGCAGCTTGCCAACTGATAGAAAACAGTACCTTTGCGCTCTCCTGACTTTTCCAATCACATGAACATTCGATTGGAAGCCGTTTTGGACAACTTTTCTTTTCTTCCTGCCAAACACTTTGCAGACTTCCGTGCAATGTCTAGAACACAATGGGAGTTGTTTTCTGTGCTGGCACAGCTTTTCCTAGCCAGACATAGTGGAAAAGCTTTCTGGTAAGATGTAGAGTACAAAAACGCTAAACAGGAAAGTACGATGCTCTCCGGAGCTAAAAGCCGCTCCCGGGCGTCATTCGGCAGAAGCCGCGCTAAGGAGAGCACTGTGACCGGCACAATCGTCTTTGCGCGAAGTAGCCGCTTCTTCGCCTCCGGGAGCCGGAGAGAGCGGCAGCTTCAGGAAGGTGAAGAAGGAAGCTGTACAACACTGGGATTGTGTGCGCAGCTTGCCAACTGATAGAAAACAGTACCTTTGCGCTCTCCTGACTTTTCCAATCACATGAACATTCGATTGGAAGCCGTTTTGGACAACTTTTCTTTTCTTCCTGCCAAACACTTGGCAGACTTCCGTGCAATGTCTAGAACACAACGGGAGTTGTTTTCTGTGCTGGCACAGCTTTTCCTAGCCAGACATAGTGGAAAAGCTTTCTGGTAAGATGTAGACTACAAAAGACGCTAAACACGAAAGTACGATGCTCTCCGGAGCTAAAAGCCGCTCCCGGGCGTCTTTCGGCAGAAGCCGCGCTAAGGAGAGCACTGTGACCGGCACAATCGTCTTTGCGCGAAGTAGCCGCTTCTTCGCCTCCGGGAGCCGGAGAGAGAGGCAGCTTCGGGAAGGTGAAGAAGGAAGCTGTACAACACTGGGATTGTGTGCGCAGCTTGCCAACTGATAGAAAACAGTACCTTTGCGCTCTCCTGACTTTTCCAATCACATGGACATTCGATTGGAAGCTGTTTTGGACAACTTGTCTTTTCTTCCTGCCAAACACTTTGCAGACTTCCGTGCAATGTCTAGAACACAATGGGAGTTGTTTTCTGTGCTGGCACAGTTTTTCCTAGCCAGACATAGTGGAAAACCTTTCTGCTAAGATGCAGACTACAAAAACGCTAAACAGGAAAGTACGATGCTCTCCGGAGCTAAAAGCCGCTCCCGGGTGTCTTTCGGCAGAAGCCGCGCTAAGGAGAGCACTGTGACCGGCACAATCGTCTTTGCGCGAAGTAGCCGCTTCTTCGCCTCCGGGAGCCGGAGAGAGCGGCAGCTTCGGGAAGGTGAAGAAGGAAGCTGTACAACACTGGGATTGTGTGCGCAGCTTGCCAACTGATAGAAAACAGTACCTTTGCACTCTCCTGACTTTTCCAATCACATGAACATTCGATTGGAAGCCGTTCTGGACAACTTTTCTTTTCTTCCTGCCAAACACTTGGCAGACTTCTGTGCAACGTCTAGAACACAATGGGAGTTGTTTTCTGTGCTGGAACAGCTTTTCCTAGCCAGACATAGTGGAAAAGCTTTCTGGTAAGATGTAGACTACAGAAACGCTAAACAGGAAAGTACGATGCTCTCCGGAGCTAAAAGCCGCTCCCGGGCGTCATTCGGCAGAAGCCGCGCTAAGGAGAGCACTGTGACCGGCACAATCGTCTTTGCGCGAAGTAGCCGCTTCTTCGCCTCCGGGAGCCGGAGAGAGCGGCAGCTTCGGGAAGGTGAAGAAGGAAGCTGTACAACACTGGGATTGTGTGCGCAGCTTGCCAACTGATAGAAAACAGTACCTTTGCGCTCTCCTGACTTTTCCAATCACATGAACATTCGATTGGAAGCCGTTTTGGACAACTTTTCTTTTCTTCCTGCCAAACACTTGGCAGACTTCCGTGCAGTGTCTAGAACACAATGGGAGTTGTTTTCTGTGCTGGCACAGTTTTTCCCAGCCAGACATAGTGGAAAAGCTTTCTGGTAAGATGTAGACTACAAAAGACGCTAAACACGAAAGTACGATGCTCTCCGGAGCTAAAAGCCGCTCCCGGGCGTCTTTCGGCAGAAGCCGCGCTAAGGAGAGCACTGTGACCGGCACAATCGTCTTTGAGCGAAGTAGCTGCTTCTTCGCCTGTGGGAGCCGGAGAGAGCAGCAGCTTCGGCAAGGTGAAGAAGGAAGCTGTACAACACTGGGATTGTGTGCGCAGCTTGCCAACTGATAGAAAACAGTACCTTTGCGCTCTCCTGACTTTTCCAATCACATGGACATTCGATTGGAAGCTGTTTTGGACAACTTGTCTTTTCTTCCTGCCAAACACTTGGCAGACTTCCGTGCAATGTCTAGAACACAATGGGAGTTATTTTCTGTGCTGGCACAGCTTTTCCTAGCCAGACATTGTGGAAAAGCTTTCTGGTAAGATGTAGACTACAAAAGACGCTAAACACGAAAGTACGATGCTCTCCGAAGCTAAAAGCCGCTCCCGGGCGTCTTTCGGCAGAAGCCGCGCTAAGGAGAGCACTGTGACCGGCACAATCGTCTTTGCGCGAAGTAGCCGCTTCTTCGCCTCCGGGAGCCGGAGAAAGCGGCAGCTTCGGGAAGGTGAAGAAGGAAGCTGTCCAACACTGGGATTGTGTGCGCATCTTGCCAACTGATAAAAAACAGTACCTTTGAACTCTGCTGACTTTTCCAATCACATGGACATTCGATTGGAAGCTGCTTTGGACAACTTTTCTTTTCTTCCTGCCAAACACTTGGCAGACCTCCGTGCAACGTCTAGAACACAATGGGAGTTGTTTTCTGTGCTGGCACAGCTTTTCCTAGCCAGACATAGTGGAAAAGCTTTCTGGTAAGATGTAGACTACAAAAGACGCTAAACACGAAAGTACGATGCTTTTCGGAGCTAAAAGCTGCTCCCGGGCGTCCTTCGGCTGAAGCCGCGCTAAGGAGAGCACTGTGACCGGCACAACCGTCTTTGCGCGAAGTAGCCGCTTCTTCGCCTCCGGGAGCCGGAGAGAGCGGCAGCTTCGGCAAGGTGAAGAAGGAAGCTGTACAACACTGGGATTGTGTGCGCAGCTTGCCAACTGATAGAAAACAGTACCTTTGCGCTCTCCTGACTTTTCCAATCACATGGACATTCGATTGGAAGCTGTTTTGGACAACTTTTCTTTTCTTCCTGCCAAACACTTGGCAGACTTCCGTGCAATGTCTAGAACACAATGGGAGTTGTTTTCTGTGCTGGCACAGCTTTTCCTAGCCAGACATAGTGGAAAAGCTTTCTGGTAAGATGTAGACTACAAAAGACGCTAAACAGGAAAGTACGATGCTCTCCGGAGCTAAAAGCTGCTCCCGGGCGTCCTTCGGCTGAAGCCGCGCTAAGGAGAGCACTGTGACCGGCACAATCGTCTTTGCGCGAAGTAGCCGCTTCTTCGCCTCCGGGAGCCGGAGAGAGCGGCAGCTTCGGGAAGGTGAAGAAGGAAGCTGTACAACACTGGGATTGTGTGCGCAGCTTGCCAACTGATAGAAAACAGTACCTTTGCGCTCTCCTGACTTTTCCAATCACATGGACATTCGATTGGAAGCTGTTTTGGACAACTTGTCTTTTCTTCCTGCCAAACACTTGGCAGATTTCCGTGCAATGTCTAGAACACAATGGGAGTTGTTTTCTGTGCTGGCACAGTTTTTCCTAGCCAGACATAGTGGAAAACCTTTCTGCTAAGATGCAGACTACAGAAACGCTAAACAGGAAAGTACGATGCTCTCCGGAGCTAAAAGCCGCTCCCGGGCGTCATTCGGCAGAAGCCGCGCTAAGGAGAGCACTGTGACCGGCACAATCGTCTTTGCGCGAAGTAGCCGCTTCTTCGCCTCCGGGAGCCGGAGAGAGCGGCAGCTTCGGGAAGGTGAAGAAGGAAGCTGTACAACACTGGGATTGTGTGCGCAGCTTGCCAACTGATAGAAAACAGTACCTTTGCGCTCTCCTGACTTTTCCAATCACATGAACATTCGATTGGAAGCCGTTTTGGACAACTTTTCTTTTCTTCCTGCCAAACACTTGGCAGACTTCCGTGCAGTGTCTAGAACACAATGGGAGTTGTTTTCTGTGCTGGCACAGTTTTTCCCAGCCAGACATAGTGGAAAAGCTTTCTGGTAAGATGTAGACTACAAAAGACGCTAAACACGAAAGTACGATGCTCTCCGGAGCTAAAAGCCGCTCCCGGGCGTCTTTCGGCAGAAGCCGCGCTAAGGAGAGCACTGTGACCGGCACAATCGTCTTTGAGCGAAGTAGCTGCTTCTTCGCCTCTGGGAGCCGGAGAGAGCAGCAGCTTCGGCAAGGTGAAGAAGGAAGCTGTACAACACTGGGATTGTGTGCGCAGCTTGCCAACTGATAGAAAACAGTACCTTTGCGCTCTCCTGACTTTTCCAATCACATGGACATTCGATTGGAAGCTGTTTTGGACAACTTGTCTTTTCTTCCTGCCAAACACTTGGCAGACTTCCGTGCAATGTCTAGAACACAATGGGAGTTATTTTCTGTGCTGGCACAGCTTTTCCTAGCCAGACATTGTGGAAAAGCTTTCTGGTAAGATGTAGACTACAAAAGACGCTAAACACGAAAGTACGATGCTCTCCGAAGCTAAAAGCCGCTCCCGGGCGTCTTTCGGCAGAAGCCGCGCTAAGGAGAGCACTGTGACCGGCACAATCGTCTTTGCGCGAAGTAGCCGCTTCTTCGCCTCCGGGAGCCGGAGAAAGCGGCAGCTTCGGGAAGGTGAAGAAGGAAGCTGTCCAACACTGGGATTGTGTGCGCATCTTGCCAACTGATAAAAAACAGTACCTTTGAACTCTGCTGACTTTTCCAATCACATGGACATTCGATTGGAAGCTGCTTTGGACAACTTTTCTTTTCTTCCTGCCAAACACTTGGCAGACCTCCGTGCAACGTCTAGAACACAATGGGAGTTGTTTTCTGTGCTGGCACAGCTTTTCCTAGCCAGACATAGTGGAAAAGCTTTCTGGTAAGATGTAGACTACAAAAGACGCTAAACACGAAAGTACGATGCTTTTCGGAGCTAAAAGCTGCTCCCGGGCGTCCTTCGGCTGAAGCCGCGCTAAGGAGAGCACTGTGACCGGCACAACCGTCTTTGCGCGAAGTAGCCGCTTCTTCGCCTCCGGGAGCCGGAGAGAGCGGCAGCTTCGGCAAGGTGAAGAAGGAAGCTGTACAACACTGGGATTGTGTGCGCAGCTTGCCAACTGATAGAAAACAGTACCTTTGCGCTCTCCTGACTTTTCCAATCACATGGACATTCGATTGGAAGCTGTTTTGGACAACTTTTCTTTTCTTCCTGCCAAACACTTGGCAGACTTCCGTGCAATGTCTAGAACACAATGGGAGTTGTTTTCTGTGCTGGCACAGCTTTTCCTAGCCAGACATAGTGGAAAAGCTTTCTGGTAAGATGTAGACTACAAAAGACGCTAAACAGGAAAGTACGATGCTCTCCGGAGCTAAAAGCTGCTCCCGGGCGTCCTTCGGCTGAAGCCGCGCTAAGGAGAGCACTGTGACCGGCACAATCGTCTTTGCGCGAAGTAGCCGCTTCTTCGCCTCCGGGAGCCGGAGAGAGCGGCAGCTTCGGGAAGGTGAAGAAGGAAGCTGTACAACACTGGGATTGTGTGCGCAGCTTGCCAACTGATAGAAAACAGTACCTTTGCGCTCTCCTGACTTTTCCAATCACATGGACATTCGATTGGAAGCTGTTTTGGACAACTTGTCTTTTCTTCCTGCCAAACACTTGGCAGATTTCCGTGCAATGTCTAGAACACAATGGGAGTTGTTTTCTGTGCTGGCACAGTTTTTCCTAGCCAGACATAGTGGAAAACCTTTCTGCTAAGATGCAGACTACAAAAACGCTAAACAGGAAAGTACGATGCTCTCCGGAGCTAAAAGCCGCTCCCGGGTGTCTTTCGGCAGAAGCCGCGCTAAGGAGAGCACTGTGACCGGCACAATCGTCTTTGCGCGAAGTAGCCGCTTCTTCGCCTCCGGGAGCCGGAGAGAGCGGCAGCTTCGGGAAGGTGAAGAAGGAAGCTGTACAACACTGGGATTGTGTGCGCAGCTTGCCAACTGATAGAAAACAGTACCTTTGCGCTCTCCTGACTTTTCCAATCACATGAACATTCGATTGGAAGCCGTTTTGGACAACTTTTCTTTTCTTCCTGCCAAACACTTTGCAGACTTCCGTGCAATGTCTAGAACACAATGGGAGTTGTTTTCTGTGCTGGCACAGCTTTTCCTAGCCAGACATAGTGGAAAAGCTTTCTGGTAAGATGTAGAGTACAAAAACGCTAAACAGGAAAGTACGATGCTCTCCGGAGCTAAAAGCCGCTCCCGGGCGTCATTCGGCAGAAGCCGCGCTAAGGAGAGCACTGTGACCGGCACAATCGTCTTTGCGCGAAGTAGCCGCTTCTTCGCCTCCGGGAGCCGGAGAGAGCGGCAGCTTCAGGAAGGTGAAGAAGGAAGCTGTACAACACTGGGATTGTGTGCGCAGCTTGCCAACTGATAGAAAACAGTACCTTTGCGCTCTCCTGACTTTTCCAATCACATGAACATTCGATTGGAAGCCGTTTTGGACAACTTTTCTTTTCTTCCTGCCAAACACTTGGCAGACTTCCGTGCAATGTCTAGAACACAATGGGAGTTGTTTTCTGTGCTGGCACAGCTTTTCCTAGCCAGACATAGTGGAAAAGCTTTCTGGTAAGATGTAGACTACAAAAGACGCTAAACACGAAAGTACGATGCTCTCCGGAGCTAAAAGCCGCTCCCGGGCGTCTTTCGGCAGAAGCCGCGCTAAGGAGAGCACTGTGACCGGCACAATCGTCTTTGCGCGAAGTAGCCGCTTCTTCGCCTCCGGGAGCCGGAGAGAGCGGCAGCTTCGGGAAGGTGAAGAAGGAAGCTGTACAACACTGGGATTGTGTGCGCAGCTTGCCAACTGATAGAAAACAGTACCTTTGCGCTCTCCTGACTTTTCCAATCACATGGACATTCGATTGGAAGCTGTTTTGGACAACTTGTCTTTTCTTCCTGCCAAACACTTGGCAGACTTCCGTGCAATGTCTAGAACACAATGGGAGTTGTTTTCTGTGCTGGCACAGTTTTTCCTAGCCAGACATAGTGGAAAACCTTTCTGCTAAGATGCAGACTACAAAAACGCTAAACAGGAAAGTACGATGCTCTCCGGAGCTAAAAGCCGCTCCCGGGTGTCTTTCGGCAGAAGCCGCGCTAAGGAGAGCACTGTGACCGGCACAATCGTCTTTGCGCGAAGTAGCCGCTTCTTCGCCTCCGGGAGCCGGAGAGAGCGGCAGCTTCGGGAAGGTGAAGAAGGAAGCTGTACAACACTGGGATTGTGTGCGCAGCTTGCCAACTGATAGAAAACAGTACCTTTGCGCTCTCCTGACTTTTCCAATCACATGAACTTTCGATTGGAAGCCGTTTTGGACAACTTTTCTTTTCTTCCTGCCAAACACTTGGCAGACTTCCGTGCAATGTCTAGAACACAATGGGAGTTGTTTTCTGTGCTGGCACAGTTTTTCCCAGCCAGACATAGTGGAAAAGCTTTCTGGTAAGATGTAGACTACAAAAGACGCTAAACACGAAAGTACGATGCTCTCCGGAGCTAAAAGCCGCTCCCGGGCGTCTTTCGGCAGAAGCCGCGCAAAGGAGAGCACTGTGACCGGCACAATCGTCTTTGAGCGAAGTAGCTGCTTCTTCGCCTCCGGGAGCCGGAGAGAGCAGCAGCTTCGGCAAGGTGAAGAAGGAAGCTGTACAACACTGGGATTGTGTGCGCAGCTTGCCAACTGATAGAAAACAGTACCTTTGCGCTCTCCTGACTTTTCCAATCACATGAACATTCGATTGGAAGCTGCTTTGGACAACTTTTATTTTCTTCCTGCCAAACACTTGGCAGACCTCCGTGCAACGTCTATAACACGAAGGGAGTTGTTTTCTGTGCTGGCACAGCTTTTCCTAGCCAGACATAGTGGAAAAGCTTTCTGCTAAGATGTAGACTACAAAAGACGCTAAACACGAAAGTACGATGCTCTCCGGAGCTAAAAGCCGCTCCCGGGCGTCTTTCGGCAGAAGCCGCGCTAAGGAGAGCACTGTGACCGGCACAATCGTCTTTGCGCGAAGTCGCCGCTTCTTCGCCTCCGGGAGCCGGAGAAAGCGGCAGCTTCGGGAAGGTGAAGAAGGAAGCTGTCCAACACTGGGATTGTGTGCGCATCTTGCCAACTGATAAAAAACAGTACCTTTGAACTCTGCTGACTTTTCCAATCACATGGACATTCGATTGGAAGCTGCTTTGTACAACTTTACTTTTCTTCCTGCCAAACACTTGGCAGACCTCCGTGCAACGTCTAGAACACAATGGGAGTTGTTTTCTGTGCTGGCACAGCTTTTCCTAGCCAGACATAGTGGAAAAGCTTTCTGGTAAGATGTAGACTACAAAAGACGCTAAACAGGAAAGTACGATGCTCTCCGGAGCTAAAAGCTGCTCCCGGGCGTCCTTCGGCTGAAGCCGCGCTAAGGAGAGCACTGTGACCGGCACAATCGTCTTTGCGCGAAGTAGCCGCTTCTTCGCCTCCGGGAGCCGGAGAGAGCGGCAGCTTCGGGAAGGTGAAGAAGGAAGCTGTACAACACTGGGATTGTGTGCGCAGCTTGCCAACTGATAGAAAACAGTACCTTTGCACTCTCCTGACTTTTCCAATCACATGAACATTCGATTGGAAGCCGTTTTGGACAACTTTTCTTTTCTTCCTGCCAAACACTTGGCAGACTTCCGTGCAATGTCTAGAACACAATGGGAGTTGTTTTCTGTGCTGGCATAGCTTTTCCTAGCCAGACATAGTGGAAAAGCTTTCTGGTAAGATGTAGACTACAAAAACGCTAAACAGGAAAGTACGATGCTCTCCGGAGCTAAAAGCCGCTCCTGGGCGTCATTCGGCAGAAGCCGCGCTAAGGAGAGCACTGTGACCGGCACAATCGTCTTTGCGCGAAGTAGCCGCTTCTTCGCCTCCGGGAGCCGGAGAGAGCGGCAGCTTCGGGAAGGTGAAGAAGGAAGCTGTACAACACTGGGATTGTGTGCGCAGCTTGCCAACTGATAGAAAACAGTACCTTTGCGCTCTCCTGACTTTTCCAATCACATGAACATTCGATTGGAAGCCGTTTTGGACAACTTTTCTTTTCTTCCTGCCAAACACTTGGCAGACTTCCGTGCAATGTCTAGAACACAATGGGAGTTGTTTTCTGTGCTGGCACAGCTTTTCCTAGCCAGACATAGTGGAAAAGCTTTCTGGTAAGATGTAGACTACAAAAGACGCTAAACACGAAAGTACGATGCTCTCCGGAGCTAAAAGCCGCTCCCGGGCGTCTTTCGGCAGAAGCCGCGCTAAGGAGAGCACTGTGACCGGCACAATCGTCTTTGCGCGAAGTAGCCGCTTCTTCGCCTCCGGGAGCCGGAGAGAGCGGCAGCTTCGGGAAGGTGAAGAAGGAAGCTGTACAACACTGGGATTGTGTGCGCAGCTTGCCAACTGATAGAAAACAGTACCTTTGCGCTCTCCTGACTTTTCCAATCACATGGACATTCGATTGGAAGCTGTTTTGGACAACTTGTCTTTTCTTCCTGCCAAACACTTGGCAGACTTCCGTGCAATGTCTAGAACACAATGGGAGTTGTTTTCTGTGCTGGCACAGTTTTTCCTAGCCAGACATAGTGGAAAACCTTTCTGCTAAGATGCAGACTACAAAAACGCTAAACAGGAAAGTACGATGCTCTCCGGAGCTAAAAGCCGCTCCCGGGTGTCTTTCGGCAGAAGCCGCGCTAAGGAGAGCACTGTGACCGGCACAATCGTCTTTGCGCGAAGTAGCCGCTTCTTCGCCTCCGGGAGCCGGAGAGAGCGGCAGCTTCGGGAAGGTGAAGAAGGAAGCTGTACAACACTGGGATTGTGTGCGCAGCTTGCCAACTGATAGAAAACAGTACCTTTGCGCTCTCCTGACTTTTCCAATCACATGAACTTTCGATTGGAAGCCGTTTTGGACAACTTTTCTTTTCTTCCTGCCAAACACTTGGCAGACTTCCGTGCAATGTCTAGAACACAATGGGAGTTGTTTTCTGTGCTGGCACAGTTTTTCCCAGCCAGACATAGTGGAAAAGCTTTCTGGTAAGATGTAGACTACAAAAGACGCTAAACACGAAAGTACGATGCTCTCCGGAGCTAAAAGCCGCTCCCGGGCGTCTTTCGGCAGAAGCCGCGCTAAGGAGAGCACTGTGACCGGCACAATCGTCTTTGAGCGAAGTAGCTGCTTCTTCGCCTCCGGGAGCCGGAGAGAGCAGCAGCTTCGGCAAGGTGAAGAAGGAAGCTGTACAACACTGGGATTGTGTGCGCAGCTTGCCAACTGATAGAAAACAGTACCTTTGCGCTCTCCTGACTTTTCCAATCACATGAACATTCGATTGGAAGCTGCTTTGGACAACTTTTATTTTCTTCCTGCCAAACACTTGGCAGACCTCCGTGCAACGTCTATAACACGAAGGGAGTTGTTTTCTGTGCTGGCACAGCTTTTCCTAGCCAGACATAGTGGAAAAGCTTTCTGCTAAGATGTAGACTACAAAAGACGCTAAACACGAAAGTACGATGCTCTCCGGAGCTAAAAGCCGCTCCCGGGCGTCTTTCGGCAGAAGCCGCGCTAAGGAGAGCACTGTGACCGGCACAATCGTCTTTGCGCGAAGTCGCCGCTTCTTCGCCTCCGGGAGCCGGAGAAAGCGGCAGCTTCGGGAAGGTGAAGAAGGAAGCTGTCCAACACTGGGATTGTGTGCGCATCTTGCCAACTGATAAAAAACAGTACCTTTGAACTCTGCTGACTTTTCCAATCACATGGACATTCGATTGGAAGCTGCTTTGTACAACTTTACTTTTCTTCCTGCCAAACACTTGGCAGACCTCCGTGCAACGTCTAGAACACAATGGGAGTTGTTTTCTGTGCTGGCACAGCTTTTCCTAGCCAGACATAGTGGAAAAGCTTTCTGGTAAGATGTAGACTACAAAAGACGCTAAACAGGAAAGTACGATGCTCTCCGGAGCTAAAAGCTGCTCCCGGGCGTCCTTCGGCTGAAGCCGCGCTAAGGAGAGCACTGTGACCGGCACAATCGTCTTTGCGCGAAGTAGCCGCTTCTTCGCCTCCGGGAGCCGGAGAGAGCGGCAGCTTCGGGAAGGTGAAGAAGGAAGCTGTACAACACTGGGATTGTGTGCGCAGCTTGCCAACTGATAGAAAACAGTACCTTTGCGCTCTCCTGACTTTTCCAATCACATGGACATTCGATTGGAAGCTGTTTTGGACAACTTGTCTTTTCTTCCTGCCAAACACTTTGCAGACTTCCGTGCAATGTCTAGAACACAATGGGAGTTGTTTTCTGTGCTGGCACAGTTTTTCCTAGCCAGACATAGTGGAAAACCTTTCTGCTAAGATGCAGACTACAAAAACGCTAAACAGGAAAGTACGATGCTCTCCGGAGCTAAAAGCCGCTCCCGGGTGTCTTTCGGCAGAAGCCGCGCTAAGGAGAGCACTGTGACCGGCACAATCGTCTTTGCGCGAAGTAGCCGCTTCTTCGCCTCCGGGAGCAGGAGAGAGCGGCAGCTTCGGGAAGGTGAAGAAGGAAGCTGTACAACACTGGGATTGTGTGCGCAGCTTGCCAACTGATAGAAAACAGTACCTTTGCACTCTCCTGACTTTTCCAATCACATGAACATTCGATTGGAAGCCGTTTTGGACAACTTTTCTTTTCTTCCTGCCAAACACTTGGCAGACTTCCGTGCAATGTCTAGAACACAATGGGAGTTGTTTTCTGTGCTGGCATAGCTTTTCCTAGCCAGACATAGTGGAAAAGCTTTCTGGTAAGATGTAGACTACAAAAACGCTAAACAGGAAAGTACGATGCTCTCCGGAGCTAAAAGCCGCTCCCGGGCGTCATTCGGCAGAAGCCGCGCTAAGGAGAGCACTGTGACCGGCACAATCGTCTTTGCGCGAAGTAGCCGCTTCTTCGCCTCCGGGAGCCGGAGAGAGCGGCAGCTTCGGGAAGGTGAAGAAGGAAGCTGTACAACACTGGGATTGTGTGCGCAGCTTGCCAACTGATAGAAAACAGTACCTTTGCGCTCTCCTGACTTTTCCAATCACATGGACATTCGATTGGAAGCTGTTTTGGACAACTTGTCTTTTCTTCCTGCCAAACACTTGGCAGACTTCCGTGCAATGTCTAGAACACAATGGGAGTTGTTTTCTGTGCTGGCACAGCTTTTCCTAGCCAGACATAGTGGAAAAGCTTTCTGGTAAGATGTAGACTACAAAAGACGCTAAACACGAAAGTACGATGCTCTCCGGAGCTAAAAGCCGCTCCCGGGCGTCTTTCGGCAGAAGCCGCGCTAAGGAGAGCACTGTGACCGGCACAATCGTCTTTGCGCGAAGTAGCCGCTTCTTCGCCTCTGGGAGCCGGAGAAAGCGGCAGCTTCGGGAAGGTGAAGAAGGAAGCTGTCCAACACTGGGATTGTGTGCGCATCTTGCCAACTGATAAAAAACAGTACCTTTGCGCTCTCCTGACTTTTCCAATCACATGGACATTCGATTGGAAGCTGTTTTGGACAACTTGTCTTTTCTTCCTGCCAAACACTTTGCAGACTTCCGTGCAATGTCTAGAACACAATGGGAGTTGTTTTCTGTGCTGGCACAGCTTTTCCTAGCCAGACATAGTGGAAAAGCTTTCTGGTAAGATGTAGACTACAAAAGACGCTAAACACGAAAGTACGATGCTGTCCGGAGCTAAAAGCCGCTCCCGGGCGTCTTTCGGCAGAAGCCGCGCTAAGGAGAGCACTGTGACCGGCACAATCGTCTTTGCGCGAAGTAGCCGCTTCTTCGCCTCCGGGAGCCGGAGAGAGCGGCAGCTTCGGGAAGGTGAAGAAGGAAGCTGTACAACACTGGGATTGTGTGCGCAGCTTGCCAACTGATAGAAAACAGTAAATTTGCGCTCTCCTGACTTTTCCAATCACATGGACATTCGATTAGAAGCTGTTTTGGACAACTATTCTTTTCTTCCTGCCAAACACTTGGCAGACTTCCGTGCAATGTCTAGAACACAATGGGAGTTGTTTTCTGTGCTGGCACAGCTTTTCCTAGCCAGACATAGTGGAAAAGCTTTCTGGTAAGATGTAGACTACAAAAGACGCTAAACAGGAAAGTACGATGCTCTCCGGAGCTAAAAGCTGCTCCCGGGCGTCCTTCGGCTGAAGCCGCGCTAAGGAGAGCACTGTGACCGGCACAATCGTCTTTGCGCGAAGTAGCCGCTTCTTCGCCTCCGGGAGCCGGAGAGAGCGGCAGCTTCAGGAAGGTGAAGAAGGAAGCTGTACAACACTGGGATTGTGTGCGCAGCTTGCCAACTGATAGAAAACAGTACCTTTGCGCTCTCCTGACTTTTCCAATCACATGGACATTCGATTGGAAGCTGTTTTGGACAACTTGTCTTTTCTTCCTGCCAAACACTTTGCAGACTTCCGTGCAATGTCTAGAACACAATGGAAGTTGTTTTCTGTGCTGGCACAGTTTTTCCTATCCAGACATAGTGGAAAACCTTTCTGCTAAGATGCAGACTACAAAAACGCTAAACAGGAAAGTACGATGCTCTCCGGAGCTAAAAGCCGCTCCCGGGTGTCTTTCGGCAGAAGCCGCGCTAAGGAGAGCACTGTGACCGGCACAATCGTCTTTGCGCGAAGTAGCCGCTTCTTCGCCTCCGGGAGCCGGAGAGAGCGGCAGCTTCGGCAAGGTGAAGAATGAAGCTGTACAACACTGGGATTGTGTGCGCAGCTTGCCAACTGATAGAAAACAGTACCTTTGCATTCTCCTGACTTTTCCAATCACATGAACATTCGATTGGAAGCCGTTTTGGACAACTTTTCTTTTCTTCCTGCCAAACACTTGGCAGACCTCCGTGCAACGTCTAGAACACAATGGGAGTTGTTTTCTGTGCTGGCACAGCTTTTCCTAGCCAGACATAGTGGAAAAGCTTTCTGGTAAGATGTAGACTACAAAAGACGCTAAACACGAAAGTACGATGCTTTTCGGAGCTAAAAGCTGCTCCCGGGCGTCCTTCGGCTGAAGCCGCGCTAAGGAGAGCACTGTGACCGGCACAACCGTCTTTGCGCGAAGTAGCCGCTTCTTCGCCTCCGGGAGCCGGAGAGAGCGGCAGCTTCGGCAAGGTGAAGAAGGAAGCTGTACAACACTGGGATTGTGTGCGCAGCTTGCCAACTGATAGAAAACAGTACCTTTGCGCTCTCCTGACTTTTCCAATCACATGGACATTCGATTGGAAGCTGTTTTGGACAACTTTTCTTTTCTTCCTGCCAAACACTTGGCAGACTTCCGTGCAATGTCTAGAACACAACGGGAGTTGTTTTCTGTGCTGGCACAGCTTTTCCTAGCCAGACATAGTGGAAAAGCTTTCTGGTAAGATGTAGACTACAAAAGACGCTAAACACGAAAGTACGATGCTCTCCGGAGCTAAAAGCTGCTCCCGGGCGTCCTTCGGCTGAAGCCGCGCTAAGGAGAGCACTGTGACCGGCACAATCGTCTTTGCGCGAAATAGCCGCTTCTTTGCCTCCGGGAGCCGGAGAGAGCGGCAGCTTCGGGAAGGTGAAGAAGGAAGCTGTACAACACTGGGATTGTGTGCGCAGCTTGCCAACTGATAGAAAACAGTACCTTTGCGCTCTCCTGACTTTTCCAATCACATGAACATTCGATTGGAAGCCGTTTTGGACAACTTTTCTTTTCTTCCTGCCAAACACTTGGCAGACTTTTGTGCAATGTCTAGAACACAATGGGAGTTGTTTTCTGTGCTGGCACAGCTTTTCCTAGCCAGACATAGTGGAAAAGCTTTCTGGTAAGATGTAGACTACAAAAGACGCTAAACACGAAAGTACGATGCTCTCCGGAGCTAAAAGCCGCTCCCGGGCGTCTTTCGGCAGAAGCCGCGCTAAGGAGAGCACTGTGACCGGCACAATCGTCTTTGAGCGAAGTAGCCGCTTCTTCGCCTCCGGGAGCCGGAGAGAGCGGCAGCTTCGAGAAGGTGAAGAAGGAAGCTGTACAACACTGGGATTGTGTGCGCAGCTTGCCAACTGATAGAAAACAGTACCTTTGCGCTCTCCTGACTTTTCCATTCACATGGACATTCGATTGGAAGCTGTTTTGGACAACTTTTCTTTTCTTCCTGCCAAACACTTGGCAGACTTCCGTGCAATGTCTAGAACACAACGGGAGTTGTTTTCTGTGCTGGCACAGCTTTTCCTAGCCAGACATAGTGGAAAAGCTTTCTGGTAAGATGTAGACTACAAAAGACGCTAAACAGGAAAGTACGATGCTCTCCGGAGCTAAAAGCTGCTCCCGGGCGTCCTTCGGCTGAAGCCGCGCTAAGGAGAGCACTGTGACCGGCACAATCGTCTTTGCGCGAAATAGCCGCTTCTTCGCCTCCGGGAGCCGGAGAGAGCGGCAGCTTCGGGAAGGTGAAGAAGGAAGCTGTACAACACTGGGATTGTGTGCGCAGCTTGCCAACTGATAGAAAACAGTACCTTTGCGCTCTCCTGACTTTTCCAATCACATGAACATTCGATTGGAAGCCGTTTTGGACAACTTTTCTTTTCTTCCTGCCAAACACTTGGCAGACTTCCGTGCAATGTCTAGAACACAATGGGAGTTGTTTTCTGTGCTGGCACAGCTTTTCCTAGCCAGACATAGTGGAAAAGCTTTCTGGTAAGATGTAGACTACAAAAGACGCTAAACACGAAAGTACGATGCTCTCAGGAGCTAAAAGCCGCTCCCGGGCGTCTTTCGGCAGAAGCCGCGCTAAGGAGAGCACTGTGAGCGGCACAATCGTCTTTGCGCGAAGTAGCCGCTTCTTCGCCTCCGGGAGCCGGAGAGAGCGGCAGCTTCGGGAAGGTGAAGAAGGAAGCTGTACAACACTGGGATTGTGTGCGCAGCTTGCCAACTGATAGAAAACAGTACCTTTGCGCTCTCCTGACTTTTCCAATCACATGAACATTCGATTGGAAGCCGTTTTGGACAACTTTTCTTTTCTTCCTGCCAAACACTTGGCAGACTTCCGTGCAATGTCTAGAACACAATGGGAGTTGTTTTCTGTGCTGGCACAGCTTTTCCTAGCCAGACATAGTGGAAAAGCTTTCTGGTAAGATGTAGACTACAAAAGACGCTAAACACGAAAGTACGATGCTCTCCGGAGCTAAAAGCCGCTCCCGGGCGTCTTTCGGCAGAAGCCGCGCTAAGGAGAGCACTGTGACCGGCACAATCGTCTTTGCGCGAAGTAGCCGCTTCTTCGCCTCCGGGAGCCGGAGAAAGCGGCAGCTTCGGGAAGGTGAAGAAGGAAGCTGTCCAACACTGGGATTGTGTGCGCAGCTTGCCAACTGATAGAAAACAGTACCTTTGCGCTCTCCTGACTTTTCCAATCACATGGACATTCGATTGGAAGCTGTTTTGGACAACTTGTCTTTTCTTCCTGCCAAACACTTTGCAGACTTCCGTGCAATGTCTAGAACACAATGGGAGTTGTTTTCTGTGCTGGCACAGTTTTTCTTAGCCAGACATAGTGGAAAAGCTTTCTGGTAAGATGTAGACTACAAAAGACGCTAAACAGGAAAGTACGATGCTCTCCGGAGCTAAAAGCTGCTCCCGGGCGTCCTTCGGCTGAAGCCGCGCTAAGGAGAGCACTGTGACCGGCACAATCGTCTTTGCGCGAAGTAGCCGCTTCTTCGCCTCCGGGAGCCGGAGAGAGCGGCAGCTTCGGGAAGGTGAAGAAGGAAGCTGTACAACACTGGGATTGTGTGCGCAGCTTGCCAACTGATAGAAAACAGTACCTTTGCACTCTCCTGACTTTTCCAATCACATGAACATTCGATTGGAAGCCGTTTTGGACAACTTTTCTTTTCTTCCTGCCAAACACTTGGCAGACTTCCGTGCAATGTCTAGAACACAATGGGAGTTGTTTTCTGTGCTGGCACAGCTTTTCCTAGCCAGACATAGTGGAAAAGCTTTCTGGTAAGATGTAGACTACAAAAGACGCTAAACAGGAAAGTACGATGCTCTCCGGAGCTAAAAGCTGCTCCCGGGCGTCCTTCGGCTGAAGCCGCGCTAAGGAGAGCACTGTGACCGGCACAATCGTCTTTGCGCGAAGTAGCCGCTTCTTCGCCTCCGGGAGCCGGAGAGAGCGGCAGCTTCGGGAAGGTGAAGAAGGAAGCTGTACAACACTGGGATTGTGTGCGCAGCTTGCCAACTGATAGAAAACAGTACCTTTGCACTCTCCTGACTTTTCCAATCACATGAACATTCGATTGGAAGCCGTTTTGGACAACTTTTCTTTTCTTCCTGCCAAACACTTGGCAGACTTCCGTGCAATGTCTAGAACACAATGGGAGTTGTTTTCTGTGCTGGCACAGCTTTTCCTAGCCAGACATAGTGGAAAAGCTTTCTGGTAAGATGTAGACTACAAAAGACGCTAAACACGAAAGTACGATGCTCTCCGGAGCTAAAAGCCGCTCCCGGGTGTCTTTCGGCAGAAGCCGCGCTAAGGAGAGCACTGTGACCGGCACAATCGTCTTTGCGCGAAGTAGCCGCTTCTTCGCCTCCGGGAGCCGGAGAGAGCGGCAGCTTCGGGAAGGTGAAGAAGGAAGCTGTACAACACTGGGATTGTGTGCGCAGCTTGCCAACTGATAGAAAACAGTACCTTTGCGCTCTCCTGACTTTTCCAATCACATGGACATTCGATTGGAAGCTGTTTTGGACAACTTTTCTTTTCTTCCTGCCAAACACTTGGCAGACTTCCGTGCAATGTCTAGAACACAATGGGAGTTGTTTTCTGTGCTGGCACAGCTTTTCCTAGCCAGACATAGTGGAAAAGCTTTCTGGTAAGATGTAGACTACAAAAGACGCTAAACAGGAAAGTACGATGCTCTCCGGAGCTAAAAGCTGCTCCCGGGCGTCCTTCGGCTGAAGCCGCGCTAAGGAGAGCACTGTGACCGGCACAATCGTCTTTGCGCGAAGTAGCCGCTACTTCGCCTCCGGGAGCCGGAGAGAGCGGCAGCTTCTGCAAGGTGAAGAAGGAAGCTGTACAACACTGGGATTGTGTGCGCAGCTTGCCAACTGATAGAAAACAGTACCTTTGCGCTCTCCTGACTTTTCCAATCACATGGACATTCGATTGGAAGCTGTTTTGGACAACTTTTCTTTTCTTCCTGCCAAACACTTGGCAGACTTCCGTGCAATGTCTAGAACACAATGGGAGTTGTTTTCTGTGCTGGCATAGCTTTTCCTAGCCAGACATAGTGGAAAAGCTTTCTGGTAAGATGTAGACTACAAAAACGCTAAACAGGAAAGTACGATGCTCTCCGGAGCTAAAAGCCGCTCCCGGGCGTCATTCGGCAGAAGCCGCACTAAGGAGAGCACTGTGACCGGCACAATCGTCTTTGCGCGAAGTAGCCGCTTCTTCGCCTCCGGGAGCCGGAGAGAGCGGCAGCTTCGGGAAGGTGAAGAAGGAAGCTGTACAACACTGGGATTGTGTGCGCAGCTTGCCAACTGATAGAAAACAGTACCTTTGCGCTCTCCTGACTTTTCCAATCACATGAACATTCGATTGGAAGCCGTTTTGGACAACTTTTCTTTTCTTCCTGCCAAACACTTGGCAGACTTCCGTGCAATGTCTAGAACACAATGGGAGTTGTTTTCTGTGCTGGCACAGCTTTTCCTAGCCAGACATAGTGGAAAAGCTTTCTGGTAAGATGTAGACTACAAAAGACGCTAAACACGAAAGTACGATGCTCTCCGGAGCTAAAAGCCGCTCCCGGGCGTCTTTCGGCAGAAGCCGCGCTAAGGAGAGCACTGTGACCGGCACAATCGTCTTTGAGCGAAGTAGCCGCTTCTTCGCCTCCGGGAGCCGGAGAGAGCAGCAGCTTCGGCAAGGTGAAGAAGGAAGCTGTACAACACTGGGATTGTGTGCGCAGCTTGCCAACTGATAGAAAACAGTACCTTTGCGCTCTCCTGACTTTTCCAATCACATGGACATTCGATTGGAAGCTGTTTTGGACAACTTGTCTTTTCTTCCTGCCAAACACTTGGCAGACTTCCGTGCAATGTCTAGAACACAACGGGAGTTGTTTTCTGTGCTGGCACAGCTTTTCCTAGCCAGACATAGTGGAAAAGCTTTCTGGTAAGATGTAGACTACAAAAGACGCTAAACACGAAAGTACGATGCTCTCCGGAGCTAAAAGCCGCTCCCGGGCGTCTTTCGGCAGAAGCCGCGCTAAGGAGAGCACTGTGACCGGCACAATCGTCTTTGCGCGAAGTAGCCGCTTCTTCGCCTCCGGGAGCCGGAGAAAGCGGCAGCTTCGGGAAGGTGAAGAAGGAAGCTGTCCAACACTGGGATTGTGTGCGCATCTTGCCAACTGATAAAAAACAGTACCTTTGCGCTCTCCTGACTTTTCCAATCACATGGACATTCGATTGGAAGCTGTTTTGGACAACTTGTCTTTTCTTCCTGCCAAACACTTTGCAGACTTCCGTGCAATGTCTAGAACACAATGGGAGTTGTTTTCTGTGCTGGCACAGCTTTTCCTAGCCAGACATAGTGGAAAAGCTTTCTGGTAAGATGTAGACTACAAAAGACGCTAAACACGAAAGTACGATGCTGTCCGGAGCTAAAAGCCGCTCCCGGGCGTCTTTCGGCAGAAGCCGCGCTAAGGAGAGCACTGTGACCGGCACAATCGTCTTTGCGCGAAGTAGCCGCTTCTTCGCCTCCGGGAGCCGGAGAGAGCGGCAGCTTCGGGAAGGTGAAGAAGGAAGCTGTACAACACTGGGATTGTGTGCGCAGCTTGCCAACTGATAGAAAACAGTACCTTTGCGCTCTCCTGACTTTTCCAATCACATGGACATTCGATTGGAAGCTGTTTTGGACAACATTTCTTTTCTTCCTGCCAAACACTTGGCAGACTTCCGTGCAATGTCTAGAACACAACGGGAGTTGTTTTCTGTGCTGGCACAGCTTTTCCTAGCCAGACATAGTGGAAAAGCTTTCTGGTAAGATGTAGACTACAAAAGACGCTAAACAGGAAAGTACGATGCTCTCCGGAGCTAAAAGCTGCTCCCGGGCGTCCTTCGGCTGAAGCCGCGCTAAGGAGAGCACTGTGACCGGCACAATCGTCTTTGCGCGAAGTAGCCGCTTCTTCGCCTCCGGGAGCCGGAGAGAGCGGCAGCTTCGGCAAGGTGAAGAAGGAAGCTGTACAACACTGGGATTGTGTGCGCAGCTTGCCAACTGATAGAAAACAGTACCTTTGCGCTCTCCTGACTTTTCCAATCACATGGACATTCGATTGGAAGCTGTTTTGGACAACTTGTCTTTTCTTCCTGCCAAACACTTTGCAGACTTCCGTGCAATGTCTAGAACACAATGGGAGTTGTTTTCTGTGCTGGCACAGTTTTTCCTAGCCAGACATAGTGGAAAACCTTTCTGCTAAGATGCAGACTACAAAAACGCTAAACAGGAAAGTACGATGCTCTCCGGAGCTAAAAGCCGCTCCCGGGTGTCTTTCGGCAGAAGCCGCGCTAAGGAGAGCACTGTGACCGGCACAATCGTCTTTGCGCGAAGTAGCCGCTTCTTCGCCTCCGGGAGCCGGAGAGAGCGGCAGCTTCGGCAAGGTGAAGAAGGAAGCTGTACAACACTGGGATTGTGTGCGCAGCTTGCCAACTGATAGAAAACAGTACCTTTGCATTCTCCTGACTTTTCCAATCACATGAACATTCGATTGGAAGCCGTTTTGGACAACTTTTCTTTTCTTCCTGCCAAACACTTGGCAGACTTCCGTGCAATGTCTAGAACACAATGGGAGTTGTTTTCTGTGCTGGCATAGCTTTTCCTAGCCAGACATAGTGGAAAAGCTTTCTGGTAAGATGTAGACTACAAAAACGCTAAACAGGAAAGTACGATGCTCTCCGGAGCTAAAAGCCGCTCCCGGGCGTCATTCGGCAGAAGCCGCGCTAAGGAGAGCACTGTGACCGGCACAATCGTCTTTGCGCGAAGTAGCCGCTTCTTCGCCTCCGGGAGCCGGAGAGAGCAGCAGCTTCGGGAAGGCGAAGAAGGAAGCTGTACAACACTGGGATTGTGTGCGCAGCTTGCCAACTGATAGAAAACAGTACCTTTGCACTCTCCTGACTTTTCCAATCACATGAACATTCGATTGGAAGCCGTTTTGGACAACTTTTCTTTTCTTCCTGCCAAACACTTGGCAGACTTCCGTGCAATGTCTAGAACACAATGGGAGTTGTTTTCTGTGCTGGCATAGCTTTTCCTAGCCAGACATAGTGGAAAAGCTTTCTGGTAAGATGTAGACTACAAAAACGCTAAACAGGAATGTACGATGCTCTCCGGAGCTAAAAGCCGCTCCCGGGCGTCATTCGGCAGAAGCCGCGCTAAGGAGAGCACTGTGACCGGCACAATCGTCTTTGCGCGAAGTAGCCGCTTCTTCGCCTCCGGGAGCCGGAGAGAGCGGCAGCTTCGGGAAGGTGAAGAAGGAAGCTGTACAACACTGGGATTGTGTGCGCAGCTTGCCAACTGATAGAAAACAGTACCTTTGCGCTCTCCTGACTTTTCCAATCACATGAACATTTGATTGGAAGCTGCTTTGGACAACTTTTCTTTTCTTCCTGCCAAACACTTGGCAGACTTCCGTGCAATGTCTAGAACACAATGGGAGTTGTTTTCTGTGCTGGCACAGCTTTTCCTAGCCAGACATAGTGGAAAAGCTTTCTGGTAAGATGTAGACTACAAAAGACGCTAAACACGAAAGTACGATGCTCTCCGGAGCTAAAAGCCGCTCCCGGGCGTCTTTCGGCAGAAGCCGCGCTAAGGAGAGCACTGTGACCGGCACAATCGTCTTTGCGCGAAGTAGCCGCTTCTTCGCCTCCGGGAGCCGGAGAAAGCGGCAGCTTCGGGAAGGTGAAGAAGGAAGCTGTCCAACACTGGGATTGTGTGCGCATCTTGCCAACTGATAAAAAACAGTACCTTTGAACTCTGCTGACTTTTCCAATCACATGGACATTCGATTGGAAGCTGCTTTGGACAACTTTTCTTTTCTTCCTGCCAAACACTTGGCAGACCTCTGTGCAACGTCTAGAACACAATGGGAGTTGTTTTCTGTGCTGGCACAGCTTTTCCTAGCCAGACATAGTGGAAAAGCTTTCTGGTAAGATGTAGACTACAAAAGACGCTAAACAGGAAAGTACGATGCTCTCCGGAGCTAAAAGCTGCTCCCGGGCGTCCTTCGGCTGAAGCCGCGCTAAGGAGAGCACTGTGACCGGCACAATCGTCTTTGCGCGAAGTAGCCGCTTCTTCGCCTCCGGGAGCCGGAGAGAGCGGCAGCTTCGGCAAGGTGAAGAAGGAAGCTGTACAACACTGGGATTGTGTGCGCAGCTTGCCAACTGATAGAAAACAGTACCTTTGCGCTCTCCTGACTTTTCCAATCACATGGACATTCGATTGGAAGCTGTTTTGGACAACTTGTCTTTTCTTCCTGCCAAACACTTTGCAGACTTCCGTGCAATGTCTAGAACACAATGGGAGATGTTTTCTGTGCTGGCACAGTTTTTCCTAGCCAGACATAGTGGAAAAGCTTTCTGCTAAGATGCAGACTACAAAAACGCTAAACAGGAAAGTACGATGCTCTCCGGAGCTAAAAGCCGCTCCCGGGTGTCTTTCGGCAGAAGCCGCGCTAAGGAGAGCACTGTGACCGGCACAATCGTCTTTGCGCGAAGTAGCCGCTTCTTCGCCTCCGGGAGCCGGAGAGAGCGGCAGCTTCGGGAAGGTGAAGAAGGAAGCTGTACAACACTGGGATTGTGTGCGCAGCTTGCCAACTGATAGAAAACAGTACCTTTGCGCTCTCCTGACTTTTCCAATCACATGAACATTCGATTGGAAGCCGTTTTGGACAACTTTTCTTTTCTTCCTGCCAAACACTTGGCAGACTTCCGTGCAATGTCTAGAACACAATGGGAGTTGTTTTCTGTGCTGGCACAGCTTTTCCTAGCCAGACATAGTGGAAAAGCTTTCTGGTAAGATGTAGACTACAAAAGACGCTAAACACGAAAGTACGATGCTCTCCGGAGCTAAAAGCCGCTCTGGGGCGTCTTTCGGCAGAAGCCGCGCTAAGGAGAGCACTGTGACCGGCACAATCGTCTTTGCGCGAAGTAGCCGCTTCTTCGCCTCCGGGAGCCGGAGAAAGCGGCAGCTTCAAGAAGGTGAAGAAGGAAGCTGTACAACACTGGGATTGTGTGCGCAGCTTGCCAACTGATAGAAAACAGTACCTTTGAACTCTGCTGACTTTTCCAATCACATGGACATTCGATTGGAAGCTGTTTTGGACAACTTGTCTTTTCTTCCTGCCAAACACTTGGCAGACCTCCGTGCAACGTCTAGAACACAATGGGAGTTGTTTTCTGTGCTGGCACAGCTTTTCCTAGCCAGACATAGTGGAAAAGCTTCCTGGTAAGATGTAGACTACAAAAGACGCTAAACAGGAAAGTACGATGCTCTCCGGAGCTACAAGCTGCTCCCGGGCGTCATACCGCAGAAGCCGCGCTAAGGAGCGCACTGTGACCGGCACAATCGTCTTTGCGCGAAGTAGCCGCTTCTTCGCCTCCGGGAGCCGGAGAGAGCGGCAGCTTCGGGAAGGTGAAGAAGGAAGCTGTACATCACTGGGATTGTGTGCGCAGCTTGCCAACTGATAGAAAACAGCACCTTTGAACTCTGCTGACTTTTCCAATCACATGGGCATTCGATTGGAAGCTGCTTTGGACAAGTTTTCTTTTCTTCCTGCCAAACACTTGGCAGACCTCCGTGCAGCGTCTAGAACACAATGGGAGTTGTTTTCTGTGCTGGCACAGTTTTTCCTAGCCAGACATAGTGGAAAAGCTTTCTGCTAAGATGTAGACTACAAAAGACGCTAAACACGAAAGTACGATGCTCTCCGGAGCTAAAAGCTGCTCCCGGGCATCATACGGCAGAAGCCGCGCTAAGGAGCGCACTGTGACCGGCACAATCGTCTTTGCGCGAACTAGCCGCTTCTTCGCCTCCGGGAGCCGGAGAGAGCGGCAGCTTCGGGAAGGTGAAGAAGGAAGCTGTACAAAACTGGGATTGTGTGCGCAGCTTGCCAACTGATAGAAAACAGTACTTATGAACTCTGCTGACTTTTCCAATCACATGGACATTCGATTGGAAGCTGCTTTGGACAACTTTTCTTTTCTTCCTGCTAAACACTTGGCAGACCTCCGTGCAATGTCTATAACACGATGGAAGTTGTTTTCTGTGCTGGCACAGTTTTTCCTAGCCAGACATAGTGGAAAAGCTTTCTGGTAAGATGTAGACTACAAAAGACGCTAAACACGAAAGTACGATGCTCTTCGGAGCTGAAAGCCGCTCCCGGGCGTCTTTCGGCAGAAGCCGCGCTAAGGAGAGCACTGTGACCAGCACAATCGTCTTTGCGCAAAGTAGCCGCTTCTTCGCCTCCGGGAGCCAGAGGGAGCGGCAGCTTCGGGAAGGTGAAGAAGGAAGCTGTACAACACTGGGATTGTGTGCGCAGCTTGCCAACTGATAGAAAACAGTACCTTTGAACTCTGCTGACTTTTCCAATCACATGGACATTCGATTGGAAGCTGCTTTGGACAACTTTTCTTTTCTTCCTGCCAAACACTTGGCAGAGCTCCGTGCAACGTCTAGAACACGATGGGAGTTGTTTTCTGTGCTGGCACAGTTTTTCCTAGCCAGACATAGTGAAAAAGCTTTCTGCTAAGATGTAGACTACAAAAGACGCTAAACACGAAAGTACAATGCTCTCCAGAGCTAAAAGCTGCTCCCGGGCGTCATTCGGCAGAAGCCGCGCTAAGGAGCGCACTGTGACCGGCACAATCGTCTTTGCGCGAAGTAACGGCTTCTTTGCCTCCGGGAGCCGGAGAGAGCGGCAGCGTCGGGAAGGTGAAGAAGGAAGCTGTACAACACTGGGATTGTGTGCGCAGCTTGCCAACTGATAGAAAACAGTACCTTTGAACTCTGCTGACTTTTCCAATCACATGGACATTCGATTGGAAGCTGCTTTGGACAACTTTTCTTTTCTTCCTGCCAAACACTTGGCAGACCGCCGTGCAACGTCTAGAACACAATGGGAGTTGATTTCTGTGCTGGCACAGTTTTTCCTAGCCAGACATAGTGGAAAAGCTTTCTGCTAAGATGTAGACTACAAAAGACGCTAAACACGAAAGTACGATGCTCTTCGGAGCTAAAGGCCGCTCCCGGGCGTCTTTCGGCAGAAGCCGCGCTAAGGAGCACACTGTGACCAGCACAATCATCTTTGCGCGAAGTTGCAACTTCTTCGCCTCCGGCATCCGGAGAGAGCGGCAGCTTCGGGAAGGTGAAGAAGGAAGCTGTACAACACTGGGATTGTGTGCGCAGCTTGCCAACAGATAGAAAACAGTACCTTTGAACTCTGCTGACTTTTCCAATCACATGGACATTCGATTGGAAGCTGCTTTGGACAACTTTTCTTCCTGCCAGACACTTGGCAGACCACCGTGCAACGTCTAGAACACGATGGGAGTTGTTTTCTGTGCTGGCACAGTTTTTCCTAGCCAGACATAGTGGAAAAGCTTTCTGCTAAGATGTAGACTACAAAAGACGCTAAACACGAAAGTACGATGCTCTCCGGAGCTAAAAGCTGCTCCCGGGCGTCTTTCGGCACAAGCCGCGCTAAGGAGCGCGCTGTGACCGATACAATCGTCTTTGCGCGAAGTAGCCGCTTCTTCGCCTCCGGGAGCCGGAGAGAGCGGCAGCTTCGGCAAGGTGAAGAAGGAAGCTGTACAACACTGGGATTGTGTGCGCAGCTTGCCAACTGATAGAAAACAGTACCTTTGCGCTCTCCTGACTTTTCCAATCACATGAACATTCGATTGGAAGCTGCTTTGGACAACTTTTATTTTCTTCCTGCCAAACACTTGGCAGACCTCCGTGCAACGTCTATAACACGAAGGGAGTTGTTTTCTGTGCTGGCACAGCTTTTCCTAGCCAGACATAGTGGAAAAGCTTTCTGCTAAGATGTAGACTACAAAAGACGCTAAACACGAAAGTACGATGCTCTCCGGAGCTAAAAGCCGCTCCCGGGCGTCTTTCGGCAGAAGCCGCGCTAAGGAGAGCACTGTGACCAGCACAATCGTCTTTGCGCGAAGTTGCCGCTTCTTCGCCTCCGGCAGCCGGAGAGAGCGGCAGCTTCGGGAAGGTGAAGAAGGAAGCTGTACAACACCGGGAATGTGTGCGCAGCTTGCCAACTGATAGAAAACAGTACCTTTGCACTCGCTGACTTTTCCAATCACATGAACATTCTATTGGAAGCTGCTTTGGACAACTTTTCTTTTCTAACTGCCAAACACTTGGCAGACTTCCGTGCACTGTCTAGAACACAATGGGAGTTGTTTTCTGTTCTGGAACAGCTTTTCCTAGCCAGACATAGTGGAAAAGCTTTCTGCTAAGATGTAGACTACAAAAGACGCTAAACACGAAAGTACGATGCTCTCCGGAGCTAAAAGCCGCTCCCGGGCGTCTTTCGGCAGAAGCCGCGCTAAGGAGAGCACTGTGACCGGCACAATCGTCTTTGCGCAAAGTAGCCGCTTCTTCGCCTCCGGGAGCCGGAGAGAGCGGCAGCTTCGGGAAGGTGAAGAAGGAAGCTGTACAACACTGGGATTGTGTGCGCAGCTTGCCAACTGATAGAAAACAGTACCTTTGCACTCTCCTGACTTTTCCAATCACATGGATATTTGATTGGAAGCTGCTTTGGACAACTTTTCTTTTCTTCCTGCCAAACACTTGGCAGACCTCCGTGCAACGTCTAGAACACAATGGGAGTTGTTTTCTGTGCTAGCACAGCTTTTCCTCGCCAGACATAGTGGAAAAGCTTTCTGCTAAGATGTAGACTACAAAAGACGCTAAACACGAAAGTACAATGCTCTCCGGAGCTAAAAGCTGCTCCCGGGCGTCATTCGGCAGAAGCCGCGCTAAGGAGAGCACTGTGACCGGCACAATCGTCTTTGCGCGAAGTAGCCGCTTCTTCGTCTCCGGGAGCCGGAGAGAGCGGCAGCTTCGGGAAGGTGAAGAAGGAAGCTGTACAACACTGGAATTGTGTGCGCAGCTTGCCAACTGATAGAAAACAGTACCTTTGCGCTCTCCTGACTTTTCCAATCACATGAACATTCGATTGGAAGCCGTTTTGGACAACTTTCCTTTTCTTCCTGCCAAACACTTGGCAGACTTCCGTGCAATGTCTAGAACACAATGGGAGTTGTTTTCTGTGCTGGCACAGCTTTTCCTAGCCAGACATAGTGGAAAAGCTTTCTGGTAAGATGTAGACTACAAAAGACGCTAAACACGAAAGTACGATGCTCTCCGGAGCTAAAAGCCGCTCCCGGGCGTCTTTCGGCAGAAGCCGCGCTAAGGAGAGCACTGTGACCGGCACAATCGTCTTTGCGCGAAGTAGCCGCTTCTTCGCCTCCGGGAGCCGGAGAAAGCGGCAGCTTCGGGAAGGTGAAGAAGGAAGCTGTACAACACTGGGATTGTGCGCGCAGCTTGCCAACTGATAGAAAACAGTACCTTTGAACTCTGCGGACTTTTCCAATCACATGGACATTCAATATGAAGCTGCTTTGGACAACTTTTCTTTTCTTCCTGCCAAACACTTGGCAGACCTCCGTGCGACGTCTAGAACACAATGGGAGTGATTTTCTGTGCTGGCACAGCTTTTCCTAGCAGGACATAGTGGAAAAGCTTTCTGCTAAGATGTAGACTACAAAAGACGCTAAACACGAAAGTACGATGCTCTTCGGAGCTAAAAGCCGCTCCCGGGCGTCTTTCGGCAGAAGCCGTGCTAAGGAGCGCACTGTGACCGGCACAATCGTCTTTGCGCGAAGTAGCCGCTTCTTCGCCTCCGGGAGCCGGAGAGAGCGGCAGCTTCGGGAAGGTGAAGAAGGAAGCTGTACAACACTGGGATTGTGTGCGCAGCTTGCCAACTGATAGAAAACAGTACCTTTGCGCTCTCTTGACTTTTCTAATCACATGGACATTTGATTGGAAGCTGCTTTGGACAACTTTTCTTTTCTTCCTGCCAAACACTTGGCAGACCTCCGTGCAACGTCTAGAACACAATGGGAGTTGTTTTCTCTGCTGGCAAAGCTTTTCCTAGCCAGACATAGTGGAAAAGCTTTCTGCTAAGATGTAGACTACAAAAGACGCTAAACACGAAAGTACGATGCTCTCCGGAGCTAAAAGCTGCTCCCAGGCGTCATTCGGCAGAAGCCGCGCTAAGGAGAGCACTGTGACCGGCACAATCGTCTTTGCGCGAAGTAGCCGCTTCTTCGCCTCCGGGAGCCTGAGAGAGCGGCAGCTTCGGGAAGGTGAAGAAGGAAGCTGTACAACACTGGGATTGTGTGCGCAGCTTGCCAACTGATAGAAAACAGTACCTTTGCGCTCTCCTGACTTTTCCAATCACATGAACATTCGATTGGAAGCCGTTTTGGACAACTTTCCTTTTCTTCCTGCCAAACACTTGGCGGACTTCCGTGCAATGTCTAGAACACAATGGGAGTTGTTTTCTGTGCTGGCACAGCTTTTCCTAGCCAGACATAGTGGAAAAGCTTTCTGGTAAGATGTAGACTACAAAAGACGCTAAACACGAAAGTACGATGCTCTCCGGAGCTAAAAGCCGCTCCCGGGCGTCTTTCGGCAGAAACCGCGCTAAGGAGAGCACTGTGACCGGCACAATCGTCTTTGCGCGAAGTAGCCGCTTCTTCGCCTCCGGGAGCCGGAGAGAGCAGCAGCTTCGGCAAGGTGAAGAAGGAAGCTGTACAACACTGGGATTGTGTGCGCAGCTTGCCAACTGATAGAAAACAGTACCTTTGAACTCTGCTGACTTTTCCAATCACATGGTCATTCGATTGGAAGCTGCTTTGGACAACTTTTCTTTTCTTCCTGCCAAACACTTGGCAGACTTCCGTGCAATGTCTAGAACACAATGGGAGTTGTTTTCTGTGCTGGCACAGTTTTTCCTAGCACGACACAGTGGAAAAGCTTTCTGCTAAGATGTAGACTACAAAAGACGCTAAACACGAAAGTACGATGCTCTTCGGAGCTAAAAGCCGCTCCCGGGCGTCTTTCGGCAGAAGCCGCGCTAAGGAGAGCACTGTGACCGGCACAATCGTCTTTGCGCGAAGTAGCCGCTTCTTCGCCTCCGGGAGCCGGAGAAAGCGGCAGCTTCGGGAAGGTGAAGAAGGAAGCTGTACAACACTGGGATTGTGTGCGCAGCTTGCCAACTGATAGAAAACAGTACCTTTGAACTCTGCTGACTTTTCCAATCACATGGTCATTCGATTGTAAGCTGCTTTGGACAACTTTTCTTTTCTTCCTGCCAAACACTTGGCAGACTTCCGTGCAATGTCTAGAACACAATGGGAGTTGTTTTCTGTGCTGGCACAGTTTTTCCTAGCACGACACAGTGGAAAAGCTTTCTGCTAAGATGTAGACTACAAAAGACGCTAAACACGAAAGTATGATGCTCTTCGGATCTAAAAGCCGCTCCCGGGCGTCTTTCGGCAGAAGCCGCGCTAAGGAGAGCACTGTGACCGGCACAATGGTCTTTGCGCGAAGTAGCCGCTTCTTCGCCTCCGGGAGCCGGAGAGAGCGGCAGCTTCGGGAAGGTGAAGAAGGAAGCTGTACAACACTGGGATTGTGTGCGCAGCTTGCCAACTGATAGAAAACAGTACCTTTGCGCTCTCCTGCCTTTTCCAATCACATGGATATTCGATTGGAAGCTGCTTTGGACAACTTTTCTTTTCTTCCTGCCAAACACTTGGCAGACCTCCGTGCAACGTCTATAACACGAAGGGAGTTGTTTTCTGTGCTGGCACAGCTTTTCCTAGCCAGACATAGTGGAAAAGCTTTCTGCTAAGATGTAGACTACAAAAGACGCTAAACACGAAAGTACGATGCTCTCCGGAGCTAAAAGCCGCTCCCGGGCGTCTTTCGGCAGAAGCCGCGCTAAGGAGAGCACTGTGACCAGCACAATCGTCTTTGCGCGAAGTTGCCGCTTCTTCACCTCCGGCAGCCGGCGAGAGCAGTAACTTTGGGAAGGTGAAGAAGGAAGCTGTACAACACTGGGATTGTGTGCGCAGCTTGCCAACTGATAGAAAACAGTAACTTTGCTCTCTCCTGACTTTTCCAATCACATGAACATTCTATTGGAAGCTGCTTTGGACAACTTTTCTTTTCTTGATGCCAAACACTTGGCAGAATTCCGTGCACTGTCTAGAACACAATGGGAGTTGTTTTCTCTGCTGGCACAGTTTTTCCTAGCCAGACATTGTGGAAAAGCTTTCTGCTAAGATGTAGACGAAAAGAGACGCTAAACAGGAAAGTACGATGCTCTCCGGAGCTAAAAGCCGCTCCCGGGCGTCTTTCGGCAGAAGCCGCGCTAAGGAGAGCACTGTGACCGGCACAATCGTCTTTGCGCGAAGTAGCCGCTTCTTCGCCTCCGGGAGCCGGAGACAGCGGCAGCTTCCGGAAGGTGAAGAAGGAAGCTGTACAACACTGGGATTGTGTGCGCAGCTTGCCAACTGATAGAAAACAGTACCTTTGCACTCTCCTGACTTTTCCAATCACATGGACATTCGATTGGAAGCTGCTTTGGACAACTTTTCTTTTCTTCCTGCCAAACACTTGGCAGACCTCCGTGCAACGTCTATAAAACGATGGGAGTTGTTTTCTGTGCTGGCACAGCTTTTCCTAGCCAGACATAGAGGAAAAGCTTTCTGCTAAGATGTAGACTACAAAAGACGCTAAGCACGAAAGTACGATGCTCTCCGGAGCTAAAAGCTGCTCCCGGGCGTCTTTCGGCAGAAGCCGCGCTAAGGAGAGCACTGTGACCGGCACAATCGTCTTTGCGCGAAGTAGCCGCTTCTTCGCCTCCGGGAGCCGGAGAGAGCGGCAGCTTCGGGAAGGTGAAGAAGGAAGCTGTACAACACTGGGATTGTGTGCGCAGCTTGCCAACTGATAGAAAACAGTACCTTTGCGCTCTCCTGACTTTTACAAACACATGGACATTCGATTGGAAGCTGTTTTGGACAACTTTTCTTTTATTCCTGCCAAACACTTGGCAGATTTCTGTGCAATGTCTAGAACACAATGAGAGTTGTTTTCTGTGCTGGAACAGCTTTTCCTAGCCAGACATAGTGGAAAAGCTTTCTGCTAAGATGTAGACTACAAAAGACGCTAAACACGAAAGTACGATGCTCTCCGGAGCTAAAAGCCGCTCCCGGGCGTCTTTCGGCAGAAGCCGCGCTAAGGAGAGCACTGTGACCGGCACAATCGTCTTTGCGCAAAGTAGCCGCTTCTTCGCCTCCGGGAGCCGGAGAGAGCGGCAGCTTCGGGAAGGTGAAGAAGGAAGCTGTACAACACTGGGATTGTGTGCGCAGCTTGCCAACTGATAGAAAACAGTACCTTTGCAATCTCTTGACTTTTCCAATCACATGAACATTCGATTGGAAGCTGTTTTGGACAACTTTTCTTTTCTTCCTGCCAAACACTTGGCAGACTTCCGTGCAATGTCTAGAACACAATGGGAGTTGTTTTCTGTGCTGGCAATGTTTTTGCTAGCCAGACATAGTGGAAAAGCTTTCTGCTAAGATGTAGACTACAAAAGACGCTAAACATGAAAGTACGATGCTCTCCGGAGCTAAAAGCCGCTCCCGGGCGTCTTTCGGCAGAAGCAGCACTAAGGAGAGCACTGTGACCGGCACAATCGTCTTTGCGCGAAGTAGCCGCTTCTTCGCCTCCGGGAGCCGGACAGAGCGGCAGCTTCGGGAAGGTGAAGAAGGCAGCTGTACAACACTGGGATTGTGTGCGCAGCTTGCCAACTGATAGAAAACAGTACCTTTGAACTCTGCGGACTTTTCCAATCACATGGACATTCAATATGAAGCTGCTTTGGACAACTTTTCTTTTCTTCCTGCCAAACACTTGGCAGACCTCCGTGCAACGTCTAGAACACAATGGGAGTTGTTTTCTGTGCTGGCACAGTTTTTTCTAGCCAGACATAGTGGAAAAGCTTTCTGCTAAGATGTAGACTACAAAAGACGCTAAACACGAAAGTACGATGCTCTCCGGAGCTAAAAGCTGCTCCCGGGCGTCATTCGGCAGAAGCCGTGCTAGGGAGCGCACTGTGACCGGCACAATCGTCTTTGCGCGAAGTAGCCGCTTCTTCGCCTCCGGCAGCCGGAGAGAGCGGCAGCTTCGGGAAGGTGAAGAGGGAAGCTGTACAACACTGGGATTGTGTGCGCAGCTTGCCAGCTGATAGAAAACAGTACCTTTGTGTGGGATCTCAGCACCTCAGGATGAGGGTGCAGAGTGACCGAGACCACCCTTGGGGGGCTCGGTAGTCCTGGAATGTTGCCAGAAGTGTCTGGTGGCTGGACTTTGATCCTACACAGGAGATCACACCTGTATGAGGACTGGGAGGATTTTACTGGGTGAATGGTGAAGGGATAAGTTAATTAAGGTGTAGAACACAGGGTTTAGGATTTCTGTACAGGGGGGTCTAAAGAAGTAAGATGGAGGAATTGGGGCGTGTCCTGTCCTTCTTCTTCTTCTTCTCGGCCTCCATCTTCTGTGGTGATGGTGGCACTTTGGGATTGGTCTTTACTAGAAGTGCACCGGTTAATAAGAGTAGAAGCTATTGGAGAAAAATTATAAATATTGTACACGTAACTTCGGGTATAAAGATAAGTGACCGCCCCAGGGGCTGCAGGGGAGTGTGCCCATGGCTGACTTGCTGTGCAGACCTCTGTCGGGCTGAAAGAAAATCTTTTAGATAAACAATTAATAAACACTGAGACCGAAACAAGATCACAAGTCTCTCCTGGTCCTTTGAAGCGCGGGCTGTCCAAGGCCACTCTGGGCCTTTCCAGGTCTTTGAAACAGCCGAGAAACCGAGCAAGTGGCATCCCTGAGCTATCTCCGGACATAAACCAGCCAGCAGGAGAAACAGAAAACCAACAAGCATAAACCAGAAATAAATCAAGCCTAAACCGGTCATAAATCAAGAATAAATCAGCAAAAAGAGAAAAATGAAAATCTACACCTTTGCACTCTCCTGACTTTTCCAATCACATGAACATTCGATTGGAAGCTGTTTTGGACAACTTTTCTTTTCTTCCTGCCAAACACTTGCCAGACCTCCGTGCAAAGTCTCGAACACGATGGGAGTTGTTTTCTGTGCTGGCACAGTTTTTCCTAGCCAGACATAGTGGAAAAGCATTTTACTAAGATGTAGATGACAAGAGAGGCTGAGGACTGGATGTAAGCAAATGACACCCATCTTCAAAAAAGGCAATTAGGGGGACTCGCGATAGTACAAGCCAGCCCGCCTCTTTTTTATCCCCAGGAAGTTGATGAAGTAGCTCTTCCTGGAAAACCTTGCCAGGCACTTGAAAGACGACAAAATAATGTAGTTAGCATCATTTTTCAGGGGAATTTCATGCTGAACATCACTTTAAACTCCTCTGATGAATCAACTTGATTGGTAGATGAAGGGAATATTATCTGCCTGGGCTTCAGGGAGGTTTTTGACATATCTCTACATGGCAGCACACATACATATGGAAGCAATAGTGCAAAGGGGAGGGAATCAGTGTCTTTTCAGTGATGCTGAGGGAAAAGACAAGAGGCAGTGGGCGCACACAGGAGATTGCCTTTGAACATCAGTAAATGTTTCTTTACTGTGAGGGTGACTGAACCACGGCACAGACTGCCCAGAAAGATTGTGGAGCCTGGATCTTTGAAGACATTAAAAGTACACCCAGATAGAATCCTGGGCAAGAGGCTCTAGGTATCCTGGTTTAGGCAGGGGGGTTGGGCCTGGTTTGCCCCACCAACCCCTTCCACTCTCATTCATTCTGTGCTAGTGAATTCTCTTCAAGATGCATTTCAAGCACTGGCATGACCAAGTTCTGTGCAGACAGAGATCCAAATGGACATGGCATCTAAGTTCCTTAAGCAGTGTTCAAGAAGAATGTAAAACTCTGGGACAAGTGTCTCTTCCCTAACTGAATCCCTTTCATGGGAAAATTTCCAGCTATAGAAAGATCTTCTGATACGCATGCTTAAGACTGACACTGGCTGAGCAAATTTCTCCCTATGTGTATCTAAGACCAGTTAGGATCTTCACCCAAAGTGCTGTCAACATAGTCACAGAATGCCTCTTGTTAAGAAGTGACAACTTCCATCAGAATGGCAACTATTGGTCCACAAAATGGATTAATGGATGGGAATTATCTACATGGGTTAAAAACAAAAATAAAGAGTTGGTCTTTATTTATCAATTTCATTGCAATATTGATAAGGGAAGAAAAAGACCTAAGTCCTTGACTTTCTTAACTCGAGGAAAGATTTTAAAAATTCCTTGTAAAAATGTATGATCACAATCAGACTATTGAAACCATTTTAGTTGGAAAAAAGTTCCAAAATTGTCTAGATAGTGGCAAAGAAGCCAAGAAAATAGGAAAGAAACAAAAAGAGAGCAAAAGAGTCAGCTTCAGTGTACAACCTCATTCTAGAAGTAGTCTGCTGGGGAAAGGAACCCCCAGTTGAATTTCCAATGTATTCCTGCGCTTGATTCAGTAACTGGTCAATGTAAAAACCAATCCTTTTGTACAACTTCTTCCAGCAACAAAAACTCCAACAGGTTGACACTACCATCATGCCTGTTCCAGACATATTTAAAAGAGAAATGATGATTTTCTTGAAAACCTACTTGCATAAAAGTTGCAAGATGGTGGAGGGATTCCCACATCCTCCTTCCTCCATCTGGCTTGAAAGTATATTTGATAAAATATGCAACAAAGCACATGATTTATAAGGTAGAGTCAAATGGATGATTTGGGAATTGATCTCTTGTTGATAGGAAACTTCATATCCACTCTGTGTGACCTTTCTAAAACAAAATGTGGAGCTGAGGCATGAATCTGCCACAACAATTGTAAAGCAAACATACACACTCCCCTTCACATGCCCCCCCTTCCACACATACCTAGGCACACACAGAGATCAGCATAGCAGATCATGAACACCTTGGAAAAGACTGAAATCCTAAATTCCTCTCTTTATGGGCAAAAGAGCTGGTGCAGTAATTCAAATGCCTGGTACAAAAATTCTGTTTAATATTTAGCTCCTATTTAAAACACAGCTTTTCATTTCATTCTATTTACAGAATATTTTCATTTCATTTGTTTCTTTAAAATTACTTAGTTCTCACCTGTTGTATGTCTAGGAATATTTTCTTCCAAAAATAGAAAAAAATAGATGATATCTTTTCCGCAGAAAACATTGGTTGATACAATTTTAAACCATCATGATATGGAAGAATTGTTCTGTCCCTCTCTAAGGTGGAAGAAGCATTTGGATCATAGATCATCTACAATGAAATACTTGACATGTTTAAGATGCTTTCAATCAATTTTGATCGTCAATTGCTTATTCGTTGTAAACAGTAATTTTTCAGTGAAGGGAAAGTGTGTGTGGTATATCTACATGATGTGTTCAAAGCCAGTTCCTACTAATGGCCAGGCTGAATTCCAGTAAATAATGTCCCGAATGATATTTTGCCGCCTTCTTTGGCACTTCATGAAATCTTACCCTGATGAAGTGCTGAAACACAGAGATTTTCTCTTAGAGAGTGTCTCATGTTGTAACCCATCCCATGGATTTTATGCTGTAATTCTTATCTCTTTTAAAATTTGCTATCTTCTGTACAGTTTTCATGAAACTTTCTGTTACAGTAGTGAATATCACCGATAAATGTCATTTTGTACAACTTTGAATTTACCCCAAGAGCTGAGAGAAAACTTGCTCCTATACTTCAATCTGAGTTTCTTCTATAGTCCAACTTTGTTTCTCTACCATCAAGCTTCTCCTTTGTTGCTGCTCCAAGCCCCGTCCAAGCTGACCTTGAATACTTTCAGGGATGGGACACCCACAACTTCTCTGGGCAACCTGTTCCAGTGTTCCAGCACTCCCACAGTAAAAAAGGCCTTCCTTTCATCTAATATGTGTAGGAAATCATAAATCTAGGCATAGAAACTTGGAGTGCAAATTTGAAATTCTTTGGATTTGAAGCACATTTTATATGAATACTGACTTACAGATGACTAAAAGATGTTGATGGGCAATTGAGCTGACAAGTTTTGAAAAAGTGCACAGAAATTAAAATTGAAACCACTAAAATTAAAAACTTCTTGCCATTTTCTTTTTCCTCTCCTATTCAAAATTGCATATGTCAGATATCAGTGCTTCATGCAAACCTCTCAGATGCTCTCAGAGAAAAAGCTTTTCTTTCAGACTAAGTTGCGGTTGACGTAGAACACTAGCAGGAGTGAAAGTTTTTCTGGGCATCAGGGCAGCTCCTTCTCCTTGGATTTGTGTGCAGAATGCATTTTATCCAAACTGGAAAATAGATCCCAGCTCTGTTCTATTCTTCATTCTTACTACATCAGGCCTGAAGATTCTGCGAAAAGTAGCCTGTGGACCTTGAAAATAGCGCATGTGAAAAAGATGAGAGGTGCTGGAGAAGTTGAGGGAGAGAAGAAATATCATATGGCCCAGAACGGACACCAGAAAATATTTCTTCACGTGACCATGGCAGATTGCAGGAGCCACTTGGTGCTATAAAACCAGCCCGACTGGGCATTGGTGCAAACTTGGGTCTGGTAACCATCCTGCGTATCATGGATTTTCAGGAGTCAGCACACCACACCCTACGGCAGGACCCCAGTCAAAATCCTCGGCCCGTTTACCTGGCAAACCAAACTCACCGGCCCCGCTTGTGGATGGCAGATTGCAGGAGTAACTTTGTATTATCAAATCAGCCCGACTTGACACTGGTGCCACCTTGGGTCTGGGAACCGTGCTGTGTATCAAAGCATTTCAGGAGCAAGCCGGCCACTCCCTGCTACAGGCACCCAAACACAAGCCACGGCCCTTTTCCCTTGAAAACAGAACTCACCTGCCCCGCTTCTTGATGGCAGATTGCAGGAGCCACATGGTACTATCCAAACGAGCCCGACTTGGCACTGGGGCCGCCTTGGGTCTGGGAACAATCCTGCGTATCGTGATTTTACAGGAGCCAGCCGGCCACTCCCAGCCACAGGCCCCAAAACACAAACCACGGCCCTATTCGCTGGTAAACAAAACTCACCTCTTCCGCTTCTGGATGGCAGATTTCAGGAGCCAGCTGGTACTGTAAAACCAGCCCAACTTGGCAATGGTGCCACCATGGTTCAGGGAACTCTCCCATATATCATGGATTTTCAGGGGCCAGCCGGCCACTCGAGCCACAGCCCCCCAAACACAAACCACGGCCCGTTTCCCTGCCAAGCAAAACTCACCTGCCCCGCTTTGGGATTGCAGATTGCAGGAGGCACTTGGTACTATCAAACCAGCTCGACTTGGCACTGGTGCCACCTTGGGTCTGGGAACCATCCTGCGTATCGTGGATTTTCAGGAGCCAGCAGGCCACTCCCAGCCACAGGCGCTCTAACAAAAACCACGGCCCTTTTCCCTGGCATACAAAACTCACCTGCCCCGCTTCCAGATGGACAATTGCAGGAGCCACTTGGTATTATAAAACCAGCCCGACTTAGCACTGGTGCCACCTTGGGTCTGGGAAACATCCTGCGTATCGTGGATGTTCAGGCGCCAGCCGACCACTTGCAGCCACACCCCCCGAACACAAACCACAGGCATTTATTCTGGCAAAAAAAACTCTCCTGACCCAATTGTGGATGGCAGATTGCAGGAGCCACTTTGTATTATCAAATCAGCCCGACTTGGCAGTGGGGCCACCTTGGGTCTGGCAACCATCCTGCGTTTCGTGGACTTTCAAGAGCCAGCCGGCTACTCTCGGCCACAGGTCCCCAGACACGAACCTCAGCCCCTTTCCCTGGCAAAAAAACCTCAGCTGCCCTGCTTCTGGGTGGCAGTTTTCAGGAGCCACTTGGTACTATAAAACCAGCCAGACTTGGCACTGGTTCCACCTTGGGTCTGGGAGCAATTCTGCCTATCGTAGATTTTAAGGAGCCATCCGGCCTCTGCCGGCCATAGGACCCCAGACAAAACCTCTGCCCCTTTCTCTGGCAAATAAAACACTCCTTCCCAGTTAAGGATGGCAGATTGCAGGAGGGACTTGGTACCATCAAACCAGCCCGACTTGGCACTGGTGCCACCTTGGGTCTCGCAAACATCCTGCTAATCGTGAATTTTAAGGCGCCAGCAAGCCACTCCCTGGCGCAGGCCCTCAAACCAAAACAACATCCCTTTTCCCTGGCAAACAAAACTCACCAGCCCCGCTTCTGCATGGAAGATAGCAGGAGGCACTTGACACTGTAAAACAAGCCCGACTCGGCAGTGGTGCCACCTTGGGTCTGGCAAACATCCTGCGTAACGTGGATTTTCAAGAGCCAGCGGGCCGCACTCGACCACAGCCCCCCAAACACAAACCACGGCCCTTTTCTCTGGCGAAATAAACTCACCTGCCTTTCTTCTGGATGGCAGATTGCATGAGGCACTTGGTACTATCAAACCAGCGTGACTTGGCACTGGTGCCTACTTTGGTCTGGGAACAATCCTGTGTATCATGGATTGTCAGGAGCCAGGAAGCCACACCCATGCACAGGTGCCAAAACATAAACCACGGCCCTTTTCCCTGGCAAACAAAACTCACCTGCCCCGCTTCTGGATGGCAGTTTGCAGGAGCCAATTGTAACTAGCAAGCAGCCCAACTTGGCACTGGTGCCACCATGGGTCTGGTAACCATCCTGCGTATCGCAGATTTTAAGGAGCCAGCTGGCCACTGCCGGTGATAGGAACCCAGACACAAACCACAGCTGGTTTCCCTGGTAAACAAAACTCACCTGCCCCGCTATTGGAGGGCAGATTGCAGGAGCCACTTGGTACTACCAAACCAGCCTGACTTGGCACTGGTGCCACCTTGGGTCTAGAAACCATCCTGCGTAACGCAGATATTCAGGAGCCAGCCAGATACTGCCGGCCATCGGAACCCTGACAGCAACCACGGCCCTTTTCTCTGGCAACCAAAAGTCACTTGCCACGATCTGGAAAGCAGTTAGCAGGAGCCACTTGGTACTATCAAACCAGCCCAACTTGGCTCTTGTGCTACCTTAGGTCTGGCAACCATCCTGCGTATCGAGGATTTGCAGGAGCCAGCCGACCACTCGAGCCATAGGCCCTCAAAAACAAACCACGGCCCTTTTCCCTGGCAAACAAAAGTCCCCTGCCCAGCTTCTGGATGGCAGATTAAAGGAGCCACTTGGTAATATCAAACCAGCTTGACTTGGCACTGGTGCCACCTTGGGTCTGGGAACCATCCTCCCTATCGTAGATTTTAAGGTACCAGCCAGCCACTCCCTGCCACAGGCCCCCAAACACAAACCACGGCCCTTTTCTCTGGCAGACAAAACTCACCTGCCCCGCTTCTGGATGGCAGATTGCAGGAGCCACCTGGTAGTATCAAACCAGTCTGACATGGGATTGGTGCCACCTACTGTGTGGGGAAAATCCCGCGTATCATGGATTTTCAGGAGCCAGGCGGCCACTCCCAGCCACAGCCCCCTAAACACAAACCATGGCACTTTTCCCTTGAAAACAAAACTCAGCTGCCCCGCTTCTGGATGGAAGATTACAGGAACCACTTAGTACTTTAAAACCAGCCTGACGTGGCACTGGTGCCACCTTGGGTCTGGGAACCATCCCGCGTATTGTGGATTTTCAGGAGCCAGCCGATCACTTGAAGCCAAAGCCCCCCAAACACAAACCACAGGCATTTTCCCTGGCAAACAAAACTCACCTGCCCCAATTGTGGATGGCAGTTTGCAGGAGCCACTTTGTATTATCAAATCAGCCCGACTTGGCAGTGGGGCCACCTTGGGTCTGGGAATCATCCCGCGTATCGTGGATTTTCAGGAGCCAGTCGGCCACTCCCGGCCGTAGGCGCCCACACACAAACCACGTCCCTTTTCTCTGGCAAACAAAACTCACCTGCTCCTCTTCTGGATGGCAGATTGCATGAGGCACTTGGTACTAGCAAACTAGCGTGATTAGGCACTGGTGCCACCTTGGGTTTGGGAACCATCCTGCATATCGTGGATATTCAGTGGCAAGCCGGTCACTCCCATCCAAAGGCCCCCAAACACAAACCTTGCCCCTTTTCTCTGGAAAACCAAACTTAGCTGCCCCGCTTCTGGATGGCAGATTGCAGGACACACTTGGTACTATAAAACCAGCCTGACTTGGCACTGGTGCCACCTTGGGTCTGGGAATCATCCCGCGTATCGTGGATTTTCAGAAGCCCGTCGGCCTCTACCGGCCATAGGAGCCCAGACACAAACCTCGGCCCTTTTCTCTGGCAAACAAAACTCACCTTCCCCACTTGTGGATGGCAGCTTGAAGGAGCCACTTGGTACCATCAAACCAGCCCGACTTGGCACTGGTGCCACCTTGGGTCTGGTAACCATCCTGCGTCTCGTGGATTTTCAGGAGCCAGCGGTCCACTATCGGCCGCAGGCTCCCGAATCCAAAACTAGACCATTTCCCTTGCAAAAAAACTCAGCTGCCCGGCTCCTGAAGGGCACATTGCATGAGAAACATGGTACTGTCAAAGAAGCCCGTCTTGGCATTGGTGCCACCTTGGGTCTCGCAAACATTCTGCGTAACCTGGATTTTCAAGAGCCAGCCGGTCCCACTCGGCCACAGCCCCCCAAACACAAAAAACGGCCCTTTTCTCTGGCAAACAAAACTCACCTGCCCCGCTTCTGGATGGCAGATTGCAGGAGCCACTTGCTACTATCAAACCAGCCCAACTTGACACTGGTGCCAGCTTGGGACTGGGAACCATCCTGCGTATAGTGGATTTTCAGGACCCAGCTGGCCACTCCCGGCCATAGTCCCCAGACAAAAAACCGCGGCCCTTTACTCTGGCAAAGAAAACTCAGCTGCCACGCTTCTGGATGGCACACTGCATGACCAACTTGGTACTATCAAACCAGCCCGACTTGGCACTGGTGCCACTTTGGGTCTGGTAACCATCCTACCTATGGTAGATTTTCAGGAGCCTGCCGGCCACTCCCAGCCATAGGCTCGCAAACACAAACCACGGCGCTTTTTCCTGGCAAAAAAAACTCAGCTGCCCTGCTACTGGATGGCAGATATCAGGAAACACTTGGAACAGTCAAACCAGCCCAACATGGCACTTGTGCAACCTTGGGTCTGGGAAAACTCCCGCGTATCATGGATTTTAAGGAGCCAGCCGGCCACTCCAAGCCACAGGCCCCCAAACTCAAACCACGGCCGTTTTCCCTGGCAAACAAAACTCACCTCCCCGCTTCTGGATGGCAGATTTCAGGAGCCACTTAGTACTATCAAACCAGTCCGTCTTGGCACTGGTGCCACCTTGAGTCTGGGAACCATCCTGCGTATCGTGGATTTCCAGGAGCCAGCTGGCCACTCCCTGCAACAGGCCCCCAAACAAAAACCTTGGCCCGTTTCCCTGGCAAACAAAACTCACCTGCCCCGTTTCTGAATGGAAAATTGCAAGAGACACTAGGTACTATAAAACCAGCCCGACTTAGAACAGGTTCCACCTTGAGTCTGGGAACCATCCTGCGTATTGTGGATTGTCAGGAGCCAGAAAGCCACTCCCTGCCACAGGCCCCCAAACACAAACCACGGCCCTTTTCCCTTGCAAAAAAAACTCACCTGCCCCACTTGTTGTTGGCACATTGCAGGAGCCACTTGGTACTATCAAACCTGCCCGACATGGCAGTGTTGCCATCATGTGTCTGAGAACCATCCTGCGTATCGTAGATTTTCAGGAGCCAGCTGGCCACTCAAGCCATAGGCCCCCAAACAGAAACTACGGCCCTTTTCTATGGCAAACAAAACTCAGCTGCCCCGCTTCTGGATTGAAGAGTGCAGGAGGCACTTGGTACTATCAAACCAGCCCGACTAGGCACTGGTGCCACCTTGGGTCTGGGAACCATCCTGCCTATATTAGATTTTCAGGAACTAGACGGACACTGCAGGCCATAGGGCCCATACACAAACCTCGGTCAGTTTCCATGGCAAATAAATCTCACCTGCCCCTCTTACTGATGGCAGATTGCTGGAGGAACTTGGTGCTATCAAACCAGCCCGTCTTGGCACTGGTGCCGCCTTGGGTCTGGGAACCATCCTGCGTATCGTGGATTGTCAGGAGCCAGCCAGCCACTTCCAGCCACAGGCGCCCAAACTCAAACCACGGCATTTTTCCCTGGGAAAAATAACTCACCTGCCCCGCTTCTGTATGGCTGATTGCTGGAGCCACTTGTAACTATCAAACAAGTCCGACTTGGCAGTGTCGCCACCATGGGTCGGGGAAACATCCTGCGTATCATGGATTTTCAGGAGCTAGCCGGCCACTCCCAGACACAGGCCGCCAATCACAAACCTCGGCTCGTTTCCCTGACAAACTAAACTCAGCTGCCCCGCTTCTGGATGGCAGATTGCAGGAACCACTTGGTACTATCAAACGTGCCCGACTTGGCACTGGTTCCAACTTGGGTCTGGGAACCATCCTTCCTATCGTGGTTTTTAAGGAGCCAGCCGGCCACTCTGATCCACAGGCCCCAAACACAAATCTCAGCCAGTTTCCCTGGCAAACAAAACTAACCGGCCCCACTTGTTGTTGGCGCATTGCAGGAGCCACTTGGTACCATCAAACCTGCCCGACTAGGCAGTGTTGCCACCTTGGGTCTGGAAACCATCCTGCGTATCGCGGATTTGCAGGAGCCAGCCGTCCACTCTCAGCAAAGGCCCCCTAACGCAAATGTCAGCACTTTTCTCTGGCAAAGAAAAATTAGTTGCCCCGCTTCTGGATTGCAGATTGCAGGAGCCACTTGGTACTATCAAACCAGCCCAACTTGGCACTGGTGCCACCTTGGGTCTTGGAACGATCCTGCCTATAATAGATTTTCAGGAGAGAGCCGGCCACTGCTGGCCATAAGCCCCCAGACACAAACCTCGGCCCGTTTCCCTGGCAAAAAAAACTTAGCTGCCCCGATTCTGGATGTCAGATTGCAGGAGCGACTTGGTACTATCAAACCAGGCCGACTTGGCACTGGTGCCGCCTTGGGTCTGGGAACCATCCTGCCTCTGGTACATTTTCAGGATCTAGCAGGACACTGCAGGCCTTAGGCCCCATACACAAACCTCGGCCCGTTTCCCTGGCAAATAAAACTCACCTGCCCCTCTTCCTGATGGCAGATAACAGGAGGCACTTGGTACTATCAAACCAGCCCGTCTTGGCATTGGTGCCACCTTGGGTCTGGGAACCATCCTGCGTATCGTGGATTGTCAGGAGCCAACCGGCCACTCCCAGCCCAAGGCCCTCCAAGAAAAACAACGGCCATTATCCCTGGAAAACAAAACTCACCTGCCCCGCTTCTGGATGGCAGTTTGCAGGAGTCACTTGGTACTATCAAACCAGCCCGACTTGGCACTGGTGCCACCATGGGTCTGGTGACCATTGAGACAGAGTAAAGATCCATTCTGAATTAAGTGACGTGTCTAAGAGAAGATAAAAGTCTGTGAAGCCAAAGCTGAAAGAAGAACTCCCATGGCGAGACAACAAAGAGACAGAGAAAAAAAACAAAAAAGACCACAAAGTCGATTTGCCCCCGACTTAGAAATTCCTTTGATAAAAAAGAACTGGTGCTAAATGTCACACGGAATAAATATGTATGAACTTATTGTGAAACTGTATGCATATGCATTTAGAAGGAGAATAAAATAAGACTCGAGGTCTTCAGAAGTACGCATGCCTTATTGGGGGACTTGCGTCCAGCGCGCACCGTAAATAAACCTACTGAGCTTTACAACTTTTATAAAGTTGTGAAGTTTCTTCTTTTCTCTGCAAAACATTATGGCGAGTCAAGCCAGGAGTTCTCTGTCCCCGCAGGGGCAGGGGGGATAGACGGACCTCCAAGGTGCGCCCTAAGATTTTTTCCTGGTGGGGCTCCGCTCGTCTCAACTTACCAACTGCGAGGACAGACAAGGACCTGCTGGCCTGCGGAGGAAGATACGGTATGTACTGAGAGGCCCCCGTGGGAGGGAAAGGAGAGCAAAGGAGTAAACCACCCAGAGACGTCTAGGTATAGCTGATAGAGCAGCTGTATTAGAGATGGGGTTCATCGTTCTGATAGAGCAGACCGCTAGTGGCTCTGGGGGTGAGCCAGGTGAACCCGTGTATGTGTGTTGGGAGTTCATAGTTCTGATAGAGCAGAACCGCTAGAGGCTCTGGGGGTGAGCTGGGTGAACCCGTGTATGTGTGTTGGGGGTTCATAGTTCTGATAGAGCAGAACTGTTGAGCCCGTGTGTGCTTTGTTTGTGTGTGTGTGATGTCCGGACACTGTGTTGCTGTATGGTTAATGTGTGCATTGTGTAGTCGGTGCACTGTGTTTCTAATCGTGCAAGTGTATAAGCGTATAGTGTATAAAAGAGAATAAATCTACAGTGCGGAGGAGTCAGTACTACCCGTGTTTGAAGCAGCCGAGTGAGGCCTGAGGCGCCGGCTGCAGCAGGCTGCGGGGGCAGGGACAGAAGTGCCCCGCTGAGAAGCGAGTAGAAGAATGTCAGTGATGGTATTTATTGTGTTTAAATGTAGTGATTTGTGTAGATCTGGTACATTTTAACCGTGAGTATGAGTGTGAGCTCACAGAGTTCCTTTGCCTTAAATGTTTGATTTTGATTGTGTCCAAGAAAATTGATTTGAGTAAATGCTAAATTATGGTATGCTATGTTGTGTTGAGAAAAGCGAGCACTTTGAGAGATATGCCCTTTCCCAGTAGTTTTGTGTAGTGATTTTCTTCCTCTGCATTGTAGTAATTTGATTCTCAGATTGTATAGCAGTGTTTGTAGGGATTTTAAGATTTTGTTGCAACAAGAGTGGCATTTTACATAAGAGAACTATAGTACGGTGATTCATGCTTAGTTATGATACAGTTAAAGGAATTCCAAGAATTCCCCTCCCTCACAGCAATTCAAGCCTTGGCTCTAGCGAATTTGAGATAAAGAGGGAGTGTGAGTGTGAGTGCGAGTGTTTGTGTCTGAGGGCATATCAGAGTTTCGGCTGCGACTAGCACAGCCTTTTTGCAAAGCACTAAAACAAGTGTAAGTAGACACAGGGCTTAATTAGATTGTGCAAGAAAAGAACTAGAAAAGACTGATATTTTGTTTGCTCAGAATATAGTGTCTATGTCACATTTTTGATTAGCATGCTGTGTGAAGTGACAGTGGCTGTCCCCTGTGCACAGGGACAGCTCTAGCTGCCCCGTCTCCCCAGGGAACACGGGAATGGCCTGTGAGCAAAAGCTGGATGTGCAGTTATTATTGCAGTGCAGTGTTTATGAGAAACACTAGTTTTGCTGTTCTAATAAGTGTCAGAGCACATGTAAATTAGAAGTCTCTAGTCAAGCAGATTCAGAACCTAAAGTCTTAGAACTTGTGTATGAGAACCACATCTGATACCTGCCACCTAGAGCTGTGTGTATAAGAAGAAAGTTGAGAAACTACTGTGAAAGTCTGTAAAAATGTTTGAGTAGAAGCGAGATAAGGCAAAGAAAAATAAATAATGAGAACTGACCAGAGCAAAAAGGTTCCTAAATTAACCCCTTTTGGGAGGGGCTCACTAAGAGAAGGCTGCCAGTAGGAGCAGCTCAGAAAATAAAAAGATTTATAATACTTCATTGCTGTTAGCACTGTTTTAAAATAAGAAGATAAATGAGATAGAGTTTTGTATGCTGAAATGTCTTTGTGTTTTAAGAAATCACCCAAATTTCTTAAAAAGGGAAAACAAGGCAAAGAGAAAGCAAATCAAACATGTTGTTCAGCATGCAGCATAAGATAGCGACGTATGAAATCAGGCAAGGATTATCGTGCTGAAATGCAAAGCAATCACAGTTCACAAAATGAGTACATATGATTTGCTAAAGGCTCCTCCCAAAGTAAGAGAAGAAAAGTAAAGATGACCTCCCCAAAAGGGAAGAATTTTTGTTGACACAAGGGCCATATATTCAGTTTTAAATAAAACTTTAGTACCTGTAGAGAATGTTTATGTTGCAGTGTAGAGAACAACTAAACAACTGGCCAGTCTGAGAAGGCATCCTTGTGCAAGCCTTTAAAGTAATATGTGTACTATGTGTACCTAAAAGCTTTTGTACAATTTGCTCAATTTGCTAAACATTTTCAAATGAGAAAGGTTACTCTAGAAGCAAATGATATAAAGATGTTAAGCTTAACATTAACAGACACTAAAATTAAGAAAGACATTAGTAAAGAGATATTAGAATAAGTAAACAAGTGTTTTCAAGGGTATGGGCCTCTGCTGTACCAGAGAGAGTGAAAGATGCTCCCCCATGAGCATCAAGTTTAAAGAAAGAACACAACTAGTGAGAACTGATAGTACCCTCAAAAAGAAAATAAAGAAAGAATCAGCCCAATAACTGATAGTACTAAATTAAGAGCTGTCAATAAGAGAACACAGAATTTATACCCTGTACTAGCAAATCCATATACCTTACTGACTTGTTTAACACCTGAGCTAACCTAGTTCACTGTTTTAAGCCTAAGAGATGCCTTCTTTTGCCTCCCTATCCACGAAGCCAGCCAAGAAATTTTTGCATTCAAACTCAAGCTCACATAGTCCATGTGCCTGAAAGCTTCAAGATTCCCCACTCTGATTAGAGAAGAGCTTGCAAAGACCCAGAGTCCCAAGAAGCTCAACAAGAAGAAAAAAAGCTGTTGCAGTACGTAGACGATCTTCTAGTAGCCACTCAGATGAGAGAAGCGAGAAGAGCCTAGATAGTAAGCCTTTTAAATTTCCTAGGACCCCAAAGACGCAGTCTCAAAGAAAAAGGCACAAGTAGTGAAACAGAAAGTAATCTGCCTAGAGTAAGAAGTGAGTGCTGAGCAGCAGACTTTAAGGCAGAGAAGCCATATGCCAAACCCTGAAACCCCAGACAACGAAAGAACTCCAAACCCTCTTAAGCATGGCAAAGTAGTGCCAGCTGTAAGTTTATAATTATGAACTGCTCGCCAAACCCCTCTATGCTCTTATTGCCAATAAAAACAGAGATCTCCAGTAGACACAAGACACCACATGGGCCTTTCGCCAGCTAGAGAGAGTGCCCTCATGTCAGCTCCAGCTTTGAAACTTCCAGATGTAAGTAAACCATTCTTTCTATTTTTCCCACGCAAAGAATTGCCCAAAGAATACTAGCTCAAGACTTAGACCCTTACTGAAAGGCAGTTGCTTACTTCTCCAAGCAACTAGATGTAACAGCCAAAGAATAGCCAAGTTGCCTCAGAGCTGTAGCAGCAGTCAGGCTGAATATTCAAAAAGCACACAAGTTTACCCTGAGACAAAAATGACTGTGCTAGTGTCCCACACAGTGTCCGCAGCACTAGAAGTAAAGAGTAGCAACTAGCTCTCACCACAGAAGTTTCTAAAATACCAAGCCATCATAGTAAAGCACGACGATGTAGAGATAGTGGTGACTAATATTGTCAACTCAGCTTCTTTTCTCAGTAGACACCAGAGTTGCCTAGAGACCACCGAAGCTACCTACTCCCGCCGCCCAGACTTAAGAGACACTCCTCCAGACAATGCAGAGACCTAGTTCACTGACAAGAAAGCAACATTGCAAAGTTTACAGTGACTACCTGCAGAGAAGTAATCGAGTCTAGACCCTTACCAACAAGTACCTCTGCGCAGAAGGCTGAGATAATTGCCCTGACCCGTGCCCTAGAAAGAGCAAAAGAGAAGAGAACAACCATCTACATAGACCCAAAGAATGCATTTAGAGTCATACATGCACATAGAGCCATCTAGAAAGAGAGAAGACTGCTGACCTCACAGAAAAAGAAGACAATCCAGCTGCTAGAAGCAGTTCAGCTACCTGAAAAAGCATATTAAAGCACACTAGAGACTGAGCTTAAAATTAGAGAAAAGAAATAATCTAGCAGATAGAGAAGCAAAGAAAGCAGCAAAGAGTGAAGTACAGATTTTCCTCGAAAGTAAGCCATAATACAATAATACTAACCAAAAGAGACGTACAACTGCAAAAAGTGAGCTACCATTGAAAGAAAACTAGTAATCCCTTCCCATTTTCGTAGTTACTAGTGAAAGAAGAGCACTAGAAAACACACTAAAGCCTAACTACTTAGAAGCCTTTTATAGAGTGTAGCGCCTTTTCGAAATGACCAAAGCTGTGAGTGATACAGAGTGCATTGAAATGAAGTGTTGACTTTGAAGCAGTAATTTCCACAAGCTTTCTAGAACACACATCTGATTAAAACAATCGTTATATCGTTGTCAAGAATTTATATGCCACTATCACTCAAGTAAGCCGACAATGTGATCCTTGCCTCCAGACTAACCCCAAAATACGCCCCCGGCCAAAACTCGGTCAGACTGGGAGAGGCCATGGGCCTGTACAGCAGTGGCAAATTAACTTTTCAGAACTCCCAAGGAAAGGGGGGTATCAGTATTTACTGGTATTGATAGATACATTTTCAGGGTGGCCAGAAACATTCCCCACCAGAACTGTCAAAGCTCAAGAGGTGACCAGATTATTTTTATAAGGAATAATACCACGCTTCAGAGTTCCAGCCACGATATCCTCAGATAAAGAATCACATTTCATTTCCAAAATAGTGCAACAGATTAGTAGCCATCTGGGCATAGATCAGGAACTTCACACCCCATACCACCCCCAATCAAGCAGCCAAGTAGAGAGAATGAATCATTTGATTAAGCAACAAATCATAAGACTAGAGCAAGAAGTTAATCTACCCTAGCCCAAGCTCTTCCACTAGCACTATTGCAAATTCAAACTAAACCTTGAGCTAAAAGAATGCTGAGTCCTTTTAAAATGCCTTATAGAAGACCATATAGAATACAAGAAAAATGTCCAAAATGTCCACCTACATAGTAGCATTAAGCAAACAGTTCAGAGTAATTGAGAAACATGTAGCTAGAACTTGGAGCAGGGAGTTAGATAGCCTGGGGATGATGTATATGTTAAGTCTCTTACGGAAAATACTTCAGAACCACAGTGAGACAGACCACTGCGAGTACTTCTCACCACCTTCACTGCAATCAAAATCAAAGAACAGAATGCCTAGATCCATCACTCTCAAGTGAAGAAAGCCCAGAAACCCCTTAAAGAGTGACGCCAAGAGACAATGAACTGAGATTAAAACTTACTCGAGCAAACTGAGTATATTGCAGTCGAGAGTAGCTCACATTTTAGTTTGTAGAATTGTATTGTGTGTAATCATAACTGAAGTTTCAGAACTTAAGAGTACCTCTGTTCAAAGTAATGCTAAATAGCCTTAGTCCCTAACATTTAATCAATATACTAAATCCATAAGAAAACCTTCTGAGATAAAAGATTTAAACATATCTACTGTAGTAATCCACGAGAATCAAGTATGTAAAGAGCAAGAATAGCAAGAGCAAGAACTGTGGACTCTTCAAGGAATCAGAGGAGAAGAAATCAAAGTAGGGTGCCAGGTCATCAAAAAAGTAGCTTCTGAGAGACCAAATGTAATTAGTGTCTGAACATCCCCTAGTGTATATGAACACCAAGAAGCCTGTAGTAACCTAAGTGAATCAGACTGTTAGTGCAATTTCACCTTGATACAACCTGTAGAAGTGACCTGACTTTGAGCTCGAATTACTATCAGACTTTCATTTGAATTCAAAGTAAACTCTGCACTTTTTACCACAGCAGAGCCTTAAACACCCCATACTAGTTCAGACCCTACCCAAACTCCAAACTTGAACCTAACGTAGTAAAGAATGTGACTGAACAACAGCTCCTTAAGTCATTTTCCAAGCCAGTTAGCTGAACACTCAAGCAATGACTAGTAAAGAGTGCTAAACTGCAAGTAGTAAATTAACCCAAGCAAAAAAATGATTTTCTTTATTTATAGCTATCCCTTTTCCTACTGAAGTTTAGATCAGTGATTGTCCCAGTCTGAAGCAGTTAGATTCTGCTTAAAAGAAGTAGAGAGAGACTCCCCCTCAGAGCTCAGCAGCAAGCTGTAAGATTTTGAGCATCACTTTTATGCTGAGTGTTTCAAGTAGCAGAAACCTGATCCCAGTTTCTTCTGAAGCACTACAATAAATTCAAGCTCTTCTCTTAGACTTCCCCTTCATTATTTACTTGAAGCTTAGACCTAGAGCTAAGAGCAAAGTGAGTAAAGTTTCGTAGACCAAGAGAGACATTCCTGCTTGCCACACATCTGGGAAATCAGGTGCTCTGGAGGGGGAAGGAGATTCCTGAAGTCTCTACATTTCAGAACAAACATCTGCCTCAAATATGACCTAAACCTCTGTCAGATACACTTGTGAAGTGTGTCTGAATTTGCAGTGTGAGCCCAGCACATCCCTCTAGCAGAGAGAGATAGTCATAAACCAAAAGCAGTTCCTGTTCCCCATAACAAACATCTAACTAGCATATTAGAGACAAAATTAGAAGTTTTAAATAGAATTGATTCAGAAATACTAGTGAATAAACAAACCACTGCAGCAAGTAGCCTAACAAAATTGAAGCAGCCTTTATAGTAATCTCTATTAGCATTAAGAACTAGCCAGTGACAGATTTCAAAAGTACTGCCAAAGTAAAGAAATATAAAAAAGCCAGAGACCAAGACCACAAGTTGATAGTAGAAGCACTTAGTATAGTACAAGATAATGTATCTTTAGCTTTCAGTTGTATACAAGCACAGTTATAGATAAAAGCAAAAGCAATTCTGATCATATGAGAAAAGAGTGAAAGTAATTTTCCAGATAAAATTCAAGAAATTATGTGAGATAATGCAATTGATGCTGAAAAGAAGTTTCAAACCTAGCAAACTATAGTGAATTTCACCTATAATCCTGTTTCTAATGTAGCAACTGCCTTTGTGCTTCCATACATAATGCCACTGTTTATGTTATCCATCCCATCATTGCCCTAAGATTAAACCATGAAAAAACAATACTCTATCCTTCAGAACATAGAGTGTAAGCACGAAAGATAAATAGAAAGTGGCAAACAGTAAACTTAGAATCCTGCATTACTAAAAAACAGATAAAATTCATTTGTGAAAGCAATACTATTAATGCTCAAGATGTGTGTTTAGACACTGAACAGAGTATTTGTCACTTTGAAATTCATCCAGTCACTGACCAGAAAACTGTGCTCGTATATACTAGAAAAGAGTGTATGCTTGACAACTGCTTGTGCTGCTGTACAAATTGATAGCAATGATGTTATTCTGTCTAGTAGAAACCATTCTAATCTCTGTATATGTAATTTTGTTAAGATTATTAGATGTGATCTTTAAGTAGTCACAAACTGCAAATAAAATCTTTAATAAGTTGTGCCACCCCATTTTAGTTTTACCACTATTAGTTAGAGTAAGCTTAAGATTATCTATTATATTGTTAATTTAGAACTAGAGAATGCTACAACGAATAACTGTACTAACATCTTTGCCAAAAGCACATGGTGAAGCACTAAAAGACACTTACTGTTGAGAAAGTTTTCATTAATTAAAAGAATTTACTTATTTCCTAGGAAAGGGGGGAATGAGATAGAGTAAAGATCCATTCTGAATTAAGTGAAGTGTCTAAGAGAAGTGAAAAGTCTGTGAAGCCAAAGCTGAAAGAAGAACTCGCATGCCAAGACAACAAAGAGACAGAGAAAAAAAACCAAAAAAGACCACAAAGTCGATTTGCCCCGACTTAGAAATTCCTTTGATAAAAAAGAACTGGTGCTAAATGTCACACGAAATAAATATGTATGAACTTATTCTGAAACTGTATGCATATGCATTTAGAAGGTGAAAAAAGAAGACTCGAGGTCTTCAGAAGTACGCATGCATTGTTGGGAGACTTGCGTCCAGCGCGCACCGTAAATAAACATACCGAGCTTTACAACTTTTATAAAGCTGTGAAGTTTCTTCTTTTCTCCGCAAAACACCATCCCACCTATGGTAGCTTTTAAGGAGCCAGCCGGCCACTCTCGCCCACAGCCCCCAAACAGAAACCACGGCCATTTTCCCTGGAAAACCAAACTCACCAGCCCCGTCTCTGGATGGCAGATTGCAGGAGCCACTTGGTACTATCAAACCAGCCAGACTTGGCACTGGTGCCACCTTGGGTCTGGGAACCATCCTGAGTATCGTGGATTTTCGGGAGCCAGCCGGCCAGTCCCAGCCACAGGCACCCAAACTAAAACCACTGCCCTTTTCTCTACACACAAAAAAACTCAGCTGCCCCTCTTCTAGATGGCAGATAGCAGGAGCCGCTTGGAACTACAAAACCAGCCTGACTTGGCACTGGTGCCACCTTGGGTCTGGGAACCATCCTGCGTATCATGGATTTTAAGGAGCCAGCCGGCCTCTCCTGGCCATATGCCCACAAACACAAGCCACGGCCCTTTCCTCTGGCAAACAACATTCAGCTGCCCCGCTTCTGGCTGGCAGATTACAGGAGCCACTTGGTACTATAAGACCAGGCCGACTTGGCAGTGGTGCCATCTTGGGTCTGGGAACCATCCTGCTTATCGTAGATTTTCAGGAGCCAGCCGGCCACTGCCGGCCACAGGCCCCCAGACACAAACCTTGGCCCGTTTCCCTGCAAACAAAACACAGCTGCCCCGCTTATGGATGGCAGATTGTATGAGCCACTTGGTATTATCAACCAGCCCGACTTGGCCCTGGTGCCACCTTGGGTCTGTGAACCATCCTGCGTATCGTGGATTTTCAAGAGCCAGCCGGCCTCTCCTGGCCATATGCCCACAAACACAATCCACGGCCCTTTCCTCTGGCAAACAAAATTCAGCTGCCCCGCTTCTGGCTGGCAGATTACAGGAGCCACTTGGTACTATAAGACCAGGCCGACTTGGCAGTGGTGCCATCTTGGGTCTGGGAACCATCCTGCTTATCGTAGATTTTCAGGAGCCAGCCGGCCACTGCCGGCCACAGGCCCCCAGACACAAACCTTGGCCCGTTTCCCTGCAAACAAAACACAGCTGCCCCGCTTATGGATGGCAGATTGTATGAGCCACTTGGTATTATCAACCAGCCCGACTTGGCCCTGGTGCCACCTTGGGTCTGTGAACCATCCTGCGTATCGTGGATTTTCAAGAGCCAGCCGGCCTCTCCTGGCCATATGCCCACAAACACAATCCACGGCCCTTTCCTCTGGCAAACAAAATTCAGCTGCCCCGCTTCTGGCTGGCAGATTACAGGAGCCACTTGGTACTATAAGACCAGGCCGACTTGGCAGTGGTGCCACCTTGGGTCTGGGAACCATCCTGCTTATCGTAGATTTTCAGGAGCCAGCCGGCCACTGCCGGCCACAGGCCCCCAGACACAAACCTTGGCCCGTTTCCCTGCAAATAAAACTCACCTGTCCCTCTACTGGATGGCAGATTGTATGAGCCACTTGGTATTATCAACCAGCCCGACTTGGCCCTGGTGCCACCTTGGGTCTGTGAACCATCCGGCGTATCGTGGATTTTCAAGAGCCAGCCGGCCACTCCAAGCCACAGGCCCAAAAATACAAACCACGGCCCTCTTCCCTGGCAAACAAAACACACCTTCCCTGCTTTTGGATGGCAGATTGCAGGAGCCACTTGGTACTATCAAACCAGCACGACATGGCACTGGTGCCACCTTGGGTCAAGGAACCATCCTGCGTATCGTGGATTTTCAGGAGCCAGCCGGCCACTCTCAGCCATAGGCGCCCAAGCACAAACCACAGCCCTTTTCCCTGGCAAACAAATCTCAGCTACCCTGCTTCTGGATGGCGGATCGCAGTTCCGGTTTGGCACTGTCAAACCAACCCGACTTGGAACTGGTGCCGCCATGGTTCTGGGAAGCATCGTGCGTATCATGGATTCTCTGGAGCCAGCTGGCCACTCCCAGCCATAGCCCCCCAAACACAAACCACGGCCATTATTTCTGGCAATTAAAACTCAGCACCCAGTTTCTGGATGGCAGATTGTAGGAGGCACTTGGTACTATCAAGCCAGCCTGACTTGACCCTGGTGTCACATTGGGTCTGTGAACCATCCTGCGTATCGTGGATTTTCAGGGGCCAGCCGGCCACTCTAAGCCACAGGAAGCCGAACAAAAGCCTCCGTCATTTTCTCTGGCAAACAAAACTTAGCTACGCCGCTTCTGGATGTCAGACTGCAGGAGCCACTTGGTACTATCAAACCAGCCCGACTTGGCAGTGGTGCCACCTTGGGTCTGGGAACCATCCGGCCTATCGTAGATTTTCAGGAGCCGGCCCGGCACTGCCTGCCATAGGCCCCCAAAAAAAATCCTCGGCCCATTTCCCTTGAAAACAAAACTCACCTGCCCTGCTTCTGAATGGAAGATTGCAGGAGCCACTTGGGTACTATCAAACCAGCCCGACGTGGAACTGGTGCCCCCTTGAGTCTGGGAACCATCCTGCGTAACGTGCATTTTAAGGAGCCAGCTGGCCTCGCCCTGCCACAGGCCCTCCAACAAAAACCTCGGCTCGTTTCCCAGGCTAACAAAACTCACCTGCCCCGCTTCTGGATGGCAGATTTCAGGAGCCACTTCATACTATCAAAAAAGCCGGAGTTGGCACTGGTGCCACGTATGGTCAGGAAACAATCCTGCGTATCGTAGATTTTCAGGAGCCAGCCGGCCTCTCCCAGCCACAGGCCCTCCAACAAAAACCTCGGGACGTTTACCGGGCTAAAAAAACTCAGCTGCCCCGCTTCTGGATGGCAGATTGCCGGAGCCACTTCATACTATCAAAAAAGCCTGACTTGGCACTTTTGCCACCTTGGGTGTGGGAACCATCCTGCGTATCGTGGATTTTAAGGAGCCAGCCAGCCTCTCCTGGCCATATGCCCACAAACACAAACCACGCCCCTTTTCTCTGGCACACAAAACTCAGTTTCCCCACTTCTGGCTGGCAGATTACAGGAGCCACTTGGTACTATAAGACCAGGCCGACTTGGCACTGGTGCCACCTTGGGTCTGGGAACCATCCTGCGTATCGTGGATTTTCAGGAGCCAGCCGGCGACTCTGATCCACAGGCCCCCAGACACAAACCGCAGCCCTTTTCCCTGGCAAACAAAACACAGCTGCCCCGCTTATGGATGGCAGATTGCAGGAGCCACTTGGCACTCTCAAACCAGCCCGACTTGGCACTGGTGCCGCAATTGTTCTGGTAAACATCCTGCCTATCGTAGCTTTTCAGGAGTCAGCCAGCTACTCCCACCCATAGGCCCCAAGAAACACACCTCGGACTGTTTCCCTGGAAAACAAATCTCACCTGCCCCGCTTCTTGCTGGCAGATTGCAGGAGGCACTTGGTACTATCAAACCAGCCCGACTTGGTGCTGGTGCCACCTTTGGTCTGGGAAAAATCCCGCGTATCATGGATTTTCAGGAGCCAGCCGGCCAATCACAGCGACAGCCCCCCAAACACAAACCACGGCCGGTTTCCCGGGCAAAAAAAACTCAGCTGCCCTGCTTCAGGATGGCAGTTTGCAGGCGTCTCTTGGTACTATCATAGCAGCCCGACTTGTCATTGGTGTCAACTTCGGTCTGGCAACCATCCGGCGTATCGTGGATTTTCAGGAGCCAGCCGGCTACTCTAGGCCACAGCCCCCCAGACACAAACCTCAGTCGCTTTCCCCGGCAGACAAAACTGAGTTTCCCCTCTTCTGGATGGCAGATTGCAAGAGACACTTGGTACTATCAAACCAGCCCGACTTGGCGCTGGTGCCACCTTTGGTCTGCGATAAATCTCGCGTATCATTGATTTTCAGAAGCCATCCGGCCACTCACAGCCACAGCCGCCTAAACAAAAACCACGGCCCTTTACTCTGGCAAACAAAACTCAGCTGCCCCGCTTCTGGATGGCAGATTGCAGGAGCCACTTGGTACTATTGTTTTGTGGAGAAAAGAAGAAACCTCACAACTTTATAAAAGTTGTAATGCCCGGTATGTTTATTTACGACGCGCCAGACGCAAGTCCCCTAACAAGGCATGCATACTTCTGAAGACCTCGGGTCTTCTTTTATCCCCCTTCTAAATGCATATGCATACAGTTTCACAATAAGTTCATACATATTCTTTCTGCGTGACATTTAGCACCAGTTCTTCTTTATCAAAGGAATTTCTAAGTCGGGGGCAAATCGACCTTGTGGTCTTTTCTGTTTTTCTTTCTCTGTCTCCTTGCTGTCTCGGCATGCGAGTTCTTCCTTCAGCTTTGGCCTCACAGACTTTTCACCTTTCTTAGACACTTCACCTAATTCAGAATGGATCTTTACTCTGTCTCATTCCCCCCTTTCCTAGGAAATAAGTAAATTCTTTTACTTAATGAAAACCTTCACAACAGTAAGTGTCTTTTAGTGCTTCACCATGTGCTTTTGACAAAGATGTTAGTACAGCTATTCGTTGTAGCATTCTCCAGTTCCAAATTAACAATATAATAGATAATCTTAAGCTTACCCCAACTAATAGTAGTAAAACTACAATGGGGTGGCACAACTTATTAAAGATTCCATATGCATTTGGTGACTACCCAAAGATAACATCCAATAATCTTAACAAAATTACATATACAGAGATTAGAATGGTTTCTACTAGACAGAATAACATCATTGCTATCAATTTGTACAGCAGCACAAGCAGTTGTCAAGCATACACCCTTTTCTATTATATACGAGCACATTTTTCTGGTTAGTGACTGGATGAATTTCAAAGTGACAAATACTCTGTTCAGTGTCCAAACACACATCTTGAGCATTAATAGTTTTGCTTTCACAAATGCATTTTATCTGTTCTCCAGTAATGCAGGATTCCAAGTTTACTGTCTGCCACTTTCTACTCATCTTTCGTGCCCACACTCTATGTTCTGAAGGATAGAGTATTGTTTTTTCATGGTTTAATCTTAGGGCAATGATGGGATGGATAACATAAACAGTGGCATTATGTATGGAAGCACAGAGGCAGTTGCTACATTAGAAACAGGATCACAGGTGAAATTCACCATAGTCTTTCAGGATTGAAAGTTCCTTTCAAAATCAATTGCATTATCCAACACAATTTCTTGAATTTCAGCTGGCAAATTACCTTCACCCCTTTCCCATATGATCAGAGCTGCTGTTGCTTGTATCCATAACTGTGCTTGTATACAACTGAAAGCTAAAGACACATTATCTTGAACTATACTAAGTGCTTCTACTATCAACTTGTGGTCTTGGTCCCCGGCCTTTTCATACTTCCTTACTTTGGCAGTACTTTTGAAATCTGTCATTGGCTAGGTCCTAATGCCAATAGAGATTACTATAAAGGCTGCTTCAGTTTTGTTAGGCTACCTGCTTCAGTGGCCAGTTTATTCACCAGTATTTCTGAATCAATTCCATTTAAAACTCCTAATCTTGTCCCTAATATGCCAGTTAGATGTTTGTTATGGGGAACAGGAACTGCTTTCTGTTTATGACCATCTCTCCCTGCCAGAGGGATGTGCTGGGCTCACACAGCAAATTCAGACACACTTCACAAGTGTATCTGACAGAGGTTTAGGTCATATTTGAGGCAGATGTTTGTTCTGAAATGTAGAGACCTCAGGAATCTCCTTCCCCCTCCAGAGCACCTGATATCCCAGATGTGTGGCAAGCAGGAATGTCCTCAGAAGAAACTGGGATCAGGTTTCTGCTACTTGAAACACTCAGCACAAAAGTGATGCTCAAAATCCTACAGCCTGCTGCTGAGCTCTGAGGGGGAGTCTCTCTCTACCTCTTTTAAGCAGAATCCAACTGCCTCAGACTGGGACAATCACTGATCCAAACCTCAGTAGGAAAAGGGATAGGTATAAATAAAGAAAATCACCTTTCTTGCTTGGGTTAATTTACCACCTGCAGTTCAGCACCCTTTACCAGTCATTGCCTGAGTGTTCAGCCAACCAGCTTGGAAAATGACCTAAGGAAACTGATTTCTTGGTGTTCTTGGTTTTAGGCACCAGGAGAGCTGGCTCTTTCTTTTCTTGTTCTGCTCCTGAGATATGCCTGCTTTTGTAACTATGTTGTCCAGCCCTTAAAGGAAGTTTTTAGGAAGGAGGAGCAGGCTGGTTGGTTTTTTGAGATGTTAATTTTGCATTATCAACTCCGCACATTTGAGAGACCATTCTGGATTGAATAATAGCTGTTGTTCAGTCACATATACTTTGAATTCAAATGAAAGTCTGATATTAATTCGAGCTCAAAGGTAGGTCACTTCTACAGGCTGTATCAAGGCGAAATTACACCAACAGTCTGATTCACTTAGGTTATCACAGACTTCCTGGTGTTCATATACACCAGGAGAGGTTCAGACACTAATTACATCTGGTCTCTCATAAGCTACTTTTTTGATGACCTGGCACCCTACTTTGATTTCTTCTCCTCTGATTCCTTGAAGAGTCCACAGTTCCGGTTCTTGCCATTCTTGCTCCTCACATATCTGATTCTCGTGGATGACTACAGTAGATATGTTGAAATCTTTTATCTCAGAAGGTTTTCCTATGATCCAGTATACTGATTAAATGCCAGGGACTAAGGCCATTTAGCATTACTTTGAACAGAGGTACTCTCGAGTTCTGAAACTTCAGTTATGATTACACACAATACAATTCTACAAACTAAAAAATGAGCTACTCCCGACCACAATATACTCATTTTGCCCGAGTAAGTTTTAATCTCAGTTCATTGTCTCCTGGCTGGCTCGCCATAATGTTTTGCGGAGAAAAGAAGAAACTTCTGTGGTGAGAGCCAGTGGCCACCCTTTACTTCCAGTGCTGCGGACACTGTGTGGGACACTAGCACAGTCATTTTTGTCCCAGGGTAAACTTGCATGCCTCTTGAATATTCAGGACGACTGCTGCTACAGCTCTGAGGCAACCGGGCCATCCTTTGGCTGTTGCATCTAGTTGCTTAGAGAAGTAAGCAACTGCCCTTCAGTAAGGGTCCATGTCCTGAGCCAGTATTCCCTGGGCAATTCCTTGCGTGGGAAAAATAGAAAGAATGGTTTACTTACATCTGGAAGTTTCAAAGCTGGAGCTGACATGAGGGCACTCTCTCTAGCTGGCGAAAGGCCCATGTGGTGTCTTGTGTCCACTGGAGATCTCTGTTTCTATTGGCAATAAGAGCATAGAGGGGTCTGGCGAGCAGTCCATAATTATAAACCCACAGCTGACACTACCTTACTATGCCTAAGAGGGTTCGGAGTTCTTTCATTTTCTGGGGTTTCAGGGTTTGGCGTAGGGCTTCTTTGCTTTAAAGTCTGCTGCTCAGCACTCACTTCTTACCCCAGGTAGATTACCTTCTGTTTCACTACTTGTGCCTTTTTCTTTGAGACTCTGCATCCTTGGAGTCCTAGGAAATTCAAAGAGCTTACCGTCCAGGCTTCTCTCGCTTCCCTCATCCGAGTGGCTACTAGAAGATCGTCCACGTACTGCAACAGCCTCCTTTCCTCTTGTGGAGCTTCCTGGGACTCTGGGTCTTTGCAAGCTGTTCTCCAATCGGAGTGGGGAATCTTGAAGCCTTCAGGCACATGGACTATGTGAGCTTGAGTTTGAATGCAAAAATTTCCTGGCTGGCTTCATGGATAGGGAGGCAAAAGAAGGCATCTCTTAGGCCTAAAACAGTGAACCAGGTTAGCTCAGGTGTTAAACAAGTCAGTAAGGCATATGGATTTGCTACCAGAGGGTATAAATTCTGTGTTATCTTATTGACAGCCCTTAATCCAGTACTATCAGTTATTGGGCTGATTCCTTCCTTATTTTCCTTTTGAGGGTACTACTCAGTTCTCATTAGTTGTGTTCTTTCCTTAAACTTGATGCTCATGGGGGAGCATCTTTCAGTCTCCCTGGTACAGCAGAGGCCCATACCCTTGAAAACACTTGTTTACTTATTCTAATATCTCCTTACTAATGTCTTTCTTAATTGCAGTGTCTGTTAATGTTAAGCCTAACATCTTTATATCATTTGCCTCCAGAGTAACCTTTCTCATTTGAGAATGTTTAGCAAATTGAGCGAATTGTACAAAAGCTTTTAGGTACACATAGTACACATATTACTTTAAAGGTTTGCACAAGGATGCCTTCTCAGACTGGCCAGTTGTTCAGTTGTTCCCCACACTGCAACATAAACATTCTCCACAGGTACTAATGTTTTATTTAAAACTGAATATATGGCCCTTGTGTCAACAAAAATTCTTCCCTTTTGGGGAGGTCATCTTTACCCTTCCTCCCTTACCTTGGGAGGAGCCTTTAGCAAATCATATGTACTCATTTTGTGAACTGTGATTGCTTTGCATTTCAGCACGATAATCCTTGCCTGATTTCATACGTTGCTATCTTATGCTGCATGCTGAACAACATGTTTGATTTGCTTTCTCTTTGCCTTGTTTTCCCTTTTCAAGAAATCTGGGTGATTTCTTAAAACACAAAGACATTTCAGCATACAAAACTCTATCTCATTTATTCTCCTATTTTAAAACAGTACTAACAGCAATGAAGTATTATAAATCTTTTTATTTTCTGAGCTGCTCCTACTGGCAGCCTTCTCCCAGTGAGCCCCTCCCAAAAGGGGCTAATTTAGGAACCTTTTTGCTCTGGTCAGTTCTCATTATTTATTTCTCCTTGCCCTATCTCGCTTCAACTCAAACCTTTTTACAGACCTTCACAGTAGTTTCTCAACTTTCCTCCTATACACATAGCTCCAGGTGGCAGGTATCAGATGTGGTTCCCACACACAAGTTCTAAGACCTTAGGTTCTGAATCCGCTTGACCAGAAACCTCTAATTTACATGTGCCCTGACACTTATTAGAACAGCAAAACCAGTGTTTCTCATAAACACCGCACTGCAATAATAACTGCACATCCAGCTTTTGCTCACAGGCCATTCCCGTGTTCCCTGGGGAGACGGCCAGAGCTGTCCCTGTGCCCAGGGGACAGCCACTGTCACCTCACACGGCATGCTAATCAAAAACGTGATATAGACACTATATTCTGATCAAAAAAAATATCAGCCTTTTCTAGTTCTCTTCTTGCACAATCTAATTAAGCCCTGTGTCTACTTACACTTGTTTTACTGCTTTGCAAAAAGGCTGTGCTAGTCACAGCCGAAATTCTGACACAAACACTCGCACCCGCACCCCCCCTTTATCTCAAATTCGCTAGAGCCAAGGCTTGAATTGCTGTGAGGGAGGGGAATTCTTGGAATTCCTTTAACTCTATCGTAATTAAGCATAAATCACTGTACTATAGTTCTCCTATGTAAAATGCCACTCTTGTTGCAACAAAATCTTAAAATCACCACAAATACTACTATACAATCTAAGAATCAAATTACTACAATGCAGCGGAAGAAAATCACCACACAAAACCACTGGGAAAGGGCATATCTCTCAAAGTTCTCGCTTTTCTCAACACAACACAGCATACCATAATTAAGCATTTACTCACATCAATTTTCTTGGACACAATCAAAATCAAACATCCAAGGCAAAGGAACTCTCTGAGCTCATACTCATACTCACGGTTAAAATGTACCAGATCTACACAAATCACTACATTTAAACACGATAAATACCATCACTGACATTCTTCCACTCGCTTCTCTGCGGGGCACTTCTGTCCCTGCCCCCGCAGCCTGCTGCAGCCTCAGGCCACACTCGGCTGCTTCAAACACGGGTAGTACTGACCCCCCCGCACTGTAGATTTATTCTCTTTTATACACCATACACTTATACACTTGCACGATTAGAAACACAGTGCACCGACCACACAATGCACACATTAACCATACAGCAACACAGTGTCCGGACATCACACACACACAAACAAAGCACACACGGGCTCAACAGTTCTGCTCTATCAGAACTATGAACTCCAAACTCACACATACACGGGTTCCCCCGGCTCACCCCTAGAGCCTCTAGTGGTTCTGCTCTATCAGAACTATGAACCCCAAACACACATACATGGGTTCACCCGGCTCACCCCCAGAGCCACTAGCGGTCTGCTCTATCAGAACGATGAACCCCATCTCTAATACAGCTGCTCTATCAGCTTAACCCAGACGTCTCTGGGTGATTTACCCCCTTGCTCTCCTTTCCCTGCCCCGGGGGCCCCTCAGTACATACTGTATCTTCTTCCGCAGGCCAGCAGGTCCTTGTCTGTCCTCGCAGGTGGCAAGTTGAGACGAGCGGAGCCCCACCAGGAAAAAATCCTAGGGCGCGCCTTGGAGGTCCGTCTATCCCCCCTGCCCCTGCGGGGACAGAGAACTCCTGGCTTGGCTCGCCATAATGTTTTGCGGAGAAAAGAAGAAACCTCACAACATTATAAAAGTTGTAAAGCCCGGTATGTTTATTTACGACACGCGCCGGACGCAAGTCCCCTAAAAAGGCATGCATACTTCTGAAGACCTCGGGTCTTCTTTTATCCCCCTTCTAAATGCATATGCATACAGTTTCACAATAAGTTCATACATATTCATTCTGCATGACATTTAGCACCAGTTCTTCTTTATCAAAGGAATTTCTAAGTCGGGGGCAAATCGACCTTGTGGTCTTTTCTGTTTTTCTTTCTCTGTCTCCTTGCTGTCTCGGCATGCGAGTTCTTCCTTCAGCTTTGGCCACACAGACTTTTCACCTTTCTTAGACACTTCACCTAATTCAGAATGGATCTTTACTCTGTCTCACTATCAAACCAGCCAGACTTGGCAAAGGTGCCACCTTGGGTCTGGGAACCATCCTGCGTATCGCAGATTTTCAGGAGCCAGCCGGCCACTCCCAGCCACAGGCACCCAAACACAAACCACAGCCATTATCCCTGGCAAACAAAACTCACCTGCCCCACTTCTGGATAGCAGAATTCACGAGCCACTTGGTACTATCAAACCAGCCCCTCTTGGCACTGGTGCCACCTTGGGTCTGGGAACCATCCTGCGTATCGTAGATTTTCACGAGCCAGCAAGCCACTCCAGGCCATAGGCCCCCAAATCCAAACTACGGCCCTTTTCTATGGCAAACAAAACTCACCTGCCCCGCTTCTGGATGGAAGAGTGCAGGAGCCACTTGGTACTATCAAACCAGCCCGACTAGGCACTGGTGCAACCTTGGGTCTGGCAACCATCCTGCCTATGGTAGATTTTCAGGATCCATCCGGACACTGCAGGCCACAGGCCCCATACACAAACCTCGGTCAGTTTCCCTTGCAAATAAAACTCACCTGCCCCTCTTCCTGATGGCAGATTGCAGGAGGAACTTGGTACTATCAAACCAGCGCGTCTTGGCACTGGTGCCACCTTGGGTCTGGGAACCATCCTTGCTATCGTGGTTTTTCAGGAGCCAGCCGGCGACTCTGATCCACAGGCTCCCAAACACAAATCTCGGCCAGTTTCCCTGGCAAACAAAACTCACCGGCCCCACATGTTGTTGGCGCACGTCAGGAGCCACTTGGTACTATCAAACTTGCCTGACATGGCAGTGTTTCTACCATGTGTCTGGGAAACATCCTGCGTATAGTAGATTTTCAGGATCTAACCGTCCACTCCCAGACACAGGCCGCCAAACTAAACCTCGGCCATTTTCCGCGGCAAACAAACTCACTTGCCCCACTTGTTGATGGCAGATTGCACAAGTCCCTTGGTATTATCAAACCAGCCCGACTTGGCAGTGTTGCAGCCTTGGGACTGGGAACCAACCTGCGTATCGTGGATTTTAAGGAGCCAGCAAGCCACTCCCTGCCACAGGCCCCCAAACACAAACCTCGGCCCTTTTCCCTTGCAAACAAAACTCAGCTACCCCACTTCTGGATGGCAGATTGCAGGAGCCACTTGGTACTATAAAACCAGCCTGACTTGGCACTGGTGCCACCTCTGTACTGGGAACCATCCTGCCTTTCATAGATTTTCAGGAACTAGCCGGACACTGCAGGCGTTAGGCCCCATACACAAACCTCGGCCAGTATCCCTGGAAAAAAAAACTCACCTGTCCCTCTTCCTGATGGCAGATACCAGGAGGCACTTGGTACTATCAAACCAGCCCGTCTTGGCATTGGTGCCACCTTGGGTCTGGGAACCATCCTGTGTATCGTGGACTTTAAGGAGCCAGCCGGCCTCTCCTGGCCATATGCCCACAAACACAAACCACGGCCCTTTCCTCTGGCAAACAAAACTCAGCTGCCCCACTTCTTGCTGGCAGATTACAGGAGCCACTTGGTACTATAAGACCAGGCCGACTTGGCACTGGTGGCACCTTGGGTCTGGGAACCATCCTGCTTATCGTAGATTTTCAGGAGCCAGCCGGCCACTGCCGGCCACAGGACCCCAGACACAAACCTAGGCCCGTTTCCCTGCAAATAAAACTCACCTCTCCCTCTTCTGGATGGCAGATTGCAGGAGGCACTTGGTACTATCAAACCAGCGTGACTTGACACTGGTGTCACCTTGGGTCTGGGAACCATCCTGCGTATCGTGGATTTTCAGGGGCCAGCCGGCCATTCCAAGCCAAAGGAACCCGAACAAAAACCTCCGTCATTTTCTCTGGCAAACAAAACTTAGCTACCCCGCTTCTGGATGTCAGACTGCAGGAGCCACTTGGTACTATCAAACCAGCCTGACTTGGCACTGGTGCCACCTTGGGTCTGGGAACAATCCTGCGTATCGTAGATTTTCAGGAGCCAGCCCGGCACTGCCTGCCATAGTCCCCCAAACAAAATCCTCGGCACATTTCCCTTGCAAACAAAACTCACCTGCCCCATATCTGGATGGGAGATTGCAGGAGCCACTTCGTACTGTCAAAAAATCCTGACTGGGCACTGGTGCCACGTTTGGTATGGAAACAATCCTGAGTATCGTAGATTTTCAGGAGCCAGCCGGCCTCTCCCTGCCACAGGCCCTCCAACAAAAACCTCGGCCCTATTCTCTGGCAAAAAAAACTCAGCTGCCCCACTTCTGGATGGCAGATTTCAGGAGCCACTTGGTACTATCACACCAGGCTGACTTTGCAGTGGTGCCACCTTGGGTCTGGGAACCATCCTTTGTATCGTGGAATATCAGGAGCCAGCTGGTCACTCTTAGCCACAGGCCCCTTAACACAAACCGTGGCTGTTTTCCCTTGCAACCAAAATTCAAAAGCCTTGCATCTGGATGGCCGATATCAGGAGCAACTTGGTACCATCAAACCAGCCGGACTTGAAACAGGTGCCATCTTGGGTCTAAGATCATCCGGCATATCAATGAATTTCAGGAGCCACCCGGCCACTCTTGGCCACAGGCCCGCTAAACAAAACCTCGACACTTTTCCCTTGCCAAAAAAAATCACCTGCCGCGATCCTGGACTGCACGTTGCAGGAGAAACATGGTACTTTAAAACAAGCTCGACTTGGCACTTGTGCCACCTTGGGACTGGGAACAATCCTGCGTATTGCGGATTTTATGTGGCCAGCCGGCCACTCCCATCCACAGGCCCCCAAACACAAACCACGGCCCTTTTTTCTGGCAAACAAAACTCACCTTCCCCGCATCTGGATGGCAGATTGCAGGAGCCACTTCGTACTTTCAAAAAAGCCCGACTTGGCACTGGTGCCACCTTGGGTCTGGGAACAATCCTGCGTATCGTGGATTTTCAGGAGACAGCCGGCCACTCCCAGCCATAGGCCCCAAAACACAAACCTCGGCCTGTTTCCCTGGCAAACAAAACTCACCTGTCCCGCTTCTGGATTTTAGATTGCAGGAGCCACTTGTTACTATCAAACCAGCCAGTCTTGGCACCTATGCCACCTTGTGTCAGGTAAACATCCTGCCTATCGTGGATTTTCAGGAGCCAGCTGGCCACTCCTTGCCACAGGCCTTCCAATACAAACAGCCCTTTTCCCTGGCAAACAAAACTCCTCTGCCCCGCTTCTGGATGGCAGACTACAGGAGCCACTTGCTACTATCAAAGATGCCTGACTTGGCACCCAAAGTCAAAACCATCAAAATGCAGGCTGGCCATATGCAATCAAGTGCAGGCACATGCAGCAAAGCTTGCCAAAATTGATCCCCACTGAAGGCCAAAAGAGAAAAGAAGGACTTACAGACACGCTGGAATGGAGACACCATCAAAGGAATTGCAATTGGAGGAGAAAAAAGAAAATTTGGGAAATTCCCCGGTTACAAGAAAATGGACCGGGATTATATCAGGTGCAGTGCAAAACACAAAAACATGCCAAAACTAAGCTCACAGATGTTTCAAAAGCAGGGGAAAACATCAAGGAGGAGGACACAACTTGGAGGGGAAGATATGAGGGACATGGCATGGATACAAGAAAAAAAAATAAAAAAGGAAAAAGTCCTTCCCAAAGTCAAAGCCATCAAAAGGCATGGCATGCCATCAAGGGCAGGGACAAGCACCAAAGATTCCTCTTTTGGACCCCATTGAAATCTCAAGATTCCCTTTCCCTTCCCAAAAGGAAATTTCATTTCCTCTTGGGAAGGGAAAGGGAATCCTGGGACCCTGAAAAGAAATCCTTACAAACACTCTGGAAAGGAAATAGGATCAAATGAAATGCAAGTGAAAAAAAAACCAGAAAATCAGGAATTTTTGTGCCTTCAAAAAATGGCCTGTGAGGAAATGAGCTGCATTGCAAAGGACCAACACATGCCAAAACTAAGCTCACAGATCTTTCAAAAGCAGGGGAAAACATCAAGGAGGAGGACACAACTTGGAGGGGAAGATATGAGGGAAATGGCATGGATACAAGAAAAAAAAAAAAAAAAAAAGTCTTTCCCAAAGTCAAAGCCATCAAAAGGCATGGCATGCCATCAAGGGCAGGGACAAGCACCAAAGATTCCTCTATTGGTCCCCATTGAAATCGCAAGATTCCCTTCCCTTCCAGAAAGGAAATTTCATTTCCTCTCGGGAAGGGAAAGGGAATCTTGCGACCCTGAAAAGAAAGCCTTACAAACACTCTGGAAAGGAGATAGGATCAAATGAAATGCAATTGAAAAAAGCCAGAACATCGGGAAATTCTGTGCCATCAAAAAATGGCCTGTGAGGAAATGAGCTGCATTGCAAAGGACCAACACATGCCAAAACTAAGTTCACCGATGTTGCAAAAGCAGGGGAAAAGGTCAACGAGAAGTACACACCATAGGGAGAAAGATATGAGGGACATGGCATGGACACTTAAAGAAAAAAGAAAAAAAAAATTTTTTCCCAAAGTCAAAACTACAAAATGCAGGATGGCCATATGCCATCAAGTGCAGGCACATGCAGCAAAGCTTGCCAAAATTGATCCCCACTGAAGGCCAAAAGAGAAAAGAAGGACTTATACACACGCTGGAATGGAGACACCATCAAAGGAATTGCAATTGGAGGGGAAAAAAAGAAAATTTGGGAAATTCCCGGATTAGAAGAAAATGGACCGGGATTATATCAGGTGCAGTGCAAAACACAAAACCATGTCAAAACTAAGCTCACGGATTTTTCAAAAGCAGGGGAAAACATCAAGGAGGAGGACACAACTTGGAGGGGAAGATATGACGGACATGGCATGGATATATGAAAAAAAAAAAAAAAAGTAAAACATCCTTCCCAAAGTCAAAGCCATCAAAAGGGGCAGCCGGCCTCTCCTAGCCACAGACCCCCGCACAAATCTCGGCCCTATTCTCTGGCAAACAAAAGTCATCTGCCCTGATTCTGGGTGGCAGATTGCAGGAGCCACTTGGTACTATCAAAACAGCCCGACTTGGCGCTGGTGCCACCTTGGGTCTGGGAACCATCCAGCGTATCGTAGATTTTCAGGAGCCAGCCGGCCACTCCAGGCCATAGGCCCCCAGAAACAAACCTCGGCCAGTATCCCTGGAAAAAAAAACTCAGCTGCTCTGCTTCTGGATGGCAGATTTCAGGAGAAACTTTTTACTATCAAACCAGCCCGACTTGGCACTGGTGCCACCTTGGCTCTGGGAACCATCCTGCGTATCATGGATTTTCAGGAGCCAGCCGGCCACTCCCGGCTATAGGCCCGCAGCCACAAACTTCGGCCCATTTCAATGGCAAACAAAAGACAACTGCCCCGCAACTGGACGGCCGATTGCTGGAGCCACTTGGAACTGCCAAATCAGCCTGACTTGGCAGTATTGCCACCTTGGGTTTGGGAGCCATCCTGCATATCAAAGATTTTCAGGAGCCAGCCGGCCACCCTCAGCCTCAGTTCTTGAAACACAAACCAGAGCACTTTTCCCTTGCAAACAAAAGGTGACCTGCCCCGCTTCTGGATGGCAGATTTAAGGACCCACTTGCTACTGTCAAACCATCCTGACCTGGCACTGGTGCCACCTTGGGTCTGGGAGCCATCATGCGTATATAGAATTTAGGATCCAGCCGGCATCTCTCAGCCACAGGACTTGGAACACAAACCACTTCCGTTTTCCCTTGCAAATAAACTCACCTGCCCCACTTCTGGATGGCAGATTGCAGGAGCCACTTGGTACTATCAAACCAGCCCGACTTGGCACTGGTGCCACCTTGGGTCTGGTAACCATCCTGCATATCATGGATTTTCAGGAGCCAGCCGGCCACGCCCAGCCGCAGCCCACCATAAAAAAACCTCGGCCCTTTTCTCTGGAAAAAATACTCACCTGCCCCGCATCTGGATGGCAGATTGCAGGAGGCACTTGCTACTATAAAATCAGCCAGGCTTGGCACTGGTGCCACCTTGGGTCTAGGAAATCTCCTGCGTATCATGGATTTTCAGGAGCCAGCTGGCCACTCCCAGCCATAGCCCCCCAAACACAAACCACGGCCCTTTTCCCTTGCAAAAAAAACTCACCTGCCCCGTTTCTGGATGGCAGATGGAACGAGTCACTTGGCACTATCGAACCAGCCTGATTTGGCAGTGTTTCCACCTTGGGTCTGGGAACCATTCTGCGTATAATGGATTTTTAGGAGCCAGCCGGCCGCTCCCAGGGACAGCCCCCCAAACAAAAACCTTGTCTATTTTGCCTGGCAAACAAAACTCGCCTGCCCCACTTCTGGATGGCAGATTGCAGGAGCCACTTGATAATATCAAACCAGTCCGACTTGGCACCGGTGCCACCTTGGGTCTGGGAACCATCCTGCGTATCGGAGATTTTCAGGAACCAGCAGGCCACTCCCGGCCATAGGCCCCCAGACACAAAGCAATGCCCGTTTCCCTGGAAAAGAAAACTCAGCTGCCACGCTTCTGGATGGCATATTGCAGGAGCCACTTGGTACTATAAAACCAGGTCGACTTGGCACTTGTGCCACCTTGGCTCTGGGAACCATCCTGCGTATCGTGGATTTTCAGGAGCCAGCCGGCCACTCCCAGCCACAGCCCCCCAAACAAAAACCTCGGCCCGTTACCCTGGAAAATAGAATTAAGCTGCCCCACATCTGGATGGCAGATTGCAGGAGCCACATGGTACTATCAAACCAGCCCGACTTGGCACTGGTGCTACCTTCGGTCTGGGAACCATCCTGCCTATCGTAGATTTTAAGGAGCCTGCCGGCCACTCCCGGCCATAGGCCCCCAGACACAAACCTCGACCCGTTTCCCTGGATAACAAAACTCTCCTGCCCCGCTTCAGCATGGCAGATTGCACGAGCGACTGGTTACTATCAAACCAGCCTGACTTGGCAGTGTTGCCACCATGGGTCTGGGAAACATCCTGCGTATCGTGGATTTTCAGGAGCTAGCCGGTCACTCTCTGACACAGGCTGCCAAAAACAAACCCCGGCCCTTTTCCCCGGCAAACAAAATTCACCTGCCCCGCTTCTGGATGGCAGATTGAAGGAGCCACTTGGTACCATCAAACCAGCCTGACTTGGCACTGTTGCCAGGTTTGGTCTGGGGGCCATCCTGCATATGATTAATTTAAGGATCCAGCCGGCCACTCTCTGCCACAGGCTGCCAAAAACAAACCTCGGCCCTTTTCCCCGGCAAACAAAAGTCACCTGCCCCGCTTCAGGATGGCAGATTGAAGGAGCCACTTGGTACCATCAAACCAGCCTTACTTGGCAGTGTTGCCACCTTTGGTCTGGGAGCCATCCTGCATATGATGAATTTAAGGATCCAGCCGGCCACTCTCAGCCACAGGTCTTGGAACAAAAACCACTTCCGTTTTCCTTTGCAAACAACGCTCACCTGCCCCGCTTCTGGATGGAAGACTGCAGGAGCCACTTGGTGCTATCTAACCAGCTCGACGTGGCACTGGTGCCACCTTGGGTCTGGCAATGATCCTGCGTATCGTGGATTTTCAGGAGCCAGCCGGCCACTCCAAGCCATAGGCCCCCAAACACCAACCACGGCATTTTTCCCTGGCAAACAAAACTCAGCTGCCCTGCGTCTGGATAGCAGAATGCGGGAGCCACTTGGCACTTTCAAACCAACCTGACTTGGCACTGCTGCCACCTTTGGTCTGGGAAAAGTCCCACGTATAATGGATTTTAAGGAGCCAGCCGGCCACTCCCGGCCCTGAGCCACCAGACACAAACCTCGGCCTGTTTCCCTGGATAACACAACTGAAATACCCCGCTTCTGGATGGCAGATTGCAGGAGCCACTTGGTGCTAGCAAACCAGCCTGACTTGGCACTGGTGCCACCTTGGATCTGGCAACGATCCTGCGTATCGGAGATTTTAAGGAGCCAGCCGGCCTCTGCCGGCCATAGGGCACCAGACACATACCTCGGCCCGTTTCCCTGGGAAACAAAACTCACCTGGCCCGCTTCTGGATGGCAGATGGCCGGAGCCACTTTTTACTATCAAACCAGCGTGACTTGGCACTGGTGCCACCTTGGGTCTGGGAACCATCTTGCGTATCGTGGATTGTCAGGAGCCAGCCGGCCACTTCCAGCCACAGTCCCGCAAACACAAACCACGGCCCTTTTCCCTTGGAAAAAAAGCTCACCTGCCCCCTTCTGGATGGCAGATTGCAGGAGCCACTTGGAACTATCAAACCAGCCTGACATGGCACTGGTGTCACCTTGGGTCTTGGAACCATCCTGCCTTTCGTAGATTTTCAGGAACCAGCCGGACCCTGCAGGCCATAGGCCCCCATACACAATTCTCGCCCGTTTCACTGGCAAACAAAACTCACCTGCCTTTCTTCTAGATGGCAGATTGCAGGAGGCACTTGGCACTATCAAACCAGCCTGTCTTGGCACTATTGCCTCCTTGGGTCTGGAAACCATCCTGCGTATCGCGGATTTTACGGAGCCAGCTGGTCACTCCCAGCAACAGGTCCCCAAGCACAAACCACGGCCCTTTTCTCTGTCAAACAAAGTCAGGTGCCCCACTTCTGGATGGCAGATGGCACGAGCCACTTGGCACTATCAAACCAGCCCGACTTGGCAGTGTTGCCACCATGGATCAGGGAACCATCCTGCGTATCGTGGATTTTCAGGAGCCAGCCGGCCACTCTAGGCAACAGGCCCCCAGAAAAAAACCACAGCTGTTTTCCCTGGCAAACAAATCTCACCTGCCCTGCTTCTGGATGGCAGATTGCAGGAGCCACTTGGTACTATCAAACCAGCCCGACTTGGCACTGGTGCCACCTTGGGTCTGGCAACGATCCTGCGTATCGTGGATTTTCAGGAGCCAGCCGGCCAATCCCAGACATAGAACCCCAAACACAAAGAACACCCCTTTTCCCTGACATACAAAACTCAGCTGCCCCGCTTCTGGATAGCAGATTGCAGGAGCCACTTGTCACTGTCAAACCAGCCCAGCTTGGCACTGGTGCCACCTTGGGTCTGGGAAAACTCCCGCGTATCATGGATTTTAAGGAGACAGCCGGTTACTCCAAGCCGCAGACGTCCAAAAACAAACCTTGGCCCTTTTCTCAGGACAAAAAATTCACGTGACCCACTTCTCGTTGGCAGATTGCCGGAGCAACTTGGTACTCTAAAATCAGCCAGGCTGGGCACTGGTACCACCTTTGCTTTTGGAACAATCCTGCGTATCGTGAATTTACAGAGGCCTACCAGCCAGTCCCATGCACAGGCCCCCAAAGACAAACCTCGGCCCTTTTCTCTGGCAAACAAAAGTCACCTGCCCAGCTTCTGGATGTCAGATTGCAGGAGCCACTTGGTACTATCAAACCAGCCCGACTTGGCACTGGTGCCACCTTGGATCTGGAAACAATCCTGCATATCGTAGATTTTCAAGAGCCAGACGACCAATCCCAGCCACAGCCCCCCAAACACAAACCATGGCCCTTTTCCATGGCAAAAAAAACTCAGCTTCCCCACTTCTGGATGGCAGATTGCAGGAGCCACTTGTCACTGTCAAACCAGCCCAGCTTGGCACTGGTGCCACCTTGGGTCTGGGAAAACTCCCGCTATCATGGATTTTAAGGAGACATCCGGTTACTCCAAGCCGCAGACGTCCAAAAACAAACCTTGGCCCTTTTCTCAGGACAAAAAATTCACGTGACCCACTTCTCGTTGGCAGATTGCCGGAGCAACTTGGTACTCTAAAATCAGCCAGGCTGGGCACTGGTACCACCTTTGCTTTTGGAACAATCCTGCGTATCGTGAATTTACAGAGGCCTACCACCCAGTCCCATGCACAGGCCCCCAAAGACAAACCTCGGCCCTTTTCTCTGGCAAACAAAAGTCACCTGCCCAGCTTCTGGATGTCAGATTGCAGGAGCCACTTGGTACTATCAAACCAGCCCGACTTGGCACTGGTGCCACCTTGGATCTGGAAACAATCCTGCATATCGTAGATTTTCAAGAGCCAGACGACCAATCCCAGCCACAGCCCCCCAAACACAAACCATGGCCCTTTTCCATGGCAAAAAAAACTCAGCTTCCCCACTTCTGGATGGCAGATTGCAGGAGCCACTTGGAACTATCAAACCAGCCTGACTTGGCACTGGTGCCACCTTGGGTCTGGGAACCATCCTGTCTTTCGTAGATTTTCCGGAACCGGCTGGACACTGCAGGCCATAGGCCCCCATACACAAATCTCGCCCGTTTCACTGGCAAACAAAACTCACCTGCCCCTCTTCTAGATGGCAGGTTGCAGGAGCCACTTCGTACTAACAAACCAGCCTGTCTTGGCACTAGTGCCACCTTGGGTCTGGGAACCATCCTGCGTATCGCGGATTTTACGGAGCCAGCCGGTCACTCCCACCCACAGGCTGCCAAAAACAAACCTCGGCCCTTTTCCCTGGCGAACAAAAGTCACCTGCCCCGCTAGTGGAAGGCAGATTGCTGGAGCCACTTGGAAATGCCAAATCAGCCTGACTTGGCAGTGTTGCCTCCTTGGGTCTGGGAGCCATCCTGCATTTCAAAGATTTTAAGGAGCCAGCGGGCCACCCTCAGCCACAGTTCTTCAAACACAAACCACGGCCCTTTTCCCTGGCTAATAAAACTCAGCTGTTGCACTTCTGGATGAAAGATTGCGGGAGCCACTTGGTACTATCAAATCAGCCTGACTTGTCACTGGTGCCACGTTGGGTCTGGGAACCATCCTGCATATCCTGGATTTTCCGGACACAGCCGGCCACTCCCAGCCATAGGCCCCTAAACACCAACCACGGCCCTTTTCCCTGGCAAAAAAAACTCACCTGCCCCGCTTCTGGATGGCAGATTGCAGGAGGCACTTGCTACTATAAAATCAGCCTGACTTGTCACTGGTGCCACGTTGGGTCTAGGAAATCTCCCGCGTATCATGGATTTTAAGGAGCCAGCTGGCCACTCCCAGCCATAGCCCTCCAAACAAAAACCACAGCCCTTTTGCCTGGAAAAAAATACTCACCTGCCCCGCTTCTAGATGGAAGATGGCACGAGTCGCTTGGCACTATCAAACCAGCCTGACATTGCTGTGTTGCCACCTTGGGTCTGGGAACCATCCTGCGTATCATGGATTTTCAGGAACCAGCCGGACACTGCAGGCCATAGGTCCCCATATAAAACCTCGCCAATTTCACTTGTAAACAAAACTAACCTGCCCCTCTTCTGGATGGAAGATTGCAGGAGGCACTATGTACTATCAAACCAGCCCGTCTCGTCACGGGTGCCACCTTGAGTCTGGGAACCATCCTGCGTATCATGGATTTTCAGGAGCCAGCCGGCCACTCCCGGCTATAGGCCCGCAGCCACAAACTTCGGCCCATTTCAATGGCAAACAAAAGACAACTGCCCCGCAACTGGACGGCCGATTGCTGGAGCCACTTGGAACTGCCAAATCAGCCTGACTTGGCAGTATTGCCACCTTGGGTTTGGGAGCCATCCTGCATATCAAAGATTTTCAGGAGCCAGCCGGCCACCCTCAGCCTCAGTTCTTGAAACACAAACCACAGCACTTTTCCCTTGCAAACAAAAGGTGACCTGCCCCGCTTCTGGATGGCAGATTTAAGGACCCACTTGCTACTGTCAAACCATCCTGACCTGGCACTGGTGCCACCTTGGGTCTGGGAGCCATCATGCGTATATAGAATTTAGGATCCAGCCGGCATCTCTCAGCCACAGGACTTGGAACACAAACCACTTCCGTTTTCCCTTGCAAATAAACTCACCTGCCCCACTTCTGGATGGCAGATTGCAGGAGACACTTGGTACTATCAAACCAGCCCGACTAGGCACTGGTGCCACCTTGGGTCTAGGAAAACTCACGCGTATCATGGATTTTAAGGAGCCAGCTGGCCACTCCCAGCCACAGCCCTCCAAACACAAACCACGGCCCTTTTCCCAGGCAAGCAAAACTCACCTGCCCCGCTTCTGGATGGCAGATTGCAGGAGCCACTTGGTACTATCAAACCAGCCCGACTTGGCACTGGTGCCACCTTGGGTCTGGTAACCATCCTGCATATCATGGATTTTCAGGAGCCAGCCGGCCAATCCCAGCTGCAGCCCACCATAAAAAAACCTCGGCCCTTTTCTCTGGAAAAAATACTCACCTGCCCCGCATCTGGATGGCAGATTGCAGGAGGCACTTGCTACTATAAAATCAGCCAGGCTTGGCACTGGTGCCACCTTGGGTCTAGGAAATCTCCTGCGTATCATGGATTTTCAGGAGCCAGCTGGCCACTCCCAGCCATAGCCCCCCAAACACAAACCACGGCCCTTTTCCCTTGCAAAAAAAACTCACCTGCCCCGCTTCTGGATGGCAGATGGAACGAGTCACTTGGCACTATCGAACCAGCCTGATTTGGCAGTGTTTCCACCTTGGGTCTGGGAACCATTCTGCGTATAATGGATTTTTAGGAGCCAGCCGGCCGCTCCCAGGGACAGCCCCCCAAACAAAAACCTTGTCTATTTTGCCTGGCAAACAAAACTCGCCTGCCCCACTTCTGGATGGCAGATTGCAGGAGCCACTTGATAATATCAAACCAGTCCGACTTGGCACCGGTGCCACCTTGGGTCTGGGAACCATCCTGCCTATCGTAGATTTTAAGGAGCCTGCCGGCCACTCCCGGCCATAGGCCCCCAGACACAAACCTCGACCCGTTTCCCTGGATAACAAAACTCTCCTGCCCCGCTTCAGCATGGCAGATTGCACGAGCGACTGGTTACTATCAAACCAGCCTGACTTGGCAGTGTTGCCACCATGGGTCTCGGAAACATCCTGCGTATCGTGGATTTTCAGGAGCTAGCCGGTCACTCTCTGACACAGGCTGCCAAAAACAAACCCCGGCCCTTTTCCCTGGCAAACAAAATTCACCTGCCCCGCTTCTGGATGGCAGATTGACGGAGCCACTTGGTACCATCAAACCAGCCTGACTTGGCACTGTTGCCAGGTTTGGTCTGGGAGTCATCCTGCATATGATGAATTTAAGGATCCAGCCGGCCACTCTCAGCCACAGGCTGCCAAAAACAAACCTCGGCCCTTTTCCCCGGCAAACAAAAGTCACCTGCCCCGCTTCTGGATGGCAGATTGAAGGAGCCACTTGGTACCATCAAACCAGCCTTACTTGGCAGTGTTGCCACCTTTGGTCTGGGAGCCATCCTGCATAGGATGAATTTAAGGATCCAGCCGGCCACTCTCAGCCACAGGTCTTGGAACAAAAACCACTTCCGTTTTCCCTTGCAAACAACGCTCACCTGCCCCGCTTCTGGATGGAAGACTGCAGGAGCCACTTGGTGCTATCAAACCAGCTCGACTTGGCACTGGTGCCACCTTGGGTCTGGCAATGATCCTGCGTATCGTGGATTTTCAGGAGCCAGCCGGCCACTCCAAGCCATAGGCCCCCAAACACCAACCACGGCATTTTTCCCTGGCAAACAAAACTCAGCTGCCCTGCGTCTGGATAGCAGAATGCGGGAGCCACTTGGCACTTTCAAACCAACCTGACTTGGCACTGCTGCCACCTTTGGTCTGGGAAAAGTCCCACGTATAATGGATTTTAAGGAGCCAGCCGGCCACTCCCGGCCCTGAGCCACCAGACACAAACCTCGGCCTGTTTCCCTGGATAACACAACTGAAATACCCCGCTTCTGGATGGCAGATTGCAGGAGCCACTTGGTACTAGCAAACCAGCCCGACTTGGCACTGGTGCCACCTTGGGTCTGGCAACGATCCTGCGTATCGGAGATTTTAAGGAGCCAGCCGGCCTCTGCCGGCCATAGGACACCAGACACATACCTCGGCCCGTTTCCCTGGGAAACAAAACTCACCTGGCCCGCTTCTGGATGGCAGATGGCCGGAGCCACTTTTTACTATCAAACCAGCGTGACTTGGCACTGGTGCCACCTTGGGTCTGTGAACCATCTTGCGTATCATGGATTGTCAGGAGCCAGCCGGCCACTTCCAGCCACAGTCCCGCAAACACAAACCACGGCCCTTTTCCCTTGGAAAAAATGCTCACCTGCCCCCTTCTGGATGGCAGATTGCAGGAGCCACTTGGAACTATCAAACCAGCCCGACTTGGCACTGGTGTCACCTTGGGTCTTGGAACCATCCTGCCTTTCATAGATTTTCAGGAACCAGCCGGACCCTGCAGGCCATAGGCCCCCATACACAATTCTCACCCGTTTCACTGGCAAACAAAACTCACCTGCCTTTCCTCTAGATGGCAGATTGCAGGAGGCACTTGGCACTATCAAACCAGCCCGACTTGGCAGTGTTGCCACCATGGATCAGGGAACCATCCTGCGTATCGTGGATTTTCAGGAGCCAGCCGGCCACTCTAGGCAATAGGCCCCCAGAAAAAAACCACAGCCGTTTTCCCTGGCAAACAAAACTCACCTGCCCTGCTTCTGGATGGCAGATTGCAGGAGCCACTTGGTACTATCAAACCAGCCCGACTTGGCACTGGTGCCACCTTGGGTCTGGCAACGATCCTGCGTATCGTGGATTTTCAGGAGCCAGCCGGCCAATCCCAGACATAGAACCCCAAACACAAAGAACACCCCTTTTCCCTGACATACAAAACTCAGCTGCCCCGCTTCTGGATAGCAGATTGCAGGAGCCACTTGTCACTGTCAAACCAGCCCAGCTTGGCACTGGTGCCACCTTGGATCTGGGAAAACTCCCGCGTATCATGGATTTTGAGGAGACAGCCGGTTACTCCAAGCCGCAGACGTCCAAAAACAAACCTTGGCCCTTTTCTCAGGACAAAAAAATCACGTGACCCACTTCTCGTTGGCAGATTGCCGGAGCAACTTGGTACTCTAAAATCAGCCAGGCTGGGCACTGGTACCACCTTGGCTTTTGGAACAATCCTGCGTATCGTGAATTTACAGAGGCCTACCAGCCAGTCCCATGCACAGGCCCCCAAAGACAAACCTCGGCCCTTTTCTCTGGCAAACAAAAGTCACCTGCCCAGCTTCTGGATGTCAGATTGCAGGAGCCACTTGGTACTATCAAACCAGCCCGACTTGGCACTGGTGCCACCTTGGATCTGGAAACAATCCTGCATATCGTAGATTTTCAAGAGCCAGACGACCAATCCCAGCCACAGCCCCCCAAACACAAACCATGGCCCTTTTCCATGGCAAAAAAAAACTCAGCTTCCCCACTTCTGGATGGCAGATTGCAGGAGCCACTTGGAACTATCAAACCAGCCTGACTTGGCACTGGTGCCACCTTGGGTCTGGGAACCATCCTGTCTTTCGTAGATTTTCCGGAACCGGCTGGACACTGCAGGCCATAGGCCCCCATACACAAATCTCGCCCGTTTCACTGGCAAACAAAACTCACCTGCCCCTCTTCTAGATGGCAGGTTGCAGGAGCCACTTCGTACTAACAAACCAGCCTGTCTTGGCACTAGTGCCACCTTGGGTCTGGGAACCATCCTGCGTATCGCGGATTTTACGGAGCCAGCCGGTCACTCCCACTCACAGGCTGTCAAAAACAAACCTCGGCCATTTTCCCTGGCGAACAAAAGTCACCTGCCCCGCTAGTGGAAGGCAGATTGCTGGAGCCACTTGGAAATGCCAAATCAGCCTGACTTGGCAGTGTTGCCTCCTTGGGTCTGGGAGCCATCCTGCATGTCAAAGATTTTAAGGAGCCAGCGGGCCACCCTCAGCCACAGTTCTTCAAACACAAACCACGGCCCTTTTCCCTGGCTAATAAAACTCAGATGCCGCACTTCTGGATGAAAGATTGCGGGAGCCACTTGGTACTATCAAATCAGCCTGACTTGTCACTGGTGCCACGTTGGGTCTGGGAACCATCCTGCATATCCTGGATTTTCCGGACACAGCCGGCCACTCCCAGCCATAGGCCCCTAAACACCAACCACGGCCCTTTTCCCTGGCAAAAAAAACTCACCTGCCCCACTTCTGGATGGCAGATTGCAGGAGCCACTTGGTACTATCAAACCAGCCTGACTTGTCACTGGTGCCACGTTGGGTCTAGGAAATCTCCCGCGTATCATGGATTTTAAGGAGCCAGCTGGCCACTCCCAGCCATAGCCCTCCAAACAAAAACCACAGCCCTTTTGCCTGGAAAAAAATACTCACCTGCCCCGCTTCTAGATGGAAGATGGCACGAGTCACTTGGCACTATCAAACCAGCCTGACATTGCTGTGTTTCCACCATGGGTTAGGGAACCATCCTGCGTATCGTGGATTTTCAGGAACCAGCCGGACACTGCAGGCCATAGGCCCCCATATAAAACCTCGCCAATTTCACTTGTAAACAAAACTAACCTGCCCCTCTTCTGGATGGAAGTATGCAGGAGGCACTTGGTACTATCAAACCAGCCCGTCTCGTCACTGGCGCCACTTTCGGTCTGGGAACCATCGTGCGTATCATGGATTTTCAGGAGCCAGCCGGCCACTCCAAGCCACAGGAACCCGAACAAAAACCTCCGTCATTTTCTCTGGCAAACAAAACTTAGCTACCCCGCTTCTGGATGTCAGACTGCAGGAGCCACTTGGTACTATCAAACCAGCCCGACTTGGCACTGGTGCCACCTTGGGTCTGGGAACAATCCTGCGTATCGTAGATTTTCAGGAGCCAGCCCGGCACTGCCTGCCATAGTCCCCCAAACAAAATCCTCGGCACATTTCCCTTGCAAACAAAACTCACCTGCCCCGTATCTGGATGGGAGATTGCAGGAGCCACTTCGTACTATCAAAAAATCCTGACTGGGCACTGGTGCCACGTTTGGTATGGAAACAATCCTGAGTATCGTAGATTTTCAGGAGCCAGCCGGCGTCTCCCTGCCACAGGCCCTCCAACAAAAACCTCGGCCCTATTCTCTGGCAAAAAAAACTCAGCTGCCCCGCTTCTGGATGGCAGATTTCAGGAGCCACTTGGTACTATCAAACCAGGCTGACTTGGCAGTGGTGCCACCTTGGGTCTGGCAACCATCCTGTGTATCGTGGAATATCAGGAGCCAGCTGGTCACTCTTAGCCACAGGCCCCCTAACACAAACCGTGGCTGTTTTCCCTTGCAACCAAAATTCAAAAGCCTTGCATCTGGATGGCAGATATCAGGAGCAACTTGGTACCATCAAACCAGCCGGACTTGGAACAGGTGCCATCTTGGGTCTAAGATCATCCGGCATATCAATGAATTTCAGGAGCCACCCGGCCACTCTTGGCCACAGGCCCACTAAACAAAACCTCGACACTTTTCCCTTGCCAAAAAAAATCACCTGCCGCGATCCTGGACTGCACGTTGCAGGAGAAACATGGTACTTTAAAACAAGCTCGACTTGGCACTTGTGCCACCTTGGGACTGGGAACAATCCTGCGTATCGCGGATTTTGTGTGGCCAGCCGGCCACTCCCATCCACAGGCCCCCAAACACAAACCACGGCCCTTTTTTCTGGCAAACAAAACTCACCTTCCCCGCATCTGGATGGCAGATTGCAGGAGCCACTTCGTACTTTCAAAAAAGCCCGACTTGGCACTGGTGCCACCTTGGGTCTGGGAACAATCCTGCGTATCGTGGATTTTCAGGAGACAGCCGGCCACTCCCAGCCATAGGCCCCCAAACACAAACCTCGGCCTGTTTCCCTGGCAAACAAAACTCACCTGTCCCGCTTCTGGATTTTAGATTGCAGGAGCCACTTGTTACTACCAAACCAGCCAGTCTTGGCACTTGTGCCACCTTGTGTCAGGTAAACATCCTGCCTATCGTGGATTTTCAGGAGCCAGCTGGCCACTCCTTGCCACAGGCCTTCCAATACAAACAGCCCTTTTCCCTGGCAAACAAAACTCCTCTGCCCCGCTTCTGGATGGCAGACTACAGGAGCCACTTGCTACTATCAAAGATGCCTGACTTGGCACCCAAAGTCAAAACCATCAAAATGCAGGCTGGCCATATGCAATCAAGTGCAGGCACATGCAGCAAAGCTTGCCAAAATTGATCCCCACTGAAGGCCAAAAGAGAAAAGAAGGACTTACAGACACGCTGGAATGGAGACACCATCAAAGGAATTGCAATTGGAGGAGAAAAAAGAAAATTTGGGAAATTCCCCGGTTACAAGAAAATGGACCGGGATTAGATCAGGTGAAGTGCAAAACACAAAAACATGCCAAAACTAAGCTCACAGATGTTTCAAAAGCAGGGGAAAACATCAAGGAGGAGGACACAACTTGGAGGGGAAGATATGAGGGACATGGCATGGATACATGAAAAAAAAATAAAAAAGGAAAAAGTCCTTCCCAAAGTCAAAGCCATCAAAAGGCATGGCATGCCATCAAGGGCAGGGACAAGCACCAAAGATTCCTCTTTTGGACCCCATTGAAATCTCAAGATTCCCTTTCCCTTCCCAAAAGGAAATTTCATTTCCTCTCGGGAAGGGAAAGGGAATCCTGGGACCCTGAAAAGAAATCCTTACAAACACTCTGGAAAGGAAATAGGATCAAATGAAATGCAAGTGAAAAAAAACCAGAAAATCAGGAATTTTTGTGCCTTCAAAAAATGGCCTGTGAGGAAATGAGCTGCATTGCAAAGGACCAACACATGCCAAAACTAAGCTCACAAATCTTTCAAAAGCAGGGGAAAACATCAAGGAGGAGGACACCACTTGGAGGGGAAGATATGAGGGAAATGGCATGGATACAAGAAAAAAAAAAAAAAAAAAGTCTTTCCCAAAGTCAAAGCCATCAAAAGGCATGGCATGCCATCAAGGGCAGGGACAAGCACCAAAGATTGCTCTATTCGTCCCCATTGAAATCGCAAGTTTCCCTTTCCCTTCCCGAAAGGAAATTTAATTTCCTTTCGGGAACGGAAAGGGAATCTTGCGACCCTGAAAAGAAAGCCTTACAAACACTCTGGAAAGGAGATAGGATCATATGAAATGCAATTGAAAAAAACCAGAAAATCGGGAAATTCTGTGCCATCCAAAAATGGCCTGTGAGCAAATGAGCTGCATTGCAAAGGACTAACACATGCCAAAAATAAGCTCACCGATGTTGCAAAAGCAAGGGGAAAAGTCAATGAGGAGTACACACCATCGGGAGAAAGATATGAGGGACATGGCATGGACACTTAAAATAAAAAGAAAAAAAAAATATTTTTCCCAAAGTCAAAACCATCAAAATGCAGGATGGCCTTATGCCATCAAGTGTAGCCACAAGCAGCAAAGCTTGCCAAAATTGATCCCCACTGAAGGCCAAAACAGAAAAGAAGGACTTACAAATACGCTGGAATGGAGACACCATCAAAGGAATTGCAATTGGAGGAGAAAAAAAGAAAATTTGGGAAATTCCCCGATTACAAGAAAATGGACCGGGATTATATCAGGTGCAGTGCAAAACACAAAAACATGCCAAAACTAAGCTCACGGATTTTTCAAAAGCAGGGGAAAACATCAAGGAGGAGGACACAACTTGGAGGGGAAGATATGAGGGACATGGCATGGATGCATTAAAAAAAAAAACAAAAAGAAAACAATCGTTCCGAAAGTCAAAGCCATCAAAAGGCATGGCATGCCATCAAGGGCAGGGACAAGCACCAAAGATTCCTCTATTGGTCCCCATTGAAATCGCAAGATTCCCTTCCCTTCCAGAAAGGAAATTTCATTTCCTCTCGGGAAGGGAAAGGGAATCTTGCGACCCTGAAAAGAAAGCCTTACAAACACTCTGGAAAGGAGATAGGATCAAATGAAATGCAATTGAAAAAAGCCAGAACATCGGGAAATTCTGTGCCATCAAAAAATGGCCTGTGAGGAAATGAGCTGCATTGCAAAGGACCAACACATGCCAAAACTAAGTTCACCGATGTTGCAAAAGCAGGGGAAAAGGTCAATGAGAAGTACACACCATAGGGAGAAAGATATGAGGGACATGGTATGGACACTTAAAGAAAAAAGAAAAAAAAAATTTTTTCCCAAAGTCAAAACTACAAGATGCAGGATGGCCATATGCCATCAAGTGCAGGCACATGCAGCAAAGCTTGCCAAAATTGATCCCCACTGAAGGCCAAAAGAGAAAAGAAGGACTTATACACACGCTGGAATGGAGACACCATCAAAGGAATTGCAATTGGAGGGGAAAAAAAGAAAATTTGGGAAATTCCCCGATTAGAAGAAAATGGACCGGGATTATATCAGGTGCAGTGCAAAACACAAAAACATATCAAAACTAAGCTCACGGATTTTTCAAAAGCAGGGGAAAACATCAAGGAGGAGGACACAACTTGGAGGGGAAGATATGACGGACATGGCATGGATATATGAAAAAAAAAAAAAAAAGTAAAACACCCTTCCCAAAGTCAAAGCCATCAAAAGGGGCAGCCGGCCTCTCCTAGCCACAGACCCCCGCACAAATCTCGGCCCTATTCTCTGGCAAACAAAAGTCATCTGCCCTGATTCTGGGTGGCAGATTGCAGGAGCCACTTGGTACTATCAAAACAGCCCGACTTGGCGCTGGTGCCACCTTGGGTCTGGGAACCATCCAGCGTATCGTAGATTTTCAGGAGCCAGCCGGCCACTCCAGGCCATAGGCCCCCAGAAACAAACCTCGGCCAGTATCCCTGGAAAAAAAAACTCAGCTGCTCTGCTTCTGGATGGCAGATTTCAGGAGAAACTTTTTACTATCAAACCAGCCCGACTTGGCACTGGTGCCACCTTGGGTCTGGGAACCATCCTGCGTATCATGGATTTTCAGGAGCCAGCCGGCCACTCCCGGCTATAGGCCCGCAGCCACAAACTACGGCCCATTTCAATGGCAAACAAAAGTCAACTGCCCCGCAACTGGACGGCCGATTGCTGGAGCCACTTGGAACTGCCAAATCAGCCTGACTTGGCAGTATTGCCACCTTGGGTTTGGGAGCCATCCTGCATATCAAAGATTTTCAGGAGCCAGCCGGCCACCCTCAGCCTCAGTTCTTGAAACACAAACCACAGCACTTTTCCCTTGCAAACAAAAGGTGACCTGCCCCGCTTCTGGATGGCAGATTTAAGGACCCACTTGCTACTGTCAAACCATCCTGACCTGGCACTGGTGCCACCTTGGGTCTGGGAGCCATCATGCGTATATAGAATTTAGGATCCAGCCGGCATCTCTCAGCCACAGGACTTGGAACACAAACCACTTCCGTTTTCCCTTGCAAATAAACTCACCTGCCCCACTTCTGGATGGCAGATTGCAGGAGACACTTGGTACTATCAAACCAGCCCGACTAGGCACTGGTGCCACCTTGGGTCTGGTAACCATCCTGCATATCATGGATTTTCAGGAGCCAGCCGGCCACTCCCAGCCGCAGCCCACCATAAAAAAACCTCGGCCCTTTTCTCTGGAAAAAATACTCATCTGCCCCGCATCTGGATGGCAGATTGCAGGAGGCACTTGCTACTATAAAATCAGCCAGGCTTGGCACTGGTGCCACCTTGGGTCTAGGAAATCACCTGCGTATCATGGATTTTCAGGAGCCAGCTGGCCACTCCCAGCCATAGCCCCCCAAACACAAACCACGGCCCTTTTCCCTTGCAAAAAAAACTCACCTGCCCCGCTTCTGGATGGCAGATGGAACGAGTCACTTGGCACTATCGAACCAGCCTGATTTGGCAGTGTTTCCACCTTGGGTCTGGGAACCATTCTGCGTATAATGGATTTTTAGGAGCCAGCCGGCCGCTCCCAGGGACAGCCCCCCAAACAAAAACCTTGTCTATTTTGCCTGGCAAACAAAACTCGCCTGCCCCACTTCTGGATGGCAGATTGCAGGAGCCACTTGATAATATCAAACCAGTCCGACTTGGCACCGGTGCCACCTTGGGTCTGGGAACCATCCTGCGTATCGGAGATTTTCAGGAACCAGCAGGCCACTCCCGGCCATAGGCCCCCAGACACAAAGCAATGCCCGTTTCCCTGGAAAAGAAAACTCAGCTGCCACGCTTCTGGATGGCATATTGCAGGAGCCACTTGGTACTATAAAACCAGGCCGACTTGGCACTTGTGCCACCTTGGCTCTGGGAACCATCCTGCGTATCGTGGATTTTCAGGAGCCAGCCGGCCACTCCCAGCCACAGCCCCCCAAACAAAAACCTCGGCCCGTTACTCTGGAAAACAGAATTAAGCTGCCCCACATCTGGATGGCAGATTGCAGGAGCCACTTGGTACTATCAAACCAGCCCGACTTGGCACTGGTGCTACCTTGGGTCTGGGAACCATCCTGCCTATCGTAGATTTTAAGGAGCCTGCCGGCCACTCCCGGCCATAGGCCCCCAGACACAAACCTCGACCCGTTTCCCTGGATAACAAAACTCTCCTGCCCCGCTTCAGCATGGCAGATTGCACGAGCGACTGGTTACTATCAAACCAGCCTGACTTGGCAGTGTTGCCACCATGGGTCTGGGAAACATCCTGCGTATCGTGGATTTTCAGGAGCTAGCCGGCCACTTTCACCCATAGGCCCCCAAACACAAACCACAGCCCTTTTCCCGGGCAAACAAAACTCAGCTGCCCTGCGTCTGGATAGCAGAATGCGGGAGCCACTTGGCACTTTCAAATCAACCTGACTTGGCACTGCTGCCACCTTTGGTCTGGGAAAATCCCAAGTATAATGGATTTTAAGGAGCCACCCGGCCACTCCCGGCCCTGAGCCACCAGACACAAACCTCGGCCTGTTTCCATGGATAACACAACTGAAATACCCCGCTTCTGGATGGCAGATTGCAGGAGCCACTTGGTACTAGCAAACCAGCCCGACTTGGCACTGGTGCCACCTTGGGTCTGGCAACGATCCTGCGTATCGGAGATTTTAAGGAGCCAGCCGGCCTCTGCCGGCCATAGGACACCAGACACATACCTCGGCCCATTTCCCTGGGAAACAAAACTCACCTGGCCCGCTACTGGATGGCAGATGGCCGGAGCCACTTTTTACTATCAAACCAGCGTGACTTGGCACTGGTGCCACCTTGGGTCTGGGAACAATCCTGCGTATCGTAGATTTTCAGGAGCCAGCCCGGCACTGCCTGCCATAGTCCCCCAAACAAAATCCTCGGCACATTTCCCTTGCAAACAAAACTCACCTGCCCCGTATCTGGATGGGAGATTGCAGGAGCCACTTCGTACTATCAAAAAATCCTGACTGGGCACTGGTGCCACGTTTGGTATGGAAACAATCCTGAGTATCGTAGATTTTCAGAAGCCAGCCGGCCTCTCCCTGCCACAGGCCCTCCAACAAAAACCTCGGCCCTATTCTCTGGCAAAAAAAACTCAGCTGCCCCGCTTCTGGATGGCAGATTTCAGGAGCCACTTGGTACTATCAAACCAGGCTGACTTGGCAGTGGTGCCACCTTGGGTCTGGCAACCATCCTGTGTATCGTGGAATATCAGGAGCCAGCTGGTCACTCTTAGCCTCAGGCCCCCTAACACAAACCGTGGCTGTTTTCCCTTGCAACCAAAATTCAAAAGCCTTGCATCTGGATGGCAGATATCAGGAGCAACTTGGTACCATCAAACCAGCCGGACTTGGAACAGGTGCCATCTTGGGTCTAAGATCATCCGGCATATCAATGAATTTCAGGAGCCACCCGGCCACTCTTGGCCACAGGCCCACTAAACAAAACCTCGACACTTTTCCCTTGCCAAAAAAAATCACCTGCCGCGATCCTGGACTGCACGTTGCAGGAGAAACATGGTACTTTAAAACAAGCTCGACTTGGCACTTGTGCCACCTTGGGACTGGGAACAATCCTGCGTATCGCGGATTTTGTGTGGCCAGCCGGCCACTCCCATCCACAGGCCCCCAAACACAAACCACGGCCCTTTTTTCTGGCAAACAAAACTCACCTTCCCCGCATCTGGATGGCAGATTGCAGGAGTCACTTCGTACTTTCAAAAAAGCCCGACTTGGCACTGGTGCCACCTTGGATCTGGGAACAATCCTGTGTATCGTGGATTTTCAGGAGACAGCCGGCCACTCCCAGCCATAGGCCCCCAAACACAAACCTCGGCCTGTTTCCCTGGCAAACAAAACTCACCTGTCCCGCTTCTGGATTTTAGATTGCAGGAGCCACTTGTTACTACCAAACCAGCCAGTCTTGGCACTTGTGCCACCTTGTGTCAGGTAAACATCCTGCCTATCGTGGATTTTCAGGAGCCAGCTGGCCACTCCTTGCCACAGGCCTTCCAATACAAACAGCCCTTTTCCCTGGCAAACAAAACTCCTCTGCCCCGCTTCTGGATGGCAGACTACAGGAGCCACTTGCTACTATCAAAGATGCCTGACTTGGCACCCAAAGTCAAAACCATCAAAATGCAGGCTGGCCATATGCAATCAAGTGCAGGCACATGCAGCAAAGCTTGCCAAAATTGATCCCCACTGAAGGCCAAAAGAGAAAAGAAGGACTTACAGACACGCTGGAATGGAGACACCATCAAAGGAATTGCAATTGGAGGAGAAAAAAGAAAATTTGGGAAATTCCCCGGTTACAAGAAAATGGACCGGGATTAGATCAGGTGAAGTGCAAAACACAAAAACATGCCAAAACTAAGCTCACAGATGTTTCAAAAGCAGGGGAAAACATCAAGGAGGAGGACACAACTTGGAGGGGAAGATATGAGGGACATGGCATGGATACATGAAAAAAAATAAAAAAGGAAAAAGTCCTTCCCAAAGTCAAAGCCATCAAAAGGCATGGCATGCCATCAAGGGCAGGGACAAGCACCAAAGATTCCTCTTTTGGACCCCATTGAAATCTCAAGATTCCCTTTCCCTTCCCAAAAGGAAATTTCATTTCCTCTCGGGAAGGGAAAGGGAATCCTGGGACCCTGAAAAGAAATCCTTACAAACACTCTGGAAAGGAAATAGGATCAAATGAAATGCAAGTGAAAAAAAACCAGAAAATCAGGAATTTTTGTGCCTTCAAAAAATGGCCTGTGAGGAAATGAGCTGCATTGCAAAGGACCAACACATGCCAAAACTAAGCTCACAAATCTTTCAAAAGCAGGGGAAAACATCAAGGAGGAGGACACCACTTGGAGGGGAAGATATGAGGGAAATGGCATGGATACAAGAAAAAAAAAAAAAAAAAAGTCTTTCCCAAAGTCAAAGCCATCAAAAGGCATGGCATGCCATCAAGGGCAGGGACAAGCACCAAAGATTGCTCTATTCGTCCCCATTGAAATCGCAAGTTTCCCTTTCCCTTCCCGAAAGGAAATTTAATTTCCTTTCGGGAACGGAAAGGGAATCTTGCGACCCTGAAAAGAAAGCCTTACAAACACTCTGGAAAGGAGATAGGATCATATGAAATGCAATTGAAAAAAACCAGAAAATCGGGAAATTCTGTGCCATCCAAAAATGGCCTGTGAGCAAATGAGCTGCATTGCAAAGGACTAACACATGCCAAAAATAAGCTCACCGATGTTGCAAAAGCAAGGGGAAAAGTCAATGAGGAGTACACACCATCGGGAGAAAGATATGAGGGACATGGCATGGACACTTAAAATAAAAAGAAAAAAAAAATATTTTTCCCAAAGTCAAAACCATCAAAATGCAGGATGGCCTTATGCCATCAAGTGTAGCCACAAGCAGCAAAGCTTGCCAAAATTGATCCCCACTGAAGGCCAAAACAGAAAAGAAGGACTTACAAATACGCTGGAATGGAGACACCATCAAAGGAATTGCAATTGGAGGAGAAAAAAAGAAAATTTGGGAAATTCCCCGATTACAAGAAAATGGACCGGGATTATATCAGGTGCAGTGCAAAACACAAAAACATGCCAAAACTAAGCTCACGGATTTTTCAAAAGCAGGGGAAAACATCAAGGAGGAGGACACAACTTGGAGGGGAAGATATGAGGGACATGGCATGGATGCATTAAAAAAAAAAACAAAAAGAAAACAATCGTTCCGAAAGTCAAAGCCATCAAAAGGCATGGCATGCCATCAAGGGCAGGGACAAGCACCAAAGATTCCTCTATTGGTCCCCATTGAAATCGCAAGATTCCCTTCCCTTCCAGAAAGGAAATTTCATTTCCTCTCGGGAAGGGAAAGGGAATCTTGCGACCCTGAAAAGAAAGCCTTACAAACACTCTGGAAAGGAGATAGGATCAAATGAAATGCAATTGAAAAAAGCCAGAACATCGGGAAATTCTGTGCCATCAAAAAATGGCCTGTGAGGAAATGAGCTGCATTGCAAAGGACCAACACATGCCAAAACTAAGTTCACCGATGTTGCAAAAGCAGGGGAAAAGGTCAATGAGAAGTACACACCATAGGGAGAAAGATATGAGGGACATGGTATGGACACTTAAAGAAAAAAGAAAAAAAAAATTTTTTCCCAAAGTCAAAACTACAAGATGCAGGATGGCCATATGCCATCAAGTGCAGGCACATGCAGCAAAGCTTGCCAAAATTGATCCCCACTGAAAGCCAAAAGAGAAAAGAAGGACTTACAGACGCGCTGGAATGGAGACACCATCAAAGGAATTGCAATTGGAGGGGAAAAAAAGAAAATTTGGGAAATTCCCCGATTAGAAGAAAATGGACCGGGATTATATCAGGTGCAGTGCAAAACACAAAAACATATCAAAACTAAGCTCACGGATTTTTCAAAAGCAGGGGAAAACATCAAGGAGGAGGACACAACTTGGAGGGGAAGATATGACGGACATGGCATGGATATATGAAAAAAAAAAAAAAAGTAAAACATCCTTCCCAAAGTCAAAGCCATCAAAAGGGGCAGCCGGCCTCTCCTAGCCACAGACCCCCGCACAAATCTCGGCCCTATTCTCTGGCAAACAAAAGTCATCTGCCCTGATTCTGGGTGGCAGATTGCAGGAGCCACTTGGTACTATCAAAACAGCCCGACTTGGCGCTGGTGCCACCTTGGGTCTGGGAACCATCCAGCGTATCGTAGATTTTCAGGAGCCAGCCGGCCACTCCAGGCCATAGGCCCCCAGAAACAAACCTCGGCCAGTATCCCTGGAAAAAAAAACTCAGCTGCTCTGCTTCTGGATGGCAGATTTCAGGAGAAACTTTTTACTATCAAACCAGCCCGACTTGGCACTGGTGCCACCTTGGGTCTGGGAACCATCCTGCGTATCATGGATTTTCAGGAGCCAGCCGGCCACTCCCGGCTATAGGCCCGCAGCCACAAACTACGGCCCATTTCAATGGCAAACAAAAGTCAACTGCCCCGCAACTGGACGGCCGATTGCTGGAGCCACTTGGAACTGCCAAATCAGCCTGACTTGGCAGTATTGCCACCTTGGGTTTGGGAGCCATCCTGCATATCAAAGATTTTCAGGAGCCAGCCGGCCACCCTCAGCCTCAGTTCTTGAAACACAAACCACAGCACTTTTCCCTTGCAAACAAAAGGTGACCTGCCCCGCTTCTGGATGGCAGATTTAAGGACCCACTTGCTACTGTCAAACCATCCTGACCTGGCACTGGTGCCACCTTGGGTCTGGGAGCCATCATGCGTATATAGAATTTAGGATCCAGCCGGCATCTCTCAGCCACAGGACTTGGAACACAAACCACTTCCGTTTTCCCTTGCAAATAAACTCACCTGCCCCACTTCTGGATGGCAGATTGCAGGAGACACTTGGTACTATCAAACCAGCCCGACTAGGCACTGGTGCCACCTTGGGTCTGGTAACCATCCTGCATATCATGGATTTTCAGGAGCCAGCCGGCCACTCCCAGCCGCAGCCCACCATAAAAAAACCTCGGCCCTTTTCTCTGGAAAAAATACTCACCTGCCCCGCATCTGGATGGCAGATTGCAGGAGGCACTTGCTACTATAAAATCAGCCAGGCTTGGCACTGGTGCCACCTTGGGTCTAGGAAATCACCTGCGTATCATGGATTTTCAGGAGCCAGCTGGCCACTCCCAGCCATAGCCCCCCAAACACAAACCACGGCCCTTTTCCCTTGCAAAAAAAACTCACCTGCCCCGCTTCTGGATGGCAGATGGAACGAGTCACTTGGCACTATCGAACCAGCCTGATTTGGCAGTGTTTCCACCTTGGGTCTGGGAACCATTCTGCGTATAATGGATTTTTAGGAGCCAGCCGGCCGCTCCCAGGGACAGCCCCCCAAACAAAAACCTTGTCTATTTTGCCTGGCAAACAAAACTCGCCTGCCCCACTTCTGGATGGCAGATTGCAGGAGCCACTTGATAATATCAAACCAGTCCGACTTGGCACCGGTGCCACCTTGGGTCTGGGAACCATCCTGCGTATCGGAGATTTTCAGGAACCAGCAGGCCACTCCCGGCCATAGGCCCCCAGACACAAAGCAATGCCCGTTTCCCTGGAAAAGAAAACTCAGCTGCCACGCTTCTGGATGGCATATTGCAGGAGCCACTTGGTACTATAAAACCAGGCCGACTTGGCACTTGTGCCACCTTGGCTCTGGGAACCATCCTGCGTATCGTGGATTTTCAGGAGCCAGCCGGCCACTCCCAGCCACAGCCCCCCAAACAAAAACCTCGGCCCGTTACTCTGGAAAACAGAATTAAGCTGCCCCACATCTGGATGGCAGATTGCAGGAGCCACTTGGTACTATCAAACCAGCCCGACTTGGCACTGGTGCTACCTTGGGTCTGGGAACCATCCTGCCTATCGTAGATTTTAAGGAGCCTGCCGGCCACTCCCGGCCATAGGCCCCCAGACACAAACCTCGACCCGTTTCCCTGGATAACAAAACTCTCCTGCCCCGCTTCAGCATGGCAGATTGCACGAGCGACTGGTTACTATCAAACCAGCCTGACTTGGCAGTGTTGCCACCATGGGTCTGGGAAACATCCTGCGTATCGTGGATTTTCAGGAGCTAGCCGGCCACTTTCACCCATAGGCCCCCAAACACAAACCACAGCCCTTTTCCCGGGCAAACAAAACTCAGCTGCCCTGCGTCTGGATAGCAGAATGCGGGAGCCACTTGGCACTTTCAAATCAACCTGACTTGGCACTGCTGCCACCTTTGGTCTGGGAAAATCCCAAGTATAATGTATTTTAAGGAGCCACCCGGCCACTCCCGGCCCTGAGCCACCAGACACAAACCTCGGCCTGTTTCCATGGATAACACAACTGAAATACCCCGCTTCTGGATGGCAGATTGCAGGAGCCACTTGGTACTAGCAAACCAGCCCGACTTGGCACTGGTGCCACCTTGGGTCTGGCAACGATCCTGCGTATCGGAGATTTTAAGGAGCCAGCCGGCCTCTGCCGGCCATAGGACACCAGACACATACCTCGGCCCATTTCCCTGGGAAACAAAACTCACCTGGCCCGCTACTGGATGGCAGATGGCCGGAGCCACTTTTTACTATCAAACCAGCGTGACTTGGCACTGGTGCCACCTTGGGTCTGGGAACAATCCTGCGTATCGTAGATTTTCAGGAGCCAGCCCGGCACTGCCTGCCATAGTCCCCCAAACAAAATCCTCGGCACATTTCCCTTGCAAACAAAACTCACCTGCCCCGTATCTGGATGGGAGATTGCAGGAGCCACTTCGTACTATCAAAAAATCCTGACTGGGCACTGGTGCCACGTTTGGTATGGAAACAATCCTGAGTATCGTAGATTTTCAGAAGCCAGCCGGCCTCTCCCTGCCACAGGCCCTCCAACAAAAACCTCGGCCCTATTCTCTGGCAAAAAAAACTCAGCTGCCCCGCTTCTGGATGGCAGATTTCAGGAGCCACTTGGTACTATCAAACCAGGCTGACTTGGCAGTGGTGCCACCTTGGGTCTGGCAACCATCCTGTGTATCGTGGAATATCAGGAGCCAGCTGGTCACTCTTAGCCTCAGGCCCCCTAACACAAACCGTGGCTGTTTTCCCTTGCAACCAAAATTCAAAAGCCTTGCATCTGGATGGCAGATATCAGGAGCAACTTGGTACCATCAAACCAGCCGGACTTGGAACAGGTGCCATCTTGGGTCTAAGATCATCCGGCATATCAATGAATTTCAGGAGCCACCCGGCCACTCTTGGCCACAGGCCCACTAAACAAAACCTCGACACTTTTCCCTTGCCAAAAAAAATCACCTGCCGCGATCCTGGACTGCACGTTGCAGGAGAAACATGGTACTTTAAAACAAGCTCGACTTGGCACTTGTGCCACCTTGGGACTGGGAACAATCCTGCGTATCGCGGATTTTGTGTGGCCAGCCGGCCACTCCCATCCACAGGCCCCCAAACACAAACCACGGCCCTTTTTTCTGGCAAACAAAACTCACCTTCCCCGCATCTGGATGGCAGATTGCAGGAGTCACTTCGTACTTTCAAAAAAGCCCGACTTGGCACTGGTGCCACCTTGGATCTGGGAACAATCCTGCGTATCGTGGATTTTCAGGAGACAGCCGGCCACTCCCAGCCATAGGCCCCCAAACACAAACCTCGGCCTGTTTCCCTGGCAAACAAAACTCACCTGTCCCGCTTCTGGATTTTAGATTGCAGGAGCCACTTGTTACTACCAAACCAGCCAGTCTTGGCACTTGTGCCACCTTGTGTCAGGTAAACATCCTGCCTATCGTGGATTTTCAGGAGCCAGCTGGCCACTCCTTGCCACAGGCCTTCCAATACAAACAGCCCTTTTCCCTGGCAAACAAAACTCCTCTGCCCCGCTTCTGGATGGCAGACTACAGGAGCCACTTGCTACTATCAAAGATGCCTGACTTGGCACCCAAAGTCAAAACCATCAAAATGCAGGCTGGCCATATGCAATCAAGTGCAGGCACATGCAGCAAAGCTTGCCAAAATTGATCCCCACTGAAGGCCAAAAGAGAAAAGAAGGACTTACAGACACGCTGGAATGGAGACACCATCAAAGGAATTGCAATTGGAGGAGAAAAAAGAAAATTTGGGAAATTCCCCGGTTACAAGAAAATGGACCGGGATTAGATCAGGTGAAGTGCAAAACACAAAAACATGCCAAAACTAAGCTCACAGATGTTTCAAAAGCAGGGGAAAACATCAAGGAGGAGGACACAACTTGGAGGGGAAGATATGAGGGACATGGCATGGATACATGAAAAAAAAATAAAAAAGGAAAAAGTCTTTCCCAAAGTCAAAGCCATCAAAAGGCATGGCATGCCATCAAGGGCAGGGACAAGCACCAAAGATTCCTCTTTTGGACCCCATTGAAATCTCAAGATTCCCTTTCCCTTCCCAAAAGGAAATTTCATTTCCTCTCGGGAAGGGAAAGGGAATCCTGGGACCCTGAAAAGAAATCCTTACAAACACTCTGGAAAGGAAATAGGATCAAATGAAATGCAAGTGAAAAAAAACCAGAAAATCAGGAATTTTTGTGCCTTCAAAAAATGGCCTGTGAGGAAATGAGCTGCATTGCAAAGGACCAACACATGCCAAAACTAAGCTCACAAATCTTTCAAAAGCAGGGGAAAACATCAAGGAGGAGGACACCACTTGGAGGGGAAGATATGAGGGAAATGGCATGGATACAAGAAAAAAAAAAAAAAAAAAGTCTTTCCCAAAGTCAAAGCCATCAAAAGGCATGGCATGCCATCAAGGGCAGGGACAAGCACCAAAGATTGCTCTATTCGTCCCCATTGAAATCGCAAGTTTCCCTTTCCCTTCCCGAAAGGAAATTTAATTTCCTTTCGGGAACGGAAAGGGAATCTTGCGACCCTGAAAAGAAAGCCTTACAAACACTCTGGAAAGGAGATAGGATCATATGAAATGCAATTGAAAAAAACCAGAAAATCGGGAAATTCTGTGCCATCCAAAAATGGCCTGTGAGCAAATGAGCTGCATTGCAAAGGACTAACACATGCCAAAAATAAGCTCACCGATGTTGCAAAAGCAAGGGGAAAAGTCAATGAGGAGTACACACCATCGGGAGAAAGATATGAGGGACATGGCATGGACACTTAAAATAAAAAGAAAAAAAAAATATTTTTCCCAAAGTCAAAACCATCAAAATGCAGGATGGCCTTATGCCATCAAGTGTAGCCACAAGCAGCAAAGCTTGCCAAAATTGATCCCCACTGAAGGCCAAAACAGAAAAGAAGGACTTACAAATACGCTGGAATGGAGACACCATCAAAGGAATTGCAATTGGAGGAGAAAAAAAGAAAATTTGGGAAATTCCCCGATTACAAGAAAATGGACCGGGATTATATCAGGTGCAGTGCAAAACACAAAAACATGCCAAAACTAAGCTCACGGATTTTTCAAAAGCAGGGGAAAACATCAAGGAGGAGGACACAACTTGGAGGGGAAGATATGAGGGACATGGCATGGATGCATTAAAAAAAAAAACAAAAAGAAAACAATCGTTCCGAAAGTCAAAGCCATCAAAAGGCATGGCATGCCATCAAGGGCAGGGACAAGCACCAAAGATTCCTCTATTGGTCCCCATTGAAATCGCAAGATTCCCTTCCCTTCCAGAAAGGAAATTTCATTTCCTCTCGGGAAGGGAAAGGGAATCTTGCGACCCTGAAAAGAAAGCCTTACAAACACTCTGGAAAGGAGATAGGATCAAATGAAATGCAATTGAAAAAAGCCAGAACATCGGGAAATTCTGTGCCATCAAAAAATGGCCTGTGAGGAAATGAGCTGCATTGCAAAGGACCAACACATGCCAAAACTAAGTTCACCGATGTTGCAAAAGCAGGGGAAAAGGTCAATGAGAAGTACACACCATAGGGAGAAAGATATGAGGGACATGGTATGGACACTTAAAGAAAAAAGAAAAAAAAAATTTTTTCCCAAAGTCAAAACTACAAGATGCAGGATGGCCATATGCCATCAAGTGCAGGCACATGCAGCAAAGCTTGCCAAAATTGATCCCCACTGAAAGCCAAAAGAGAAAAGAAGGACTTACAGACGCGCTGGAATGGAGACACCATCAAAGGAATTGCAATTGGAGGGGAAAAAAAGAAAATTTGGGAAATTCCCCGATTAGAAGAAAATGGACCGGGATTATATCAGGTGCAGTGCAAAACACAAAAACATATCAAAACTAAGCTCACGGATTTTTCAAAAGCAGGGGAAAACATCAAGGAGGAGGACACAACTTGGAGGGGAAGATATGACGGACATGGCATGGATATATGAAAAAAAAAAAAAAAGTAAAACATCCTTCCCAAAGTCAAAGCCATCAAAAGGGGCAGCCGGCCTCTCCTAGCCACAGACCCCCGCACAAATCTCGGCCCTATTCTCTGGCAAACAAAAGTCATCTGCCCTGATTCTGGGTGGCAGATTGCAGGAGCCACTTGGTACTATCAAAACAGCCCGACTTGGCGCTGGTGCCACCTTGGGTCTGGGAACCATCCAGCGTATCGTAGATTTTCAGGAGCCAGCCGGCCACTCCAGGCCATAGGCCCCCAGAAACAAACCTCGGCCAGTATCCCTGGAAAAAAAAACTCAGCTGCTCTGCTTCTGGATGGCAGATTTCAGGAGAAACTTTTTACTATCAAACCAGCCCGACTTGGCACTGGTGCCACCTTGGGTCTGGGAACCATCCTGCGTATCATGGATTTTCAGGAGCCAGCCGGCCACTCCCGGCTATAGGCCCGCAGCCACAAACTACGGCCCATTTCAATGGCAAACAAAAGTCAACTGCCCCGCAACTGGACGGCCGATTGCTGGAGCCACTTGGAACTGCCAAATCAGCCTGACTTGGCAGTATTGCCACCTTGGGTTTGGGAGCCATCCTGCATATCAAAGATTTTCAGGAGCCAGCCGGCCACCCTCAGCCTCAGTTCTTGAAACACAAACCACAGCACTTTTCCCTTGCAAACAAAAGGTGACCTGCCCCGCTTCTGGATGGCAGATTTAAGGACCCACTTGCTACTGTCAAACCATCCTGACCTGGCACTGGTGCCACCTTGGGTCTGGGAGCCATCATGCGTATATAGAATTTAGGATCCAGCCGGCATCTCTCAGCCACAGGACTTGGAACACAAACCACTTCCGTTTTCCCTTGCAAATAAACTCACCTGCCCCACTTCTGGATGGCAGATTGCAGGAGACACTTGGTACTATCAAACCAGCCCGACTAGGCACTGGTGCCACCTTGGGTCTGGTAACCATCCTGCATATCATGGATTTTCAGGAGCCAGCCGGCCACTCCCAGCCGCAGCCCACCATAAAAAAACCTCGGCCCTTTTCTCTGGAAAAAATACTCACCTGCCCCGCATCTGGATGGCAGATTGCAGGAGGCACTTGCTACTATAAAATCAGCCAGGCTTGGCACTGGTGCCACCTTGGGTCTAGGAAATCACCTGCGTATCATGGATTTTCAGGAGCCAGCTGGCCACTCCCAGCCATAGCCCCCCAAACACAAACCACGGCCCTTTTCCCTTGCAAAAAAAACTCACCTGCCCCGCTTCTGGATGGCAGATGGAACGAGTCACTTGGCACTATCGAACCAGCCTGATTTGGCAGTGTTTCCACCTTGGGTCTGGGAACCATTCTGCGTATAATGGATTTTTAGGAGCCAGCCGGCCGCTCCCAGGGACAGCCCCCCAAACAAAAACCTTGTCTATTTTGCCTGGCAAACAAAACTCGCCTGCCCCACTTCTGGATGGCAGATTGCAGGAGCCACTTGATAATATCAAACCAGTCCGACTTGGCACCGGTGCCACCTTGGGTCTGGGAACCATCCTGCGTATCGGAGATTTTCAGGAACCAGCAGGCCACTCCCGGCCATAGGCCCCCAGACAAAAAGCAATGCCCGTTTCCCTGGAAAAGAAAACTCAGCTGCCACGCTTCTGGATGGCATATTGCAGGAGCCACTTGGTACTATAAAACCAGGCCGACTTGGCACTTGTGCCACCTTGGCTCTGGGAACCATCCTGCGTATCGTGGATTTTCAGGAGCCAGCCGGCCACTCCCAGCCACAGCCCCCCAAACAAAAACCTCGGCCCGTTACTCTGGAAAACAGAATTAAGCTGCCCCACATCTGGATGGCAGATTGCAGGAGCCACTTGGTACTATCAAACCAGCCCGACTTGGCACTGGTGCTACCTTGGGTCTGGGAACCATCCTGCCTATCGTAGATTTTAAGGAGCCTGCCGGCCACTCCCGGCCATAGGCCCCCAGACACAAACCTCGACCCGTTTCCCTGGATAACAAAACTCTCCTGCCCCGCTTCAGCATGGCAGATTGCACGAGCGACTGGTTACTATCAAACCAGCCTGACTTGGCAGTGTTGCCACCATGGGTCTGGGAAACATCCTGCGTATCGTGGATTTTCAGGAGCTAGCCGGCCACTTTCACCCATAGGCCCCCAAACACAAACCACAGCCCTTTTCCCGGGCAAACAAAACTCAGCTGCCCTGCGTCTGGATAGCAGAATGCGGGAGCCACTTGGCACTTTCAAATCAACCTGACTTGGCACTGCTGCCACCTTTGGTCTGGGAAAATCCCAAGTATAATGTATTTTAAGGAGCCACCCGGCCACTCCCGGCCCTGAGCCACCAGACACAAACCTCGGCCTGTTTCCATGGATAACACAACTGAAATACCCCGCTTCTGGATGGCAGATTGCAGGAGCCACTTGGTACTAGCAAACCAGCCCGACTTGGCACTGGTGCCACCTTGGGTCTGGCAACGATCCTGCGTATCGGAGATTTTAAGGAGCCAGCCGGCCTCTGCCGGCCATAGGACACCAGACACATACCTCGGCCCATTTCCCTGGGAAACAAAACTCACCTGGCCCGCTACTGGATGGCAGATGGCCGGAGCCACTTTTTACTATCAAACCAGCGTGACTTGGCACTGGTGCCACCTTGGGTCTGGGAACAATCCTGCGTATCGTAGATTTTCAGGAGCCAGCCCGGCACTGCCTGCCATAGTCCCCCAAACAAAATCCTCGGCACATTTCCCTTGCAAACAAAACTCACCTGCCCCGTATCTGGATGGGAGATTGCAGGAGCCACTTCGTACTATCAAAAAATCCTGACTGGGCACTGGTGCCACGTTTGGTATGGAAACAATCCTGAGTATCGTAGATTTTCAGAAGCCAGCCGGCCTCTCCCTGCCACAGGCCCTCCAACAAAAACCTCGGCCCTATTCTCTGGCAAAAAAAACTCAGCTGCCCTGCTTCTGGATGGCAGATTTCAGGAGCCACTTGGTACTATCAAACCAGGCTGACTTGGCAGTGGTGCCACCTTGGGTCTGGCAACCATCCTGTGTATCGTGGAATATCAGGAGCCAGCTGGTCACTCTTAGCCTCAGGCCCCCTAACACAAACCGTGGCTGTTTTCCCTTGCAACCAAAATTCAAAAGCCTTGCATCTGGATGGCAGATATCAGGAGCAACTTGGTACCATCAAACCAGCCGGACTTGGAACAGGTGCCATCTTGGGTCTAAGATCATCCGGCATATCAATGAATTTCAGGAGCCACCCGGCCACTCTTGGCCACAGGCCCACTAAACAAAACCTCGACACTTTTCCCTTGCCAAAAAAAATCACCTGCCGCGATCCTGGACTGCACGTTGCAGGAGAAACATGGTACTTTAAAACAAGCTCGACTTGGCACTTGTGCCACCTTGGGACTGGGAACAATCCTGCGTATCGCGGATTTTGTGTGGCCAGCCGGCCACTCCCATCCACAGGCCCCCAAACACAAACCACGGCCCTTTTTTCTGGCAAACAAAACTCACCTTCCCCGCATCTGGATGGCAGATTGCAGGAGTCACTTCGTACTTTCAAAAAAGCCCGACTTGGCACTGGTGCCACCTTGGGTCTGGGAACAATCCTGCGTATCGTGGATTTTCAGGAGACAGCCGGCCACTCCCAGCCATAGGCCCCCAAACACAAACCTCGGCCTGTTTCCCTGGCAAACAAAACTCACCTGTCCCGCTTCTGGATTTTAGATTGCAGGAGCCACTTGTTACTACCAAACCAGCCAGTCTTGGCACTTGTGCCACCTTGTGTCAGGTAAACATCCTGCCTATCGTGGATTTTCAGGAGCCAGCTGGCCACTCCTTGCCACAGGCCTTCCAATACAAACAGCCCTTTTCCCTGGCAAACAAAACTCCTCTGCCCCGCTTCTGGATGGCAGACTACAGGAGCCACTTGCTACTATCAAAGATGCCTGACTTGGCACCCAAAGTCAAAACCATCAAAATGCAGGCTGGCCATATGCAATCAAGTGCAGGCACATGCAGCAAAGCTTGCCAAAATTGATCCCCACTGAAGGCCAAAAGAGAAAAGAAGGACTTACAGACACGCTGGAATGGAGACACCATCAAAGGAATTGCAATTGGAGGAGAAAAAAGAAAATTTGGGAAATTCCCCGGTTACAAGAAAATGGACCGGGATTAGATCAGGTGAAGTGCAAAACACAAAAACATGCCAAAACTAAGCTCACAGATGTTTCAAAAGCAGGGGAAAACATCAAGGAGGAGGACACAACTTGGAGGGGAAGATATGAGGGACATGGCATGGATACATGAAAAAAAAATAAAAAAGGAAAAAGTCCTTCCCAAAGTCAAAGCCATCAAGAGGGGCAGCCGGCCTCTCCTAGCCACAGACCCCCGCACAAATCTCGGCCCTATTCTCTGGCAAACAAAAGTCATCTGCCCTGATTCTGGGTGGCAGATTGCAGGAGCCACTTGGTACTATCAAAACAGCCCGACTTGGCGCTGGTGCCACCTTGGGTCTGGGAACCATCCAGCGTATCGTAGATTTTCAGGAGCCAGCCGGCCACTCCAGGCCATAGGCCCCCAGAAACAAACCTCGGCCAGTATCCCTGGAAAAAAAAACTCAGCTGCTCTGCTTCTGGATGGCAGATTTCAGGAGAAACTTTTTACTATCAAACCAGCCCGACTTGGCACTGGTGCCACCTTGGGTCTGGGAACCATCCTGCGTATCATGGATTTTCAGGAGCCAGCCGGCCACTCCCGGCTATAGGCCCGCAGCCACAAACTACGGCCCATTTCAATGGCAAACAAAAGTCAACTGCCCCGCAACTGGACGGCCGATTGCTGGAGCCACTTGGAACTGCCAAATCAGCCTGACTTGGCAGTATTGCCACCTTGGGTTTGGGAGCCATCCTGCATATCAAAGATTTTCAGGAGCCAGCCGGCCACCCTCAGCCTCAGTTCTTGAAACACAAACCACAGCACTTTTCCCTTGCAAACAAAAGGTGACCTGCCCCGCTTCTGGATGGCAGATTTAAGGACCCACTTGCTACTGTCAAACCATCCTGACCTGGCACTGGTGCCACCTTGGGTCTGGGAGCCATCATGCGTATATAGAATTTAGGATCCAGCCGGCATCTCTCAGCCACAGGACTTGGAACACAAACCACTTCCGTTTTCCCTTGCAAATAAACTCACCTGCCCCACTTCTGGATGGCAGATTGCAGGAGACACTTGGTACTATCAAACCAGCCCGACTAGGCACTGGTGCCACCTTGGGTCTGGTAACCATCCTGCATATCATGGATTTTCAGGAGCCAGCCGGCCACTCCCAGCCGCAGCCCACCATAAAAAAACCTCGGCCCTTTTCTCTGGAAAAAATACTCATCTGCCCCGCATCTGGATGGCAGATTGCAGGAGGCACTTGCTACTATAAAATCAGCCAGGCTTGGCACTGGTGCCACCTTGGGTCTAGGAAATCACCTGCGTATCATGGATTTTCAGGAGCCAGCTGGCCACTCCCAGCCATAGCCCCCCAAACACAAACCACGGCCCTTTTCCCTTGCAAAAAAAACTCACCTGCCCCGCTTCTGGATGGCAGATGGAACGAGTCACTTGGCACTATCGAACCAGCCTGATTTGGCAGTGTTTCCACCTTGGGTCTGGGAACCATTCTGCGTATAATGGATTTTTAGGAGCCAGCCGGCCGCTCCCAGGGACAGCCCCCCAAACAAAAACCTTGTCTATTTTGCCTGGCAAACAAAACTCGCCTGCCCCACTTCTGGATGGCAGATTGCAGGAGCCACTTGATAATATCAAACCAGTCCGACTTGGCACCGGTGCCACCTTGGGTCTGGGAACCATCCTGCGTATCGGAGATTTTCAGGAACCAGCAGGCCACTCCCGGCCATAGGCCCCCAGACAAAAAGCAATGCCCGTTTCCCTGGAAAAGAAAACTCAGCTGCCACGCTTCTGGATGGCATATTGCAGGAGCCACTTGGTACTATAAAACCAGGCCGACTTGGCACTTGTGCCACCTTGGCTCTGGGAACCATCCTGCGTATCGTGGATTTTCAGGAGCCAGCCGGCCACTCCCAGCCACAGCCCCCCAAACAAAAACCTCGGCCCGTTACTCTGGAAAACAGAATTAAGCTGCCCCACATCTGGATGGCAGATTGCAGGAGCCACTTGGTACTATCAAACCAGCCCGACTTGGCACTGGTGCTACCTTGGGTCTGGGAACCATCCTGCCTATCGTAGATTTTAAGGAGCCTGCCGGCCACTCCCGGCCATAGGCCCCCAGACACAAACCTCGACCCGTTTCCCTGGATAACAAAACTCTCCTGCCCCGCTTCAGCATGGCAGATTGCACGAGCGACTGGTTACTATCAAACCAGCCTGACTTGGCAGTGTTGCCACCATGGGTCTGGGAAACATCCTGCGTATCGTGGATTTTCAGGAGCTAGCCGGCCACTTTCACCCATAGGCCCCCAAACACAAACCACAGCCCTTTTCCCGGGCAAACAAAACTCAGCTGCCCTGCGTCTGGATAGCAGAATGCGGGAGCCACTTGGCACTTTCAAATCAACCTGACTTGGCACTGCTGCCACCTTTGGTCTGGGAAAATCCCAAGTATAATGTATTTTAAGGAGCCACCCGGCCACTCCCGGCCCTGAGCCACCAGACACAAACCTCGGCCTGTTTCCATGGATAACACAACTGAAATACCCCGCTTCTGGATGGCAGATTGCAGGAGCCACTTGGTACTAGCAAACCAGCCCGACTTGGCACTGGTGCCACCTTGGGTCTGGCAACGATCCTGCGTATCGGAGATTTTAAGGAGCCAGCCGGCCTCTGCCGGCCATAGGACACCAGACACATACCTCGGCCCATTTCCCTGGGAAACAAAACTCACCTGGCCCGCTACTGGATGGCAGATGGCCGGAGCCACTTTTTACTATCAAACCAGCGTGACTTGGCACTGGTGCCACCTTGGGTCTGGGAACAATCCTGCGTATCGTAGATTTTCAGGAGCCAGCCCGGCACTGCCTGCCATAGTCCCCCAAACAAAATCCTCGGCACATTTCCCTTGCAAACAAAACTCACCTGCCCCGTATCCTGATGGGAGATTGCAGGAGCCACTTCGTACTATCAAAAAATCCTGACTGGGCACTGGTGCCACGTTTGGTATGGAAACAATCCTGAGTATCGTAGATTTTCAGAAGCCAGCCGGCCTCTCCCTGCCACAGGCCCTCCAACAAAAACCTCGGCCCTATTCTCTGGCAAAAAAAACTCAGCTGCCCTGCTTCTGGATGGCAGATTTCAGGAGCCACTTGGTACTATCAAACCAGGCTGACTTGGCAGTGGTGCCACCTTGGGTCTGGCAACCATCCTGTGTATCGTGGAATATCAGGAGCCAGCTGGTCACTCTTAGCCTCAGGCCCCCTAACACAAACCGTGGCTGTTTTCCCTTGCAACCAAAATTCAAAAGCCTTGCATCTGGATGGCAGATATCAGGAGCAACTTGGTACCATCAAACCAGCCGGACTTGGAACAGGTGCCATCTTGGGTCTAAGATCATCCGGCATATCAATGAATTTCAGGAGCCACCCGGCCACTCTTGGCCACAGGCCCACTAAACAAAACCTCGACACTTTTCCCTTGCCAAAAAAAATCACCTGCCGCGATCCTGGACTGCACGTTGCAGGAGAAACATGGTACTTTAAAACAAGCTCGACTTGGCACTTGTGCCACCTTGGGACTGGGAACAATCCTGCGTATCGCGGATTTTGTGTGGCCAGCCGGCCACTCCCATCCACAGGCCCCCAAACACAAACCACGGCCCTTTTTTCTGGCAAACAAAACTCACCTTCCCCGCATCTGGATGGCAGATTGCAGGAGTCACTTCGTACTTTCAAAAAAGCCCGACTTGGCACTGGTGCCACCTTGGGTCTGGGAACAATCCTGCGTATCGTGGATTTTCAGGAGACAGCCGGCCACTCCCAGCCATAGGCCCCCAAACACAAACCTCGGCCTGTTTCCCTGGCAAACAAAACTCACCTGTCCCGCTTCTGGATTTTAGATTGCAGGAGCCACTTGTTACTACCAAACCAGCCAGTCTTGGCACTTGTGCCACCTTGTGTCAGGTAAACATCCTGCCTATCGTGGATTTTCAGGAGCCAGCTGGCCACTCCTTGCCACAGGCCTTCCAATACAAACAGCCCTTTTCCCTGGCAAACAAAACTCCTCTGCCCCGCTTCTGGATGGCAGACTACAGGAGCCACTTGCTACTATCAAAGATGCCTGACTTGGCACCCAAAGTCAAAACCATCAAAATGCAGGCTGGCCATATGCAATCAAGTGCAGGCACATGCAGCAAAGCTTGCCAAAATTGATCCCCACTGAAGGCCAAAAGAGAAAAGAAGGACTTACAGACACGCTGGAATGGAGACACCATCAAAGGAATTGCAATTGGAGGAGAAAAAAGAAAATTTGGGAAATTCCCCGGTTACAAGAAAATGGACCGGGATTAGATCAGGTGAAGTGCAAAACACAAAAACATGCCAAAACTAAGCTCACAGATGTTTCAAAAGCAGGGGAAAACATCAAGGAGGAGGACACAACTTGGAGGGGAAGATATGAGGGACATGGCATGGATACATGAAAAAAAAATAAAAAAGGAAAAAGTCCTTCCCAAAGTCAAAGCCATCAAGAGGGGCAGCCGGCCTCTCCTAGCCACAGACCCCCGCACAAATCTCGGCCCTATTCTCTGGCAAACAAAAGTCATCTGCCCTGATTCTGGGTGGCAGATTGCAGGAGCCACTTGGTACTATCAAAACAGCCCGACTTGGCGCTGGTGCCACCTTGGGTCTGGGAACCATCCAGCGTATCGTAGATTTTCAGGAGCCAGCCGGCCACTCCAGGCCATAGGCCCCCAGAAACAAACCTCGGCCAGTATCCCTGGAAAAAAAAACTCAGCTGCTCTGCTTCTGGATGGCAGATTTCAGGAGAAACTTTTTACTATCAAACCAGCCCGACTTGGCACTGGTGCCACCTTGGGTCTGGGAACCATCCTGCGTATCATGGATTTTCAGGAGCCAGCCGGCCACTCCCGGCTATAGGCCCGCAGCCACAAACTACGGCCCATTTCAATGGCAAACAAAAGTCAACTGCCCCGCAACTGGACGGCCGATTGCTGGAGCCACTTGGAACTGCCAAATCAGCCTGACTTGGCAGTATTGCCACCTTGGGTTTGGGAGCCATCCTGCATATCAAAGATTTTCAGGAGCCAGCCGGCCACCCTCAGCCTCAGTTCTTGAAACACAAACCACAGCACTTTTCCCTTGCAAACAAAAGGTGACCTGCCCCGCTTCTGGATGGCAGATTTAAGGACCCACTTGCTACTGTCAAACCATCCTGACCTGGCACTGGTGCCACCTTGGGTCTGGGAGCCATCATGCGTATATAGAATTTAGGATCCAGCCGGCATCTCTCAGCCACAGGACTTGGAACACAAACCACTTCCGTTTTCCCTTGCAAATAAACTCACCTGCCCCACTTCTGGATGGCAGATTGCAGGAGACACTTGGTACTATCAAACCAGCCCGACTAGGCACTGGTGCCACCTTGGGTCTGGTAACCATCCTGCATATCATGGATTTTCAGGAGCCAGCCGGCCACTCCCAGCCGCAGCCCACCATAAAAAAACCTCGGCCCTTTTCTCTGGAAAAAATACTCACCTGCCCCGCATCTGGATGGCAGATTGCAGGAGGCACTTGCTACTATAAAATCAGCCAGGCTTGGCACTGGTGCCACCTTGGGTCTAGGAAATCACCTGCGTATCATGGATTTTCAGGAGCCAGCTGGCCACTCCCAGCCATAGCCCCCCAAACACAAACCACGGCCCTTTTCCCTTGCAAAAAAAACTCACCTGCCCCGCTTCTGGATGGCAGATGGAACGAGTCACTTGGCACTATCGAACCAGCCTGATTTGGCAGTGTTTCCACCTTGGGTCTGGGAACCATTCTGCGTATAATGGATTTTTAGGAGCCAGCCGGCCGCTCCCAGGGACAGCCCCCCAAACAAAAACCTTGTCTATTTTGCCTGGCAAACAAAACTCGCCTGCCCCACTTCTGGATGGCAGATTGCAGGAGCCACTTGATAATATCAAACCAGTCCGACTTGGCACCGGTGCCACCTTGGGTCTGGGAACCATCCTGCGTATCGGAGATTTTCAGGAACCAGCAGGCCACTCCCGGCCATAGGCCCCCAGACAAAAAGCAATGCCCGTTTCCCTGGAAAAGAAAACTCAGCTGCCACGCTTCTGGATGGCATATTGCAGGAGCCACTTGGTACTATAAAACCAGCCCGACTTGGCACTTGTGCCACCTTGGCTCTGGGAACCATCCTGCGTATCGTGGATTTTCAGGAGCCAGCCGGCCACTCCCAGCCACAGCCCCCCAAACAAAAACCTCGGCCCGTTACCCTGGAAAACAGAATTAAGCTGCCCCACATCTGGATGGCAGATTGCAGGAGCCACTTGGTACTATCAAACCAGCCCGACTTGGCACTGGTGCTACCTTGGGTCTGGGAACCATCCTGCCTATCGTAGATTTTAAGGAGCCTGCCGGCCACTCCCGGCCATAGGCCCCCAGACACAAACCTCGACCCGTTTCCCTGGATAACAAAACTCTCCTGCCCCGCTTCAGCATGGCAGATTGCACGAGCGACTGATTACTATCAAATCAGCCTGACTTGGCAGTGTTGCCACCATGGGTCTGGGAAACATCCTGCGTATCGTGGATTTTCAGGAGCTAGCCGGCCACTTTCACCCATAGGCCCCCAAACACAAACCACAGCCCTTTTCCCGGGCAAACAAAACTCAGCTGCCCTGCGTCTGGATAGCAGAATGCGGGAGCCACTTGGCACTTTCAAATCAACCTGACTTGGCACTGCTGCCACCTTTGGTCTGGGAAAAGTCCCAAGTATAATGGATTTTAAGGAGCCACCCGGCCACTCCCGGCCCTGAGCCACCAGACACAAACCTCGGCCTGTTTCCATGGATAACACAACTGAAATACCCCGCTTCTGGATGGCAGATTGCAGGAGCCACTTGGTACTAGCAAACCAGCCCGACTTGGCACTGGTGCCACCTTGGGTCTGGCAACGATCCTGCGTATCGGAGATTTTAAGGAGCCAGCCGGCCTCTGCCGGCCATAGGACACCAGACACATACCTCGGCCCATTTCCCTGGGAAACAAAACTCACCTGGCCCGCTACTGGATGGCAGATGGCCGGAGCCACTTTTTACTATCAAACCAGCGTGACTTGGCACTGGTGCCACCTTGGGTCTGGGAACCATCTTGCGTATCGTGGATTGTCAGGAGCCAGCCGGCCACTTCCAGCCACAGTTCTGCAAACACAAACCACGGCCCTTTTCCCTTGGAAAAAAAGCTCACCTGCCCCCTTCTGGATGGCAGATTGCAGGAGCCACTTGGAACTATCAAACCAGCCCGACTTGGCACTGGTGTCACCTTGGGTCTTGGAACCATCCTGCCTTTCGTAGATTTTCAGGAACCAGCCGGACCCTGCAGGCCATAGGCCCCCATACACAATTCTCGCCCGTTTCACTGGCAAACAAAACTCACCTGCCTTTCTTCTAGATGGCAGATTGCAGGAGGCACTTGGCACTATCAAACCAGCCTGTCTTGGCACTATTGCCTCCTTGGGTCTGGAAACCATCCTGCGTATCGCGGATTTTACGGAGCCAGCCGGTCACTCCCAGCCAGAGGTCCCCAAGCACAAACCACGGCCCTTTTCTCTGTCAAACAAAAGTCAGGTGCCCCGCTTCTGGATGGCAGATGGCACGAGCCACTTGGCACTATCAAACCAGCCCGACTTGGCAGTGTTGCCACCATGGATCAGGGAACCATCCTGCGTATCGTGGATTTTCAGGAGCCAGCCGGCCACTCTAGGCAATAGGCCCCCAGAAAAAAACCACAGCCATTTTCCCTGGCAAACAAAACTCACCTGCCCTGCTTCTGGATGGCAGATTGCAGGAGCCACTTGGTACTATCAAACCAGCCCGACTTGGCACTGGTGCCACCTTGGGTCTTGCAACGATCCTGCGTATCGTGGATTTTCAGGAGCCAGCCGGCCAATCCCAGACATAGAACCCCAAACACAAAGAACACCCCTTTTCCCGGACATACAAAACTCAGCTGCCCTGCTTCTGGATAGTAGATTTCAGGAGCCACTTGTCACTGTCAAACCAGCCCAACTTGGCCCTGGTGCCACCTTGGGTCTGGGAAAACTCCCGCGTATCATGGATTTTAAGGAGACAGCCGGTTACTCCAAGCCGCAGACGTCCAAAAACAAACTTTGGCCCTTTTCTCAGGACAAAAAATTCACGTGCCCCACTTCTCGTTGGCAGATTGCCGGAGCAACTTGGTACTCTAAAATCAGCCAGGCTGGGCACTGGTGCCACCTTGGCTTTTGGAACAATCCTGCGTATCGTGAATTTACAGAGGCCTACCAGCCAGTCCCATGCACTGGCCCCCAAAGACAAACCTCGGCCCTTTTCTCTGGCAAACAAAAGTCACCTGCCCAGCTTCTGGATGTCAGATTGCAGGAGCCACTTGGTACTATCAAACCAGCCCGACTTGGCACTGGTGCCACCTTGGATCTGGAAACAATCCTGCATATCGTAGATTTTCAAGAGCCAGACGACCAATCCCAGCCACAGCCCCCCAAACACAAACCATGGCCCTTTTCCATGGCAAAAAAAACTCAGCTTCCCCACTTCTGGATGGCAGATTGCAGGAGCCACTTGGAACTATCAAACCAGCCTGACTTGGCACTGGTGCCACCTTGGGTCTGGGAACCATCCTGTCTTTCGTAGATTTTCCGGAACCGGCTGGACACTGCAGGCCATAGGCCCCCATACACAAATCTCGCCCGTTTCACTGGCAAACAAAACTCACCTGCCCCTCTTCTAGATGGCAGGTTGCAGGAGCCACTTCGCACTAACAAACCTGCCTGTCTTGGCACTAGTGCCACCTTGGGTCTGGGAACCATCCTGCGTATCGCGGATTTTACGGAGCCAGCCGGTCACTCCCACCCACAGGCTGCCAAAAACAAACCTCGGCCCTTTTCCCTGGCGAACAAAAGTCACCTGCCCCGCTAGTGGAAGTGTTGCCCGATTGATAAATGACACAAAACTCGGATAAGTTTTGTGGGTGCTTTATTAAGGGCCCGGGGAACTGGGGGACTCACGTCCCTAAAGTCCGAGCCCCCAAATTCACGTATGGGTGCTTCCCTCTTATACATGCGATTCACAACAAAGTCTCCAAGGAACAGTTTCCCCGTTCCCCTTGCCTAGCCTCCAAGGAACAGTTCCCCGTTCCCCTTGCCTGGTCACAGACCCCTTGTGATACATTCCTTGGTTCACAAACAAGATCATTAATCCTCTGCTTATCTTATTCTAAGAGCATTGTATGCTGCCTCTAGACAGGTTAGCATTCTTACTTTCTTGCACTAGTTTAATTATTTATTAAATCCCTAAGACTACCTGCTAGGTTACACACAAAACTCAACACACTTTTCAACGGCTACAAAACTGCTTTTTAACAAACCAGTTCACACACAACTCACTATAATTAAATATTTTGCTAAATTTCATTTCTTTTCCAACATTTCCCCCCTTTTGAGCATCCTTCAGTCCTGCTGCAAGGATGCTCAATCAACAGTATTGACAGTAACATCTTCTTAACGAGGTGGGGAATGTTCTTCATTCTGCTGCCCACGGGTCATCGCCTTCAGCAACCGGAGAGATCGCCTCTTTTCCTTTTCGATCACACCTAAGAGGCATCTATATACAATCCATATAGTCACTAGAAATACTAAAAACATTAGTACATACTGTATAGCAGACGTAATCCAGCCAGACAGGTGAAGCCCCAAAGAATCAAATACTGCTCCTATCCAATTATGCTGTGCTTCCCTTTCAATTTCCTTGGTTTTTGTTTCCACTTCTGCCAGTTGAGAAATATCTTTCTCAACTTCAAGTGTAACATTTGGAATGTGTACACAGCAATGATCTATTCTCCTACTCAGGTAACCACAAACTCCATGTTCCTTTAACAGTAGCAAATCCAATGCCATTCTGTTTTGTAGGGTCATTCTTGATGTAGCTTGCAATTGCAAATTTAGATCCTTAAATCCCTTCTTAGTAGCTGCTGCCAACCTTTCTGTCTGTCCTAACAAATTGTTGAGCATTTCCCTGTTTCGATATGTCGCTACCGGAGGGAATAATGACTCCAATATCCATCCAAATTGCACTCCTGAGCCAGGTTCATGCCACTGCTCCTCTAGGGATTCTTCCCTCTTTCTGAGTCCTTTCCTTTGGATCAACCTGTTCTGTTTCCAGTATGGACACAATGTGGGAACCCCTAGGGTGATTTGTGTTACTGATCCATCTAGAGGTAAATGTGTGGTCCACTGTCCGTGTCCCAACACCCAGACTAGATTTCCAGGGCTATGCACAGTAGTATATCTGCAATCTATAGGCCCATCCATGGACTCTCTGCTAACCGTGTGATCATACCCCCTACACTCGCATCCCCACTTTAATGCCATTTTCACCGGTACCAATCCGATTCGGTCTTCCGGTGTATCACATGTAAAAACCTCAGTACAATTCCAATCCTCTTTCTGCGGTCTGAACTCTCGGGAAGATGTAGACGTGATAAGGGCCCTATAATGTGACTGATTCTTTACTCCTGACCATTGGATGCACCATTGTACTTCCCCAAGGTAATTATAGTGTTCCAAAACACTAGGTCCCCATAATGTCTTCCAACTATTCCAGGTGTCAAAATTCTGTGTGACATTCTGACAACTCATCTCATTTTGTTGGGATTTCGTTCTTATTCGTACTGTATTGCATGGCTCATCTATTGGGGTTGCAATTAAACACCTCCTGGTATTTTGAATCCAACCATAATGATTGGATTTCTTTTCACATTCCTCTCTAGTCATAGCCCGAGTGGTCATACACAAATCCCTCCATACATCTACTGGTTTGGGAACTGACTGGCAGGACCATGAAACATTCTTGAATGTTTCAGGCATTTTGGTTACTGGTATTATTCCCCAGGGAATTGGTTCACCTGCAGCCTGTGGCAATGGCAGGCAAGCTGTTATTTTAGTCACATTCTGCATGATCCCAAAATCTCTGATTAATCCTACCACTAAATTTTCCTGCTCAGTATTTCGTTCTATTGTATCATTAACCTCCCGCCTACTCCTACCGTGCCTCTGTAAGGATAACATCATTCTGTCATGCCTCCACCATGCATTTCCTATTCTAGGATTAGTGACACTCGACCACCCACAACCTTTGCCTTCCTTTCCCCACCAATTGGTCCAGTCCTCTATTCTGTCCCAGGTCAGTTCCCTATTTTGCTTCCACCATTTGACCCAAAGGTTCCTTTGATATCTTGATCTTACTAGGAAGGAACAATTTATTCTGAGAGGTGGCCCATCCCACATGTCCACTGCCATTGATACTGGATTAACCTTTATGTTTTCAGCACGATCCCCTGTCCATGGCAAAACCCTCATACTCACTCTTTTGTAATCAAAACTATCCCGTATTTTGACCAAACATGTATATTCTCCCGTATCGTTTGTGGTTACCTTGGTAAGATTCAGTACCGTGTTTCCTTGTTGTTTATCCTTATCCCAACCGACTCCTATCTTGCCTTGGCTTCTTTCAGCCCCCCGTTGCCATATTGCAATAACTTCACCGGCCTCAACTTTCTGGCTGTCAAAGATAACACAAGTTAATTGAACATCCATCCCTTCCATGACTGTAACCTTTGTTTCTTCAACCTGTACAAGAGTAGACCCTTGAACAGGTACTAGTCTCATGATCACTAGCAGTAATATAATTAAGAAGGCGGCTTTGCGCGGAAGATCATCCGGGTTGGAGACACTATCTGGGTTTCCCACTGGAACGGTGCCTTCTTTACCCTGGTGTAATGGATCCAAGCATCCATCCCCTGGACCTTCACCGCCGTGTAGGTCGTCATCATCACCTGGTGGGGTCCGCTCCATGATTCCCGTAGCGGATCCGTGATCCACTTCTTGACGTACACCTGGTCCCCAGGCTGGATGTCGTGGACAGAATTCTCCAGCGTGAGCGGTCTATTCCACTGTAACGTATTTCTTAAAGAATTCAAGATCTTATTAAGTGACATAACATACTCTGCAATCGCCTGGTCCCCACTCACATGTACCTCCCCTTTTAATACAGTTGCATGATATGGTTTGCCATATAATATCTCATATGGACTTACGCCTACCTTTTCCCTTGGTTTAATTCGAATCCTGAGTAGGGCCAAAGGCAAAGCTTGAGGCCAGTGCAGTTTAGCTTCCTGGCAAATCTTTTTGATTTGTCCTTTCAGGGTTTGATTCATCCTTTCCACCTGCCCACTAGACTGAGGTCTCCAGGGGGTATGCAAATTCCAGGTTATATCTAACATTCGTGCTAATTCCTGCACTACCCCGGCTATAAAATGTGGACCCCTATCTGATGACAATCCTAAAGGTACTCCAAATCTTGGTATTATTTCTTTTAACAAGGTTTTTACCACCTCCTTAGCCTGATTAGTTCTACATGGAAAAGCTTCCGGCCACCCTGAGAACGTACATACGTACACTAACAAGTATCTGTATCCCTGTGCCCTAGGCAATTCAGAAAAATCAACTTGCCAGTAATCTCCTGGTTGTGGCCCGACTTGCAACTTTCCCATTTGTATTTGTCTCCTAACTACTGGATTATTTTTCAAACATACTGGGCACATTGCATTAACTCTTTTTGCCATTGTTAACATCTGATTAGAGATTATCTCATTCTTCAAAAATTTTACCAATACTTCTGCCCCCCAATGACATTTATTATGTTCTGATTCCAAAATAAATTTCATTATGCGGGTAGGTACCACTATTTGTCCCATTGGTGTAACGTACCACCCAAGTTGATTCTTCTGTGCCCCTAGCAAGTTTATTAGTTTTCCATCTTCTATTGAATATTTGGGCTCCTGATTCAGGTATGGGGTAGCCGGATTTGTTCTTACCGGTACCAATGCCATTTGAGTCCATACTTCCCGTGCCACTTGCCGAGCTGTAACATCAGCAAATCGATTTCCTCTGTAAACGTCTCCTTCCGCAGTCTGATGTCCTCTAACATGCATTACTGCAACTGCTTTGGGACTGTGTACCGCATCCAGTAGCTGTAGCACTTCTTCACGGTGCTTGATGTTGGTTCCCTGTGAATTCAAAAGCCCCCTTTCCTTCCACAACGCCCCATGTACATGAACCACACCAAAGGCATATTTAGAATCTGTCCAGATATTAACCCTTTTGTCCTTGCTCAAATACAGGGCTCTGGTGAGTCCAATCACCTCTGCCTTCTGGGCCGAAGTTCCAGGTAACAAAGCCTTTGCCTCTATTACCCGATCCAATGTTACCACTGCATACCCGGCATAGCGAGTCCCATTCTCGACAAAACTGGATCCATCAGTGTATAGTTCCCATTCAGGTTCTTCCAATGGTTCATCCTTTAGGTCGGGTCTGCTGGCATATACTTGTTCAATTACCTCTACGCAATCATGCACCAGTCCCCCAGCTTCCTGGTCACTGCGTAAAAACTCTGCTGGATTAACATGATTAGTAGTCCTTATTTCAATATCATCCTGTTCTCTCAGGATGGCCTGGTATTGCAACATTCGACTGGATGATAGCCAGTGACCCCCCTTTTGCTCCAGAACGGCCATGACCATATGGGGAACAAACACTTTCATTTTTGCCCCCAAAGTCAATTTCCGGGCCTCTTGAATAAGAATTATTGTTGCCGCCACGGCTCGTAAACACGAGGGCCACCCGGAACTTACCGAATCCAGTTGTTTAGAGAAGTATCCCACTGGCCTCTTCCAGGATCCCACCTTCTGGGTGAGGACCCCCAATGCCAGTTTTTGCCTCTCATTCACGTACAACTGGAATTCCTTGGTCACGTCAGGGAGTCCTAGGGCTGGGGCCTCTTTTAGTGCCTGCTTCAATTCCTGGAAGGCCTTCTTTTGCTGTGTTGTCCACTCCAACCGATGCTGCTTCAAGGCCTCATAAAGTGGCTTGGCTAGGAGACCGAAATTCATGATCCACAGTCGACACCATCCCACCATTCCTAGAAAAGATCTCAATTCCTGATGGTTACGAGGCAAAGGAATAGCACATATTGCCTCTATTCGGTTTACTCCCAAACGTCTCTGCCCTTGTGTGATCTCACAACCGAGGTAAATAACGCTATTTTTGACCAATTGAGCTTTTTCCTTAGAAACCCGATACCCTGCTTGGCCAAGCATGTTGAGTAATTTAATTGTTAATTCCACGCACATTTCCCTTTCCTTAGTAGCCAGAAAAATGTCGTCCACGTACTGTAGGACTACATACAAGGATGGGGATATTGTTACCTGGGTTATCTTCCATTCCTCCAGCTCCTTGGCCAGTTGGTTTCCAAAAATAGTAGGGGAGCATTTAAATCCCTGTGGGAGTCTCGTCCACATGAGCTGCTTCTTTCTCCCAAAATCAGGACTCTCCCACTCGAAGGCAAAATATTTCCTACTCTCTACTGCCAGTGGGATGCAGAAGAAGGCATCTTTAAGGTCAATCACTGAGAACCATTTAAACTCCTCTGATACAGATGTTAACAAAGTATAAGGATTAGCAACAACTGGATGTATGTCTTTCACTATTTCATTAATAGCCCTTAAGTCCTGTACCAAACGGTACTTACCATTAGGTTTCTTTACTGGAAAAATTGGAGTATTATACTCCGATTCACATTCCTGTAATATTCCTTGAGCCAAAAATTGTTTAATTAACGGGGCTACTCCCCTCCTTGCCTCAAGCTTCAAGGGGTATTGCCTTATCCTCACTGGTCGGGCCCCTTCCTTTAGTTCCACCTTTACTGGCTGCGCAACTTTAGATTTTCCGGGGACCCCTGACTCCCATACCCAGGGTACTACAGCCTGCTCAATTTCTTCTGGAATAGGAGAGGCATCCACTTCCTTGATCACAAAAATGCCTGCTATTTGTTCCTCAGGTATTTCCAATTTCACCCTTCCCCCTTCAAATATTATTTTCACATTAAGTCGGGACAACAGATCTCTGCCAAGAAGGGGTGTGGGGCAGTTTGGCATATACAAAAATTGGTGATCTAATTCCTTCCCCCCAAACCTAAGATTTAAAGGTTGTAAAAATGGTTGTTCCTCTAGTTTCCCTGTTGCCCCCACCACCTGTACCGTTGTGTCACTCAAAGGTCCCAATCGTCTATTGAGTACAGAATAAGTAGCTCCAGTGTCTACCATAAATTCTTGATCTTTTCCATCTATTTCTAAAACTACCCTTAAATCCTTTTCTAGTCAGCTTTGATTCTGATAGTTTCCCAAAACTAGTGCTTGAGCGACTTCTGCTGGTCCTCCCGTGAATCCTCCCACAGGGGCATTTCCCACTGGGGCTGTCCTTAATCCCATGTTTCCCATGCCCATACCTCCTCTAACCGGGCATTCATTTTTCCAGTGTCCCAATTGTCGGCAAAACGCACACTGGTTTGGATCCAACCTCCCCATGTTAGGTGCAAACCCAAATCCTCCCCGACCTCTTGGCAACCCCCTCTGTCCGTGATTAGCTCCTCCCCGACCTCGACCCCTAATGGGTCTTCCTCCTGCCCCTGCCTGTTGCATTACAGCCAGAATACTAGCTTGTTGTCTTTTTGCAGTTTCTTTTTCCCTGTTGTTGTATACCTTCCACGCTACCTCCAGCATTTTATCCAAACTTCTAGTATCCTCTCCTTCCAGCTTTTGTAACTTTTTCCTAATATCCTCTTGTGATTGCCCCATAAACAACAATGCCAACTGAAGTTTTCCTGATTGATCCTCTACATCTAAATTAGTAAACTTCCGAGCCATGTCTTTTAATCATTCTAAAAAGGCAGACGGAGACTCATTCTTGTCCTGCTTGACCGAATACAACTTAGACCAGTTCATAGTCTTAGGTATTCCTGTCCTAATTCCTTCCACCAACAATTCCTGATATCGTTTTACAGCCCTTATTCCTCCCGTAGAGTTTGGGTCCCACTTAGGTTCCTCACTTGGTACCAATTCATCAACTGTCTCATTTAGTTGTCTCAACCGAATTTCCTCACGAGCCTTTTCTCTAGTGGCTCTAATAACCATTTCCTTTTCCGTGGAATCCATTATAGTATCTAATAATACCTGTAAATCATTCCAGTCCGGATTCTGAGTCTTTATTATCATTTTAACCACCCTTGCCACCCTTTCAGGATCCTCCCGATAACTCCCCGCTGATTGCTTCCATATTACCAAATCCCCGGGGGAGAAAGGCACCTTTATAAGTATTCTTTCTCCCTGTGGTCCCACAGCTTCCCTCAACGACGCAATTAAATGTGGCCCCTTCTGCCCCTTCCTTCCCTTGCGAGTCCGCCCTGCTAACGGAGTTCTTTTAACACTCTCATTCTTTTCACCATCACCATCATCACTATCACTCTCACTAGATCCCGTTTTTATAGCTATATCCGCAGGGGGAGCAGGGGGCACATTAGGAGCAACCGGAACCCTCGGAGGTGCTATACAATAAGACAAATCTTCCTCGACTGAAGGATACAAATTACGCTCCTTTCTTTCTTTACATCCCACACACTCCCTTTCATCATTCACTTCTAAAACCAAAATACCACATTCCTTTTGCCATTCCTCTTTCCGATATAAAACGAAAAACAAATCCAAATATGGTATTTCATCCCATTTCTCATTCCTCCTTAAAAATTGCATCAAAGATTCCATTATCCCCAATTCCAGTGTACCATTCACCGGCCATCCCGCTTCCCCAATCTCATATTCAGGCCACCAATGATTACAATAATCTATCATTTTACTTTTATCCAATTCCTGATAATACCCTTCACTTTTCCACCGTTTCAGTATACAACCTAATGGTGTATTTCCAGGTATTTTACCATTGGCTTGCACTAAGGTTTTAAAAGTTTTAAAAGACATCATATTACAACCTTTAATTCCACTATTAATCCCAATAAACCAATATACCTTAAACCAATATACCTTCTCGCCGTCCTTCCCTAAAACAAACAGGAGGCGAGTTCCGGTCCTGCGTCCTTAGACGTCTTATGGCCGGAGCCTAGGCTTTTTTTTTTTTTTTACCAACCACCAAATCCAAATCCAATTATCACCTTTTTCCAATATAAAGCACCTTCGGGCTTACCTTAATGCAGTTTGTCCGACAGGCGCGGGGGGTCGGGCACGACCGATGACTCCCCGAGAAGTGCTCGGTGCCGGCTTGGAGTGGATCGGGACGCGAACCGCCCCAGCAGCCCTCGGAGTCCTGCCGCGGTCGCCAGAAAACTGTTGCCCGATTGATAAATGACACAAAACTCGGATAAGTTTTGTGGGTGCTTTATTAAGGGCCCGGGGAACTGGGGGACTCACGTCCCTAAAGTCCGAGCCCCCAAATTCACGTATGGGTGCTTCCCTCTTATACATGCGATTCACAACAAAGTCTCCAAGGAACAGTTTCCCCGTTCCCCTTGCCTAGCCTCCAAGGAACAGTTCCCCGTTCCCCTTGCCTGGTCACAGACCCCTTGTGATACATTCCTTGGTTCACAAACAAGATCATTAATCCTCTGCTTATCTTATTCTAAGAGCATTGTATGCTGCCTCTAGACAGGTTAGCATTCTTACTTTCTTGCACTAGTTTAATTATTTATTAAATCCCTAAGACTACCTGCTAGGTTACACACAAAACTCAACACACTTTTCAACGGCTACAAAACTGCTTTTTAACAAACCAGTTCACACACAACTCACTATAATTAAATATTTTGCTAAATTTCATTTCTTTTCCAACAGAAGGCAGATTGCTGGAGCCACTTGGAAATGCCAAATCAGCCTGACTTGGCAGTGTTGCCTCCTTGGGTCTGGGAGCCATCATGCATGTCAAAGATTTTAAGGAGCCAGCGGGCCACCCTCAGCCACAGTTCTTCAAACACAAACCACGGCCCTTTTCCCTGGCTAATAAAACTCAGCTGCCGCACTTCTGGATGAAAGATTGCGGGAGCCACTTGGTACTATCAAACCAGCCTGACTTGTCACTGGTGCCACGTTGGGTCTAGGAAATCTCCCGCGTATCATGGATTTTAAGGAGCCAGCTGGCCACTCCCAGCCATAGCCCTCCAAACAAAAACCACAGCCCTTTTGCCTGGAAAAAAATACTCACCTGCCCCGCTTCTAGATGGAAGATGGCACTAGTCACTTGGCACTATCAAACCAGCCTGACATTGCTGTGTTTCCACCTTGGGTCTGAGAACCATCCTGCGTATCGTGGATTTTCAGGAACCAGCCGGACACTGCAGGCCATAGGCCCCCATATAAAACCTCGCCAATTTCACTTGTAAACAAACCTAACCTGCCCCTCTTCTGGATGGAAGATTGCAGGAGGCACTTGGTACTATCAAACCAGCCCGTCTCGTCACTGGTGCCACCTTGGGTCTGGGAACCATCCTGCGTATCGCGGATTTTCAGGAGCCAGCCGGCCACTCCCAGACACAGGTCACCAAACACAAACCACGGCCCTTTTCTCTGGCAAACAAAAGTCAGGTGCCCGGCTTCTGGATGGCAGATGGCATGAGCCACTTGGTACTATCAAACCAGCCCGACTTGGCAGTGTTGCCACCATGGGTCTGGGAAACATCCTGCGTATCATGGATTTTCAGGAGCTAGCCGGTCACTCCCAGCCTTAGGCCCCCAAACAAAAAGCACAACACTTTTCCCTGGCAAACAAACCTCAGCTTCCCGGCTTCTGGATTGCAGATTGCAGGAACCACTTGGAACTGTCAAACCAACCTGACATGGCACTGGTGCCACCTTGTGTCTGGGAACCATCCTGCGTATCGTCGACTTTCAGGAGCCCGCCGGCCACTCCCAGCCATAGGCCCCCAAACACCAACCACGGCAATTTTCCCAGGCAAACAAACCTCAGCTGCCCTGCTTGTGGATTGCAGATTGCAGGAACCACTTGGAACTGTCAAACCAACCTGACATGGCACTTCTACCACCTTGGGTCTGGGAAAACTCCCGCGTAAAATGGATTTTAAGGAGCCAGCAGGCCACTCTCAGCCACAGCCCCCAAACACAAACCTCGGCTCTTTTCTCGGGCAAAAAAAAATTCACGTGCCCCGCTTCTGGTTGGCAGATTGCAGGAGCCACTTGGTACTGTCTAACCAGCCCGACTTGGCACTGGTGCCCCATTGAGTCTGGGAACCATGCTGCCTATCGTAGATTTTCAGGAGCCCGCCGGCCTCAGCCGGCCGTAGGACACCAGACACATACCTCAGACCGTTTCCCTGGGAAACAAAACTCACCTTCCCCGCTTCTGGATGGCAGATTGCAGGAGCCAGCTGGTCCTATCAAACCAGTCATACTTGGCACTGGTGCCACCTTGGGATTGGGAAAAATTTCTGCGTATCATGGATTTTCGGGGGCCTAGTGGCCTCTGCAAGCCTCAGGCCCCCAAACACAAACCTCGGCGCTTTTCTCTGGAAAAAAAAATTTAGCAACCCCCCTTCTGGATGTCAGATTGCAGGAGCCACTTGGTACTATCAAACCAGCCCGCCTTGGCACGGGTGCCACCTTGGGTCTGGCAAACATCCTGCCTATCATGGATTGCCAGGAGCCAGCTGCTCACTCCCAGCCACCGGCCACCAAACACAAACCATGGCCCATTTCCCTGAAAAACAAAACACAGCTGCCCCGCTTCTGGATGGCTGATTGCAGGAGCCACTTGGTACTATCAAATCAGCCCGACTTCCCAATGGTGCCACCTTGGGTCTAGGAATTCTCCCGCGTATCATGGATTTTCAGTAGCCAGCCGGCCAGGCCTGGCCACCGCCCCCCAAACCCAAACCACGGCCCATTTCCCTGGCAAAAAACACTCACCTGCCCCGCTTCTGGATGGCAGATTGTAGGAGCTACTTGGTACTATCAAAGCAGCCCGACTTGGCACTGGTGCCACCTTGGGTCTGGGAAGCATCCTGCCTTTCGTAGATTTTCAGGAACCAGCCGGACACTGCAGGCCATAGGCCCCCATACACAATTCTCGCCTGTTACACTGGCAAACAAAAATCACCTGCCCCTCTTCTAGATGGCAGATTTCAGGAGGCACTTGGTACTATCAAACCAGCCTGTTTTGGCATTATTGCCGCCTTGGGTCTGTAAACCATCCTGCGTATCGCGGATTTTACGGAGCCAGCCGGTCACTCCCAGCCACAGGTCCCCAAGCACAAACCACGGCCCTTTTCTCTGTCAAAAAAAAGTCAGGTGCCCCGCTTCTGGATGGCAGATGGCATGAGCCACTTCTCACTATCAAACCAGCCCTACTTGGCAGTGTTGCCACCATGGATCAGGGAAACATCCTGCGTATCGTGGATTTTCAGGAGCTAGCAATTCACTCCCCGCCACAGGCTGTCAAAAACAGACCTCTGCCCTTTTCCCTGGCAAACAAAACTCAGCTGCCGCACTTCTGGATGGAAGATTGCAGGAGTCACTTGGTACTATCAAACCGGCCACCCTTGGCACTGCTGCCACCTTGGGTCTGGGAAGCATCCTGCCTATCGTGGATTGTCTGGCGACGGCCGGCCACTCCCACCCACAGGCCCCCAAACACAAACCACAGCCCTGTTCTCTGGTAAACAAAACTCACCTTCCCCGCTTCTGGATGGCAGATTGCAGGAACCACTTGGTACTATCAAACCATTCAGACTTGGCACTGGTGTCACCTTGGGTCTGGGAACCATCCTGCATATCGTGGATTTTAAGTGTCCACCCGGCCACACCAAACCACCGGACCTCAAACACACACCTAAGCACGTTTAACTGGAAAAAAAAACTCAGCTGCAACGCTTCTGGATGGCAGATTGCAGGAGCCGCTTGGTTCTATCAAACAGCCTGTCTTGGCACTGGTGCCACCTTGTTTCTGGGAATCATACTGCGTAACGCGGATTTTCAGGAGCCAGCCGGCAACTCCCAGCCACAGGCCCTTAAACACAAACCAAGGCCCTTTTTCTTGGCAAACAAAACTCAGCTGTCCCGTTTCTGGATGGCAGATTGAAGGAGCCACTTGGTACTATCAAACCAGCCCGACTTCGCACTGGTGCCACCTTGGGTCTGGGAACCATCCTGCATATTGTAGATTTTCATGAGGCAGCCGGGCACTCCCGGCCATAGGCGCCCAGGCACAAACCTCTGAACCATTTCCCTGGAAAACAAAATTCACCTGCCCCACTTCTGGATGGCATATTGCAGGAGCAACTTGGCACGACAAAATAAGCCCGATTTGGCAGTGCTGCCAACTTAAGTCTTGGAACCATCCTGCGTATCGTGGATTTTAAGGGTCCAGCCAGCCACTTCCAGCCAAAGGCCCTCAAACACAAACCACGGCCCTTTTCCCTGGCAAACAAAACTCAGCTGCCCCACTGCTGGCTGGCAGATTGCAGAAGCCACTTGGTACTATTAAACCAGCCCGACTTGGCACTGGTGCCACATTGGGTCTGGCTAACATCCTGGGTATCGTGGATTTCAAGGAGTCCGCTGGCCACTCCAAGCCACAGCACCCAAAAAAAAACCAAGCTTTTTTCCCTGGCCAACAAAACTCAGCTGCCCAGCTTCTGCATGGCAGATTGCAGGAGCCACTTGGTACTATCAAACCAGCCCGACTTGGTACTGGTGCCACCTTGGATCTGGAAACCATCCTGCGTATCGTTGATTTTCAGGAGCCAGCCGGCCACTCCCAGCCTTAGGCGTCTAGACACAAACCTCTGCCCGTTTCCTTGGCAAACAAAACTCACCGGCCCCACTTCTGGATGGCTTATTGCAGGAGCTACTTGGTAATACAAAAGAAGCCCGATTTGTCACTGGTGCCACTTTGGGTCTAAGAAACTACCTGCGTATCATGGATTTTCAGGGTCCACCCAGCCACTCCAAACCACCGGACCTCAAACACAAACCTCGGCCCGTTTCACTGGAAAACAAAACTCACCTGCCCCGCTTCTGCATGGCAGATTGCAGGAGCCAATTGGTACTATCAAACCAGCCCGACTTGGCACTGGTGCCACCTTGGGTCTTGGAACCATCCTGCGTATCGTGGATTCTCAGGAGCCAGCTGGCCAATCCAGGCCATAGGCCCCAGACACCAACCAGAGCCCATTTCCATGGAAAACAAAGCTCAGCTGCCCCGCTTCTGGATGGCAGATTGAAGGAGGCACTTGGTACTACAAAAGAAGCCCGATTTGTCACTTGTGCCACCTTGGGTCTGGGAACCATCCTGCGTATCGTGGATTTTCAGGGTCCAGCGGGCCACTCACAGCCACAGGCCCTCAAACACAAACCACGGCCCTTTTCCCTGGAAAATAAAACGCACCTGCCCCGCTTCTGGATGGCAGATTGCAGGAGGCACTTGGAAATATCAAACCAGCCAGACATGGAACTGGTGCCCCCTTGGTTCTGGCCAATATCCTGCGTGTCGTGGATTTTCAGGAGCCAGCTGGCCACTCCCAGCCATACCGCCCCAACCACGAAACACGGCCCGTTTCCCTGGAAAACAAAACTCGGCTGCCCCGCTTCTGGCTGGCAGATTGCAGGACCCACTTGGTACTATCAAACCAGCCCAACTTGGCACTGGTGGCACCTTGGTTCTGGGAACAATCCAGCGTACCGTGGATATTCAGGGGCCAGCCGGCCATTTGCAGCCACAGGCCCCCAAACACAAACCGTGGCTGTTTTCCCTTGCAAAAAAAAATCAGATGCCTTGCTTCTGGATGGCAGATTGCAGGAGCCACTTGGTACCATCAGACCAGCCGGACATGGTACTGGTGCCATCTTAGCTCTGAGAAGCATCCTGCTTATCATTTAATTTCAGGAGCCAGCCGGCCACTCTCGGCCACAGGCCCCCTAATAAAAACCTCGACAGTTTTCCCCTGCAAAATAACCACCTGCCCCATTCCTTGATGGCATATTGCAGGAGAAACATGGTACTGTCAAACAAGCCCGACTTGGCACAGGTGCCAACTTGGGTCTGGGAACTATCCTGCGTATCGTGGATTTTCAGGAGCCAGCCAGCCACTCCCAGCCATAGGCCCCCAAACACAAACCACGTCCCTTTTCCCTTGCAAACAAACCACATATGCCCCGCTTCCGGACGGCAGATTGCAGGAGGCACTTGGTACTATCAAACCAGCCCAACTTGACACTGGTGCAGCCTTGGGTCTGGGAACCATCCTGCGTATCGTGGATTTTCCGGAGCCACCTGGCCATACCCATCCACAGGCCCCGGAACACAAACCTGGGCCGGTTTATCTGACAAACAAATCTCACCTGCCCCGCTTCTGGATGGCAGAATGCAGGAGCCACTTGGTACTATCAAACCAGCCCGACTTGGTCCCCAAAGTCAAAACCATCAAAATGCAGGATGGCCATATGCCATCAAGTGCAGGCACATGCAGCAAAGTTTGCCAAAATTAATCCCCACTGAAGGCCAAAATACAGAAAAGAAGGACTTACAAACACGCCGGAATGGAGACACCATCAAAAGAATTGCAATTGGAGGAGAAAAAAGAAAATTTGGGAAATTCCCCGATTAGAAGGAAATGGACCGGGATTATATCAGGTGCAGTGCAAAACACAAAAACATGCCAAAACTAAGCTCACAGATGTTTCAAAAGCAGGGGAAAACATCAAGGAGGAGGACACAACTTGGAGGGGAAGAATGAGAGACATGGAACGGATACATGAAAAAAAAAAAAAAAGAAAAAAATCCTTCCCAAAGTCAAAGCCATCAAAAGGCATAGCATGCCATCAAGGGCAAGGACAAGCACCAAAGATTCCTCTATTGGTCCCCATTGAAATTGCAAGATTCCCTTTCCCTTCCCGAAAGGAAATTCCATTTCCTTTCGGGAAGGGAAAGGGAATCTTGCGACCCTCAAAAGAAAGCCTTACAAACACTCTGGAAAGGCGATAGGATCAAATGAAATGCAGTTAAAAACACCCCGAAAATCGGGAATTTTTGTCCCTTCAAAAAATGGCCTATGATGAAATGAGCTGCATTGCAAAGGACCAACACATGCCAAAACTAAGCTCACCGATGTTGCAAAAGCAGAGGGAAAAGTCATCGAGAAGTACACACCATAGGGAGAAAGATACGAGGGAGTTGGCATGGACACTTAAAGAAAAAAGAAAAAAAAAAATTTTCCAAAAGTCAAAACCATCAAAATTCAGGATGCCCATATGCCATCAAATGAAGGCACATGCAGCAAAGCTTGCCAAGATTGATCTCAACTAAAGGCCAAAACAGAAAATAAGGACTTAAAAACATGCTGGAATGGAGATAGCATCAAAGGAATTGCAATTGTAGGAGAAAAAAAAGAAAATTTGGGAAATTTCCCGATTACAAGAAAATGGACCGGGATTATATCAGGTGCAGTGCAAAACACAAAAACATGCCAAAACTAAGCCCACAGATGTTTCAAAAGCAGGGGAAAATATCAAGGAGGAGGACACAGCTTGGAGGGGAAGATATCAGGGACTTCGCATAGATACATGAAAAAAAAAAAAAGAAAAATATCCTTCCCAAAGTCAAAGCCATCAAAAGGCATGTCATGCCATCAAGGGCAGGGACAAGCACCAAAGATTCCTCTATTGGTCCCCATTGAAATCGCAAGATACCCTTTCCCTTCCCGAAAGGAAATTTCATTTCCTTTCGGGAAGGGAAAGGGAATCCTGGGACCCAGAAAAGAAAGCCTTACAAACACTCTGGAAAGGAGATAGGATCAAATGAAAGGCAATTGAAAAAAAACAGAAAATCGGGTATTTTTGTGCCTTCAAATAATGGCCTGTGAGGAAATGAGCTGCATTGCAAAGGACCAACACATGCCAAAACTAAGCTCACCGATGCTGCAAAAGCAGGGGGAAAAGTCAACGAGGAGTACACACCATAGGGAGAAAGATATGAGGGACGTGGAATAAACACTTAAAGAAAAAAGAAAAAAAAATAATTTTTTCCAAAGTCAAAACCATCAAAATGCAAGATGGCCATATGCCATCAAGTGCAGGCACATGCAGCAAAGCTCTAAAAAATTGATCCCCACTGAAGGCCAAAAGAGAAAAGAAGGACTTACAAACACGCTGGAATGGAGACAGCATCAAAGGATTTGCAATTGGAGGAGAAAAAAAGAAAATTTGGGAAATTCCCCGATTACAAGAAAATGGACCGGGATTATATAAGGCGCAGCGCAAAACACAAAAACATGCCAAAACTAAGCTCACAGATGTTTCAAAAGCAGGGGAAAACATCAAGGATGAGGACACAACTTTGAGGGGAAGATATGAGAGACATGGCATGGATACATGGGAAAAAAAAAAAAAAAAATTCTTTCCAAAGTCAAAGCCATCAAAAGGGGCAGCCGGCCCCTCCTAGCCACAGACCCCCGCACAAACATCGGTCCTTTTCTCTGGCAAACAAAACTCAGCTGCTCTGCTTCTGGATGGCAGATTTCAGGAGACACTTGGTACTACCAAACCAGCCCAACTTGGCACTGGTGCCACCTTGGGTCAGGTAACCACTCTGCGTATCAGGGATTTTCAGGAGTCTGCCGGCCACTTTCAGCAAAGGCCCCCGAATGAAAACCTCGGCCTTTTCTTTGGCAAAAAAAATTTTGTTGCCCCGCTTCTGGATGGCAGATTGCAGGAGGCACTTGGTACTATCAAACCAGCCCGACTTGGCACTGGTTCCACCTTGGGTCTGGGAACCATCCTGCATATCATAGATTATCAGGAGCCAGCCGGTCACTGCAGACCATAGGCCCCCAGACAAAAACCTCGGCCCGTGTCCCTGTCAAAAAAATCTCACCTCTTCCGCTTCTGGATGGCAGATTGCAGGAGACACTTGGCACTATCAAACGTGCCCGCCTTGGTACTGGTGCCACCCTGGGTCTGGGAACCATTCTGCGTATCGTGGATTTTCAGGGGCAGCCGGCCATTTCTAGCCACAGACCCCCGCACAAAACTCGGCCCTTTTTTCTTGCAAACAAAACTTAGCTGCCCCGCTTCCGGATGGCAGATTGCAGGAACCACTTGGTACTATCAAATCAGCCCAACTTGACACTCGTGTCACCTTGGGTCTGGGAAACACCCTGTATATCGTGGATTTTCAGGAGCTAGCGGGTCACTCCCTGCCACAGTCTGCCAGAAAAAAACCTCGGCCCTTTTCCCTGGGAAACAGACGTCACCTGCCCCGCTTCTGGATTTCAGATGGCTGGAGCAACTTGACACTGCCAAACTAGCCCGACTTGGCGCTGGTGCCAACTTGGGTCAGGGAGCCATCCAGCATATCAATGATTTTAAGGAGCCAGCTGGCCACTGCCAGACACAGGCCCCCAAACAAAAACCATGGCCCTTTTCCACTGCAAAGAAAACTCACCTGCCCCATTTCTGGATGGCAGATTGCAGGAGCCATTTGATACTACCAAAACAAGCCTGACTTGGCACTGGTGCCACCTTGGGTCTGGGAACCATCCTGCATATCGTGGATTGTCAGGGGCCTGCGGGCAACTCCCAGCCACAGGCCCCCAAACAAAAACCACAGCCCCTTTCTCTGGCAAAAATTACTCAGCTGCCCCCCTTGTGGATGGCAGATTGCAGGAGCCACTTTGAACAATCAAACCAGCCCGACTTGGCACTGATGCCACCTTGGGTCTGGGAACCATCCTGCATATCTTGGATTAACAGGAGCTAGCCGGCCACTCCCTGCCACAGGCCCCCAAACGCAAACCACGGCACTTTTCCCTGGCAAACAAAACGCGCCTGCCCCGCTTCTGGATGGAAGATTGCAGGAGGCTCTTGGTACTATCAAACTGGCCTGACCTGGAACTGGTGCCACCTTGGGTGTGGGAGCCATCCGGCCTATCGTGGATTTTCAGGAGCCAGCAAGCCACTCCCAGCCATAGGACCCCAAACACAAACCACGGCCCTTTTCTCTGGAAAACAAAACTCACCTGCCTTGCTTCTGGGTGGCAGATTGCGGGAGCAACATGGTACTGTCAAACTAGCCCAACTTTGCCCTGGTGCCACCTTGGGACTGGGAACCATTGTCCATATCATGGATTTTCAGGAGCCAGCCGGGCACTGACAGCCACAGGCCCCCAAAAACAAACCTCGTCCCGTTACCCTGGATAACAAAACTCACCTGCCCCGCTTCTGCATGGCAGTTTGCAGGAGCCACTTGGTACTGTCAAACCATCCCGACCTGGCACTGGTGAAGCTTGGTTCTGGGAACAATCCTGCGTAACGTGGATTTTCAGGAGCCAGCCGGCCACTCCCCACCACAGGCCCCCAAACACAAACCACAGCCCTTTTCCCTGGCAAACAAAAATCAGCTGCCCCGCTTCTGGATGGCAGATTGCGGGAGCCACTTGATACTATCAAACCAGCCCGACTTGGCATTTTGTTGTAAACGAAGGGAAGCCAATCCACCTTGTCATCTATCGGCATTGACTCCAAATTATTGATTAAATCAGCCACTTTATATACAGTGTTAATTAACTTCATGCATATTGCAAAATCCAAGCTCACTATAGGTTGACAGAGAAAAGTCTAACCCCTCCTTTTCTTTAGCCATACCCATGATTGTTTACTGAAATCAGGACCAGCGTTCCCACTGTGATATGAAAGTCAAGTATTGGAGAGTGCTTTTGTTACTTCTTTAGGTTAGAATATGCCCAAAAGATGCTAGCTGGGGACTTGCAATTAATGAATTATTTGCTGTAAGTAGGTCAAATGACATGAGCTTTCCAAAAGGAAAAGTAGTCTTATTCCACGTTCCAATTCTAAAGTAGATTAATAAGCCTTAAGCAGAAGATGGATGTGAAGAGGGATATGACATGAAAGGTTAAGCAACACTGCTGACAGCAAAAGGCTTACCTGCTGCAGATACAGGAGACAAATTACTATTTTGACACAAACATTGCTATTCAGACGACAGTAAAATTCTGAGTGACAGCAAAATTTACTCAGTCATGACAGTAAAATTTGCTCACATCAAAATGTGCAAATCAATTCTTAGTGTAAGCTAAGCACCTTAAGCAAAGGGTAGTTCAAGCGTAACTGGTATTTGATGGCAAAAAAGGCAACTTGGCCTGCGTTTCTCACTTCTACTCCATTCAAAAGCTTACTCTGTCTCTGATTCCTTCGGAGGGATACCAACGCAAGTCGCGAAACTGCAGGAAAATGATGATTGAAAGAAAGATAGATTAGAAAAATGGAATAATGGTTCATGTTCCTTTCCTTCCAACTGCTTTGTTTGCCCTTTTAAATTTTAAAGTCCTTTCTGGTGTCACCATGGTTGCTCTGCAGCAAGTGTTCGGCTGTAAGCTGTCCATATTGCCAGCTTCTGGACTGCCTTCAGAAAACTTCCCACTAGTTTTGTATAGAAATCACAAGCAGTAGAGATGACAAAGACTGCAGAAACCTTCTCATCTCCTTCTAGAGCAAGACCATGTCTTTCAGCCACTCTTAACTAGACAACTTTCATCAGACATGAGGGAGTCTCATGTTCAAGAGCTAAGCAGTGACAGCTGTAAATGACAAAAAGCAGACTGAAATTCTCTTGGGACTCCAGCAGAGAGCAATGAAGGAGGTTGAATTCACCTTCTTGGGAAGTTCTAAAATGCACGTTAACTTGAGCACAGGAGCTAAGCCATCGTAACCTTTGTTGAGTATGTCTGCATAGACAGAGTTTCCATCACTGCAGAAGCAATGTTATTTAATCCACGTTATCATCTCTAGCTGCTAAGCTGCACTTATTGCAAAGTATCTGCAACGTATTTTACAGGGTGGGCTTTTATGTGTAATCCCTGAGTAATATTGCAAAGAGAAGTACTTGGGGTGTGTGTGTGGGGGGGAACCGCAACTCTTAGGTTTTTCAAATAATGGTTCCATTTGAAAGTCAAAAAAGATGTCAAACCTTTCTTTCCTTCAAACCTTTCTTTCCTAGACGTATTATCAGCACAAACTGTACCAGAATTTATGACCCCTAACTGTACCGTGGACGCTCTTTCTCTGGACTATTCCTTAAGAAACAAAGTCCTCACTAGAAATAAAACAAAATTAGCCAAAGTATTGGCCTGGGTTAGTTCCAAGGCTCTGTACTAAAGGCCAAACACGTGTAATAATAGTAACGAGTGGACTAAAAGTTAAATCAATAGAGCATTACTCAGTTCAAAGACATCTTGTGTCCTAATGTTCTCACAGAAGACTGTGAGAAAAACCTGTCTATTTTTGTGGGTTTCTTTTATCCATTTAGCTGTACCTTCTACTTCTCTCCACTGCCTGAGAACATTGATGATAAGGTTGGATGACCTCATGTCAACTTGTAGAAGTAAAGAAAGAGAAGCCAGTAAAGAAAGGCAAATTTGTTAATTGCAGGTGGAAAGAGGGAAGCCAACAAAAGAAAACAAAAGAACAGTAATAATGAAATGCTCCCCTGTCTTCTGTGAAAAGTAAAGGCACAGACAAGAAAGAACAAGTGCAAAATTCTCACTAGAGAAACGCACTTGATCTGACTCAAGTATTTTGCGGTACATTTCTTGCTGTTTTCTCATGCCAAACATATTAACCATTGAAGGTGTCCCTTTCCTCTTTCTGGAATACAGCTAGGAAGATGGCTGTGTCATTGCTGACAAGCTGCTATTCTCAGAGGTGTCCAGCTGAAAGTCCTAGATCAATTGATTTGCTCTGTCACTTTGATATGGCATGACTTACAGTTTCAGCACCTGAACTTGCCAGCCCTACAATTCTTTGCCCCTTGAATGGTTAGATAGGCTCCTTGGCAACTGGCATTTGTAAGGACATGAAACTATGCAGAATTTGCACCGTGAGATGATGCCAAATGAGTCACGCCGGCGGATTAACTAGGGCATGCAAGGCAGAGAGAGGGAAATGAGAGCACAAGAAGAGAGTACACAAGAAGAGAGTACAACCTCCTTTTTTCTGAAACACTGTAGAGATCAAAGTGAACACAAATCCTCCTAGGGGTAGTTCTTGCAAAAGACTAAGAGTTCTTTTTGTGTTCACAGGCCTGGAATATTTAGCTTTGGATCACGGCAAAATGCAGATGACAAAACGAGGCCTTGAGGTCACATCCAGTATGAAGCAGTATGAAAGAGGAAAGCAGCTGAGAGCGTCAACCCTGCTAAGTAGTCTCAGTATTTTTCTTGACATGAGAAGAAATTTGAAATGAGTCTCTGAAAATGACAAAGGAGGCAGAAGAAAAGGGAGCGATGACTCCTCTGGCATAGTGTTTCCTAACAGGGATCTTCAAAATGGAAAGGTTGTATCATCCTTTCAACTGAAGGAAGGTATGAAAACAACAGGAAGGAAATGGCATCAAATACTCTGGGCAGTGTACTTCTAGACAGAAAGGCCACTGATGGAAAACCAACTAAACTGGCACCATTGCAGCAGCATTGTACTAAAGCCAGAAATGTCCAGCGCTTCGCTCTCTGCCATTCCATTCAGATGCACACGGCAGCTCTGCAACATTCCTACTGATCATCTCCTTGGCAAACTGGCAGTGAGGGTCCGTGGTGATGCAGAGTCCCCAGGCAGATGCAAAGGAGAGCTGCTTTCTTGCCAAAACCAGGCTTTTGAAACACTCAGGCCTTTATCAGTTCCATAGCTTTAAGCCATAACAAACACAATTCAACCAACCACCATGCACCAGGCTGTGAACACATGACGGTTCTAGAACTTGTTGATCTACCTCGAATTCAGCTGCCTCACCTTCCCACAGTCCTTTTCTACTTAGCCAAAATAATGGGCCTCAGCCCAAGGCCTTCCTTTTGTAAGCTTCTAGCTATATGCAGCAGCAAACCACTACTTTCTTCTGTGCTAAGACTTTAGGTAGACCATTTGCATCTGCCCTTCCAGTGAAACCTAATGGGGAGAGAAAAGCCTCTCAGAGATGTTCAGTCATTCCATTTTCTAGACAGGCCAAATCAAAAGAAAAGCAAGCTATGGGATTGTGTACTTGCTCTTACAAAACACCTGCTGCCCTCTGACAATCAACTAGCAGAAAACCAGCCAAACTGAGACTTGAGGCAAACAACCCTTGGAAGGGAATAATGATGTGATCAATCAAGACAACACTTTTCCAGGCTACCGAGATATTGGAAATGTCAGCAAAGGCTTGAGAGCAAAGGCTGAACAAATGGGGAAAGGGTAAAAGAATCCCAAGAAAAACATGACCAAAGGTTAAAACAATTCCAAGAAAAATATAGGCAACTAACCTGTTGAAGCCTTCAGGAAATCAGTGGCCGCTGATTTACATAGGCCATTCAAGTTAATTGACCCCTGCACCTTCCACTCCTTTTTCATAGGGTGAATTGAAACCATGGAATCACAATTCCTTGGATTCTCTTCTTAAATTTAGGAGAGAAGTACAGCAGCTGAAGTACATGTTACTGATGTGATACCCAGAAACACAGAGTTGACACATTTCATTCTTGGCCAATCACAACAAGCAAGACTAAGAGGATAAGGCTGGCTTATTTTCATGACACTTTTTTTGTTTTACAGCCTGCACTGATTCCGGGGAAACTTTTTCATTAGCTTCTCTCTAAAAGGAGAAAGTCCAGTTCAATGTCCCGCTCAACTCCTGCAAGTATACCAGTTGGTCTGTCGAGCCTAAAAATTGAATTGGAAAGTACGGAGTCCCCCGGAGCTAAAAGCCGCTCCGGGGCGTCTTTCGGCAGAAGCCGCGCTAAGGAGAGCACTGTGAGCGGCACAATAGCCTTTGCGCGAAGTAGCAGCTTCTTCGCCTCCGGGAGCCGGAGAGAGCGGCAGCTTCGGGAAGGTGAAGAAGGAAGCTCTACAACACTGGGATTGTGTGCGCAGCTTGCCAACTGATAGAAAACAGTACCGTTGCACTCTCCTGACTTTTCCAATCACATGAACATTCGATTGGAAGCTGTTTTGGACAACTTTTCTTTTCTTCCTGCCAAACACTTGGCAGACCTCCGTGCAACGTCTGGAACACGATGGGAGTTGTTTTCTGTGCTGGCACAGTTTTTCCTAGCCAGACATAGTGGAAAAGCTTTTTGCTAAGATGTAGACGGCAAGAGAGGCCAAGGACTGGATGTAAGCAAATGACACCCATCTTCAAAAAAGGCAGTTAGGAGGATACGCAATAGTACAAGCCAGCCAGACTCTTTTTTATCCCCAGGAAGTTGATGAAGCAGCTCTTCCTGGAAAACCTTGCCAGGCACATGAAAGGCGACAAAATAATGTAGTTAGCATGATTTTGATGCCGAATTTTGCCCCAAAAGGCGAGAATAACTGCTTAAGAGACTCAGCTTAAGTCAGATAAGCAGGAGGTATTTTATTGCGACGCGTCGGAGAAATCACAAAATGGATTTCTAAGTTTCCCGTAACAAAGGCAGGCCTTTTATACAGTTTTTCATATAAGATTACATCAGATCATATACATAATCATATCTTTGCATAAATATACATATGGGGCGTGGCGTAGGCGGAGCGTGGGCGGGGACACCTCTTTTGAGTATCATCTTGGTGGTCGTTCCGGTTGCCTTCATCATGGGCTGGGGTCTCTTGATGAGTCTTCCTCCTTAAACTTTTGAACTTCTTTCCTAATTTGGCCAATTCCCGGTGTACTTGTCTTGGTCTCTATGGCTTGGCAAAGTTCTTTGGGTCAGTTTGACATTGTTGGCTCTGATCATGCTTAGCCCATCAGTTCCCCTATCCCTATCTCTCTTTCCTGTCATTGTGCTTCATGCTTTAGCTGATTTATTGCTTTATGTGTTTCCTGATGCTATGCTTTCTTCAAATGCCTCACATTCTATGTTTTAACTCATTATTTCTTGAAGGCTATCTGTTTTTGGGCTTCATTCCCCCCTTTTTCTTATAACTTACGAATTCTTTCGTCAAATTTTAATCTTATAGGGCGTTGACATGCTTGTACCATAGCCCAAGTTTTAAACTCTTTAGCCATTCATCGATTCTTAGCTCTTCTTCTTTCTTTAACTTGTGGACTCCTTCTCGAATGTCCCTAATCTTGCTGTGAATCAAAGCAGAATTATCAGAGAGACTCATGCAACACATTCCCATGCAACACATTTTTCAAACTCCTCACAGTCATGGCCTGGCGCTAAAGCGAAAGTCTATAGCTGCTCTATTCTGTAATACGGCATGATTGACACTTTGCACACCTGTAATTAATAAGCCTAAAACTTCTGTTGTTTTATTTAACCCATCTTTGGCCCAACATCCCAATTGTTTAGCTCACTAGCAATAATACAACTGCAGCAATGAAATGCATCTCGTGTAGCTTTCACTTCTTTTCTCCCTTCTTTCTTTTGAGTTTTGCTGTTCCCCACTTTCCTACCTTCAATCTCTGAAGGTTCTCGATGCACTGATCCAATGCTTGGTCAGGATCCCCCTCAAAGGGCCCTACCACAGATGTTTGGGTCAGTGGGACTTGTTGTCTACACCGGGCAGCTACAATGTAAGAATTTCTCCTTATTTCTAGTCCCTTTAGTTCGTGATTCAAACGCCACCTCACAAAAGCAGTAATTATTTGTTCTGCACTCTCATACAAATTAAGTCCCTCTCTTCCTGGCAAACCTGTAAATTTACTTAACGCTCTAATCCAGCTATGTTCTCTTGTCCATTGGCCACGACACCTCCAACACGAAATTTGCCACACAAGTGCCTGATCATACCAGTAAGTATACCTGCACCCAGCACACTTTAGAGCAACCCAAGCACAGCAAAACATATTACTACAAGCACAACAGGTTGTACTATTCAGTGGTTTGGATTCATCAAATTGCGTGGTAAGAACCCAGTTTATCCAATCCTGTGGTGGGTTCGTTAGGGCTCTGGCAGCTGGTTCACTATATTGCGCGAGACGCTGGAGGTCCTGCTGTACATTAAAGAAAAGCTTTCTCAGCAGTCGTCGTCCTTCATCTCCTGCTGTTATTCTACCCCACCACCCGACATCCCAGATACATAAGGCTTCACCCATTTAGCGGGTATCCAGAGAGTCCCTCGAGAACTCAATGATCAGAGTTGTAAAGGTTTGAGGTGGAGTCAGAATTATGATGTCTGCTCCTCTTGTTTGTTCTCCGGAGCTTTCTTGACCCGTGAGAGTGGATCCACGTGGGTCGCTCCTTGATCCGAACCGCAGTGAAGGAAGTCAGCAGCACTTGGAAAGGTTCCTCCCACTTCTCTTGTAGGGGTTCTCCTAAAAGATTCTTAACATACCCAATCACCGGGATTAAACGGATGCAATTTGCAATCAGGTTGTTTGGGTTGGTGCTCTATCATCACAGTAGCATTTTTATCAAACTGTTTCCCCACCATAATTATGATACCAAATTTTGCCCCAAACAGGCAGAGTGACTGCCTAATCAGACTCAACTTAAGTCAATTAAGCAGGAGGTATTTTTATTAGCGACGCGTCGGAGAAATCACAAAATGGATTTCTGAGTTCACATAGCAAAAGCAAGCCTTATATACAATTTTGGGTATAGGATTACATCAGATCAGGTACATAATCATGCATATTCATATGGGGCGTGGTGTAGGCGGAGCGTGGGCGGAGCGCAGGTGGAGACATCTCTTTTGGGGAATTTTCAGGTGGTCGTTCCTGTTGCCTTCATCATAGACGGGGTCTTTCCGATGAGTCTTCCTCTTTAAACTTTTGAACTCATTTCCTAATTTGGTCAATTCCCGGTGTGTTTGGCTTAGATCCCGTGGTTTGGCAAAACCCTTAGGATCGTTTCGACATTGCTGGCTCTAAACCTGCTTAGTCCATTAGTTTCTCCTATACCTATCTCTTCCCCTGTCATGATGCTCTACCCCTTATCTAATTTGTTGCTCTGTTTTCCTAGTGCTGTGCTTTCTCCGTGTGTTCTAGTGCTAGGCCCTGCTTTACAGGCCTCACATTCCATGTTTTAACCCATTACTTCTGGAAGGCTATCTGCTTTAGGGCTTCATTTCCCCCCTTTTTCTTGTAACTTACGAATTCTTTCGTCAAGTTCTGGTCCCACAGGACGCTGATAGGCTCGTACCATTGCCCAAATCATTTGGGTCCTTTTCATTATGCTCCTTAGTCTCCACCACAAACAAATGTTTGTAAGAGTTAGTAATAACAAAGCTAAAATTACTATTAGCATTGGGTGCACCAGGTAATGGAAGACCTGTGTAGCTGTTGGGGAATATCCTGTAAAGATGTCCCACCAGTGATGCTGGCCTACTTGTTCTACTTCAGTCAGGACATTCTTTATTCTTTCTGAATTGTGTTCTATCTGCCATACCATTCGTTTAGTTGTTTGATTCACCTTTTGCACCAATTTCTTCACTTCGGGGTGTGCAAGCATTGCTTTGAGAATCTTGACGTCCATCCCTATTTGTAATTTCGGTATTTCTTGATATAGGTTGAAATTCGCGTTAATTAGCTGTTGGGTAGTTATTGGGACAGTGTAATGAAAATCACAACCTACGATCTTGGCAAAGTTGCATACACAAAAGTTAGTATTGTTAGTCTCTTCTTGGCAATTATCTATAGTGACGTTGTCACAAGCTGTCCTTACGCAAGCACACCCATTTCCTATATAGTAAACTTGTGATTGAGTTCTATCATGCGGAAGCATTTCTAAGGTACATACACTATTTTCAGCATCTAAGCATAAATCTTCGGCTTCTACCACAGCATTTTCGCAAACATAGCCTAATTGCCCTCTAGGGATACATGCTTCTGTGCTAACCGATTGCCACCTATTTCTGGTGTAATCATAACTGGCCCAGACGTTATGGTTTATTGGCCTGACAATGGCATCTTGGTGTATTGTCCCTAGAGTGAGGATGGGAAAGATAGCTCTTTCCTCTGCCGCACTGATGGTGAGGACATAAGCTTCAATGTGTTCCTGTTGAGGCTCATAAGTAAAGTTCACTAATTGCCACCAAGCCTGATGGTCCCTCTCAAATTGTGTAGTATGATTGTCCTTTAATATCGTTTCCCTTATTTCTTGAGGTAATATACCTGACGTTCCTTCTCTCATTATTCCTGCCGCTACTGATTGCACCCATTGTTGCGTCTGAGAGCATTGGATAGCGAGTGCAATGTCTCTGCTAAGTTCCCCTGTGTAGTCAGCGAGCTTCACAAAATCCTCTGCAGTATGGTTTGCTACCATGGTTAGTAATTTCACCACTAGTGATTGTGTTTCAGCTAATGTAAGCATGGATGAACTGAGGGGCATCTTAAGCTTTCCTAAGCTTGATGTGACGGTACTTAACTTGTTTACTAATACCTCTTGATCTATTGTGTTTACTATGCCAAATCCGGTGCCAATCCACCCACTTAGATCTCTTTTTGTTCTTCTGTGATGAGACCTTGTCGCTAACCATGCATTCCATCCCTTAAGGCTTTGCTGTATAAATGGTCGACAATCCTTTTGCAAGTAAGTAATATCGGTGTGAATGTTCATTTGCACCTTTTTTAGGGAATAAGTGGGGTCTAACAATAATTTTAGTTCGTTAGATTTTCTTATCACCTGAGGCCCTATAAAGGTTAGGTTGTGTACTGCTCTACATTCTACTGGTAGGGTGGTTTCTTGGGTCGAGTTTACATCTGGATCCGATGGGATCACGCCTACCTCATATGCACCATTACGCTTAGGGAAGAAAGAACCCTGTTTCAGTGTCTTCGATTCTCTTTCACACGTGAACATCATTGCCTGATCTAATCTGAATGCCATCTCACACTGTGCTTTCCCTTCCTTCGGGCCACTAGATGCTACAATCTCTCCCGGAAGATGGAGAAGGGGGTGAGGGTTATAGGTTATGTTTTGGGGACGTAGTTCCCCAAGCGAATCCTCTCTATAAATTACCGAGGTCCGGGGTTGGGACCCGGGTGGATCTCCCCTGAAATCGGCCCACTGACATGAAATCAGGCCCTTATGCTGAGTCCAAATAGTGGGCTTGCCCATCTTCACTGGACTATAAGTGATTATGTCATTTTCAGAGTCTGGGTTCGAGGGTTGAATGGTTAATACTAGTCGCCTCGTTTTTCCTTCTACCGGTCCTTCTACCGGGTCAAGCTCTCGACACCCAACCTGAATCTGGTCTCCCTTGTTCGCTACCATGGAGAGCCGCTCCCATGTTTCACTTGGAAATGGCTGGTTGTTACGTAAGGCATAAACCTCGAAATAGAGTTTCCTCATTCCCAATTCTGGATGGATACACTGGTGTGCCTGAGACCATGGGTCTATTGGGGAAGGGTCTTGGGGAAGAGCTATACTTATCGAGAGTCCAATGATCAGAGTTGTAAGGGTTTGAGGTGGGGTCGGGGTCATGATGTCTGGCTGTCAATTTTGTTTCTTTTGGCGCTCTCGTTTCTTGATGTGAATTTGTTCTACCCGTAAAATAACCTTTTCTAGTTCAGTGTCTAAATCTCTTTGTTTTTTAAAGGGTCCAATTTGGTCACTTGTTAGTGGATGTCGTGGGACAGAAGAATAGCAACGGGTCGATAAAACCTTAGAACGACTAAGTTTCAAACAATATTGTAACCAGCGGTGTACTCTCCACTGGCACCACCCTAATACAATTTGTTCGGGAGCTTCAAACAATTCCCTAGCCTCTAAAATGGGTCTGTTGGCGAATTTCTCTAAGGCCAAATAGTCGTCATTTTCCCTTGCTTCTTTGCAGCTACACTCATAACATTGGAGGTCCAGTAAACAACTTTGTACGTTCCAAAATTTTCTATCGCAACCTCCACAAAGAAATCCAATTAGTCCCACACAATTTCTTTCCCCACACCCAAAACACGGCTGATCGTGAATAGGGTCCTGTGGGTCAGGTCCTTGTTGACTGTATGTTTCAACCCACCCTATCCACTGTATTGGCGTGCTACGCAATGCAGCTCTAGCTTCGGCATTAAATTCTGCTATGAGAGATAAAGGTTTTGGCAAAGTCAATGTTAGTTTGTGTTGGATTCTCACGTGATCCTGCGGAGTCAGCTGACTCAGAAGTCTGTACATCTAGGGCAGGTTTAAGCTCTTCTTGTTTGTTTTCCGGAGCTCTCTTGACCCGTGAATAGTGGATCCACGTAGGTCGTTCCTTGATCCGAACCGCGGTGAAGGTAGTCAGCAGCACTTGGAAAGGTCCCTCCCACTTTTCTTGTAGGGGTTTTCCTAAAAGATTCTTAACATACACCCAATCACCGGGGTTAAACGGATGCAATTTACAATCAGGTTGCTTAGGTTGGTGCTCGATCATCACAGTAGCATTCTTATCAAACTGTTTCCCCACCGCAATTACATAATCGTAAATGTATTGATTACCGATCTGGTCTATGACATCCCCATTTACAACTTGCATAGCATAAGGTCTACCATACAGAATTTCAAAAGGACTTAATTTTTCCTTCGATCTTGGCTTGACTCTCAGTCTCAGCAGAGCAATAGGCAAAGCTTGATACCACTGCAAATTAGTCTCTTGGCATATTTTAGCAATTTGCTGTTTGATAAGATGATTCATCTTTTCCACTTGCCCACTGGCCTGTGGACGGTAGGGTGTGTGTAATTGCCATTTGATTTGTAATGCTTTGCTTATTGCTCTCACTACTTTTGCACAGAAATGTGTACCTCTATCCGAAGAAATGCTCTTCGGTACCCCAAACCGTGGAATAATTTCATTCAACAGTACTCTAGTTACCTCTCTTTCCTTATTTGTCCTACAGGGAAATGCTTCAGGCCACCCAGAAAATGTGTCAGTTAATACCAACAAGTACCGAAAGCCCCCTTTTCTTGGGAGTTCAGAAAAATCAATTTGCCATACCTCACCTGGGAATTTACCTCGGCTTATGGCTCCTTGGTGTACTTTGGTTCCTGTATTCGGGTTGTTCTTCAGACACCGTTCACACTGGGACGTAACGTGTTTTATAGTAGTAAATAATTTTGGTCCTGCTATTCTGGTCTGCAAATATTGGTAAAGCGAATCTAGGCCCCAATGGGCCTTCTCATGTTCTGCCTTCACAAACTGCCACATCACGTTTCCTGGTATCACTAACTGTCCTGTTTCTAATTGACCCCAACCATTTTCTAGTATTTTGCCCTTATTCCTTTGAATCCATCTATGATCTGATTCTTGGTAATCTGGCTGGATATTGATATCCAGCTCCCCTGGTATTAGGGCCGCTATTTCCGCTTCCCTATTTCTTGCGGCCGCCAATTTAGCTTCTGTATCTGCCTTCCTGTTCCCTATTTCTGGAATAGTATTGCCTTTCAAATGCCCCTTGCAATGCATTATGGCCACCTGTGTTGGGAGTTGGACCGCCTCCAGCAGTCGCAGAACCTCTTCCGCATGTTTGACTGTTTTTCCTTGTGTAGTCAACAGTCCTCTTTCTTTCCAGATGGCTCCATGAGCATGTACGACAGAAAAGGCATATTTAGAGTCTGTCCATATATTAATTTGCATGTTCTCTGCTAATTCCAGGGCTCGGGTCAGAGCTATCAGCTCTGCCTTTTGAGCTGAAGTCCCTGCAGGCAGGGGATTTGACTCAATTACCCTTTCTGTAGTGGTGACTGCATAGCCAGCCATTCTTACCCCTTGCTTCACGAAGCTGCTGCCATCTGAAAACCAGTTGTCCGCGTCTTCGAACGGCTCTTCTTTAAGATCTGGGCGACTGGAGTAGACAGCTTCAATTGTTTCCAGGCAGTCATGCTCGATGGGTTCTGCTGGGGCTCTTCCTTCTAAGAATGAAGCTGGGTTCACAATATTAGTTACCTGAATGGTTACATCATCTGATTCAGCCAGAATGGCCTGGTACTTTAAGAATCTGGAAGGCGACAACCAATGGTTGCCTTTCTGTTCCAGCACGGCTGACACAGTGTGGGATACTAACACAGTCACCTTTTGGCCTAGCGTAAGCTTCCTGGCCTCTTCTATGTTAATTATCACTGCAGCCACTGCCCTCAGACAGCCTGGCCATCCTTTACTTACTTCATCCAATCGCTTGGAGAAGTAGGCCACAGCTCTCTTGTGTGGTCCCAACTGCTGGGCTAGGACTCCTAGGGCCATCCCTTGCCGCTCATGGGAAAATAGCCAGAATGGTTTTGACACATCTGGGAGACCTAAGGCTGGTGCTCTCATCAGCTCCCGCTTCAGTCTCTTGAAGGCCCCTTCCGCCTCGGGAGTCCAAACTAGGACATTCTTGGTTTCCTTCAGCAAATCATATAGTGGTTTAGCGAGTATCCCATACTGATAGATCCATAGCCGACACCAACCTGTCATCCCCAGAAAGGTGCGCAGGTCTCTCACCGTCTCTGGTTTGGGCATCTGGCAGATGGCCTCTTTCCTGGCTGCTCCCAGGGATCGCTGTCCTCTGGAGATTTCGTATCCCAGGTACACCACTTCCTTTTGCACCAGTTGTGCTTTCTGTTGAGAGACTCGATATCCACTTAAACCCAGGAAATTCAACAAGGAAATAGTCCATTCAATGCATTCTTCCTCCGTCACTGTCGCTATTAGGAGGTCGTCTACGTACTGCAGGAGGGCGCCATCTCCCGGTGGCCCTTCCCATTGTTCTAATTCTTTGGCTAACTGATTCCCAAAGATTGTGGGCGAGTTAGACCAGCCTTGGGGCAACCGTGTCCAGGTAAGTTGGGTCTTTCTCCCCCTATCTACTGATTCCCACTCAAAGGCAAAAACCCTTTGACTCTCGGGGGCTAAGGGAAGGCAGAAGAATGCGTCTTTCAAATCTAATACGGTGAACCAAGCCAGGCTATCCTTTAGCCTAGTTAAAAGTGTATATGGATTAGCAACCACCGGGTGTAATGTCTTGGTTATTTCGTTTAATGCCCTCAGATCCTGAACGAGCCTATACGTTCCATTAGGTTTCTTTACTGGCAAGATCGGTGTATTAAAATCCGATTCACATTCTACCAATAACCCCAGTTCTAAAAACCTTTGTATTATGGGCTCAATTCCCTTTCTGTCTTCTATCCTCAGAGGGTATTGTTTTCTTACCACCGGTCTTGCCCCGACCTTAAGTTCGACAACAATCGGTGTCGCTCGTTTTGATTTTCCAGGTATATCCGTGGCCCATACTAATGGATAAGTCTTGCTCAGGATTCGCTCGAAGTTGCGGTTCTCAGGTTTGGGTTCCACACAACTGATTGTTAGGCTTAGGGCTGTAATCAGTTGTTCATCGTTTACTTGAAATTCCAATCTGTCTTTATTGAATTTTATTGTGGCTCCCAAGTTCTCCAATAAATCTCTCCCTAATAGAGGCTTTGGTGAATTTGGCAAATACAGGAACTGGTGAATTCCCATTTGTTTCCCAATTTTGTATTTGATAGGTTTCAAAAAGTAAGCTTTTTCTGGTTGGCCTGTTGCTCCCATAACTTGTACAAATTCATCACTTTTAGGTACCAGTTGTTGATTTAAAACCGAAAAAGTCGCTCCCGTATCAATCAAAAAGTCCAATTCCTGTTTACCTTCCCCTAGCTCCATTTTAACCAGTGGGTCTGCTAGGGTATGGCCCACCGGTCCCCCTCATTCACTTTCTTGCTGTGTGGTGGTAGTAGCGGCCATTAGCCTTTTCTTTAATTGGGGGCATTCTTGTTTCCAGTGCCCAGTCTGTAGGCAGTATGCACATTGATCTGGCCCCACTCTAGCTGGGTGGGGTTGGAACCTCCCTCCCCCTCTCACTGGGTAGCCTCTACCCCTACCCCTGGCTCCAGGTTCCGGGTAACCTGTCTTCTGAGCTGCTACTGCCACAGCCACTACTCGAGCTATCCTCTTGTCCTCTTTTTTCTTCTCCTCAACTTCTCTATTATTATATACCTTCCATGCCTCATTCAGCAAGGCCTCCAGGTTTTTATTTTCTGGATGCTCAAGTTTTTGCAATTTCTTCCTAATGTCTGGGTTACTCTGTCCCATCATTAATCCCAACAGGTGTTGTTTCCCTTCTTCCGTTGCTGGGTCCAGGGGTGTGTATTGTCTCATGGCTGCCCTAAGTCTATCCAAAAACTCTGACGGGGTCTCATCCTTTCCCTGCCTAATGTCATATAGCATCGACCAATTGATAGCCTTAGGGATCGCATTACGCAGGCCCATCGCGATCAGCTTTCTATACTGCACCAGTCGTCGATAGTGTTCTTCGTTGCCCGGGTCCCATTCTGGTTTACTGCTGGGGAAATTATCCTCTAGTCTCCCTGACAATACTTGGGCATGTCGTTTTCCTGTTTCCAATACGAGTTCCCTTTCTGTATCTGTCAGTTCTGACAGCATCACCTCTATATCTTCCCAGTCAATATCTAAATTCTTTGCCATTAGCTCAAACCTCTTTGCTACTCCCTCTGGATTCCTCCTGAAGTTTCTTGCTTCATCTCTCCAATTGTTCAAATCACTTGTTGAGAACGGCACCTTTACTCTAGTCTTTTCCCCTACCATTGGCATAATTTGTCGGAGAGGAGCTATCGTATGGTTCCCCTCCTCTCTTCGCTTTGCCTCCCCTCGTGCCACAGATCTGGTATAATACGAGTGACTGGTCCTTGCCCCGGGGTCCTCTTCCTGTGCCTCTATGTCCAGTTCCTCATTTTCACCTCCTATCTCTATTACACAGTCCGTCCGACTCCCGTCCTGGGTCTGTCGTCCCCCTAATATCTGTCGGCTCCTATCCTGCCCCGGGCTACTACCTCTCTCGTCCTCTTCTGCTTTCCCATCTCTTTTATCCTCTATCTGTATTATTATACTCAGTCTCTGCGAGTTGTTCTCTGTCTCCTTTTCGCATGTCACATTACCACTCCCCTTACTATATTTTAATTCAGAGACGTCGCCCCCCAATGAGCCGCTCTTGTCCCCAGCCTTTGGCGTGCTGGTTTCCATCCTGCAAACTCCAGTCCTTGGTGTGCTAGTTTCTATTCTACAGTCACCCCCATTTCTGGATGTGTTACTATCCCCATATGGACTAAGCTCGGGCGGGCTGCGTGTCTCCCCCCGGCTCTCTACTCCCGACGGACTGCCTTCTTCCCTTTGAAGTTCCAGTCTGGGTGGGCTGTCAGCATAGCTCCCCGACCCCTGTGGGCTACCTGGTTCCTGAGGGCTGCCCTTTCCCTCGCTAATCCCCGATTTTGATGGGCTACCCTCCTCCCAGCCGTTGTCTAGCTTCTGAGGGCTGCATCCAAACTTAGATTTCCACCACTGCTCCAATTCCTTTAATGGGCTAGGATCCCCTTGTTCCTCTTTTGGTCTGGGAAGGGGTCCTTCCCGCCCGGGAGCGAATGGATGGTATTCCCACAAGCTTATTTCGCTCTCCTTTCCACTATCTCTCCTTGTTAACTTGAGACACTGCTGTCCAATACTGCATGCATCACAGCAACGGTCCTTTGACTTCGGACCCTTCTTATCTCTTTCCAAAGCCAATACTAGGGGGTCCTGAGGGGCTACATTAATTCCACATTCCTTTTGCCACTCAGGTTTATTCCTTAGGGTGAAAAACATGTCTGCATATATTACCTCATCCCATTTATTGAACCGCCGGAGGAAGAGCATAAGTTGTAAAATGGTATTATAGTTAGTTGTCCCCTCCGGTGGCCATTTTTCTCCGTCATCAAGACGGTACAGGGGCCACCATTGTGTGCAATACTTAAGAAGTGTCTTTTTACTTATGTTTCCCCCTGGAATCCCTCCCAGGTCCTTCCAGTGTTTTAGGATACATCCTAAAGGGGTTTTCATATTTATATCTTTACTCTGTTGGCTTCCCATGGCTATTATCTGTATTCGTGCTCTTTTCCACAAGTACTATATGCCAATATCCCTTAACACTTCACTCACACAATTTCCATTCGCTTCGTCCAGAAAATGCGGATCGAGACTCCGCTCTCGTTTCGCAGCAGTGCTGCGTCTCACTCACTCCACACACACACCCGTACAGTGAAAGGCTCCTACCTTATGGTCTTATGTCAGAACAGACTGTTTTACCAGGTTTGGTCACGAGAGGTCGCCTACTGACCGCGAGATACCGGTTTGCCAGACTCATGCAATCACAACTGTAGACAGTATAACAACTGCAGGGGGTGACAAATTTCTTGCCGGACGTCTATCAACTTAGTCTTTTCTAAAAGATTACAGAGAGAGCGACAAGATATTTCCTGTAGGATTCTGCAACAGGCACATAGAACAGACACAAAAGGATCTCTGGCTGACAGACCTCTCAGAAAGCGATCCACAGTGTTATAACACAGTGCACAGTGTTTAAAACAGTTCCCACACAGTAAAAACAGATCGAAGATACCAAGATAAACAAATACTCCCTCCGGCAGGACTGTAACCTGTTGTTTTTTTTTTTTTTTTTTTGTTTTTTTTTTTCTCTTTTTTTCTTTCTTCAATTAATTTTAACCGAAGCTGGGATTTTTAACCCCAGCAAAACCAATGCTAGCCAACCAATGCTAGCTAACCAATACTAGCAAAACCAATGCTAGCAAACCAATGCTAGCAAACCTGGGATTCTTTACTGGGGCGTCCCCCAGCTTTCCCTTCGGGCGGTCACGTCTGACCCCCGTTTCCCAATAAAAGCGCTTTATTCTAAAACCAATAAAGAATTTAAATACCTCTTAATTGGAGCAGGAGATGCAGGGTACTCTTCGTCCACCGAGAGCACTGGTCCGGGGGGGGGAGTCTCTTCTGACAAACATTAGTCAGGGGCGCCCGAGGGTCCCGACCCCGGACCCGGCTCGGGGAGGACCCCTCAAGTCCTGGATCTCCTGTCTGGTCCCATCTGGGTCGCCAGAAATGATACCAAATTTTGCCCCAAACAGGCAGAGTGACTGCCTAATCAGACTCAACTTAAGTCAATTAAGCAGGAGGTATTTTTATTAGCGACGCGTCGGAGAAATCACAAAATGGATTTCTGAGTTCACATAGCAAAAGCAAGCCTTATATACAATTTTGGGTATAGGATTACATCAGATCAGGTACATAATCATGCATATTCATATGGGGCGTGGTGTAGGCGGAGCGTGGGCGGAGCGCAGGTGGAGACATCTCTTTTGGGGAATTTTCAGGTGGTCGTTCCTGTTGCCTTCATCATAGACGGGGTCTTTCCGATGAGTCTTCCTCTTTAAACTTTTGAACTCATTTCCTAATTTGGTCAATTCCCGGTGTGTTTGGCTTAGATCCCGTGGTTTGGCAAAACCCTTAGGATCGTTTCGACATTGCTGGCTCTAAACCTGCTTAGTCCATTAGTTTCTCCTATACCTATCTCTTCCCCTGTCATGATGCTCTACCCCTTATCTAATTTGTTGCTCTGTTTTCCTAGCGCTGTGCTTTCTCCGTGTGTTCTAGTGCTAGGCCCTGCTTTACAGGCCTCACATTCCATGTTTTAACCCATTACTTCTGGAAGGCTATCTGCTTTAGGGCTTCAATTACATAATCGTAAATGTATTGATTACCGATTTGGTCTATGGCGTCCCCATTTACAACTTGCATAGCATAAGGTCTACCATACAAAATTCCAAATGGGCTTAACTTTTTTTTTTTTGATCTGGGTTTGACTCTCAGCCTCAGCAGAGCAATAGGCAAAGCTTGATACCACTGCAAATTAGTCTCCTGGCATATTTTGGCAATTTGCTGTTTGATAAGATGATTCATCTTTTCTATTTGCCCACTGGCCTGTGGACGGTAAGGCGTGTGTAATTGCCATTTGATTTGTAATGCTTTACTTATAGCTCTCACTACTTTTGCACAGAAATGTGTAACCCTATCCGAAGAAATGCTCTTCGGTACCCCAAAGCGTGGAATAATTTCATTCAACAGTACTTTAGTTACCTCTCTTTCCTTATTTGTTTTACAAGGGAAAGCTTCAGGCCACCCAGAAAATGTATCAGTTAACACCAACAAATACCGAAAGCCCCCTTTTCTTGGGATTCTTGGGAGTTCAGAAAAATCAATTTGCCATACTTCACCTGGGAATTTACCTCGATTTATGGCTCCTTGGTGTACCTTGGTTCCCGTATTCGGGTTGTTTTTCAGACACCGCTCGCACTGGGACGTAACGTGTTTTACAGTAGTAAATAATTTTGGTCCTGCTATCCTGGTTTGCAAATATTGGTAAAGCGGATCTAGACCCCAGTGGGCCTTCTCATGTTTTGCTTTTACAAACTGCCACATCACATTTCCTGGTACTACTAACTGTCCCGTTTCCAATTGACCCCAAACATTTTCTAATATTTTGCCCTTATTTCTTTGAATCCATCTATGATCTGATTCCTGGTAATCTGGCTGGATATTGGTATCCAGCTCTCCTGGTATTAGGGCCACTATTTCCACTTCCCTAGTTCTTGTGGCAGCCAATTTAGCTTCTGTATCTGCCTTCCTGTTCCCTATTTCTGGAATAGTGTTACCTTTCAGATGTCCCTTACAATGCATTATGGCCACTTGTGCTGGGAGTTGGACCGCCTCTAGCAACCGCAGAACCTCCTCTGCATGTTTGACTGTTTTTCCTTGTGTAGTCAACAGTCCTCTTTCTTTCCAGATGGCCCCATGAGCATGTACAATGGAAAAGGCATATTTAGAGTCTGTCCATATATTAATTTGAGGGTTTTCCGTCAATTCCAGGGCTCGAGTCAGAGCTATCAGCTCTGCCTTTTGAGCTGAAGTCCCTGCAGGCAAGGGGTTCGATTCAATTACCCTTTCTGTAGTAGTGACTGCATAGCCAGTCATTCTTACTCCTTGCTTCACGAAGCTGCTGCCATCCGAGAACCAGTTGTCCGCATCTTCGAGCGGCTCTTCTTTGAGATCTGGGCGACTGGAGTAGACGGCTTCAATTGTTTCTAGGCAGTCGTGTTCGATGGGTTCTGTGGGGCTCTCCCTTCTAGCAAGTATATTGGTAGATCCATGGCCGACACCAACCTGTCATCCCCAGAAAGGCGCACAGATCTCTCACCGTCTCTGGTTTAGACATCTGGCAGATGGCCTCTTTCCTAGCTGCTCCCAGGGATCGCTGTCCTCTGGAGACTTCGTATCCCAGGTACACCACTTCTTTTTGCACCAGCTGTGCTTTCTGTTGAGAGACTCGATATCCACTTAAACCCAGGAAATTTAACAAGGAAATAGTCCATTCAATGCATTCTTCCTCTGTCACTGTTGCTATTAGGAGGTCGTCTACGTACTGCAGAAGGGTGCCATCTCCCAGCGGCCTTTCCCACTGTTCTAAGGCAAAAATCTTTTGACTCTCGGGAGCTAAGGGAAGGCAGAAGAATGCGTCTTTCAAATCTAATACGGTGAACCAGGCCAAGTTGTCCTTCAGTCTAGTTAAAAGCGTGTATGGATTAGCAACTACCGGATGTAATGTCTTGGTTATTTCGTTTACTGCTCTCAGATCCTGAACTAGTCTATAAGCTCCATTAGGTTTCTTTACTGGCAGGATTGGTGTATTAAAATCCGGTTCGCATTCTATCAATAACCCCAGTTCCAAAACCTTTTGATTATGGGCTCAATCCCCTTCCTTTCTTCTATCCTCAGAGGGTATTGTTTTCTTACCACCGGTCTTGCCCCAATTTTAAGTTCAACAACAATCGGTGCTGCTTGTTTTGATTTCAGGGGGAATTGTGGAAGGGGCTAGCAGCGGGCCTGTTAGCTAAAGGAGCGAGAAGAAGAAGAAGCTGATAAGGAGCTTTCTCCAAGGCCTTGGCAGCTTTCCTAGAAGCTTTGGCAGCTTTCCCAGAAGCCTTGGTACCCAGCCCAGAAGCTCTGGCAGCCTTCCCGGAAGCTTTGGCAGCTTTCCCAGAAGCTCTGGTAGCATGCCATGGCATCCGAACTTTTCTTCACTAAGTTCCCCATCAGAGCCCCCTTCTACCTCAGCCCCCCCGTCAGGTATCAGCCCCGACTCTTCGTCCGCATCTTGCTCCGTTTCTCTCTCTATTCTCCATTCCTTTAAAGCCTCAAAGAGCGAGTTCCAGGTTACTGCTAAATCAACAGCTGTTTTATCTCCCGCTCGAGCAGTAGCCCAGACTAATGGGTGAGTCTCGCTCAGGATTCGCTCGAAATTGTGATTCTCAGGTTAAGGTTCCACACAACTGATTGTTAGGCTTAGAGCTGTAATCAGTTGTTCCTCATTTACTTGAAATTCCAATTTGTCCTTGTTGAACTTTATTATGGCTCCCAAGTTCTCCAATAGGTCTCTTCCCAATAAGGGCTTTGGCGAATTTAGTAAATACAAGAACTGATGAATTCCCATTTGTTTCCCAATTTTGTATTTAATGGGTTTCAAAAAGTAAGCCTTTTCTGGTTGGCCTGTTGCTCCCACAAATTGTACAAATTCATCACTTTTAGGTACCAATTCCTGATTTAAAACCAAAAAAGTTGCTCCCGTATCAATCAAAAAGTACTGTTTGAACTGTAGTCCAAGCCACTGGAAATGCTTTAACCCACTGAGTTAATTGATCTATTATAATTAACAAATATTTCTACCGACCTACTTTAAACAAATCTACAAAATCAACCTGGATCTTTTGAAATAGCCGCTAGGCTATTTTGCATCTTCCAGAGGGAGGGCTTTTAAACACCTTCTTATTTACCTTTTAACAGGTGAGACACCCCTGGGTAATTTGCTTTCTAATTTCAAATATCCTCATACACCAAAAAAAATTTTAAGAAGTGATCACAAAAGGCTCTTTTTTCCCAGTATGTCCGTCTATACAAGTTATCTAAGATCTAATGTGCCACTGGTTTTGGCATCACAATTCTATCATCAGGACTCACTTTTCCTCCTTAAATGTTGGTCCTAATTTCCTTATAGCTGCCAATTCTACTAGCGGAAGGGAAAGAGTCTCCTGCTGAATTTCTATTTTTTTTTTTTTTTTTGTAAGGTCATGATTTCAGTATCTCCCTTTCTTAAGGTCGCTCTTTTTGCTTTTTTATCAGCCAAATTATTTTTCTGACTCTAATATCCTTCCCCCTCTGGTGTTCCTTTATATGAACTATCGCTACATTTTTTTTGAAATTATTAATCTCCCATATATTAATCCCTTCCTTTGAGTGTTTATAAGTCCCCTTTCATTCCAAATTTCTCTAAAAGTATGTACTACAATAAAAACATATTTGGAGTCTGTATAAATAGTCCCTTCTTGCCTTTTTAAAATTCACAGGCTTGCGCTGATCAGGAGGGACTAGGGGACTAGACTCTTTCACCCTAAACCTTTTCCCACTTCACCTGAATGCCAACCCGTGTCATTAATTTCTAGATTATCTTCTTCAGGTAAAGAATGAATTTCAAGTTTTCCTTCACAGGGTTTTATCTGTAAATGTAGGGCTATTATTAGATCTCTGCCTAACATATTCTCCTCGGCCTCTGGTATCAACAATAAATCATTTACTCTAAATTTGTCATTTGTTTCAATTTTCACTCCTTTTATTACAGGAACAGGGAAAGCTTCTCCTGTAATTCCGATTACTGAAACTCGCTCACAACTTATCTCACATCCCTGGGGTAATTTTGTCACTGTTGACCGAGAAACTCCTGTATTTACTAAAAATACAAATTCTTCACTCTGAGGACCTACTCTTAGCTTTATTATCAAGGGCTCTTCTAGGTGTAATTCTGTAGGGGCCTGAGTTAACTTATGTATTGTAAATATATGTATGGCAGTGAAAGATCTTTGTATTGTATTAGTGACCCTGCCCTGATTCTAGTTATTGTAAATGGGCTGCAGCTGTGATGTCCTTGATTGGGCAGCAGCTGTAGCCCATGGAGGTAACTGAGATAAAAGGGGGCGGGGTGGTCAGGGAGAGCTTTGGAGAGGAGCCCTGACCGAGAAGCAACAACACCACTGCTGGGAAGATCTGCCATGAGAAAACCACAAAGAAGGTATGAGACTCAGGAAATATAATTATGCAACAATATGAATACAACATCTGGTGACCCCGACGTGATAAAGATCTGCAGCCACAACGAACATCGAAAGAAGGTATGGAATCCCCCGGACAGCCGAGAGCTGTGGCAGCCTGAGAGCTGGGACTATAGAAGAAAAGACAGCTGAGAGCTGTGGCAGCCTGAGAGCTGGGACTAGACAGCTGAGAGCTGTGGCAGCCTGAGAGCTGGGACTGTAAAGGGATATGTATATATTCTATGTATGTATTCAAGACAGCCGAGAGCTGTGGCAGCCTGAGAGCTGGGACAGATATGCATATTGTAAGGGTAAAGTTGCTAAAAGTAAAGGGGGAAATGTGGGGGCCTGAGTTAACTTATGTATTGTAAATATATGTATGGCAGTGAAAGATCTTTGTATTGTATTAGTGACCCTGCCCTGATTCTAGTTTTTGTAAATGGGCTGCAGCTGTGATGTCCTTGATTGGGCAGCAGCTGTAGCCCATGGAGGTAACTGAGATAAAAGGGGGCGGGGTGGTCAGGGAGAGCCTTGGAGAGGAGCCCTGACCGAGAAGCAACAACACCACTGCTGGGAAGATCTGCCATGAGAAAACCACAAAGAAGGTATGAGACTCAGGAAATATAATTATGCAACAATATGAATACAAGATCTGGTGACCCCGACGTGATAAAGATCTGCAGCCACAACGAACATCGAATGAAGGTATGGAATCCCCCGGACAGCCGAGAGCTGTGGCAGCCAGAGAGCTGGGACTAGACAGCTGAGAGCTGTGGCAGCCTGAGAGCTGGGACTCTAGAAGAAAAGACAGCTGAGAGCTGTGGCAGCCTTAGAGCTGGGACAGATATGTATATTGTAATTGTAAAGTTGCTAAAAGAAAAGGGGGAAATGTAGGGGCCTGAGTTAACTTATGTATTGTAAATATATGTATGGCAGTGAAAGATCTTTGTATTGTATTAGTGACCCTGCCCTGATTCTAGTTATTGTAAATGGGCTGCAGCTGTGATGTCCTTGATTGGGCAGCAGCTGTAGCCCATGGAGGTAACTGAGATAAAAGGGGGCGGGGTGGTCAGGGAGAACCTTGGAGAGGAGCCCTGACCGAGAAGCAACAACACCACTGCTGGGAAGATCTGCCATGAGAAAACCACAAAGAAGGTATGAGACTCAGGAAATATAATTATGCAACAATATGAATACAACATAATTCGGTCCTCTTCGTTAAACAAAACTCTTGCCCTCTCTGATTTTCCTGAGAAGTTTTCTCATCTTGCTGTTTCTTTCTGCAATTTTTTGCAGGTGCCCCTTTTTATGACAATAAAAACAGGTAGGTCCCGCACCCTTCTTTTTCTCATTTCTACTACATGCATCACAGCAACGTTCCTTAGGCTTTGGACCCTTCTTATCCCTTTCCAGGGCTAGTACTAGGGGATCCTGAGGGGCTACATTAATTTCGCATTCTTTTTGCCACTCAGGTTTATTCCTTAGGGTGAAGAACATGTCTGCGTACATTATCTCATCCCATTTATTGAGCCGGCGGAGGAAAAGCATTAGTTGTAAAATAGTGTTATAATTAGTTGTTCCCTCCGGCGGCCATCTCTCATTGTCATCTAACTTGTACAATGGCCACCACTGTGTACAATATTTAAGGAGTGTCTTTTTACTTATGCTTCCCCCTGAAATCCCTCCCAAGTCCTTCCAGTGCTTTAAGATACATCCTAAGGGGGTTTTCATATCTACGTCCTTACTCTGTTGACCTCCCATGGCTATTCCCTGTGTCTGTTTAACCGGATCAGTCTCTTTCTCGCAAGTACTGTATGCCAATTTATTTTAACACTTCATACACACAATTTTCAATCACTTTGTCCTTTTCCGACCTGGCTTCTCGCGAAGAACAGGAAATGCGGAGTGGGACTCCCTCTCGCTTCGCAGCAATGCTGCGTCTCATTCACTCTCACCCATACCCACACACCTTTATGAAATAATTCCTACCTTACGGTCTATATCAGAACAGGCTTTTACCAGGTTTGGTCACGAGAGGCCGCCTACAGACCGTAAGATACCAGTTTGCCAGATTCATGCAATCGCAACCGTAGACAGTATAACAATTGCAGGGGGTGACAAATTTGTTCCCGGACGTCTACCAACTGAGATCACAGAGAGAGCGACAAGATGCGAGATGTTTCCTGTAAGATTTTGCAACAGACACATAGAACAGACACAAGAAGATCACCGTCTGACAGACCTCTCTTCCGTTCTCAGAGAGCAATCTTAGTTCTTGACCCTTAATTCACAGTGTTATAACATTAAACACAATGTTAAAACAGTTTCCCACACAGTAAAAACAAACCAAAGATACTAAGATAAAGAAATACTCCTTCAAGCAGGACTTTAACCTGCGTTTTCTCTTTTTCTTTCTTTTTTTTTTTTTTTTTTTTTTCTTTTTTTTTTTCTTTTTTTTTTCCTATTTTGCGTTCACAAAACCAAATGCCGGGACTCTAACCCAGCAAAACCAATGCTGGGAATGTAACCCAGCAAAAACCAATGCTGGGAATGTAACCCAGCAAAACCAATGCAGGGAATGTAACCCAGCAAAAACGAATGCCGGGACTCTAAACCAGCTGGGATTCTTTACCGGGGCATCCCCCAGCTTTCCCTTCGGGCGGTCATGTCTGACCCCCGTTTCCCAACAAAGCGCTTTATCCCAAAACCAATAAACAATTAAAATACCTCTTAATTGGAGCAGGAGGTGCAGGGAACACTTTGTCCACCGAAAAGCGCTGGTCTTGGGGGGGAGTCTCTTCTGACAAAAATTCGTCAGGGGCGCCCAGAGGGTCCCGACCCTGGACTCGGCTCGGGAGGACCCCTCAAGGCCTGGATCTCCTGTCTGGTCCCACCTGGGTCGCCAGAAAATGGTGCCGAATTTTGCCCCAAAAGGCGAGAAAAACTGCTTAAGAGACTCAGCTTAAGTCAGATAAGCAGGAGGTATTTTATTGCGACGCGTCGGAGAAATCACAAAATGGATTTCTAAGTTTCCTGTAACAGAGGCAGGCCTTTTATACAGTTTTTGGATATAAGATTACATCAGATCATATACATAATCATATCTTTGCATAAATATACATATGGGGCGTGGCGTAGGCGGAGCGTGGGCGGGGACACCTCTTTTGAGGATCATCTTGGTGGTCGTTCCGGTTGCCTTCATCATGGGCTGGGGTCTCTTGATGAGTCTTCCTCCTTAAACTTTTGAACTTCTTTCCTAATTTGGCCAATTCCCGGTGTACTTGGCTTGGTCTCTATGGCTTGGCAAAGTTCTTTGGGTCAGTTTGACATTGTTGGCTCTGATCATACTTAGCCCATCAGTTCCCCTATCCCTATCTCTCTTTCCTATCAGTGTGTTTCATGCTTTAGCTGATTTATTGCTTTATGTGTTTCCTAATGCAATGCTTTCTTCAAATGCCTCACATTCTATGTTTTAACTCATTATTTCTTAAAGGCTATCTGTTTTGGGGCTTCAATTTTTCAGGGGAATTTCCTGCTGAACATCACTTTAAACTCCTCTGATGAATCAACTTGACTGGTAGATGAAGGGAATATTATCTGCCTGGGCTTCAGGGAGGTTTTTGACATATCTCTACATGGCAGCACACATACATATGGAAGCAATAGTGCAAAGGGGAGGGAATCAGTGTCTTTTCAGTGATGCTGAGTGAAAAGACAAGAGGCAGTGGGCACACACTGAAATACAGGAGATTGCCTTTGAACATCAGTAAATGATTCTTTACTGTGAGGGTGACTGAACCACGGCACAGACTGCCCAGAAAGATTGTGGAGCCTGGATCTCTGAAGACATTAAAAGTACACCCAGATAGAATCCCGGGCAAGAGGCTCTAGGTATTCTAGTTTAGGCAGGGGGGTTGGGCCTGGTTAGCCCCACCAACCTCTTCCACTCTCATTCATTCTGTGCTAGTGAATTCTCTTCAAGATGCATTTCAAGCACTGGCATGACAAAGTTCTGTGCAGACAGAGATCCAAATGGACATAGCATCTAAGTTCCTTAAGCAGTGTTCAAGAAGAATGTAAAACTTTGGGACAAGTGTCTCTTCCCTAACTGAATCCCTTTCATGGGAAAATTCCCAGCTCTAGAAAGATCTTCTGATACGCATGCTTAAGACTGACACTGGCTGAGCAAATTTCTCCCTATGTGTATCTAAGACCAGTTAGGATCTTCACCCAAAGTGCTGTCAACATAGTCACAGAATGCCTATTGTTAAGAAGTGACAACTTCCATCAGAATGGCAACTATTGGTCCACAAAATGGATGAATGGATGGGAATTATCTACGTGGGTTAAAAACAAAAATAAAGAGTTGGTCTTTATTTATCAATTTCATTGCAATATTGATAAGGGAAGAAAAAGACCTAAGTCCTTGACTTTCTGAACTCGAGGAAAGATTTTAAAAATTCCTTGTAAAAATGTATGATCACAATCAGACTATTGAAACCATTTCAGTTGGGAAAAAGTTCCAAAATTGTCTAGATAGTGGCAAAGAAGCCAAGAAAACAGGAAAGAAACAAAAAGAGAGCAAAAGAGTCAGCTTCAGTGTACAAGCTGGTTCTAGAAGTAGTCTGCTGGGGAAAGGAACCCCCAGTTGAATTTCCAATGTATTCCTGCGCTTGATTCAGTAACTGGTCAATGTAAAAACCAATCCTTTTGTACAACTTCTTCCAGCAACAAAAACTCCAACAGGTTGACACTACCATCATGTCTGTTCCAGACATATTTAAAAGAGAAATGATGATTTTCTTGAAAACCTACTTGCATAAAAGTTGCAAGATGGTGGAGGGATTCCCACATCCTCCTTCCTCCATCTGGCTTGAAAGTATATTTGATAAAATATGCAACAAAGCACATGATTTATAAGGTAGAGTCAAATGGATGATTTGGGAATTGATCTCTTGTTGATAGTAAACTTCATATCCACTCTGTGTGACCTTTTTAAAACAAAATGTGGAGCTGAGGCATGAATCTGCCACAACAATTGTAAAGCAAACATACACACTCCCCTTCACATGCCCCCCCTTCCACACACACCTAGGCACACACAGAGATCAGCATAGCAGATCATGAACACCTTGGAAAAGACTGAAATGCTAAATGCCTCTCTTGATGGGCAAAAGAGCTGGTGCAGTAAAGCCTGTTACAAAATTTCTGTTTAATATTTAGCTCCTATTTAAAACACAGCTTTTCATTTCATTCTATTTACAGAATATTTTCATTTCATTTGTTTCTTTAAATTACTTAGTTCTCACCTGTTGTATGTCTAGGAATATTTTCTTCGAAAAATAGAAAAAAATAGATGATATCTTTTCAGCAGAAAACATTGGTTGATACAATTTTAAACCATCATGATATGGAAGAATTCTTCTGTCCCTCTCGAAGGTGGAAGAAGCATTTGGATCACAGATCATCTACAATGAAATACTTGACATGTTTAAGATGCTTTCAATCAATTTTGATCATCAATTGCTTATTCGTTGTAAACAGTAATTTTTCAGTGAAGGGAAAGTGTGTGTGGTATATCTACATGATGTGTTCAAACCCAGTTCCTACTAATGGCCAGGCTGAATTCCAGTAAATAATGTCCCGAATGATATTTTGCTGCCTTCTTTGGCACTTCATGAAATCTTACCCCGATGAAGTGCTGAAACACAGAGATTTTCTCTTAGAGAGTGTCTCATGTTGTAACCCATCCCATGGATTTTATGCTGTAATTCTTATCTCTTTTAAAATTTGCTATCTTCTGTACAGTTTTCATGAAACTTTCTGTTACAGTAGTGAATATCACAGATAAATGTCATTTTGGACAACTTTGAATTTACCCCAAGAGCTGAGAGAAAACTTGCTCCTATACTTCAATCCGAGTTTCTTCTATAGTCCAACTTTGTTTCTCTACCATCAAGCTTCTCCTTTGTTGCTGCTCCAAGCCCCGTCCAAGCTGACCTTGAATACTTTCAGGGATGGGACACCCACAACTTCTCTGGGCAACCTGTTCCAGTGTTCCAGCACTCCCACAGTAAAAAAGGCCTTCCTTTCATCTAATATGTGTAGGAAATCATAAATCTAGGCATAGAAACTTGGAGTGCAAATTTGAAATTCTTTGGATTTGAAGCACATTTTATATGAATACTGACTTACAGATGACTAAAAGATGTTGATGGGCATTTGAGCTGACAAGTTTTGAAAAAGTGCACGGAAATTAAAATTGAAACCACTAAAATGAAAAACTCCTTGCCATTTTCTTTTTCCTCTCCTATTCAAAATTGCATATGTCAGATATCAGTGCTTCATGCAAACCTCTCAGATGCTCTCAGAGAAAAAGCTTTTCTTTCAGACTAAGTTGCGGTTGACGCAGAACACTAGCAGTAGTGAAAGTTTTTCTGGGCATCGGGGCAGCACCTTCTCTTTGGATTTGTGTGCAGAATGCATTTTCTCCAAACTGGAAAATAGATCCCAGCTCTGTTCTAGTCATCATTTTTACTGCATCAGGCCGGAAGATTCTGTGAAAAGTAGCCTGTGGACCTTGAAGATAGCACATGTGAAACAGATGAGAGGTGATGGAGAAGTTGAGGGAGAGAAGAAAGAGCATATGGCCCAGTACGGACACCAGAAAGTATTTCTTCACGTGATCATGGCAGATTGCAGGAGCCACTTGGTACTATCAAACCAGCCAGACATGGAACTGGTGCCACCTTGGGTCTGGGAACCATCCTGAATATCGTGGATTTTAAAGAGCCAGCCGGCCACTCCCAGCCATAGCCCCCCAAATACAAACCACGGCCCTTTTCCCTGGAAACAAACGTCACCTGCCCCGCTTCTGGATGGCAGATTGCTGGAGCCCCTTGGAACTGCCAAACCAGCCCGACATGGCACTGGTGCCACCTTGGGTCTGGAAACCATCCTGCGTATCGTGGATTTTCAGGAGCCAGCCAGCCACTCCCAACCACAGGCCACCAAACACCAACCAAGGCCCTTTACTCTGGCAAACAAAACTCAGCTGCCCCGCTTCACGGTAGAAGATTGCAGGAGCCACTTGCTACTATCAAACAAGCCCGACTTTACACTGGTGCCCCCTAGGGTCTGGGAACCATCCTGCGTATCGTGGATTGTCAGGCGCCAGCCGGCAACTCCCAGCCATTGGCCTCCAAGCACAAACCACGGAATATTTCTCCGGCAGACAAAATTCACCTGCCACGCTTCTGGATGGCAGATTGCAGGAGGAACTTGTTACTATCAAACCAGCCCGACTTAGCACTGGTGCCACCTTGGGTGTGGGAACCATCCCGCCTATCATAAATTTTCAGGAGCCAGCCGGCCACTGCCAGCCATAGGTCCCCAGACACAAAGCTCGGCCCGTTTCCCTGACAAAGAAAATTCAGCTGCCCCGCTTCTGGATGGAAGATTGCCAGAGCCACTTGGTACTATCAAACCAGCTTGACTAGTCACTGGTGCCACCTTGGGTCTGGCAACCATCCTGCGTAACGTGGATTTTCAGGAGCCAGCTAGCCACTCCCAGCCATGGGCCCCCAAACACAAACCACGGCTCTTTTCTCTGGCAAACAAAACTCAGCTGCCCCGCTTCTGGATCGCAGATTACAGGAGCCACTTGGTACTGTAATACCAGTCCGACTTGGCACTGGTGCCACCTTGGGTTTGGGAGCCATCCTGCCTATCGTAGATTTTCATGAACCAGGCGCACACTGCAGACCATAGGCCCCCAGACAAAAACCTCGACCCATTTATCTGGCAAACAAAACTCACCTGCCCCGCTTCTGGATAGCAGATTGCAGGAGCCACTTGGCACTATCAAACCATCCCGACTTGGCAGCGGTGCCACCTTTGGTCTGGGAACCATACTGCGTATCCTGGATTTTCAGGAGCCAGCCGGCCACTGTGAGCCACAATTCCCCAAAAATAAACCTCAACCCTTTTCCCTGGCAAACAAAAGTAACCTACCCCGCTACTGGATGGCAGATTGCAGGAGCCACTTGGAACTGCCAAATCAGCCTTACTTGGCAGTGTTGCCATCTTGGGTCTGGGAGCCATCCTGCATATCAACGATTTTCGGGAGCCAGCCGGCCATCCTCAGCCACAGTTCTTGAAACAAAACCACAGTCCTTTTCCCTTCCAAAAAAAACTCAGCAGCCCCACTTTTGCATGGAAGATTGCAGGAGCCAATTGGTACTCTTAAAAAAGATTACTTGGCGCTGGTGCCATCTTTGGTCAGCAAACCATCATTCGCATCGTGGATTTTTAGGGGCCAGTCCGCCACTCCCAGCCATAGGCGCCCAAACACAAACCACGGCGCTTTTCCCTGGCAAAAAAAACTTACCTGCCCCTCTTCTGGATGGCAGATTGCAGGAGGCACTTGGTAATATCAAACCATCCCGACTTGGCACTGGTGCCACCATGCGTCTGGGAACCATCCTGCGTATCGTAGATTTTCAGGAACCCGCGGACACTGCAGGCAAGTGGCCCCAAGAGACAAACATCGGCCATTTTCCCTGGTAAAAAAAACTCAGCTTCCCCGCTTCTTGATGGACGGTTGCAGGAGCCACTTGGTACTATCGAACCAGCCCGTCTTGGTACTGGCGTCACCTTGGGTCTTGGAACCATCTTGCGTATGGTGGATTTTCAGGAGCCAGCCGGCCACTCCCAGCCAAAGTCCCCCAGACAGAAACCTCGGCCTCTTTCCCTGGCAAACAAAACTCACCATCCCTGATTGTGGATGGCAGATTGCAGGAGCCACTTGGTACTAAAAATCCAGCCTTATTTGTCACTGTTGCAAACTTGGGTCTGGGAACCATCCAGGGTATGTTTGATTTTCAGGGTGCAGCGGGCCACTCCCAACCACAGGCCCTCAAACACAAACCACGGCTCTTGTGCCTTTCAAAAAAAACGCAGCTGCCCCGCTTCTGGATGGCAGTTTGCAGGAGCTACTGGGTACTATAAAACCAGCCCGTCTTGGTACTGGTTCCACCTTGGTTCTGGCAACCATTCTGCTTATCGTAGCTTTTCATGAGCCTGCCGGCCACGCCCAGCCACAGGCCCACAATCACAAACCACGGCCCTTTTCCCTTGCAAACAAAATTCAACTGCCAGGCTTCTGGATGGCAGATTGCAGGAGCCACTTGGGACTATCAAACCAGCCCAACTTGGCACTGGTGCCACCTTGGGTCTGGAAACCATCCTGCGTATCGAGGATTTTCAGGAGCCAGAAGGCCACTCCCAGCCACAGGCCACAAAACACAAACCAAGGCGCTTTACTCTGGCAAGCAAAACTCACCTGCCCCGCTTCTGGGTGGCAGATTGCAGGAGCCACTTGGGAGTATCAAACCAGGCCGACTTGGCACTGGTACCAACATGGGTCTGGGAACCATCCTGCCTATCGTAGATTTTCAGGAACCATCCGGACACTGCAGGCCATAAGCCCCCAGAGAAACCTTGGCCCATTTCCCTGGCAAACAAAACTCACCTGCCCTACTTATGGATGGCAGGTTGCAGGAGCCACTTGGTACTATCAAACCAGCCTGTCTTGGTACTGGTGCCACAATGGTTCTGGTAACCAGCCTGCGTAATGTGGATTTTCAGGAGACAGCCGGCCACTCCCAGCCACAGGCTCCCAAACACAAACCATGGCCATTTTCCCTGGCAAACAAAACTCAGCTGCCCCGCTTCTGGGTGGCCGATTGCAGGAGCCACTTGGTACTATCAAACCAGCCCGACTTGGCACTGGTGTCACTTAGGGTCTGGCAACCATCCTGCTTATCGTAGCTTTTCATGAGCCAGCCGGCCACTCCCAGCCACAGGCCCAAAAACACAAACAACGGCCCTTTTCCCTGGCAAAAAAACCTCAGCTGCCCCGCTTCTGCATGGCAGATTGCAGGAGGCACTTGGTAATATAAAACCAGCCCGATATTGCACTGGTGCCACCTTGGGTCTGGGAACCATCCTGCGTAACGTGGATTTTCTGGAGCCAGCCGGCCACTCCCACCCGCAGGCCCAAAAACACAAACCATGCCCCTTTTCTCTGGCGAACTAAACTCACCTGCCCCTCTTCTGGATGGCAGATTGCAGGAGGCACTTGGTAACATCAAATCAACCCGACTTGGCACTGGTGCCACCTTGGGTCTGGGAACCATCCTGCCTATCGTAAATTTTCAGGAGCCAGCAGTACATTGCTGGCAATTGTCCCCCAGACACAAACCTTGGCCCGTTTTTAGGGCATACAAAATTCTCCCGCCCCACTTCTGGTTGGCAGATTGCGGGAGCCATTAGTACTATCAAAAAAGCCCGACTTTGCACTGGTGCCACCTTGGGTCTGAGAACCATCCTGCGTATCGTGGATTTTCAGGAGCCAGCCGGCCACTCCAGGCTATAGGACCCAAACACAAAAATCAGCCCGTTTACCCGGCAAACAAAACTCACCAGCCCAGCTTCTGGATGGCAGATGGCACGAGCCACTTGGTACTATTAAACCAGCCCAACTTGGCAGTGTTGCGACATGGGTCTGGGAAACATCCTGCATATCGTGGATTTTCAGGAGCTAGCCGGTCACTCCCTGCCACAGGCTGCCAGAAACAAACGCCGGCCCTTTACTCTGGAATACAAAAGTCACCTGCCCCGCTACTGGAAGGCAGATTGCTGGAGCCCCTTGGAACTGCCAAATCAGCCTGACTTGGCAGTGTTGCCTCCTAGGTTCTGGCAGCCATCCTGCATATCAAAGATTTTAAGGAGCCAGACGGCCACCCTCAGCCAACGTTCTTGAAACACAAACCACTGCCCTTTTCCCTTGCAAACAAAACTCAGCTGCCTTAATTCTGGATGGAAGATTGCAGGAGGCACTTGGTACCATCAAACCGCCAGACTTGGCACTGGTGCCACCTTGGGTCTGGGAACCATCCTGCGTATCGTGGATTTTCAGGAGCCAGCCGGCCACTCCCAGCCACAGGACCTAAAACACAAACCACGGCCCCTTTCTCATGCAAATAAAACTCACCTGCCAAGTTTCTTGACGGCAGATTGCAGGACCCTCACCCTGCCACAGGCCCCCAAACCAAAACAAAGGCCCTTTTCCCTTGCAAACAAAACACTGCTGCCCCGCTTCTCGATGGCATATTGCAGGAGCCACTTGTTACTACAGAACCAGTTCGATTTGGCACTGGTGCCACCTTAGATCTGGGAGCCATCCTGCATGTCGTGGATTTTCTGGGTCTAGCCAGCCGCTCCAGGCCAATGCCCTCAAAAACAAACCACTGCCCTTTTCCTTTGCAAACAAAACTCAGCTGCCCCACTCGTGGGTGGCAGATTTCAGGAGCCACATGGTACTATCAAACCAGGCCAACTTGGCACTGGTGCCACCTTGGGTCTGGCAACCATCCTCCCTATCATAAATTTTCAGGGGCCAGGCTGCCACTGCCGGCCATAGGCCCCCATGCACAAACAACGGCACTTTGCCGTGGCAAACCAAACTCACCTGCCACACCTGTGGATGGGAGAGTGCAGGAGCCACTTAGTACTATCAAACCAGCCCGACTTTGCTGTGTTGCCACCATGGGTCTGGGAAACATACTGCGTATTGTGGATTTTCAGCACCTAGCCGGTCACTCCCTGCCACAGGCCGCAAAAAATAAACCTCGGCCCGTTTCCCTGGCAAACAGAACTCACCTGCCCCACTTGTGGATGGCAGATTGTGGGAGCCACTTCGTACTATCCAACCAGCCCGACTTGGCAGTGTTGCCACCATGGGTCTGGGAAACATCCTGCGTATTGTGGATTTTCAGGAGCTAGCCGGTCACTTCCTGACACAGGCTGCCAAAAAAAACCCGGCCATAATCCCTGGCAAACAATTGTCACCTGCCCCACTTCTGGATGGCAGATTGCTGGAGCCACTTGGAACTGCCAAATAAACCAGACTTGGCAGTGTTGCCCCTTTGGATCTCGGAGCCATCCTGCATATAAAAGATTTTAAAGAGCCAGCGGGCCACTCCCAGCATCAGGCCCCGAAAGAAAAACTTTGGCCCTTTCCCCTTGCAAAAAAACCTCACCTGCCCTGCTTCTGGATGGCAGACTGCAGGAGCCACTTGGTACTATCTAACCAGCCCGACTTGGCACTGGTGCCACCTTGGGTCTGGGAACCATCCTGCGTATTGTGGATTTTCAGGAGGTAGCCGGCCACTCCCAGCCACAGGCCATAAAACTCAAACCACGGCCCTTTTCCCTGGCAAACAAAACTCAGCTGATCCGCTTCTGGATGGCAGATTGCAGTAGCCACATGGTACTATCAAACCAGCCCGACATTGCACTGGTGCCATCTTGGGTCTGGGAAGCATCCTGCCTATCCTGGATTGTCAGGAGCCTACCGGCCACGCCCAGTCATAGGCCCCCAAACAGAAACCACGGCCCTTTTCTCTGGAAAAGAAAACTCACTAGCCTCCCTTCTGGAGGGCAGATTGCAGGAGCCACTTGGTACTATCAAACCAGCTCGACTTGGCACTGGTGCCACCTTGGGTCTGGGATCGATCCTGCCTATCATAAATTTGCAAGAGCCAGCTGGCCACTGCCGGCCATAGGCCCCAGACACAAGCCTCGGCCCGTTTCCCTGGTAAACAAAACTCTCCTGCTCCGCTTCTGGATGGCAGATTGCAGGAGCCACTTGGTACTATCAAACCAGCCCGACTTTGCAGTGTTGCCACCATGGGTCTGCGAAACATCCTGCGTATCGTGGATTTTCAGGAGCTTGACGGTCACTCCCTGCCATAGGCCGCAAAAAATAACCTCAGCCCGTTTCCCTGGCAAACAGAACTCACCTGCCCCACTTGTGGATGGCAGATTGCAGGAGCCATATGGTCTTATCAAACCAGCCCGACTTGTCAGTGCTTCCACCATGGGTCTGGGAAACATCCTGCGTATCGTGGATTTTCAGGAGATAGCCGGTCACTCCCTTCCACTTGTCCCCAAAAATAAACCTCGACCCTTTTCCCTTGCAAACAAAACTCACCTGCCCGGCTTCTGGATAGCTGATTGCAGGAGCCACTTGGTACGTTCAAACCAGCCTGACTTGGCAGAGGTGCCAAGTTGGGTCTGGGAAGCATCCTGCGTATCGTTGATTTTCAGGAGGCAGAAGGCCACTCCCAGCCACAGGCCCTCAAACTCAAACCACGGCCCTTTTCCCTGGCAAACAAAACTCAGCTACCCCTCGTCTGGATGGCTGATTGCAGGAGCCACTTGGTACTATCAAACAAGCCTGACCTGGCACTGGTCTCTATTGGTCCCCATTGTAATCGCAAGATTCCCTTTCCCTTCCCAAAAGGAAATGAAATTTCCCTTCGGGAAGGGAAAGGGAATCCCGCGACCCTGAAAAGAAAGCCTTACAAACCCTCTGGAAAGGATATAGGATCAAATGAAATGCAATTGAAAAAAAACCAGAAAATCGGGAATATTTGTGCCTTCAAAAAATGGCCTGTGAGGAAATGAGCAGCATTGCAAAGGACCAACACATGCCAAAACTAAGCTCACCGATGTTGCAAAAGTAGGGGGAAAAGTCAACGAGGAGTACACACGCTAGGGAGAAAGTTATATGACGGGCATGGCATGGACACTTAAAAAAAAAGAAAAAAATAATTTTCCCAAAGTCAAAACTGAGACAGAGTAAAGATCCATTCTGAATTAGATGAAGTGTCTAAGAGAGGTGAAAAGTCTGTGAGGCCAAAGCTGAAGGAAATCTTGCATGCCGAGACAGCAAGGAGACAGTGAAAGAAAAACAGAAAAGACCACAAGGTCGATTTGCCCCCGACTTAGAAATTCCTTTGATAAAGAAGAACTGGTGCTAAATGTCACACGGAATGAATATGTATGAACTTAATGTAAAACTGTATGCATATGCATTTGGAAGGGGGATAAAAGAAGACCCGAGGTCTTCAGAGGCACTCATGCCTTGTTGGGGGACTTGCGTCCGGCGCGCGTCGTAAATAAACATACCGGACTTTACAACTTTTATAAAGTTGTGAGGTTTCTTCTTTTCTCCGCAAAACATTATGGTGAGCCAGCCAGGATTTCTCTGTCACCGCAGGGGCAGGGGGGATAGATGGACCTCCAAGGCCTAGGATTTTTTTCCTGGTGGGGCTCCGCTCGTCTCAACTTGCCACCTGCGAGGACAGACAAGGACCTGCTGGCCTGCGGAGGAAGATACGGTATGTACTGAGGGGCCCCCGGGGGAGGGAAAGGAGAGCAAGGGAGTAAACCACCCAGAGACATCTGGCTTCAGCTTATAGAGCAGCTGTATTAGAGATGGGGTTCATCGTTCTGATAGAGCAGACCGCTAGAGGCTCTGGGGGTGAGCCGGGTGAACCCGTGTATGTGTGTTGGGGGTTCATAGTTCTGATAGAGCAGAACTGTTGAGCCCGTGTGTGCTTTGTTTGTGTGTGTGTGATGTCCGGACATTGTGTTGCTGTATGGTTATTGTGTGCATTGTGTGGTCGGTGCACTGTGTTTCTAATCGTGCAAGTGTATAAGTGTATGGTGTATAAAAGAGAATAAATCTACAGTGCGGGGGGGTCAGTACTACCCGTGTTTGAAGCAGCCGAGTGAGGCCTGAGGCGCCGGCTGCAGCAGGCTGCGGGAGCAGGGACACAAGTGCCCCGCAGAGAAGCGAGTGGAAGAATGTCAGTGATGGTATTTATCGTGTTTAAATGTAGTGATTTGTGTAGATCTGGTACATTTTAACCGTGAGTATGAGTATGAGCTCAGAGAGGTCCTTTGCCTTGGATGTTTGATTTTGATCGTGTCCAAGAAAATTGCTGTGAGTAAATGCTGAATTATGGTATGCTGTGTTGTGTTGAGAAAAGCTAGAACTTTGAGAGAAATGCCTTTTCCCAGTGGTTTTGTGTGGTGATTTTCTTCCGCTGCATTGTGGTAATTTGATTCTCAGATTGTATAGTAGTGTTTGTGGAGATTTTAAGATTTTGTTGCAACAAGAGTGGCATTTTACATAGGAGAACTATAGTACGGTGATTTATGCCTAATTACGATAGAGTTAAAGGAATTCCAAGAATTCTCCCCCCTCACAGCAATTCAAGCCTTGGCTCTAGCGAATTTGAGATAAAGGGGGGGTGCGGGTGCGAGTGTTTGTGTCTGAGGGCATATCAGAGTTTCAGCTGTGACTAGCACAGCCTTTTTGCAAAGCACTAAAACAAGTGTAAGTAGACACAGGGCTTAATTAGATTGTGCAAGAAGAGAACTAGAAAAGACTGATATTTTGTTTGATCAGAATATAGTGTCTATATCACGTTTTTGATTAGCATGCTGTGTGAGGTGACAGTGGTTGTCCCCTGGGCACAGGGACAGCTCTGGCTGCCCCGTTTCCCCAGGGAACACGGGAATGGCCTGTGAGCAAAAGCTGGATATGCAGTTATTATTGCAGTGCGGTGTTTATGAGAAACACTGGTTTTGCTGTTCTAATAAGTGTCAGGGCACATGTAAATTAGAGGTTTCTGGTCAAGCGGATTCAGAACCTAAGGTCTTAGAACTTGTGTGTGGGAACCACATCTGATACCTGCCACCTGGAGCTGTGTGTATAGGAGGAAAGTTGAGAAACTACTGTGAAGGTCTGTAAAAATGTTTGAGTGGAAGCGAGATAGGGCAAGGAGAAATAAATAATGAGAACTGACCAGAGCAAAAAGGTTCCTAAATTAGCCCCTTTTGGGAGGGGCTCACTGGGAGAAGGCTGCCAGTAGGAGCAGCTCAGAAAATAAAAAGATTTATAATACTTCATTGCTGTTAGTACTGTTTTAAAATAGGAGGATAAATGGGATAGAGTTTTGTATGCTGAAATGTCTTTGTGTTTTAAGAAATCACCCAGATTTCTTGAAAAGGGAAAACAAGGCAAAGAGAAAGCAAATCAAACATGTTGTTCAGCATGCAGCATAAGATAGCAACGTATGAAATCAGGCAAGGATTATTGTGCTGAAATGCAAAGCAATCACAGTTCACAAAATGAGTACATATGATTTGCTAAAGGCTCCTCCCAAGGTAAGGGAGGAAGGGTAAAGATGACCTCCCCAAAAGGGAAGAATTTTTGTTGACACAAGGGCCATATATTCAGTTTTAAATAAAACATTAGTACCTGTGGAGAATGTTTATGTTGCAGTGTGGGGAACAACTGAACAACTGGCCAGTCTGAGAAGGCATCCTTGTGCAAACCTTTAAAGTAATATGTGTACTATGTGTACCTAAAAGCTTTTGTACAATTCGCTCAATTTGCTAAACATTCTCAAATGAGAAAGGTTACTCTGGAGGCAAATGATATAAAGATGTTAGGCTTAACATTAACAGACACTGCAATTAAGAAAGACATTAGTAAGGAGATATTAGAATAAGTAAACAAGTGTTTTCAAGGGTATGGGCCTCTGCTGTACCAGGGAGACTGAAAGATGCTCCCCCATGAGCATCAAGTTTAAGGAAAGAACACAACTAGTGAGAACCCTCAAAAGGAAAATAATGAAGGAATCAGCCCAATAACTGATAGTACTGGATTAAGGGCTGTCAATAAGATAACACAGAATTTATACCCTGTGGTAGCAAATCCATATACCTTACTGACTTGTTTAACACCTGAGCTAACCTGGTTCGCTGTTTTAGGCCTAAGAGATGCCTTCTTTTGCCTCCCTATCCATGAAGCCAGCCAGGAAATTTTTGCATTCAAACTCAAGCTCACATAGTCCATGTGCCTGAAGGCTTCAAGATTCCCCACTCCGATTGGAGAACAGCTTGCAAAGACCCAGAGTCCCAGGAAGCTCCACAAGAGGAAAGGAGGCTGTTGCAGTACGTGGACGATCTTCTAGTAGCCACTCGGATGAGGGAAGCGAGAGAAGCCTGGACGGTAAGCCTTTTGAATTTCCTAGGACTCCAAGGATGCAGAGTCTCAAAGAAAAAGGCACAGGTAGTGAAACAGAAGGTAATCTACCTGGGGTAAGAAGTGAGTGCGGAACAGCAGACTTTAAAGCAAAGAAGCCGTATGCCAAACCCTGAAACCCCAGACAATGAAAGTACTCCGAACCCTCTTAGGCATGGTAGGGTAGTGCCAGCTGTGGGTTTATAATTATGGACTGCTCGCCAGACCCCTCTATGCTCTTATTGCCAATAGAAACAGAGATCTCCCATGGACACAAGACACCACATGGGCCTTTCGCCAGCTAGAGAGAGTGCCCTCATGTCAGCTCCAGCTTTGAAACTTCCAGATGTAAGTAAACCATTCTTTGTATTTTTCCCATGCAAGGAATTGCCCAGGGAATACTGGCTCAGGACTTGGACCCTTACTGAAGGGCAGTTGCTTACTTCTCTAAGCAACTAGATGCAAGAGCCAAAAGATGGCCAGGTTGCCTCAGAGCTGTAGCAGCAGTCGTGCTGAATATTCAAGAGGCACGCAAGTTTACCCTGGGACAAAAATGACTGTGCTAGTGTCCCACACAGTGTCCGCAGCACTGGAAGTAAAGGGTGGCCACTGGCTCTCACCACAGAGGTTTCTAAAATACCAGGCCATCATGGTAGAGCAAGACGATGTAGAGATAGTGGTGACTAATATTGTCAGCTCAGTTTCTTTTCTCAGTGGACACCATAGTTGCCTAGAGACCACCGAAGCTACCTACTCCAGCCGCTCAGACTTAAGGGACACTCCTCCTGACGATGCAGAGACCTGGTTCACTGACAGGAAAGCGACATTGCAAAGTTCACGGTGACAACCTGCAGAGAGATAATCGAGTCTGGACCATTACCAACAGGTACCTCTGCGCAGAAGGCTGAGATAATTGCCCTGACCCGTGCCCTGGAAAGGGCAAAAGGGAGGAGAATAACCATCTACATAGACCCAAGGAATGCATTTGGAGTCATACATGCACATGGAGCCATCTGGAAAGAGAGGGGACTGCTGACCTCACAGGGAAAGAAGAGACAATCCAGCTGCTGGAAGCAGTTCAGCTACCTGAAAAGGCATATTAAGGCACACTAGAGAGTGAGCTTAAAATTGGAGGAAAGAAATGAGCTGGCGGATGGAGAGGCAAAGAAAGCAGCAAAGGGTGAGGTACAGATTTTCCTCGAAGGTAAGCCATAATACAATAATACTAACCAAAAGAGACGTACAACTGCAAGGGGTGGGCTACCATTGAAAGAGAGCTAGTAATCCCTTCCCATTTTCGTGGTTACTAGTGAAGGAAGGGCACTAGAAAACACACTAGGGCCTAACTACTTAGAAGCCTTTTATAGAATGTGGCTCCTTTTCGAAATGACCAAGGCTGCGAGTGATACAGAGTGCATTGAAATGAAGTGTTGACTTTGAAGCAGTAATTTCCACAGGCTTTCTAGAACACACATCTGATTGAAACAATCGTTGTATCGTTGTCAAAAATTTATATGCCACTATCACTCAGGTAAGCCGACAATGTGATCCTTGCCTCCAGACTAACCCCAAAATACGCCCCCGGCCAAAACTCAGTCAGACTGGGAGAGGCCATGGGCCTGTACAGCAGTGGCAAATTAACTTTTCAGAACTCCCAAGGAAAGGGGGGTATCAGTATTTACTGGTATTGATAGATACATTTTCAGGGTGGCCAGAAACATTCCCCACCAGAACTGTCAAAGCTCAAGAGGTGACCAGATTATTTTTATAAAAAATAATACCACTCTTCAGAGTTCCAGCCACGATATCCTCAGATAAAGAATCACATTTCATTTCCAAAATAGTGCAACAGATTAGTAGCCATCTGGGCATAGATCAGGAACTTCACACCCCATACCATCCCCAATCAAGCGGCCAGGTGGAGAGAATGAATCATTTGATTAAGCAGCAAATCATAAGACTGGGGCAAGAAGTTAATCTACCCTAGCCCAAGCTCTTCCACTAGCGCTATTGCAAATTCAAACTAAACCTTGAGCTAAAGGAATGCTGAGTCCTTTTGGAATGCCTTATAGAAGACCATATAGAATACAAAGGGAATGTCCAGAATGTTCACCTACATGGTGGCATTAAGCAAACAGCTCAGAGTAATTGACAAACATGTGGCTGGAACTCAGAGCAGGGAGTTAGATAGCCTGGGGATGATGTATATGTTAAGTCTCTTACAGAGAAGACTTCGGAACCACAGTGGGAGAGACCACTGCGAGTACTTCTCACCACCTTCACTGCAATCAAAATCAAGGAGCAGAATGCCTGGACCCATCACTCTCGGGTGAAGAAGGCCCAGAAACCCCTTAAGGAGTGACGCCAGGAGACAATGAACTGAGATTAAAACTTACTCGGGCAAAATGAGTATATTGCGGTCGGGAGTAGCTCATATTTTAGTTTGTAGAATTGTATTGTGTGTAATCATAACTGAAGTTTCAGAACTTGAGAGTACCTCTGTTCAAAGTAATGCTAAATGGCCTTGGTCCCTGGCATTTAATCAGTATACTGGATCCATAGGAAAACCTTCTGAGATAAAAGATTTAAACATATCTACTGTAGTAATCCACGAGAATCAGGTATGTGAGGAGCAAGAATGGCAAGAACAGGAACAGTGGGCTCTTCAAGGAATCAGAGGAGAAGAAATCAAAGTAGGGTGCCAGGTCATCAATAGGGTAGCTTCTGAGAGACCAGATGTAATTAGTGTCTGAACCTCCCCTGGTGTATATGAACACCGGGAAGTCTGTGATAACCTAAGTGAATCAGACTGTTGGTGTAATTTCACCTTGATACAGCCTGTAGAAGTGACCTGCCTTTGAGCTCGAATTATTATCAGATTTTCATTTGAATTCAAAGTGGACTCTGCACTTTTTACCACAGCAGGGCCTTATACACCCCATACTAGTTCAGACTCTACCCAAACTCCAAACTTGAACCTAACGTAGTAAAGAATGTGATTGAACAACAGCTCCTTAGGTCATTTTCCAAGCCGGTTGGCTGAACACTCAGGCAATGACTGGTAAAGGGTGCTGAACTGCAGGTGGTAAATTAACCCAAGCAAGAAAGGTGATTTTCTTTATTTATAGCTATCCCTTTTCCTACTGAGGTTTGGATCAGTGATTGTCCCAGTCTGAAGCAGTTGGATTCTGCTTAAAAGAGGTAGAGAGAGACTCCCCCTCAGAGCTCAGCAGCAGGCTGTAGGATTTTGAGCATCACTTTTGTGCTGAGTGTTTCAAGTAGCAGAAACCTGATCCCAGTTTCTTCTGAGGCACTGCAAATGAATTTGGGCTCTTCTCTTAGACTTCCCCTTCATTATTTACTTGAGGCTTGGACCTGAAGCTAGGGGCAAGGTGGGTGAGGTTTCGTAGACCAGGAGAGACATTCCTGCTTGCCACACATCTGGGAAATCAGGTGCTCTGGAGGGGGAAGGAGATTCCTGAGGTCTCTACATTTCAGAACAAACATCTGCCTCAAATATGACCTAAAGCTCTGTCAGATACACTTGTGAAGTGTGTCTGAATTTGCAGTGTGAGCCCAGCACATCCCTCTGGCAGGGAGGGATGGTCATAAACAGAAAGCAGTTCCTGTTCCCCATAACAAACATCTAACTGGCATATTAGGGACAAGATTAGGAGTTTTAAATGGAATTGATTCAGAAATACTGGTGAATAAACTGGCCACTGCAGCAGGTAGCCTAACAAAATTGAAGCAGCCTTTATAGTAATCTCTATTGGCATTAGCAACTAGCCAATGACAGATTTCAAAAGTACTGCCAAAGTAAGGAAGTATGAAAAGGCCGGGGACCAAGATCACAAGTTGATAGTAGAAGCACTTAGTATAGTTCAAGATAATGTGTCTTTAGCTTTCAGTTGTATACAAGCACAGTTATGTGTGGGATCTCAGCACCTCAGGACTGTGGTGCAGAGAGACCGAGACCACCCTTGGGGGGCTCGGGAGTCCTGGAATGTTGCCAGAAGTGTCTGGTGGCAGGACTTTGATCCTACACAGGAGATGACACCTGTATGAGGACTGGGAGGATTTTACTGGGGTGAATGGTGAAGGGATAAGTTAATTAAGGTGTAGAACACAGGGTTTAGGATTTCTGTACAGGGGGGTCTAGAGAAGTAAGATGGAGGAATTGGGGCATGTCCTGTCCTTCTTCTTCTTCTTCTTGGCCTCCATCTTCTGTGGTGATGGTGGCACTTTGGGATTGGTCTTTACTAGAAGTGCACCGGTTAATAAGAGTAGAAGGTATTGGAGAAAAATCATAAATATTGTACACGTAACTTTGGGTATAAAGATAAGTGACCGCCCCAGGGGCTGCGGAGTGTGCCCATGGCTGACTTGCTGTGCAGACCTCTGTTGGGCTGAAAGAAAATCTTTTAGATAAACAATTAATAAACACTGAGACCGAAACAAGATCAGAAGTCTCTCCTCGTCCTTTGAAGCGCCGGGCTGCCCAAGGCCACTCTGAGAATTCCAGGTCTTTGAAACAGCCGAGAAACCGAGCAAGTGGCACCCCTGAGCTATCTCCGGACATAAAACAGCCGGGAGAAACAGAAAACCGACAAACATAAATCAACCTAAAATAAATCAGCCTAAGAGGGCAAAAAGAAACAAAGAAATCTACAAGTGGCGTCCACTGCGTGGGCTACTCCCCACCAACCCTTTCGGGGGGGGGATCAGCCCTGAAGAGCTGAAGCTCAAGAGCTGAAGAGCGAAGAGGGCAGCTCCAATCTAGGACGAGTTCCCCAGAGAGCATTGATAGCTCCTGAGGAGAGAAGCCTGAAGAAAAAAGAAAAAGAAGAAAAAAAAACGGCCAGAAGAGTCTGCAAAAAACAGCTTTCACTGAGAATTACATCTCTCAGCTTCTGCCGAAGACAGTTCGTAGCAGAGCAGCCCGGATCGGAACCGGAAGGCGCCTCTGGATTCTTCTCCTGTGACCTGCTGGACAGAGACGGGAGCCTTCGGACAGCTCTGACGACAGATTCGGTGAGAAGGTCAAAATATAAGAACATAATTGCACACTCTCCCAACAACAACGGGAAATTTTGTCCGCCTTACAAGGCGTGGCTCAAGCACACACAGAAGAGATCCCAAAGAAAGAATTAAAACAGTTATTGTTGTGGGCAAGGCTTAATTACCCACTGGCCAAAACATGCCTGCTATTCGAAGTGGGGTTTTGGCAGGAAATCAATAGGCACTGATATTTCTTAACGAAAAAAAAAAAAAAGACGAGACAGCATTAAAGCTGCTCTCGCCAACAAGGGTAATGCTGGAAAAGCATATCGGTTCAGTCGAAAAGACTGGGAGAGCAACGAAAAGTTGCTGCACCCTCAGCAGAAGGGTGGGGGAGCAAGGCTCCAAAGAAAAAAAAAAAAAAAAAAAAAAAAAAAGAAAAAAGAATTATTTCTGGCCTTAAGAAGCCAGGGGGAAAGGGCTCTCGAGAAAAGAGAGCAGGAAAAAATATTAAAGCCCCCGGTCCCAAAACCCAGAAACCCCAGGAAGCTCCTAAAGCGTCCTGAAACTCCGGAGAGTACAGGGGAGTCAGGATCGGAAGGGGGGGTGAAGGGGGACAGAGAAGGGATCGGGGGGGGGGGGGGGGGCGCTTCCTCGCGGGGGCACGGCGCGCGGTAGCGGCGGAGCCGGCGGGGAGCGCGGGAGAAGAGATACCGGGAGACACATGTCCCGGTGCGGCTTTTGTCAGCACGGCGCCGGGGGGTGGCGGCCGTCCCGGAGACGCGCTCGGCGGGCAGAACTCGCAAAAACCCGCGGACAAATTCGGCTCGAATTGCGGGGCGGGGCGGGCCGTACACACCGGCGGGAGGAATGGACACAGAGACAGAGTCAGGGGCAGACCGAGGGAGGAGACCTGGGAGGTGGAACAAGGGAGAGAGTGACGTCAGCCCCGGAGAGACGGGGAGAGGCTCGGAGAGCACGCATGCGCAGAGAGTAGAGCGCGGGCGGGGGCGGGCCCGTGACGTCTCGGGCGAGGAGGGGCCGTGCTCGGGTTCCTGTCCCAGCGGCTCCACACCCTCTTCAGACTTGGTACCTCTGGATGAAAACCCTCGGAGTCCCAGTCCCTTCCCTTCAAGGGAGACGTTCTGGTGTTCAAGCTCCATTTCCAGCTGAATTAAAAGCCAGGAAGACACGGTCTCAAACGAGATCACGAACACGGCAGTTGACAGGACGAGGGGCAGTCGAGCCCATGCTGTCGTCCGACCTGGGGAGGCCGGTGACAGCGCCACCTAGTGTGGGGCAAGGCTTTCGCTTGTGTCTCCACAGATCGAGATCTGACGTGGGTGTCGGTACGACACGTGAAACCATTTCGAGTGCGAGAACATGAAAACGCGGATCCGAGAAACAAGATCCAAGAAACAAAGAGACGAGTACTCAGACAGGAGTCGAGACTCAGACTGCACAAGACAACTCGGAAGAGAAATAAAAAGAAACTAAGGACTTTGGGGGAATTCTCTGTTAAGGTCCTGAATGAAAAGCAAACAATGATTTCACATAGAAGCGAAGCCATGAGTTTCATGATGCTTATCTGCATCATTCTTTCATTCATTGCAGTAAGCAATGGGGGTAATATACCTATTAGTCAGCAAAAGCAAAATGTATGGTAGAATTCTTTGACATCTCTCCCATTTGGAGAGGAATTTTAAGGGTAGAGTTCTTTGACATCTCTCCCATTTGGAGAGGAATTTTAAGGGTAGAGTTCTATGTTTTAATAATTCTACTAGTCCTCATACTTGTTATCCCATAAATATTTGCATGTTTAAAACACGCTATGAATCGGATAGCAAAAGACTCTTTCCTGGTGCAAACAGAAGGGGGAGATGTGGGATCTCAGCACCTCAGGACTGTGGTGCAGAGAGACCGAGACCACCCTTGGGGGGCTCGGGAGTCCTGGAATGTTGCCAGAAGTGTCTGGTGGCAGGACTTTGATCCTACACAGGAGATGACACCTGTATGAGGACTGGGAGGATTTTACTGGGGTGAATGGTGAAGGGATAAGTTAATTAAGGTGTAGAACACAGGGTTTAGGATTTCTGTACAGGGGGGTCTAGAGAAGTAAGATGGAGGAATTGGGGCGTGTCCTGTCCTTCTTCTTCTTCTTCTTCTTGGCCTCCATCTTCTGTGGTGATGGTGGCACTTTGGGATTGGTCTTTACTAGAAGTGCACCGGTTAATAAGAGTAGAAGGTATTGGAGAAAAATCATAAATATTGTACACGTAACTTTGGGTATAAAGATAAGTGACCGCCCCAGGGGCTGCGGAGTGTGCCCATGGCTGACTTGCTGTGCAGACCTCTGTTGGGCTGAAAGAAAATCTTTTAGATAAACAATTAATAAACACTGAGACCGAAACAAGATCAGAAGTCTCTCCTCGTCCTTTGAAGCGCCGGGCTGCCCAAGGCCACTCTGGGCCTTTCCAGGCCACCTAAACAGCCGAGAAACCGACAGTTATGGATACAAGCAACAGCAGCTCTGATCATATGGGAAAGGGGTGAAGGTAATTTTCCAGCTGAAATTCAAGAAATTGTGTTGGATAATGCAATTGATTTTGAAAGGAACTTTCAATCCTGGCAGACTATGGTGAATTTCACCTGTGATCCTGTTTCTAATGTGGCAACTGCCTTTGTTCTTCCATACATAATGCCACTGTTTATGTTATCCATCCCATCATTGCCCTAAGATTAAACCATGAAAAAACAATACTCTATCCTTCAGAACATAGAGTGTGGGCACGAAAGATGAATGGAAAGTGGCAGACAGTAAACTTGGAATCCTGCATTACTAGAGAACCGATGGGATTCATTTGTGAAAGCAATACTAATAATGCTCAGGATGTGTGTTTGGACACTGAACAGAGTATTTGTCACTTTGAAATTCATCCAGTCACTGACCAGAAAACTGTGCTCGTATATACTGGAAAAGGGTGTATGCTTGAGAACTGCTTGTGCTGCTGTACAAATTGATAGCAATGATGTTATTCTGTCTAGTAGAAACCATTCTAATCTCTGTATATGTAATTTTGTTAAAATTATTGGATGTGTTCTTTGGATGGTCACCAACTGCAAATGGAATCTTTAATAAGTTGTGCCACCCCTTTGCAGTTTTACTACTATTAATTGGGGTACGCTCAGGATTATCTATTATATTGTTAATTTGGAACTGGAGAATGCTACAACGAATAGCTGTATTAACATCTTTGTCAAAAGCACATGGTGAAGCACTAAAAGACACTGTTGTGAAGGTTTTCATTAAGTAAAAGAATTTACTTATTTCCTAGGAAAGGGGGGAATGAGACAGAGTAAAGATCCATTCTGAATTAGGTGAAGTGTCTAAGAGAGGTGAAAAGTCTGTGAGGCCAAAGCTGAAGGAAAACTCGCATGCCGAGACAGCAAGGAGACAGAGAAAGACAAACAGAAAAGACCACTAGGTCGATTTGCCCCCGACTTAGAAATTCCTTTGATAAAGAAGAACTGGTGCTAAATGTCACACGGAATGAATATGTATGAACATATTGTGAAACTGAATGCATATGCATTTGGAAGGGGGATAAAAGAAGACTTCAGGTCTTCAGAGGCACGCATGCCTTGTTGGGGGACTTGCGTCCGGCGCGCGTCGTAAATAAACATACCGGGCTTTACAACTTTTATAAAGTTGTGAGGTTTCTTCTTTTCTCCGCAAAAAAACCCCATCAAAATGCAGGATGGCCATATGCCATCAAGTGCAGGCACATGCCGCAAAGCTTGCCAAAATTGATCCCCACAGAAGGCCAAAACAGAAAAGAAGGACTTACAAACATGCTGGAATGGAGATAGCATCAAAGGAATCGCAAAGGAGGAGAAAAAAAGAAAATTTGGGAAATTCCCCGATTACAAAAAAATGGACCAGGATTATATCAGGTGCAGTGCAAAACACAAAAACATGCCAAAACTAAGCCCACAGATGTTTCAAAAGCAGGGGAAAACATCAAGGAGGAGGATACAACTTGGAGGGGAAGATATGAGGGACATGGCATGGATACATGAAAAAAAAAAAATAAAAAGAAAAAAATCCCTCCCAAAGTCAAAGCCATCAAAAGGCATGGCATGCCATCAAGGGAAGGGACAAGAACCAAAGATTCCTCTATTGGTACCCACTGAAATCGCAAGATTCCCTTTCCCTTCCCAAAAGGAAAGTTCGGGAAGGGAAAGGGAATCTTGCTACCCTGAAAAGAAAGCCTTACAAATACTCTGGAAAGGATATAGGATCAAATGAAATGCAATTGAATAAACCAGAAACTCGGGAATTTTTGTGCCTTCAAAAAATGGCCTGTGAGGAAATGAGCTGCGTTGCAAAGGACCAACACATGCCAAAACTAAGCTCACCGATGTTGCAAAAGCAGGGGAAAAAGTCAACGAGGAATACACTCCATAGGGAGAAAGATATATGAGGGACAACGCATGGACACTTACAAAAAAAAAAAATAAAATATTTTTCCCAAAGTAAAAACCATCAAAATGCAGGCAGGCCATATGCCATCAAGTGCAGGCACATGCAGCAAAGCTTGCCAAAATTGATCCCCACTGAAGGCCAAAACAGAAAAGAAGGACTTACAAACACGCTGGAATGAAGATAGCATCAAAGGAATTGCAATTGGAGGAGAAAAAAAGAAAATTTGGGAAATTCCACGATTACAAGGAAACGGACCGGGATTATATCAGGTGCAGTGCAAAACACAAAAACATGCCAAAACTAAGCTCACAGATGTTTCAAAAGCAGGGGAAAACATCAAGGAAGAGGACACAACTTGGAGGGGAAGATATGAGGGACATGGCATGGATATATGAAAAAAAAAAAAAAAAGAAAGAAATCCTTCCCAAAGTCAAAGCCATCAAAAGGCATGGCATGCCATCAAGGGCAGGGACAAGCACCAAAGATTCCTCTATTGGTCCCCATTGAAATCGCAAGATTCCCTTTCCCTTCCCAAAAGGAAAGTTCGGGAAGGGAAAGGGAATCTTGCTACCCTGAAAAGAAAGCCTTACAAATACCCTGGAAAGGATATAGGATCAAATGAAATGAAATTGAATAAACCAGAAACTCGGGAATTTTTGTGCCTTCAAAAAATGGCCTGTGAGGAAATGAGCTGCATTACAAAGGACCAACACATGCCAAAACTAAGCTCACCGATGTTTCAAAAGCAGGGGGAAAAGTCAACGAGGAGTACACACCATGGGGAGAAAGATATGAGGGACATGGTATGGAGACTTAAAAAAAAAAAGAAAAAAAAATATATTTTTCCCAAAGTCAAAACCTTTAAAATGCAGGATGGCCATATGCCTCTGCGAGCCTGAAAATTAAGCCTTACAAACACTCTGGAAAGGAGAGAGGATCAAATTAAATGCCATAGAAAAAAAGCCTGTGGCAGGGCGTGACAGGCGAGCTCATGAAAATCCACAATACGCACGATGATTCCCAGACACAAGGTGCCAACACTGCCAAGTCAGGCTGGTTTGATAGAAAAAAGTGTCTCGTGCAATCTGCCATCCACAAGTGGGGCAGGTGAGTTTTGTTTGCCAGGGAAAACGGCGGTGGATTGTGTTGGAGGGCCTGGGGCTACTAGGTGCCGGCTGGCTCCTTACAATCCACGTTACACAGGATGCTTCCCAGACCCAAGGTACCTATACTGACAAATCGGGCTTGTTTTATAGTACCAAGTGGCTCCTGCAATCTGCCATCTAGAACTGGGCAGCTGAGTTTTGTTTGCCAGGGAAACTAGCCGTGGTATTGTGTTTGGGGGGCTATGGCTGGGAGTGGCCGGCTGGCTCCTGAAAATCCTTGATACGCGGGAGTTTTCCCAGACCCAAGGAGGCACCAGTGCCAAGTTGGGCTTGTTTGACAGTACTATGTTTCTCCTGCAATGTGCCATTCAGGAGCAGGGCAGGTGATAATTTTTTTCAAGGGAAAAGGGCGAGGTTTGGATTCGTGGATCTGCGGCCGAGTGTGGCAGGCTGGCTCCCGAAATTCTTTGATGTGCAGGATGCTTCCCAGACCCAACATGGCACCAGCGCCATGTCAGGATTGCTTGATGGCACCAAGTGGCTCCTGCAATCTGCCATCCAGAAACGGGGAAGTTGAGTTTTGTTTGCAAGGGAAAAGGGCCGTGGTTTGTGTTTGGGGGCCTGTGGCTGCGAGTGGCTGGCTGGATTCTGAAAATCCACGATATGCAAGATGATTCTCACACCCAAGGCGGTACAAGTGCCAAGTCGGGCTGGTTTGATAGTACGAAGTGGCTCCTGCAATCTGCCATCCAGAAGCGGGGCAGCTGAGTTTTGATTGCAAGGGAAAAGGGCCGTGGTTAGTGTTTGGGTGGCTATGGATGGGAGTGACTGGCTGGCTCCAGAAAATCCACGATACGCAGGATGGTTTCTAGTCCCAGGATGGCACCAGTGCCAAGTCGGGCTGGTTTAATAGTACCAAGTGGCTCCTGCAATCTGCCATCTAGAACCGGGCAGCTGAGTTTTGTTTGCCAGGGAAACGGGCCGTGGTTTTGTGTTTGGGGGCCTGTGGCTGCGAGTGGCTGGCTGGTTCCTGAAAATCCACGATACACAGGATGGTTGCTAGACCCAAGTTGGCACAAGTGCCACGTCGGGCTGGTTTGATAGTACCAAGTGGCTCCTGCAATCTGCCATCCAGAAGCGGGGCAGGTTAGTTTTGTTTGGCAGGGAAAACGCCCGTATTTTGTGTTGGAGGGCCTATTGCTGGGGGCTGCCGGTTGGCCCCTGAAAATCCACGATACGCAGGATGGTTCCGAGACCCAAGGTGGCACCAGTGTCCAGTAAGGCTTTTGTGATCGTACCAAGTGGCTCCTGCAATCTGCCATCCAGAAGCGGGGCAGGTGAGTTATGTTTTCCAGAGAAACGGGCCGAGGTTTGTGTTTGGTGGCCTCTGGCTGGGAGTGGCTGACTGGCTCCTGAAAATCCACGATTCGCAGGATGTTTTCAAGATCCAAGGTGCACCAGTGCCAAGTCGGGCTTGTTTGACAGTACAATGTTTCTCCTGCAATGTGCCATCCACGATCGGGTAGGTGATTATTTTTTGAAAGGGAAAAGGGCGACGTTTGGATTCGGGGGTCTGTGGCCGTGAGTGGCCGCGCGGCTCCTGAAATTCTTTGATGTGGAGGATGGTTCCCAGACCCAAGGTGGCACCAGTGCCAAGCTGGGGTGGTTGAAAAAAACAAAGTGGCTCCTGCAATCTGCCATCCAGAAGAGGGGAAACTGAGTTTTGTCTGCCAGGGAAACGGGTTGTGGTTTGTGTTTGGGTGGCTATGGATGGGAGTGGCCGGCTGGCTCCTGAAAATCCATGATACGTGGGCGTTTTCCCAGAACCAAAGTGGCACCAGTGCTAAGTCAGGCTGGTTTGATATTACCAACTGCCTCCTGCAATCTGCCATCCAGAAGTGGGGCAGCTGAATTTTGTTTGCCAGGGAAAAGGGCCTTTGTATTTGTTTGGGGTTCTGTGGCGGGGAGTTGCTGAGCGGCGCCTTAAAATCCACGATTCGCAGGATGTTTGCAAGACCTAAGGTGGGAGCAATGCCAAGTTGGGCTGGTTTGATAGTACCAAGGGTCTCCTGCAATCTTCCATGCAGAAGCGGGGCAGCTGAGTTTTGTTTGCAAGGCAAACGGGACCAGGTTTGTTTATGGGGGCCTAAGGCTGGTAGTGGCCGGCTGGTTCCTGAAAATCTGCGGTACGCAGGATGGTTTCCAGACCCAATGTGGTACCAGTGCCACGTCGTGCTGGTTTTATACTACCAAGTGGCTCCTGCAATCTGCCATCCAGAAGCGGGGAAGCTGAGTTTTGATTGCAAGGGAAAAGGGCCGTGGTTTGTTTTTGAGGGCCGGTGGCTAGGAGTGGCCGGCTGGTTCCTGAAAATCCGCGATAGGCAGGTGGTTCCCAGACCAAAGGTGGCACCAGTGCAAGTTGGACATGTTTTACAGTACAAAGTGGCTCCTGCAATCTTCCATCCAGAAGCGGGGCCGGTGAGTTTTGTTTGCCAGAGAAAAGGGCCGTGGTTTGTGTTTGGGCACCTTTGGCTAGGAGTGGCTGGCTGGCTCATGAAAATTTACGAGACGCAGGATGGTTCCCTGTCCCAAGGTGGCACCAGTGCCAAGTCAGGCTGATTTGATAGTACCAAGTGGCTCCTGCACTCTGCCATCCAGAAGCGGGGCAGGTGAGTTTTGTTTGCCAGAGAAAAGGGCCAGGGTTTCTGTGTCGTGGCCTCTGCCTGAGAGTGGCCGGCTAGCTCCTGAAAATCCACGATAGGCAGAATGGATGCCAGACCCAAGTTGGCACCAGTGCAAAGACGGTCTGGTTTGATAGTACCAACTGGCTCCAGCGATCTGCCATCCAGAAGCAAGGCAGGTGAGTTTTTTTTGCCATAGAAAAGGGCCGTGGTTTGTGTTTGGGGGCCTGTGTCTGGGAGTGGCTGGCTGGTTCCTGAAAATCTACGATACGCAGGATGTTTCCCAGACCCAGGTTGGCACCAGTGCCAAGTCGGGCTGGTTTTATAGTACCAAGTGGCTCCTGCAAACTGCCATCCAGAAGAGGGGAAGGTGAGTTTTTTTTTCCAGAGAAAAGGGCCGTGGTTTGTGTTTGGGGGCCTGTGGCTCGGAGCGGCAGGCTGGCTCCTGAAAATCCACGGTACGCAGGGTGGTTTTCAGACCCAAGATGACACCACTGCCAAATCAGGTTGGTTTGATATTGCCAAGTGCCTCCTACAATCTGCCATGCAGAAGCGCGGCAGGTGAGTTTTGTTTGCCAGAGAAAAGGGCATTTGTTTTTGTTTGGGGGCCTGTGGCAGGTACTGGGTTGCTGGCTCCTGAAAATCCACGATTCGCAGGATTTTTGCCAGACCCAAGGTGGAAGCAGTGCCAAGTTGGGCTGGTTTGTTAGTACCAATTGGCTCCTGCATTCTGCCATGCAGAAGGGGGGCAGGTGAGTTTTGTTTGCCAGGGTAAATGGCCGGGGTCTTGGTTTGGGGGCCTATGGTCTGCAGTGTCCAGCTGATTCCTGAAAATATACGGTAGGCAGGTGGTTCTCAGACCCAAAGTGGCACCAGTGCCAAGTCGGGCTGGTTTGATAGTACCAAGTGGCTCCTGCAATCTGCCATTTAGAAGCGGGGAAGCTGAGTTTTGATTGCAAGGGAAAAGGGCCGTGGTTTGTGTTTGAGGGCCTGTGGCTTGGATTTGCCGGCTGCCTCCTGAAAATCCACGATACTCAGGATGTTTCCCAGACCCAAGGTTGCACCAGTGACACGTCTGGCTGATTTGATAGTACCATGTGGCTCCTGCAATCTGCCATCCAGAAGCAGGGCGGGTGAGTTTTCTTTCTCGGAGAAAAGGGCCGTGGTTTGTGCTTGGGGGCCTACGGCTGGGAGAGGCTTGCTGGCTCCTGAAAATCCACGATACGCAGGATGGATTCCAAACCCAAGGTGGCACCAGTGCCAAGTCAGGCTGGTTTTACAGTACCACGTGTTTCCTGCAATCTGCCATCCAGAAGTGGGGCAGGTGAGATTTGTTTGCAAGAGAAACGGGCCGAGGTTTGTGTTTGGGCGCCTGTGTTTGGGAGTGGCCGGCTGGCTCCTGAAAATCCACGATACGTAGGATGGTACCCAGACCCAAGTTAGCACTGCTGCCAAGTCAGCCTGGTTTGATAGTACCGAGTGGCTCCTGCAATCTGCCATCCAAAAGCGAGGCAGGTTGATTTTTTTTGCCAGGGAAAATAGCCGAGGTTTTTTTCTGGGGGCCTATGGTATGCAGTGTTCGGCTGCTTCCTGAAAATCTACGATAGGCAGTAAGGTTCCCAGACCCAAGGTGTCAACAGTGCAAAGTCGGGCTGTTTTTACAGTACCAAGTGCCTCCTGTAATCTGCCGTCCAGAAGCGGGTCAGCTGAGTTTTGTTTGCCAGGGAAAAGGGCCGTTTATTTTGTGTCGGGGCCTCTGGCTGAGAGTGGCCGGCTGGCTCATAAAAATTCATGTTAGGCAGGATGGTTGCAAGACCCAATGTGGCACCAGTGCACAGACGGGCTGGTTTGATAGTACCAACTGGCTCCTGAAATCTGCCATCCAGAAGAGGGGCAGGTGAGTTTTGTTTGCCAGAGAAACGGGCCAAGGTTTGTGTTTGGGGGCCTCTGGCTGGGAGTGGCCGGCTGGCTCCTGAAAATCCACGATACGCAGGATGCTTCCCAGACCCCAGGTGGCACCAGTGCTAAGTTGGGCTAGTTTCGTAGTAGCAACTGTCTCCTGCAATCTGCCATCCAGAAGTGGGGCAGCTGAATTTTGTTTGCCAGGGAAAAGGGCCTTTGTATTTGTTTGGGGTTCTGTGGCGGGGAGTTGCTGAGCGGCGCCTTAAAATCCACGATTCGCAGGATGTTTGCAAGACCTAAGGTGGGAGCAATGCCAAGTTGGGCTGGTTTGATAGTACCAAGGGTCTCCTGCAATCTTCCATGCAGAAGCGGGGCAGCTGAGTTTTGTTTGCAAGGCAAACGGGACCAGGTTTGTTTATGGGGGCCTAAGGCTGGTAGTGGCCGGCTGGTTCCTGAAAATCTGCGGTACGCAGGATGGTTTCCAGACCCAATGTGGTACCAGTGCCACGTCGTGCTGGTTTTATACTACCAAGTGGCTCCTGCAATCTGCCATCCAGAAGCGGGGAAGCTGAGTTTTGATTGCAAGGGAAAAGGGCCGTGGTTTGTTTTTGAGGGCCGGTGGCTAGGAGTGGCCGGCTGGTTCCTGAAAATCCGCGATAGGCAGGTGGTTCCCAGACCAAAGGTGGCACCAGTGCAAGTTGGACATGTTTTACAGTACAAAGTGGCTCCTGCAATCTTCCATCCAGAAGCGGGGCCGGTGAGTTTTGTTTGCCAGAGAAAAGGGCCGTGGTTTGTGTTTGGGCACCTTTGGCTAGGAGTGGCTGGCTGGCTCATGAAAATTTACGAGACGCAGGATGGTTCCCTGTCCCAAGGTGGCACCAGTGCCAAGTCAGGCTGATTTGATAGTACCAAGTGGCTCCTGCACTCTGCCATCCAGAAGCGGGGCAGGTGAGTTTTGTTTGCCAGAGAAAAGGGCCAGGGTTTCTGTGTCGTGGCCTCTGCCTGAGAGTGGCCGGCTAGCTCCTGAAAATCCACGATAGGCAGAATGGATGCCAGACCCAAGTTGGCACCAGTGCAAAGACGGTCTGGTTTGATAGTACCAACTGGCTCCAGCGATCTGCCATCCAGAAGCAAGGCAGGTGAGTTTTTTTTGCCATAGAAAAGGGCCGTGGTTTGTGTTTGGGGGCCTGTGTCTGGGAGTGGCTGGCTGGTTCCTGAAAATCTACGATACGCAGGATGTTTCCCAGACCCAGGTTGGCACCAGTGCCAAGTCGGGCTGGTTTTATAGTACCAAGTGGCTCCTGCAAACTGCCATCCAGAAGAGGGGAAGGTGAGTTTTTTTTTCCAGAGAAAAGGGCCGTGGTTTGTGTTTGGGGGCCTGTGGCTCGGAGCGGCAGGCTGGCTCCTGAAAATCCACGGTACGCAGGGTGGTTTTCAGACCCAAGATGACACCACTGCCAAATCAGGTTGGTTTGATATTGCCAAGTGCCTCCTACAATCTGCCATGCAGAAGCGCGGCAGGTGAGTTTTGTTTGCCAGAGAAAAGGGCATTTGTTTTTGTTTGGGGGCCTGTGGCAGGTACTGGGTTGCTGGCTCCTGAAAATCCACGATTCGCAGGATTTTTGCCAGACCCAAGGTGGAAGCAGTGCCAAGTTGGGCTGGTTTGTTAGTACCAATTGGCTCCTGCATTCTGCCATGCAGAAGGGGGGCAGGTGAGTTTTGTTTGCCAGGGTAAATGGCCGGGGTCTTGGTTTGGGGGCCTATGGTCTGCAGTGTCCAGCTGATTCCTGAAAATATACGGTAGGCAGGTGGTTCTCAGACCCAAAGTGGCACCAGTGCCAAGTCGGGCTGGTTTGATAGTACCAAGTGGCTCCTGCAATCTGCCATTTAGAAGCGGGGAAGCTGAGTTTTGATTGCAAGGGAAAAGGGCCGTGGTTTGTGTTTGAGGGCCTGTGGCTTGGATTTGCCGGCTGCCTCCTGAAAATCCACGATACTCAGGATGTTTCCCAGACCCAAGGTTGCACCAGTGACACGTCTGGCTGATTTGATAGTACCATGTGGCTCCTGCAATCTGCCATCCAGAAGCAGGGCGGGTGAGTTTTCTTTCTCGGAGAAAAGGGCCGTGGTTTGTGCTTGGGGGCCTACGGCTGGGAGAGGCTTGCTGGCTCCTGAAAATCCACGATACGCAGGATGGATTCCAAACCCAAGGTGGCACCAGTGCCAAGTCAGGCTGGTTTTACAGTACCACGTGTTTCCTGCAATCTGCCATCCAGAAGTGGGGCAGGTGAGATTTGTTTGCAAGAGAAACGGGCCGAGGTTTGTGTTTGGGCGCCTGTGTTTGGGAGTGGCCGGCTGGCTCCTGAAAATCCACGATACGTAGGATGGTACCCAGACCCAAGTTAGCACTGCTGCCAAGTCAGCCTGGTTTGATAGTACCGAGTGGCTCCTGCAATCTGCCATCCAAAAGCGAGGCAGGTTGATTTTTTTTGCCAGGGAAAATAGCCGAGGTTTTTTTCTGGGGGCCTATGGTATGCAGTGTTCGGCTGCTTCCTGAAAATCTACGATAGGCAGTAAGGTTCCCAGACCCAAGGTGTCAACAGTGCAAAGTCGGGCTGTTTTTACAGTACCAAGTGCCTCCTGTAATCTGCCGTCCAGAAGCGGGTCAGCTGAGTTTTGTTTGCCAGGGAAAAGGGCCGTTTATTTTGTGTCGGGGCCTCTGGCTGAGAGTGGCCGGCTGGCTCATAAAAATTCATGTTAGGCAGGATGGTTGCAAGACCCAATGTGGCACCAGTGCACAGACGGGCTGGTTTGATAGTACCAACTGGCTCCTGAAATCTGCCATCCAGAAGAGGGGCAGGTGAGTTTTGTTTGCCAGAGAAACGGGCCAAGGTTTGTGTTTGGGGGCCTCTGGCTGGGAGTGGCCGGCTGGCTCCTGAAAATCCACGATACGCAGGATGCTTCCCAGACCCCAGGTGGCACCAGTGCTAAGTTGGGCTAGTTTCGTAGTAGCAACTGTCTCCTGCAATCTGCCATCCAGAAGTGGGGCAGCTGAATTTTGTTTGCCAGGGAAAAGGGCCTTTGTATTTGTTTGGGGTTCTGTGGCGGGGAGTTGCTGAGCGGCGCCTTAAAATCCACGATTCGCAGGATGTTTGCAAGACCTAAGGTGGGAGCAATGCCAAGTTGGGCTGGTTTGATAGTACCAAGGGTCTCCTGCAATCTTCCATGCAGAAGCGGGGCAGCTGAGTTTTGTTTGCAAGGCAAACGGGACCAGGTTTGTTTATGGGGGCCTAAGGCTGGTAGTGGCCGGCTGGTTCCTGAAAATCTGCGGTACGCAGGATGGTTTCCAGACCCAATGTGGTACCAGTGCCACGTCGTGCTGGTTTTATACTACCAAGTGGCTCCTGCAATCTGCCATCCAGAAGCGGGGAAGCTGAGTTTTGATTGCAAGGGAAAAGGGCCGTGGTTTGTTTTTGAGGGCCGGTGGCTAGGAGTGGCCGGCTGGTTCCTGAAAATCCGCGATAGGCAGGTGGTTCCCAGACCAAAGGTGGCACCAGTGCAAGTTGGACATGTTTTACAGTACAAAGTGGCTCCTGCAATCTTCCATCCAGAAGCGGGGCCGGTGAGTTTTGTTTGCCAGAGAAAAGGGCCGTGGTTTGTGTTTGGGCACCTTTGGCTAGGAGTGGCTGGCTGGCTCATGAAAATTTACGAGACGCAGGATGGTTCCCTGTCCCAAGGTGGCACCAGTGCCAAGTCAGGCTGATTTGATAGTACCAAGTGGCTCCTGCACTCTGCCATCCAGAAGCGGGGCAGGTGAGTTTTGTTTGCCAGAGAAAAGGGCCAGGGTTTCTGTGTCGTGGCCTCTGCCTGAGAGTGGCCGGCTAGCTCCTGAAAATCCACGATAGGCAGAATGGATGCCAGACCCAAGTTGGCACCAGTGCAAAGACGGTCTGGTTTGATAGTACCAACTGGCTCCAGCGATCTGCCATCCAGAAGCAAGGCAGGTGAGTTTTTTTTGCCATAGAAAAGGGCCGTGGTTTGTGTTTGGGGGCCTGTGTCTGGGAGTGGCTGGCTGGTTCCTGAAAATCTACGATACGCAGGATGTTTCCCAGACCCAGGTTGGCACCAGTGCCAAGTCGGGCTGGTTTTATAGTACCAAGTGGCTCCTGCAAACTGCCATCCAGAAGAGGGGAAGGTGAGTTTTTTTTTCCAGAGAAAAGGGCCGTGGTTTGTGTTTGGGGGCCTGTGGCTCGGAGCGGCAGGCTGGCTCCTGAAAATCCACGGTACGCAGGGTGGTTTTCAGACCCAAGATGACACCACTGCCAAATCAGGTTGGTTTGATATTGCCAAGTGCCTCCTACAATCTGCCATGCAGAAGCGCGGCAGGTGAGTTTTGTTTGCCAGAGAAAAGGGCATTTGTTTTTGTTTGGGGGCCTGTGGCAGGTACTGGGTTGCTGGCTCCTGAAAATCCACGATTCGCAGGATTTTTGCCAGACCCAAGGTGGAAGCAGTGCCAAGTTGGGCTGGTTTGTTAGTACCAATTGGCTCCTGCATTCTGCCATGCAGAAGGGGGGCAGGTGAGTTTTGTTTGCCAGGGTAAATGGCCGGGGTCTTGGTTTGGGGGCCTATGGTCTGCAGTGTCCAGCTGATTCCTGAAAATATACGGTAGGCAGGTGGTTCTCAGACCCAAAGTGGCACCAGTGCCAAGTCGGGCTGGTTTGATAGTACCAAGTGGCTCCTGCAATCTGCCATTTAGAAGCGGGGAAGCTGAGTTTTGATTGCAAGGGAAAAGGGCCGTGGTTTGTGTTTGAGGGCCTGTGGCTTGGATTTGCCGGCTGCCTCCTGAAAATCCACGATACTCAGGATGTTTCCCAGACCCAAGGTTGCACCAGTGACACGTCTGGCTGATTTGATAGTACCATGTGGCTCCTGCAATCTGCCATCCAGAAGCAGGGCGGGTGAGTTTTCTTTCTCGGAGAAAAGGGCCGTGGTTTGTGCTTGGGGGCCTACGGCTGGGAGAGGCTTGCTGGCTCCTGAAAATCCACGATACGCAGGATGGATTCCAAACCCAAGGTGGCACCAGTGCCAAGTCAGGCTGGTTTTACAGTACCACGTGTTTCCTGCAATCTGCCATCCAGAAGTGGGGCAGGTGAGATTTGTTTGCAAGAGAAACGGGCCGAGGTTTGTGTTTGGGCGCCTGTGTTTGGGAGTGGCCGGCTGGCTCCTGAAAATCCACGATACGTAGGATGGTACCCAGACCCAAGTTAGCACTGCTGCCAAGTCAGCCTGGTTTGATAGTACCGAGTGGCTCCTGCAATCTGCCATCCAAAAGCGAGGCAGGTTGATTTTTTTTGCCAGGGAAAATAGCCGAGGTTTTTTTCTGGGGGCCTATGGTATGCAGTGTTCGGCTGCTTCCTGAAAATCTACGATAGGCAGTAAGGTTCCCAGACCCAAGGTGTCAACAGTGCAAAGTCGGGCTGTTTTTACAGTACCAAGTGCCTCCTGTAATCTGCCGTCCAGAAGCGGGTCAGCTGAGTTTTGTTTGCCAGGGAAAAGGGCCGTTTATTTTGTGTCGGGGCCTCTGGCTGAGAGTGGCCGGCTGGCTCATAAAAATTCATGTTAGGCAGGATGGTTGCAAGACCCAATGTGGCACCAGTGCACAGACGGGCTGGTTTGATAGTACCAACTGGCTCCTGAAATCTGCCATCCAGAAGAGGGGCAGGTGAGTTTTGTTTGCCAGAGAAACGGGCCAAGGTTTGTGTTTGGGGGCCTCTGGCTGGGAGTGGCCGGCTGGCTCCTGAAAATCCACGATACGCAGGATGCTTCCCAGACCCCAGGTGGCACCAGTGCTAAGTTGGGCTAGTTTCGTAGTAGCAACTGTCTCCTGCAATCTGCCATCCAGAAGTGGGGCAGCTGAATTTTGTTTGCCAGGGAAAAGGGCCTTTGTATTTGTTTGGGGTTCTGTGGCGGGGAGTTGCTGAGCGGCGCCTTAAAATCCACGATTCGCAGGATGTTTGCAAGACCTAAGGTGGGAGCAATGCCAAGTTGGGCTGGTTTGATAGTACCAAGGGTCTCCTGCAATCTTCCATGCAGAAGCGGGGCAGCTGAGTTTTGTTTGCAAGGCAAACGGGACCAGGTTTGTTTATGGGGGCCTAAGGCTGGTAGTGGCCGGCTGGTTCCTGAAAATCTGCGGTACGCAGGATGGTTTCCAGACCCAATGTGGTACCAGTGCCACGTCGTGCTGGTTTTATACTACCAAGTGGCTCCTGCAATCTGCCATCCAGAAGCGGGGAAGCTGAGTTTTGATTGCAAGGGAAAAGGGCCGTGGTTTGTTTTTGAGGGCCGGTGGCTAGGAGTGGCCGGCTGGTTCCTGAAAATCCGCGATAGGCAGGTGGTTCCCAGACCAAAGGTGGCACCAGTGCAAGTTGGACATGTTTTACAGTACAAAGTGGCTCCTGCAATCTTCCATCCAGAAGCGGGGCCGGTGAGTTTTGTTTGCCAGAGAAAAGGGCCGTGGTTTGTGTTTGGGCACCTTTGGCTAGGAGTGGCTGGCTGGCTCATGAAAATTTACGAGACGCAGGATGGTTCCCTGTCCCAAGGTGGCACCAGTGCCAAGTCAGGCTGATTTGATAGTACCAAGTGGCTCCTGCACTCTGCCATCCAGAAGCGGGGCAGGTGAGTTTTGTTTGCCAGAGAAAAGGGCCAGGGTTTCTGTGTCGTGGCCTCTGCCTGAGAGTGGCCGGCTAGCTCCTGAAAATCCACGATAGGCAGAATGGATGCCAGACCCAAGTTGGCACCAGTGCAAAGACGGTCTGGTTTGATAGTACCAACTGGCTCCAGCGATCTGCCATCCAGAAGCAAGGCAGGTGAGTTTTTTTTGCCATAGAAAAGGGCCGTGGTTTGTGTTTGGGGGCCTGTGTCTGGGAGTGGCTGGCTGGTTCCTGAAAATCTACGATACGCAGGATGTTTCCCAGACCCAGGTTGGCACCAGTGCCAAGTCGGGCTGGTTTTATAGTACCAAGTGGCTCCTGCAAACTGCCATCCAGAAGAGGGGAAGGTGAGTTTTTTTTTCCAGAGAAAAGGGCCGTGGTTTGTGTTTGGGGGCCTGTGGCTCGGAGCGGCAGGCTGGCTCCTGAAAATCCACGGTACGCAGGGTGGTTTTCAGACCCAAGATGACACCACTGCCAAATCAGGTTGGTTTGATATTGCCAAGTGCCTCCTACAATCTGCCATGCAGAAGCGCGGCAGGTGAGTTTTGTTTGCCAGAGAAAAGGGCATTTGTTTTTGTTTGGGGGCCTGTGGCAGGTACTGGGTTGCTGGCTCCTGAAAATCCACGATTCGCAGGATTTTTGCCAGACCCAAGGTGGAAGCAGTGCCAAGTTGGGCTGGTTTGTTAGTACCAATTGGCTCCTGCATTCTGCCATGCAGAAGGGGGGCAGGTGAGTTTTGTTTGCCAGGGTAAATGGCCGGGGTCTTGGTTTGGGGGCCTATGGTCTGCAGTGTCCAGCTGATTCCTGAAAATATACGGTAGGCAGGTGGTTCTCAGACCCAAAGTGGCACCAGTGCCAAGTCGGGCTGGTTTGATAGTACCAAGTGGCTCCTGCAATCTGCCATTTAGAAGCGGGGAAGCTGAGTTTTGATTGCAAGGGAAAAGGGCCGTGGTTTGTGTTTGAGGGCCTGTGGCTTGGATTTGCCGGCTGCCTCCTGAAAATCCACGATACTCAGGATGTTTCCCAGACCCAAGGTTGCACCAGTGACACGTCTGGCTGATTTGATAGTACCATGTGGCTCCTGCAATCTGCCATCCAGAAGCAGGGCGGGTGAGTTTTCTTTCTCGGAGAAAAGGGCCGTGGTTTGTGCTTGGGGGCCTACGGCTGGGAGAGGCTTGCTGGCTCCTGAAAATCCACGATACGCAGGATGGATTCCAAACCCAAGGTGGCACCAGTGCCAAGTCAGGCTGGTTTTACAGTACCACGTGTTTCCTGCAATCTGCCATCCAGAAGTGGGGCAGGTGAGATTTGTTTGCAAGAGAAACGGGCCGAGGTTTGTGTTTGGGCGCCTGTGTTTGGGAGTGGCCGGCTGGCTCCTGAAAATCCACGATATGTAGGATGGTACCCAGACCCAAGTTAGCACTGCTGCCAAGTCAGCCTGGTTTGATAGTACCGAGTGGCTCCTGCAATCTGCCATCCAAAAGCGAGGCAGGTTGATTTTTTTTGCCAGGGAAAATAGCCGAGGTTTTTTTCTGGGGGCCTATGGTATGCAGTGTTCGGCTGCTTCCTGAAAATCTACGATAGGCAGTAAGGTTCCCAGACCCAAGGTGTCAACAGTGCAAAGTCGGGCTGTTTTTACAGTACCAAGTGCCTCCTGTAATCTGCCGTCCAGAAGCGGGTCAGCTGAGTTTTGTTTGCCAGGGAAAAGGGCCGTTGTTTTTGTGTCGGGGCCTCTGGCTGAGAGTGGCCGGCTGGCTCATAAAAATCCATGTTAGGCAGGATGGTTGCCAGACCCAATGTGGCACCAGTGCACAGACGGGCTGGTTTGATAGGACCAACTGGCTCCTGAAATCTGCCATCCAGAAGAGGGGCAGGTGAGTTTTGTTTGCCAGAGAAACGGGCCAAGGTTTGTGTTTGGGGGCCTCTGGCTGGGAGTGGCCGGCTGGCTCCTGAAAATCCACGATACGCAGGATGCTTCCCAGACCCCAGGTGGCACCCGTGCTAAGTTGGGCTAGTTTCGTAGTAGCAACTGTCTCCTGCAATCTGCCATCCAGAAGCAGGACAGCTGAGTTTTGTTTTCCAGAGAAAAGGCCCCTGGTTTTTTTTTGGGTGCTGTGGCCGGGAGTGGCCGGCTGGCTACTGAAAATGTATGATACGCAGGATGGTCTCCAGACCCAAGGTGTCACCAATGCCAAGTCAGGCTGGTTGTACAGTACGACGTGGCTCCTGCAATCTGCAATCCAGAAGCAGGGCAGCTGAGGTTTGTTTGCTAGGGTAAAGGGTTGTGGTTTGTGTTTGAGGGCCTGTGGCTTGGAGTGGCCGTCTGGATCCTGAAAATTCACGACACGTAGGATGGTACCCAGAGCAAAGGTGGCAACAGTGCAAAGTCGGGCTGTTTTTACAGTATCAAATGCCTCCTGCAATCTACCATCCAGAAGCGGGGCACCTAGTTTTGTTTGCCAGGGAAAAGGGCCATTGTTTTTGTGTCGGGGCCTCTGGCTGAGAGTGTCCGGCGGGCTCATAAAAATCCACGATAGGCAGGATGGTACCAGACCCAAGGTGGCACCAGTGCACAGACGGGCTTCATTTACAGTACCACATGTCTCCTGATATCTGCCATCCTGAAGAGGGGCAGGTGAGTTTTGTTTGCCGGAGAAAAGGGCCGTGGTTTTTGTTTGTAACCCTATGGCTGGGAGCGCCTGGCTGGCTCCTGAAAATCCACGATACGCAGGATGATTCCCAGACCCAAGGTTTCACCAGTTCCGCGTTGGGCGGGATTGATAGTACCAAGTGCCTCCTGAAATCTGCCATCCAGAAGAGGGGCAGGTGAGTTTTTTTTGCCATGGAAAAAGGCAGAGGTTTGTGTCTGTGGGCCTATGGCCGGTAGTGGACGGCTGGTTCCTGAAAATCTACAATAGGCAGGATGGTTCCCAGACCCCAGGTGGCACCAGTGCCACGTTGGGCTGGGGTGATAGTACCAAGTGCCTTCTGCAATCTGCCATCATGAAGAGGCGCAGGTGAGTTTTGTTTGCCAGGGAAACGGGATCAGGTTTGTGTCTGGGGTCCTATGTACAGTAGTGGCGGGCTAGTTCCTAAAATCCATGATGATGCCGAATTTTGCCCCAAACAGGCAGAGTGACTGCCTAATCAGACTCAACTTAAGTCAATTAAGCAGGAGGTATTTTATTTGCGACGCGTCGGAGAAATCACAAAATGGATTTCTGAGTTCACATAGCAAAAGCAAGCCTTATATACAATTTTGGGTATAGGATTACATCAGATCAGGTACATAATCATGCATATTCATATGGGGCGTGGTGTAGGCGGAGCGTGGGCGGAGCGCAGGTGGAGACATCTCTTTTGGGGAATTTTCAGGTGGTCGTTCCTGTTGCCTTCATCATAGACGGGGTCTTTCCGATGAGTCTTCCTCTTTAAACTTTTGAACTCATTTCCTAATTTGGTCAATTCCCGGTGTGTTTGGCTTAGATCCCGTGGTTTGGCAAAACCCTTAGGATCGTTTCGACATTGCTGGCTCTAAACCTGCTTAGTCCATTAGTTTCTCCTATACCTATCTCTTCCCCTGTCATGATGCTCTACCCCTTATCTAATTTGTTACTCTGTTTTCCTAGTGCTGTGCTTTCTCCGTGTGTTCTAGTGCTAGGCCCCGCTTTACAGGCCTCACATTCCATGTTTTAACCCATTACTTCTAGAAGGCTATCTGCTTTAGGGCTTCATTTCCCCCCTTTTTCTTGTAACTTACGAATTCTTTCGTCAAGTTCTGGTCCCACAGGACGTTGATAGGCTCGTACCATTGCCCAAATCATTTGGGTCCTTTTCATTATGCTCCTGAGTCTCCACCACAAACAAATGTTTATAAGAGTTAGTAACAGCAAAGCTCCAATTACTACTAGCATTGGGTGCACCAGGTAATGGAAGACCTGTGTAGCTGTTGGGGAATATCCTGTAAAGATGTCCCACCAGTGATGCTGGCCTACTTGTTCTACTTTGGTCAGGACATTTTTTATTCTCTCTGAATTGTGTTCGATCTGCCATACCATTCGTTTAGTTGTTTGATTCACCTTTTGCACCAATTTCTTTACTTCAGGGTGTGCAAGCATTGCTTTAAGAATCTTGACGTCCATCCCTATTTGTAATTTCGATATCTCTTGATATAGGTTGAAATTTGCGTTAATTAGCTGTTGGGTAGTTATTGGGACAGTGTAATGAAAATCACAACCTACGATCTTGGCAAAGTTGCATACACAAAAGTTAGTATTGTTAGTCTCTTCTTGGCAATTATCTATAGTGACGTTGTCACAAGCCGTCCTTACGCAAGCACACCCATTTCCTATATAGTAAACTTGTGATTGTGTTCTATCATGCGGAAGCATTTCTAAGGTACATACACTATTTTCAGCATCTAAACATAAATCTTCGGCTTCTACCACAGCATTTTCGCAAACATAGCCTAATTGTCCTCTAGGGATACATGCTTCTGTGCTAACCGATTGCCACCTATTTTTGGTGTAATCATAACTGGCCCAGACGTTATGGTCTATTGGCCTGACAATGGCATCTTGGTGTATTGTCCCTAGGGTGAGGATGGGAAAGATAGCTCTTTCCTCTGCCGCACTAATGGTGAGAACATAAGCTTCAATGTGTTCCTGTTGAGGCTCATAAGTGAAGTTCACTAATTGCCACCAAGCCTGATGGTCCCGCTCAAATTGTGTAGTATGATTGTCCTTTAATATTGTTTCCCTTATTTCTTGAGGTAATATACCTGACGTTCCTTCTCTCATTATTCCTGCCGCTACTGATTGCACCCATTGTTGCGTCTGAGAGCATTGGATAGCGAGTGCAATGTCTCTGCTAAGTTCCCCTGTGTAGTCAGCGAGCTTCACAAAATCCTCTGCAGTATGGTTTGCTACCATGGTTAGTAATTTCACCACTAGTGATTGTGTTTCAGCTAATGTAAACATGGATGAACTGAGGGGCACCTTAAGCTTTCCTAAGCTTGATGTGACGGTACTTAACTTGTTTACTAATACTTCTTGATCTATTGTGTTTACTATGCCAAATCCGGTGCCAATCCACCCACTTAGATCTCTTTTTGTTCTTCTGTGATGAGACCTTGTCGCTAACCATGCATTCCATCCCTTAAGGCTTTGCTGTATAAATGGTCGGCAATCCTTTTGCAAATAAGTAATATCGGTCTGAATGTTCATTTGCACCTTTTTCAGGGAATAAGTGGGGTCTAACAACAATTTTAGTTCGTTAGATTTTCTTATCACCTGAGGCCCTATAAAGGTTAGGTTATGTACTGCTTTACATTCCACTGGTAGGATGGTTTCTTGGGTCGAGTTTACATCCGGATCTGATGGGATCACGCCCACCTCATATGCACCATTACGCTTAGGGAAGAAAGAACCCTGTCTCAGTGTCTTCGATTCTCTTTCACACGTGAACATCATTGCCTGATCTAATCTGAATGCCATCTCACACTGTGCTTTCCCTTCCTTTGGGCCACTAGATGCTACAATTTCTCCCGGAAGATGGAGAAGGGGGTGAGGGTTATAGGTTATGTTCTGGGGACGTAGTTCCCCAAGCGAATCCTCTCTATAAATTACCGAGGTCCGGGGTTGGGACCCGGGTGGATCTCCCCTGAAATCAGCCCACTGACATGAAATCGGGCCCTTATGCTGAGTCCAAATAGTGGGCTTGCCCATCTTCACTGGACTATAGGTGATTATGTCATTTTCAGAGTCTGGGTTCGAGGGTTGAATGGTTAATACTAGTCGCCTCGTTTTTCCTTCTACCGGTCCTTCTACCGGGTCAAGCTCTCGACACCCAACCTGAATCTGGTCTCCCTTGTTCGCTACCATGGAGAGCCGCTCCCATGTTTCACTTGGAAATGGCTGGTTGTTACGTAAGGCATAAACCTCGAAATAGAGTTTCCTCATTCCCAATTCTGGATGGATACACTGGTGTGCCTGAGACCATGGGTCTATTGGGGAAGGGTCTTGGGGAAGAGCTATACTTATCGAGAGTCCAATGATCAGAGTTGCAAAGGTTTGAGGTGGAGTCGGGGTCATGATGTCTGGCTGTCAATTTTGTTTCTTTTGGCGCTCTCGTTGTTTGATGCGAATTTGTTCTACCCGTAAAATAACCTTTTCTAGTTCAGTGTCTAAATCTCTTTGTTTTTTAAAGGGTCCAATTTGGTCACTTGTTAGTGGATGTCGTGGGAGAGAAGAATAGCAGCGGGTCGATAAAACCTTGGAACGACTAAGTTTCAAACAATATTGTAACCAGCGGTGTACTTTCCAATGGCACCACCCTAATACAATTTGTTCGGGAGCTTCAAACAATTCCCTAGCCTCTAAAATGGGTCTGTTGGCGAATTTCTCTAAGGCCAAATAGTCGTCATTTTCCCTTGCTTCTTTGCAGCTACACTCATAACATTGGAGGTCCAGTAAACAACTTTGTACGTTCCAAAATTTTCTATCACAACCTCCACAAAGAAATCCAATTAGTCCCACACAATTTCTTTCCCCACACCCAAAACACGGCTGATCGTGAATAGGGTCCTGTGGGTCAGGTCCTTGTTGACTATATGTTTCAACCCACCCTATCCACTGTATTGGCGTGCTACGCAATGCAGCTCTAGCTTCGGCATTAAATTCTGCTATGATAGATAAAGGTTTTGGCAAAGTCAATGTTAGTTTATGTTGGATTCTCACGTGATCCTGCGGAGTCAGCTGACTCAGAAGTCTGTACATCTAGGGCAGGTTTAAGCTCTTCTTGTTTGTTTTCCGGAGCTCTCTTGACCCGTGAATAGTGGATCCACGTAGGTCGTTCCTTGATCCGAACCGCGGTGAAGGTAGTCAGCAGCACTTGGAAAGGTCCCTCCCACTTTTCTTGTAGGGGTTTTCCTAAAAGATTCTTAACATACACCCAATCACCGGGGTTAAACGGATGCAATTTACAATCAGGTTGCTTAGGTTGGTGCTCGATCATCACAGTAGCATTCTTATCAAACTGTTTCCCCACCGCAATTACATAATCGTAAATGTATTGATTACCGATCTGGTCTATGACATCCCCATTTACAACTTGCATAGCATAAGGTCTACCATACAGAATTTCAAAAGGACTTAATTTTTCCTTCGATCTTGGCTTGACTCTCAGTCTCAGCAGAGCAATAGGCAAAGCTTGATACCACTGCAAATTAGTCTCTTGGCATATTTTAGCAATTTGCTGTTTGATAAGATGATTCATCTTTTCCACTTGCCCACTGGCCTGTGGACGGTAGGGTGTGTGTAATTGCCATTTGATTTGTAATGCTTTGCTTATTGCTCTCACTACTTTTGCACAGAAAAGTGTACCTCTATCCGAAGAAATGCTCTTCGGTACCCCAAACCGTGGAATAATTTCATTCAACAGTACTTTAGTTACCTCTCTTTCCTTATTTGTCCTACAGGGGAATGCTTCAGGCCACCCAGAAAATGTGTCAGTTAATACCAACAAGTACCGAAACCCCCCTTTTCTTGGGAGTTCAGAAAAATCAATTTGCCATACCTCTCCTGGGAATTTACCTCGGCTTATAGCTCCTTGGTGTACTTTGGTTCCTGTATTCGGGTTGTTCTTCAGACACCGTTCACACTGGGACGTAACGTGTTTTATAGTAGTAAATAATTTTGGTCCTGCTATTCTGGTCTGCAAATATTGGTAAAGCGAATCTAGGCCCCAATGGGCCTTCTCATGTTCTGCCTTCACAAACTGCCACATCACGTTTCCTGGTATCACTAACTGTCCTGTTTCTAATTGACCCCAACCATTTTCTAGTATTTTGCCCTTATTCTTTTGAATCCATCTATGATCTGATTCTTGGTAATCTGGCTGGATATTGATATCCAGCTCCCCTGGTATTAGGGCCGCTATTTCCGCTTCCCTATTTCTTGCGGCTGCCAATTTAGCTTCTGTATCTGCCTTCCTGTTCCCTATTTCTGGAATAGTATTGCCTTTCAAATGTCCCTTGCAATGCATTATGGCCACCTGTGTTGGGAGTTGGACCGCCTCCAGCAGTCGCAGAACCTCTTCTGCATGTTTGACTGTTTTTCCTTGTGTAGTCAGCAGTCCTCTTTCTTTCCAGATGGCTCCATGAGCATGTACGACAGAAAAGGCATATTTAGAGTCTGTCCATATATTAATTTGCATGTTCTCTGCTAATTCCAGGGCTCGGGTCAGAGCTATCAGCTCTGCCTTTTGAGCTGAAGTCCCTGCAGGCAGGGGGTTTGACTCAATTACCCTTTCTGTAGTGGTGACTGCATAGCCAGCCATTCTTACCCCTTGCTTCACGAAGCTGGTGCCATCCGAAAACCAGTTGTCCGCGCCTTCGAACGGCTCCTCTTTGAGATCTGGGCGACTGGAGTAGACAGCTTCAATTGTTTCCAGGCAGTCATGCTCGATGGGTTCTGCTGGGGCTCTTCCTTCTAAGAATGAAGCTGGGTTCACAATATTAGTTACCTGAATGGTTACATCATCTGATTCAGCCAGGATGGCCTGGTACTTTAAGAATCTGGAAGGCGACAACCAATGGTTGCCTTTCTGTTCCAGCACGGCTGACACAGTGTGGGATACTAACACAGTCACCTTTTGGCCCAGCGTGAGCTTCCTGGCCTCTTCTATGTTAATTATCACTGCGGCCACTGCCCTCAGACAGCCTGGCCATCCTTTACTTACTTCATCCAATCGCTTGGAGAAGTAGGCCACAGCTCTCTTGTGTGGTCCCAACTGCTGGGCTAGGACTCCCAGGGCCATCCCTTGCCGCTCATGGGAAAATAGCCAGAATGGTTTTGACACATCTGGGAGACCTAAGGCTGGTGCTCTCATCAGCTCCCGCTTCAGTCTCTTGAAGGCCCCTTCCGCCTCAGGAGTCCAAACTAGGACATTCTTGGTTTCCTTCAGCAAATCATATAGTGGTTTAGCGAGTATCCCATACTGATAGATCCACAGCCGACACCAACCTGTCATCCCCAGAAAGGCACGCAGGTCTCTCACCGTCTCTGGTTTGGGCATCTGGCAGATGGCCTCTTTCCTGGCTGCTCCCAGGGATCGCTGCCCTCTGGAGATTTCGTATCCCAGGTACACCACTTCCTTTTGCACCAGTTGTGCTTTCTGTTGAGAGACTCGATATCCACTTAAGCCCAGGAAATTCAACAAGGAAATAGTCCATTCAATGCATTCTTCCTCCGTCACTGTCGCTATTAGGAGGTCGTCTACGTACTGCAGGAGGGCGCCATCTCCCGGTGGCCCTTCCCATTGTTCTAATTCTTTGGCTAACTGATTCCCAAAGATTGTGGGCGAGTTAGACCAGCCTTGGGGCAACCGTGTCCAGGTAAGTTGGGTCTTTCTCCCCCTATCTACTGATTCCCACTCAAAGGCAAAAATCTTTTGACTCTCGGGGGCTAAGGGAAGGCAGAAGAATGCGTCTTTCAAATCTAATACGGTGAACCAAGCCAGGCTATCCTTTAGCCTGGTTAAAAGTGTATATGGATTGGCAACCACCGGGTGTAATGTCTTGGTTATTTCGTTTACTGCCCTCAGATCCTGAACAAGCCTATACGTTCCATTAGGTTTCTTTACTGGCAAGATCGGTGTATTAAAATCCGATTCACATTCTACCAATAATCCCAGTTCTAAAAACCTTTTGATTATGGGCTCAATTCCCTTTCTGTCTTCTATCCTCAGAGGGTATTGTTTTCTTACTACTGGTCTTGCCCCGACCTTAAGTTCGACAACAATCGGTGTCGCTCGTTTTGATTTTCCAGGTATATCCGTGGCCCATACTAACGGATAAGTCTTGCTCAGGATTCGCTCGAAGTTGTGGTTCTCAGGTTTGGGTTCCACACAACTGATTGTTAGGCTTAGGGCTGTAATCAGTTGTTCATCGTTTACTTGAAATTCCAATCTGTCTTTATTGAATTTTATTGTGGCTCCCAAGTTCTCCAATAAATCTCTCCCTAATAGAGGCTTTGGTGAATTTGGCAAATACAGGAACTGGTGAATTCCCATTTGTTTCCCAATTTTGTATTTGATAGGTTTCAAAAAGTAAGCTTTTTCTGGTTGGCCTGTTGCTCCCATAACTTGTACAAATTCATCACTTTTAGGTACCAGTTGTTGATTTAAAACCGAAAAAGTCGCTCCCGTATCAATCAAAAAGTCCAATTCCTGTTTACCTTCCCCTAGCTCCATTTTAACCAGTGGGTCTGCTAGGGTATGGCCCACCGGTCCCCCTCATTCACTTTCTTGCCGTGTGGTGGTAGTGGTGGCCATTAGCCTTTTCTTTAATTGGGGGCATTCTTGTTTCCAGTGCCCAGTCTGTAGGCAGTATGCACATTGATCTGGCCCCACTCTAGCTGGGTGGGGTTGGAACCTCCCTCCCCCTCTCACCGGGTAGCCTCTACCCCTACCCCTGGCTCCAGGTTCCGGGTAACCTGTCTTCTGAGCTGCTACTGCCACAGCCACTACTCGGGCTATCCTCTTGTCCTCTTTTTTCTTCTCCTCAACTTCTCTATTATTATATACCTTCCATGCCTCATTCAGCAAGGCCTCCAGGTTTTTATTTTCTGGATGCTCAAGTTTTTGCAATTTCTTCCTAATGTCTGGGTTACTCTGTCCCATCATTAATCCCAACAGGTGTTGTTTCCCTTCTTCCGTTGCTGGGTCCAGGGGTGTGTATTGTCTCATGGCTGCCCTAAGTCTATCCAAAAACTCTGACGGGGTCTCATCCTTTCCCTGCCTAATGTCATATAGCATCGACCAATTGATAGCCTTAGGGATCGCATTACGCAGGCCCATCGCGATCAGCTTTCTATACTGCACCAGTCGTCGATAGTGTTCTTCGTTGCCCGGGTCCCATTCTGGTTTACTGCTGGGGAAATTATCCTCTAGTCTCCCTGACAATACTTGGGCATGTCGTTTTCCTGTTTCCAATACGAGTTCCCTTTCTGTATCTGTCAGTTCTGACAGCATCACCTCTATATCTTCCCAGTCAATATCTAAATTCTTTGCCATTAGCTCAAACCTCTTTGCTACTCCCTCTGGATTCCTCCTGAAGTTTCTTGCTTCATCTCTCCAATTGTTCAAATCACTTGTTGAGAACGGCACCTTTACTCTAGTCTTTTCCCCTACCATTGGCATAATTTGTCGGAGAGGAGCTATCGTATGGTTCCCCTCCTCTCTTCGCTTTACCTCCCCTCGTGCCACAGATCTGGTATAATACGAGTGACTGGTCCTTGCCCCGGGGTCCTCTTCCTGTGCCTCTATGTCCAGTTCCTCATTTTCACCTCCTATCTCTATTACACAGTCCGTCCGACTCCCGTCCTGGGTCTGTCGTCCCCCTAATATCTGTCGGCTCCTATCCTGCCCCGGGCTACTACCCCTCTCGTCCTCTGCTGCTTTCCCATCTCTTTTATCCTCTATCTGTATTATTATACTCAGTCTCTGCGAGTTGTTCTCTGTCTCCTTTTCGCATGTCACATTACCACTCCCCTTACTATATTTTAATTCAGAGACGTCGCCCCCCAATGAGCCGCTCTTGTCCCCAGCCTTTGGCGTGCTGGTTTCCATCCTGCAAACTCCAGTCCTTGGTGTGCTAGTTTCTATTCTACAGTCACCCCCATTTCTGGATGTGTTACTATCCCCATATGGACTAAGCTCGGGCGGGCTGCGTGTCTCCCCCCGGCTCTCTACTCCAGACGGACTGCCTTCTTCCCTTTGAAGTTCCAGTCTGGGTGGGCTGTCAGCATAGCTCCCCGACCCCTGTGGGCTACCTGGTTCCTGAGGGCTGCCCTTTCCCTCACTAATCCCCGATTTTGATGGGCTACCCTCCTCCCAGCCGTTGTCTAGCTTCTGAGGGCTGCATCCAAACTTAGATTTCCACCACTGCTCCAATTCCTTTAATGGGCTAGGATCCCCTTGTTCCTCTTTTGGTCTGGGAAGGGGCCCTTCCCGCCCGGGAGCGAATGGATGGTATTCCCACAAGCTTATTTCGCTCTCCTTTCCACTATCTCTCCTTGTTAACTTGAGACACTGCTGTCCAATACTGCATGCATCACAGCAACGGTCCTTTGACTTCGGACCCTTCTTATCTCTTTCCAAAGCCAATACTAGGGGGTCCTGAGGGGCTACATTAATTCCACATTCCTTTTGCCACTCAGGTTTATTCCTTAGGGTGAAAAACATGTCTGCATATATTACCTCATCCCATTTATTGAGCCGCCGAAGGAAGAGCATAAGTTGTAAAATGGTATTATAGTTAGTTGTCCCCTCCGGTGGCCATTTTTCTCCGTCATCAAGACGGTACAGGGGCCACCATTGTGTGCAATACTTAAGAAGTGTCTTCTTACTTATGTTTCCCCCTGGAATCCCTCCCAGGTCCTTCCAGTGTTTTAGGATACATCCTAAAGGGGTTTTCATATTTATATCTTTACTCTGTTGGCTTCCCATGGCTATTATCTGTATTCGTGCTCTTTTCCACAAGTACTATATGCCAATATCCCTTAACACTTCACTCACACAATTTCCATTCGCTTCGTCCAGAAAATGCGGATCGAGACTCCGCTCTCGTTTCGCAGCAATGCTGCGTCTCACTCACTCCACACACACACCCGTACAGTGAAAGGCTCCTACCTTATGGTCTCATGTCAGAACAGACTGTTTTACCAGGTTTGGTCACGAGAGGTCGCCTACTGACCGCGAGATACCGGTTTGCCAGACTCATGCAATCACAACTGTAGACAGTATAACAACTGCAGGGGGTGACAAATTCCTTGCCGGACGTCTATCAACTTAGTCTTTTCTAAAAGATTACAGAGAGAGCGACAAGAAATTTCCTGCAGGATTCTGCAACAGGCACATAGAACAGACACAAAAGGATCCCTGGCTGACAGACCTCTCAGAAAGCGATTCACAGTGTTATAACACAGTGCACAGTGCTTAAAACAGTTCCCACACAGTAAAAACAGATCGAAGATACCAAGATAAACAAATACTCCCTCCGGCAGGACTGTAACCTGTTTTTTTTTTTTTTTTTTTTTTTTTTTCTTTCTTCAATTAATTTTAACCGAAGCTGGGATTTTTAACCCCAGCAAAACCAATGCTAGCAAAACCAATGCTAGCAAACCCAATGCTAGCAAACCTGGGATTCTTTACTGGGGCGTCCCCCAGCTTTCCCTTCGGGCGGTCACGTCTGACCCCCGTTTCCCAATAAAAGCGCTTTATTCTAAAACCAATAAAGAATTTAAATACCTCTTAATTGGAGCAGGAGATGCAGGGTACTCTTCGTCCACCGAGAGCACTGGTCCGGGAAGGGGAGTCTCTTCTGACAAACGTTAGTCAGGGGCGCCCGAGGGTCCCGACCCCGGACCCGGCTCGGAGAGGACCCCTCAAGTCCTGGATCTCCTGTCTGGTGCCATACCTCCTGGCTGGCTCGCCAGAAATGATGCCGAATTTTGCCCCAAACAGGCAGAGTGACTGCCTAATCAGACTCAACTTAAGTCAATTAAGCAGGAGGTATTTTATTAGCGACGCGTCGGAGAAATCACAAAATGGATTTCTGAGTTCACATAGCAAAAGCAAGCCTTATATACAATTTTGGGTATAGGATTACATCAGATCAGGTACATAATCATGCATATTCATATGGGGCGTGGTGTAGGCGGAGCGTGGGCGGAGCGCAGGTGGAGACATCTCTTTTGGGGAATTTTCAGGTGGTCGTTCCTGTTGCCTTCATCATAGACGGGGTCTTTCCGATGAGTCTTCCTCTTTAAACTTTTGAACTCATTTCCTAATTTGGTCAATTCCCGGTGTGTTTGGCTTAGATCCCGTGGTTTGGCAAAACCCTTAGGATCGTTTCGACATTGCTGGCTCTAAACCTGCTTAGTCCATTAGTTTCTCCTATACCTATCTCTTCCCCTGTCATGATGCTCTACCCCTTATCTAATTTGTTACTCTGTTTTCCTAGTGCTGTGCTTTCTCCGTGTGTTCTAGTGCTAGGCCCCGCTTTACAGGCCTCACATTCCATGTTTTAACCCATTACTTCTAGAAGGCTATCTGCTTTAGGTCTTCAATGATACGCAGGATGGTTCCCAGACACTGCAGGCAATAGGACACCAGACACAAACCTGGCCTGTTTCCCTGGCAAGCAAAATTCAGCTGCCTTGCTTCTGGATGGCCGATTGCAGGAGTCACTTGGTACTATCAAACCAGCTCGACTTGGCACTGGTGCCACCTTGGGTCTTGAAACCATCCTGCATATCAATGATTTTCAGGAGCCAGCCGGCCACTACCGGCCATAGGCCCACAGACACAAACCTCAGCCCTTTTCCGTGGCAAATAAAACTCACCTGCCCCTCTTCTGGATTGCAGATTGCAGGAGGCACTTGGTACTAACAAACCAGCCTGACTTAGAACTGGTGCCACCTTGGGTCTGGGACACGTCCTGCGTATAGTGGATAGTCAGGAGCCTGCCGGCCACTCTCAGCCACAGGCCCTCAAACAGAAACCACGGGCCCTTTCTCTCGCAAACAAAACTCACCTGCCCCGTTTCTGGATGGCAGATTGCAGGAGCCACGTGGTACTATCAAACCAGCCCGACTTGGCACTGGTGCCACCTTGGGTCTGGGAACCCTCCTGCGTATTGTGGATGTTCTGGAGCGAGCCAGCCACTCCCAGCCATAATTCCCAAACACAAACCACAGCCCTTTTCTTTGGGAAACCAAACTCACCTGCGCCGCTTCTGGATGGCAGATTTCAGTAGCCACTTGATACTATCAAACCAGCCTGACTTGGCACTGGTGTCACTTTGGGTCTGGGAACCATCCTGCGTATCGTGGATTTTCAGGAGCCAGCTGGCCACTCCCAGCCACAGGCCCCCAAGCACAAACCACGGCCCTTTTCACTGGCAAAAAAACTCACCTGCCCCGCTTCTGGATGGCAGATCGCTGGAGCCAGTTGTTACTATCAAACCAGACCGTCTTTGCACTGGTGCCACCTTGGGTCTGGCATCAATTCTGCCTATCGTGGATTTTCAGGAGCTAGCCGGGCACTCTCAGGCAGAGGCCACGACACAGAAACCCCGGCCCTTTTCCCTGGCAAACAAAACTCAGCTGCCCCGCTTCTGGATGGCAGAGTGCAGGAGCCACTTGGTACTATCAAACCAGCCCGACTTGGCACTGGTGCCACCTTGGGTCTGGCATCCATTCTGCCTAACGTAGATTTTCAGGAAGCAGACTGGCACTTCAGGCCATAGGCCCCAAGACACAAACCTCGGCCCTTTTCCTTGGCAAACAAAACTCACCGGCCCCGCTTCTGGATGACTGATTGCAGGAGCCACTTGGTACTATCAAACCAGCCAGACTTTGCACTGATGCCACCTTGGGTCTGGGAACTATCCTGCGTATCGTGGATTTTCAGGAGCAAGCTGGCCACTCCCAGCCACAGGCCCCCAAACACAAACCACGGCCCTTTCTCTGGCAAAAAAAACTCACCTGCCCCGCTTCTGGATGGCAGATTGCACGAGTCACTTGGAACTATCAAACCAGCCCAATTGGGCAGTGTTCCCACCTTGGGTCGGGGAGCCATCCTGCATATCAAGGATTTTTAGGAGACAGCCGGCCACCCGCGATGTGGTAGCTAGGGAAGAGGCGCTGCGGAAGATTGCCGCGATGTCACGGAAAGCCAGAACCCTCTGTTCCCCGTAGATAAGACCCTCAGTTACTCATAGATAAGAAATTAACATAGGAATGTGGCCCCACTGAAGCCAGTAACTTTCCACTCCTTACCCAGTACTTTTCCATTCCCTACTAACCATAGATAAGGAAGACAAACCCCTTTTGACGTAGAGACCCCTAAGACTATAAGACCCCATGAGAAGAAGTAATAAACGCCTTTTGACCGTCCACCACATTGGTGTCTGCGTATGTCATTGGCCCGAACAGCCCTGTAGAGTGGGCTGTCGAGCTGTACCTCAGAACCAGGTCGCTTGCCTTGATATAGAAGGCAACATTCTGGTGCCGGGACCCGGGACATCGGCTTGCGCCCGGCGAACGGGGACACTCCTGGACAGAGGACGGCGGCTCTGGCAGCAGGTCTGACCACAGCGGGTGGGGACACCTCCCGGACCAGCGTGGACAATGGAAGCCACAGCGAAGGTCGTAAGTCAGGCTCATGAGCAATGGGGAATTAAAGGTGAGCTCAGGAATTCTAATCTTGCTATTGCAAGGTTCCTAGAGCTGGGGACGATCGAACGTCCGGTAAATATATTATATTGGGAAGCACGGGAGAAGTGCACTGCCGCCTCAGCAGAGGACTCTAAGTCCGCAGGCAGTGGTAAAAACCTCAAAGCGTGGGGGAAAGTAGAAGAGGCCCTACACAAGACGTTAGAAGAACAGGAGACGCGGGAAGCCGCGCGTATACGTTTATTAGCTACACCAAAGCCGGGGGTGGGGGGCGCGACGCAGACCCCCTCTGAGAGCGATCGGATTGAAGGCGGGAATACGCGGGGGCCGGGCGCTTTCCACCCCTTCCCGAGCCCGAGCCCAGACCCCCCGGAGCCCCCAGGAGACCCCCCGGAATCCCCAGGGGACCCCCCAACCTTCCCGCGGAGCCCGCCGGGTCCTAGCCCCCCCACGGAACCGTCCGAAAAAGCCGCGGTTTCTCTATCCGTCTCTTCCCCACCGGCCGCCGGTCCGGCGCAAGAAGCAGAGCAGTGCGCGCGATGCTTCTGGCAGGGACTCGCGGAGGAGGCGCGGAACGAGGCCGGATTGTCGGACCCCGCCGGGATCGGTAGAAACTCGCCCCCGCCATGTGCGTTTAAAAATGGCGCCGAACCACATGGCGAGGGCGGAAGGGAGGAGGCGGGGGGCGGAAACGGAGTCAGCGTGCTTAACATCGCATGCGCGGGCGAGCGGGGAGACGGGGCGGCCCCCGCGGAGGAGCGTAAGACCAATCAGAGCGCTCTATCCAAATTAGGTCCTTATAGGGTAAGGACCTCCCCCGGCAGGAGGCGGGGGGACCCCAGGGGGAGGGAGCGGCATCACCCCCAAAGGGAGGAGCGAGGTCGAAGCCGAACAAAACGGCACGGAGCGCCGGAAGTGTACCGGCAGTCAGCTTCCGCCTCAGAGTCAAGTAACAGCTGCTCAGACAGCTCGGAAGAGCCGACCGAGCCCGGCTGGGACTCGGAAACCGAGAGAGCAGAATTAATGCAGTTTCGAGCGAAACCGAATAAAGCTTTAAGCAATATCGGGAAACAATCGCAACACAAACTCACCGACTGGGGAAAAATAAAAGCAGCCTGTGGAGACCGGGCACCGGCAGCCTCCATGCACACTTTCCCGGGGGGGGTTGCCGGAGCGCGGGGGAACCAACAAAGGGTGTTATGAACAAAAACTCGGTTAATATTTTTTTTATGATAAAAAGTTTCAAAAAGGCAGCCAGACCACTGGCCCTGCCCAAGTTCTGTGTGTTTTGTTATTGTAATCACGGGTCGTTGAGGCTAATCGCTCCTTTTGTATCAGCAGAGCCTTGCCCGAGGCTAAGTTGTACCTTTCTCATAGTGAAGACACCTGAGAAGGTGGGGGGGGGTTATGCAAAGTGACTCCAAGACCAATGCAGCATGGTCCTCTACTGTACTGAGAAGACCCCAAAAACAACGAGCCAAATAAGAGTTGAGAGACTGGAGTGATGTCTGGATGTGAGGAGCAGGGCGCTGGGCCTGCAGAGATGCGGGAAACCTTCGTCGTTCCTCACCCTGTCCTCGAGATCCCCCGGGCCAGGACTGGGAGGTCTTGGAGAGTCGGACCAAGGTACCATCTTATGGGATCTGGAGACCCAAAAGGCTCCCAAGAGGATCTGATCCCCAGCTCTGCCCCTGGTGGACAGAGCTGTGCATATCCTCCTCCTCTGAGTCGCCCTGGGAGAGATGATGGATGCTGCAGACCTGTCGAGCCGCCCAATCCTGAGCTGATCACTTTTAATAAAGGCATTAAAAAGGAGAAGAAGTCTCCTGGCACTTTTTGTTTATTTCAGCTGGGGCTCTCGTCCAGGATAGCCACGCCGCAAGAGGACTCAGGACTGGCCATTTTGGATCTTCAGAGGACAGCTGGCTACCAGGACCAGAGGGACCGGCTCAGGACAGCGACGCAGAGGAGCACCGGAGCACCGGACTGGTGAGAAACTCGGTGACGGGAGTGGGAGACGTGCGCATGTGTGTGTGAGTGAGACGAGGGCCGGCAGCCGGACCTTCGAAGCGAGAGTGGACCCCTCAGTACTGCGGTTCTGACTTTGCGCGAGAAAAGCGGCCAGGAACAGGGGGACGCGAGTGGAATTAGCGTGAGCGAAGTCGTCTCCCAAGGGGGAATAAAGGGACCCCCCACTCCGGGCGTGCGGAGTGAATTACTGTGTATGAGTGGCACGCACCCCAAAGTCCTGACAAAGGGAGGTCAGGCACTTTTGTAAGTCTCGAGAAGGATTCGAGTAAGATTTGTCAGTCCCGAGAAGGATTCGGGTGTTTCACAAGCCCTGCAGGCAAAGTAAGTCCTGACAAAGGAGTCAGGCACAAACCCCAGCGAAGGAGGCTGCGGTTTGCTTTTAAGTCCTGATACGGTGAAGCCTAAAAATTGGCGGGTTAGGCGAACTAAAAGAATCAGGCAATTGTTTTTCCTGAGGGTGTCAGGCACGACCCGGATTCTTGGCCGAGGCTTCGTGTGTTCAAGTCCCGATAGATGTAAGACCTGACGCTGGGAAGTTGGGCAATCAAGAGATTGGGCAGTTGTTTCAGTATAAAGTCCTGAGCATCAGGCAGTAAATTTGAAGTTCAGTGGAGGAGGCTGGAGCTCCTCAAAGAAGGTTTTTTATTGAAATTCCCGGTCAGTAGAGGCACCTTTAGGATTTTTTATTGAGACCTGAAAAATGGGATGTTGTAATAGTAAAAAGATCGGCAAGAGACTGAGGGATATACATCCTAGTAGTCCCTTAGGAGAACTGTTAGTAAAATGGGATTCTATAGAGGCCACGAAGGGATTAGATAAAGTGAAAATGATCCATTATTGTATGGAAGCGTGGCCAGAATTAGAGGTGCAAGGAGGATGGCCTTGGTGTGGGACAAAGGATAAGTGGATGTGCCAACAATTAAATAATTATCTGACAGCTTGAGGGGATACTGATCCTGAGCAATTATTGTATGTGGCTTGCTGGTTAAAGAGTGCTGTTGGGGATGAAGGGGTGCGAATTTGTAAGGTACAAAGTAAGAAATGGGGAATGAAGGAGGGGATGATAGAACTAGTAAAAGATGGGACCCCCTGGATTATTTGCCTCCTTCTGCCCCTCCACCTTATAATCCTCTTCTTCAAGCACCTCAAATGGCAGGTCCGGTTCCTCCCCTGGCTGCCATCTCATTACCACCTGCTCAAACTCCTCCTTCTACCTCTTCAGCTTCAGCTATGATAAACCCAGAATCTCCTCCAGTTCCTTCTGCACCACCACAAGTGCCTACTCCACCTGCTGCATTCTCCACCCCTTCTCCAGCTCCGCTTAATATACACTCAGGCTCTTCTCCCCCTCCTATTGCTGTCCCTTTACCTCCTTCTACCTGGGACACAAATGCCTCCTTTCCCAGTAAACAGCTATCAGCAAATACACCTGCTGATGGGCAGAAAGTTCAGGGTAACCCAGATGTCCCTCAAAGTAGTTTGGCATCTGAAGATGGGCCATACTGTAGCACCAGATCCAAGACCTCCAAGGCAGAGAGACTCTTTCCCCTCAGAGAGGTTCCTATGGGAGGAGTGGCGGGAGGTGTTGGCTTTGTGAATGCTCCCCTAACTGCTTCTGAGGTAAGAGGATTCAAGAAAGAGTTGGGGCATTTAGTTGAGGACCCAGTGGGCATAGCCAAACAAGTGAATCAATTTCTAGGTCCAAATATCTACACTTGGGGGGAAATGAATTCCATCCTGAGTATATTATTTTCCCCAGAAGAGGTCCAGATGATAAGGGCAGCTGGCATAAAAATTTGGGAGAAAGATAACAGTCCAGGACCCCAGGTGCCAACAGGTGAACAGAAATTGCCACTAACAGAGCCCAACTGGAACCCTAATCAGGAGGAGGGGAGGAAGGCCATGAGGGAATATAGGTCTTTGATAATACGGGGGATCAAAGAGTCAGTTCCCAAAGGAACTAATACCCAATTGGCATTTGAGGGTACACAGGAGAAAGATGAAGCTCCTGCTGCCTGGCTTAATCGCCTAAGGCGGAACTTTCAGTTGTACTCTAGAATAGACCCAGACACCCCAGAAGGTCAAATGCTACTAAAAGTCCAATTTGTTACCAAATCTTGGCCTGATATACGGAAAAAACTGGAAAAGATGGAAGATTGGCAAGAGAAGGACATTAATGAGTTATTAAAAGAGGCATTGAAGGTGTATTTAAGGAGGGAGGAAGAAAAAGCAAAGGCCAAGGCTAAGATCATGGTTGCAGTAGCTAGAGAAAGTGCAGGGTGGGCGAGTCCACCACCAGGAGGAGGCAGAGGTAGGCCAGTACTGACCGGTGCACGAAGGGTTGAGAGACCTCAAGAAGTCCCTTTGAGAGGACGATCGTGTTATTACTGTGGGGAGGCAGGACACATCAGGAGGTTTTGTAAAAAGCTCAGTCTCGATGAGGCAATAGCCAAGGAACAGGACAATTTAGGAAGGATTCTTAAGGGGGAGGACTAGGGGTGTCAAGGGCTTTTTACTATAGGGGACCCGATGGAACATCTAGAAGAGCCCTTGGTAAATTTTGAAGTGGGACCCCTAAATGAGGAATTTGAATTTTTGGTTGATACAGGGGCAGATAAGTCCTGTCTCAACAAAATACCACAAGGTATAGAAATTGGGAGACAATTTTGTGAAGTATTGGGTGCAGAGGGGAGACCATTTAGAGCATCGGTGATTGAAGAAGTGAAAATAATTGGAAACTCAAGGCAATGTAAAGCTAATTTTCTTTATCTGCCTAACTTAGAAAAAAGTTTGTTAGGAAGGGATATGCAAGTCCATTTGGGGGTTTGGGATTGTTCCAAGGGAAGGGAGGACGGTAGTACAAGTGATGAAGCTGTCTCAAGGAGATGTTGCAGAAATAAATCCTGAGGTATGGGCTGAGGGGGGAAAGAGAGGCTTATTAGACATTCCACCGATAACAATAAAAATGCAGGATGATACCTTACCCATACGGGTTAAACAGTATCCGATTTCCCTAGAAGGAAAGAAGGGGCTTGCTATAGTCATCGAGCAACTGTTGCAGGAGGGAATTTTAGAACCCTGCATGTCATCACATAATACCCCTATACTGGCAGTTAAAAAGGCTGAAGGGAAATATGGACTGGTACAAGATTTGAGGGAAGTCAAAAAAAGAACCATTGCCAGACATCCAGTTGTGCCCAACCCATATAGTCTCCTAAGCAGAATTCCAAGAGAACATGCTTGGTTCACTGTCACAGATTTGAAGGATGCTTTCTGGGCGTGTCCTCTGGCAACAGAATGTAGGGATTGGTTTGCCTTTAAATGGGAGGACCCGAGTACAAAAAGGAGACAACTGTTAAGGTGGACCCGATTACCACAGGGGTTCACTGAATCCCCCAATCTCTTTGGACAAGCTTTAGAGAGTTTGTTGGAATAATTTGTCCCTGAACAAGAAGTGCAGATCTTGCAGTATGTTGATGACCTGATGGTATCAGGAAAGGAAAAAGATCAGGTCAGACAAACTAGTATTAAACTTTTGAATTTTCTGGGGGAGAAAGGACTAAAAGTCTCCCAAGGGAAACTACAATTTGTGCAATCAGAAGTAACATACTTGGGGCACATAATAGGGGGAGGGTATAAGAAACTAAGCCCTGACAGAATTTCAGGTATTTTAGCTCTCCCGGCCCCAAAAATGAAAAGAGATGTGAGAAAACTCCGGGGCTTGTTCGGGTATTGTAAGTTATGGTTGGATCAATACACACAGAGTGTGAAATTTCTGTATAATAAACTAGTAGATCCAGAACCCCTAATTTGGACAGCTGAAGATGATCAACAATTGGAAAACTTAAAAAACAAATTGTCTTCTGCCCCGGTCCTAAGCTTACCAGACCTCAGGAAGGGCTTTGACCTGTTTGTGAGTGCAGAAGGAGGTATAGCCTATGGAGTATTCACTCAAGAGTGGGGAGGGTGCAGGAAACCCGTGGCATACATCTCCAAATTGTTAGATCCAGTGGCTAGAGGCTGGCCAGTTTGTATACAGGCAGTAGCAGCAACTGCAATCCTGATAGAGGAGACTCAAAAATTGACCTTACAGGGAAAAATTAAAGTGCATACTCCTCATGATCTCAAGGCAGTACTGAGACAGAGAGCTCCGCAGTGGTTAACCGATGCTAGAATATTAAAATATGAGATAATACTAATGAATACAAAAGACTTAGAATTTATCGCATCAAATGCCCTCAATCCAGCACAATTCCTAATGGGAGAGCCTATAGAGAATTTAGAACATGATTGTCTAGAATTGGTTTATGTCCAAACAAAAGTAAGAGAAGATTTGGAAGATCAGCCTCTAGCAACTGGAAGAAGCTTATTCATAGATGGCTCTTCGAGGGTAGTAAATGGAAAAAGAGCTTCAGGTTATGCCATTATAAATGGAGAAACATTACAAATTGCAGAAAAAAGGAAACTATCCCCAAGCTGGTCGGCCCAAAGTTGTGAAATATATGCCCTGAAAAGGGGACTGGACTTACTGGAGGGGGACCGGGGAACCATTTATACGGACTCCCAATATGCATATGGGACAGTTCATACATTTGGGAAAATATGGGAGGAACGTGGGTATCTAAGTTCAAAGGGAAAGAGCTTAGCCCATGAGAACCTAGTCCAATCAGTACTAGAGGCCCTACAAAAACCTATAGAAATAGCAGTGGTCCATATAAAGGGGCACCAAAGAGGAGACAGTTTAGAAGTTAAAGGAAACCGACTGGCTGATCAGATAGCCAAAGAAGCAGCTCTAGAACCAGGGGACCCAGTAAAAATTTTGAAGACAAAAATGACACCTGAAAAAGGGGAGGAACCTATATTTAGTGAAGAAGAATTAGAAGCAATAAACGATTTAAAGTTACATCAAGGACAACAGGGAGAGTGGTTAACTACAGATGGACGGGTGTTTTTGAATAAAGCACTGGCTCGGAGAGTGCTAACAGAACTACATAAATTAACTCACTGGGGAGTCCAAGGACTATGTGATCATTTCCTAAGAAATAACCTATGCATCGGGGTATATAGCCTGGCTAAAGCTGTTACCAGAGGGTGTATCATTTGTCAAAAAGTGAACCAGAAAGTTATGAGAAAAGTAGCACCTGGAGGAAGGGAATTAGCCTTGAGACCCTTCCAAAGCATACAGATAGATTTCACTGAAATGCCCCCAGTGCAAGGATACAGATATTTACTGGATATAGTTGATCATCTCACACACTGGGTAGAAGCCTTCCCGACCAGGAGGGAAACAGCTCAAGTCGTGGCAAAAGCAATCCTAGAGAATATTATCCCCAGATATGGTATTGTGAACACCATAGACTCAGACCGAGGTCCACATTTTGTGTCCCAAACATTACAAAATATAATTGAGGCTTTAGGAATGAAATGGAGGTTGCATACTCCGTGGCACCCCCAGAGTTCTGGGAGGGTGGAGCGAATGAACAAAACTCTCAAAAATGTATTAACTAAATTGATTGAAGAAACAAAGATGAATTGGCTGAAGTGTTTGCCCCTAGCGCTATTGCGCATCAGAACAAGACCTCGGGCTGACATAAGAATTTCACCTTATGAAATGATGTTTGGGCTGCCATTCTTGTTAACACCTTATAGCACAGGAGACTATCTGGAAGGGGAAGAAGCTACCAGAAAGTATTTAGAAATAATTGGAAGAACTCTGGAGGGACTTAGAAAGAAAGGATACCTTCCTCAAACTTCCCCTCTCGACACAAAAGTTCACAACATTAGTCCAGGAGATTGGGTTTTGATAAAATCATGGACTATGGGAACGTTAATGCCTAAATTTGAAGGCCCCTTCCAGGTGCTCCTGATCACAAATTCAGCTGTGCGGACCAAAGAAAAAGGTTGGACTCATATCACAAGAATAAAAGGGCCAGTCTCACCCCCAGGTACGGGACTGGATCCAACATCAGCTTCCCCCTCTGGCATTGGACCAGAGTCTACACCACTCTCACCCCCCGGCGCTGGACGAGATTCATCTGCTTCACAAGCTAAATCACCTGAGTACACTGTGGTAAAAGGACCAAAGGATTTAAAGTTGACTCTCAGAAGGAAGAGTCAAAAAGACTGAACTGTGTGGGAAAAAAATTGTTTGTTAAGAGTTCTAATATTGCTTAAAATGTTTTAAGACTGTTCTGTGTAAACTATGTTGGTAAAAAGTTTAAGACTGTAAATAAGTAATTCTGGTTAAGTTCCCCAATTTATTTCTAAAGACTCCAGGTTAATCCTCTACAGAACACTCCCCTGGGAGGGGAAACCAAAATTGGTAGGGAACAGACCAAGAGAGGTTTAACCAGAGAAGCAGGTAGAAGGGACTCTAAAGAGCTTGGAAGCTTTTCCTCAGTAAAGTTCCCCAAGAGGCAAGGCCGGGTGGGCAGGCTGTGTGAGATGACCCATACCGGACTCTTGGGAAGGGTAGTACTGATGGCTCTGATTGCTGGTGGAGCTCAGGGGAGCCCAGCTGAGCCGTGCAATGAATGCTACCAACCCCTCTGTGAGGAGGAAGTGAGCTCCTTGTCGAGAGTCCACATCAGTTCTAACCCTGATTGTGTTAACCTCTCCCAATTGGTCTTTTATCAAAAAAATAAGAGAGTGTATTGGATAGTATACAATACTGCCACTTTTAGGCAGCCACTCCTAGGAGAGTGCCCTATAGGGGAAGCCTGGTTGTGCTTTGAATGGGATGCTGCTGAAACAAGCTCAGCAGATCTAGTAAAAAGCAAAGAAATGGTGAAAATGGTAAGAAAAATTGTTTGTTACAAGTATCTATATGAGTGTACTGGAAAAGAGATAAACCCGTTTAGGAACACATTTCAGGGGAGCCTTAAACCCCTAGATTTGATCTTGTCTGGCAGCTGCGCCGCTAGAGTGATAAAACCAATTTTCTTATTAACCAAAGAAATTGGATCAAGTTTGGGAGTTCCTATATATAATGATTTGTTGGGAGAAATTAAACAGAACAAGCAAAGTGGAATAGAAATTGAGAAAATCCAAAATTGTAAAAGCCAAATTCGGATCCCAATATCTATGTTAAACAAAGTTATCCGGCTCCAGGCAGTATTAAAAAAAAAGAATTCAATTATTAGGAATATTTCAAACGAAATAAAAAGGTTAGCATGTGTAAATAATGAGGAACAAACTCCTACACTTGATCCCAGTGGGTGGGAAAACCTAAAGATTTTCAAAAAAGATGTATGGGAGAAGGTAGTTTTTCTCAGTGTGTGTATACTTGGAGGATTGCTCTTTTTACTATGCTTGTTTATCTGTTTTAGTAAAATAGTACTGGCCGTGCAGACCAACCAGAAGAAACCAAGGAAAGTAACAAGGTTAAGTAACCATGATTACCAAAGTGCACAAGAGATTTATAGTAGATTCAAAAAAAAAAAATTGGGAGTTGATGCGAGCTTAGAATTTAAGCTCGATCAAAGAAAAAGAGGGGGGACTGTTATGAACAAAAATTCGGTTAATATTTTTTTTATGAGAAAAAGTTTCAAAAAGGCAGCCAGACCACTGGCCCTGCCCAAGTTCTGTGTGTTTTGTTATTGTAATCACGGGTCGTTGAGGCTAATCACTCCTTTTGTATCAGCAGAGCCTTGCCCGAGGCTAAGTTGTACCTTTCTCATAGTGAAGACACCTGAGAAGGTGGGGGGGGTTATGCAAAGTGACTCCAAGACCAATGCAGCATGGTCCTCTACTGTACTGAGAAGCATAAACAAGATAAACAAGCATAGTAAAAAGAGCAATCCTCCAAGTATACACACACTGAGAAAAACTACCTTCTCCCATACATCTTTTTTGAAAATCTTTAGGTTTTCCCACCCACTGGGATCAAGTGTAGGAGTTTGTTCCTCATTATTTACACATGCTAACCTTTTTATTTCGTTTGAAATATTCCTAATAATTGAATTCTTTTTTTTTAATACTGCCTGGAGCCGGATAACTTTGTTTGACATAGATATTGGGATCCGAATTTGGCTTTTACAATTTTGGATTTTCTCAATTTCTATTCCACTTTGCTTGTTCTGTTTAATTTCTCCCAACAAATCATTATATATAGGAACTCCCAAACTTGATCCAATTTCTTTGGTTAATAAGAAAATTGGTTTTATCACTCTAGCGGCGCAGCTGCCAGACAAGATCAAATCTAGGGGTTTAAGGCTCCCCTGAAATGTGTTCCTAAACGGGTTTATCTCTTTTCCAGTACACTCATATAGATACTTGTAACAAACAATTTTTCTTACCATTTTCACCATTTCTTTGCTTTTTACTAGATCTGCTGAGCTTGTTTCAGCAGCATCCCATTCAAAGCACAACCAGGCTTCCCCTATAGGGCACTCTCCTAGGAGTGGCTGCCTAAAAGTGGCAGTATTGTATACTATCCAATACACTCTCTTATTTTTTTGATAAAAGACCAATTGGGAGAGGTTAACACAATCAGGGTTAGAACTGATGTGGACTCTCGACAAGGAGCTCACTTCCTCCTCACAGAGGGGTTGGTAGCATTCATTGCACGGCTCAGCTGGGCTCCCCTGAGCTCCACCAGCAATCAGAGCCATCAGTACTACCCTTCCCAAGAGTCCGGTATGGGTCATCTCACACAGCCTGCCCACCCGGCCTTGCCTCTTGGGGAACTTTACTGAGGAAAAGCTTCCAAGCTCTTTAGAGTCCCTTCTACCTGCTTCTCTGGTTAAACCTCTCTTGGTCTGTTCCCTACCAATTTTGGTTTCCCCTCCCAGGGGAGTGTTCTGTAGAGGATTAACCTGGAGTCTTTAGAAATAAATTGGGGAACTTAACCAGAATTACTTATTTACAGTCTTAAACTTTTTACCAACATAGTTTACACAGAACAGTCTTAAAACATTTTAAGCAATATTAGAACTCTTAACAAACAATTTTTTTCCCACACAGTTCAGTCTTTTTGACTCTTCCTTCTGAGAGTCAACTTTAAATCCTTTGGTCCTTTTACCACAGTGTACTCAGGTGATTTAGCTTGTGAAGCAGATGAATCTCGTCCAGCGCCGGGGGGTGAGAGTGGTGTAGACTCTGGTCCAATGCCAGAGGGGGAAGCTGATGTTGGATCCAGTCCCGTACCTGGGGGTGAGACTGGCCCTTTTATTCTTGTGATATGAGTCCAACCTTTTTCTTTGGTCCGCACAGCTGAATTTGTGATCAGGAGCACCTGGAAGGGGCCTTCAAATTTAGGCATTAACGTTCCCATAGTCCATGATTTTATCAAAACCCAATCTCCTGGACTAATGTTGTGAACTTTTGTGTCGAGAGGGGAAGTTTGAGGAAGGTATCCTTTCTTTCTAAGTCCCTCCAGAGTTCTTCCAATTATTTCTAAATACTTTCTGGTAGCTTCTTCCCCTTCCAGATAGTCTCCTGTGCTATAAGGTGTTAACAAGAATGGCAGCCCAAACATCATTTCATAAGGTGAAATTCTTATGTCAGCCCGAGGTCTTGTTCTGATGCGCAATAGCGCTAGGGGCAAACACTTCAGCCAATTCATCTTTGTTTCTTCAATCAATTTAGTTAATACATTTTTGAGAGTTTTGTTCATTCGCTCCACCCTCCCAGAACTCTGGGGGTGCCACGGAGTATGCAACCTCCATTTCATTCCTAAAGCCTCAATTATATTTTGTAATGTTTGGGACACAAAATGTGGACCTCGGTCTGAGTCTATGGTGTTCACAATACCATATCTGGGGATAATATTCTCTAGGATTGCTTTTGCCACGACTTGAGCTGTTTCCCTCCTGGTCGGGAAGGCTTCTACCCAGTGTGTGAGATGATCAACTATATCCAGTAAATATCTGTATCCTTGCACTGGGGGCATTTCAGTGAAATCTATCTGTATGCTTTGGAAGGGTCTCAAGGCTAATTCCCTTCCTCCAGGTGCTACTTTTCTCATAACTTTCTGGTTCACTTTTTGACAAATGATACACCCTCTGGTAACAGCTTTAGCCAGGCTATATACCCCGATGCATAGGTTATTTCTTAGGAAATGATCACATAGTCCTTGGACTCCCCAGTGAGTTAATTTATGTAGTTCTGTTAGCACTCTCCGAGCCAGTGCTTTATTCAAAAACACCCATCCATCTGTGGTTAACCACTCTCCCTGTTGTCCTTGATGTAACTTTAAATTGTTTATTGCTTCTAATTCTTCTTCACTAAATATAGGTTCCTCCCCTTTTTCAGGTGTCATTTTTGTCTTCAAAATTTTTACTGGGTCCCCTGGTTCTAGAGCTGCTTCTTTGGCTATCTGATCAGCCAGTCGGTTTCCTTTAACTTCTAAACTGTCTCCTCTTTGGTGCCCCTTTATATGGACCACTGCTATTTCTATAGGTTTTTGTAGGGCCTCTAGTACTGATTGGACTAGGTTCTCATGGGCTAAGCTCTTTCCCTTCGAACTTAGATACCCACGTTCCTCCCATATTTTCCCAAATGTATGAACTGTCCCATATTGGGAGTCCGTACAAATGGTTCCCCGGCCCCTGTGAAGGTCCGCCCGAAATAAACGGGTGACGAATGATTTTTGGGTGCAAAAATAACCAACACAAGGCACAGGGGTTTTGCAGTAACAAATCAACAAGGTGCAATTTATTGATTATAACCACAGCTAAATATGCGTTTGGTTAAGGGATCCGGGGAAGAGAAGGGTAAGACAAGGAAAAAGGGAGGAAAGAAGGTCAGGGAATGGGGTATAGCTACCAAAACGTGATGTCTTCGGGGTCCCGCCGCCGAAACTCGCTGGTACACGTCTTGGGGAGTACTCAAAGGACAGTCGGGCCGAACCCCAATATATACTGTTCTTGGTTGGGGGAAGGTAACTGAAATTAGGTTTCCATGGAGGGGAGAAGTCCATTGTTTTCATCGCCGAATGCTCACATGTACGTTAAGTTTTCCTCCTCCCTGAGTTGGGAGGGAGTACAGTCCCAGTCTCTGGAAGGAGGTTGCCATGAGGGTGCCATGGGGGTGTCAATAGGGTGCCAGAGGGGTTCTTGGTTCCTTGATGAGGGGATTCGCATCTCTGTTGGTCCGTCACGGTGGTTGGAGACAGGCAAGAGGGGTCTTCTTATAGAGTGGAGGGGAACCACCCCAGAGCTCAGTCCAGCCAGATCAGGAGTTTGGAAGAAAGTCCAGTTCAATTGTCCAGAAAAGGGCAGCGTGCCCCCTTCGAGTACAGCATGGCGTGTTCTGCAAGCATCACTTGTGAACACACTAGATAAGCAGGAGACTTTCTTTCCCAACCAGCTCAGCAGTTTTAACTCTTCAGTAGTCTTTTCTCATGACAATTGTGAGGCAAAAAATGAAGGATTTTCGGATGGACTTCTACACGACCCCGTGACTCACGATTGTCTTGAGGAATCTTCATCAGCAGAGCTCTAGAGTGTCCTCGAGACTCGTTGCACGTCGGTAGCATAACCCCGGAAAAGTAGGGATGACAGGAGAGAGGGGATAAAAGGGGAAGAGAGGGAAAAGAAAAAGGGAAAAGGGGAACCAACAAACATAAACATAATTAATATCGATCATCATAACAACTTCACACGTGGTTATTTGTTACAACAATTTCAAAAAATTATGATTAATTTTAACAATTTCAAAAAAAAATATTAATCAATTAAAAGCAATATCATTTGTTTAACAGTTTCAAAATGATTAAAACAAATCATAAATAATCAAAACAACAAACAAATCATAATATAATCATCATCTTTTAAAATTATTTACTAAAAATTAAAGTAACTTTCTGTAAGTCATACTTGATATTTAAGAAGTTGTTCTGAAGCACATATGCCTGATTCATAACTGTTTCGTATCAAGTGTTTTGGGGACATCTATTGCATCGAGTACATCAGCTAAGCGGTGTGCATTGACTACAGCTGACAGTTTCTTAAGCTTTTTCATCATTCTCCAATTCAAAATGAATAGGGCTGCTGACAAGATAAAGCCAAGCGTAACTAGGATCAAAAGAACAACAATTGGATGGCACACACTGTTCAGAACACCTGTGGCAGTAGGTGACCACCCAAAGAGAGTATCCCACCACCTATGCTCAGCATCCTGCTTTACCCTCTCCATAACCCGGTGTATTTGTCTCACGTTGTGATGAACAGTCACCAGGGTCTTCTGTCTGCTCTCCTTGATTTTCTCGAGGGTGTCAATCAGGTCTTGATGGAGCAATAGTTGTCTCACGAGGGTGAGGTTCATTCCAATAGGAGTGGGCATCAGCTTCTGGATCAGTGTGTAGTTGGATTGCAGTAGGCGGTGAGAAGTAACTGGAGCTTCATAAGAGAAATCGCATCCTACTATCTTAGTAAAGTTACAAGCACAAAAATTTGAATGATTCTTTGTATCTACCACAACATCCTCTACAAAGACAGAATCACATGTCGTTCTAAAGCATGCACAGCCATTGCCTATGTATATAAGAACTGTCTGGGTATCCTCATGTGGACGAATCTCGAAATGACAGATGTTCTGCTCTGTGTCCAAACAGATATCCTGAGCTACAATTGCATTGCTTTCACAGATAAACCCTTGCTGTTCTCGGACAATACAAGTTTCCAGGTTAACTGTTTGCCATTTGTCATCAACCTGACGGGCCCATCCCTTATGTTCAGTAGGGTAGAGAACAGCTCCGTCATGGTTTAATCCTAATGCAATAACAGGGAAGACCAAATGTACAGAGGCATTGCGTATGGTTAGGACAAAAGCAGTGGCTGTGTTTGAAATGGGATCATAGGTAAAGTTCACCAGGTTCCACCAGGATTGGAATTCTCTTTCAAATTCAGTGGCACTGTCCCAGATTATTTTCCGAATTTCTGTGGGGAAGGTGCCTTCCTCGCCCTCTCTTATAATTGCAGCAGAGACAGATTGCATCCACAATTGTGCCTGGATACAGCTGAGGGCTAAGGAAACATTGTTCTGTGTGGCACTAAGTGCATCAATTACCAATTTGTGATCATCCACATTCACTCTTTCCCAATTTGGCAAAATGTTTGACAGCAGCCACTGGTGTGTCCCTAAGGCTGACAGAGATGACCTCAGTGGTTGCTGCAGTCCGGCCAGATCTCTAGTTGTAGCAGCCAATTTGTTCATTAGTACTTCAGAGTCAATGCTATTCAGAATTCCCAATCCTGTACCCACAACACCGGTCACATCCCTTGGTGTCCTCTTAAAGGAGCTTCGTTTCCGAAGCCAAGTGGTCCAGCCTTCAAAAGAGGTTTGCAGGAACGGAGAACAGGCTGGTTCAATATCTGAAACATTGTTCTGCATTAGTAATTTGACTTGTTTGAGAGACCATGCCGGATTGAACAATATTTGTTGTTGACCAGTTTTCCTGATCACATAAGGTCCAATCTCGAAAATTATTGGGATGAGTATGACCGGTGGTATGGGTGTAGTGGTAACAGTGGTGACAGTGGGAGCAGTGGTTTCAACATTAATTATAAATTTAAAAGAAAGGCCTTGAGTATCTTTGGCCCAGAGACAAATTACCTCTGTAGTGCCGGTTAATGTGAAACTGTACCAGCAATCCCGTACGCTTGGGTGCTTGCAGATTTGCTGCTGTTCGTTTTCCCGATCTGTGGAAACACTGATTGACCTTGCTTTGCTGTAATTAGGCCCATTAACCATTCGGCACCCAACACTAATTTTTTCACCCACTACTCCTTGAACCTGCCAGGTTCTGCATCTTTCCCATTCTTGTCTGGTGTACAACATATCTTCATGTGTAACTACTGTTAGCAAGTTCAGACCCGTGACATCTCCCATAGATCCGGTGGATTGCAGGAAGGCATGAGACCAGGGCCACTCGAAGGAGTTCCCTGCTGCTCCTGCCATTCGAGATGTGAAGTTAGAAAAAGGCTCTCACTTAAGGTCTGAGAGAGTGTAATTACAGGACTCGGTGTGGGTTTTGGTACAGTGTTTATCTTAAATGTGTAAACCAAGCCTCTCAGTCCTAATGGACTAGCTGTGTCATTCTCCCAGCGACATGTCACGTAAGTGGGTTTGGCCAAAGTAAAACTGTACCAGCAATCAAGTGATTCATCATTACAATCTTTTGTAATTGCAACATTGGTGGTTTTGGCACTAGAAACATAACTACCAACATGTTCCTGGCGACAACACAGAGTAAGGGGACTTTCTATTTTGGAACAACCCCATTTCTTTGTGGGACACAATCTTGCTGAGGGGATGTTCAGGTAATTCTTTCCACCTGCTTCCATAAAATTTCCAGCAATTATGATGGAGGTGGCCTTTTCATGGAGGGTTCCTTCCACTTTTCTGCATGTTACCACAATTGACTCACCAACCGTTCCCGTAAGGGTTCTCATCAACTCATTCTGGTCCCACCTCCACTCATTCGGGCGGTACACCTTGGAGTCATGCTGCACTAGGGTTGCCAGGCTCGGGTAACGGCCCTTAGGATAGGTTCCAAGGGCACTGGTGTGCTGAACAATGGCTTCAAGCCACAGCTGCTCACCAGGGGGTCGTCCATGAAATTGCGGTAAAATGCAGAAAAGTATTAGCAAGGTTATCATGTTTTCAGATGACTCTCATGTCCCTCGGGGTTCACCTGTAAAAGCAAGAACAACAAAAAATCCTGCCACTGAGAGGCAGAAAGGAGTTTAAAATGAGGGGATTATCCAGCGTGTGTGTATGCGGTGCTCTTTTCCAAGAGCGTCAGAGGCTACCCATGCATATTTATTCAGAGGGGTTTTCAGCACAAGTGGTACTTCGCCCACCGAGGGGAGGTCCACTAAGACAGGTTGTCCAGGGTAATGCGATGGATTGTTTGCATCGTCAGGACCTTCCAGCGAAGGGATGATGCTTGGAGGTGTGGGGTAAAAGGCAGTGACTTTGGGGCAGCCATTCACTCCCCACCTGCTATTTACCCCTTTAACAGCCTCCCACAGTCGACAGTCCCAGCTTGCTTTGTGGGGCTTAAGGAACTGCTTTAAAAGGCCATTTGTCCTTTCTACGATCCCGTTAGCCTGAGGGTAGTAAGGAGTGTGAAAGGTCCACTTTATGCCTTCGGCTTTGGCCCAATCCTGAACCACCTTGGCAGTAAAGTGAGACCCGTCGTCAGACTGAATTTCTTGTGGCTTTGGAAAAGTTCCAAACCACCCCTGCAAAGCTTTAACTGTATTTTCACCTGTGGCCCTTTTAAAAGCATCAGCTTGTACTAACCCAGATACAATTTCCACTCCTACTAACACAAAATGTTTACCTCCTGATTTCTTAAAAGGACCAATATAATCTATCTGCCACGCATCCCACAAGCCTTTACCTTTCCTCAAATGCAGAGGGTCATCCTCTAAAGGATGCCTTTCCAGTCGCTTGCGGCACTGTTCGCAGGCCGATATGCATGTTTTACACATTTCCCTGGTGACTGGCCAGCCGCGGGCGTGTGCTTCCTGGTACAAATCTTTGGCACCTGTGTGCTGCCTTTTTACATGTAACCATTCTAACAGTTGATTCCAATCTTCTGAAATAGTTTCTTTTTTCAGGGGGCTAAGCCTTGCTAGTTCATCAACTTTGTTGTTCCATTCACCTGCTTGATTTCCATCTGTTTGATGAGAAGCTACCCAACCAACCAGAAAGTTTCCTTTACTGGCGATTTCTAGGATTTCTTTCCACTTATCTTTCTGCCACACTGGGATTCTGTTAACTTCCCAGCCATTCTGTTGCCAGAAAGGGAGCCACTCAGTGCAGCCTTTGTATACCGCATATGAATCAGTATAGATGTAAACAGGAGAAGTGTTTTGTGCCTCACGCTGGAAAACACTCCAGAGGGCTATGAGTTCTCCTACCTGAGCGCTGCCCTCTCCTTCCGTGATAATCTTTTCACCAGATGAAATATGTAAGGCAGCTGCCTTATATTTCCAAATTTTTCCTTCCCGCTTTGAGGAAGCATCTGTAAACCAACAGTTTGCTGCTATTTCAGGTGAGAATGGTGGTGCTATTTTTATTACAGAAGCAGGTTTGTCTTGGCTACTATCTAGGCTCTCAGTGTCTTGTATGGCTAAGAATTTTGCAGCACCTTCTGTGACAGAAAAGCTATTGCAGTAATACTCTATTTGAGCATACCATTTCCTGACTGATGATTTTTGAGCTATGCCGTCAGGTGGAGGGGTCCCATTTGTGACAGCTTTAATTACCTTGAAGGGACCTCTCAAGATGATAGCTTGCTGCCGTGTGATTTTTTCTACTTCAATGAGAGCTAAGCTAACAACAAACAATCCTTTTTCCCAGGTAGTGTATCTTTTTTCAGCATCTTTAAAACCACGGGAAAAGAAGCTGACAGGCCTTGTTGGGCCTTCGGGACCTCGCTGCCAGATGTGTATTGATAGCCCTGAGGAGGCAAATCCCCATTCCACCTGGAAAGGGTCTTTAGGATGAATGGGCCCCAATGCCTGATGTGCAGTGGCTTCAAAAATCAATAACTGCAGTGCTTCCTCCTGAGAAGGAGTCCAATCCCATTTGATTCCTTTCCTCAGTAAATTGTAAAGGGGCCTAGCAATGATTGAGAAATCTGGGATGTGTTTCCTCCAGAATACTAACAGTCCTAAGGCTTGCTGGAGGTCTTTTTTGTTTTCAGGCATTTTCATCTGCTCTAGAGAAGTTAAAGTGTCAGGTGGGATGCATGTGCTGCCAGATCGCCACCAAATTCCCAGGAATTTCACTTCCTGAGAAGGCTTTTGGATTTTCTCTGAGGGGATCTTTAAATCAAGGCTCTCCAGATGAGAGATTATATTCTGCTGGAGATCCCCCACCTCTTTAATTTCCTCTCCTCCTACCAAAATGTCATCAATGTATTGGTACACAGCTACAGTGTCAGGTTTAGGTATTTTTTCTAATTCCTTAGCTAAAGCATGGTGTGCTAGTGTTGGAGAGTGTTTGTATCCCTGAGGGAGTCTGGTGAATGTGTACTGTTGTCCCTCCCATGTGAATGCAAAGCGATCCATGTCCTCTGGCTGTATAGGTATCATGAAGAACATGTCTTTGACATCTATGGTTGCCATGATTGTGTGAGCCTTTTCTTGTATTGATGTTATCAGTTCAGCTAAATTTGGCACTGCTGCAGTCAGAGGGTCAGTGTTGGCATTCAGCCTACGGTAATCAACCGTAAGCCTCCACTTCCCGTTAGGCTTTCGGACTGGCCACACGGGTGAATTGTATGGGGAGTGTGTGTTAACAATTATTCCTTGATCACGCAATTCCTGAATAACTGGTTTGATGCCTTCTCTAGCTCCAGAAGGCAAGGGATACTGTTTCACATTGATTGTTTTACTGTAAGGCAGTGCGGGTGCGGTCTGAAGCAGTCTAATGTTAAGTTGTGGAGTGCCAAAAGACCAGAGGAAACCCTCAGTGTCTTCCCACTGTCTTCCTGAGAGGACATCCATCCCTAGCAGATTATTCAGTATGTCCCCAATTACCATTTTGATAATCAATTGATTTTCTTCTCCAGGGAGTGTTATTTTGACTAAAGCAACGTTCATGGGTTCTATGGTTCCTAAAGCATTAAGAACGCAACATTGCTTTTTTGTTGGAACAACTCCACACTTCTGGGCACCTCTATGTGTTAGTGCAGAGATCTGGGCTCCCGTATCAACAATGTAGGTTATCAGAACCTTTTTAGGACCCGTGATTGCTGTAATTAACATGTCTCCTGATTTATTTTTTGTGAGCCTTCGTAAGTAAACCCAATCTCCACCCCTTCGCTCACCTGTAAGCGGTGGAGATATTAGTTTCCCGAAAGCTCTGTTGGTGAAGATTCGCTGTTTGTGATTTGGGGCACGGGCGGGTGGGCAGTTACGTTGCTTAGATTCTGTGAAAGAAGTTGTGAAAGAGTTACTTCCGGCTTACTGCTGGTGCTTTTCAGGAGACACGCAGCCAGGGTTTCACTGTCCAAGTTCTGTGAAAGAAGCTGAGAAAGAGTTAATTTTGGCTCACAGGCTGTGTTCTGTGGAAGAGGCTGAGATGCAGCCTCACTGCCCAGGTTCCGAGGAAGAGACTGTGAAAGGGTTAACTTTGGCTCATTGCCTGTGTTCTGTGTGAAAGACTGTGATGTATTGTGTGTACTGAACTGTGTACTGGTAGGAGTGTTTGTTAATTTCTGGTGGGGGAGGGGGATTGGTGCACTGGGCTGGGTATTTGATCTCCTAAAATTCCAGTTAGTTATGATTTTCTGCAATTTTTCAAGTGGTAAACCATCCATTATGTCCTGGGGAACCCCTTTCTTTATTCCCAGCATCCACCAGCGTTGTCTGTTGGAAATCTGTTTTCTTGGTTCTATGTTTTCAGCATTAGGGGTTCCCATAAACCGGACACCTTTTGTTTTTTCAGATTTTTCTTCCAGGGTTTTTACAGGCCCATACTGTCTACAATAGTTTATTAAATCAACTGCTACCTCACCCCATGTCCAAGTCTTGCGGTTACTGTTAGATGTATCAGATGGTGTTGTGGGAGCCTGTGTTGGTGTGTAGGGTGAAGGTGCAGTGTCAGTGGATTCAGACTGATCAGTGGAGTTGCTAAGAAGTCTTTCTAATCTATCTATTGGGCTTAGAGCCATAACTGTTTTCTGAATAGTGATTGCGGTTGATTTCAATGTTTCTGGAAGCCCACGAATTAAAGGGGTCATAATTTCCGGCTTCACAGGCAATTGCATTGGGGATTCAAAACCAGGAATTAATTTTTTCTCATGAATCATTTGCAAACATGCAGCTTTTTGTACACTTTCTAGGATTTGGTCAGGGGTAGTGGCAATTGCTAAGGGATCACCCCTTTCCAGGGGATTTATTCCCCCAGCCCAATAGGCTGCACGTTGTGTTAGGGACCAGGAGTCACGCTTATCTCCTGTTGTTAGGAAAACACCGTGTCCCCAGTAACCACTGGCTTCTTGTTCAGTTAACTTAATCTGGTCTCCACCAGTGAGAGAAACACGGAACACATATTCTGTTTCTGATTAGTGGGGGAGGCGACCGAATTCCTTTTTCAATTTAGCTAATTCGGTAGCGCTGAATGGTGTTTGTTTGGTTGTTATGTGGGGATCCATGTCTTCATAATTAATGTAATTATATTCAGTCTTAATAAAAGGTCTCAAATGAGGACAACAATTTTCCCCACAATTTTTAGCTATTTCAGATTCTTTTTGTTTTGCTGCCTCAAGTTCTTTGTAAGGATAAATCTTTTTAATGCAAGGTGTTACTTTTTCTTCCTCCTCTGTAGAGGAGTTGATTTTGTGTATGGCTTTGGTGTGTTCTTCCCTAAGAGCAGCTCGCAGTGTGTAAATTTCATTTCTGTCCTCATTTAACTGTTTTTGCAAAATTTCAACCAAATTTTGAAGGGAATCTATAATTACCATTTCCTCAGTTCTCCGTTTACAGCGGTTTTCTATGGCTGCAGTAAGACATGCTCCAAGAACTGAGCAAAGAATGTTTTTATTTGTACCCATTTTGAATTTTGATTCATGTTGCAAAGAACATATTCTATCAATGACGTTTTCCAAATTTAACCAATTGTTCTCTGCCCAAGTTTCTCTGCCAGATGATGGTTTGGCATGATATTTAGCAAGCAAGGTGTAAAAGTCAGCTTTTGCTTTAGGATTGAGATTTTCACTCATTTTTGTGTGAAGGGACTAGGACTATACCAGCGAGCTGATTTGTGAACTCAAGTTACACAATCATACAGACTTTTGTTCCACTCTGTCTCCCTAGATAGCTGAAGAAACCAAATCTGTCTGGAAGGCACTGTTTTAATCGCTTCAGATTGTCCCTTCCTTTCCAGACAGTCCAGACACACACACTCACACACACACAAATGTTTTCTCTGTGAGGGGACCAGAAACCTAGAACAGGGAAAAAGCCATTCAGCCTTCGCTGCGCTGCCCCTCGCTCCCTGTGTAGGTGAAGGGACAATATCTGTCTAAAAGGCACTGCTTAATTACTTCAAGTCTGCCCCTTCCCTTTTAGACAGTCCAGGTACACAAAATACAGCAGTAAAAAACAGTAACAGGTTCAAATTCAGCTCAAAAACAACAGTAACAAGTTCAGATTCAACTCAAAAACAACAGTAACAGGTTCAGATTCAATTCAAATACAACAACAACAACAACAACAGTATCAATATCAGTAACAGCATCAATATCAGGATCAGGAGAAGTATCAGTGTCAGTGTCCGTGCCGGTAAAATCAGTATCAGAAATGACAGTAACAATTTCAATTTTCCCTGCTTTTGCACCGAAAAAATCTTTTGTGTCAATTCTGGAGCCTGTGTGCTCAATCGAGCATGAGATTTGGCTTTGGCATGTGTAGTCTGCGAGAGGTTACAAACTACACAAAACCTGCAAAATCTCACTGGCTTCTGGAATCCTGTCCGTGACGCCAATTATGTGAAGGTCCGCCCGAAATAAACAGGTGACGAATGATTTTTGGGTGCAAAAATAACCAACACAAGGCACAGGGGTTTTGCAGTAACAAATCAACAAGGTGCAATTTATTGATTATAACCACAGCTAAATATGCGTTTGGTTAAGGGATCCGGGGAAGAGAAGGGTAAGACAAGGAAAAAGGGAGGAAAGAAGGTCAGGGAATGGGGTATAGCTACCAAAACGTGATGTCTTCGGGGTCCCGCCGCCGAAACTCGCTGGTACACGTCTTGGGGAGTACTCAAAGGACAGTCGGGCCGAACCCCAATATATACTGTTCTTGGTTGGGGGAAGGTAACTGAAATTAGGTTTCCATGGAGGGGAGAAGTCCATTGTTTTCATCGCCGAATGCTCACATGTACGTTAAGTTTTCCCCCTCCCTGAGTTGGGAGGGAGTACAGTCCCAGTCTCTGGAAGGAGGTTGCCATGGGGGTGCCATGGGGGTGTCAATAGGGTGCCAGAGGGATTCTTGGTTCCTTGATGAGGGGATTCGCACCTCTGTTGGTCCGTCACGGTGGTTGGAGACAGGCAAGAGGGGTCTTATAGAGTGGAGGGGAACCACCCCAGAGCTCAGTCCAGCCAGATCAGGAGTTTGGAAGAAAGTCCAGTTCAATTGTCCAGAAAAGGGCAGCATGCCCCCTTCGAGTACAGCATGGCGTGTTCTGCAAGCATCACTTGTGAACACACTAGATAAGCAGGAGACTTTCTTTCCCAACCGGCTCAGCAGTTTTAACTCTTCAGTAGTCTTTTCTCATGACAATTGTGAGGCAAAAAATGAAGGATTTTCGGATGGACTTCTACAGCCCCCCTCCAGTATTTCGCAACTTTGGGCTGACCAGCTTGGGGATAGTTTCCCTTTTTCTGCAATTTGTAATATTTCTCCATCTATAATGGCATAACCTGAAGCTCTTTTTCCATTTACTACACTCGAAGAGCCATCTATGAATAAGCTTCTTCCAGTTGCTAGAGGCTGATCTTCCAAATCTTCTCTTACTTTTGTTTGGACATAAACCAATTCTAGACAATCATGTTCTAAATTCTCTATAGGCTCTCCCATTAGGAATTGTGCTGGATTGAGGGCATTTGATGTGATAAATTCTAAGTCCTCTGTATTCATTAGTATTATCTCATATTTTAATATTCTAGCATCGGTTAACCACTGCGGAGCTCTCTGTCTCAGTACTGCCTTAAGATCATGAGGAGTATGCACTTTAATTTTTCCCTGTAAGGTCAATTTTTGAGTCTCTTCTATCAGGATTGCAGTTGCTGCTACTGCCTGTATACAAACTGGCCAGCCTCTAGCCACTGGATCTAACAATTTGGATATGTAAGCCACGGGTTTCCTGCACCCTCCCCACTCTTGAGTTAATACTCCATAGGCTATACCTTCTTCTGCACCCACAAACAGGTCAAAGCCCTTCCTGAGGTCTGGTAAGCTTAGGACCGGGGCAGAAGACAATTTGTTTTTTAAGTTTTCCAATTGTTGATCATCTTCAGCTGTCCAAATTAGGGGTTCTGGATCTACTAGTTTATTATACAGAAATTTCACACTCTGTGTGTATTGATCCAGCCATAACTTACAATACCCGAACAAGCCCAGGAGTTTTCTCACATCTCTTTTCGTTTTTGGGGCCGGGAGAGCTAAAATACCTGAAATCCTGTCAGGGTTTAGTTTCTTATACCCTCCCCCTATTATGTGCCCCAAGTATGTTACTTCTGATTGCACAAATTTTAGTTTCCCTTGGGAAACTTTTAGTCCTTTCTCCCCCAGAAAATTCAAAAGTTTAATACTACTTTGTCTGACCTGATCTTTTTCCTTTCCTGATACCATCAGGTCATCAACATACTGCAAGATCTGCACTTCTTGTTCAGGGACAAATTGTTCCAACAAACTCTCTAAAGCTTGACCAAAGAGATTGGGGGATTCAGTGAACCCCTGTGGTAATCGGGTCCACCTTAACTGTTGTCTCCTTTTCGTACTCGGGTCCTCCCATTCAAAGGCAAACCAATCCCTACATTCTGTTGCCAGAGGACACGCCCAGAAAGCATCCTTCAAATCTGTGACAGTGAACCAAGCATGTTCTCTTGGAATTCTGCTTAGGAGACTATATGGGTTGGGCACAACTGGATGTCTGGCAATGGTTCTTTTTTTGACTTCCCTCAAATCTTGTACCAGTCCATATTTCCCTTCAGCCTTTTTAACTGCCAGTATAGGGGTGTTATGTGGTGACATGCAGGGTTCTAAAATTCCCTCCTGCAACAGTTGCTCGATAACTGTAGCAAGCCCCTTCTTTCCTTCTAGGGAAATCGGATACTGTTTAACCCGTATGGGTAAGGTATCATCCTGCATTTTTATTGTTATCGGTGGAATGTCTAATAAGCCTCTCTTTCCCCCCTCAGCCCATACCTCAGGATTTATTTCTGCAACATCTCCTTGAGACAGCTTCATCACTTGTACTACCATCCTCCCTTCCCTTGGAACAATCCCAAACCCCAAATGGACTTGCAGATCCCTTCCTAACAAACTTTTTTCTAAGTTAGGCAGATAAAGAAAATTAGCTTTACATTGCCTTGAGTTTCCAATTATTTTCACTTCTTCAATCACCGATGCTCTAAATGGTCTCCCCTCTGCACCCAATACTTCACAAAATTGTCTCCCAATTTCCATACCTTGTGGTATTTTGTTGAGACAGGACTTATCTGCCCCTGTATCAACCAAAAATTCAAATTCCTCATTTAGGGGTCCCACTTCAAAATTTACCAAGGGCTCTTCTAGATGTTTCATTGGGTCCCCTATAGTAAAAAGCCCTTGACACCCCTAGTCCTCCCCCTTAAGAATCCTTCCTAAATTGTCCTGTTCCTTGGCTATTGCCTCATCGAGACTGAGCTTTTTACAAAACCTCCTGATGTGTCCTGCCTCCCCACAGTAATAACACTGTCGTCCTCTCACAGGGACTTCTTGAGGTCTCCCAACCCTTCGTGCACCGGTCAGTACTGGCCTTCCTCTGCCTCCCCCTGATGGTGGGCCCGCCTCTCCTGCACTTTCTCTAGCTACTGCAACCATGATCTTAGCCTTGGCCTTTGCTTTTTCTTCCTCCCTCCTTAAATACACCTTCAATGCCTCTTTTAATAACTCATTAATGTCCTTCTCTTGCCAATCTTCCATCTTTTCCAGTTTTCTCCGTATATCAGTCCAAGATTTGGTAACAAATTGGACTTTTAGTAGCATTTGACTTTCCGGGGTGTCTGGGTCTATTCTAGAGTACAACTGAAAGTTCCGCCTTAGGCGATTAAGCCAGGCAGCAGGAGCTTCATCTTTCTCCTGTGTACCCTCAAATGCCAATTGGGTATTAGTTCCTTTGGGAACTGACTCTTTGATCCCCCGTATTATCAAAGACCTATATTCCCTCATGGCCTTCCTCCCCTCCTCCTGATTAGGGTTCCAGTTGGGCTCTGTTAGTGGCAATTTCTGTTCACCTGTTGGCACCTGGAGTCCTGGACTGTTATCTTTCTCCCAAATTTTTATGCCAGCCGCCCTTATCATCTGGACCTCTTCTGGGGAAAATAATATACTCAGGATGGAATTCATTTCCCCCCAAGTGTAGATATTTGGACCTAGAAATTGATTCACTTGTTTGGCTATGCCCACTGGGTCCTCAACTAAATGCCCCAACTCTTTCTTGAATCCTCTTACCTCAGAAGCAGTTAGGGGAGCATTCACAAAGCCAACACCTCCCGCCACTCCTCCCATAGGAACCTCTCTGAGGGGAAAGAGTCTCTCTGCCTTGGAGGTCTTGGATCTGGTGCTACAGTATGGCCCATCTTCAGATGCCAAACTACTTTGAGGGACATCTGGGTTACCCTGAACTTTCTGCCCATCAGCAGGTGTATTTGCTGATAGCTGTCTATCGGGCGAGGAGGCATTTGTGTCCCAGGTAGAAGGAGGTAAAGGGACAGCAATATGAGGGGGAGAGGGACCTGAGTAGATATTAATCGGACCTGGAGAAGGGGTGGAGAATGCAGCAGGTGGAGTAGGCACTTGTGGTGGTGCAGAAGGGACTGGAGGAGATACTGGGTTTATCATAGCAGTAGCTGAAGAGGTGGAAGGAGGAGTTTGAGCAGGTGGTAATGAGATGGCAGCCGGGGGAGGAACCGGACCTGCCATTTGAGGTGCTTGAAGAAGAGGATTATAAGGTGGAGGGGCAGAAGGAGGCAAATAATCCAGGGGGTCCCATCTTTTACTAGTTCTATCATCCCCTCCTTCATTCCCCTCTTTCTTTGTACCTTACAAATTCGCACCCCTTCATCCCCAACAGCACTCTTTAACCAGCAAGCCACATACAATAATTGCTCAGGATCAGTATCCCCTCGAGCTGTCAGATAATTATTTAATTGTTGGCACATCCACTTATCCTTTGTCCCACACCAAGGCCATCCTCCTTGCACCTCTAATTCTGGCCACGCTTCCATACAATAATGGATCATTTTCACTTTATCTAATCCCTTCGTGGCCTCTATAGAATCCCATTTTACTAACAGTTCTCCTAAGGGACTACTAGGATGTATATCCCTCAGTCTCTTGCCAGTCTTTTTACTACTACAACATCCCATTTTTCAAGTCTCAATAATAAAAAAAATCCCGAAAGTGCATTTACTGACCGGGAATTTAAAAAAAACCTTCCTTGAGGAGCTCCAGCCTCCTACACTGAACTTCAAATTTACTGCCTGATGCTCAGGACTTTATACTGAAACAACTGCCCAATCTCTTGATTGCCCAACTTCCCAGCGTCAGGTCTTACATCTATCGGGACTTAAACACACGAAGCCTCGGCCAAGAATCCGGGTCGTGCCTGACACCCTCAGTCAGGAGAAACAACTGCCTGATTTTTAGTTTGCCTAACCTGCCAATTTTTAGGCTTCACCGTATCAGGACTTAAAAGCAAACCGCAGCCTCCTTCGCTGGGGTTTGTGCCTGACTCCTTTGTCAGGACTTACTTTGCCTGCAGGGCTTGTGAAACACCCGAATCCTACTCGGGACTGACAAATCTTACTCGAATCCTTCTCGAGACTTACAAAAGTGCCTGACCTCCCTTTGTCAGGACTTTGGGGTGCGTGCCACTCATACACAGTAATTCACTCCGCACGCCCGGAGTGGGGGGTCCCTTTATTCCCCCTTGGGAGACGACTTCGCTCACACTAATTCCACTCGCGTCCCCCTGTTCCTGGCCGCTTTTCTCGCGAAAAGCCAGAACCGCAGTACTGAGGGGTCCACTCTCTCTTCGAAGGTCCGGCTGCCGGCCCTCGTCTCACTCACACACACATGCGCACGTCTCCCACTCCCGCCACCGAGTTTCTCACCAGTCCGGTGCTCCGGTGCTCCTCTGCGTCGCTGTCCTGAGCTGGTCCCTCTGGTCCTGGTAGCCAGCTGTCCTCTGAAGATCCAAGATGGCCAGTCCTGAGTCCTCTTGCGGCGTGGCTATCCCGGACGAGAGCCCCAGCTGAAATAAACAAAAAGGGCCAAGAGACTTCTTCTCCTGTGTAATGCCTTTATTAAAAAGTGATCAGCTCAGGATTGGGCGGCTCGACGGTCTGCAGCGTCCGTCGTCTCTCCCAAGGCGACTCAGAGGAGGAGGATATGCGCAGCTCTGTCCACTAGGGGCAGAGTTTGGGGAAATCCAGTCCTCGTGGGAGCCTTTACGGCGTGATGTCCCCGTCAGATGTTGCCTCGGTCCGGGTCTCCAGAACCCCCAGTCCTGGCCCAGGGGATCTCGAGGACAGGGTGAGGAACGATGAAGGTTTCCCGCATCTCTGCAGGCCCAGCACCCTGCTCCTTTCATCCAGACATCACTCCAGTCTCTCAACTCTTATTTGGCTCGTTGTTTTTGGGGTCTTCTCAGTACAGTGGAAGACCATGCTGCATTGGTCTTTGAGTCACTTTGCGTAACCCCCCCCCCCTTCTCAGGTGTCTTCACTATGAGAAAGGTACAACTTAGCCTCGGGCAAGGCTCTGCTGATACAAAAGGAGCGATTAGCCTCAACGACCCGTGATTACAATAACAAAACCCACAGAACTTGGGCAGGGCCAGTGGTCTGGCTGCCTTTTTGAAACTTTTTCTCATAAAAAAACATTAACCGAATTTTTGTTCATAACAACTATCGCAATGCTGCTCGGCCTGGGAGCAGCCGGAACGGCAACGGGTGCCTCAGCCCTAGGGACCCAGCATAAAGGACTGTCCCAACTGCAGGCAACGATTGACGAGGACCTGCAAAGGATCGAGAAATCCATCTCCTATCTAGAGAAGTCAGTCTCCTCACTCTCAGAAGTGGTCTTGCAGAACAGGCGAGGCTTGGACCTCCTGTTCATGCAGCAAGGAGGCCTGTGTGCCGCCTTGAAAGAGGAGTGCTGTTTCTATGCAGACCACACGGGAGTCGTGAGAGACTCCATGGCAGAACTCCGGAACCGACTGGCTCAGAGGCAGAAAGACAGGGAAGCCCAACAGGGCTGGTACGAGTCCTGGTTCAATCAATCACCTTGCCTAACCACTCTGATTTCTGCCCTGATAGGTCCATTGGCGATGCTGTTTCTAACAGTCACCTTCGGACCATGCCTGCTGACAAGCTAGTCTCGTTCGTTCAGAGCCACCTGGAACGGACCAACATCCTGTTCATAGGGCGACGACAACTGCTGTGAATTCAACCAGGGAATTCAACCAAAGAACACTGCCAGTCAAATGATTTTCCAAACTTGTTTGGCAAAAGCATACTCAGGTTTCCCAAAGCCCCTTTCCCTTGTCAAGTTACAACCTTATACCTCATTTCAGTACCTATGTACATGACTACTTCATTCATTTGTGAAAAGGGGGGGCAGATGTGGTAGCTAGGGAAGAGGTGCTGCGGAAGATTGCCGCGATGTCACGGAAAGCCAGGACCCTCTGTTCCCCGTAGATAAGACCCTCAGTTACTCATAGATAAGAAATTAACATAGGAATGTGGCCCCACTAACAATAGGAATGTTGCCCCATAGAAGCCAGTAACTTTCCACTCCTTACCCAGTACTTTTCCATTCCCTACTAACCATAGATAAGGAAGAATAAACCCCTTTAGACGTACAGACCCCTAAGACTATAAGACCCCACGAGAAGAAGTAATAAACGCCTTTTGACCGTCCACCACATTGGTGTCTGCGTATGTCATTGTCCCGAACGGCCCTGGAGAGTGGGCTGTCGAGCTGTACCTCAGAACCAGGTCGCCTGCCTTGATATAGAAGGCAAAACCGCAACCACAGTTCTTGAAACACAAACCACGGCACCTTACCCTTGCAAACAAAACTAAGCTGCCCCACTTATGAATGGCAGATTGCAGGAGTAACTTTTTATTATAAAACCAGCCCGACTTGGCACTGGTGCCACTCTGGGTCTGGGAACCATCCTGCGTATCGTGGATTCTAAGGAGCCAGCTGGCCACTCACAGCCACAGGCCCCCAAACACAAACCACGGCCTTTTTCTCTGGCAAACAAAACTCAGTTGCCCTGCTTCTGGATGGCAGATTTCAGGAGGCACTTGGTACAATCAAACCAGCCCGACTTGGCATTGGTGCCACCTTGGGTTTGGGAATCATCCTGCCTCTCGTAGATTTTCAGGAGCCAGCCGGGCACTGCCATCATAGGCCCCCAGGCACAAACCTCGGCCTGTTTCCCTGGCAAACAAAACTCACCTGCCCTGCTTCTGAATGGCAGATTGCAGGAGCCACTTGGGACTATCAAAACAGCCCAAATTGGCACTGGTGCCACCTTCGGTCTGGGAACCATCCTGCGTATCGTAGATTTTCAGGAGCCAGCCAGCCACTCACGGCAATAGGACGCAAACAAAAACCACGGCCCATTTCCCTGGCAAAAAAAGCTCACCTGCCCCACTTCTCGATGGCAGATATCAGTAGCCACTTGGTACTATCAAACCAGCCCGACTTGGCAGTGGCGCCACCTTGGGGCTGGGAACCATCCTGCGGAAGCTGTTTTGCACAACTTTTCTTTTCTTCCTGCCAAACACTTGGCAGACCTCCGTGCAACGTCTAGAACACGATGGGAGTTGTTTTCTGTGCTGGCACAGTTTTTCCTAGCCAGACTTAGTGGAAAAGCTTTCTGCTAAGATGTAGACTACAAAAGACGCTAAACACGAAAGTACGATGCTCTCCGGAGATAAAAGCCGCTCCCAGGCGTCTTTCGGCAGAAGCCGCGCTAAGGAGAGCACTGTGACCGGCACAATCGTCATTGCGCGAAGTAGCCGCTTCTTCGCCTCCGGGAGCCGGAGATAGCGGCAGTTTCAGGAAGGTGAAGAAGGAAGCTGTACAACACTGTGATTGTGTGCGCAGCTTGCCAACTGATAGAAAACAGTACTGTTGCACTCTCCTGACTTTTCCAATCACATGAACATTCGATTGGAAGCTGTTTTGGACAACTTTTCTTTTCTTCCTGCCAAACACATGGGAGACCTCCATGCAACTTCTAGAACACGATGGAAGTTGTTTTCTGTGCTGGCACAGCTTTTACATTCCAGACAAAGTGGAAAAGCTTTTTGCTATGATGTAGACGAGAAGAGACGCTAAAGACGAAGGTGCGATGCTCTCCGGAGCTAAAAGCCGCTCCCGGGCGTCTTTCGGCAGAAGCCGCGCTAAGGAGAGCACTGTGACTGGCACAATCGTCTTTGCGCGAAGAAGCCGCTTCTTCGCCTCCGGGAGCCGGAGAGAGCGGCAGCTTCGGAAAGGTGAAGAAGGAAGCTGTACAACACTGGGATTGCGTGCGCAGCATGCCAACTGATAGAAAACAGTACCTTTGCACTCTCCTGACTTTTCCAATCACATGAACATTCGATTGGAAGCTGTTTTGGACAACTTTTCTTTTCTTCCTGCCAAACACTTGGCAGACCTCCGTGCAACGTCTAGAACACGATGGGAGTTGTTTTCTGTGCTGGCACAGTTTCTCCTTGCCAGACATAGTGGAAAAGCTTTTTGCTAAGATGCAGACTGCAAGAGCGACTAGGGACTGGATGTAAGCAAATGACACCCATCTTCAAAAAAGGCAATTAGGGGGACTCGCTATAGTACAAACCAGCCAGCCTCTTTTTTATCCCCAGGAAGTTGATGAAGCAGCTCTTCCTGGAAAACCTTGCCAGACACATGAAAGACGACCAAATAATGTAGTTCGCATGATTTTTCAGGGGAATTTCATGCTGAACATCACTTTAAACTCCTCTGATGAATCAACTTGATTGGTAGATGAAGGGAATATTATCTGCCTGGGCTTCAGGGAGGTTTTTGACATATCTCTACATGGCAGCACACATACATATGGAAGCAATAGTGCAAAGGGGAGGGAATCAGTGTCTTTTCAGTGATGCTGAGTGAAAAGACAAGAGGCAGTGGGCACACACTGAAATACAGGAGATTGCCTTTGAACATCAGTAAATGATTCTTTACTGTGAGGGTGACTGAACCACGGCACAGACTGCCCAGAAAGATTGTGGAGCCTGGATCTTTGAAGACATTAAAAGTACACCCAGATAGAATCCTGGGCAAGAGGCTCTAGGTATCCTGGTTTAGGCAGGGGGGTTGTGCCTGGTTAGCCCCACCAACCCCTTCCACTCTCATTCATTCTGTGCTAGTGAATTCTCTTCAAGATGCATTTCAAGCACTGGCATGACCAAGTTATGTGCAGACAGAGATCCAAATGGACATGGCATCTAAGTTCCTTAAGCAGTGTTCAAGAAGAATGTAAAATTCTGGCACAAGTGTCTCTTCCCTAACTGAATCCCTTTCATGGGAAAAGTCCCAGCTCTAGAAAGATCTTCTGATACGCATGCTTAAGACTGACACTGGCTGAGCAAATTTCTCCCTACGTGTATCTAAGACCAGTTAGGATCTTCACCCAAAGTGCTGTCAACATAGTCACAGAATGCCTATTGTTAAGAAGTGACAACTTCCATCAGAATGGCAACTATTGGTCCACAAAATGGATTAATGGATGGGAATTATCTACGTGGGTTAAAAACAAAAATAAAGAGTTGGTCTTTATTTATCAATTTCATTGCAATATTGATAAGGGAAGAAAAAGACCTAAGTCCTTGACTTTCTTAACTCGAGGAAAGATTTTAAAAATTCCTTGTAAAAATGTATGATCACAATCAGACTATTGAAACCATTTCAGTTGGGAAAAAGTTCCAAAATTGTCTAGATAGTGGCAAAGAAGCCAAGAAAACAGGAAAGAAACAAAAAGAGAGCAAAAGAGTCAGCTTCAGTGTACAAGCTGGTTCTAGAAGTAGTCTGCTGGGGAAAGGAACCCCCAGTTGAATTTCCAATGTATTCCTGCGCTTGATTCAGTAACTGGTCAATGTAAAAACCAATCCTTTTGTACAACTTCTTCCAGCAACAAAAACTCCAACAGGTTGACACTACCATCATGTCTGTTCCAGACATATTTAAAAGAGAAATGATGATTTTCTTGAAAACCTACTTGCATAAAAGTTGCAAGATGGTGGAGGGATTCCCACATCCTCCTTCCTCCATCTGGTTTGAAAGTATATTTGATAAAATATGCAACAAAGCACATGATTTATAAGGTAGAGTCAAATGGATGATTTGGGAATTGATCTCTTGTTGATAGTAAACTTCATATCCACTCTGTGTGACCTTTTTAAAACAAAATGTGGAGCTGAGGCATGAATCTGCCACAACAATTGTAAAGCAAACATACACACTCCCCTTCCCATGCCCCCCCTTCCACACACACCTAGGCACACACAGAGATCAGCATAGCAGATCATGAACACCTTGGAAAAGACTGAAATGCTAAATGCCTCTCTTTATGGGCAAAAGAGCTGGTGCAGTAATGCCTGTTACAAAAATTCTGTTTAATATTTAGCTCCTATTTAAAACACAGCTTTTCATTTCATTCTATTTACAGAATATTTTCATTTCATTTGTTTCTTTAAATTACTTAATTCTCACCTGTTGTATGTCTAGGAATATTTTCTTCGAAAAATAGAAAAAAATAGATGATATCTTTTCAGCAGAAAACATTGGTTGATACAATTTTAAACCATCATGATATGGAAGAATTCTTCTGTCCCTCTCGAAGGTGGAAGAAGCATTTGGATCACAGATCATCTACAATGAAATACTTGACATGTTTAAGATGCTTTCAATCAATTTTGATCATCAATTGCTTATTCGTTGTAAACAGTAATTTTTCAGTGAAGGGAAAGTGTGTGTGGTATATCTACATGATGTGTTCAAACCCAGTTCCTACTAATGGCCAGGCTGAATTCCAGTAAATAATGTCCCGAATGATATTTTGCCGCCTTCTTTGGCACTTCATGAAATCTTACCCTGATGAAGTGCTGAAACACAGAGATTTTCTCTTAGAGAGTGTCTCATGTTGTAACCCATCCCATGGATTTTATGCTGTAATTCTTATCTCTTTTAAAATTTGCTATCTTCTGTACAGTTTTCATGAAACTTTCTGTTACAGTAGTGAATATCACAGATAAATGTCATTTTGGACAACTTTGAATTTACCCCAAGAGCTGAGAGAAAACTTGCTCCTATACTTCAATCCGAGTTTCTTCTATAGTCCAACTTTGTTTCTCTACCATCAAGCTTCTCCTTTGTTGCTGCTCCAAGCCCCGTCCAAGCTGACCTTGAATACTTTCAGGGATGGGACACCCACAACTTCTCTGGGCAACCTGTTCCAGTGTTCCAGCACTCCCACAGTAAAAAAGGCCTTCCTTTCATCTAATATGTGTAGGAAATCATAAATCTAGGCATAGAAACTTGGAGTGCAAATTTGAAATTCTTTGGATTTGAAGCACATTTTATATGAATACTGACTTACAGATGACTAAAACCTCTCAGATGCTCTCAGAGAAAAAGCTTTTCTTGCAGACTAAGTTGTGGTTGATGTAGAACACTAGCATAAGTGAAAGTTTTTCTGGGCATCGGGGCAGCACCTTCTCCATGGATTTGTGTGCAGAATGCATTTTATCCAAACTGGAAAATAGATCCCAGCTCTGTTCTATTCATCATTCTTACTACATCAGGCCTGAAGATTCTGTGAAAAGTAGCCTGTGGACCTTGAAAATAGCGCATCTGAAACAGATGAGAGGTGATGGAGAAGTTGAGGGAGAGAAGAAAGGGCATATGGCCCAGTACAGACACCAGAAAGTATTCCTTCACGTGATCATGGCAGATTGCAGGAGCCACTTGGTAATATCAAAATAGCCAGACTTGGCACTGGTGCCACCTTGGGTTTGGTTTCCATCCTGGGTATTGTGGATTTTCAGGAGCCAGCCGGACAGTCCCAGCCATAGGCCACCAAACACAAACCACGGCCCTTTTCTCTGGCAAAAAAAACTCACCTGCTCCGCGTCTGGATGGCAGATTGCAGGAGGCATTTGGTACTATCAAACCAGCCCGACTTGTCACTGGTGCCACCTTGGGTCTGGGAACCATCCTGCGTATCGTGGATTTTGAATAGCCTGCCGGCCACTCCCAGCCACAGGCCCACAATCAGAAACCACGGCCCTTTTCCCTTGCAAACAAAACTCAGCTGCCCTGCTTCTGGATGGCAGATTGCAGTAGCCACTTAGAACTATCAAACCAGCCAATCTTGGCACTGGTGCCGCCTTTGGTCTGGGAACCATCCTGCGTATCGTGGATTTTCAGGAGCCAGCCGGCCACTCAAACACAAACAGGCCACCAAACACAAACCAAGGCCCTTTACTCTGGAAAACAAAACTCAGCTGCCCCACTTCTGGGCGGAAGATTGCAGGAGCCACTTGGAACAATCAAACCAGCCCGACTTGGCACAGGTGCCACCTTGGGTCTGCAAAGCATATCAAGGATTTTCAGGAGCCAGCCGGCCACCCTAAGCCACCGTTGTTGAAACAAAAACCACGGCCCTTTCCCCTTGGAAACAAAACACAGCTGCCCTGCTTCTGCATGGCAGATTGCAGGAGGCACTTGGTACTATCAAAAAAGCCTGACTTGGTGCTGGTGCCACCTTGGGTCTGCAAAACCATCTTGCGTATCGTGGATTTTCAGGGGCCAGCCGGCCACTCCCAGCCATAGGCGCCCAAACACAAACCACAGCCCGTTTCCCTGGCAAACATAACTCACCTGCCCCGCTTAGGGATGGCAGATTAAAGGAGCCACTTGGTATTATCAAGCCAGCCCGACTTTGCAGTGTTGCCACCATGGGTCTGGGAAACATCCTGCGTATCGTGGATTTTAAGGAGCTAGCAGGTCACTCCCTGCCACAGGCTGCAAAAAATAAACCTCGGCCCGTTTCCCTGGCAAACAGAACTCACCAGCGGCACTTGTGGATGGCAGATTGCACGAGCCACTTGGGACTATCAAACCAGCCCGACGTGGCACTGGTGCCACCCTGGCTCAGGGAAAACTCCCGTGTATAATAGATTTTCAGAAGCCAGACGGACATGCCAGGCCATAGTCCCCCAAACACAAACCTCCTCCCGTTCCCTGGAAAACAAAACTCACCTGCCCCGCTTCTGGATGGCAGATTGCAGGAGCCACTTGGTATTATCAAAAAAGCCTGACTTGGCACTGGTGCCACCTTGGGTCTGGGAACCATCCTGCGTATCGTAGATTGTCAGGAGCCAGCTGGCCTCTCACAGCCATTGGCGCCCGATCACAAACCACAGCCCTTTTCTCTGGCAAAAAAAAACTTAGCCGCCCCGCTTCTGGATGGCAGATTGATGGAGCCACTTCTTACTATTAAACCAGCCCTACTTGGCATTGGTGCCACCTTGGGACTGGGAACCATCCTTCATAATGAGGATTTTCAGGAGCCAGCCTGCCCCTCCCAGCCACAGGCCCCCAAACACAAACAACGGCGCTTTTCCCTGGAAAACAAAACTCGCCTGCCAACTTTTTGATGGCAGATTGCAGGAGCCACTTGGTACTATCAAACCAGCCCAACTTGGCACTGGTGCCACCATGGGTGTGGTAACCATCCTGCCTATCGTAGCTTTTCAGGAGCCAGCCAGTCACTCCCAGCCATAGGCCCCCAGACACAAACCTCGGCCTGTTTCCCTGGCAAGGAAAACTCAGCTGCCAAGCTTCTGGATGGCAGATGGCACGAGCCACTTGGTACAATCAAACCAGCCCGACTTGGCAGTGTTGCCACCATGGGTCTGGGAAACATTTGGTGTTTCGCGGATTTTAAGGAGCTAGCCAGTCACTCCCTGCCACAGGCAGCAAAAAATAAACATCGGCCCGTTTCCCTGGCCAACAAAACTCACCTGGCCCACTTTTGGATGGCAGATTGCACGAGCCACTTGGTAATAACAAACCAGCCCGACTTGGCAGTGTTTCCTCCATGGGTCTGGGAAACATCCTGCGTATCATGGATTTTCAGGAGCTATCCGGTCACTTCCTGACACCGGCTGCCAAAAAAAAACTCGGTCCTAATCCCTGGAAAATAAAAGTCACCTGCCCCACTTTTGGATGGCAGATTGCTGGAGACACTTGGAACTGCCAAATAAACCAGACTTGGCACTGTTGCCCCTTTGGGTCTCGGAGCCATCCTGCATAAAATAGATTTTAAAGAGCCAGCCGGAAACTCCCAGCCACAGGCCCCGAAAGAAAAACCATGACCCTTTCCCCGTGCAAACAAAACTCACCTGCCCTGCTTCTGGATGGCAGATTGCAGGAGCCAGTTTGTACTATCAAACCAGCCCGAGTTGGCACTGGTGCACCTTGGGTCTGGAACCATCCTGCCTATCGTGGATTTTCAGGAGCCAGCCGGCCACTCCCAGACACAGGCCCCAAAACGAAAACGACGGCCCTTATCTCTGGCAAACAAAACTCAGCTGCCCCGCTTCTGCATGGCAGATTGCAGGAGCCACTTGGTACTATGAAACCAGTCCATCTTGGTACTGGTGCCAGCTTCGGTATGGGAACCATCCTACGTATCGTGGATTTTCAGGAGCCAGCCAGCCACTCCCAGCCATAGGCCCCCAGACTCAAACCTCGGCCCGTTTCCCTGACAAACAAAACTCAGCTGTCCCATGTGTGGATGGCAGATTGCAAGAACCACTTGGGACTGTAAAACCAGCCTGACTTGGCACTGGTGCCAACTTGGGTCTGGGAACCATCTTGCGTATCGTAGATTTTCCAGAACCAGACAGACACTGCAGGCCATAGGCCCCCGACACAAACCTCGGCCTATTTCCCTGGCAAACAAAACTCAGCTGCCCCACTTTTTGATGGCAGATTGCACGAGCCACTTGGGACTGTCAAACCAGCCCGAGTTGGCAGTGTTGCCACCATGGGTCTGGGAACCATCCTGCGTATGGTTGATTTTCAGGAGCTAACCGGTCACTCCCTGACACAGGCTACCAAAAAAAAACTCGGCACTTTTCCCTGGGAAACAAAAGTCACCTGCCCCGCTTCTGGATGGCAGATTGCTGGAGCCACTTGGAACTGCCAAATAGACCTGACTTGGCAGTGTTGCCCCTTTTGGTCTCGGAGCCATCCTGCATGCAAATGATTTTAAAGAACCAGCAGGCCACTCTCAGCCAAAGGCCCCGAAACAAAAACCATGGCCCTTTCCCCTTCCAAACAAAACTCACCTGCCCTGCTTCTGGATGGCAGACTGCAGGAGCTAGTTGGTACGTTCAAACCAGCCCGACTTGGCAGTGGTGCCACCTTGGGTCTGGGAACCATCCTGCGTATCACGGATTTTCAGGAGCCAGCAAGCCACTCCCAGCCACAGGCCTCCAAACACAAACCACGGCCCTTTTCCATTGCAAACAAAACTCACTTGCCCCGCTTCTGGATGGCAGATTGGAGGAGCCACTTGGTACAGAAAAACAAGCCCGACTTGGCACTGGTGCCAACTTGGGTCTGGGAACCATCCCGCATATCGTAGATTTTAAGGACCAGCCGCCCACTCCGGGCCTTAGGACCCCAGACACATACTTTGGCCCGTTTCCCTAGCAAGCAAAACTCACCTGCCCAGCTTCTGGATGGCAGATTGCAGGAGGCATTTGGTACTATCAAACCAGACTGTCTTGGCACTGGTGCCAACTTGGGTCTGGGCACCATCCTGCGTATCGTGGATTTTCAGCGTCCGCCCTGCCCCTCACAGCCATAGGCGCCCAAACACAAACCTCGGCCATTTTCCCTGGCAAACAAAACTCACCTGCCCTGCTTCTGGATGGAAGGTTGCAGGAGCCACTTGGTACTATCAAACCAGCCTGTCTTCGTACTGGTGCCACCTTGGGTCCGGGAACCATCCTGCTGTTATGGTTTGGGCCTGGCAAAGCCAGAGCCCCCATGAGTGCACCTTCTCCCCGGTGTCTGCTGTGAGATGTGACCAGGAATAAGCAAAGCAGGCTCCATACTTAAACATAAAGAAAATTATTTTAACTAAGCTACACACAAACAATTACTAAACTACACACAAAAGAAGAAACAAAGAAAAAAAAAACACTAGGGAAATGAAAACCTCACAAAAAACACTCTCCCCCTCCTCCCCCCTAAATTCCCAATACAATACATCCTCCAAAATCACCAATTCTAGGTCCAACAGCACCCTTTAAATTGCTCAAACTTTCAGCTCCTCAAAAGGAGAGGGAGTCCTTCCATGTGTCATGGTGGCCTCTTCCGTCCTTGTTCCCGTGCTCTCACCACCGAACAGGGATCAGGGCTGCTTCCAGGGTTGTCTTTTTTTAAGGATGCTTTGTCCAGTTCCAGAAAAGCACAGTATCTCACCTTCCCACCTTTGGGACATCTGTCCCCCCCATATTTTATATACCCCCTGGGGCCGAGGGGTACCCACACTGAATCTTCTTTGGCACTGGGAAATTTCTCCCCCTGGACTCAGTCTCTGTATCACACGGAAACATGGCTCTGTCCATGGCTACACGAAAGAGTCCAGCATAACATGCCACTCCATCTTCTGCATTCTTTCAACATCTCTCACTCTCTCTCTCTGGTCCAGACCTCCATCACTCGTTCTTTTCTTTCGTCCTCCTCCACTCTTATCACTCGTCTAGGGAGTGTTAATGTTCTGTAAGGCTTTCATTGTCCAAAAAAGGGTTAAAAATCTCCTCCAGGCGGCTGGACTCCTGGCTGCACCCACCCCCATCTCCTCAGCTGGGCTGCCTGCTGCCCGCACATATTTACTGAATTTCAAGGTGACAACACAGGCTGCACTCTCTCTCTCTCTGTCTCCAAAAGGGGGGGGGAATGGCTGCCCGATGTCTCTTGTTGCTCTCCACCCTTTCATCCTCCAAGGCCTCCTCACTCCCATCTCTGTCCAGGCCCAGGCCTACCGCATGGCTGCACCTCCCCTGCCCAGCAGCAGCGGCTGGACGGGGGAGAGATCCGACCTCGGTCCCTCGAAGTCCCAAGAGAGCCTCCCAGGGCCGAAGCTCTGCTTTTAACCCCTGGGTGTTCTCGGAGGTGTGTCCTAAAACCCACTGGCTATACCAGGTGCCAATATCAAAATCCAAGCACCCATTGGTTTGACCACAACATCCCAGAATTCCCACTTCTTCCTGGTCAAACCACCACATTAGTGTCGTGGGTTGACAGCATTTATCCCAATATCGTGTGTTGTGTCTGGCAGCTGTGCCTTTTCTCTCTTCTCCCCCCCTCCCGTCCGTCTTGCTGCAGCGGGGCGGGGAAGAGAGGGGGGGAGTGTTTGACCAGGCCTTTTTGCTTTTGGCTTTTTGCTGCTTGGCTTGGCTAGCCGCTTTGCTTGCTTGCTTTCTGCTTTTTGCGCTGTTTTTTTTTTCTTTTCTTTTGTTCCCTCTTTCTTACCCTCCCCTGAAGATACTGGACCAGCTCCGGACCTGACCTGAGACGTCCAGGACACCTGGAGCTTGCAAGAGAAGCCTGGCGCCCTCACAACACAGTCTGTTTCTTTCCTTTTCTTGTGTTGGGGAGTGTTCTTTTGTTACTTGTAAATAAATAGGTTTTGTTTTCCACTTTGCTCCTCCGAGAAATTCCTTCCCAAACCCGGTGTTGGGGGAGGGGTGGTTGAAGGTTTGTTTTGTTTTGGGGACTCCCTTTTGGACATTTCCCCTAATTTGTCCTAAACCAGGACAATATACTTTTTGGTGCGTTGGCCGGGAAACGGAGGCCAAAAAACAGTGGAAAAAAAATCTATAACAATAATATTTTGGTTTTGGCTATTTTGTGGGCATATTGGGGATTCATAATGTCATTTGGAGTGGAAGCTTGCCGGTATTTCTGGTCCCTAGGGGTTTTTGAAGTTTTAATACTTTTGTGGTCCCTAGGGTTATTTCCTTACCCAAAAATAGCTCTGATGTTGTCCCTAATAAGTAGCTTTTGTAAGCGGGGGGCACTAACCAGAATAGTCATTGTGCTGGTCTTATGTGTGATGATGTGTCGGATAAAAATGCCGGACTTTATTTCAGGAATGTATGGATTGTTTTTATGGCTGTGTACTCAGTTTGTTTGGGGAGAAGAAGGGGAAGGGGCTTTTCAGCCTTTGTCTTCCTTCTTGTCCTCCAAATTTTTGACATCTCTATTAGAAAATACTGAATTTCCCCTGAGTTTGAAAGAAACCACCTTTCTGGCATTTAATTTATTAAGCCTTTTCTATACTGTCTGGAGTGTGTATAAAATGAAGACTGAGATTTCTAGAGGGGTTAGAGACACTCCTGACTTAGGAGTAAAATAAAGCAGGAAAAATCTTGACTGGAGTGGGAAATGGGAGGACATGGGCCAGACTTTAAAGGAATTTTCCGATCCTATAGACTGGGACTTTCCATCTGATCAAATTCAGGATCCAGTCGAGGTGGCAAAGTATTTGAGGAAGAAGTGCCATGGTAATACTAAGGAGGAAAGGATTACTGCAGTGAGCTGGGCCTTGGCGTTTGTTTACCGTACTCTGCTAGATAGCAGATAGCAGCAGATAGCAGAAAGGGAACAGGGAGATAAGTCAGTTACTATCCCAGTGACCCAGGCTGCAGCTAACATCCCAGGCTCCAGGCTAGCAGCTGAATCAGACAATAGGCCCCACACCATGGCTGTTGCAGCTAATACAAGAGGTGGAAAGTGTAAAGGCAAGACTGATCGAAAGGTGGAGGATGATGATGATGATGCAGGAGAAGGACCCTCACCAAAATCAGAGGCCACATCAAGGGGCACAGAATCTGGAGCTAATATTGAGTCCTTTTCTCTGAAGGACCTCAGAGGCCTAAGAAAGGATTACAGACGACAACCTGACGAATCTATAATTAGTTGGTTAGTCCGCCTTTGGGATGCTGCAGGGGAGGTTACGATTTTGGATGGTACTGAAGCGAGGCATTTGGGATCCCTGTCACATGATCCTGTCATTGATCAAGGTATGATGAGGGGGGCTAACCCTCACAGCCTCTGGGAACGGGTCCTAAGAAGCGTAGCAGAACGATACCTGTGTACGGATGATCTCTATATGCAGCAGACACGGTGGAAGACCATAGAACAGGGGATCCAACGCCTGAGAGAGATGGCGGTGGCAGAGCTCATTTTCTCAGATGATACAACAACTAGGAATCCGGACCTGGTACCATGCACACCTGTAATGTGGAGGAAACTTGTGCGACTTGGGCCACCTGAATACGCTTCTGCCCTAGCGATAATGAAGCGGGATGATACATATGAGACTGTGCTCGATATGGCAAAGAAGCTTCGAGCATATGCAGATGCTGTGCATGGCCCAACTCATGCCAGAATTGCAGCAGTGGAAACCCGACTGCAGAAACTAGAGGACAAAATAGAGGAGAATCATAGAAACTCCGGGAAGAGATTAAGGAGGACCTTATTCAAATCTCAGCTGTACAAATTAGAAGCCCTGGTGTTCAACGCTGGCGCTCCTTTGATGGGGAGAGAAGGTACATCCCACGGGCTGAGTTATGGGCTTTTCTGCGTGAGTCTGGAGAAGACATGAGGAGATGGGATTAAAAACCCACCGCTGCTTTGGCACAATGGGTGCATGATTTGAAGAAAAGAGAAAGTATCACCAAAAGGATAGCAGCTCCGGTCGCTCGTAGCCGAGATGTTAAGTATGCTGATGACGATGACATGTCTGATCCCCTTGAAGGAACTTCTAAGACATATGCCCAAGGAAAGAAGGACAATCTGGCTTAGAGGGGCCCTGCCTCCAGCCAGGAAGAGGCACGGGAGAACCGGGTTTTCTGGAAGGTGTGGATCAGATGGCCTGGCACATCAGAGCCACAAGACTATGAAGCATTGGTTGACACTGGATCACAGTGTACCTTAATGCCATCGGAACACGTGGGGACAGAACCTGTTTCCATTGCTGGAGTGACAGGGGGATCACAACAGTTGACTTTGTTGGAAGCTGAGGTGAGCTTGACTGGGAAGGAGTGGCAGGAACATCCAATTGTGACTGGTCCAGAGGCTCCGTGTATTTTGGGCATAGACTTCCTCCGGAATGGCTATTACAAAGATCCTAAGGGATTCAGGTGGGCTTTTGGAATAGCTGCAGTGGAGATAGAGGGTATTAAACAATTGAATACCTTGTCTGGACTATCAGAGAACCCATCTGCAGTAGGACTCTTGAAGGTAGAGGAACAACGAGTGCCAATTGCCACCTCAACAGTGCACCGCAGGCAGTACCGGACGAATCGAGATGCCGTGATCCCCATCCACAAAATGATCCGAGAGCTGGAGAGCCAAGGGGTGGATCTAACCATGGACAGTATCTCTCAGGTTATTCGTGACTGTGAGACGTGCGCTGCCATTAAGCAGGCCAAGCGGGTGAAGCCCCTCTGGTATGGGGGGCGGTGGTCTAAGTACAAATACGGGGAGGCCTGGCAGATTGATTGCATCACACTGCCTCAAACCCGCCAGGGCAAGCGCTATGTACTAACCATGGTAGAAGCCACCACGGGATGGCTGGAAACCTACCCTGTGTCTCATGCCACAGCCCGTAACACTATCTTGGGCCTTGAAAAGCAGGTCCTTTGGAGGCACGGTACTCCCGAGAGAATTGAGTCGGATAATGGGACTCATTTTAAAAACAATCTTATTAATACTTGGGCTAGGGAACATGGCATCGAGTGGATATACCATATCCCCTATCATGCACCAGCTGCAGGGAAAGTGGAAAGGTATAATGGATTGTTAAAAACCACCTTAAAAGCATTGGGTGGGGGGTCTTTAAAAAACTGGGAGCAGCATTTGGCAAAGGCTACCTGGTTAGTTAACACTCGAGTCTCCACCAACCGAGCGGGTCCTGCTCAGTCTGAGCTCCTTAATATAGTAGATGGGGATAAAGCCCCAGTGGTCCATGTCAGAGGTTTGTTGGGAAAGACAGTATGGATCAACCCTGCCTCGAGTACAGACAAACCCATCCGTAGGATTGTCTTTGCACAAGGACCAGGTTATACATGGTGGATAATGCAGAAAGATGGAACAACACGGTGTGTGCCTCAGGGAGACATGATTGTGGGATGAGACTCATATATGAATGTCATTGTTTGTTGAATGTGAGACAGAAGGAAACTGTAAGTGTCAAAGGTCTGAGCAAGTAAGATGAGAGGAATGCATAAGTGTCAAAGGTGTGAGTAAGTGAAATGAAAGTTTTTATTGTATATTCACGATATGGGATAAGGGGTGGAGTGTCGTGGGTTGACAGCCTTTATCCCAATATCGTGTGTTGTGTCTGACAGCTGTGCCTTTTCTCTCTTCCCCCCCCTCCCGGCCGTCTTGCTGCGGCGGGGCGGGGAAGAGAGGGGGGGAGTGTTTGACCAGGCCTTTTTGGCTTTTGGCTTTTTGCTGCTTGGCTTGGCTAGCCGCTTTGCTTGCTTGCTTTCTGCTTTTTGCGCTGTTTTTTTTTTCTTTTCTTTTGTTCCCTCTTTCTTACCCTCCCCTGAAGATACTGGACCGGCTCCGGACCTGACCTGAGACGTCCAGGACACCTGGAGCTTGCAAGAGAAGCCTGGCGCCCTCACAACACAGTCTGTTTCTTTCCTTTTCTTGTGTTGAGGAGTGTTCTTTTGTTACTTGTAAATAAATAGGTTTTGTTTTCCACTTTGCTCCTCCGAGAAATTCCTTCCCAAACCCGGTGTTGGGGGAGGGGTGGTTGGAGGTTTGGTTTGTTTGGGGGACTCCCTTTTGGAGATTTCCCCTAATTTGTCCTAAACCAGGACACTGCGTATCATAGATTTTCAGGAACCAGCGGACACTGCAGCCATGGGCCCAGCCATGGGCCCCCAAACACAAACCACGGCCCTTTTCTCTGGCAAACAAAACTCACCTGGCCCGCTTCTGGATGGTAGATGGCACGAGCCTCTTGGTACTATCAAATAAGCCTGACTTGGCAGTGTTGCCATCTTGGGTCTGGGAGCCATCCTGCATATCAAAGATTTTCAGAAGCCAGCCGGCCATCCTCAGCCACAGTTCTTGAAACAAAACCACAGTCCTTTTCCCTTGCAAAAAAACTCAGCAGCCCCGCTTATGCATGGAAGATTGCAGGAGCCAATTAGTACTATTAAAAAACATTACTTGGCACTGGTGCCACCTTGGGTCTGGGAACCATCCTGCGTATCGTGGATTCTCAGGAGCCAGCCGGCCACTCCCAGCCACAGGCCCCCAAATGCAAACAACGGCCCTTTTCCCCGGCAAACAAAACTCACCTCCCGCTTCTGGATGGCAGATTTCACGACCACTTGATACTATCAAATCAGCCCGACTTGGCACTGGTGCCACCTTGGGTCTCGGAACCATCCTGCCTATTATAAATTTTCAGGAGCCAGCCGGCCACTGCCGGCCATAGGCCCCCATGCACAAACCACGGCCTGTTGCCCTGGCAAAGAAAACTCACCTGCCACACTAGTGGATTGCAGATTGCAGGAGCCACTTGGTACTATCAAACCAGCCAGACTTTGCAGTGTTGCCACCATGGGTCTGGGAAACATCCTGCGTGTGGTGGATTTTCAGGAGCTAACCGGTCACTCCCTGCTACAGGCAGCAAAAAATAAGCCTCGGCACTTTTCCCATGGAAACAAAAGTCACCTGCCCCATTTGTGGATGGCAGATTGCTGGAGCCACTTGGAACTGCCAAATAGACCTGACTTGGCAGTGTTGCCCCTTTTGGTCTCGAAGCCATCCTGCATGCAAATTCTAAAGAACCAGCAGGCCACTCTCAGCCAAAGGCCCCGAAAGAAAAACCATGGCCGTTTCCCCTTGCAAACAAAACTCACCTGCCCTGCTTCTGGATGGCAGAGTGCAGGAGCCACTTGGTACTATCAAACCAGACCAACTTGGCAGTGGTGCCACGTTGGGTCTGGGAAGCATCCTGCGAATCGTGGATTTTCAGGAACCAGCGGGCCACTCCCAGCCATAGGACCCCAGACACAAACCACAGCCCGTTTCCCTGGCAAAAAAAACTCACGTGCTCAGCTTCTGGATGGCAGATTTCAAGAGCCACTTGGTACTATCAAAAAAGCCTGACTTGGAACTGGTGTAACCTTGGGTCTGAGAACCATCCTGCATATCGTAGATTTTCAGGAGCCAGCCGGCCACACTCAGGCACAGGCCCCCAAATCCAAACCTCGACAGTTTTCCTTTGCAAAAAAAAATCACCTGCCCGGCTCCAGGATGGCACATTGCAGAAGAAACATGGTACTATCAAACCAGCCCGACTTGGTACTGGTGCCACCTTGGGTCGTGCAAACATCCTGCGAATTGCGGATTTTAAGGTGCCAGCCAGCCGCTCACTGCAACAGGCCCCCAAACAGAAACAACAGCCCTTTGCCTTGGCAAGCAATACGCAGCATCCCCCCTTCTGCATGGCAGATTGCTGGAGGCACTTGATACTATCAAACCAGCCTGACTTGGCACTGGTGCCACCTTGGGTCTGGGAGCCATCATGCATATCAAAGATTTTCAGGAGCCAGCCGGCCATCCTCAGCCACAGTTCTTGAAACAAAACCACAGTCTTTTTCCCTTGCAAAAAAACCTCAGCTGCCCCGCTTCTGCCTGGAATATTGCAGGAGCCAATCAGTACTATTAAAAAGGATTACTTGGCAATGGTGCCACCTTGGTTCTCCGAAAACATTTTGCGTATCGTGGATTTTCAGGGGCCACCGGGCCACTCCCAGCCATAGGCACCCAAACACAAACCTCGGCCATTTTCCCTGGCAAAAAAAACTCACCTTCCCCACTTCTGGATGGCAGTTTGCAGGAGCCACTTGGTACTAGAAAACCAGCCTGATCTGGCACTGGTGCCACCTTGGGTCTGGGAACCATCCTGCGTAATGTAGATTTTCAGGAACCAGACGGACGCTGCAGGCCTTAGGAGCCCCGACACAATCCTCGGTCCGCTTCTCTGGCAAACAAAACTCAACTGCCCCACTTGTGCATGGCAGATTGCAGGAGAAACTTGAAACTATCAAACCAGCCCGACTTGGTACTGGTGCCACCTTGGGTCTGGGAACCATCCTGCGTATAGTGGATTTTCAGGAGCCAGCTGGCCATTCCCAGCCATAGGCGCCCAAACAAAAACCACAGCCCTTTTCCATGGCAAAAAAAACTCACCTGCCCCTCTTATGGATGGCAGATTTCAGGAGGCACTTGGTAATAGCAAACCTGCCCGAGTTGGCACTGGTGCCACTTGGGTCTGGGAACCATCCAGCATATCGTAGATTTTCAGGAACCAGCAGGACAGTGCAGGCAACTGTCCCCCAGAGAAAACCTTGGCCCGTTTCCCTGGCGAAAAAAACTCACCTGCCTCACTTATGGATGGCAGATTGCAGGAGCCACTTGGTACAATCAAAGCAGCCCGACTTTGCACTGGTTCCACCTTTGGTCTGGGAAGCATCCTGTGTATCGTGGATTTTCAGGAGCCAGCCGGCCACTCCCAGCCACAGGCCCCCAAACACAAACCACGGCCCTTTTCTGTGGCAAAAAACTCACCTGCCCCGCTTCTGCATGGCAGATTTCACGATTACTTGATACTATCAAATCAGCCCGACTTCGCACTTGTGCCACCTTGGGTCTCGGAACCATCCTGCCTATTACAAATTTTCAGGAGCCAGCCGGCCACTGCCGGCCATAGGCCCCCATGCACAAACCATGGCCCTTTGCCCTGGCAAACAAAACTCACCTGCCACAGTTGTGGATTGCAGATTGCAGGAGCCACTTGGTACTATCAAACCAGCCAGACTTTGCAGTTTTGCCACCATGGGTCTGGGAAACATCCTGCGTATGGTAGATTTTCTGGAGCTAACCGGTCACTCCCTGCTACAGGCAGCAAAAAAAAAACCTCGGCCCGTTTCCCTGGAACACAGAACTCACCTGCCCCACTTGTGGATGGCAGATTGCACGAGCCACTTTGTACTACGAAACCAGCCCGACCTGGCTGTGTTGCCACCATGGGTCTGAGAAACATCCTGCGTATCGTTGATATTCAGGAGCTAGCCGGTCACTTCCTGACACAGGCTGCCAAAAAAAATCTCGGCCCTAATCCCTGGAAAAAAAAAGTCACCTGCCCCACATCTGGATTGCAGATTGCTGGAGCCACTTGGAACTGTCAAACCAGCCCGACATGGCACTGGTGCCAGCTTGGGTCTGGGAAGCATCCTGCCTATCGTGGATTTTTAGGAGCCTACTGGCCACTTCCAGCCATGGGCCCCCAAAAAGAAACCACGGCCCTTTTCTCTGGCAAAAAAAAACTCCCCTGCCCTGCTTCTGGATGGCAGATTGCAGGAGGCACTTATTACTATCAAACTAGCCCGACTTTGCACTGGTGCCACCTTGGGTCTGGGAACCATCCTGCCTTTCACAAATTTTCAGGACCCAGCGGCCACTCCTACCCACAGGCCAGCAAACACAATCCACGGCCCTTTTCTCTGGAAAAAAAAAACTCACCTGGCCCTCTCCTGGATGGCGGATTGCAGGAGGCACTTGGTACTATCAAACCAGCCCGACTTGGCAATAATGCCACCTTGGGTCTGGGAACCATCCTGCCTATCGTAGATTTTCCAGAACCAGAAGGACACTGCAGGCCATCGGCCCCCAGACACAAACCTCGGCCCTTTTCCCTGGCAAGGAAAACTCACCAGCCCCGCTTCTGGATGGCAGATTGCAGGAGCCACTTGGTACTATCAAACCAGCTTGACTTGGCACTGGTCTCTATTGGTCCCCATTGAAATCGCAAGATTCCCTTTCCCTTCCCGAAATGATATTTCATTTCCCTTCGGGAAGGGAAAGGGAATCTTGCGACCCTGAAAAGAAAGCCTTACAAGCACTCTGGAAAGGAGATAGGATCAAATGAAATGCAATTGAAATAAAACAGAAAATCGGGAATTTTTGTGCCTTCAAAAAATGGCCTGTGAGGAAATGAGCTGCATTGCAAAGGACCAACACATGCCAAAACTAAGCTCACCGATGTTGCAAAAGAAGGGAGAAAAGTCAACGAGGAGTACACACCATAGGGAGAAAGATATGAGGGACATGGCATGGACACTTAAAAAAAAAAAGAAAAAAAAATATCTTTCCCAAAGTAAAACACCATCAAAATGCAGGATGGCCATATGCCATCAAGTGCAGGCACATGCAGCATAGCTTGCCAAAATTGATCCCCACTGAAGGCCAAAACAGAAAAGAAGGACTTACAAACACGCTGGAATGGAGATAGCATGAAAGGAATTGCAATTGGAGGAGAAAAAATGAAAATTTGGGAATTTCCCCAATTACAAGAAAATGGACCGGGATAATATCAGGTGCAGTGCAAAACACAAAAACATGCCAAAACTAAGCTCACAGATGTTTCAAAAGCAGGGGAAAACATCAAGGAGGAGGACACAACTTGGAGGGGAAGATATGAGGAACATGGCATGGATACATGAAAAAAAAAAAAAAGAAAAAATCCTTCCCAAAGTCAAAGCCATCAAAAGGCATGGCATGCCATCAAGGGCAGGGACAAGCACCAAAGATTCCTCTATTGGTCCCCATTGAAATCGCAAGATTCCCTTTCCCTCCCCGAAAGGAAATGAAAATTCCCTTCGGGAAGGGAAAGGGAATCTTTCGACCCTGAAAAGAAAGCCTTACAAACACTCTGGAAAGGAGATAGGATCAAATGAAATGCAATTGAAAAAAACCAGAAAATCGGGAATTTTTGTGCCTTCAAAAAATGACCTGTGAGGAAATGAGCTGCATTGCAAAGGACCAACACATGACAAAACTAAGCTCACAGAGTTTGGAAAAAAAAAGGGGCAAAAGTCAAGGAGGGAGACAAAACTTAGGGGGCAAGATTTGAGGGGCATGGCTTGGACACTTCAGAAAACAAACAAAAATGGAAAAAAATCTTTGCCAAAGTCAAAGCCATCAAAATGCAGGCAGGCCATACTCCAGCAAGTGCAGGCACATGCAGCAAAGCCTGCAAAAATTGATCCCCACTGAAGGGCAAAAGAGAAAAGAAGGACCTATGCACACCCTGGAATGGAGGCATCATCAAAGGAATTGCAATTGGAGGAGGAAAAAGAATTGTTGGGAAATTTAGGGAGTCTGAGAAAATGGCCCAGGATTATATCAGGTGCAGTGCAGAGGACCAACACATGCCAAAACTAAGCTCACAAATTTTGAAAAAGCTGGTGGCAAATCTCAATGAGGGAGGCAAAACTTAGGGGGCAAGATATGAGGGACATGGCATGGACACTTCAGAAAACAACCAAAAATGGAAAAAACCTTTGCCAAAGTCAAAGCCATGAAAATGCAGCCAGGCCATACGCCAGCAAGTGCAGGCACATGCAGCAAAGCTTGCCAAAATTGACCCCACTGAAGGCCAAAAGAGAACAAAAGGACCTACGAACACTCTGGAATGCAGACACCATCAAAGGAATTGGAATTGGAGGAGGAAAAAGAATATTTGGGAAATTTAGTGACTCTAAGAAAATGGCCTGTTATTACATCAGGTGCAGTGCAAAGGACCGACACATGCCAAAACTAAGCTCACAGATGTTTCAAAAGCAGGGGAAAACATCAAGGAGGAGGACTCAACTTGGAAGGGAAGATATGAGGGACATGGCATGGATACATGAAAAAAAAAAAAAGAAAAAAATTCTTCCTAAATTCAAAGCCATCAAAATGCATGGCATGCCATCAAAGGCAGGGACAAGCACCAAAGATTCCTCTATTGGTCCCCATTGAAATCGCAAGATTCCCTTTCCCTTCCCGAAATGATATTTCATTTCCCTTTGGGAAGGGAAAGGGAATCTTGCGACCCTGAAAAGAAAGCCTTACAAACACGCTGGAAAGGAGATAGGATCAAATGAAATGCAATTAAAAAAAACCGGAAAATCGGGAATTTTTGTGCCTTCAAAAAAGGGCCTGTGAGGAAATGAGCTGCATTGCAAAGGACCAACACATGCCAAAACTATGCTCACCGATGATGCAAAAGAAGGGGGAAAAGTCAACTAGGAGTACACACCATAGGGAGAAAGATATGAGGGACATGGCATGGAGAATTAAAAAAAAAAGAAAAAAAAATAGTTTTCGGAAAGTCAAAATCATCAAAATGCAGGATGGCCATATGCCATCAATTGCGGACACATGCAGCAAGTCTTGCCAAAATTGATCCCCACTGAAGGCCAAAACCGAAAAGACGGACTTAAAAACACGCTGGAATGGAGATAGCATCAAAGGAATTGCAATTGGAGGAGAAAAATAGAAAATTTGGGAAATTCCCCGATTAAAAGAAAATGGACCCGGATTATATCAGGTGCAGTGCAAAACACAAAAACATGCCAAAACTAAGCTCACAGATGTCCAAAAGCAGGGGAAAACATAAAGGAGGAGGACACAACTTTGAGGGGAAGATATGAGCGACATGGCATGGATACATGGAAAAAAAAAAAAAAAAGAAAAAATTCCTTCCCAAAGTCAAAGCCATCAAAAGGCATGGCATGCCATCAAGGGCAGGGACAAGCACCAAAGATTCCTCTATTGGTCCCCATTGAAATCGCAAGATTCCCTTTCCCTTCCCGAAAGGAAAGTTCGGGAAGGGAAAGGGAATCTTGCGACCCTGAAAAGAAAGCCTTACAAAAACCCTGGAAAGGAGATAGGATCAAATGAAATGCAATTGAAAAAAACCAGAAAATCGGGAATTTTTGTGCCTTCAAAAAATGGCCTGTGAGGAAATGAGCTGCATTGCAAAGGACCAACACATGCCGAAACTCAGCTCACCGATGTTGCAAAAGCAGGGGGAAAAGTCAATGAGGAGTACACACCATAGGGAGAAAGATATGAGGGACATGGCATGGAGACTTAAAAAAAAAAAGAAAAAAAATATATTTTTCCCAAAGTCAAAACCATCAAAATGCAGGATGGCCATATGCCTCAGAAACCCAGAAAATTAAGCCTTACAAACACTCTGGAAAGGAGAGAGGATCAAATGAAATGCAATTGAAAAAATGGCCGTGGCAGGGAGTGACTAGCGAGCTCATGAACATCCACGATAGGCAGGATGATTCCCAGACCCAAAGTGCCAAGACTGCCAAGTCAGGCTGGTTTGATAGTACAAAGTGTCTCGTGCAATCTGCCATCCAAAAGTGGGGCCGGTGAGTTTTATTTTCCGGGGAAAACGGCAGTGGATTGTGTTGGAGGGCCTGGGGCTGCAAGTGGCCGCCTGGCTCTTGACAATCCACGATACATTGGATGGTTCCCAATCCAAAGGTGGCAACACTGCCAAGTCAGGCTGGTTTTATAGTACCAAGTGGCTCCTGCAATCTGCCATCCAGAAGCGGGGCAGCTGAGTTTTGTTTGCCAGGGAAAAGGGACATTGTTTTCGTTGGAGGTCCTGTGGCTGGGAGTGGCTTGCTGGCCCCTGAAAATCCACGATACGCAGTATGGTTCCCAAACCCAAGGTGGAACCAGTGTGCAGTCAGACTTTTTTGATAGTGCCAAGCGGCTCCTGCAATCTGCCATCCAGACGCTGGGAAGGTGAGTTTTGTTTGCCCCGGAAAATGGCCCATGTTTTTGTTGGAAGCCAGTGGCTGAGAGTGGCTGGCTGGATCCTGAAAATCCACATAACGCAGGATGGTTCCAAGACCCAAGGTGGCAAATGTGCCTAGTAAGGCTGGTTTGATAGTACAATGTGGCTCCTGAAATCTGCCATCCAGAAGCGGGGCAGGTGAGTTTTGTTTGCCAGGGAAAAGTGACGTGGTTTTTGTTTGGGGGCCTTTGTGTGGGAGTGGCCGGCTGGCCCCTGAAAATCCGCGATACGCAGGATGGTTCACAGACCCAAGGTAGCAATACAGACAAGTCGGGCTGGTTTTATAGTACCAAGTGGCTCCTGCAATCTGCCATCCACAACCGGGGCAGCTGAGTTTTGTTTGCCAGGGAAATGGGCCGTGGTTTTTTTTGGGGGGATGAGGCTGGGAGTAGCCAGCTGGCTACTGAAAATCCATGACATGCGGGAGTTTTCCCAGACCCAAGGTGGCACCATTACCAAGTCGGGCTGGTTTGACAGTGCCAAATGGTTCCTGCAGTCTGCCATTCGGGATCGGGGCAGGTGATTATTTTTTGCAAGGGAAAAGCGCATGGTTTGGATTTGGGCATCTGTGGCCGAGAGTGGCAGGCTGGCTCCTTAAATTCTTTAATGTGCAGGATGCGTCTCAGACACAACATGGCACCAGTGCCAAGTCAAGATTGTTTGATGGTACCAAGTGGCTCCTGCAATCTGCCATCCAGAAGCGCGGCAGTTGAGTTTTGTTTGCAAGGGCAAAGGGCCAAGGTTTGTGTTTAGGTGGCTATGGATGGAAGTGGCCGCCTGGCTCCTGAAAATCCACGATACGCAGGATGGTTCTAGTCCCAGGGTGGCACCAGTGCCAAGTCCGGCTGGTTTTATAGTACAAAGTGGCTCCTGCAATCTGCCATCCAGAAGTGGGGAAGCTGAGTTTTGTTTGCCAGAGAAAAGGGTCGTGGTTTTTTGTTTAGGGGCTATGGCAGGGAGTGGCCGGCTGGCTCCTGAAAATCCATGATACGCGGGAGTTTTCCCAGACCAAAGGTGGCACCAGTGCCAAGTCGGGCTGGTTTGACAGGGCCAAGTGGTTCCTGCAATCTGCCATCCAGAAGCAGGGGAGCTGAGTTTTGTTTGCCAGGGAAACGGGCCGAGGTTTGCGTCTGGGAGCATGTGGCTGGAGTGGCCGGCTGGCTCCTTAAAAGCTACGATAGGCAGGATGGTTCCCAGACCCAAGGTGGCATCAGTTCCTAGTCGCGCTGGTTTGATAGTACCAAGTGGCTCCTTCAATCTGCCATCCAGAAGCAGGGCAGGTTAATTTTATTTGCCAGGGAAAACGCCCATATTTTGTGTTGGAGGGCCTATTGCTGGGGGCTGCAGGTTGGCCCCTGAAAATCCACGATACACAGGATGGTTCCAAGACACAAGTTGGCACCAGTGTCCAGTAAGGCTTTTGTGATTGTACCCAGTGGCTCCTGCAATCTGCCATCTAGAAGCTGGGTAGGTGAGTTTTTTTTACCAGGGAAAACGACCATTGTTTGTGATGGAAGCCTGTGGCTTGAGTGCCCGGCTGGTTCCTGAAAATACACTATATGCAGGATGGTTCCCAGATCTAAGGTGGCACCAGTGCCTAGTCAGGCTGGTTTGATAGTACCAGGTGGCTCCTGCAATCTGACATCCAGAAGCAGGGCAGCTGTGATTTGTTTGCAGGGAAAAGGGCCGAGGTTTTTGTCTGGGGGCCTATGGCCGGGAGTGGCCGTCTGGCCCATGAAAATCCACGATACGCAGGATGGTTCCCAGACCAAAGGTGGCACCAGTGCCAAGTCAGGCTTTTTTGATAGTACCAAGTGGGTCCTGCAATATGACATCCAGAAGGTGGGCAGGTGAGTTTTTTTGCCAGGGAAACGGGCCGAAGTTTATGTCTGGGGGCCTATGGCTGGGAGTGACCGGCTGGCTCCTGAAAAGCTACGATAGGCAGGATGGTTCCCAGACCCATGGTGGCACCAGTGCCAAGTTGGGCTGGTTTGATAGTACCAAGTGGCTCCTGCAATCTGCCATCAAAAAGTTGGCAGGCGAGTTTTGTTTCCCAGAGAAAAGTGCCGTGATTTGTGTTTGGGGGCCTACGGCTGGGAGTGGCCGGCTGGCCCCTGAAAATCCGCGATACACAGGATGGTTCCCAGACCAAAGGTGGCACCAGTGCCAAGTCAGGCTTTTTTGATAGTACCAAGTGGGTCCTGCAATCTGACATCCAGAAGGTGGGCAGGTGAGTTTTTTTGCCAGAGAAACGGGCCGAGGTTTGAGGTTGGGGGCCGATGGCCAGGAGTGGCCGGCTGGCTCCTGAAAATCCACGATACGCAGGATACTTCCCAGACCCAAGGTGGCACCAGTGCCAAGTCAGGCTTGTTTGACAGTACCATGTTTCTCCTGCAATGTGACATCCAGGATCGGGGCACGTGATTATTTTTTGACCGGGAAAAGAGCGAGGTTTGGATTCGGGGGTCTGTGGCCGAGAGTGGACTGCAGGCTCCTGAAATTCTTTGATGTGCAGGATGCTTCCCAGACCCAGCATGGCACCAGTGCCAAGTCGGGCTGCTTTGATGCTACCAAGTGGCTCCTGCAATCTGCCATCCAGAAGAGGGGCAGGTGAGTTTTGTTTGCCAGGGAAAACTCCCGTATTTTGTGTTTGGAGGGCCTATTGCTGGGGGTAGCCGGCTGGTCCCTGAAAATCCACGATACGCAGGATGGTTCCCAGACCCAAGGTAGCAAAACTGAAAAGTCGGGCTGGTTTGATAGTACCAAGAGGCTCCTGCAATCTTCCATCAAGAAGCAGGGACGCTGAATTTTGTTTGCCAGGGAAACGGGCTGTGGTTTTTCCTGGGGGCCTATGGCCCAGAGTGGCTGGCTGGCTCGTTAAAATTTACGATACGCAGGATGGTTCCCAGACAAATGGTGGCACCTGTGCTAAGTCAGACTGGTTTGATAGTACCAAGTGGCTCCTGCAATCTGCCATCCACAAGCGGGGCCGCTAAGTTTTGTTGTCCAGGTAAAATGCCATGCCTTTTGATTGGCGGCCTGTTGCTGGGAGTGGCCGGCTGGCTCCTGAAAATCTACGATAGGCAGGATCATTCCAAGACCCAAAAAGGAACCAGTGCCAAGTCGGGCTTGTTTGACAGTACCATGTTTCTCCTGCAATGTGCCATCCAGGATCGGGGCAGGTGATTATTTTTTGCAAGGGAAAAAGGCGAGGTTTTGATTCTGGTGTCTGCGGCAGAGAGTGGCCGGCTGGCTCCTGAAAATCCATGATACGCGGGAATTTTCCCAGACCCAAGGTGGCTCCAGTGCCAGTTCAGGCTGGTTTGACAGTGCCAAGGGGTTCCTGCAATCTGCCATCCAGAAGCAAGGCAGTTGAGTTTTGTTTTCAAGAGAATAGGACCTTGGTTTGTGTTTGCGGGCCTGTGGCTGAGAGTGGCCGGCTGGCTCCTGAAAATCCACGATACGCAGGATGGTTCCCTGACCCAAGGTGGCACCAGTGCCAAGTCAGGCGTTTGTGGTAGTACCAAGTGGATCGTGCAATCTGTCATCCAGAAGCGGGGCAGCTGAG